>NC_073727.1:51483758-52733758 GCF_023634155.1 Falco peregrinus | reverse complement strand
CATGTTTGTTAACTGCACTCTATGCCTGCCTAATGAATGAATGTTTGCTTTTTTACTTTACAGCATTCTTCTTGATGAGGAGGGCCACATTAAGGTAACAGGTAAGTGAGGAACGGAAAACTTAATGTCTACAAGCTCATTTATTTTTTTTCTGCAGTGTGTTACATGCATCTTGGTCTTTGTTTGGAAAGAGTTTGTTTACAAAAACTCAGAATCCAGAAGAGTTTGAATGTTGGGCTTCTCTTCTCTGCAATTCATCAAGCATCCATGCTGCACAGCACATGGAGAACATAGCATTTTCTTGGTGAAATTATACTCTCGACTGATATGAAGCATGCAGGCTTGGCTGCCTACCACCGTGGATGGAAGGATGCTTCCAATATGACTGCTCACTCCAGATTAAACTCTCTGAGCTATAACTGTGCAGAGGACACCTGGAAAGACATCCCTTTCCCACCCTGGAGATGCTGTCTGGCCATTCTTTTCACTGTGTCCACCTGGGGTTATTATTCCTAATGCTTTGGTTATCTGAGCAAGAATCCTTGCCAGCATTGTCTTCTTCAAACCCAAACTGTGATTTTTTCTGCTTATTTAAACTCCCTCTTCTGCTTTGACCCAGAACCTCATCCTGAACAAAGGAAATGATACACCTACTTTCAGAATGTATTAACAAATGCCAACCAGGCACTCGACATAGGGAGGGCTTCAACACACATGTGCCTGTGGCCTTTCTCCACACAGGCAGAAGGGTGTTTCACTGGCTGGTTGGTGTGTTTTGTTTGAATAGTTTAAGTGAGCAAAAGTGTAAATAATCATTTTTATAGGCCTGACAAGTCTTTTTCATTTCAATCTATTTAGATTTTGGTCTGAGTAAAGAAGCCATCGACCATGACAAGAGAGCATATTCATTTTGTGGGACAATAGAGTATATGGCCCCAGAGGTGGTCAACCGACGAGGACACACGCAGAGTGCCGACTGGTGGTCTTTTGGTGTACTCATGGTAATGGAAAAGTTGTCTTTGTTGGAGGGGTGGCTGAAGGAGTGATCAGAGCCCTCAGATAGAAAGTGCCACTTTCAGCAATTATGGGTATATAGAAAAGTAGATGTGTAGTGATTGCTTGATCATTTTCATTGCATCAGCGACAGTGAAGCAGCTGCTCCTGGGAGTATATGAGTTGCATTTGGTGCTATGTTCTCTCTCTTCCTTCTTACAGTCCTTTGCTGTCTCAGTTGGTTAACATGAGTCATGAGTATTTCTGCTGCACAGAAGCAGGGCAGGGCAAGCTTGGAAGAGCACAATCATTTCAGAAGAAATATCTGCTTTTTCACTGACATGGTTTCTATTAGGGAGCAGTTCCTCAAGCAGCAATTTTCAGATGTTCAGGACATCCTCTTAGACAAACTCAGAAATTTACTCTCTTTTTCTACAAAATATAGATTAGAAAGGACATATATTAGTGGGCACCCTGAATGTTTCACAGGACTTCAGTGGTTCTTTTGTCATTCATCTGTCTCCTTCACATCAGCATTGCTGACTCTGGTTCCACTAATGAGATTCAGGTAGTTTTTGGACTGGTGGTGGATCTCCTGTAGTCTTATTAGCTGGTGGGAGACTGTCACTCAAAACCTCAAAAACCTCTCTTTTCTTCTGGTGGGAAAAGAAAACAAATACGTACAGGCACTGTACCATCCCTCCTTTCTTGGTTTGCCCCATTTTGCTGTGCCTTGATTATGACTAGTTTGGGATGTTTGCGTTGCCCTGAGTGCCTGCTGATGTTGGTTTTAAAATGGTGTAGTGAAACAGTTTTAAAATAACGGCTCATCACAGTGGGGAAATCATCAGAAACGGACATAAATATCAATTGACACAGAGGAATAGCTAAGAATTTGTCTTTTACTTCCATGTCTTTGCATTAGATTAACTATCCCAAAGTTGTAGTTTTTCTCCACTGTTGCTTAACCTTTAAGAATCCTGCAAGATATTCTGGAGGTAGTTCAAGTGGAATCAATATGAGAAACTGTGCTAATTGATTTTTATACATGAAAATCAATGAAAAGTTAGTTGAAATGCAACATCAATTTACCAAATATCAGTCATGCTAGATTAATCTGATATTTTACTTGATGAGACAGCTGTCTTTTTCTAAACAAAGTAAATTAAATGGATTGCATGAGCCTCCATTATAATAAAGTATTTGATACGGTGTGCAAGGGAAATTCAGTAATTGAAGATACTTTCTAGTCCAATAGTTGTCCAAAGGTGGTATCATACCTATACCATCTGTGAATGCATCACAGGGGAAAACACCACAGAGAGAAAAGGGCTATCTCAGCTAAAGACTAATGTTGCCCCAAGAGCAGGTAGGAGTAAACTCTTTGTTAAATGTCATTAGTCTGGAAAGCAGAAGAAAGCTGCCAACCACTTGAGAAGTGAGGCGCTGGAAAACACTTGCCAAGAAGAGTTCTGCGAGAGGTATCTGACTACAGTGGAGCTGCTTGGCTTATGAGAAGGGCCCAATAACATTCTCCTGAGTGCTGCAGTATTTGACACTGAGATGCAGCATCAGCAAAGTTTTTCAGAGAGGTATTGACCCCCCCTCAAACCAGCAATCTAAAATTAGGTGTTCAGGTGCTGACCTGCTTCCTCCAGCACTCATCCAGCCTCTTCAGCCTGTGATGCCATTGTTGCTGAGGAGGACGAACAGAAGATCAAGAATAAGTTGTTTTGTGACACCATTATTTTTTTTAAAGCTATATGAATGCTGTAGGCTTTATGAAACAGTTATTCCCAGCATCATTTTATCAAGCATAGTGCTGTCCCTTGATCGCAAACCCAAACCCAAAAAATGCATTTATTACTCTTATAGGGATACATTCAGATAATGTAGATGATGATGCTTTCTCCTGAAGTGTGCAGCTGCAGGTCTACTCATGTGTTCAGTGCATGGCCACCAATAGGCAATGCAATACAGCGCAGCACTGCAGCTGTGGCTGATACTGCACCTCACCATGGTCATCATGGCTCCCTTGCAGAACCAGGGCAGAAGCATAAATTAACATGGCAATGTGCTTTTCTAGTACAGCTCCATTTCCTGTGGCATAGAAGCTATTTTAGGTAGCTGTTTATTACACTACATACCACAATCTGTAGAGGAAGTTTAAATTCTGTTTACCCTTAAGTAGACAACTGGTGCCATCAAAGGAAGGAAGGATAGGAAGCCAACATGAAAACTAGTGAGAATTTGGGGTGGAGAGGGCCTATATCACTGATCTAGCTTGTTGACAGTAGTTAGTCTAAGTAAGTATTGTAATTTATTATATGACTTTAAAAGGAGTGGGACAGCCTTATCTCCTATGGCCACAGATCCATTTGTGGATGCTCAGCACTTCTGAACCATATAAGTTTATTCAGGAAAATCAATAGGTTATGTCCCATATAATAGATATATCCCAATGCTTTAGATTTTTTATTATGTATTTAGTTTTGGAGGATAGTTGTGCCTTCTCACTATCTGTCTCCAGTTAAATGATGATATATTTGGTATATAGATTGTTTTTCTTTCACCTGCTAATGAACTCAGCTCCTTCCTCCCTGCTTTTTGCGAGGCTTTTTTTTTTTCCTCCATCTCTTTTTCCATCCCCTCCCCCAGGGACTCAATGTGTTAGAATTAGAAAAGATAACAATCCATATAAAAGAAGATGAGTTAGAGTAAATTCTTTTATCTGTAAGCTAATGCTTTAGGCTTTTGAGTGCTACCACACATCATAGACAAAAGCAGCTGTAATCATTTCAATCTTTTATTCCTTTTTGAAAATTAGCTGGCTGGGGCAGAAAAAGGGTATTTCCATACACTAAAGGTGTGCTGTCTTTCCCTCTGTTCATTTCTCCTTGTTTTCCTTGGTCTGTCACTTGTATGGTCTATTAGGGAAGCTGATTTTCTGCCAGTCAGAAAAACCGAAGAAAATTAAATGGCAACCAAATGATTTATTAGCATTTCCTCTCTAAGTAATTTGCAGTATAATGTGAAATGTACAAAGAAAATACACCAGTTGGCGGGATATGCATAGATTTAAAAGAATTGAATGCAATAGTGTAACTCTCACACCTGAAATTTTGATCAAAAGGGGAACATATTAGGCAGATAGTGATAAAATGGCCTGTAACCTAGCCGTTAAAAGAGCAACCAACCACTCTCTTGTCTGGTCTGTTCTGTGAATAAGGGATTAATGCTACAGTATGAAGAGGCAGGTTGCTGGCAGCTACTTGCCAGCCTGCATTGACCAGGGCACAGGCTAGAATCAAGCTGAGTGATCCTTGAAGGCAACCTTAAATGAGGTGTGTTGTGATTATTAATATCGAAACAAACTTGTCTGAAAAAGTCTAAATTCTGGTCTTGACTTATTCATTATGTTATTAATTATTTTATTATTATTCAGTGGGAGTTTTACTATCAACAACAGTAAAACTTCATTTACTACCAGCTAAGTCTTTGACACAGGCCACAGAACTAAAACCGTTACCTGCTCTGTTCATTTGCTGCTCAGTTGGTTTGAATTGTTTCATGGTAGCTTAGTATGTGTCAATGGGTATAGTTATACAAATCTTGAAATTCACCCTTTCCAAGTATTCTAGAGGACAGTACCTGCTTCTCATGTAGTGTGTGATGACGACTGCTGGGACCCAGTTAAAATTTTGTAGTGGTGAGTTTATGTGCTTTATCATGACCAGACAGATTCTGTTTTCTGCCTTCCTGCATCTTACTCTTTGCATTGGAGATTCTGGATAGGCCATATTCTACAAAACCTTTGTATCAAGAGATCTGAATGAACAAGCAATTGGCTTAAACTATTAAAAAGTTTTGTGTATGACTAATACTTTTTCAGCTGTGCTGCAGGAGCCTGGATGCCCACACTGCCATCTCTGAATCCCAGATAAACTGGTCTGCATGATATAGCACGCACAAGTCTCTTGGAAGGCCTCTCAAAGCAGTGGTTTTGTAGTTCATCATACCAGCTGATTTACAAGGCCACAGACCTCATGGAGTTTGTATCTGGTTTAGTTCAAGAAAAAAATGCTGTACACCTTTGAGATTCATGTGAGCAGAGAGGGGAATATAACTAGAGAAAGAAGAGGTTTGATGACTCATTAGGCAGTCCCAAATAAAAAGAAATGTGTTTATATTCTCAGCAATGTATGAATGTGTAAGTAGTGAAGTCTTCACAATGAAAGAAAATATCCTTTTCGTATTCAAAGTAGTCAGTTCTGTAGTAATTTTGTAGTAGTAAAAATTTTGCATTGAAAAAATCAATGTGAGACATCTAAGCAATACAATCTTCTTTTGCAAAATCCCATCATAACACTTGTTTTATTCCCAGTGCAAGAGATGGGCTTCATGAACAGTATTTTGAATGTTTATGCTAGCCACTACATGAAGGTATTCAAACCCTTTGCAAACACTAATTCTTTATGCTTCACACCTAGCAAATAATGAAAAATACTTAAAGCATTTTACAAATTATAAAAGTGGGTGGCTGACCAGGTCCAAGCTACTTGGAAAATGACTGGAAGTGCTGTGAGGGGAACCCAGCCATTCTGACAAAAGCATCTCTCTCTGCTCTCCAAAACTGAGTGGTACCAAGTTTCTCTGTAACACTGAATTTTATCTTAGGCTCTTTTAGCAGACTTGGGCTGAAGTAATTTTCACAGTCTGCTCTCCTTCCATCTGCTGGGAAGATTCATCTGGCAATCACCCCAGGCTGTGGATTTTTTCTCATTCATTATCTTTCTCAATGACCTACTAGGGTCACTTCTTGAATGTATTCCCTCAGGAAAGGTGGCCCTCTTTGCCAAGGTCTTCTCACATGTATTGCTTCTGGGGTCTCCAGTGCTGGTGTTTCACCTACTGAAGTTGGAGATTGCCCTGAAAACTAGAGAAGGAAGCACTGCACAGTACGCCAAGACCTAAAGCAGGGGCTGGATTAGATGACTCCTGAGGCCCCTTCCCATCAAGCTTTAATTTTGTGGTTCCCTTAATAGGCAGCTGAACCTGAACAGGGAATATTTGCCTTTCTTGCTGAATATTGGTACAGAAAGGAAGTCAGAGTTGGAGGGAGGCACAGCCTTCTGAAGTACTGGCTAACAGAAGGTGGCCTTCCACAATACCCAGGAAGCAAATCACTGGGAGTCAAGGAGTAAACAGATGGTTTATACAGATGGGGATGTGGGGAGAGTGAAAACTGAGTCTCTTGGCGAAACTATAGGGTCTGCTTTAGGAGCCAAAAACACTACAGAGTTTCTTCACACCTAGGCTCAGCTCCTTGTCAACCTGCTGTGACCCATACAACTCTGTATTCATGTGCCAGGGTGTTAGCAGCCAGTGCTCACTTCTGTTTGCATGTTTGCGTTTAGCCAGATTTTTGATTTTTTGAAAAAATAAGCAGAAAAACAGGTTGTTATGCAGTAAAGTGGTAGCTTTAACTGATGACATTAACTATTTCAATTATTTTTTTCAGTCTTGTTATTTCATTTTTAACCTTCATTAAATTTAACCAGGACTGCAATTGAGAAACTGATGCTTTCTTCCAGCTGCTGCTTAGTTGAGTTCATGGAAGTAAGAAGCTCTGGTACATTTAACTCATGTAGCTGTCTTTAAATATTGATGTTAAGTGCCTTTTTTCTGAACCTGAATTAATCTTAACATCAGAGCTGCGTAATTGGAGACATGTGGTAACAAAGTGCTAGCCATTAGAGCAGAGCCGTAAATATTCCCTGCAGCCTCCAGGATGGTCATTTCCCCTGCTCCCTCCTGCAACTTCAAATTTCTTTTTTCCTTCCTTCCTTCCTTCCTTCCTTGCTCCCTTCCTCCCTCTCTCTCTCCCTCCCACTCTCTTGGACACTGCATCTGAATTTCTCGCCTTTAGGTTTCTTGGCCCCTTGCAGCCACGGTGCATTTGCAGCTCTTTCTGTGATACCGTGGTGGGTAGGAACTAGTCATCTTCTTCTCACATAGTCACTGACCAGGCAGTTGCTTATATCTGTATCATCTGCATCAGCACTGTCAAGCCCATTTCTGCCAGAAGAAATGAGCTGTAGCAGTCATTCAGTATTGTTACATTAGATTTATTATAAAATAATCTGAGCAAGTGTAAGTGAACATTAGGTACTTACCTGAACATAAACTCTTTAGAAATCCTGAGGAGGGTTTGGTACAATACATACCACCTCTGCTGCTGCCCTGGGAAGCAATGTCTCTGCTCCTCATCCTCAGCATAGCTGAACACTTTTACCAGGGCTAAGGCAGTAATAGGTCAGAATTACCTTGAAGATGGTGTTTGAGCTCCAGTGTCATTTAGGCAGTTTTAAAAATTCTTCTCCATCGTATTTCTCTCTAGAATACGAGCTGCTTTCCCCCAGGCAGCTCTTCTCTTGACTCTGGTAGGCCAAGCAGGAGTTAACACATTTGTGTTTTCCAGATCTTGCTTATGTTTGTCAGCCGTACACACTTTTAAAAAGCATTTTCTCCTTATTTCTACTATGTCTTTTATCACCTTGAGGTACTTTGTTACTAATGCAGATTAATCCTTCAATTAATTATAGTCAATTAGTAATCTGGCTTCTAAACCTTGCCTCTGCCCTCCTCCCAAAAATACAGTAACAATTTCACGGTTACAGTTTTCTTACGTTTTTTATGGTATGGCCATATTTAGTCTGGGGAAAAAGAAGAGTCAGGCTGTGGGGCAGTCTGACACAGGTTTTGGCAATGAAAGCATCCTTTTTTTGCACAAATGTGCTTCCTGAGAGCAGTGAAGCTACTTGTGTAATAAGGTACAAAAACTACATAAAGGTTGCAGAGTCTGTCCTACCTTAACAGGTTTTTAATTATAGCAATGAATATTAATTAGTAGGTACTTAATATATTAGAAGGGATCCAAAGTCTGAGTCACAGACATAAGTAACAGTTCTCCTTACCCTCAATGGACATTGTCCTCCTTTGTGCCTGAGCTGCATTATGTTCTTGATGTCTTGGTGTTTGTCATATGTGATGCATAACCTTCATCATCCCTCAGTCAGAGGAACCAGCTGCCACTCATACCCTCACAAAACATGGTGGCAAGAGCTGCGTGAAAGATCTGGTATAACAGGCAAGCTTCTTTAGCTGGGGTTTTTGTAGTTTTTATTACAAATGTGAAATTCCTGTCAAATTTACTGAAAGCACTGATCTGTTTCAAAGGAACCATAACTGACTGATGTTTTCACGTGTACATTAAGCAAATCTTTGATGATGATTGCTAAGTTTTGCTTTGAAATTTGGGTTCAGTTAAATGTGACACTTGCAAAATTAATCACTAAATACAGCCAGGGAAACCAAAGTGGGAGAGAAAAAAGCACACTCAAATGCCTTGAGAATGTGGGGGTTCTGCATGTTTCTCCTACAAAGTATAGCAGTGGCACCTCTAAGTGGTGCAAATATACAATCAAAAAAGTGATTCAACTCAAGCTAAAAAGATGGGGAGTCACATGTTGAACCCATTTTCCTTGCATGACAGCCATACCCATTCAGACTAAGGGTCCCTCCAGACCAATATCTCGTCTCCAGCATTGGCCATAAAACAGGTGCTGGAGGAAACAGCATATATGATGACACTTCTTCCCAAACATACCAAAACTTGGCCCCAAGTATCAGTGTGAACAGCTTGTAACAAGACTCTTGAACAAAACAGTCATGTTGGTCCTCCATGTTCTGCGTAATCCAGACTTTCTGTGTCATTTTCTTCTGAAGTACAGCTTGTTGGACCATTTCTTTTCCTCAAGTTTTCAGTTGTGTAAGGTGGATGTAGTATCTGTCAGCTATGCAGAACATCTCAGTGCTCATTTGATTTACCATTTTGTTGTTACTCCACAGTTTGAGATGCTGACAGGATCATTACCCTTCCAGGGAAAAGACAGAAAGGAGACAATGGCACTCATTCTCAAGTGAGTACCGAAACCACTTTCATTCCTCTAACTACGATGGGCAGCCTATGGGTCCTAAGTATATGAAAGGCAGAGAATAATAATGTGCATAATGTGCTTTTCAAAGCTATGTGAGGCATGAATTTGGTAAGACACACACAGCTGATGCCTGCATGTGACTCTAAAATTGCCTTCAGAATAAATAGTAGGAAGTGAATTGCTCAGAGAGCCTTGCAAAAGAGATGTATCATACTTTCTGTAATAATAATGTCATTATCCACAGACAAGTGGGAACAGTCAAATTTCTGCAGGACAGCATATGTCTTGTTGTTGCCAAGTTAGAAATCTTTTCCTTTACAAATTTCCCATTCATTTAATGTTAACTGCAGACATAAATACTTGAAGCTTATCTTTGCTCAATATTACATTTTTGCTCTGTAGCAGTGAATCACCAAGGGAAAAGCTTTATTGTCTTTGATCAATATGTGGTTTAGTATAATTATTTTCATGAATTTTTGTTTGTTTGTTTAAATTCCTCGGGATTTCCGAATTTATTCCAGCAAGCTAAAAAAGTGGAAAAAATTCTGTAGTGAATGACCTATTTAGGTTGAAAAAGGTGTTAGGAGATTCATTAGATGTACTCTACCACTAGTGAAGCCAGTAGTAAAGCCTTCTGTATCAGGTCCTCACTCTGCATTGCAATTATGCTGAAGCAGCCTTTGCATCTGCCCATCCTGACTACTACAATTCCATTTTTTAAACCACAGTAGGATGGAGAAAATTTTTGAAAAATCTATTTTCTTTTCAAGTGTTGTGTTCTTTCAGAGCCAAGCTGGGAATGCCACAGTTCTTGAGCATAGAAGCCCAGAGCCTGCTGCGAGCCCTCTTCAAAAGGAACCCCTCCAACAGATTAGGTATGTGTGTGCATTTGACTGGGGCATTTGCTGTGGCGCTCTGACTTGTCAGGTGCTGATAATTTCTCTTGGTGCATCTTCCCTGATAGTTATCCTCTTCATTATGCAGCATTTTGCATTCCTTCCCAGAGCACAGTGACCCTTGAGCATTACTAGAGAAACTTGCAAAGAGCACAGGCAAACTGTTGGAATCTAAAGCATGACATTAACTTGTACTTTATTTTTTCAGTGAACCAGGAGAGTAAAACACCAGCATTTATTTAAAATGGGGTTAAGTTAACTTCTGCCTATGATAACATAGAGAACTGAGAAACAGGTATCTTTTAAAATCGGTATAATTTAGCTGCAAATCTGAGGTGTGGAGCAAAAGGGAGTAGAATTTCTCTCTCCTGTTCTCAAATACATTTTCATGCTGTATCACTCTGTTTGCTAGGAAAAATTTCACAGTAGTCTTTCTTTTTACCCTAAATATATTCTCTCCTTTCTTACTAAAGTATATTCAACCTTTGTTAATAATCCTATTTCAATTGTGCTAAACTAGAAGTGTGTATTGGATCATGTATCTTACGTCATCTGAACCTTTGTTTGGGAATTTTATTAAGAAATTAATTGCACTTGGCAAGGTCATGAACAATGCCTGGTGCATAATTTTCATTCTTTGGTTTTTACGTGGAAAAATAAGAACAGTCATATCAAGTGAATGATATGAAGATAATAGCACTGCATTGATTTTCATTTGAAAACTGTATCTACTTCTGTGAAGAATTTTGGAGGTTTCTTTTTTTCCCCACAGGTCTCATATCCTGCATTTTGGGTTGAACGAGGGAAGAATTTGCTTCTGAAGGAAAGAGACAAACTTTTCCTTCATACCTCTGTTGGGTTTTTTGTGACCTTAGGAGCAGGAATTGACCTTAAGAGCAGGAGTTTATTCCTTCAATTCTGTAAACTGTATTGCAAGAAGAAAGCCGATGTATTTAAGTATGTGGTTGACTGTCATTGCCATCCATAGGAGTTCTGGCAGCTAATAAATGACTTGTCTTTTAGAGAATGGCATAGACTGGTTAAATATTGAGACTCGTGAAGAGCAATTTGCTTTCTCTCTTGCAAGTGTAAGGTTATTTCAGATTGGACACATAAAATCAGAGGCAAAAAGCTTAATTAGGAAATAGCTTGTTCTGAGATGTGGAAGGAACAAGAGGTGCAAGAGAGGTTTCTTCCTTTCCTTCTTGCAGTACCCACACCTACTTCTCAAGTGCTGGCGGTGGTGCTGCTGAAGGTCTGCTGAGTAGCACTTTTGGTCCTCTGCATAGCAGTCAGCATCAGTAGCCAGACAGGCAGCAGAGCGCGAAACACTGGACAGCCCACTTCCATCACCATCTGCCTGAGCAGTGGGGCCTGCCGTTTCTAATAGGCACACATGGGTGTGCATGCCCATGTGTGGAAGATGGACACTCTGCTCTGTGCCTTTGAGCTTCTGCTTGACCTTTTCATGTGCTGGTAGCTCTGTCCTTCACTTCAGGTGAGGCAATGCGTGTGCTACTCCAGCCCTCTGCTTTAAACTGGGCACCAACAGACTGCCAGATTTGAGCTGAATGGATGTTTTCTACTGGGTGCAGCAGCTCAGCCAGAGCCCCTGCCTCACGCAGAGGTCAGACACAGTAGCTCAGCTGTTTTCTGAGAGAGCCTGGCTCCTGTGGACAAGGACAGTGTGGAGCAGGCTGCCTCTCGCTGTGACTGCTGGAGAGAGCCAGGAGCCAAGAGCCCTTGTTCCACACAGGGACCAGGGGACAACCTGGCCTCCTGCAGGACTGTACAGGAATGGGGAGCCAGTCCCTCAGCATGCTGCTGTGGCCCCCCTCCTCCCCAGGGGGACACCCACATGGCCCGCGGAGGGAATGCCCTCCCATAAGTTATACCTCTTTACCTAAGTGTTAGCTCTTGTACTCTGATACACTGTAGAGATGACAGTGGAAGAACACATTTTCTCAGCAAGTTTCAATTGCTCTCAAGCAGTTTGCTTGACATTAGAGAAAATTAGAGTCTTGGGATTTCAAGGTTTAATCTGTGTTCAAAAAAATAAACTGCTGCAGCAGATATAAACTTCTTCCCTCTCCCTCTGCTCCTTTCTGCTGTTTTCCTCCCTGTCTCCGTCTCTTGGTTTTATTCTGCTCTGCTCATTTTGTGGCTTCCCACAAGCTGCTCTCCATCCAAAATGGGGCTCCAGTGAACTCAGTGGGAGTTTCTGGATACCGGTCCTTAAATAAAAAGCTATGCACTAAAATAAGCAAAGTTGTTTAGTCTTAGCCATGACAATTCTAGCCCCCATATTGTCTCCCTTTTAATAATGGGGAATTGCTAAGGATCAAGGTTTTAAACCTGAGGTTTATTGAAATACTGGGAAGGCTGGCAGAAAGGAAAAGATTATTTATCACACAAACATCCAGGGAAATAAAATGTAAAAGAGTCACAGAAAAATAGATCTTAACATTTCAGGGGTGGCGATGGAAAGCTTCTGAAGGCTTTCTCTCTGTTTTAACTGATTTGAGAATCAGCACAAGGACGATGAAAACAGACTTCTTGGTAATGGAAGAAGGAATACTTGAATGGTTGACCTAAAAACTGAACATAAGTCTGTAGATAAAAGGACTGCTTCAACTTTGTGGATTTTAGCTTTTTCTGGGGAAGGAATAATAGTCTGAATTTAAAGAAAATAGACTTAGATATCCTGTTTTGAAAAATCTTTGGAAATTTAATGAAGCACACTAAAATAAATGAGTGATATTATGGATCAAACATTTGTTTTCAGCCATTGTTTCAGAAGTTTGAAAATCTGGAAACAGTACTTGGTTCAAACATGTTTTTAATGTTGGCAAGATGAAAGATGATGAGCTTCGAAAACCATTTTATTCTGACTACCAACTTGTGTTTTGCCATTTGATTTTGATATCTTCACAAATAGAAGTAAAGACTGATTATGTATTCTAAAAGTTTGCTTTGAAACTTTGTTTTGAAGCTTTGGATTATCAATGGAAAAAAAATAGACTTGAGGAGAGATACTCAGACAAGGCAGAGTAATCCAGTTTACCTGATTCTATTTTTAAGTCTGGTGCCTCGATTAATGCTTTAGAACAAAGTTTTAAGGAATGGAAAGTCTTTCTTCCTTTGACATCCCTTGTTATGGGCACTGTCTGGTTTTTTTCTGAGCCTATATGCTCTCCTGTACAAATAGTCTGCACAGCACTGCTTTGGTAGTACTGCTCTGATTAAGTACAACAAATTTCAGACTATGGACAAGCATAATTTTAAATTCTTAAAAGAAACTAACTGGAATATCCAGGCAAACAAGGAGTAACCATCTTGGAAAGGAAATTGTATGATGAAGGTGTTAGTTCATTACATTTCCAGAAATTTAGGCAAGGGAGTAATTCTTACTTGCCCTAAATCTTGGATCTGCTCAGGCAGGTAAATGAATGTAAAGAGCATTTCAGGAGCTCCCTACACTGCTGAGAAGTACAAAGGTTCCAGAGTCCTTATAACTGAGAAGCTTGGCCGAGAAAGTATAGAGTAAGAGCATGTACCAGTAGATTCAGAGTAAAAGCCAAAAAAGTAGTTATTATTTCCTTAATCTCATGTTCTCAGAGAAGACACATTCTGCTTTAGCACATACAGAACTTTGTTTCTTGATTTTGCAAGATGATCAGTGACTGTACATCTTTCTTATAAACCTTAGGAATGCATTTCAAAAAATCTAGCCCACTAAAAAGATTCTGAAGCTGTGTGGGGACACTAAAATTTTATTACCTGAAACTAAAAATGTAGAAACTCTTTCTGCTCATTTTGAATATACAAATAATCAACTTTCAAATTTCATAGGTCTCCTTTTTTTCCCCTTAATATATTTCAAGACTTACATTATCCATAACGATTCAGCAATCAAAACCAATTACAAATGAAACATTCTACTGTTACTGCCCACAGACACTTTTATTACAGGCATAAAACAATCTTAGATAATCGAGTTCTCATTTATTAACATTAGGCTGCTTTTATATAAATCCTTGCGCTTTCTAATGCGTTTAAACTGGCAATTTGATCTGAAAGCATTATTTATCTTTTTGGATCCTCGTGGGAGTGGATGGCACAAAGGAATATTTGCAGGCAGTAGGTTTGATTGTGCTGATTATTAAAGAATAATAATATAATAACAGATAGGCTTGATGACAAAATTGAAGTTAAATTGAAGTTAAAAACACAACTAGAAATCTAGAAGAAGGTGAACTGGGTTTGGTCACGCAGTGTGCCATTGTGTACTGCACTTCAGCAGTTTGCTAAATAGCCATCTCTATGCCAAGAAGCATCCATCCTCATGAAACGGGACTTTGCAGTGACAGCCTCTCCAGTGCTTATTTTTTCTCCATGAAAGCACATCTCTTTCCAGTACCACTTTAGATTTGCAGATGGTAGATGAATGGCTGAAACATGCTGAGCAAATTCAGAAACTCCACCATAAGCACCGGTGCCTAACCTCTCCCATGGACTTCTGTAGCAGGGTCAGGGTTGCCCCTCCATGCTCCCAGAGCTGTCCCTGAACGCACCCTTGGGCCACCTCCCTCCTCCGGTTGAGGAGAGGACCAGGCCACACGCTGCTGCCTGTGGCCACAGCGCACAGCCCAAGAGGGAGCCATGGGCTACACCAGCAGATCTTGTGGCAGGGAAGATCAGGAAATAAAAACTGCAGGAAACACTGGACTTTCTCCTTGGTATAAAATTGGTTTCTGGGAATTGGAAGTCCTTCACTCTTTGCAAAATTAGGCTATTACCATTCTAAATCTCTCTGATACATTGAGCTAACCAGAGATGGAGTCAAGCCTCGGCACTCCTAACAACGTATTCCTTCTGTGCCAGAGCTCTGAGGTGGCCCCAAGTGGAAATACTGATTTTTCAAACAAATTCCTATGTCAAACTGCATGCTGCATTCCTTGCTGCACACTGCAGTCTCACACTAAGAGAAGTAGCTATGGGTGGGCTTCTTCCTTGCTCCTGATTTCTATGGTTTTGTTGAAAAAAAGAACAACAGTAGCAAAACTGTGGCTTTCAAAATAGATCCTCTGAAAAAGGCGGGTCATTCCCATCGCACAATGATGTGTCCATAAGCCTACAAGAGAGGGGAAAGGGAAACAGAGGGGAAGGGACAGAGCAGAGAAGAGTGAGTGCATTAGCAGTTATCCTCAGTCTAGGGAATATTACCAGCAGCTTACAGTGTCTGTAGCATTTATCCCAGTCCTTCAAAATCAGTTTGGCACTTGGGTTTCATCCTTATGTAGCAAAGAACATCTACTGCACATTACAAAGTTTCCAGTCAGAGCCGCTGAACACAAAACATTTTTCATAAATATTTCTTCTCTGAAGAGTTGCTTAATGCAATTCTCTTCAGAGTAACTGTGTTGGTTTCATATTTCTGTTGGCATTGCTAAAATCAGAATGAATCTTCCAAGGGAATCTAGTGCCCACGTTAGACGGTGCATTGAGAAAACATGCTAGGGAAGATATAGAACAAGTCTTATTACTATCCAAGCTTTAGCAGTTGTTTGTTCAGTACCCATAGGCCATAAACAGCATTCTAGGGAAAAGTAAGAATAGGGTAAGCGTATGTGTTATTTCACCCAAATTCTCTCCCGATCTACACCTGCTTTAAGGTCAAGCAAGGGGTTTCCTGAACCTCTTTGTGGTTTGTTAAAGTAATCTTCAACAGATTTCTTTTCAACATACTTTTCTGACCTCCCCCTGAACCCATATAAACATTTTGCATCCATATCACATTTTCCAAGGAATTTATGTCACACAACTATCTGTTGCCTGAGGAAACATCTCCTGGGTTTTCTGAACCTGATACCTGCTAGCATCATTTAATGATCTATCATAAACCTCCTCAGTCATCTGTTTCCAGGTTGAAAAGTCCTGGCCTGCTCAGTCATTCCATACTATTCCTTGTTGCCTTCTTTGTTTTTTACTACTTTAGTAAGTATACCCTTTTATAGGTGAGGGTGTCAAACATTCTGTACTCAAGTTGTAGGTGTACAAGACTTGTACAGTGACAATGTAATGATGTTTTCCCTTTTTTCCTCTTTTCTCTTTCTAAGATTTGATTTCATGTTGTGATTGCCTATAACTGTCTGCCCATCATAGCCCAAAGACCTCACTCCTCAGTGGGGCCCATCATCTCTGAGCACATCATTTTGCATGGTAGGCTGGGATTGCTTATCCTTATGCACATCACTTACATTTGTCTCTACTGTAAGATTACCAGGATGGAGAAGTAATCAGAACATTCCTCTTGCATTATTATGCAGCAGGCCTGACAGGCAATCCTGCACGTTATGTTCAAAAGTGTTTGGTTTTCATATCCATTCATCAGTGAATGTAAAGCAGACTGTAGGAAGCCATTCCTGATCAGTGCATTTTGGCAAACACCAGTAATGTCTTGTTAACAAGGAGAATGGATGTCACATTTTACAAAAACTTGATAAGACCCTTCTAAAGCTGCTTGTAATGTTGATCCTCAGAAAGTACAAATACTACATATAAAAAGCTGAGTACTGTGAGGTGCTGAGTGCCTTTTGCAAGGTGCTTATGAATCCCAAGTCCTTTTGGGAATCAAGTATGCTCAGCACCGTTGTAAAGAAGTGCTGGGTACCTTTCAGGAACTGATTCCAAAATTTCAATGCAAAGCCTTTGCTTCCAGGTGTTATTTCTCCTACTGGAAAATGAAAAGTGCTATTAATAAAATCAAATCAACCCCCAAAATGACATGCTAAATCATCTCTGACAGTTGTTTAATTATTACTGAGCACCTGTTGGGTTTTTGATGGCACTGATGCAAATAAATAGAGCTAGAGGAATAAAAAAGGCAATCTTCAGTGAAGACATAAGGCAAAACTAATGAAGGAATTCAGTTCCTTACCAGATCGCAGAAGAGTTTCCCTAAGTTTCCTATAGTAATGTAACAAAAATTTAACAGTGAAAGAAACTAAGAGTAATGGTTTTGGTACCCATGCAAATTTTGAAGATGGTATTTGAAAAGGGAGAACATAAAACTGTGGCTTACCCCAAATCATAAGTTCAGACTCAAAATACCAAAAAAGCTCCAAATGATTTGGAGCTGTGTCATTCTCCGCCTATGGAGAAAGGATCATTAGACAAGATTTGAAAATCAGTGCAGATAGAAGAGCTGCTGCTGGTGGCAGGGAGCAGCAGTGCTGTAGTATCAGGACATCTTGCTTGGGGCCTCTCCTGGCCTTGCTGGTGCATGTCCTGTGCTGCAGCTGAAATCCTGCGTCTCATCTGAAGCCTGAAGAGAGTAGCTATTCAGCCTTGGCACCAGCCTCAATTAGAGAAAAGTAAAAAATACCCAGCCATCAGATTTTCATTAATAAAGTGCCCTTGCCTGTACTTATGGTAGTTTATACTGTTATGGCAGTTGCACTGTTCAGGGTTTCTGGCTTTGTCAGAAGAAAAGAGGGGATGGGGAGGAAAGCTGGAGAAGAGGTGTCATGCAGCACTCTACTAAGCATGACTTCATTTTGATTCTTTCATTCTCTTGTCAGGTGCTGGATTCGATGGAGTGGAAGAAATTAAACGTCATCCTTTCTTTGTTACTATAGACTGGAATGTAAGTGGAGCAGCATTTTTTTAAAATTTGTTATTTTTGTTAGCTACCTTTTTGAAGACGAACTACCATGCTTAGAGAAAATAAGAAATGAACTCTAACATAGAGAACCCAGGAGCCAGAGCCTTTTAAGTAGATGCCTATATCACTTGCACACCTATTTGGCAGTATTAGGTATACAGCTGGACTCAATGACCTTAAAGGTCTTTCCAACCTAAATAATTCTGTGACTCTATATATACATTTGTTCACATACCCACAAATGAAAGAAATAGAAAGCTGCTTTCAACATTGCAAGTTTTTTTCTAACTGCTTGTCTTTATTTTGTCTGATGGTCTGGCTTATCACGGTACTACCTGAGGCTATTTGCAGTGTTCTGCAGAATAATTTCCACATTCAGCTCTAATAAACGTGATGCATTGATTGTGGGAGCTGGACTGGAGTGAAAATGAGCAGCTCTAAATGAAAGAATTCCTGTAATATTTCAATTTCAAAAGAAAACAGAGCCAAAGGACTGGCCTTGAATGAGATACTCCAGAGGAAAAGGGACTGGTGCTCTAAGTCCCTCCACCTTTCTGCTTTTATGTTCCATATTGAAATACTTGTCCCTGCTCACTGGGTTGGGCAAGCTGGACTAAATGCTAGATTTACCCTTTCCGATATCAGTGACCTCCAGGAATCCTTTTCTCTCTTGGGATTATTCAGAGCAACCTCAGATCTGCTCTTACACATCCGCCAACATTAGCTCCAAGGAGCTCTAAGACCTCCAGGTGCACTCTTTTTCCCAAAGAGTGTGATGCTACTGGGACTGTCTGGGTATCCGTAGAGCTGGTACAGCAGGCTGTATAGCAGGTTGTGATGCTTTACACTGGGGAAATCATAAATCTTCCAACTCCTTCTTGTCACTTTTGGCCTAAGTGACCATAGGACAGGATC
This sequence comes from Falco peregrinus, assembly GCF_023634155.1. Taxonomy (NCBI): domain Eukaryota; kingdom Metazoa; phylum Chordata; class Aves; order Falconiformes; family Falconidae; genus Falco; species Falco peregrinus. The sequence goes on along the minus strand of NC_073727.1, from coordinate 52,715,288 downwards.
TGGCCCTTCCACTGTATTGTCATGGGGGGCTACAGAAAAGCACAACGTAGATGGATTTTCAGAAGAGTAGTTCTACATCACTGAATATACAAGTCAACCAGCCAGAACAGGAACAGCAACTCCTCTTATAAGTGGTTGATATTTTATTGAGGTGAGTCATTAATTTAACATCAGCACTCAAAACTGGAACAACAAACATTTGATCAAATGTAACACGGTTAAAGTAAGACATGTCAGACATGATTAACAGAATGGTAAACAAGGATTTATTTTATTGCTATCAGCTACAGCTCATAAAGCTGGCAGTAGAGATTAGCTACGTATTGGATTTAGACTTGCAACAGGTCAAACCTTCTCACATTTTTAGTGTCATATTTGTTCAGATTGACTTATTGTTAAGACAAACCTGGTGACAAACACTTTCCGTTCTTAATCTGGACATCTGCCACTGCATCAGAACTCCTGTTTTCCACATCCTCTAGGATTTTCTAGGTTAATTTTATCTGACCTCTGTTATGCTATTGTTATGTTTCTTTAATATTTGATCTGAATTAGCTCATGAATGCTAGTGTAACAGGTCACACTGATGCAGTTCTCACTATAAATTCTGATTAAATGGCATGAATGTATGTGACAGACGCATTTTTAAACTGCTGCCCAGTTTTTACAGTAAAGCAAATTCCTCTGTGAAAGCACATTTTGTGGTGCCTAGGTGGCCTTTGAAAGGGCTACAGAATAATTTATTTTAGAAAAACTCATGAATCTGATTTGAATTGCATGTTGAAGAGTTGGCACAGCTCATAGCCTGTTACGAGATGATCAATGAAGGTGGAGTTTGAGATTTTCCTTTACGGTCCAGCTGACTTTCAGTCCCATTACATAGAGTCTAGGGTCTCTCCTTTTCTGCTTCTTTCTAATCATGGGATTCTGTATCAAGACTTTACATCTATGAAAATATTAACTGAAAAGAAAAAAATGGAGAGATGAAGAGTTGGGGGGTTGTGGCTTAGTTTTTGGCCTTGTTTGGGTGGGTTTTTTCTGTATTCCTCTGATACCTCCAGTCCTCATCTTTGCAATCAAAATACAAGTCAAGTGCATATGTCTTAATGTAATAAGGATCACTGGGGCAGTGGCAGGTTTTCTCCTTCTGTGTTTGTGGCTCAGTAACTCATCACAGAGAAATGAAGCTCTGCATCTTGGAAAGGTTTTCAGCGAAGTCCGTTCTGGACTGTGAGACTCCTCAAGACCACCTTCTCTCATGATGATTGGTGATTGTTTCAAGCTTAGTTCTTTAGGGAACAATTTCATGGCTTTCCTAAGGAAAAGGTACAGTCCTCCATCATTTGAAAAGTTTAGGGAAGTATGTACCATGGAGAGGCTAGGTATGCTTGAACATGACTTGGAGCTAGACAGGAAGGTGGATTTAATTGCCCTTTGATGTCTTATCTAGCCCTTTAACTTTGCTGAAAACATAGATGTAAAGATCCATTTTAATTCAACACAATTAGTGCTTATTGAACTCTTGGAGACAGATGGATCATTATAACAGATAAGCTATCATCTTTGTACTATATTTGCTCATTTAATCCTAATTTTACTGTCACTCATGGAGAACTTGGGAGGCTTATCTAGTCACAGCAGCAGTATCATATGCATTTCAGAGTGCTGTGAGCCAGACTGGCCCTGAGCTGAACCCAGGATTTTGCCTTACAATGACCATCCAACTAACTGTTAACTTGTTCTCCATGGACAGAAACAGCAGGGTCAGAGAAAAGAAATGGATCGGGCACAGGTGTTTAGTGCTGATCTCTATACAGTTCAAGAAAAGAGTCCCTGATGCCCTCATTTTGTTCTCCCATCACGTACACAGATCTCTCACATCAATTTGCAGGCAGTCAGCAAACAGCGTTGTTGAGGCAATACATGAATGGTGATTTATTTTATACCTTGGTAATACAAAGACCTCAGAGAACAAGAGGCAAGGTCTTTTGGAGAGCTTCTGTACTACTTTGGCAGCTATGATAGACAGGACTGCTGCAACTGACAGCATAGAAACTTTCAGCAACTGTATTAAAATGATCCTCCACCAAGAGCCCCCTTATCACAAAACGTCAGAATGGGTTAGTGTCTTCTAGAAGCCCAGTGCAAAACAGGTATTTTTTTAAGCAAGATTTTTCCTACAAGAGTGGCATGATAACCAGGAACAAACCACCAAGTTGTTTCATCTGATTTTAAAAAGACTCAAAACAGAAATTAATTAGCTGCTTCCTTCCAAGTTGTGTGTGAAGTCTAGATATTGCAGTGATGAAGTCATTAGAATTGCAGACGGAAATGTATAAATCAGACCTTCATTTCAGAGTGCTATCAGAGCTGTTCCCTCAGTCTTTGGATTGGGGCTTGGTTATTGTCTCTATCACTGAAGTGTTCACCTGTTGAAGCAGTCATTTCCCACTTGTTTTCCATCTTTCACTGTCTTCAAACAGATGCAGCCAGGCATAGTGTCTGGTTTGGACGAAGGCAGCGAACACAGTGGAAACAATATAAGCAGTATAAAAAAGCCCCCTGTTACGATGCTGCACATGCTCCTGCCCAACACAGCAGTTCTGATAGCGTGTGACCACCGCACACATGGGCAATGGATGCAATCCTGGAAAACATGAGTGTTGCCAGAGAATTACCATCCTCCCCCTATCCTTTCCCAGATGCCCTTCCCATGTTCCAGGGTGCCATTCTTCAGCACAAGTGCTGAATTTGTGTCACAGTGCCTACTAAATGCCTTAGAGCAGTAAGACATTTCCAAAAACTTTCATGTATTTTTCACCTTGGGAAGTGGGAATTTAGGATTTTGTTACTGGGTGAAAACAACTATACAAACGAGACTCTTACAGAGATTAAGTTCATGACACAATTTAAGTTTGGGCATAAAAACTGTCAGATTGTCTACAGTTCACTTAGTGCTACTTATACACCAGAATTTAAACCTAAGGTGGCTGGTGCTCCAGCCACATAGAAGTTCCAAAAACATGAAAGGTTTTGGAAATGCCTTACTGCTCTAAGGCATTTACCAGGCACTGTGACACAAATTCAATAGATCCTTTGTTAAATGAACAGACTGTCTTTCATGATCAAGGTTGGGATTCACAGGAAGGAGATTAGATGTCCAGCTCCCTCTGAGTTTTACCTGCTTACTACCCTTGCATCCTCTTTTCTCCCTAAGACAAGCAGACCCAAAATGAGTTGACCTCAGTTCATGTCAGTCATTGACTCTGAGAAAGCAGAATCTGGTTCCTGATTTTTTCGTTACTGTTTCTTTTTTCCAGGTCATGCATAAAAAATTTCTGGGTTTTCATTGAAAATGAAAAATGAAATCCCTTTTTGCAGACTGCAGTCAGAGGAGTGGGCTATAAACAGTAGTTTTTGTTTAGATGACAGGCTAAATTGGAACTAGAGCAAATAACATGCTAGAAAATGAACCGTCAAATACAGCTGAGGGAAGGAGTGGGAAGAAAGTGGGCTCAAGTTCTATTTCCTTCAATATTAATCAGAGATCAAACTAAATTGAAAATGTGAATTATTCAATTGCAGATTTTACCAACAGGAAAAATTTATCCCAAGGTCTGAATTCTGCAAGCTTTTCTATTATTTGCAGGCAATAACACTGAGTCATTAATCTAGGAGAGAACAAGCATTTTAGAAGGTAGTTCATCCTTTTGTCTGCTTATTGAATTTTCCATGACAGGTGTATGAATCAAAGAGTTTATTCTCACACTATGAGTGCATCACTGTGGAGGGTAGCATCTTTCTTTTTCTAGAAGGTGTCTAAGGAATAATTCAGTTCTTCATCAAAGAAACTGAGTTGAGGAAATTACTAAATAGTTTTCAATTAAATAATTTTCTTTTTCTTGATATTTGCCAGGCACACGTACAGGGCATTTATATTTCTGGGATTTTTTAGGACTGCATTTTTTTTAATGATTATGAAAAAATAACTGCTTATAAATAACAAGAGGCAGACACATGTTGCAGTATTTTGTTACTGGTCTCCCTGGTGTATTACTTGAGTCCCAGCTGAGAAGGTGTTCAGATGTGGCTCATATTAGGGATCTGGTAACATACATTAAGAAAAGGTCTTTGGGCCCTGGGGGAAATCAGTTATTGGGGAAAAAAAAAAAAAATGTGCCAAATCAGAAAAGAAGTTGATAGAAGCTCATGGTTTCTCAAACTGCTATAGAACTGTGTTCTAGTTAATCCATAGGCACTTATTAATCTAAAGGTACTGATTATCAAAGTCTCAGAAGGATGTGAGGGGTTGATAAGTAGACAGAAGGACGGATATGTATCCAGGTGTGAATATCTAAATCAGTACTTTAACACCTTGAAGTTCATCCCCCTCATTCTGTGGATTATGCACTTCTGACAGCCGCTGGATCTGACAGCTGTGTGTGATGCACAGTGATTCCTGATACCTGTCAGTTACATTTTTCTGTGATAGGTCAATGCTGTGGCCATTATAAAATATTGGGTGTGGGATGTGGGGTGGTTATTCTTTACTAGGAAAGAGAAAGACACATTCTCAAGAAAAACCGTTGAGGACTAAGGAATGCATTTCTCCTTTATAAATGTAGAAGGAGTGTGGAATTAAAAAAAAATAAATATCTTCAGCTGGTTATACTTCTGCAAATAACATACATATGGTGATATTAAGCACCCAGATTGAAATTTATATCCTTCAGTTAGCACGAACGTATCCAGTCTCTTTTGAATGTCTAATACGATGCTCCAAAATAATAATTTGGATATGAAAACTGGGATTTAAACTGGGACAGCTGGGACCCTATTCCTATTAAAATAAGTGGTGGAATGTCCAATGACTTCTGGATGCAGAGCCAGGGTTACCATGATTTGGGATGTAGATAACACTTTAAACTTTACCAGAACTTAAGGGACAGCCTGATAGATATAGTCAAAGACAAGATTTGAAACTTAACTTGCTATATCATTTGCCACTCTGGTTTGTTTCTGTTGAAAGAGATCAAGGTGATCCAGCAGCCTCAAATAATTTTGGGAGCACAGTAAGAGATAATGCTAATAAATTTCTAAAATTAGAAATATTCTTGGAAAATCCAGAAGGATCTCAAGTCCTCCAAGAGATTTTTATCGCTGTGTGTATAGAAAAGACTGGCTGTGATTCTTACCATTTCTTTACATCAGCTTGTGTCATGCTGTGTTTTGTAGTTTACAGGATGTGGGTTTTTAAAGGAAGAAGCGTTCTGCTTGCAGCAATGCTTCGTGTTTAACTGTGTTGGGCTGCCCTGTGGTTTAGCGTGCCTCAGTGAATTGCCTTTGGTTGTAGTGGTTCATTCAGGGAACTGGAGCCAATGTGGGATGGGAAAGCCCATAGATGACACTACTCTTCTTGTGCTTGTTCCTCAAAGATTTCATTTAGTTCCCCGATTCAAGAACTTGGGGGGAAAAAAGTTTTCGGCAGTTTACCTTTTGCTGTTCCTAGCTGTCTAGTTAGAAACACCAGAAATAATTTTTATCACAAGTGGAGAAGGAAATGGAAAAGGGAGTCATCTAGGCTGCGCTTGGAGGAGGTACCTTTCACTCACAAGCAGCTTCTTTGTTTCCACCCCCTCCCAGCAAGCAAATTTGTGATTACACATCTTAGGTGGTGTGTGACTCATGATGAATCTCAAATCCCTCCCTAGTAGTGGAGGATGTGGGTTAGGGATTCAAAATACAAATGCAGCTCCAACAGCATTTAAGAAACTACAGATGGGGGGAGGAATTAAGAGGCCAGAGAGAATATGGTTACAATAATCAAAAGAGAGTGCAGTTCCCAAATGATGTATGACTCCAAAACATTTTCCAGTTTTTGGACCTCACAGGATGAGGGGTGCATTTAATTCAAGGAGGAAGCATGTGCATGTGACCATATTACTTTCTGCAGTAGAAGGACTGTGGTTGTGAATTAAGACAAATAAAGAGGAGCTTAAAAAAATATAGCTTTCTCAAGGTGAAATCCTAGCAACAGAAAAACCTTCAGTAGGTGCTGAGATCTCTTTAAACTTCTGTGCAGAAAGAAAAAGATATATGTTAATTACTAGGTTGATACTTTTCAGTTGATGAGTGACACTTCCTGCTTACAATTGCAATTGGCTTTTAATTATTTGGAAGACTTTCCATTGTGGCTCATGCTCACAGCAATTATTCATCTCTTTTTCTCTCAGAAGATAGGGAGCAGTTTTACGCAAGCAGGAACTTTTTATGGTGAAATGGCCATTAATTATTGCAGTCGCTTCCAGCCTCACCATTCCACTTTTCCAAGGAATCATAGATTCAGCCACAAACATATGCTTTATGCGAATGATAATACTATGCTACAAAATGTCCTGCCTCAAGAACCTTTACTTATCTATGCAAAATCAAATTCAAATTATGTTGATATGTATATCTTTTAGGTTTGACCACATGCTTTATATTACAGAAGTTAATTCAACACAAAACCCACAGTTAAAAAGAATCTTCCTGCATGAAAAGAACTGGACAGGCATGTACTAATCTCCATAAAATGTTTTGAAAAATCAGCTCATAATGAAGTTGTTTTAAGAGAAAATACATATTAAAAATAGTCATAAAATTGAGCTCCCCAGCTCTTATCATGATTTGAAAGTTTAGATGAAACTTTATATTTGTGCTTGGACATGTTAATTACTGGCCGCTGTCTGTGGCAACTAATTCAGACCTTTGAAACCTGAGAGCAAAAGCATTGCTAGAAAGGGAATGCAGTCTAGGGACTGAAACATGGAGCAGGGATTCCAGCTGGAGCTCTGTTCACCATGCTGCCATCAGCATCATGATAATTTTTCGCCATTTTTCAAGCAGATATGATGCAATGATCACAGAAATCAATAGGTCTTTCCATTAACCCCTGTAGGCTCTGGATCGGATCCAGACGTGCTGCACCTCAGTGTGTCTGTCTCCCAGTGTGTGTGTGAGTGTGTGTGTGAATGCTAGCAAAGGAGCACAGCGTAGCAATTTCTTAAAGATTGCTAAGCATGAGTAAAGAGGCCACAAAGTCCCTTGCCATAAAAGCAGTGCATCAGCATGCATTTACAGTGTTACTTATGTGATCCCCTACATGCGCCCTCACTCGCCAGCACAAGCTCACACACTAGCAGTGTTTACCTGTTATATACCTTCCTCTCTTCCTTACGGTTTTCTTCGATTTTGCTGCTCTGCTCAAGCCACATTTAAGCCTTCAACAAGTTTCCCAACCCATCCACAGTGCTTTCTTCCTAACATCTTTTGATGGGAATTTCATCTAATCCTCAGCTGTGAGCCCCTTCCCTTTCACCAGATACGCCAAAAGAAAAGTCTCTTGTTTAGGTTGTAAACACCAGGCAGCCAGGCCTGTTGCTCAGTTCAGTCTGGCAGGGTGTCAAACATATTGCTAGTTCTTGAAAAATTATAAATGCTAAAACAGTCACCACTTCCTGGTGGTTCTTTGTCCTGATTGCCATCGCTGCGCTGCTGAAGTCACCCACACACAGTTGCACGTTCCAGTCCTGCCCTGAAGACCAGTGAATTTCCAGATGCCCCAGATGAAATATTGTGCCAGTCTATGGGCTAATTTTTTACCAGAAACATCTGTGTTTACATTGTGGATGCCAGTAACTAAAAAGTGCAGGAACCATCCAGAGCACAGATTTTAAGTCATCCCATCAATCAGGAGCCAGAGCTGTGGCTATGTCATCCTTTTTTGTCAGTCCTGTAAGTATGGCACAGAGCTGAGAGGGGACATCCTAAACAAAATGGGGGAGCCTATCTGCAGATGCTGAAGGTGCACTGCTTGTCATTGATGGAGATCTGTTCTTCTCCTTGTAGAAACTCTACAGGAAAGAAATCAAGCCGCCTTTCAAGCCCGCAGTGGGACGGCCAGAAGATACCTTTCATTTTGATCCAGAGTTCACATCTCGGACCCCTACAGGTTAGTAAGGTGGTACATGGGTAATGCATCTTTTCAGTGAGTAAATTCATTCTTCCCCTCCCCATTTCAATGGAGTCTAAAAGTCTGATCACCTGTGGGTTTAATTGGTTTTGCAATATCCAGCAGGAAGAAAAGGCTGTTTTGCATTTCCAAGGAAAGAAGCTCACAAGCATTTTACCGACTTCACATCAATTTGTCTTCATGAAGGACATTTTTACAGGAAAAATGACTATTGATTTGCTGTTATATTATTGTTGCTTACATTAGCTGAATTTAACTATTTTAAATTACCTTGGCTTCAAAGAACTTTGCATCTCTGCAAGTTAGTATATGATATATATTCCATAGATGTTTTCTTTAATTATGAAATCCTATAGACTATGGACTGTTGGAAGTTAGTTTGTGGTTAACAGTAATGAAGAATCATCAAGTTCTCAGATCAGCAGAGTTATGCCATCAGGAAGTTTGGGCCACAGTATTTAGAAAATCCTTCTATTCAGAATGTTGTTCCTATACTTTCTGGTTCCTAACAGGAATATCACACTTTGTGCACTATATATATGAAGGCGATTGTTGCACAAAACACCATCTTTCCACTCTTTTAGTTGAAAGCAACAATACCAGTAACTTCACCGTGGTAATCCCAGTTACAATGTCACCTCTTGCTAGACATGGATAAGCTACATTACATTTCTGCCTGAGATATTCCTGTGTAAAGTACCTACGTATACATTCTAAAGTGTAAAAAATTAATTAGCTGTTGTTTGTAAAACACTTTGAAGATGGTAAGCACTGTAAATATCACGTACTATTGTTGCAATAACCAAGTATAAGGTCTCAAGCTTCAACCTTCAAATTGCCCCAGAACTGTTGCAGTGAGAGTAAAAAATCTGTGCTTTCATTACAAAACTGACTGCATTATAGCACATCAATCAGAGCTGAGATTTCCTGTAGTTTTCATTCAGGCTTATCACAACCTTCAGCCTTTTTCTTAAAACTAGCCCAAACTTCTATCCAAAGCCTGGCTCAAACTTCCTTTCATGGGGTATGAAATAGTGGTATCTACTCAAAATCTTTTCTCAGTATTGTTTTCTAGTTTTTTTGGCAAGGCTGTGGCAACTTTCACAAGCTATAAAAATATTACACTCTGGTTATTTAGGTCCTACTGAAACATCCACCTGTCTCCAGTATGTTTTGATATTTCTGTCCCACTGCATGAAAACAAATGGTCTTTGGATACCAGCTATTTCACACGTTTGATTTTAGCATTAATTCAGATTTCAGAGGAACTCATTTTCTGTTAATATTGGAGACTGCAATTTAGTCTGATCTTGAGAGAAGTGCGGGCTGGTACTGCCCTGGAAAGTCTCAGAGAAGCATTAAGAGTCTGGATTGCTTTGGAAGTTCACACTGATAGGTTGTCCTGGCATGCAAGCCCTTGTACTCCATGCATGTATTGATGCCCTGGGTTATATTTTACACTGTACATGTTACTACTGTTGCCTAATTCAATTTGATGTTACATGCAAGACACTGACTTGAAAAGTTTGTCTTGGGGTGGTGGCTGGGGTGGGAGACGGCCTGCCTCAATTCTGCTTTTTTTCCTGCTATTACGGCGAGTGCCTGAGAATCAAACCCCGTCTTTTCAAAATAGGTTTAGTTGGAAGCGTGAATACCTTTACACTTCCAGAGTGATAGAAAAGCCCTTGCAGACTGGCAGCATATTTTTCAGCCCCTGACTCTTGACTGGTTGGGTCAACCAGAAAAGGAAAGCATCACAAGAGTGTTTAATACTGGCTCATATTGCCTGTGGAATCAAACAAGAGCCTTTCTTTTTTTATTTTTTTATGTCATGACATAGGCCCCATACGAATTTACCCTGTTACTAAGAATGTGTATCCAGACAGAAAGCACTCTAATAATTCCTGTTTCATGATGATAATGCAGTTGTGTTTTAATGAATCTGTCAGAAAGATATTACCAAGGAGGTGGCCCAGATGTATACAGTCATTTTACACTGTCTTTATGAATGAGTTCTCCTGCCTGGAAAAAGGTTTATGTCAAAGTTTTGGATCCAGTGACTTGCCATATCAGAAAGTTTCTTTAGCTTGGAGGTTGAAACATATTTCTGTAGATTCCTAACCTCAGCTCTGAGTGAACCAAAGATGTGGTTTCTGACAGTGGCAGTTCACCTCTATGGGTATAGTTTCACATCACTTTTTCTCAGGGATTCATCTGAGTTGGAGTCACTTTTTCTGGCCGCTTGTTTCACAAGTCCTCCATTGTTACATCTCATTTGTGCTGACTTGCCTCCTGACAGGGAACAGGAGACTGAAACAATCCAGGTTATAAATGGTGATTTGAACAAGGATCAAACCAAGATCATTCTGGTGACACAACTTAGATTTAAGTCCACAAATATTTGTACTGTTGTAAGTGATGGGGCAGCACGCTGTAACTGGCGGGGATGTTTACACTGGCTTTACTACTGAGAAAAAATATGTAAAATTGCACCTGAAGTATCTAAATTTCCTCCTCTGCAAATAAGATAAAATGTTTGCAAACCCCAGTAAAGCATGCTGAAGTAGATTACTTAGGACTTATGAAGCCTTTGAAAATCCTGTAAAGTTAGATGCTCTAGTGGGACAAAACATTATGACTTTCACAGGGAGAAAGATAACCATTGTACAAGATTAGTGTTTGTAAGTGGATCTAATTCAGACATATGAAATGATTATGGATTTATCAAGACTAGGAAAATTATTTAGGTTTCATTGCTATCAGTTAATTAACATGATTTAAACATAATTTTGCACTTAGCACAGGTGGTTTATGGATCTAATTCAGACGTATGAAATGATTATGGATTTATCAAGACTAGGAAAATTATTTAGGTTTCATTGCTATCAGTTAATTAACATGATTTAAACATAATTTTGCACTTAGCACAGGTGGTTTAACATTTAATTCATATGATGGGCATATCAGTTTGTGGTGATGAATATTTAATACTGAACACCAAATTATCAGTAGTTCTTCTACAGTGTTTGATGAAGAGATTGGCAGTGAATTATGAAGGAACAGTTCTTTTTAAATAGACATGACCTAGCGCTTACATTTTAGAGCCAGATCACAGCTTTTCTGAAGTTCGGAAGTGTTCAGATTTGAATTATTGTCATTCCTTCTTTAAAGCAAACATTCTTTTCTCTTCATTAATCCCTCTTGGAAAATCACTGCTGTATATACGCCACTGCAAGAAGTACCCAGTGATGCAAGAAGTCTGGTGTGATTCATCCATGTATTTGCAAAGAGAGTGCCCATCAATACACTGAGATAAACAAATGGCTCGCATCATTTTACCAAAAGACAAGTTTCTCCATGTACTTCGCAGTGAGGTCTGACTTGCTGTGCTTATTTCTGACTCCTGTCAAAGCTGAGGCAGCTTTGTAATGAGACATAGAATTAGCTACAGTCTCAGTTTTGTTCATTTCTGAGCAGATAATTTGTTTTAACCATATTCTGGCTTCAGATGTTCTGTTCGTTTGACCAGTAGATTTATACAGGGAGTGTCCACACAAGGAAATACATTCTCATATATTTTCAGGACCTCAAGCAATACTCAGTCTTCCATGCCATTGCCCTACACACTAACGGATGGTGCTGATGGTGTGGGCAGCCGAGCCAGGTATAAGGTCCAGTGGGGGGGATGTATTTACATCAGTGAAACTGAGTTTTTACACACCTCCTGCAAGGAGATAGCTTTCTAAAGGAAGTTTAGCTCTGTAACTTTGCCGTGGTAAATGACACGTTGCACTGGAGGAAATGTGAAGGGGAAGGGAGAAAAAAAACAAACCTCAAAAAAAAAGAACAAATAAAAAGTGTACAGATTTTAGTACTTTAGATTTTATACTACCTACCCAGCTACCAAGGAATGGTTTGCAATCTGACTCTTTCCGGCTTATGAAAATGCCTGGGACAAAACATACACTGGGGAGAAAGATCTCTTTAAAGCTTTTCAGAATTTTAAGTGAAACACAACTCTTCTCTTCTTGCTTTGTCATGCTGTTTCTCTCACTGAGTGGTGGTGCAGGTACTGGGAATTGCTCTCTAGTTATTTCATTCCAAAGGTAGAATAATTCAGGGCTTTTTGAACTCCAGCTATGCCTCCCCTGGATTTTTCATGTCAGAGGAAGGAATGAGGAGGAAATCTCCATGAAGGTTAGTTAAAACCATCCCAGTCATTTTGCTCACCTGAGGACAAGTCAACCAGTGTCTTCCCTGGAGTAAGTCCCAGCTCCTAAAGCTGCTCCAGAAGATCCCTGTGAAGCCACAAACCACCACTACTGGAGCACTGTGCTTTTACACTTGCTTCAGGTCCTGTCTTCTCTACATGCTCCTGACCCACACAACATACCACGTTTCTCAGAAAGCACTTTAGCCTTTGTAATTTCTGTAGTCAAATTGTGCTGCAAAAGACAGATGTAGCAGCTGCAGCTTTCTTCCACCCCCCTGGTGAACCTCTGCTAAGCCAAACGGGTGGCCTACGTTGAGTCATCCATCTTTCTCCTGCCCTCGTTATCCTGTGCTTTCTCTCTCTGTGTGGACTCCTCGCACAGGCAGTGCTTTGCCTAAGAATGAACATGTACTGTGAAAAAAGCCTTTATATCCAAGGTAAGAGATCTCTGCAAACAATATCCCTGCACTGTTCAGATCCAGAGGAAAGGGATGGAGAAGGCACACCAAAGCCTTTATATGGAAGTTGAATTATATTTACGTGTGTCTGCCAGTTTGGCAGGATCAGCTGTTGACTGACAGGGGTAACTGTCTGTTGCAGGTGCTGTACAGTGTTCTTTATGATCTTTATAAGGCCATTTTCTTTCTTCTTCTACAGATTCCCCAGGTGTTCCTCCAAGTGCCAATGCTCATAATCTTTTCAGAGGGTTCAGCTTCGTTGCCTCTAACTTGGTGCAGGAGCCTGCACAACAAGATGTGCACAAAATCACCGTTCACCCAATTGTGCAGGTACTGATGCTGATGTTACACTTCACATTTGGTGGGCAGATACATATGTGCATAGTATATTTAAACTGCCTCAGCATTCTCACTGATATTTCACAGCTACCCAGTGTAGGTAGAAGGCGTTTACATGCAGCATGTAGGAGATGGAAAAAGAGAATGTTTTCCCAGAGGCTTTTGTCTGTAAGTTCATGTTCTCCACAGGCTTTACAAAAGAAATAAGAATTGCACCTTATCACAACTGAAATGAAAAGTACTTCTGAATACCTGAAACACTATTCCAGTTTTGCATACAGGTCAGGTAATGAAGTGTTTTTTTCCATAAGCGCATGTCTTCTCAATGGTTTTGTCTTGGATTATGTGGTACAGTCTGTGTTGGCAAAGGAGCTTAATGCACTACTGCTGTAGGCTCCCACAGACCCCAAACCCGGGTTCCTGGGTGGAAGAGGCCAAGGTGTTCCTGTTGCCCTTGTACCCACAGCCTGGGAGCCTGGGTGTACTCACGTAACCCAGAGAAGCTTGACGGGGGAAGTACACTTGCCAGACATTTGGTTCTTTGCTGCCATTCCCCTGCAGCATGATCTCCAGTTATTGTAATTTAAACCAGAAGTAAATTGCTACAAATGGCTCAATACACCAGGGGAACACTGAATCGAGAGAAAGAACTGGACTACTCAAAGATGCAGCAATTTTCCCACAAGGAAAAAATTCCTCTCCTGTCCACAGCCAGAAGTATACATGCCTCAAGGGGAGAGTTCCTGCCTGTGGTTTTCATAGGTACTCATAGTTTTCATCCTTATTTTAAGAATTCACAGTGGAATATGTCATATTCTTAAAGATTCTCTTATGCAACACTATGTGAAATGTTACCCAAGCAATTACATCCCAGAAATTTTATAAATATTCCTGTTGCTTGCTTTGTAAAAGTGTATTGAATGTTAACACATGAATGCCTTACAATCTAGAAGGTTCTGTGTGGACTTTTCTAGTGCAGTTACATTTTTAGACAGAAGATCCTAGAGGATTTTTAGAGCTGCTGGTCATTTCTTGAATCCTGGGATGGAATTTGCAGCAAGGCATCAGATCTGGGTTTCACCATCTAACCAGTCCACCTGCCCAGACATTTTCCAAAGGGCATGTGTACTAATGATGCCATAGTTCATTCTACAGCCTTCAATAAATAAAATTAGAAATTTTGAAGTATTTTGCTACTGTTTTCACTAGTAATATATTTTCTTAAATTAGATTGGCTTAAAATAGTAACCTCTCTCACACAGAAATCATAATTAAACATACCCTGGACAAGAACTCCAGTGGTCTAGAGGCACACCACATATGTGGGTATCTGTTTTGAAGACTGTGGAGCTATTAGTAGTTTCTAAGTTATCTAGTGACTCGGTATTAGAAATATATTGTCTGGGCTTGTGAGGGGATTTGGGCCTACAGTTGATTGTGAATTTCTAACAGGAGGTGATTGTCTGCATTCCATAAGTAGTTCAGAAAATCACTGCTTTTTTGCCATTGCTTCTACATAGACAACTCCATCTTACAGACTGGAAAAGGTAAAAAGAGAGGGGACATGCTTGTTTAAGTAAAAAGCTTCAGATTTTTGTAACTGGGCTTAGAAAAACTGCTAAGGACAAGAGTAGTCTGTGAAGGAGATGAGATCAAGCCCTTCCTTTATTAAGACGAGGCTAGTCCTTGCTTTTACATACCTACATCCTGATTGCCTTGTTTCCTTTGGTTTTCCCTATAGCAGTTACATGGGAACAACATCCACTTTACAGATGGATACGAGGTCAAGGAGGACATAGGAATTGGCTCCTATTCAGTGTGCAAGAGATGTGTTCATAAAGCTACAGAAACAGAGTTTGCAGTGAAGGTAAGAAAGGCTTGTGGTAAATTCCAGAAATGTGGTTGAGACTGCTCTGCCAGCCTGGGCAGCACTACGGTCAGTGGATATTTTGCGGGCTGATTTCATGGTGGGTGTTGCTTGGGGTTTTTTCTCTTTTGGAAGATGACAAGTTTAATAAGCCTTATATTATTTCTCACACTTTAATCTCATCAAGTAAAATTCCTGGATGGAAAAAAACTTTACAGTCTCACATGGAAATCTTGTTAATCTCATGTTCCTTGCAAACGATGGGATTTTTAACAGATCCTACACTGAATCATCATAAATAAACAAAATAACATATAAAATTATTGCAACATTGAAATAGCTTTTTATTCTTTTTCAGGTTACTTAGTTCTGATATTTTTTGTTGTAATTAGACAGATTTGTCAGTGAAAACCATGATCACCTTCAAAACCACTTTGCTACACAAAGGAGCAAAAGGCAATCTTCAGCAGAGAGTTAAAATATTCATTTGGTGGAATTTAGCTGGATATTAAAGACAAGTCAGTGAGCTACAGACTTGGTCAAGCAACAAAATATGTAACAGAGCTACCACAGCAGCAGAGGCCAGGAGGCTGCTAGGATATAGGTGTGATGGAACTTTTTCTAATAGGGAAGAACTTTGGTAGGACTGCTTCGGAAGGTCATGCTCAGAGGACTAAGTCACGGTCTCTGTTAAATGCTATTGAATAAACAGTATGCAACTATTACCGTGTATGTGGCAAATGGTTGTGAGGTTACAGCTCGCAGGGAGAGTTCCAAACATCCAATTTTCTTTATGAAAAAGATGTAGCAACTAAAACATTCATAAGTTAGAGAAGCATTTCATGTTTTTGTTCTTACACCAAAAAAAGAGACAAGCTTGAATTAAATGAGGAATTAGTATAATGAATTTGAAAAGACATGAACAGTTAGGTCAGATCCTTTCATTCTGTATGATCTCATGGGAATAGATTCCTTAAGTGAGCATAAGACAGAAAGTAGCTCCTTGAAATTAGTACACAGAGAAATTTATTACCATACTTGCAGTAAATGAGGGATTCCAACCAATTGGCACTCTACTTTTTATATTTTAAAAGTTTAGAAAGGATATGTAAACATAGCTTATAAATGAGATTGTGTCTTGGCTATCAAATGAGATGATGGGAACTTAATGAAGATCTAAACTGCAGACCATAACATAAATGAGATACAGGTAGTCAGAAGAATAATATTAAACCTTTTATTCAGTCTTATTTTCCACTACAAGACATGATAATGCAGTATCCATGAAAGTCCATGAAAGTTTTAGAGCCTCTACGTGGTGGCCACAGAAACCTGGAAACCATTAATAACTGACAATCTCTTGATGTCGCTGCTCAAATAACAGTTGACTTTTCCAGGCTACAGCATACTGAGGAGCCTGGGCCTACCAGCAGGTCTGTGGCTTGCTCACGAACAAACTAGAATTTTCATTTCTAATGAATGGGAAAATTAGAGTTTTCCAGTGGCCAGGACATTTGTCAAGAGATGGCATTATGTTATAGTAAGTATGGCTTCTCTGTGTCATGATGGAATAACACACTTTGCTCATAAGAAGGACGTATCGATATGTTTATTGACATAGAACAGCGATTTAACAAGTCTTCATAGTAAATGCAACAGTAGTTTAACAAGATTCAATGGCAAGTTACACTTAATTATTTACTGCATAGAGGACAAGGTCAGACAAAACAGTCTTGGAGACCCTCCCATTGAGTCATGAGTTTCAGAAAGGACCCCTTTGCATTCTAAACGTCTTCTCAGAGAGGAGTCTAGATACAGATGGATTCAGATTTAGTCCCAGATTTTGTCAATGGTTTGTGTCTAAAGGATTACAGAATCACAGAATGGCCAGGGTTGGAAGGGACCTCTGGAGATCATCCAGTCCAACCCCCTGCTAAAGCAGGTTCTCCTAGAGCAGGCTGCACAGAGTTGTGTCCAGGTGGGTTTTGAATGTCTCCAGAGAAGGAGACTCCACAGCCTCTCTGGGCAGCCTGTTCCAGTGCTCTGTCACTCTCAAGGTAAAGAAGTTCTTCCTCAGACTCAGATGGAACTTCTTGTGTTTCAGTTTGTGCCCGTTGCCCCTTGTCCTGTCGCTGGGCACCACCGAAATGAGCCTGGCCCCATCCTCTTGACACTCACCCTTAAGACATTTATAGACATTGGTAAGATCCCTTTTCACTCTTCTCTTGTCCAGGCTGAACAGGCCCAACTCTCTCAGCTTTTCTTCATAAGGGAGATGCTCCAGTCCCCTGATCATCTTCACAGCCCTCCACTGGACCCTCACAGTAGTTCCCTGTCTCTCTTGAACTGGGCAGCCCAGAACTGGACCCAGCACTCCAGATGGGGCCTCACCAGGGCAGAGTAGAGGGGGACAATCACCTCCCTCGACCTGCTGGCCATGCTCCTCCCGATGCACCCCAGGATCCCATTGGTCTTCTTGGCCACCAGGGCACACTGCTGGCTCATGGGCAATTTCCTGCCCACCAGCACTCCCAGGTCATTCTCAGCAGAGCTGCCTTCCAGCAAGTCATCCCCCAGCCTGTACTGGTGCGTGGGCTTGTTCCTCCCCAGCTGCAGGACCCTACACTTGCCTTTCCTGAACTTCATTAGGTTCCTCTCTGCCCAACTCTCCAGCCTGCCCAGGTCTCACTGAATGGCAGCGCAGCCTCCTGGTGTGTCAGCCACTCCTGCTGGCTTTGTATCATCAGCAAACTTGCTGAGAGTGCACCTTGTCCCCTCATCCAGGTCATTGATCAGTAAGCTGAACAGGACTGGTGTTCAATTATATGACTGATCATATGTGCAGATTATATGTGCACAATCAATCCTTTATACCACTTAGCTAAGATTTCAAACTTCAGCTTGCTGTTAATCAGTTACCCAGAATCTGTTGCAGCAAGGAATCTCTTAGCCTCAAGGAGTAACCCTTACAGGCATCCCTACTCAAGGGGAGATCCTGGTGTGCTGCCATGCAGGAGAGCTCCATGGACCCTGGGCTGTCTGGTACTTATGGAGTAAGATGATTGATGTATAGTCATATTTGCATACCAGCCATATTTCAGTTGGTGCATGCTCAACTAGTTCTCAACTTCTGAGCAAGATTTATGGTCCTTAGCTATTGTGTTACCTGTCTCCCCAAGTCCAACTTCAGCCAGATGCAGCCATCATGACCACCGCTGGTGGCTAGTGGCTGTTATTTATGTAGAAAAGGCAGGGGAGAAGCACACAGCCACACTGTAATTAAATTACATCTGTGATGAACAAAATGTATGTTGAAGTAATAACTTTTATTTATATCAAGTATTGCTGACGGTTTTATCAGTTTAATACAGCCAGCATGAAACCAAAACAGAAAGACCTTGGTCTTCAGAGCTTTCTGAGTGACTGAACCCAAGAGGTTCCAGCAACTCCTCAGCAGCTGGGGGTCTGGAGTACCTCAGAGGATCCAGAGCAAACTCAACATATGGAGACCTCAAAACTCCAAAAGAATTTAACACCTTGATGCTAGGTTTATGCTCTTTCCCATTTTTATTAATCTTTCCACTTTTAGTTTTTTCTTCCTCCACATCTTATGACTCTCTTCTTGTATTGCCAATATGTCTTCACATGTCTTTATTTTGACCATCAGTTTAGGCAACACATGCAGCATCTCAGTTTCTGACACAGTGTGAGTCATATGTGTAGCACAGATTTTGGGGTTGGAGACAAGACGGTTGGTGGGTTTCTGTTTGTACTGTCTTCCCAGCATATTGAGCGCTGCCTCTTTGGTTATTACTCCTATCAATATATCAGTTCTACTTTTCCTTCAATTTTATTTTTATTTCGTATTAAGATTATATAATTTTGCTATCAAAGTAGCTCATTTTTATAAAGATTGCACAATGCCACCCATTTCAAGTAATAAGATAGTACAGGAGTTGCAACTGATATTATCATAATTATATATCAGTCCCTTTAACTCTCTCTATAAAAATCACTGTAATTAGATGCTTTTGATTTCTTTTTGGTACATATAATTTTCTCAGTGCTCCCTAACACATAACATTCACAGGAAAAAAATATCTGCAGTGATAGTTTGTATGATAGGCAGCAGCCCCATTTGCCTGGCACCACCTCATTAAAAGCTCCCTATTTAAGATGAACTGCTGACACGTCAGAGAGCATCATCCCCTCTCCCCAGGGGAAGCTGGTGATTGGGAAGGAGTTAAGGAAGTGGCATGGTAGCATCACCACGGGAAAGACACACGTTGTGTCACTGTGTAAATAATCCCTTCATGGAGAATGCCACTCGCCAGGCCTTATTTACTGTTGCTGTGTAGTGCCACACTGAGACAGCAGAGTACCGAGCCAGAGTAGCCTGAGTCAGAGCTACAGCGGGAAAATCCACTCTGCAAAACAAAACCTTTCCTAGGCCAGAAGCAGAATATATTTATCATAATGCAAAACACGTCAACCCTTTTCCTTTTGCTGGCCATCTGCAACTAATTGGAGGACATCTTGTAGAGATAATTAGACACCTAGCAGTGCAAAGTAGTTCTTTGGTGGTGTTGTAAATGCACTTGAACAGATTTGGAATTTCACTTTTTTCTGAGTTCGGTGACTAGGCATGTCACTCCGAGGTGCTTTTGGAAGTCCCTTCAGACATCTCTCTGCACCTGTAGGCATCTAACTGGCTTTGTAAATCAAATGACTGAACCTGCAGAAGAAGAGAATTTTCTTGCAACCTATTCCCTCTTCTTCCATGTCCTCTGTAAAAATGAAATGCTAATAATCAACTCTAAATCTATTTTAAACATGCCTTCAGGCTTCTAAATGCAATATTTAAGAATTCAGACTTCTATCTCCACTTCTGAGAGCATTTCAATCCCATGCAACAGAAAACTTTGTAGACAGCCAGATTTCCTGCAAACTGAGTCTACCCTGAAACTAGTAGCCATCTACCTGGGTCTGTGCAGGTAGATGTTGGTTTAGCAGATCTTTGTATCATATTCTATTGCATGTACATACTCCGAAGTACTTGTAAAATTTTACTCTTAGACTTTTTTTCCATCTCATTCCCAAGTGAAAAAAAGTATAAAGTTATGAAATATGAGTAAGTATATTGCTCATTCTTCCAAATGCTTTATAAGATTCTGGTAGAAAGAACAGAGATGGAAAAAAAAGAGTGTTTCTCCTCTGATGGACCTCTAATGTGTTTCAGATTCTTCTGCTAGAATATTGATCCCCCTGACTACAGCAGGCTTAATGATTTTTAATAGCAAAGGGAACTGGCATTGCTGATCACAGTTACAAGCTTCACATGGGTATAAATGTAACAGTGAGGTCAGAAGCAAAGGAAAATCAGATCAAACTATTTCAGTCACATCAGTATCTAGAGAAAATAAGCCTAAGTAAAAGAATGATGCCAGAGCAGATGGGAGGGATTTCTGTGGATGGAAGAAAGTCTGCAATGGAAGCCTAAACAGATTAAGAGCTCTCATTTGGAAAACAAAGGAAATGCTACAGTTCAGAGTTCTTGGTGAATCAGATTTTTCAAAATCTGCCAGAGATTTGATGCTATTAGCGTATTACAAACATTTTTCTCTACTTAAAGCCATTGTGCTGGTTTCAAGCTTGGATCCGTACTTGTAGTGAAGTTTTTGAAGCTGGATTTTCAGATTTCCTTCTTACTAATGCCAGATTAAGTAAATTTGCAAAGGACCTGATTGCATCCTCCTTTTTCTAAAGATTTCTCTATTTATATTCACTCCTTAACTTCAGGGGAGATTACTGGTGGATAATAGCCGAGTAGACACTGCTGCTACTATGGTCTATTCTAACCCCAAATCAATTACTGCCCCAGACATTGCAGAGGTGGGTGGCATAGGTGCCAGCTTCAACAGCTTGATGTCAACTTCTTCCTTCTCCAGGTCAAAAAAATACCTAACTGGTTAAGTCTTACGGATTTTTAGTCCTTCCATGCTGTTAGAGCCAGAGTGAACAACTAGGTAAAAGGAAATTTCTCTCTCCCTTGAAGAACTAAAATATACAGTAGACATAGTCCCAAATGACAAGTCCAATTTTGCAGATGCCAATATCACAGTGGAATTTGGATCTTGAAACACATGTGAATTTCATGACTTTTTCCTATCTCTGTAATGTAGTAACCAACTATTTGGCTCCAAGTATTCAACAGCTGTGAGCAAAGCCAAATTTTGCAGTCTGTCTGCCTCTGGGATACAGGTTAGCTTACATTAGAGTCCTAGTAAATCCTACAGCTCATATATAATTCTGGTAATTATGAAGCACTGAAAGTACATCTAGATCAGCATGTTTTGGTATGTGCAGACTGGGGAGAAGCTGCATTTTAAATAGCTATAAAAATGCAATACCAGCAGAGAAGTGATGTCAACATGCTGTAATAAATAGTAGTCATTAACTCATGAGAGCTGTTTTTAGCAGGCCTGTGTAATCAGAATTGCTATATACGTCTATTTATTTGCTCATAACAGTGAGTGACATAGTCATCAAAAGTTGTATGAATTCCACACTTGCTTCATAATTTCTTTACACTTCATTTTCCTCTTTCATTGATGTTCACAGTCTTAGTTTGGTTGGGTTTAGGTGGTTGGTGTAAGTATATCATGCTAATCTAAAGGCAGGAGGTTACACAGCAGTATTTAGGTGGCTCCACCACATTTTCTCCATAACCTATATTATGCTTACATCACGAGTTTAGTGCTGAGTGCAGAGTCAGTAACCAAAAAAAATGTAGTCATCTAAGTGCATCTAAGATGCAGCGTGGTACACTCTTTTGCAGTTCTTTTAGAGAAAACAGGAATCCCAAACACATGTAGTTTTATTTATTGAAACAGGAAAAGGGGGGGAAAAAAAAGGAAGAAAAAAGATCAGTCCAAAGGTCATCAAATCTCCTTGCCAGTTAAGCTGACTGCAGATCTAGAGCGATTTGCTTAGATTTGTTTCTCCTTAACCATAGAAAATCACTAAAGTGACTTTCCTCTGAAGTGAAACAGACCGTGAAACTTTCAGGGGAGGTATTATGTCTATTTTTGTCTGTCTGGGAGGTACCTAGTGTCTGGTGGAACACGGATAAATATATCAGTATTTTAATAGGCAAGTCAGTGGAAAGTTTGCTGGATAACCTCAGATTCCTTGGTCCTGAGCCTGCCAGCTTGTCATCACTAGCAGGTACCCATGCACTGTTCATCCAGACTTTCCTCCCTCTGCCTGCACGAGAACATGGTACAGGAGTCAGGCCCCAGGGTATGTGAACAGATCTCCAGGTCAGACTCACTGGTAAATGCATCCCCTTTAAATTTAACTTTGAAATTTAGCAGAAGTTACCTGCTGCTGGAGCAGAGCAGTAACAGGACTCTGCAAGGGAGAGGATGGGCTGAATGGGTATGGATCAGATGCCGAGGTCCTGTCTCAGTTCTCATTCAGTCCCTAGTCATGCAAACTCATCTTGATTTTGCTGGGTGGCTGTCACAGTGTGGTTTGTATGGATGAGAGTATGGCTTTATCACGTGTCACACTTGGGGGGCATCAGGGAGAACATGACATGATGTAAAAAGACCTCATTAAAAAACCCGTTACCCAGCTGAAGGGAAATGGCAGTGATAACTGGGCTTCCATAAGCCTTTAACTGTCTGCTCTTCCCCAAAATGGCTTATCAAATTATCTATGAAGAGCATATCTCTTGCCTCTGCAAGATCATACTAATGATTCTGGAAGATACTTTCCAATATTTTATTGAGAAAATATCTCTGACTTCAGTGTCCCCTAAAATTTTCATTCCTGAATGGTATGTAATGAAGCTGTTCAATATACTCAACTAATCCGTAGGATGGAAACATGAAGATTTTAATACCAGCATCAGACAAGCATTGCATAAATTTATTGCTAGCATAGTTAAAGTTTTATTAATAAAATAGAAAAACAAATCTATGGATTTCTGTCTTACTAACATGCCTGCATATAATTGCCTGCAGTACCTGAGTAGGACTATTAAACCCTGTGGGACCATGTGCTATTTTGCTGTTCATGGTTTAAGATAGCATATAAACAAATTAGAAAAAGTCTATAGCAGAAAATATGCAAGAATTACAAGGCAAAATCTATCAAGAGAGCTACAAATATATATGATGTAAGACAGACGAGTCCAGTGGGATGCAATCAAATCTATAAATATCTGTAAGGTGATATAAATGATGGATGGCAACCATTTGGCTGCTAAAGGCAGAATGTCTTGAAGCTAAAAAAGGGAGTTTCAGAAAAAAAAAAGTCTGATGGTGACAGCAGTTGGTAAAACAGACTCTTCAAGGAGGTGACCAAGACGTCCTCCCCCTCACACACAAAACAGCCTGATCTGTCATATTAATGGAAATACAGCCTTACAAAATATAGGGTCAGAGGTATAAGACCTGTCCTTACTTTGATAAACCACAGAAAACACCATGTTCTCCCATGAAATTTGCTTTATAAAGCTGGGATTCAGGAAATCCTGTTGTCCAGACACTTCAGTAAAAGACGTTTTCCACTGCCTGAAGGATACTTGAGCTGGTAGTATGGCACCAGAGTCAGTGGGCTATAGGTCGCCATGTAGGAGATACACGCTTCAGAGCAGAGTTAGGCACAAATCTCTGTGCTTCTTTGGATCTGCATAGGGAGGGCTGTTCTCCAGAGCACTCTGCAAATAAAGCAGCATGAAGAGCCCTAGACTACAACTGGGATACATGGTGGATACAGCAAGAATGATTACAAACAGTAGGGATGGGTGTCATCTAGATATGATGGAAAGATTAAATTATTTATAGTAAAATGGATGAGGTAGCGAAGGAGTGGTGGAGAAAATTGTCTATGAGGATCTTATGTCTGGTTGTGAGAGTATTTTTGAAGGCTTTCTTGGTTTTTCCATTTCAAACAACTTTATCCAAGGCCCAACTTCCACACTGCAACACAGCCACTGTGTACAATTTCACTCACCACAGCAGGAGGCAATGTAGCATATTTTACATGCTGTCCTGAGTTTTAAAGATTTGGGTTTAGTCAAATACCTGCAAAACTTCAGTGAGTCTTACTTTTCTGTTGTTCTCATTTGAGTGTGTTCGGATTTCTGCCCATAGAAATAAGTCAGTCCTCCAAAGGAGGCACTGCTTGAACAGGCAGGAGCCTGCAGCTACCGCTTCAGAAAGGATGGGCCAGTACAGCGTACTGGGCTCTGCTTGAAGGACTTGGGAGAAGAAGGCAAGGCAGAGGGCCAGGAGTGCCTTGAGCACTTCTGTAAGCAGCAAGGTTCTTTGTAGGAGTGAGACCCATTGCTGGCTGGTGACTTTTTGGGTAAATGGGATTAAGCATTGCTTAAGTTTTAACAAAATAACAGAGGAGGCAGACAGGAATACAGAAATGTGTGCAGACCATCTCTTAAACTCAGCTTCAGAGCAAATCTTAGATGTGCAGTGGCTGTACATCCCCTCTGGCATATGGATTCCTGCAGCCTCCTTCCCATTTGGTCATGAATCTCTCAGTACCTCTCTCCTTGGTGTGGCTGAGCCTCTGAAGAATGTGAGATGATGGTATTTCTCACTGCTAACTAGACCTTTTCTGAGACCTAGGATCAGGCAGTTTTCCTACAGCTTAGTAATATCTTGTTTCTCTTCTCTAGCTTGCTTGCCAAATACCTAAGTATTTTGGACAGAATTTGGTCCTTTGTGGCTCTGTTTCTCTTTTGTGGCCATTTAAACTGTGTTTCTTGTATTTGTCTTCCATATTGATGTAATAATTTTTCCCTTTTATAGGATCTGAATCTGATATACTGGTTTCCATCCCCTGAAGCTTTTTCTGAAAGAAGGTGGGAGTAGCACTGCAGTCATTTTATGGACTGAAAACTCATCAGTCTGATCCAAGGACGTGTGCTAGGGCTGAGCAGAGCAGGCTAAAAGGCAGTGCAGAGCCTTTCCCACCAAGCTATTCTGCCTCCAAAACTGCAGACATCTCTCTAAAATGAGCTTTTATGCTACCCAGGTGCTATTGAAACAGATTTGTTAATGTTTCTGCATTGCTTAGAAAACGTGTGCTACTGTATAAACACTAATTAATAAGTACTGCAGTTCCAGCTGACAGTTTAGGAGTACAAAGTCAGCAAACAGTTGCAGAGAGTGGGCATGCTCTGTGTGCGGAAAGTTTAATGTCTTACCTGCACGGTTTGATCTGATGGCCAGTCCTTATTTCAGAAAAGTATTGCTAATTAGGCCCGTTTCTCTTAATAGTCATTTCACTATTTTTCTAGAAGATTTAAGCATGGATAGGGGGAATGAATTTCTGGAGCTAATCAAAACTAATAGCCCAGCAAATAGTCCCTCAGAAACTATTAGGCTTGGAATAGTTCTCCTTGGAGACATCTTAAATGCAAAATTATACCATATCCTTTTAAATAATATTAGCCTTTCTGCAATAATTTTCATCCTGCTTGAGTAATTTGACATCGAAAAAGGAACGAAATTAAAACAGATGCTTGGCATGAATAGGGCTTATTTTTAGATAAGGAAATATTACTGAAGGGGAAACCTGTACATTTTCCAGTGGCACAGAACTGCAGAACTCTATCTCTGACACTTTCATTGGAATTAATATTGTAGATGCAACTGTCATGTTAAAATCTGTGCATGCTGTTGCACCTGCTTGCTTCAGAAGAGATGCAAATCCCACCTATAGTCAGTTCTACCAGTGGTGCCCTGAATTTTCAAATATATCATAGATATGGCATAGACTTAATGTGCAAAGGGACGCAAAATTAATTCTCCCTTTGCACATCCCTCCCCACCCAGAAAAGGAAAGGATGGCTACAGGGACATCGCACCACACTGTATTATATGAATCTCTTCTTAAATGTGATTAACCCATGCTTGCACTCTGGATAGGCTTTAGAAAAAAACTTTGAAGTATGTAATAGAAAACGAAGCAGCTTTAAAAAGTGTATAAAGCTCTCTTCCTCCTCCATGTTTTTTTTCCACAAAGTCATCATAAGTTCTCTGGCTCTGGTCAAAAGGAGCTTTACCTACGCCTGCTGCCTAAACACACTGGCAGCCTTGGCTGTGGCCGTTTAAGGTATCGCAGTGCCCAGGTGTCTGCCCTGACCTTCTGCTGGACTTTCTGTTGCTGTAGCCAGAGCAGCAGATTAGGGCTGTATCAGTAGGTCAGCTGCCAGTTTACACTCTTGTATCTCAGTTTCAGCTGTCAGGAAGGGTCACTTGGGGCAGTTGAAGACAAGGCAGATGCTGGTCCCATTTGGGACCAGGAGCAAAAAGAGCCCTTATGCCCCTCCGCAGCATGACCCGCTAGAGCTCCTCAGTCAGAGCCCCACAACCTACTTTGTATCCATGCCCATGCTGCAGGGTGTACCTTTAATGCTTCCCGATGTTTGTGGTTCTTGCTGTGGAATAAATCCACTAAAACAAAATGAAGGCTTGTTGCTGCAGTCCGTGGTAGTGGCACATACCACGACATCAGGGGTTAAACCACAGCACCAGGATCAGGCACACTTAGCTTTGCCAAGAAGGGAGATGGCTACTGTTGCCCTTCAGGGCAAAAAATCAAGTCAGACCCAAGGAAATGTTTGACTGCAGTCTTTTTTGTTCATTGAAGATGCACAAAGTCCTTTCTCCCCAGCACAGGGAGACCCAACGACAGGCCGCAGTCTCCTCACTGCTAGCTCCAGCGTAGCCTGGCCAGAGCCCCATCCTTTCTCGTCAGGCCTGTATCATTGCTCTTCCCATCAGTGCATATCCTGTTTCTTTTCTGCCTTCTTTCTCACTCTGTTGCTTTTCTCTCAACCTTTCTTTTAGGCTGTTCATTTTCCAGACAGCAAAGGCAGTTAAATTGTCACCTCCTACCTCTTGCCTTTTTCCAGTCTCACAACTGTAGTGATGGAGAACTCCATGTGAGAAGCACAGCCGTCTTCCTCATGCAAGGTCACCCAGGTTAATTTTGGCTGCTTGAAAGTGCAATTTGTATTAACAGGGCTAATTCTGTGAAAGCAGATTAGGGAGTGCTCACACATACCGTTTCTTTGGCAGGGCTGTGAAGGCTGTAAATCCCAGCTGGTGGATGGTATCAAACAGCTGAGAACTGTAACATCTGCTAATGGAATAACTAAATCCAGAAGAAAATTATCTACACAGTCAGAGGGCATATGAATACCTTCACAAAGCTGCAACAAGCAGATATAAATATATACTGTCTATATAGTTGGTACACCGATTTCAGCAAGGCTTTACCCACACAGAACTGGACTGATACACTCCTTCATACTCATCAGTCCACTCTGGCAAGGGTAAAAACATTGAAAACTCTCTAGTGAGGGAGAATCTGGTGGGGTTTTTTCCCATGCAAAAGACTTGTAAAAAGACCTGTAAAAACTGGCCAAATGCATTAATCAGGATTTTGAAAATATTCTCTTCTGATCCTTTCTCCCTTGATAGAGGAGTTCAGTATTGCCCTGTGATGGAGCTCAACTCATTTTAAAAATATCATGAGGTTCTTACCCTAAATTCTGCAGAAGAAAAGGCACCTTTTCTTTCAGATAGTGAAATACGCAAAGGATGTGATAGTCAAAGAACACACAAGTCCCCTGTTAGAACAAAGGACACTACTGCATGTGTTGGAACCATTTTACTCTGGAATTGTTTCATCTACTGATGAGTTTCTAAGCAATCCCTGGGTGTCCAATACATAGAGAAAAGTCTATTTTGTTGTATGGCTCAGTTTCTTATTTTTCTGAAGGACAACAGAATACGTCTGTGCTTCATGGCTCTTATGTGCCAAAGTACAACAGAACTCTTGTTACCTTTTCAGTTAAGTTAATTATACAATATGATGGCTTTCTGGGTTGGTGCGTTTCATCACACATCTACAGAGATAAACAGAAAAGTAGCATAATTACATACTAAACCTCCGCACTAGTAGCAGAGAAAATCTTCCCTTCATTCTGTAACAGAGGATGTTTGTGTATACATTTTAGTTGAGTTCAACTCAGAATGAGCTTGCTAAAGAAAAGACAGCGTTCCTTGCACAGGAAAAGCTGCAGGAGGTTCACAGGCTGTCACAGAGAGGAACAGGGAAGAGTCTGTCTTCAGGCAAAACACAATGTCTCAGAGGAAACAGTGACCAGGATAGCAAATGCTCTTTGTTACTACATGAAATATTTAGACATTGCATAGTTTTGCTCAGCTTTTAATCAGGGTTTAGGAGTGTCATTGCCTATCTAAAATTCAGAAAGACATATTTATCTTGCCAGCATCCAGCAGTAGAGCTTGAAAGCTACTAGATAGCAAAAAAATTAACTGACAGTATTCATTCTGAGCAAGAGCAGACACTGTGTCACATGCTGTGGCCATGTGTGGTCTCAGGTAGGAAGTCTGAGGAGAGTATGGCAGTTCCTGTATCCAAATCTGTAACATTTAATGGTTTTTTCTGGTTTTAGCATTGTAGATTCCAGTATATAGGTAGGAAAGAATCCAGAGCCTTTGGTCCTCATTGAAGAAGGGTAGCCAACAACAGGCTATCCTTGTGGGGTCTCTCTGGGCAAATGGGTCCTAAGATTAATTTGAGGACCATACCTAACTGCTACATCCGTTGAGTGGGAAGTGCCACATATGCTGTGGTCTGGTCTACACAATCTACACTGACTGAATTCTGCGGGCAAACCTAAAACCTCTCCATACACAGGCTGTCAATAGAGTTGATCTTCAAAAATTAGAGCTAATTAAACTCCAAAGCAGGAACAGTAACACCGAAATGGAGAGCCAAGTGCCTGGTATGGATGTCTGCTCTGGTAATGGCTCACTGCCAGTCAAAGCCCTCTGGAAAGCGCATTTCTTTCCCCACCCGAGGAGATCCTGGGGGGGGGGGGCGCACCAGCACTCAATGCAGTGGCAGCATAGCCCTGAGGAGCTAGCAGATGATTGCCAGGTGCCCCCTGAAAAGGACTAGCAAGAAGAGCACCTTGGTGTGTTTCCAGGAGGCAGAGTACAACCTCAAGATAGACTTTGTAATGTCTCCCTCACCTTCTCTGACAATTTCTAAGTCTGACTTGGTGAACGCTTTTCAAATTACAGTCGTGGCTGCTTCATGTATCTTGGCATTGACCCATCCAGGAAGGGAGATGTGTGTGTAGATAAGCATGTAGGATTGTGGACCAGGTGTTCCACGGTGATTTTGGACTCTTGTGCCCAGAAGCGTGTGTGTTGCTGTCTGGAGAAGCACGTGGTTACTGCACAAGCGTGGCAGAAGCCCTGTGCTTTTGCCAGGAGGCCAAGCAGTCTGGGCAGCTGGCTGGCGAGAGCAGAGGGAGCCATGCTGGGGCTGCATCCATCCTGCCTCCCTCCTGCTGTGTCTGCACAAGGTGCTCAGAGCATGCTTTTCCTCCGTGTTATATACAGAAACACACTGAAAATCAGAAAGTACAGCTGCACAAAAAGTGCTTATAACACCTGTCTAGTGAAACCACTCCTTTTCACTTACAAAATCATTTAATCTGATACTTGTTGAGAACATCAGAACTACTTGTGAATATCGCTGGGAGCCCATGGTGCATCTTCCTTAGCTCCTGTGTTCAGTAAGGAGCCCTGGGCCTGCATTTTACTGCAGATCATTTTGGCACTAGGCTGGGGCAAGATTTGCAGATGTTCTGGGGATGCAGCACCTCGTGTTGTGATGAGAACACCTCGGGGCACAACAGGAGGCAGCAACCACCAGCCGAACCATACTGACATGGCAGCTTCCCTCTTTGGAAAGTCTGGTGTGAGTTTTAACAACACACCAAAACATTTTCTGAAGGCTCCTGGAAGACCAGGAGAATGGGGTATGACCAGAAGAATGGGGTAAGGAGCTTCTGTGGCCATTGCAGCACGTGACTAATGCAAGTGTGTGTACTGCAGCCAGTCGAACTGAAGAGAGATTTCTGCTAAAGTCAGAGCAGCTACCTCCTTTGCTACTTTATTAGTCGTGGGCCAAGGGTAAGCCACAGGGACACTGAAAAGAGGTACCGTCAGGGTGACAGTCTCCCACCGTGGAGGGAAAAAAATTGTTCTGGTCTGCCCAACCAGACCGCTGAGAGGAATTTAGCAGGTCCCTTCACAGCTCTGTAAATGGCTTGTTCTGTGGTTTGGAGCAGCTTGTCCATTTAATCACTGTATTGCAGCTTGTGCACACATTAAAGCAAAAAGCATGCATATTTAGGAGGACTGTCTTGTGATTTATATAGCATATTGTGAATTAGAAGCATTACACATCATCTGCTGCTGTTGCTACCAAATCAGTAGCAGACTGCTTCAGGTTATGTTATTTCGAGGTTTTTGTCAATAGCTGAGAATATTTTTGGTTTGCATTTTTTGCAGGCCATATATATACATTTCTAGTCCTGCATTATTAATAGTTACTTAAAATTTTCCACAGCTCTGGATATTTCCTTTGACAGGAAAATACAAGAAAAAAGGAATCTGGAATATACTGCTTGCTACAGTGCCGTAGTGACAGTAGTACTTTACATATTGGTAGTAATACTTGCTGCAGTAAATTGTGCTGGTTTGTACAAGGCAGGCAGATCCTAACAGGCGCACATGTGCGTAACTCCATTAACTTTACAAGAGCTATATTAGTTTAGCCAAGGAAGTGGCCCTGAGGATGTTTTTATATGTTAGAGTTATTGGCTGAGTGGGACACATTCAGTCACTGTGGTTGTATTTATGAGGAGTCATTCAATCAGGGTTTCACTGGCTTTTTCAGAATGTCTTGACTAAACAGGGAGAACAACAGAATTCTAAGGAGAAAATGCTAGTAGAATTTTTTCCACTCACCTGTTTTTGAGGTTTTTCTTTTGTTTATTCAAATGTAGACAACAGCCATCTACCTGCATCAGCCCCCTGTTGCACTTTCACTTGTCACGCTGCTATTAATTCAAAATCAAAACACTGATATGGCTTCAAATGCATACCTCAACCATGGACAACTGCATTGCAACATCATTATCACTGCAAATGCATGCCAGTCATGGCAACTATGAAACCTCTGAGGATGGCACTTCTCATCAGTGCTCCTATTACCTGTATTTGGGATGTCAATCAAAGAGCTTTGATCATTTGCCTAGTTGAGAGTACTGATTAATATTTCTCCCTTCACAGATTTAAATGATAAATATGAAACAAAAATTAGCTATAAAATAATCCAAGCGAGGTCTCAGTATTTTGGAATCTCAAATGCAACTGCACAGGGAACGGCAAAAGACTCATTCTACTGAAAACTCATAGGAGTACAGTATTTTGGCATGATTTCTTACTGCTGTTCTCTAGCATTTGAGAAGTGCCATCCGAAGAGCAGCCTTTCCATGCAGTAATGCTCTCTAAGCAAGAGGTGTCATGTTTTTCTGAGATCTGCTGCTATAAAACTATAAAGTTTTAATGTCTCACTATATTCTTTGCTAAAGCAAAAGATGATGAATACAAAGAAGTGATATATAAAACAGATTTCTCTTTAGCTTAGGAATGGGAAGAGTTTGGTTACGTGGCCAAACGCCATCCCTGGCCGCTCTCTTGTTCATCACAACAGCATGGCCTGAAGAGCCAAGTGATACCAATAGCTTCAACTCAGATCTTCTCTGACAGTAAATGTCTACACATTTTCATTTCTGACAAACCCACCCGATAAGTCATTTCCATTCATTTATCAGCAGATGTATGAGCATATGCCAATATTATGAACATATCCATTTTTTACATCAAAGAGGTCATTTTAAAACTATTATTATTTTAAAACTCTCCAGGTTGTTTGATTTATAAATGATGCTTCTTTTAACTGCCATTATTTATGGGCAAACAAAACTATAGGCATCAAAAAGAGGGCCTACGCCTCCAGAATCTAAATTATTGCTCTATCTGGTTTTAGCATATAATCAGCTTGGCTGTCATTTGCACAGGGTTTGAGCTGTTCTTTCCTACAGTTATGATTAATAGAAGATTTTTAAATATTGATTTGTTTAAACTATAGAAATTGCTTGGTTTGTGTTTAGTGCTGCTAGCTGATATCTTACTATACTGTGCTTCATTTATTCCAGATAATTGATAAGAGCAAGAGAGATCCCTCTGAAGAAATTGAGATCCTCTTGCGATATGGACAGCATCCAAACATCATTACCCTTAAAGATGTGAGTAGTCTTTGAGCACTTCAGCATTAAAAGATTTTCACCTTATGGTCAGGGTCACCTTCTAGTTCATGTCTGGAAAATTCTTCGCTTGAAGGTCAGAGCTAAAACCAGACCCATTGAAATAAAGGGGGAAAAAAGTGACTTAAATTGCTGGATAGCAGTTGAAAGACCAGTCAGGTTATAGATTCTTCAGTTACTGTCTAACCAACTATAATAAAACCAAAGGGGCACAGTGCTGGAGAATAACAAAATGTGTTTGGTTTTGCAGCACTTTTCAGAAGCGAGATCTCCCTGGCTGGGTGTTTGGGAGCAAGCCTCTGCGTACACAGTGTGCTGGTGGGCAGGGGACACGCTTTCACGAGCAGCACCCGCTCCCATGCAGCTTGTGGTATCTGCATTGTTGGGAAGAGGACAGCTCACAAAGTCTCTAGGGTTTCTTTCCCCTGATAGTGTTTTAATGCCAGGGAGCCTGGCACATTCTACTCAAGCAGCCTGAGAAGATACGAAGGCATCTTTCTTCAGCATTTCATACGAAGAACAGCCTTTGCAATGCTTGGATGCAGTAACAACCTTTAGTCAGAGATGCTTTACTTACGCTGCCTGCAGCCTCACCTAGGATTGTCCACATCATGCCAGATTCAGAGTTTACAGAACAAAATCCTCCTGGTGTCAGTGGCCAGTATGTTATGGTTCAGACCTTAGAGAAGTGTACAAAAAATTTCTAATCACATGCCCTTAGGAAAGTCTCACCTAATTCATTTCCTGTTAAAAGAGTATCTTAAAATCAATGCAAAAGAGGTATCATATTCCTTTCCAAAAACATTTAGCATTGATGACTATAACACCGCCTGTTATTGCAGTCTAGATAAAGGATTATGACATGAAAGGGGCTGTCTTCCAATTTAGACAAAAAATACCTCACCCCTTGCAATTGACGCTGAAGGTAAATACATCTTGTGGCTGATGTCAACAATATATTCACCAGAATTGCAAATATAAACTATATAATGTCATTGGAAGAGGTCTTGGCCAACAGAATAATACAGTTCATTTAGCTGATCATGACTCAAAGGGAAATATTGATATTTGAAATGGCAAATGTTACCATTTAGAAGTGGAAGGAGAAAACACTACTGAGAAGGAGGCTTGAGTGAAAGCCAGCAGACATTTCAGGCTGTGTGAGGTGGTGCTGCTTTCAGCAGCTTAGTCTACTCTGCTGACAAGATAGCAGATCAGGAAAGCTACATTTCTGTGTGGACAAATCAGTGAGTTGCTACAGATACAAGAAAAAAGTAATGGTAAAGTAATTTTATAAAGTTGCCTTTTTTGTTGTTACGTGTAATAAGCACATTTCCCGCACATTAGCTGACATTTTCTTCTTCCAACATCTCACACAAGCAAGCCAACACTGTGATTAAAGGACCAACCTTTACCAAGTTAACGAGTCCAAAATAAACATTTATTCTACTGCTCTTCCAGGTCTATGATGATGGGAAATACGTGTACCTTGTGATGGAGCTGATGCGGGGAGGTGAGCTCCTGGACCGCATTCTTCGGCAGAAGTGTTTCTCAGAGCGGGAGGCCAGTGCGGTGCTGTGCACCATCACCAGGACTGTGGACTACCTGCACTCTCAGGGTGTAAGCACTGCTTTATTGGCTGTCTGCTCAACCTTGTTAAAATCTGACTTACAGAAAAAGCAAATAGCTGTGATTTGTCTTCTCTGAAATCTATATACTTTTTTCTCCCCCCCAAAAAAAAATCTTTCTCCATATTTATAATTCCATTTGGTTTGTGAAATAGGTTCACGGTCTCTTCACTCCTTTCCCAACTGAACTGCAGTATGTTGAAGGGTTATCTTCACTCCCAAACTACACTGATTTTCAAGTTCACGTACCTTGATGAGATACTGCTTTTTTACTTTTTATCACAGTCACTGTTGCAGTACCTGATCTTTTAACAGAATTCCAAATAGGGTAGCTGAATCAGCAGATAGGTAATAAAATCAAATGGTCAGCTTTCCAAATGAAGTGACAGTCTGAGCAGCTGATGGGAAAGGATTCTGACATGCTGTTAAAGAGCTGGCTTTTAAAATCTAAGCTCTCTATATATGGTAGTTTGAAAATCTCTCCTTTCCCACTTTTCACAGACAAGCACTTTGGATGACTAGTCAAATATCTGCTGCTTTTTCTGTTTCACGGTTAAAACAAGTGCATTTTGTGCTTAGGCTTTTATGTTTTCATGATAGTTTTTCAGTCTTGCTATAAAAAATAAAGGTTGCTATCCCACAACGGAAATGCAGCATGTCTGGTAAAACACAGCCACTTGAAGTTGTGTGCCTACAGAAAGGACTTTTGTGAATACATTTGGAAATTAGGGAAAAAAGAAACCTTCCTTTTGTGTGTGAGCCACTCATGTGGACAGTTGCAGGAAGACCCTTACACACTTTCTTCTTTGCCTCTCAACTGAATGTTTTAGGGCTTTCAGGTTCCAGGAGACTCTGACACTGAGGTGTTTGTACAGCAACGCCCTCTGACTGCCCCTGGGAAAGGTGTCCCTCCTTAGAGTAGCAGTCTCCATCTTAACACACCAGCAGAGGCTGTCAGACACGTTCTTTCTGATTTAGCAGGCTTTAACCTTTTTTTCCCCTTCATTTGCCCAAGGCTTTTTAAAGCAACTTTTCTCCAAAACTTAAATATGAGCTCTTGACCTACCTCAACCAGCAGACCAGAAATGGCAGCCAAGCCTGGATGCTCCCTGACCTCCTCTCCTCACCTGTTACTCACTGCTTTCTTGCTAAGGTGGTGCACCGAGATCTCAAGCCAAGTAATATCCTCTACATGGATGAGTCAGGAAACCCAGACTCCATCAGGATCTGTGACTTTGGGTTTGCCAAGCAACTGAGAGCAGAGAACGGGCTGCTCATGACTCCCTGCTACACGGCCAACTTTGTCGCCCCTGAGGTAGGATCGCATTTCAAAGCTGTGAGTAACACACATGTCCAAGAAGCAGTTCTTCCTACTTCTCTCCCTTTTCCTCACTGCCTCTACAAGAGCAGCAAGGCAGGAACCAGGCTACCAGCACTTGCACAGCCTCTGTTACCATAACTTTCCTATTCCTGGTCTTGTCAGGGCAGTTGTTTTTCTCCCGACAGAAGGTGGTGTCTGTCTTGGACCAACATACACGATGCTTTGGCTCATAGTACGATAAATACCAGGTTTCTCTCTAGCTGCTTCTGCTTAGGCTGTTTCCCCTCTAGGGCACTGCATCAGAACAGGATAAAACTTAAGAGGGAAAACTTGAATAAGAATCAAAAGAAAAATCCATGCATTAAGTCCTTGCACGCTGAAGTCAGTGAGAGTTTTATTGTTGACTTCACTGAGCTATAGAAACAGCTCTCCTCTTGGGTTTTCCTACTACCAATCCCTCTTATTATGGGGGATGTAGGAAAGGGCCGTTTTCCTGTTTTTACAGATGGGGAAATGGAGGAAGACCAAACAGCTTGCCCCAAACGTGGAGAGGTGGCTCTGCATCACTGGCAAGAGCTGTTCCTTTCACGCAGCCCCATGGGAGTGGGTTTGGGTCCCACAGCTGTTTGAATTATTTGGGATGTTTGCTGTATTAGACCCTTGAGCTGTTTATAGCTGCTTCCTTCTGATGGAGGAGCAAGAGGTTAATTTCCTGGGTAATTGTCCATTTCTTGGAGCGATGCTTATCAGCAATTTTAGTATTTGCAATACACAACTCCAGATGTGTGTCTCCCTCTGCTTGTTACGGTCCTTACAAGAAAAATGCAGAACTATTGCCTTTCAATATTTCATCTGTCCTCTACTGCCAAATACCATTCTCTCAGTCGGTATCATTCTGCATTCTTTCCTTCCCCGTAACTCTCCTCCATCTAATGTTAATCTATATGGTATGTAACCAGGAAGAGGAAAATCGGATGATCTTTCTGTACAAGGTGCTTTCATGGTACCAAAAGTTAAAGGAATCACACCCTTCCAGCATCAGGAGAATTTCTTAAACTGAGACCACTGCCGAAGCAATATAAATTCAAAGCAGATTTTTTTCAGCAAAAAATCTTCCATTGCCAAGACAGATTGGTTTGTTATTTTATTGCTGTTTGTTGGGTTTTCATTTTAGAAAGTGGAATGAGCAATTTAAATTTTATCAAAATACGTAAAAAAGTTCTGTGGCATCACAGCAGTTCAGTTTCTAAACCAAAAAATAATCATGTTCACGAGATTTAAAGCACTCAGATTTTCTCCAAGATACAATGCACTTAAAACAGGTGCAGCTACTTTGCATGATGGGCCATTTTGTTTTGTGTCTGTAATGACAAATGTTGCCAGCCCAACGCAGTTTCAGATCAGACTCTTCTGATCTGAACTGAGAGCAGAAATCACTCTGCCAGATATTTGTGATCAGTAAGACAGTTCCTGCTAGTGCAGGAAACGTTGGAGAGTAATTGAAACATTACCAGACCTGGCAGAGGGCTTACATAGAGCCTTAAGTGCTCTTACATTTTGCCCGTGATATAACGCTGCCCTCCAGCCTAGACTTGACTTCCACATTCCGTGAGCCCCGCTGCGACCTCTGCAGAAGGGCGACAGAAAGTCGGCTGAGCTGATGACACAAGAGGACAGTGGCAGAGGAAGGAGGGCATGTTTGCCCACTTGGACGTCCCTTTATTTTGGAAATATTTCGTTTGGGGGTTACATGAGACTCTCCCAGAGAAAGACGCAGCTGCCACCTAGTGCGAGCAGTGCTGCGTGCAGGAGCGCGGAGCGAGGCAGGGCCAGGAGGGAGAGGCAGCCTCCCCTTTCCCTACTGATGCAGCAGGGTCTTTTTGGATGAAGTGAAAATTTTTTATTCTGCAGTTCTCCTCCAAAATGCCTGAAGAACTACTGGTTTTGCATTTGAAATTATGAGACTGTTTACTAGCTTTCATACCCATACGCATCCCTGCTTGTGTCACAGCTGAGAAAATGCTATATTTGCAACATTGTTAATCCAATAAATCAAAGCCTGTAGAGGTAAAGGGGGTTGGGGTTGGATAAATATTTCAGCCATTATCAGAACTGGATGAACCCAGGGGAAGTTTGTGGCACTACCACATGTGGCACTAAGAACCAGCTCATGCCTGTATTTCGGATCCCATCGAATTCTTGAGGTGACCTAAACCCCTTCATGGGTCATAAATCCATCAGCATCCATTAGAGCAGGACACCACTGCATCTTTGGCAAAGCTCTTTCCCTGACTGATTTATTTCTAAGACACATGCCTGTTACTGTTTGATAACATCTGCCCCATAGATCGAACACTAACCTTTTTGGCCAAGGTTTCCCACACTTGCTCCTGCCAGCTCAGTGTTCTCACTTCAATCACAGTTGCAGAGACCTGCTGGACACATTTTCAAATAGCAGCAACATTAACTGATAACTCTTACTAGATCCTGTTGTTATCCATGGGGTGAAGTTGCTGTTGATAAAAGGTAACTGACAGCAAAGCTTCCCCAAGGCACTAGCATAGCGTGAATGTCCCTGATACCTGGCAGCGTTGTTGCAAACTGCACGATAACATGCAGCAACAGCTGCCCATCATTTGGGGGTTGTGTAATCACTTGCTTAATACCCTGCTCCACTAAATATCATCACTGCCCCATTTTTCTGTCATTTGCCTTGGACTTGGTTGTCCATGGTTATTGGAGGAAGACAGTAATGGCAATGAAAATGTAACTGTTCAAGAAGCAATGAGAATGGCTACACCAGCGGATAAATGTTGGGTATTCTGTCTCACAGGTGAAGCAAGAAACAACAGTTTTTCAAATAACAAAGACCTTTATCCCATAAAAACTAATATTAATAGAGGGATGCAGGAACTAAAGAAACAGAACAAATAAAACAGCCAGAGAGCGTATATATGATGTGCAGGAAAGAGGGACAGAAGCACAATATTACCAGCTTTGTCAACAAGAGGAAATGCAGCTTTTTCTCTGGGGTTTTTTTTTCCAGGTAGCAAATGTTCACTCAGCAGCATACCTGGCAGATGGTTTCCTTACCACTCATCATATGTAAAATCTGTCGAGACAACATTTTCTGAAACTGTTTTTTCCAGCAGTGCTTGGTCTTTTCTGTGATAGACTTCAGATAGCTGAAATCACTCCTGGGTAAAAAGGCTGCAGGTCAGAGAAATACTTGCTGATTTTGTACGTTCCTTTTTCATGTGCTTTGCAAAAAATTAATATATCTACTGATCCATCAGAAGAGGACAAAATTCTCCTTGTGTGTCTGAACTGAATGAACAGAAGGGTAGTTTGCTTTTACCAGCAAGCGGAAAAGCTGGAGGTGGCCCCTGAGCTTTCCTGTGCCACAGAGAAACAAAGATCCTCCCCTAATCTCTGCCTCACCTAAGTCACCTAAGTGCTGCCTCACTTGGTGACTTCACTTTCACTTGGGCTTGCACTGCCTCCAATAGGCATTTCTTCTACTATTCACTTGGCATAAATGAAATCTAGATTTTACCCTTACTGCCATAGCTCACCATCCTGTACCAATAATGAACCTACTGATCAGATCTTTGCTGAGTACCATGGGTCTTGTTTTCCCCATCGGAAAAAGATCAAGTTTTAGCCTGTTATCTGTTATGTCCAGTCTAAATGTGGCTACTTTTCTGAATACAGAAGTAAGATAAGAATAAGCCTTTTAGCTTTCTTTGCAGTTGTCATGCATCTTTATTAGTCTGACATGAGATATGTGTTAGTGTGCATCCATTTGTTGTATCAAGTCCAAACTGAGCTCAGACATGCTTATCACTGTCATTCAGCCCTATGCTTGTTGCATCCACAGTGTTCTGGGAGACCTTTATGTTAGGAGGATATGTATTAATGGGCTTTTTTTAAGAAGCATTTTAAAACACTGAAATGTTGTTCTGCTTTGCTGTGTATTAGATGGTCAGAGAGGCTTCCACCAAACTGCACTCGTCTGCCTCACTGTGGAGGTGACAGATGTGCTGGACCTGGATGCTAACCAGCTCATTCTAGCCTGGGCTTCACCTTGCTCCACACCACTACTGAACAGTTTGATCCTGAGGCAGCCACATGTTCAAGCCAGTTATGCGGTTAAGCCCTGGAAATGTCAGCAGATATAGCCACTAATCGGTGCTTTTTGAAGATCAGAAGCTAAAAATGCAGGAATGCATATTAACCTATTTTCATCTCTCTCTTTCCTTCACACAGGTCCTTAAACGCCAAGGTTATGATGCAGCCTGTGACATCTGGAGCTTGGGGATCCTACTGTATACCATGTTGGCAGGGTGAGTGAAGGTCTACCTGGAGCAACAGTCTCCAGCAGGCTCAGCACTTCAGCACTGATTAAGCCAGAAGGGAGTGACAGAGAGAGACAGCAAACTGTCTGGCCTCCTTTGAGAAGTGTGCTCAGTTGTATAAGGCAAGAAAGTAGATGCCAAGACCTAGAATTAGAATAAGTTTCCCCAGAACGCACACAAATATCTTTGACACTTTACAAGGCGTTTAGGTTTTTAACAGCCTGTGCCCATAAGCAACTGATACCTAGACTCCTGAAAGGCTCACTCACCACTTAAGCAAGTGTGAAAGTTTTACACTAGGAGAGGAGCATAGGAGTATGAAAAGCCATACTATGTTCACCTTATCCATAACAGGGTGTTCATTCATTTCTATTAATGCATGTATTCTCTTCAGCTTCATTCTTCTTCTACTGTTGATATTACTGTAGTATCTGAGTAACTTTAAAGGCCCCCAAAAAACCTCCAAACATAGTTTTCATATGATATTTCAAAAATATGCTGCAGAAAGGACAGAAAGTACATGAACAGACCAGCAAGAACAGCAACAGGCAGCAGGAGCTTTTGGGGGGTACTTGGCAAAAATACTGCTATCAGTGTGTTGACTGAAGTTAAATACTGACACAAAAAGACCCAGAAAAAGAGAGAGACTGAAACAAGCAGTGAAGGACAGGAATAAGTTGTGCTGGGGTGAATGGAAAACACAGTGGGCAAACCCAATCTGGAGTTATCAGGCCCCTGAAATTAGTTTCTCAAGGTCTGGTATGTGCACATTTGGTATGCACATAAGTGCAACTTGAAGTGCAGCTTGAAACTTTTTTGGTGACCTCTCACAGCTCTTTAATCTGCTTCCTGATCATTCAGCTGTGGCAAGAAGCTTGGATTCATTCCTAGATGTATACAGAAAACGAAGAGTTGGACCCTACCCTTCCGTTATTCGTGTCTCTTGCCTCATAGATTATAGAAAAAGTGCCAGAGGTTTCTATCCCATCTATTTTGTTCCTGAGTAAAATTCATTCACCATTAGCTGAAATATATTGTGACTTTCTGGGTACGTGTCGCAGTCTGCTTGGATATCCAAAAACCTGTTTCTATTAGGCTAATGCCATAGATTTGCAGTGATACACAACCAGAATCAGTAAAATAAAATCAACACATTACCCACAGTTACATTTGTTTAGCTGTATTCACAATGCTTCTTTTTCATATATGAAGACAAAAATCCAAATATATTTGAATCTGAAATACAAATCGCATAACTTAGTGAATATTAAATTTGCCAACAGGTGCCATTAACTTGTATCTCACTTTTTTCTGTGCTAAAAGAGAAGGTCAGAGTAATGGAAACAGTTGAGAAGTGCTGACCTTTTCAGTGCCACGACTGCATTTAGGGATGGTCTTGTTCTTCCTCACCAGAGAAGAGTTAGTAGGCACTGACTTTTATTTGCATCCAGGATTTTATTCTGCTCCCATCATCACTATGAGCAGAGAGGGCCCAAACAGCCAGGACTGGAGCACAAGCCCGGGATCCTGTGAATGCAGGTAGTGACAGACCTTGGAGTTTTAGCAAGTCCTTAACTCATAATTCATCCCTCCTGACTGGAATAATATTACTTATCTCTTTGGGCTGAACTTCTGTGAAGTCTGCAATGTTTTTGAAAATTAGAAAATACAGCATGAGGAATTGAATTTGCTTCTAGAAACCAGGTGGGATAGGAAGCTGTGGCCAAACCAACTGTTTAACTATCTAAAAAACACTGGCAAGTTTTCAGAAGAGAAAAGACAGAAGGAAGGAAAAATATTAAAATACCCACATAAAAACCTACACAGCTGTTCAAGATTGCAGGGTAAAATTTGGCCTGGTAGATTTTAGCCAGCTGCAAAAATCGT
Source organism: Falco peregrinus (assembly GCF_023634155.1). Lineage (NCBI taxonomy): Eukaryota > Metazoa > Chordata > Aves > Falconiformes > Falconidae > Falco > Falco peregrinus. Next base: position 52,673,949 of record NC_073727.1, on the reverse strand, counting down.
ATCACTTGTCACTTTATAAAGACAAATGCATGTGACGCAGATTTTGTAAAGCTGGGTGCATGTCACTATTCATTTCTGACTGGCTAGATCAGGAAGTAGCCTATTGCAGATCATTTGTTTTGCCCAACAGACTTGCATGTTATAGTTAACAAAACACTGAAAAATAGATTATAAAGGGTTCTTTTTTCTACTTTCTCCCTTTTATTATTTTTCTCCTTTCTTGCCATTATCAAGGTACTTCTATTAGCAATAAAGCAAAGTTAAAACACTTAAAGAGGTAAAAACCTGTCTATCTCTTAAAAAGAATATTTCACTCCTAAAAAACTGGGAAGAGAACAAAAATTTAAAAAACAATTAAGGAATCAGTCTTTTCCTCTGCCAAACAACTTAATATGAGGAATCACTGGGCTGTATAGATTAAGTCAAAATGAAGCAGTGATATCTGGTCCATTCTGGAACCAAATTCCTGTAATCGGTGGCAGTTAGCACTAGATCCTAGAAATCATATACTTGCAAATTACACTGTATTTTTTTTCTCTTTTTTTAAATAGGTTCACTCCTTTTGCAAATGGACCAGATGACACCCCAGAGGAGATTCTAGCCAGGATTGGCAGTGGCAAATATGCACTTACAGGAGGAAACTGGGATTCAGTATCTGATACTGCAAAGGTCAGTGAACACTTTCTTGGATTTTTTTTTATGTTCTCTGAAATGGGCTTGCAGTTTGCAGTTATAACAAACTTAAGAGAGAGATAGTCAGAAGGGTTATTTCTCAGTGCCTCATGAAATAAAAACTTGCTTCCTTATGTTTCTACCACTCCACATGAAATAATGTGTCAGGAATTATGGTAGTTTATTTCATTAAACTAAAGCATAATACAGCACCATCAATTGTGAATGCAAGTGTAGGGTTGTCAGTGTATGATCTCTACGTGAATCACCTTTTTGCTCCTCAAAGCTAACCAGGAGCAGGCAGTTCACAAGCTAGCATTTTTAACTTCTGTATAGTTCACAGTTTAGGCTACTCATCTATCACAAAGCATGGAAAACCCAGGAGAGAAAATTCATCTGGTTCTGAGACTTTTGGGCATGAAGCTGCACGCTAGTCTATGAGACATGTAGATGGGCAGGAAAACGTTCAGTTGCCTGGCATTAATCAGAAACTTTGACAGGATTTAGAGATTCCTGCAAGAAATTTCAGTTTTAGCAACTGGTAGTATCCAATGGAAGAACTTTGATATATCCCACCACTGAACTGCAAGCGATCCTAGTAACATACTGATCTTGCTGCCAACACCTATGAGCCTCACAATGGTCTTCTTATCAGATGTCCAGTTTTGAAATGAAAATGCTCAGATGTGGTAGAACTGATATGGTTGAATTTTAGCCACCTGAATGTTAAATTTCTAAGTTTCTCTTGTAAGCATGCTTTGGAGTCAGTGAGGAGATGCCTCCAGATGGCATCCTCTCTAGGTGTTTATCACCAGTAATTAACACTCACTCAATAAGGTGAACACACCTTTTGACCCACATCATCTTTTGACTGGGTTATCAGCTGAAAGAACATTGCACATAAAAATTTTGAAGAACAGACTTTTACCCTTAACAAATATAAAGCATATCTGAAGTGCACTCCTCTCCCCATTGGACTTGCTCACGATGACACTGCCGCTGGGAAGATCTTAGTGAAAACTGCACTGCTATTAATTACTTTTTCCCTTGCTGTTTTCTTCCTTTTAAACCCAGGACATTGTGTCTAAGATGCTTCATGTAGACCCTCATCAGCGCCTCACAGCAGTCCAAGTCCTAAGACATCCATGGATAGTGAACAGAGAGTATCTGTCTCAAAACCAACTCAGCAGACAGGATGTTCACCTGGTGAAGGTACATCCTATACCCCTGCCTCTTCCTTCCTTGAAGAATGAGCTGTCATTTGTGTAAATATTCTGGGAAATGATAGAGGACCGAGGATGATTTTTTTGTAATTTAAAAATTAATATGGCACTGTATTAACAGTAAAGGTTTTTGACCTGTCACCTGCTTGGTATTTTTAACTTCAAGCCGCATTATCATGACCTGGTGGCATTCCGTGCACATACTGCTGCCCACCACTTTGAATGAGAGACACCCCAGATGTCTGCCAGCTGAAATGTTGTTATCATTTCATGGAAATCAGCCATGCACCTCCATTTTTTCAGGGAGCTGTATAGGAGAAGGGAGGGGGAAAGCATCAATGAACTGAATTTCAGCCCAGCATTCTCTCTTTCTCTATTTTACAGGGTGCAATGGCAGCCACCTACTTCGCTTTAAACCGAGCACCTCAGGCACCAAGGCTGGAGCCTGTATTGTCCTCCAATCTGGCTCAGCGGCGGGGCATGAAAAGACTTACCTCTACCAGGTTGTAGCAGTACCCCCAAAAGGCCTCTTTGAAAACCTACAGTTTATTATTTGAGAAATTCATCTTTACTTGGCTAGCAGAACTTCTTCAGACAACCCGCACACGACATCGCCAGGACTAGCAGAAGCCCAGCGTAAGGCAAAGTTCTCTTTTGCTCCGTCATTTCTGTTACATTCCAGCCAGGGTCCCAGGTTTAACAACTTCACAAAGATGTGCCAATTTTGCCAGTAGCTCTGTTTCCTTACTGAGATAAAGCCAAATCAAGTAGGTGTGCTTCATCCTTCCCACCCTAGGAAATACTGTTTTTGAGTCCTTAAGATATTCCATGGGAACACTGTTTTCATTTTGTTTCTCAAGAAAAGCACTTTTTGCTATGAAGATAGCAATCAGGTTTGAACGTTTTCAGCTGTTCCAGCATGCATCAGGATGAAGTGACCTGGCTGGTCACCAGTAGACATCTACTGATCTCCACTCACCCCAGGAAGAGTGAAGGCTGCAGAGACACATGAACAATACCTAACTTGAAACAAGTGCTATACAACATGAAGAGGAGAGCGAGCTGTTGGTGGTGGAAATATCTTCTGATTTCAAGAAATCTTTTGCACTTTGCCCCTGCCCTCTGTGGAACGAAGCCAGCACCGCTCAAGGAGAGCTTGCCACCAGCCCTGACTGACTCAGAGGGTTCTGAAAGCAGAAAACCTCTGAGAAACTCACTCCTCTGAGGAAATTATTGGGTCTTACAAGACTGTGGGAAAGCATTCACGTAAAACAGTGTGAGCAGGAGTCTGTGGATCAGGGGAGGAAAAGGTGTCTGATCTTGGCCAGCAAGCAGGAGGTCTGGGAGGACCAGGTGAGGGGGCTGGGGAACCGAGCAGAGTCAGGGGAAAGGGACACGTGACTTTGAGGGCAGTAGGCAGAAAGACCCATGGCAGCATGGTGGGTGGTACTGCCAAAGCAAACTAGCGTGCACATGCTTTGGGGACAAACTGGGACTCCTTTTAAAAGCAAGGAACAGTCCCCTCCTCAGCAGCTGGTACAGAAGAAGGCAGCTGGGCTGCCGAGGGGCTGGCTGGGTCGGTGCAGCCATCCTCCCACACCATCACTGAGTCTGCTCACGAGACCGGCTCTGGCAGGCCAGAGTGCCACCCTGAAGCAAGTGAGGCCACTTCCAGTCATTGCTCCTTGCCCTTCCCTGGCCGCTCACCCGAATCTGCCTCCACCACCCAGTGTTTCGTGCCCCTGCCTGGCTGTTCTGCTCTAGCAGAGCTAAACTCCCTGTGCCGCCTGTGTACAGGGAGTGCCCACTTCTGAAGAGTCCAGCTAACTCTGTTACAAGCTTTAATAATAATAAATTATGAGAAGAATGCTCTGCTTTTATATTTATATAAATATGTACATGTGTATTTATATACATATAAAACAAAAGTTCTGTACCCTACTACCCAGATTTTTCAGGTTCAGGGAAAGAAAACTTCGTTGAAATGATCTCAGCAAAATGGACCTTTTTTCTCATTCCCTGACTTCAAAGCAAGCGAGCAAGGTTTGTGGTGCCGGATGTGAACTATTTTTTTATTCTTTTTCTTCCCCATTTGGCTTATAGTGGTCACAAGCTGACCAGGATTCTTCTTTGTACTGCTTTTGTTAATTTTTTTTTTCCAAGTAAATTTTTTCACCTCAGATGCTTTGTGGGAAAAGCTAATGTTCTGTGTTGGCTTTTTTCTGTTGTGACAGGAAAAAAAGAAAAATGTGAACATGGAGCTTCATATGCTAGAGATGGTAATTTTTCCTTGCTGGGTAGTATGTGCATCTCGGTGCTGAACTGGAATTACACCTCTGAGTGTCCAAGGGAACAAGGAGTTGCATTTGCTATAGCAATATGCTTCCTAAAACTAGCTCTGTTCCGATGTTGACTGAAATTTGTTTGTTTGCATTAGCCTATTTTTAGATTTAAATTTATTCTTAATAATTTAAACCTATATTTAATGTTCAGGTTTATGTGCTGTGCACAGAGGACTGCTGCAAAGCAGCTCTCCACGAAGCCCTTCTCTTTTCTAGAATAAACAACGCTGTGAAACTTCACACAGTGGCTGAATTGGCTTGGACTGATGTGTGCAAACATGTGCAGGTGTGTGTCCATGGTTATGTACACAGCACCCATCGTTCTCTCCCCCCGGCTAAGCTGTGCTCAGGATCAGCTTTTTGCTGCCTTTATACTTTTCCTCTTGTTAGAAGTTAAGTCTCATATATTTCTGCTGGCAGCACACTGCCAGGCGAGTCTGCAGGCAGGTGATACCCTGGCTGATGCAGAAACGCTCTTGCCAGGCCTGTTTCCCTGGAAGTGACTTCTGTCCTGGAAGAAGCAAGATGAGCATAAGGATGCTAAGTGCAACCAGGAGGGAGGGCTGGATTTTCTGGGGTCCCAGATGATTTGTGCTGTTTCAACAAAATAAATTTTCAATGGTCTGTGTAATTGTATTGTAGATGGGCAGAAAGAGTGTTGTAAATATTATGTACAGGTTTTGCCTCCCCCTCAGACTTCCTGGTCATCTTTCATTGCTTCAGTTTGATTTCTCTTCACAGTCCAATTCCCTCTTGATATACTTGGTCTTAGTTCTTTGAGCATTTTTTAATGATCTGAATATTATTGTAGGCCAAACTTACAGGATGTTGCTCTTCCCAAAGTTTAATAGTTTGAATCTCTTCTCAGTTTAGCTCTTTCTAACCCACCAGTTATCACCTATTAACCATACCAGGTTTGGGCCACATACAGAATGATATATGTTGATGTCCATTAATTACTTTATAAGCCTATAAATCACATATAATGGGGTTGCTTATTAAGATTTTGTTGCCAGTGCATCCAGATTTATGCACATGTGTATGTATATGTAAATGCATACACACAAAAAATGCTGTCCCAGCTTGTTCAAATGACAATAGAAGTGTAGTCAGCGCTTGAGGTGATGCTCAGCAGAGTTTTGTCTGTGGTGTTCTTGAAAATCTGACATTGAAAATGGTAGTGGTTACTCTGGGTATGGATAGAGTACCATCCTTCTCTGGGTATGGAATGGATACCATTCATATTCTGGGTATGCATAAAGTACCGCTTCCATGGACGTGCCCATCCATGGAAGAAGCTGTCCCATCCAGCCTCCCTTCTGTCCCAGCTGTGCATCCCCGCACACTCCCAAGGCAGATCAGCCCCCGCTCCCCAGGCTTGTGCACGGGAGGTGCACTTCTGAGGGTTTTCTGACCTGTTTCAGTCAAGATGAACCCAATTAAACCATTTCCGCTGTCAGTCTTGCTGATCCAGTTCACTTGGACTGAAATACAAGAGCCTGCATCAGCAAATCAAGGGATAGTCGCTCCTGGCAGAGAGGGAGGAATAAGCCACGAGCACTCATTATTTCAGACCGGTAGCACCCGCCACTTGCCCTGGCCCAGCTGGATGCAGGCGAAGATGCATGGCCATGGCCTGATTACTGCTACAGCTGCTTTTAAACCAGCATTTCCTTCCCAGACTCCTTGCTGCAGTATAGCTCAGCAATAAGCATTTATTCTTTCTAGGAGAAAACGTAACTGAAAAAAGCTTAGGCTCGCTCTCTCCTCTCTTTTTAATCTTAAGGGACTTTTATTAAATGTTATGTTTAACTCCTAAAAGTCTGAAAATCACTTTGAATTAGATACCATCTTGCACATTATCAGTCCAGACATGACCTAGTGCCTTCGGCTATTGCAAATAGTATAGTTACATTTCTGAACCGTCAATGTGTGCAAAGCAATGACCGTCCAAGGCATACTGGAGTGTATCTGTCACAGAACATAGTCAGCTCATCTGGAGAGCCACTTCAAAAGCTGTCATTCAGCTCAGTAGAGGGTAGTCTGCCCAGCAGGGAGGAGGCATCTCCCCAGACTTTGCAGAGCTGGACCCCGTCTCTGCAGCTCCAGGACTCTGAAGAAGCCAAATGTTCCTGATGAAGAAGATCATGGGAAGAGCTACCCCAGTTCCTATGCAGCACCACAGCTTGTGTATATGGCAAAGGTGTGGGAGATGCTGCTCAGAGGGACAGCTGACCCCTGCCCCCCATCCCTCATGAATCTTTTACTTGTTCAATTTTTTCTAAGCAAGTTTTAAGAGCAGATAGCATTTATAAAGCCTGACTTTTTCAGCAAACCACAAGTGACCCTCACAGACACTTTGTAATCAGTCCCCACATCTGGAAAAAAAAATCCATTGATAATAAATTCTGGTTTGTTTCTCCCAAAAATGATCTTCAGCAGCTCCCTGAGATGGCCCTGGGTACTGGGGATAACCCAGACACAGAGAGCCGGGAGAAGCTTGTCTTACGTGATACAATGTCATGACATGATGTTGCATGTCACACTCTTATGAAGTACAGATTGTGTGTCCCTGTGTTTCATCTAACCCTGGATGTGTTCCTGGGCCTCTTTTCAACCAGATTTAGGGTTGACTAGGTTTTGGACTGAGTTTGAAAGGGACAGTAAATCTGTTGGCTTACAGGGTAGATCAGACTCTATTAGAAATCAGTATGCAGATCTCTAAGGGGCAGGCTGGCTTTGTCTGTGTAGTGCAGTGATCTCTCTACAACTTGTACCCAGCTCTGGTACATACAAATACATACAGACCTTGGTCGAGCATGGCAGTTGCTGTGTATTCTATGGTATGAATTATGCCAGGGCTTACATCATTCCCTAAACCATGAGTGCCACAAGGGTTTTATTATGCTGCCGGTCCACAGAGCTCATGCCAGCATATGCAAGTGCTGATGCCAAAAAAAGGCAGGCAGGCACTCTCTCTTGACCTCAGCTACTCATCCGTCCTTTTGCACCTCCCTTATCCCGGTCACCATGGGGCAAAGCAAATGTTTGTGCATCAGAACAAGTGGCTGAGTACAGCAGGAAGGCAACAGCATCTGTTTTGGCAGCCGTGCTGTCAACACATCGGTGTGGCCACAACTTCAGTGTTACCTCTGCCCCTCTGTTTCTGAGTTATGCTGAGCTGAGCCCAAGCGTGGCTCAGAGTCAGGGCGATACTTGTACAGCAGCGTGTTACCAGTGCCAACCTGTGGGCACGGAGTGGGGGAACAAGCCCAGGCTTGAAAAGTCACAAGTTCATAGAAGCTCCCTGTAACCAGACGGTGTAGGGCTGCAGATGACATGCCATGGGTAAATAATGTTGACTGTGTGTATTTTTACCACCACTGACTTTATAAAGAGGACAGAAAAAATCCTGGAGTTTGTTTTTAAATCACCAATTTTTACAGAGGAAATACCTGATTTTGTGGAGTGCTACAGCTTTCTAGACCCCTAGCAGGAGTGAGGCAGACAAACATGGAAGATAAAGCAGATTACAACAGCAGAAAACAAGATATCTTAGCTTTCACTGGAAAACTATTTTCATTCAGGTGTTCTGAAGCTGTCTTAAGACATGTGTAGCAAAAATGCCAAAGCAAATATTTAGAAGCAAAGATACCTTGTTGAACATCTGCAGACAGCACCTTTAAACAAAAGCCATGTGAGCTCCGGGGTCACGTATCTGAATCCTAAAAGACAGGCAAGCAGCACAACCGGGACAACCACCCCAGATATTCCTTACATTAAAATAAAACGGCCTAAAATAATGTTAATAAGATACTTTAATGTAGTTCATCAAAAATAGGAAAACGTGCAAGCCCATTTTCTTTCCCTCTTTCAAAGTATACAGCATATCATTTAGAAGTGTGTATCCTCACCTCATAGCTAACCCTGCTCCTGAACCCCTGTATTGCCCTGGGACATGGTGGCTAAGCTGCTTCTGGTACCTCCGTTCCTGTTTGAACATAGTCCCATAATCCCCCTCCATGTCACAGAATCATGGAATCATTTAGGTTGGAAAAGACCTTTAAAATAATCCAGTCCAGCTGTTAGCCTAACACTGCAAGCCCACCACTAAACCATGTCCCTAAGTGCCACATCTACACGTCTTTTAAACACCTCCAGGGATGGTGACTCAACTGCTTCCCTGGGCAGCCTGTTCCAATGCTTGACAGCCCTTTCGGTCCAGAACTTTTTCCTAATGTCCAATCTAAACCTCCTCTGGCATAACTTGAGGCCGTTTATGCTCATAACACAAGCAACAATTGCACTTCCTCTTGTATTCTGAAAGTTAGCAAAAATTTGAGTGTTTAAACTCAGAAGATAAAGTGAAGTTAAAAGTAAGGTTCTGACTGTGTCCAGAACTAAAATTCTCAGTATTTAGGTGAAGGGTGAGTAGAAGCCTGTCCAGAATGAGAATGTTACAAAGCAAATAAAGTCACAGTAGTTCTTAGAGCCAAATTTTAGGTAAAATTATTCGTAAGTTTTGTGAGCTTAAACCTTGCATTTCCATGTGCAACCAGGTGACAACACAGGCACATCAGCCAGCTAATCAGGCATCTGATCATGCGTGTCCGTGCAGGCTTGCACATGGAAATCTTTTGCAGCCCAGTGTTGAAAGTCTGGAATTAAGAATTTGGCCCTCTGCATCAGCCGGTGTTGTGTAAACCATAATGTTCAGTGTTGAACTGTACAACCACTGCTTCTTGCTTTGCCTTACATAGTTACACAGTCAATTTGTGCTCCATTATTTCTCCTAAATTTCTTTTACAGTCGCAGTTTTCAGACTAGCTTGAAAGGCAAATGAGGAAAATGCATGTCCTCTTTGATAAAGGCGGATTTTGAAAGGAGAGGCTGGAATTAAGCATTTGAAGTGCAGAAAGTGAAAACCAGTTGCTAGAAGATTGGTTCTGATTTGCTACTCAGAGCCAAATCCTGCTTCCTTCACTCTTGCTGTATTAGTTCCTTCATTCACGTGCACCTTCAGTGAAACAAGGGGACAGCTCAGAGCAGCGTCCCCCTTCCTGTCCCAGTGGTGGAGTGTGGCCTTTAGGTGACGACACGGTGCAAGGGGTTTACTTGGGTAGTATTAAATGAATTTGACCTTGAAATGAACCATGATCTAGCACTTTGTTTACAGGCTCCATATTCATGTTTACAAACCATGATTTCTGAGGCTCACGCTTTTTACGTTTCCTGTATGAAAAGGGCAGCCGGTGTACAGATATTTATTATGTTTACCAGCGTTTCTGAATAGATTTTTTTTATAGTACATGGTTTTATGAAGTGTAATATTTTTATAGCAGAATGATGATCTTTGGACTTTCTATATTGTTACCTACTGTTTGCAAATGAGCTCTTTGCTCCCTTTCTTCTGTGCACTGTACCCAGTGTTGCTGCTGCTACTGTTGCTGGCCTCAGCTGCTGCTGCCCCATGTGACGTGGGCTGACGGTATTGTGAAACTGTGCAAACTGACTTCAAAGAGCTGCAATTGTGCTGAAGGGCTGGCTGCGTGCTGGGTCCCTCCTGGCAGGAGGGATGGGGAGCTGTACTGTGCCAGGGCAAGAGTTTACTGTGGATGGCCCCCAAGGAGAAGCCTCAGTGCTCACCCTTGTCTGTACTCCGCTGTGGCTTGCTTGGCATGCCCATCCTTTCCTTTCTTTATAAAGAAATAAAAAAGAAAATAAAGGATTCTGCTCGTTTTTGCATAGTTCCTTTCCAGTCCCCAAGCACTGGCCATGTTTGAATGCCATGTGTTGGTCACAGTAAAAGCACAGTTACCTTTTCCAACTGTATCTGGAGCTGTTACCTCTGTGCAGCCTGAATACTCAAACCTCCGCTTTGGGAAGCAACAAGTAAGCCTTTAACCCCACATCAGTCAGGCAGTTCACCCAGCAGACAAATTTGGGGTTTCACTGTCAGACAAATGAGCACTTTCACACAAGCTGCCTGGCGAGGGTTTCCCTTGCCCCTTAAGGAACTTCCAAGGTATGGTTCTGGAAAGTGCTCACCACTGGCAAGCAGCCTGCATATCCTTTCTGCTTGCTGAACTTACTAGTGACCACAAAAGCAAAAGAAACCTCTCCTGCTTTGAGGGATTCGTTCTGCTTCCCTGGTGTTACCATGTCTGAGCCTGCACACCATGACACTGGCGTTCACGTCTGTGGATGTCCAGCAGCATCACAGCGGTGGTGAGCCCAGCTCAGGCTCCCCACAGGAACAGCATGTGGTACCAGACAGGGAGAAACTGCATGATCCTGGTCCAAGCGAGCATGACCAAGCAAACTTGGATTTCAAATATGTTACTCATAGGATTTCTGCTCTGACCATAGGTCGTCTCATGCCTCTGTTCTCCTGCCAGCTGCTCCTCTCCTTCTCCCACTTCTGCCCTTCCTTTCTTTTCTCTGTCCCTAAAAGAGTGGACCCTTCCAGCTCCTTTAGACCTTATGGTATGTGTATGTCATGTGTAGACATGTGTATGTCCCTCCCCATCCTCTTCCTCCGCACCACCCCAGTACCTACCAGGAATTATTCCTCCTCTCTCTTATCAAGCTTCTGTCCCACAGGTCCATCTTGTGGTTTTCATTGCCCTCCCTGGCAGGCAAGCCAATGACTACTGTACATCCATTTTTATAGGCCCAGTGGCTAACAAAGGAGGTTTTTCTGAAGAACCATAGTCATGTACGAGAACATCCAAATGGGAAAAGTGAGAGGAGAAAAAAAACAAGCAGCCTTTCTCTTCCTTCCCCTCTTCTAATTCCTGCTTTCACACGAACATGACCAGGAATGAGCCAGCTTCAGCCACTGTTGGACATATATCACTTTGCAGAGGACCTGGCTGGGAAGCCCTGTGGCATGCCAGGCCCTGGGCAGGCAAATGTGAGTCACCCTCCAACCCCAGAAAACAAATAAATGAGGTGTCTAAAAGGAAGGCTTTGTAGAGTATGTTCAAGTGCCTGATACAAGACACGACCCTTTTAGGAAATCTGCATTAGCAACCATCTTCAGTGTCTGCACTCACTGATACGCAACCATGCTTTTTTCCCTGGATAGAAAAGAACCCATTTGTTGAAAAAAAATAATTAAAAAAGTAGCAAACAACGCCCCTCCCCCTTGTAACTCTGCTCTGTAGTCAATATTAATTTCCTTTTTATATCTTCCTCCTGCTTTATCCCATCCTAATTCACCTTTGGCCGCTTCACCCCCTTTTTGTGTCCCACTTGTGGTGTACCATCAGCATGGTCCTGAGTCTCACAAAGTCTTGTTATATGCCTGTACAGCACCTTGTTCAAGGGCAGGATAACTGCTGGCTGAGCATCCCAGGCACTACAGCAAGGCAAATAACAGGCAGTAACAATGATAGCTCATGTCTGAAGATGAAAAGAAGCAGAGATTTTGCATTAAAAGCTGTGATGACAAGCTGAAGACAAGCTATGCCCAGCTATTCAGGTTAACGATAGACCACTTCGCAGTGCACTGGCTGCTGAAGACGCCCTACTCCTGCTGTCCAGATGCAAGATGGAAGAAGAGGAACTCTGTCCATTCTTCTAGATAGACTGGAGAACTGTTTGTGGTGCTCTCACTGTTTTCTAAACAAGCAAAGCTGGCCGGAGTTCAATTCCATTCTTTGTTGAGGAAATTGGTTTATAAAAAGGCTGGTGACTCACTGTCTGCGGTGAGGCTGCACATTGTTTTGGCTTGGCACTCTCCTGCCTCAGTATTCTTCCCATCCTGCAGTCACTGGTAAAAACAGCCACAGTCACAAAGCTTCACACTTTCCCTACTGTAGAAAGCAGGCTTCCATTTTAAGGAAAGTCTCCTTTCCAAGGCATGCAAGTGAAGAGCTGCTGATTTCCAGGGCATTTACCCAGGCTTTCCAATTGTCACGTTATTGTCTGGGCTCTTCTCTGTATTGTATATTCTGTTATAATCAGTGATCTGCTTTACTCACCCATTCAGACTAGCTGCTTCTCCAACGGATAGTCAATGTGAGGCGTGAAGGTGCGTTTTACCTTAGCATTTGACTTGGATTTCAGAAGTGAACCTCCACATATGCTATTATTTACAGTGACCTCAACTGAGTCTGACACAGTGGGGTGGTCATCCCCTAATGTCAGTAACCATGTCGCCTCGAAGTCAAAACCAGCATACTGAGAAAAGAATTGGATTTAATTTGGATTTAAGCATATGAGACTTTTCCTAAAGGCGTAAATTTATTTCATCTGCTGGTACTAAAACAATTTAGTCTTTAGGAACATTAGCTGTTACAATGGAACCTTAAACACAGAGAACAGCAACAACCTGCATTTCACTTCAGAGAAGTGACAAGAGTGACCCATAAGCTTTTAAATAGTCCTGACGGTGCTGATCTTTTGCTATTTGGACCTCTGGTCTCACTTCAAGCACCAGTCTGCTGCCATCTGTTACACTCTGAGCGGAGTTGCACATTAGTTGTTGGGGCTGCGATCTTTCTATCATGTCTGTGGACTAATACACACAGGTAAAAACTGTCCAGGAACGAACACGCTCCTCAAATGTGTGCTTAGACAGGCAGAAATAAGGTGGAATACACAGCCGAGATGTATTCATGCTTTTGGCTCACTGAAAAAAAGTGCATGTTCAGCTGAGCAAAGGTGAGGATTATTTATTCTGTGATTCAGGTGCAAATTTGTTATTACTCTCCCAAGCCCAGGAATGACAGCAACCTTCTGTGAAGCTCATGTCAGGTATCCAACATGCACATTCACACAATTTGCACAATCCCTAGTTCCAGGAAGTCTCCAAGTGGCCCCATGTTCTACCATCAGATAATCTGTGAGGAAAAACACAGCACTGGCATTTCACAGAATCACAGAATGGCCAGGGTTGGAAGGGGCCTCTGGAGATCATCCAGTCCAACCCCCTGCTAAAGCAGGTTCTCCTAGAGCAGGTTGCACAGAGTTGTGTCCAGGTGGGTTTTGAACGTCTCCAGAGAAGGAGACTCCACAGCTTCTCTGGGCAGCCTGTTCCAGCGCTCTGTCACCCTCAAGGTAAAAACGTTCTTCCCCACATTCAGATGGAACTTCTTGTGTTTCAGTTCATGCCCCCATTGCCCCTTGTCCTGTTCCTTGGCACTACTGAAAAAAAGCCTGGCCTCATCCTCTTAACACTCACTTTTAAGGTATTTGGAGACATTTGAAACAGGGTGAGTTATATATTACTATGCCCACCAACATATGCAGATATTGTTGGTCTTACACTAGCATGACCTTTAAACTTGGTATGTTTTTACACCATTTATAGCAATTCAAGTCAAGAATACCCCCACTGTGATGCAGTCAACAGCTAAAACCTCAGTCTGAAAAAGGCTGGGTGGCTCCCTCAGTCACAGAAGCTTCCTCCCAGATTATGCCTAATTTCAAGTAGGATGCCTAACTGGGGAAGATCCATTGCCACTGGCCACATTCTGTGCTTAAATGCCAGTGCTTCAGTCTTCTCAAAACTTTCAGTCAATATCAGCAACAAGCACCTGATGCTTTTAAAAATCAATCTATAAGAATTACAAGAAAAACCTCACCAGTGTAACTGGAAGCTTCATCCCTGGCTTCTAAAGGAAAGTTGAAGAAGAGGTTAGGCAGTATATGTTAAAGGTAAGAAAACGGCATGCAAAACCCATAATTCAGGCCTCAAGTGCCGTTTTTAAAATGCACCAATGAATATCACTGAATATATTTAAAGTGTGCCGAGTTCAGATGCAGAGAAAAACACAAAATGCCTATCATGGAGATGATTAAAGACCCTGGCCTGTTCAGCTTATCCTGAAGATGGCCAAGAGGCGACTTGATTATTGCCTACAAGAGTCTTCACAGGGAGAAACCCCCACGTTCTGGAAACACAGAGAGCCAGACTGAAGCACAAAAGCGGGCAAACATCTGGGTGCAGTGGCAGAATGGAAATAAGGCAGCCACAGTTTTAGAAGTGAGACTGTCTTTTCATTGGAACAAAACAAATCTGTTTTGTTTGAAAGACAAAGAGAAAAAGGGGTCTGCCATTCCTCTCAGTCACTTTCAGTAGACACCCCTTAGGAGACACAAAGCTAGTACAGCGGCAAGTGGATGACTTCAATAGTCTGCAGTAATATGGAAATGAATTTAAATGCTATGATGGTCTCGTTTGGCCTCAAATATGGCATGCATTCATACTGCCCTACCACAAGCAGTCAGCACTGAGAGAACAGATCAGGTTTCCACAGGATTCATGGATGAACTCCAAAGATTAATTCAAAGATTATTAGGCCACAAACAACTGGAATAATCAACTCGCTCTGTTTAAATTTGTGTCTTTACTGTCTTTAACAATATAGAATATCCCTCTGAAATTTTGTGATGTTTACAACTATCTATAATGTTAATTTAGAATACCGTTTCACACCATTGGTGCAATATGGTTAAAACCTGTAGCAAGACTGGATAAATGGTGTTCCCCAAAAAAAGTAGAACACTCACTGCCTTAAGATCGAAGTCAGTTACAATAGCATTAGTAGTGTCCTAATCCTGTGAACAACAGGAGGGCCTTAAACAAACAGATGTCAAACATGAGTGAAACCTTCCAGTACATGGAGATAAAGAAGGGTCTAATCTTCAATAAGCTCTCCAATTAGAATTAAGCTATTTGAGAGAGAGTGAAAATTAGACCACAAAACCTTGAATTCTTAAAATTTCCAAGGCCTGGAGCTGAATGATGACTCATGAACTGACTTCATGCAGCTTCTGCACACCTGTAAGATGTACTCCAAGAAAGACAGAGAGGCTTCAAGGTCCAAATCACAGTATCCTGGGTATTGAAAAAAAAAAAAAGGAAGGAAAGTGGGAAGTAAATTGTCAATAACAAATGCAAATCCTGTTCATAATAATGCAGAGTGACAGTGAAAAAAGGTGCTTCTCCAGGGAAGACACTACCCCGCTCCCTCCCTCAGCTTCAAGATTGTAAATGTTAGCAATTCCATAAGAACAATTTTTGATAAACCCTAAACACTAACAATCACATCTAGTGACAGTTGTTCCACCTCTGTGACAAACACTGCAGGAGCAGTCTCCCTGAGGTATGATGTGGCAGAGATCTTGTGCAAGACAGCCACTTAGTCTGGAAGTGCTGCATAACCAGCCCCATCGGGGTGCCCTGCTGCAGAGTGACAGTCCCGCTTTTGAGCCCAAAGAGCCTTAAATAAATCTACACAGCTGGAAGCTTGCATCACACTCCCGGGAGATGGGATATGTGCATTTGACCAACACCAGCCTGAGGAAGGAGCTGATGCGGTTCCCTGCTCTGATCTGCAGCATCCTTGGCAAGCCCTGGAACCACAGGGGTTTCATGTGATGCACAGGTGAAGCTCACGCTGCCTCCTCCTGAGCTTTCCACAGAAAGGAAGGAGCTGCTCCCAGCAAGTTGTGAAAACATACTTCTGCACAACCTTCAGGTGGGACACTCTAAGCAGAAATAAGCACCAAAGTCACAGGGTGGTGTCACAATAAGGGCATTCCTCTGCTCCACATCTCCTCTTGGTTAGGTTTTGTTGAGCTTCCTGCTCAGTGTGAAAGGTTTGACTTCCACTCTGGCAGGGAAGCTGGGTCTGCAGGGCAGATGCTGCGGTCCACTCCAGCTGCCAAGGATCAGGAGCAAGGTATTGCATGGCTTTTGGATGTTGGCTCTCATATTTAATTTATAAGGCTCTCAGTGTAAAAAACAAAATATCTCTTGCAAAAAAACAGATAGTCCTTGTGAACTCAAACTATAGCATCGCTACCTAATACTAATATTTATTTGAAAGATTAATACCCATACAAAAGATGGCCTCAGATGTCTGTGGGACATAGTATTTCAAATCCTTCTGACAAGAAAAGGACCCTCCAGTTTGGAGGTTGTCTATAACTACCCATCTCACTTTTGCACATGCACATTTGGGTACATGAGTAAAATGCATCTATTTTTTTTAAAAGTATACACACTTGAAGCAGTACTTTTTTTTTTTTTCTCTCAGACCTTGTATAAACCTAAATAACTCCCTGTTGAGTCCTGGATGGCCTTGTAGAAGTCCATCAGGACCTATTGTTTATTTCACTTTGATCCCAGTAGCTTTGGAAAGGACTTTGGCATGTTTACCTTCAAGTTACTCATCTTGTATGTCCACAGTTTGTTTATCCACTGTAGTCTACTGAAATTTCCCCCCTTTCTTTTAGTTAAAGATATAGGCCAAAGGTGATTTCAGGGTCCCTATCTGGACATGCATCACCAATTCAATCAAAGACAACCTTTGGCTTCCTCTAGTAAGTCAGGGGCATCCTAGATGCTGTCTTGCTCTCACAGTTCTCCAGTGAGCAGGAGAAATCTCAGTCCATCAAGTGAAAAACTGACCCTAACTTAAGCATATTAAACAGCACCAAGGATACTGTAATTAGACCAAAGTGAGCCCTGGTGTAATTATGCCTTTCTGGCTTAAGTGTGCTAATTGCTTTTTTTCCTAAATCAAGCCTACCAATATTTATGTTCAAGGCCTTCCAGTGGCAGTAGTTTGGGTAGTCATTCTTTAACAGGGGAAAGGCTGGAAGAAGAGGGAAGCACAGAACTGTACTTTTCTGTAGGAATGATCCCCCCTTCCTGGCCATCCTCCAGCCTCACTTGGGTTATTTAGGCTGGGTAGAGCCAAGGCACCGGGAAACAGCATAATTAAATATGCTAAGTGAATTTATCAGTGGTGAAACATACCAAGAACTTACATTTTTATCATGTTCTACTAAATTTATATTTATTCAGCTCAAAAAAGACCCATAAGTCCTGAGGAAAGGATTACATAGCTAAAATGACTGTTACTATCTAACAGTATCAACTTTGAGCCCTTCACTTTCTGCCATCAGTCAGAACCCTGATTTTAGTTTGCTCCTTATAACCTGTGGGATGTTTTTATTGGATAAAACACATTAAGAAGGACACAGAAAGCTTGGGAGAAAACCCATGACTAGTTCTTCTCATGAAGTACAAGTGTTTCAAGACACACTTTGCAAGGCAGTGATGGAAGGAGTAAACCTTCTCACAATGTTACTTGAGATGTTCGTGCCACATCATTGATACTTCTTCCTCAGAAAAAGGAAATAGTTGTTTTTTTTAAATAGAATAGAAGATATTTCTAGTTGTTGTTATCCTATTGGATTCATCACCACGGCAGGTTTTCCATAATGAGGTAACCAACACTGCTTTGCAGCCCAGTTTGATGCCTGCTAAGAGATGCAGGCTGCCAAGTGAGCACCACCAGCCCTACTGTTCTGCTCCTCTGAACATAATTACAGTGATGGCTGTATGTCATTTCACTGTAAAAGATTTCCCCGAGTGAAGCAGGAGAATTTTGTAAGGTCATGTTACAGGAAGAGGCTCTCCTACCTCAGCTGACCCGATTTAGCAATATAAAGTACAGAGTGCACCTGATGGAACAAGCAGCCCTCACCTCTTCCTTCCCAAACACTAAATAATCATCCACAATTGCTTCAAGGATACCAGCAGTACAGCAGTTCAATGCTAGAAACAGCAGTTTTGGGTTTCTTCTTACATGGATGTGAGTGGCATGGTTTTTAGAAAATGACCATTTATTGTCCTAATTTCTTTACTTAAGAGAATTTTATAAGTTAAAAAACAATTACTGTTACAAAGGTCCATTTTTAAATAGTAACCACTATATCCTTGTAGCCCAGCACCTGTATCTACATTACTAAGCAGGAGCATAAGCAACCTGTGAATAAACCCATTAACTGGATTCTTTCCCCATGTTGTAAAAACTGATTTACTAAACAGCCCTAGCAATATAGTTTTATGTTTTGAAATAAAACCTACATTTATCTCATTTGAAACATAATTAAATAAATAGAGATGAGCTTCAGCTCAGTAAAAGATCTTAAAACAATTAAAACTAATTCAGTCTTCATGATGGTAAAAACAGATGCATTCAGTCATCACCACTACAGGTATTGCAGCATGAAGGTGGCTTAAGTAATTTCAGCTGCAATTTTGGCTGCCTATTTTATCATGTGTGACTAATTAAAGACTCAGAGCAGCCTCATCACAGAAAAGCCACATCTTCCAGTTGCCCTGAGGCTCTGCTGTACCACACACATGAAGTGTTACTCATGCAGGGTGCATCCTTTATCTACAGCTATTTGGCTATTAGCAAAAAAAAATCCTAGGAGAAAACTTGCCCATAAGAACAGTTGTACTGTAAGTTTAAGTAGGGGAAGACATTGGTTTGGGTTGGTTTTGTTTTTTTCCCCCACCCCTTGAACAGGGTTTGAAGCTGTCAGACCAGCAGCCGGGTGGTTGCTGCTCCCACCCTTGAGCAGTGGCCTCCATCTAATCCAAGCTGTTTCTCAGGCATGGAGAAAAAGCACTTGTGCAGCCTAGCTGCAAACTCAACCAACCCTCTGCCGGAGCGTTGTACTTGTTTCTCCTTGTCTGTACACAACTCTGGACGTTATATGCCTTTCACAGCACAGGGTAAGCTGTTTTATATGTGCCTATGATATAGACTGTATTAGGGCCAGAGCTGTGTGATTTCCTACGTATGTAAGTTTAGAATAACAGGAATAACTACACTAATAAAAGCTTCAAGTGTTCAGACCCACCAAACCATAATCCAATCACGACAGACAGGTCTTTTTGCATGTAAGGCAGGGAAAAGCAGCAATTACAACAATTGCCTGGAAGGCTTGTCTTCTATGCTCACAAAATACTTTCTTTTTTTCTTTGTTTTAGGTAGCACCCCTTGCTTCAGTTCCTTATGCACAGCTGTTGCTTGGCTTGCCTACAATGATTGTTAATCACAGTAGCTGCTTTTTCCAGATCCTTTTTGCATCTATTTTATTTTTCAGTTCTTTACTTTGTTCATTATAATTCCTACATCATAGTGTTCCTTTGGCCATTAATAGAGGAGGGTCTGTCTTTTTCTTGCAGTCTTATTAATATTACAACATTGTCTTATTTGCAGGTCCTCAGCTGGAATCAAATGAGGGGGTTTTTGATGTTTTATCCTACTCCAGAACCTACTGAAAACTGCAGATGATTAAATGCCTCTAGTTCCATAATGTAATAATTTATCCTAATTGATCAGGTTTTACATAGAAACTATTAAACTTGCAAATTATATATGCTGATCTTGTGTGATAGTGTGCCAACTCCATGGTCAATGTGAAAACTGTTACCTGCTAGCTTCTGTGGTTTTCAGCACTGAGAAAACAATTTCTGCATTTCAGGAAATGTTTTTAAAAGTGAGGTATAGCTCCTTCTAAAGTGATTTAGTTGTTACGCATTTATTTTAGTTTTCTTTAGACTAATACTAAATTCATATTTCTGCTAGGATGTCTCTGCAAATGTGTCAGGGCTGACCATGCATTTGCAGAGATTTTTGCAGAGATGCATAAGGCAGCCTCCCGAGTTAGCATTCTCGGGCATTCAGTCTACAACTCTTCAAGCACTCCTGCCAGCACACAGGGATAAGGTACCTTGTAGTCAAAGACACAAAAGATAAATGCAAGTATCACATCAACCTGTGCTCTTGCTTGGCTCCATTTGATATTGCAGGCTGATTAAATGTCAGTCAATGGCTCTAGTCAACCTTCTCATCTACATACCATAGGATTTGTGTCCATTTAATGAACAGGTATTTCATTAGAAGGTCTAGGAAGACTGTCTGAGCAATACGTATTTCTCCATATTTTTCTGCAACTTTGGAAGTACCACAGCAGGGAAATAATAGCTACTTCAGTCCTGAAGTCACAGTTTCTTGAACAGCTTGTTTAATTGTAGTTCCCTTGTCTGTCATGCAACATTTAAATAATGTTTCCCTGCAATTCCTTTCACAGCTGGGAAAAGGCACCATCGTTCTCCCCTGCAGATGTTTGTTAACAGTTATAGCAGGTACATCCTCTAGGACTGACTTCATGTCTTATGCCAGTACCGTAACTACTGCATAGCCTCAGTAGATTGTTCTGCAATGTCCGTAACACTATTTTCTTCACTGGTTTTATACAGACAGATAGTACATTCCTCTCACCCTGACAGGGACATGCCACCATGCATGTGCCTACAAAGACATGTCAAGAGGAAGAAAGAGATGCCCCAAAAGGAGAAAAATTGCAGGCTGTTTTACTCAGCAGCTGAATCTGCATTTGATGAGGTCTAGAATTGCTGGTTCTTGAGCTGCAGTTCTGAGATGAAGAGAAGAAAAGGCCATATATCCACCACAGCTGGGAGGCTTGCCCCTGCCACCCCTGCACACAGAGATAAGGAATGTGGGATATGGAGACTCTCTTCCAAGGAAGACACAGTATTCATCTGCTAAACAGACCCATCATCCAGCAGCTCACCTCCTCACAGATACAAATTCCAAGATACTGCAAAAAATTACTAAGGCTCACACAGCTCTGGCTACCTTACATATGCGTCCTTGTGAGCAAAACCACCAGCACTGAAGATTTTTGGAACCAACGATGAAGGAGCCAGGGATGCTCTCCTCCGTTCCCTCAGGTGCAGGCAGCAGTTCAGGAGAGTGCAGCTGTGTGCTGGCAGCAAGGGATGATGAGCTGCAGAAATGCTATCTACATAAAACTTCTGTTATCAGAGCGTGTCCCATGTAGAGTAACTGCTGGACAACCCTAGAGTCTATCTGCTAAAAACAAGGAAGGGAATTCAAGGCACCAGCTTGCTAATCTAGTGATTAAAGACGGCCAGTAAAGTCAATAGCTGAGTTAAAAAAGTAGTGACCTGGCCAAAGGCTGAGGGAAAACAAGGAGAATAACTGGTCAGCCTAATAAGCTTCAGAAGCATCTCCTCACAGAGGTCAGAAGTACAAGGCTAATGAGAAACAAATGAAAGCAATGGGAATTCCAGGAAGAAATTCCAGGAAATGGCAGGTAGGGTTTTTGTGAAGATAATCTAAGGGATAAAAGATTGCAGAGGATCTGTCTGAAAAACAAACCAGCTACAATTTCCTGTTCTCATTAGAAGAAATGAAGGAGCAATCTTGAGACATACATGGCTTGGCTTATTCACAAGCATTTAATGACCTAAAAATCAAAAGCGAACATACAGTACACAGAAAAAAGAACATATGAATAGATGAAAATAAAGGAACGATGTCAGCTTGCAGATAACAGAATCAGAAAGGTTAAGGTATGGAATCAGTTTCAACTATCATCGGACAAAAAAGACAACTAAAAAGTTTGATAAAAGCATTAAAAATTAAAATAAAGGAAACTGCAGTCACTAAATAATGCAGAAAGAGCTCATAACAGGTAAAGGCAGAAGTATGGTAATAATAACAACTCAAATAGGTCTAAATTCAGTATGAAAAATTAGATAGATGCATGCTTGAGACCAGGAGAAGAACAGGTGAAATATATTTTAGAAAAAGTGTGTGGCATGGCCTAAAGAAACTTGCTCTGAAGGTCCACGAGGCCCTAGCAGAAGCAATTTGAGATCATCGATGATTATCCTTGAGCTCATGAAGAGGACAGGGCAGTCCAACACTGGAGAAGAGCATGTGTCTGAACAGAAGGGGTTAACAAGAACCCAGGAAACCGTAAGTCAAATGGCCTAATTTTGATTTTAAAAAAAATGCTAGAATAATTTATTAAACAGTCAGTTAATGTTCACTCAGGAAACAACATGCTTAAAAGTACCCCTAACACGGACCTGTCAAGAGCAACTGATGTCAAATCCAATCCAATTTCTCTGGTGAACAGGCTAAGGGGGTAAAAAGGAAGCTGTGAATGTGATAAATTGAGGGAGTCTTTTATACAGCTTGTGATACCCCTACAAGAAACCTAAAAAATAGTATGCAAATAAAACTACTATAAATGCATACAGAACTGCAGCAAAAGCAAACTTTAGATCCTTGTTAGCTGCTTTTGTTGTGTAACTGGTAGAGCCTGTCATGTGGGACTGGTTTCTTCTGGGCACATTTGTAGTTAATGATTCTTTCATTAACCACTTTGAAAACAAAGCAGGATACTCTCAAAATTAGAAAAGGGTACTTCACTGCTGGTGAAGGCTTTGACCCTTGTTGGGGCTGTGCCTTAAGAAAGCTGTAAACAAAAATGGAGTAAGGAAAAGGTTGAGATTTAAAAGGCACAGCCTGTGAGAAAAGGCTGAAAGAACTTGTTTACTCCAGAAAGACTAAACAACGATGCCTTCTAATGCAGACAGACTTTTTTTTTTTTTTCTCCATACGCAGAGTTAAGAAAAAAAATGACAAATTTTCAGTAAAAGAGAACAAGGCTACATTTTTAGGTAAACTGTAGCTCTAACATCAATGACTGAGCCTGGCTATATAGGATAGATGGAATCCTGATACAGGAAATTCTTGTTTGAACATATAGAACTGACTTCCATACATCTTCCATCATCACGAGTCAAATCAGCTAAAACAAATGATTCTTTGAGATCTCATTCAGATTCACATTTCTGCTTTTAAATGAGGAGTCCACAGAAATTAATATGTTAAGCCTTCTTGTAATGCAGTATACCAAGAGGATTAAAACTCTTTTTCCCACACAGCAAAGCCAGGGGTGGTTGTGGGGTGTCCTATCATATGCTGCAGATACAGAAAAAGGAGAGGAAACACTATGCTTTGCCTCAAACCTGTTGCTCTCCAAGCAAGCAAGCAGCAAGAGAAGGGTGCATAGCCCTTATGCTTTTGTGGTTTTTTTTAAGGAAACAAAGCAGCACCCATGGCCTCCAGGGCTTCTTGCAGAGCATAGGTACGCCCCAGGCTGCACTCTCTCTCCAGTTCCAGACTGTAAAACTGAGGCTGCAATTCTTTGGAAAGCAAGAGATAAACATCCATTTTCACTATCTCTAGTGCACTCAGCAAAGATAAAAGATGTAATTCACATATAGGTATTTGTTTGTATGGCCCAAATTTTATGGAGATGGTATTAGCAGGGTTAGAGTTTATCTTCCCTTCTAAGCATGTAACTCTGCTCAGGTATGAAACAGAAAGTGCTGGTGAGAGAGACGGCACCTTGGCCCAGTCCAGGTACAGAGGGAAAGGCTGAAGTGTTGCAGTGCTGTCATAACCCTGTACTTCAAAAGCTCCAAAAATTCCAAGTCCACAAACTGGGCTCTTTAAATCCCCTCGGGACTACCCTATGAAAAAGATCACTGAAGCAATTCCGGTCCCTCAGATTTCTGTCCTGCATTACATATCGTATGGCTTCGTGTCCTCCGTCAGCTCAGCCATGGCAGGGACGGGGAAAACGCCGTTTGTCGGAGGGAAGCCGGGACTCGCCCACCCGCCTCCCGCAGGCTGCGGGTAACGGCCAAGGGCGACGCGGGCACGGCAGGCCTGCCGCCCGCCCGACGGGGCCTGCCGCGGGCGCGTCCCGCTCCTCCCCTCACGGATGCACCTGCCGGATCAGGCTACCCGGCACCGGCGCTCAGCGGCGCTGGCCCGCCCCCGCCCCCACCCAGCTCCGAGCGGACGCGCGAGGCACCCCGCACCCCGGCGCAGCGGGCGCGCCGCGCCCCCCCCCGCAGGCCCCCGACGCCCTCAGCGCCCCTGACACGCGCCACTGAAGGGCTGAGGAGGCGGAGCGAGACGCCGCGGGGGCGGGGTGCGCCCCTCGGCGGCCAATGGGAAGCCACCAGCCGCCGCCCTGCAGCCAATAGTGGCTCGGAAAGCCGCCTCGCGGCTCTCCCCTACGGGCTGCAGAGGAATGCCGGCAGCTCCGCCGACGGCGACCCTCCTCGTCGCGCTTGAGACGACTTCCCCCCTCCTCCCGCCGCGTTGCTTTACGGCACCCGGCCTCCCCCTCGCCATCTCCCCGGGCTCGGAGCCCAGGCGGAGAGAGGCGGGGCCGCCGAGGCCAATAGGCGCCGGCAGCGCCGTGGTGACGGAGGGGGCGGTGGCGCGGGCGCTGCCGTAAAGCGGGCGCCGGGCGGCGGCGCGGGGGAGTTGTCACCCGTGCCGGTGGTGGCAGCGCGCGAGGCGGGCGGGCTGGGCGCTCCCTGCCGCCGAGGGCCGCCATGGCGGGGGCGCTGGGCCGAAAGGCAGTGGACTATGTGCGCAGCAAGGAGTTCAGGGACTACCTGATGAGGTGAGCGCGGGACGGGGGTCGGCGCTTGCCGCCGCGCCCGCCTCTGCTCCGGGCGGCCGCTGCTCTGGCGGCGGGACGGGACCGGCGCCGCTTCCCCGCAGCCTCGGGGAGCCTGAGGCGGCGGCGGCCGGGCGGCGCCGTTTAACCTCTGCCGAGCTCGCCCTCACCGGCGGGGGGTCCGGGAGGGAGCGGGCGCCCGTCGGGCGAGGGAGGAGCCGTGCGGAGGGGGGCGGCGGGGGTGCGGGGCCCGCCGTGCCGTCGCGGCGCCGGTGCAGCCCTCGGCGCGCCCGTCCTCACCCCGGCTGGCGGCGCATGCTGGCGCTGTCAGGCTCCCGCCCGCCCCGCCCCGGCGAAACCGGCCTTGACCTTGAAGCGACGCGGTTTGAAACTGCCGCGGCAGCCGCGCTGCCCCGTGACCTCCTGTCCCCGGCTGTGGGGCCCCGCGGCTCCTCCCGGCGCGGAGCGGCCCCGGGGGGCGCCGGGCGGAGGCGGTGGCAAGGGCACGGGGAGCTTTGCCCGGCGGTGGGTGGCAGCGAGCCTGGTGGTAGATGCGGCCCTGAGAGCGGTTATTTAAAGCTCTGAGTGTGTGTTAATAGGTGCTGTTTTTCAGAGGCTTGTTAGAGCCCCGGTTTCACGGGAGTGTGGCGTAGGTCACCTCCCAGACAGCTCGGTGCTTGTGTCACGCTGCGGGCTGTGTGCTGTGGCCAGGGGCATGGCATCCTGGACTGAAATCACAAGAACCTCTTTTAAAGATACAGTTGGGGCATGCTTGCTTGCTTCAATCTGGTTGAGCTGCTGTGCAGGAACAGTCTCAAGCAGGCTGAAGTTTCTTTGGCTGACAAGCAGTTTGACAAAACCAAACAAATAAAACCGGGCTTTTCTAATAAAGGTGGTTGAGCAAGCAAGTTGCTTGCTGTTCTACCTACATCTATTGCAACTGATGTTTGATGTTGAGCAAGCATGTAGGAGGACATCTGTTTATCTGAGAAACTTAGTCTTGGTTAAAGTAGCAGGGGATGGTGTAAGGCTGCGTGGAGGAGGGACTGTAACAAAAAGGCTCAATATGCAGAAGAGTTTGGCTGGCAGTTGCAATGTCAGGCTCCACAGAAACAGTGGATCAAAAAGATGAGTAAAATATGAGAACATCCTTGAAACAAAATGAAGAAAGGCAGGAGCAGGCTTCTACGTGGATTCCTTTTGAAAGTTTTGATGGTACAGTGTAAGCTTGCTAAATGCATTTTAATGTTCACATTTAGCTGATTACACCAAAATTCATGTGAAGCATGTAAATGGCCAGTCAAACAGGGGACTGCTTCATAATTAGAAAAAACAATAAAAATCTGGAAGAAGGAGCAGCAGCTTCCTAATACTGCCACAGTTACTTACTAGAAGTGCCAGTTTCCAAAGACTGAAAAGGTAGCTGAAGTGAACCTTTTCAGATGCATTTCATCCTAGTTCTAGTCTTGAAATGACCTATATAAATAAATCTGTATTGCAAAAAGGAGCATTCCACAGGATTCTACCATTGTAAGAGTTCTGCCTTGTTGTGTGCAAAGACACCTGAGTAATTTGTACTTCTGTTACTGGGTGTGTCATGAAGGGCTCAAGGCAGTTGCTCCATCTGGTGTGGCCTTTCAGCATTGTTTCTTGCTTACTAGGAGACAAGTGTCTAAGTTGTTGGCTATGTTGAGTTTAAAACCTAAATAAGTCAGTAAAAGACTGTACTCCGTCTTCTCCATAGGAGAAATGGAGTGTATATATTTTAGAGCTGTTACCTCTTTACATTCCTTCCATTCCTTCCTGAAGGCTCTTGCTTCCCCAGACTACAGGACTCTGTCCTGAAGAAAATTCCCTTCTTGCCTTGCTCACAGAGCAAGAGTTTCCTCCAAGCTCTGAGACTGTGGTATCTGTTATAAAAATCAGCATCTAATCACTGCAGTGAAGCAAGGCTTTTATGAATGTGAAGCTTGTTTGTGGGAAAGGATGACTTGAGATACTGTTTGTGATACCAGTGTTGTGCTTTAAATTGCCTGACTCTAAATAGAATAGCTGGTTATCTAAAGCAGTGAAATTGAGTGTGCTGTTATTGTGGCTTGGGGTGGTCAACACTGCAGACATCTATCAGAATAAGTAGCTTCATAACTTGAAAACATGAAAGCAAGAATAATGAATGCGTACTGCTTTTCTCAGGTGGATATATCTGGCATTTGAATTGCGTTACATCATGGGTTAGCTTTTGAATCTTGCATGAAGAAACAAGATAAACTGCTTTTTAAAACTGTCATTAATAATTAATTGTTCTGCCAGTTTTACATCTGGCTTCTCTCAAGTGGTGATTAATGGGGATCACAATGACTGTAAATCATGTGAATTTACCCTTACCATGTCTTAATGCTTTAAAGTAAGCATAGTAAGACTAAGCTGTAGGTAGAATTTTGCTGCTTGTCAAATGAAGCAGTAATGTTAATTTAAAACTAGCTGATAAGCTTATGAAAGCTTGGTAGCTCTTATGTATTGTGAACTTGAAGTCGTGGTTTTTTTCTATAGATCCTAAAAATGTCAGCTGTCACTAAAGTTGTATTATCTAAGCCAGTAATAGTAGGCAACTGAGTCGTCTTTTTATCCTAATGATTTAAAGCAGCGTCTTCCGGAAATCATCCGGTAAAAGAGCTTTCCTCTCCTTTTGAGAGAGAAGACCTAAAAGCCACTCTGCACAGGTTTCTACCATAGGACGGTGCCAGAGCTTAAATTAGTTCAGTAACAAATCTTAAGGAGTCCCAAAATTTTTTGGTAAAAGAATGAGCCTGGAGATCATAATTTTCTGGGGGACTTCTCTATCTCTTCCTGATGACTCAGCAGTAATGCAAACCTAGTGGCTGTTAGTGTAGATGGCTTTGAAATAGTTCATTCCTTGTAAAGCTTGAGCACTTATGTTGACTTAAGCTGTCCAGGACCTTTCTTTTAGTGGAAATGAACTTTAGAAAGAGTTAGTGGCAGTAATATAACTAAATTTAGCTGATCTGCAGTTCTCATTAGTAAGTCTTTAAACACAAGGACATTAGGACTTTAAAAAAAAGAAAAGTCCTGTACTGGGTTATGCTGGAAACTGAAGGATGTGGTGCCTGCTGTCACCACCTTGTATGCTCTGACAACTGAACAATCTAACCCTTTTGCGGAAGGGTACCCTTTCCACTTTAGGGGATGGTAGTGTGGGGGAAACAAGTGCTGACAGTTCATCTATATTTGCAGAATGTTCTCTGATGTATTAATATCCTCATTGCCAGTATGAGGAAAATACATGCAAAACCTTTGGAAAAATAAATCTTTTTCCCACTATAGCCCTTTTGGGATGGATTGTGGTAGCAATATAAGGTATTGATCAGCTGATGTCTAGAAACCTAGAAAGCAGACACACAGAAACTGAGTGAGTAAATCCAACAACTGTTGTTCATAGTTCTGGAGACATTAGTACTAAGTGTTCCCTTTGTCAAGGGATTGAATGAGTTCTTGGAAATGAAGTCTTGGAACAGAGTCACTTCTTCAGGAATACATGCATGTACTTGCTGCAGTATCCTCACTGTTGGATATGGTGCATTTGGTGCAGCTGCAGAGCTTTGGGGCTGGATGCCTGCTTCTGGAAGAGTCTATATGACCTTGATCTGCCCTCTTCTAGGAGTATAATAACTGTTCCAGTCTCATGTGAATGTGAGGACAACCTTGCGAGACCTCAGCCAGGGCTGCCTACTCTGTTAAAATAGCATCAGTCAGATTCTATTTTAGGCTTTCACTTGCCTGAAAACAACTTTCACTTTAGAAATGAAGGCTGACTTCTGTTGGCACAAAAACATTGTATCATGAGATATGAACTTGTTCAGGTAAAGTTTTATGAAAAAATTGAAGTGTGTACTTGTCTTGCAAACTTCAATGAACTTGCTGCAGTTCACTTAAGAAAGCAAAAAACAAGTGGTTAGACTAGTCAAGGACACCTTAACAAAGGATCTTGAACCACCCTATGGCTTACAACAAAGACTTGCTGAAATGCACATCTAGTGTGATTTCCTAAGTAGACCTGACTGTTCCCTTAACACAGCTATTTGTAAAACACTAATCTAAGAAGATGCAAAACAGCGTGAAGGAAGTGACTTACAAAGCGTTCTGCAGCTTGGGGCAGCTATAGGCTTTATATTATTAGCAGGTTTCTTATAAGTAGTAATTCAGAACTGAGTCATATCAGTAGCTTTGTTAGAAAGAGGATGTTTAAAAGTTCTGAGGCATTTTAAAAGGTATAGTAGCAAACAATCTTGAATATATGCTGTAGTCAAGCTTTTGTGCATAGATCATTAAGTTATTACATAAATTTGTACCTAGACGATCACTTACATGAACTCCATACATGACCCAAGTGTAGTTGCATGTTAAATACCTGAAAGTGTGTTAAAGCTCATGTCTGGTACAGCCATCGTTGGCCTGAGCTTAGTGACAGTATGATCTCTGGCAATGTTTGGTTTGACCTACTTGTGTAGGTAGGTATAAAAAGAATTCCAAGTGACTTCTTCAAAGCTTCCACAGAGGAATTGTAGCTGTTCAGCTTTGTTGTGACAAACCTTGATGGCTTTTTGGCATCCTTTTAAACTAGTTGGGGTGGGATCTTGAATGCTTTGAAGTCTATGGGGGGTGAATGTCTTCCACAGACCACAATGGGATTTTATCTTTCTAGGAAAAAGATACTTGAGCAGCAAATACTTGTAAGAATGACAGCTCTTGAGGGGAAATGGGATTATTTTTTTTTAATACTGTTACATTAAGCAAGGTTAATGCTGGGGCAGTTTCCTGATTTCTACCTATGCTGTTTGTGGTACCTTTCTCTCTTTGTTGATTATGAAAGAAAGTAACACTTTTTTTTTTTCTGCTTTCTTCCATGTGCTTCTTGAATGGAAAATAATGATGGCCCACTCAAACAGTACGGTAAGAAAATGGAGGGGGCTCCCAGTTTCATGTTCACCCTAATTTCAGTAACTTGCAGTCTTTTTGCCTGAGCACTGTTATGACCTTGCCTGCATTTGATAAGCATGCTGCAGACTTCCAGGAATGATGCACTAGTAATGCAAGTCTGAGGTTAAGGTCTCCTAAAGTAATTGCTACAAAATTAAAGGGGTTTCATTTTTTTTCCATACTCCTTGCAAAGGAGATGAGATCAATCTGGAGCCACTCTTCTATATAGCAACAATACAGGTACATAACTAAACTACCTGGATTATTTTGAACCAACTTTATGTCAGACAATAAATGGTACCATATAACTCTCACTACAGACTCTTTCCTTCAGCCTTTAAGTTTGCTCCTGAAACTGGGAGAGGGTTTTTTATGTTGTGAATCATAATGTTATGGAAGACTTGCTCTCCTACACAGACCAAAGACAAACTGTATAGGTGTAGTTCAGTTTCTGTGTGTGGAAACTTTAAAGCGCAGCCTGCCTGGAGGCACTTAACACTGGATAACCATCTCAGGTGACAAGGTTCCCAATCTGCCTCCCTGGTCAACAGAGGAGTTGTCTTGCTGTTTTACTGTGCAGATCATGGTTGTGACTAGATGTTTGTTTCTGGTGCTCTTATTGTCCTTTAAAACTATTTAAATAGCTACATTAAAGCCTATAAAATAACACCTGTGCTGCTGACTTAGTTTTCTGTCAGTGTTGTGTTGCAAGATATCTTGTAAGTGGTGCTATAGGTACATTTTTTTACACTAGCTATCTAACCATAGCTGTACACATGCAATCTTCTCAGTTATGCTATGTTACCTCTCATGTGCCTGAAAGACTTTAACCATTACAGATGTCAGTTTTCCTATCTGTAGGAATGTAGTAAAATGCACTTACTGCACTCTTCAAAATACTCTTATTATGAATCTGAGTTTGGATTAATGCATGTTCTGTAGACACTTACTGAAATACTATGTTGTTTTGCATATTGCACTAAGGTTAAAATGTCAAAACTGTGTGTGCAAATTAAACTCACTTTTTTCTATACTTTTTTTATAGTTAAGTTTCCTACATTGCAACCCAAATCTGCAGGAAGCAAGTGTGGCTTTTAACCTCACTGTTCTGTTACAAGCTAGTATCCAGACTACAAGAGAAGTCTTTGGAATTAATGTTGCAAGAAACTTAAATATCCTCTGACAATTGCAAATAATTGTAATATCTGCAGTGTTAGGGGAAGTGTCAGGAGAATGGATAGTTGGTATCTGCAAAGCTTTTTCTTACAAGGTGCACCTCTTGCCATATCTGGCTAAGTTATTTTGAGCATGGTTTGTTTCCCATTAGAAGATGACTGTGGAAACAATTCTACTGAAGCTGTTACTTGTAACAGTAGTGGAAATTGGACTTAAGACACTATTTTTTCTCAGTTCGGAGTCTTTTAGATAATACCCATCAAACTGAGCTCTTGTCAGTTTTTCGAAGTTGATTCTTTGTTTTTTGTCTCAGTTTTTCTCTCTGTGTACATACATACCTGTAGCTAACTGCTCTACTGCCATATCTGTCTAATCACTGAGCTTTAGGTAGTCACTGAGTGGTTCAAGCAATTGTAGTTGAAGCTTTAGGTAACAATTTGGTTTGGTTGCAGGGCCCTGCTCTTTCAAAGAGAAGATGTAAGCACTTGGAAGAATATGTTGGCTGAGTGTTTCTTAACACTCAGCATAACATCGAAACAGTTCATTTCTTCACTTCAGCAAATCCTTGTGTTTTCATTGCATTTTTGTGGAGCCTTATTTGAAAGAGGTGAATGCTAATTCTCTGCATAGAAGTGGGATATAAATCGAGGTTATTATACGACTATACCAATCAGACTGCTGAATGATGGCTGAGGGATAATTACACAAAACTGGATTTCAATGGCCTTAGAGTAGTTCCTCTCCAGTCTGCAAGAAGATTAAGAGTGGGTGGTTCTTTGTTCCCTCCTGAAGACTAGATCCTGCTAAAAGGAGGGTTTAGTTTTTCTCTCTTGCATCAAAAGTAGTCCCTGTCTTGGAATTTTACCCTTGACCCTGTCCTCTGAAGCTTTGTGTAGCTAAGGAAAACTATAGGAACACTGCAGGAGGACCATGTTTCTGTGTAACTTCATTTTCTTTTTCCTTCACAGCACTTTTGGGGACCAGTTGCCAACTGGGGACTTCCTGTTGCTGCTATTAATGACATGAAGAAATCGCCAGAAATCATTAGTGGCCGAATGACATTTGGTAAGACCCAAGACAAATTTTTCATCAGTACACTGACTACAGAATACAGTTTCTGTCTGTTGAGCGGTGATCTGTTACTAGTTGCCTGCAAACACATGATCAAAGCAGATATCAAGAGGCCGCTTAAAAACTGAAGTGCTGAGACATTGCAGAGCTCTTTCAGAGAGCTTTCCAGTAACTTTTGTTGGGGGGAGAGGTAGGTGGATCTTAAGTCTTACCAGTTTTGATCACTAGATTCCCTCTTAAAATATTCTTTTAGTACCTTATACTACTGCACACACTAGTTCAGAATGTATCTCTTTACCCAATGTTATTCTTCATAGAAAGAACAATGATGCTTTGTGGTCAGTGCAAGACAAATACCAACCCTGAGAAAGCAAAGAAATGGTAATGCTTGGTCTGCAGGGTGCAAAAAGCAGCTGAGGGAGATTAACTCCTTGCAAACAGTTGCCTGTGAGAGGCTAGTGTGACTCTTAGAAAAGTGTATTTCTTCTTAAATGCATAAGCGATACTTTTTCCACCTTTTTTGGAACATGTGTAGCCTTTGCCTAGATGTCTGTCCTTATGTTCAAATTCTTCTCTAGGATCATAAATCTGCTAGGTTTAATAGCATAATTTTGGCATTATGTCTCTTCCTTAGCTCAGTTAATAACTTAATTCTGAGTAATTCTTCTTCCCCAAAGCAAAATACTTCAGGTTAAGAAAATTTGTAGCCTCCTGTTCACTAGGTTCTGCTTAGCGTAATTCAGTCTCTTAATTAGCTTCCTCTGGATGGAAGACCAGTTTAAATAGTCTCTGGTATAACAGCTGTTTTGTAAATAACATTTTGGTGGCAGCTACCCAGCTCAGCAAAGTCGAGGCACTTTTTTTAATTTTTAAAAGTATATACATGGTGATATGTGTACAATATTTTTTTTTCAATCTTCTAGGTTCTGTACTTTAAAAAAGGCTGTTGTCCCTGAATACTTAATTTCCAATTATTTCTTTTCTTTAAGACTCTCAGAACTTTGTGAAACTGGTGACTTTTTGAGTTGTAATTTCCTATATTTAAATGCAGTTATAGTGGGAGAGTAGATTAAAATTGTTTCTCATCTTGCTGAAAAACAAGTAACAAAGCTTTATGGTTCTGAATGGCCTTGATTTCCTGAGGATGGAAAGCTCCTTCTCTTAAAGTCCATTTTAAAATGTTCCCAGCAAGAACTGTGTTTAAGTAATAGAGTATTTTTTAAAATTCTGTCATAGAAATTGTCAGAATAATTGTGTAGGACAAGCCTTGTCTCATTGAGATTGACTCTTACTCTCTGGTTGAGATAGTTTAGGTAATAAACGAAAAAGATTTCGGTTGCATCACAGGAAAGTCTGAGGAAAAGGAGTTTTTGTGGAAAGCCGCAGCCCTGCAAATTTATTGTGTAGCAAAAGTGAACAATTTGGTGTGTTTTCCTGCATGGATTCCTCAAGTAGACATGCTTGTAGGACTACTGGGAAACTCAAAGTTGTGAGGAGTGTTCTGCTTGTCATTACATTCTACTAGTATGAAAATTATGGCTCCACAAAATGCAGATATTGAAAGTCTACTAACAATATCATGTTTTGCAGCACTGTGTTGTTACTCCTTGACTTTCATGAGATTTGCCTACAAAGTGCAGCCAAGGAACTGGCTTCTTTTTGCATGCCACTTGACTAATGAAGTTGCACAACTTATTCAAGGAGGACGACTGATCAAATACAGGCAAGTCACGCTTTTAAAAAGGGCAAGTCATAAACTGATGGCTCTTGGAGTACTCTGTTAGTGCCTTTTAACTGTGGTGCAAACCTCTGTGTGGTTTCTGGAGTCATTTAACTTCATTTTGCAAACATATTAACAGGCTTGTTGTCAGTAGGCTGAACTATGATACCTTGCTTTGCACCTCCCCTAAACTGAGGGGTGCACACAGAAAAGGCTGAAAACCCTTATGGTCACGGATGTAGGCAGGGTTATCAGCATCTGCTGGCTATTTTGGGGTGTGTTTCATGTATTAAGTCTACATGTGTCTGTCTCTAATTCCTGAGACAGAAACATCTATTAAACTGTGAAGGGATTGTATATCTGAAAGAGAAATCAAGCAAAACCTCTCTAAGCTGGCTGTTCTATATATGGGATGAATTTAACTGAGTGTGACTGGGGAACAGGCTGCAGGCAGTCTCATGTCCTTCATTGTGTAGCAAGTAGTGCAGACACTGCCCCAAGCAGTCCTGATGAGTCAGGATTATGGCTTTTCCCTCTTCTGCTCCAAGAAATCCATGTGAAGCAATGGGAGAATGAAGCCTCCTGAACTATAACTTAAAAAAAAAAAGGGGGGGGGGGGGGGGGCGGGGAAAACCAAACCTGAGCAAAACTGCAAGTGGACCAGCCTTTGCATACATAACTGGCCAAATGTTCTTCATTCCTGAAGTTCTGCTATAAGTACAGATATTTTTTTTTTATAGCAATTGCAGTTCAGTATTCACTCTTACAAAAGTTGTTCTTCTCTTGGCAGGATGGAGAAAAAGAACTAAACATCTAACTTGAAATAAGCCAAGGAATGTGTTCAACCTGAATTACAACCAAGGAAGACTTGCCATCTACAGCTGCTGTGACAATTACAACGTGGGGATAAAACAGAAAAACTTACTATGAATATGACCCCACAAAGAATCCTTCTACTAATTTTTTTTTATCTTGCCTTTTAAAAAGTACTAT
Source organism: Falco peregrinus (assembly GCF_023634155.1). Lineage (NCBI taxonomy): Eukaryota > Metazoa > Chordata > Aves > Falconiformes > Falconidae > Falco > Falco peregrinus. The sequence goes on along the minus strand of NC_073727.1, from coordinate 52,639,609 downwards.
TCGGCAATGTAAACCATTGCATTTAAAGTCTTGCAGCCTTACAGGTCCATAATAACTACCCTTTTAATAAAGAGTTAGTCATCCAAATAACAAGCAATATTTGAAAACCAACTTTTTTATCTAACAGTCTACAAAAGTGGCCCATGATGGTTTGACAAAACTTGTTCCTCAAATCACTATGAACAGAGGTCAGTGAACAGAACTGTAGGTGGTATCATTGTTCTGTGTATTAACATACTCTTAAAAGCCATTTAACTTGGGTGCATTCATTCCTGTTCTATTTTTAACTTAAGCAGTGGCTTGCTATTCTACAAGAACAAATGTGTAGATAGGCAGCCTGGAAGTAACCAGCTATTCCTCTTCCCTTACTGCATGCCTTGTCTCAGTAAAGAGACTTCATTAGCATACACTTTTATGTCGCACATTATTTAAAGAAGACTTGGAAAAGCAAAAGCATAGCACTGAATGAAGGAAGGCGATGAAGTCTAATACTCTTCTTTAAGAAGTTCTAAATGGCTTTTATTTTTTTCCAACTGTTTGAGTTGCTCTAGATGTATGTAATCCTTATACAGGCAAAAACTTGTCTGGAGTCTAAGATCTGAAGGACACAAGGTGCCTTTCAGTAGTTTTTGACTTCATTGGGAGAGTGTTTTCCTGCATGACCTGCCTGAAAGTTACGTTGCTGTAAAGATAGAGATGACAAAGAATGTATGTGATGGGTTTTATTTCAGTGCAGTGGTTTTGAACAATAAACATGTTGCAAATGGCAATAAATCCCTTCAACATTTTTGAAAAGTTTTGTTTGTCGTATTGTGATACTGCATCCTAAAGTTAAATTTTAGTATGGAATGTCATTTTATTACTCTAACAGCATGAAGTAAAAACAGACTGGAAAAGTAAATGGTATTCACCTGTGTATGTACTGAGTTTAGGCAAGTGTCCTCTGGAGCCTCATACCTTGCACTTCCTCCAAGGAAAAAGGGATGTGGATACTTGACTGAGAAGTATTCCTGCTGTGATAGGCAGGGTTGAATTCAGGACTCTCACTATGCAGGTGAGTAAATACTACATACTGTTTTCTAGCAATTACAAGATAGTCAGTTAAAAACTTGCTTTAATCCTAGGTTGATGCTATGATCCAAATCATATGATAGCTACATTTTGTAATGGGCATAGAAGAAACGGGCTTGTAGGGTATGTCCTGCTGGATGGGTAAAGCTAGTACTGACTGCTACTCGTTGCTTTAGTTAGTGTGTAAAGCTGCCCCTTCAGTACTGCTCTCTTGTCACAAAAGTAGTCATCTTCTCTTCCCCTTCTCACCCATCTCCTGCAACGGAAGAAGCATTAGGCCTTTGTGTAAATGATACAAGCAGATAAGGATAACTGATATCTTAGCACCTTATAGTATGTTATCTTATTTCTGGAGAGAAAATAATTGACAGGTGAGTATGAACTTCCTAGGTATGAAATGTAGTGTTTTAGGCTGCTCTTGGGTAAAGTGTGCAATACATGGAATATTCTAGCCTCACATGGTGCTTTGCTCACTATTATCTGCTGATTGTTTTAACTTCCCTACCTAGAGAATACCATTTACATGAGTCTGTCTTCTCTCATTTTCCTGCTAGCTGCCTGCACCATGTTTTCTGGTGTATTTTTGTCTACCTTTCTTTTTTTCTTCCCCCTGTCAGTTCACTGTGACAAGGCTTAAGTTCTTTTCATACTGGAGTAGTGCATGAGTGGGTTGCAGGTAAGAAGTGGGCTCTAACTTGCTTTGATTAGGCATTTAAACCAGTGGTGCTTCCTGCAAGCCATACTGGCTTCTACAAAAAAGGGAAAGGGTGGAGGAAAGGATCCTTCCTGACACTTGAAGGAACAGGGCCCAGTCTGGGATGGGGCACTGGAGCATGGGGTGGATGTTCCGCAGCCTGTCTGCCCAGTGACAAAAATTTATATGGGCAGTGCCACTGAGTAGCTTGTGACCTGTATGCTGTCCATTATTTATCAAGCCATTTGCATACCATTTCTATGTTTAAATAATGGTGTGTGGGGAGCCTTAACAAATGAGGAATTATTGCAATAAACGTATGGTTAATTCACAGCCTCTTACTCTGGTACAAAATACCAAGACACATTGGTGCATGACCATTTTGGGATGGTGCTGTTTGGGATAATCCAAAAAAGAACATTTTAGAATAAACTGTAGATATACCTTAATGGAGCTAGTGGCTTCCTTTTATTTTTTTTTTTTTTCCTCTCTCCTTATTTGCCACACACCACTAGCATTGGATAAAAGAATGGGACATATGCCAGCTTCACTGATTAATAATAATCAAAAATTACCGCTCAGTATTTACATTTGATTCATAAGATTATAGGACTTGTCTCCACATGCTGTTATTCTGGAATACCTATTTAGTTTTAATTTCACAGCTTGCTTTAGTCCTCGTAACTTTCAATAGTGGCTTATGTCATGCCATTAGAAACCTGTGCTGCTCTGATCCTACATGCTGTCCTGTGCGTACTGCTCCTGTTCCACCAGGTAAGGCTGGGAACCACATGGCTGTTCTTGTTTTGCTGCAGTGGCTGTTGCTGCAGTGTCAGCTGCTGTTTTCTTTCATGCTTTCAGACAGAAAAGAATTTCTTGCCTTTCTGAGCAAGTGCTGCTAGACTACTGCCAAGGAATGCGACACCCTTAGGAATTCAAGTGGGAGACAGTACCAGCTAAGCTCTCGGTCTCCGTCATTTCCCCCTTTCTCCCCAGTTTGAGCTTGAAATCTCTTGACCCACTTCTTCAGGAGCAGACTTAGACCATAATTTACTACAACATTAAAATAGCTCCCAATCTCTTCTGCAGGTAACAAGAGTAAGTGTCCTTGATCTGGAAGCTTACTGATTTATCGTTCAGATGTGGAGGTCATTTTGTAGCAGGGTAATGGACAGAAAACATTGATGATAATTGTGGGGTTAGAAGAGAAGAAACATCTTACAAGGCTTCTTTAATGAGTGTAGTAACAGCTGCCCATAGTGAATTCAGCCTCTCATAATTGTCTCGGGTATAATCATTTCCGCTAATACGGCTATGTATGATATATGCTTTTTTTTAATTTTGTTTCTATGACTTCTGTATGAAGAAGTGAACTTTCCCTACTGTAAAACCTGCAGAAAACTCTTGGCCATGGTACTGCAAATACAGCCTGCCAGCTCTCGGAGAAAACACAATCTTAGTAAAAAGTAGTTCTCCATGCAAAGCACAATCGTGCTGTCTAAGCAAGGACAGCAGTGTAGAGAACTGGGAGGGAAAGGGGACCAAAAAAAAGTCTTTTAAGTTTGCAGATTGAGAGAAGGCAGCAAGAAAGGGGGAGTTTGCCCCTTGGGACCAGGAGAGGTTTTGATGTTAGAAGTAATGTGTTCAGAAAAAACAATCCCGGATTAGGACAGAGTGGTCTTCCAGCTACTCCAGCACTTTCCCTGTGTTCTTGCATTAACATGATACAAACTGTATTGTGGCCCAACTAATATATAGGGCATCAAGTGCATTTACTTACACTGGAAACGCACATAGTTGATGTGAATCTGTATTATGCTGCCACAGGCGCAGATGTGTTATTGTGGTACGTGCCAGTCATAAGAAAGTGAAGGGAGTCAAGAAGAGCAGGAATAAAAAGATGACAGAGAAGAACAACATAAAACCTACTAGTGTGTTGTATTCATTGCTGGGCTTAGCACAAAGCCCTTTGTGAATATGGCCTGTTTCTTCATGCAGTGTGACAGACTACCAACAACATAAAATGGCACTACAGGAAAGATTGACAAGCACAGTTCCCAGCGCTCAGGTTTCCAGCCTGTGTCTCACAGGATACTCTGATCCTCTCTGCATTTGGGGCAGAACAGTGCTAACTGCGCAATGTTGTATGTCTGCGGTTCTGTTTCTATAGAGCTAGAGTAATTTCTGCTGTCAGCTTGTGCAGACGTTAAAAAGTTTATTCTGGTTGAATAAGACATTGCTGCAAGTTTCACCATCTTTGTAAAGCAGAAAAGCAAGCAGTTTGGTGTAAAATGAGGCAACTTCTTTATTAATAAATTGTAGAGAAGTCTGTTTCTCCCCATCCGATCCTTTTCTGCTTTTGTTGATCTAATAGCTGCCAGTGCATTGCATTCAGTCACTGTGGTAACCACTTACAAATAACCAATGTCCACAGAATCAACCCAATAGCAACCACGAGGCAGAAATACTGGCTTCCTGGATAACCTGCTCGGAGTGTCATCACTGAGGTCCTGCTCCTTCAAGATCATCACCTCTATCACATGGCCTAACCCTGACCATGATATTGTTCTCTTCCTACTTTTTCTCCTCTTCCCTTTCTTCCCACCTTTTTTACCAGTAGGTTTTGAGTAACTATGGCAACAGGCCTGGGAATTTGGAGCTTACTCATTTTGTCTGAAATCTGGGTCATTGTCTTCCTCATTAAGTGAAATTACTCTATGGGGACAACTGACCCAAACTTGGCCCTTGCTGCAAGAGAAGGCAGCACTTGCAAGTACTTAGTGTAATGGCTGTACTTGGTCCACTGTATAGAAAACTGTGAAGGTACAAAGCAAGCCACTTGTAGTTTTGAAAGTATTTAATAATTTTTTGAAAGCATTTAACCCATAAGTTACACTGGGGAGTATGATGCTGTAATTGACGATGATTTATAGGTTTGTTGGAACAGTCTCACGTCATGCTTGTTGTCCTAGGATATGTATTAACTGAATGGATGCCTTCTTGGAGTGGTATTGAGTGGTGTAAATGATACTGGTAGCCTGTCTCATTCTTTGAAGAGGACATGTGGTGTTGAGAAATCTTAAAGCTGTCTCCTGGCAGGACAAGATATTAATCTCCTCTAGTTTGTCACGCTGCACCCTTCCTGGATCTGAGATCACGGCTTAAACACAGAAAGATCTCCAGTTTCTGACTTGTAGCAATGCCAAGGGAATAGTGAGACTATCTCAAACATTCCTCTTTTACACATTTGGATATACCATGTCTCCTTGCCCCTGGGATTACTTAAAATCTTAAAACAATTACTGTATTTGTTCAAGGGGAAGCCATGCAAAGCAATAATTACAAGGTATTTTTGTATGCGCTTGATGTTAGGGGTCACCTGGAAGCAAAGCACAAAGCACAAAGCTGGCAGTGTGACTGGTAACCTCTCTAATACTTTGTGTTTCTTGGACTGTAAATTGGTAAATGTCAGAATTGTGTCTCAGCAGGATTATTGTTAGCAACAGGAACAGGTTCAAAGATTTGGCAGGGCACCCGATATTATATGTATTAGTTAACCAAGTCTCTGTGATACCCGATCTGGGCATACGATGCCACAGAGGGAGATGAGCTCACAAGGCTGGCTGTTACTTCCTTGCTTGTGTGGCGTTAGCCGTGATCAGCCGGCTAAAGGCCAATTTACCTTTCCCTCCAAAGCTTTGTAGTAGGTCACGGTGTTACTGTGAACCACAAACACACCTAGCTACTGGGTGCCTGCCAGGCACTCCAGGAAACAGCTCTTATTTCTGTAGTTGGTTTTTGTGTACCTCAGCTCCCTACATCAGAGACCTACAAGTGAGATCACTTTCCGTCTCTGAAGAAGGGATGACTAAATCTAGAATGGTTTGAGTCACAATAGAAACAATTACCATGATGCTGTACAAAGCTGCCAAGTGTGTGCTCTGCCTGGTGCGCCTGTGACTCTGGGTGATGTGCAGGAAGCCTCAAACAAATTACAAGTGATGTTGTTTCCTGAACTAAGGCATAATTCTGCTTCCTTGCTCCTTGTGTCTGGTTCACCATTGCCTGTCGCTGTCAGCGATGCAGACTTGTTGGAGGGTCATAACCGCATTTTCAGGAGCATGGGATCTTTTCAAAAGACACAAGGGGCTTTCGTCCACACTGGTGAGCTCCCTTCCTTTCAGGGGGCTTCAGAAGCTGCTGCTCTGTTTAATGTGAGATACTTGCACCCAGCAGCAGGATTGAGGTTGGGTCTTACCCAGTAGAATGGGCAAATCCCTGAAGCACCTCTATTTTCAGTTTTCTACCATGCTCCCGGTGGGACTCCATAAGAGATCCTTTACTTAGCATTCCTTATGTGCTAGTTTTGTCTGGGATAGAGTTAATTTTCTTCAGAGTAGCCTGTACGGGACTGGCTATGTTTTGGATTTGTACTGGAAACAGTGTTGGTAATGCAGAGGTGTTTTCCTTACTGCTGAAGGGGCCCACCCAGAGCCAAGCACTTTTCTGCCTCTCAGCCCACCCCACCAGTGAGTGGGCTGGGGGGGGACACAGCTGGGACAGCTGATCCCCACTGACTCAAGGGATAGTCCATGCCATATGATGTCATGCTCAGTATATAAAGCTGGGGGAAGAAGGAAGGAGAGGATGTTTGAGTGACGGTGTTTGTCTTAACCTCACACATGATGGAGCCCAGGTTTCCTGGAGGTGGCTGAACACCTGCCTGCCAGTGGGAAGGAGCGAATTCCCTGTTTTGCTTTGCTTGTCCGTGTGGCTTTTGCTTTGCTTGTTAAACTGTCTTCATCTCAACCCACGAGTTTCCTCACTTTTACCCTTCTGTTTCTCTCCCCCATCCCACCAGGGGGAAGTGAGCAAGCAGCTGACTCGTGCCTAGTTGCTGGCTGGTGCCTAGTTGCTGGCTGGGGTTAAACCATGACAACTTGTAATCCCTGGCTTTTACCTTTCAGCAACATTCATTCAAATATTCCATTTCCAAAGGTGAAGAATGCAAAGGTGAGGAGGGATATGGGACATTAGAGCCCTAAAGTGTTAAAAAGGCAATCACAGAACTCTTATTTTTAAGGAGTAATGTTTTACAGGTTTGCAGCTGATAAAGCTATGAGACTGAAGGGTACAGACACTGCTTTATATGTATTAAAACTTTGCCATTGACTTCATCAATTCAGCAACTTGGCTGAATTCATGCATTTTTCAGGAAGCAACATTACTTGGCAGATTTTCTTGCTAGCTTCAAATTTAGATGTGGATACGTGCAAACTAGTGAGGTCAAGAATCGGTGAAATCTGTAAGAGCAGACCACACCACACCACACCTTAGGAATACAGAAGTAAACAGGCTGGCAAACCATAATGCCCTCATCATGAAACCAGAGATTAGCTCCAAGTGTGGTATGTTTGTCAGCTAAAGGCAAAATGATACTTTGTTTTGACTATTTTGAGTTGTGTTCAGAAAAAGAACTTGAACTTTTTAGACAAGCAGAACAATTTTTTGATCCCACCACCTTATCAACCAAAATTCACCAGTACAGAAATATTGAACAACATAGGCCTTCTGAACTGCCTGTTTTTCATGGCAAGGTAAATGGCAGTCTCGTGGTATTTCGTGATAGTGCAGAGAATTAAGAGAATTTCTGTTGAGCAGAGGAAATAGGAAAAAATAGATTTGGGGTGACTGTGCCAACCTGCTGCTCAAGAAAATGGCAGGGAAGCAAACAAAGCCCTTTGCCTCATTCAGGAGTGAAGCGGCTGTGGGTGCCAGCCAGGCAGCGCAGCCCGGGCAGCTGGGAGGTGCAAGCCAGCCCCCCGCACTGCTCCCGGCTCAGGCCGCCACGTTTGTGCTGCTCTTCTCTGCTTTACAGCAGCCAGACTGTGCCCTTCCTCACACGGAAGCAAAACCACAGCTTCAGCTTGCTCTCTGCCAGGTGCTTACGTGTCTGTATTCCCTGTACAACCAGAAAGCCACCAGTAATCCAAGGCAGAGCCCAACACTCCTGCATAAAGTCATGCAGGCCAGAAGGGTAGACCCAGATTTAAATTGTAGCTATTTATAGCTATCTGTAAACTGGGGGGAAAAAAACAAAAACCAAAAATAACTTTTAAAAATTGTTTTTATATTTTGCTCTCAGATATGCTTCGGAATTGAGATGCATTTGTAACAAATCACTGGCAATACTTCAATGCCATCACTTTTGAGGGCTACTTCTGGGCTGTCTGGACCTAATCTCCTATCTTTCCATTGCTTGAAGTAGCAGTCCTATCATGCTCACTATACATAGATTTTTGTAAAAGTAAAGAGAAATTACATATAAAGGCTGGTCCTACATTTGATTTAGAAGAATTAATGGTGAGGTTTCTCACCCTAATTCACCAGACTGAAACTTAGGTGTCTGGTGTAACCTAGTCATCTATGTTTCCTCTACAGTCACCAGAGAGCAGAAGGCAATCTCTCCCTTACTAAAATAACTGCCTTAGATGAGAAGAACTTCCCCCTGAAAGTGCCACTCTCTCTCCATGGACTGTAACAATACAGAAAATCACTCTAAATTTTAGGCTTAATTTTTTTGGCTGCATCTAGTTAAAGTTAATAAGAGAAATAAAAATTAAAGCCTTGAAGAAGGTGGCTGTGATTTTGAAAACCCAACAACTGCTTGTTGGAGGCAGCACAGGAGACATGCTACTGTTACAGAAGCCTTGAACAGATGATCAGGTGGAATCTAATGCCTGCTTGGATGTCTCTGAGTCCTGGGGTTGCCATGAGGGCGAGTCTAGAGGTGAATGTTCTCTCTGGCATCAAGCCAGCTCCCCACGCCTGAATCTTGCAGAAGACTTTTGTGAAGGCACAATCAGCAGCACCTCTCTGGCCTGCTCCCCACCACACCCTACCTCAGTAATTCCTGGTATTAGCATGGCAGCATCCAACTTGAACAAACAGGTACTGCCTTTCTACGGATGAGTAGGAGGGGAGGGGGTCCTGCGCCTGAGGCTTCTTCTGACTGTGCGTTACCACCTTGAAGATGAAACATGGCACCTTGAGTAGTCACTTGGGTTGGGGCTTTGTGAGAAGACTATGGAGATACAGAATGGCTTGCACAGCTTTGGTTTTAGTAGGGAGTCCAAAGAATTAATCTGCGGGTTGTCTGTTGCTTGGGAGGACATGGGGAGGAGGCTGCCATGCTCTGACCTTTTGTTGTCATGCCATTTCCAGTAGAAGCATGAGCCCACAGCATTTCTGTGGAACAGAGGAACTAGCAAAAGTAAACTGTGGGTAATTTTTGCCATCCATCTGTTCAAGCAAATAGCAGTGAGGCAAGCAAAACCCTTAGCATTATGCAGCCATGACGCAAAGTACACTGGATGCTGTATTAAAAAGGTCTCACTGACCTCCCTGAGAGGCACCTGAAGCACCAGTAGGTTTTCTGTCCTCCATTCAGTGCAAAACCAAAAAAGCTAGTTTCTGCTCCCACCAGCTAATACCAGCTCTGCTTCCCTGCCCCCTGTATCCAAATGCCTTGAGCTTCTAGCTATTCTGCTGCTGCAGAACTAAACAGGCTGTAGGGGAGAGAGCTTCCTGGGGTTCAAGCTGTATGGATGTAGCCTGCCAGGCCCTGGTGGGCTGAATACTTCAAAGCTTCATTTCCCCTGTTCCTCACAGGCAGAAGTCAGGGCAGGGATGGGTCTGTCCTAGTGCTCCCACTGTTCTGCAGAAATTTTGCTCCCGGGAAGCTGGGGGCGTGCAGTTGTAAGCCACAGACTGCCTTGGTTCCTCCTCCAGGGTAGGCAGGCATGCTTTCCTCTATTCTGTGGGGTCCCCTGATGAAGAAGAGAGGCCCCAGGGAGGCAAGAGGAGAGAGAAAGGACCCCATCAATATAGTCACTGGCACGATCCTCCAGGAAGCAGTTCTTGGTCTGGGGTGGCAGGTGTAGGGGGGGCATGGGAACAGCAGTTCCTGCTGGCAACCAGTTCTGTTCAGAGCCACCACTAAATGACACTCCCATGTCGACACCTCTGGATGAGCTGCAGAGGAGGAAGATGTCACCAAGGACCTCCACTCACTACCTCTGGCCCATCTTAACTGCAAAACACCCAAGGCATCCAAGTCAAGCAGGTGGCAGCAAGCTCCAGATGGGATGCCATGACCAGCTGGGCCTCTCCCTTTCTCCTGGCAGCTGTAGGCATGGGGCCACTGGGCATGCCACATGCTAGGAAATGATTTTTGTGCACACACCCCACACCCCCCATCCCTTTTCTCATTTCTCTTCCCCTGTTCTGAGGGTCATGGTCATGTTGTTCCCTTCCAGACATTCTCCCTGCTTAGTTCCTTGCAAGGTATGGGCCACATTAAGCTCACCATTTTGGTGTGTTAGACTACTTTTACACATGTCTGCAAGTGTTTCTCCCATTCCGAATTCTGGCCTTGATCTAAAGCTTCCTGAGGTGCTGATGGCTTGTCATCAGGCTGGAAAGGTATGGTTTGGGTCCACGTGTTTCACCTAAAAGCCAATGTGCAAGGTGTGTGGGAAACAAGATTCTTAAGTGTGCGTGGGGACAGGAACAGAGTGGGAGCTCTCCTGTCACGGAGAGGGGAAACCTTCCCCCAGGAAGAGGTAGGGAAAGGTTTCTGTCCTGAAGGGCGTCACTGGGGGCTCCGCTGCCCTGACTCTTATCAAAAGTTTCACTCACACAGCAGCAGGTTACTCTGCCCTTATCACTCATGCTCCTCTCCCGCCCTGCCCCACGTTGCTGTCTGCTGTCACTGCAGACAAGCAGCAGGCCGGGCACACCTTGCCATCACTGGGTCCTTTTCCCTTGGCTGCCAGCCTTGTTCCCCCTGCAAACCATCCTGGCCAGAGCTGTGGTGCTCCTCCGAGGGCTGGTCACACGGCAGAGCCACATGCCAGGGCGCAGGACCAGCCGCAGAGGCCATGCGGGCTCAGCATCTGCACAGCACAGGACAGGGCTTATGCGGAGCGACCATGCTGGAGCAGAGTGGGTGATGGCTGCGGTGCTACTGGGAACGAGCAGGCGAGGCAGCCAAGACACAGGGGAGCGTGGTGGCCCCCACCATACCCCTGCTCCCAGGGGCAGAGGTTGACAACACAGAGCCATACTGGAAACCTCCACGTTAGTATGTGCGTTACGGTTACCCGCAGAAGGCGGCCTTTACAGCTATTCCCACTTCTTTCCAGCCCACCCACGTGTAACTGGAAAAACACCTGGCTTCTCGCTGGCGGCCTGCGGGACGCAGCAGACGTCCCTCACTCGAGGCACGCCCAGGCCGTTCGCACCGGTGCGCTGCCGCCCGCTGGGTGACCCCCCCGCCCGGCCCACCCGCACCGCGCCCACGGCCCACCCGGGGCGGCAGGGGGCCCGGCCGGCCGCTCCAGGGCACCGGTGCTCCGGGGGAGGCGGCCCCGGACACGCCAGGGCCGCGGGTCACGGCGCGGCACCGCCCCGCCCCCGCGCACGGCGCTGTTTAACGCGCAGCTCGCACTGCCGGGCTCTTGCACAGCACGTTTCCGTGCGCACCGAAATAAGCCTGTTCCGCCCGCACCGGTGAAGCCGGGACACGCGGGGAAGGCCGCCCTTCCTCCTCCTCAGTGCCTCCGGCCAGGCGCGAACCGGCGCCCATCTCACCGCTGCCGGGGGGGCTGTCGGGGCGGCGGCCGGTAGCGCCGTCGGGGCCGCCCGTGGGGCCGCCCCCCGCCCAAGCGCGCAGGCGCGGAGCCGCGGCACCGCCCAACCGCCGCCAGGGGGCGAAGTTCGCAGCCGCGCGTCACTTCCGGTTGCGGCCGGGGCCCGGCAGGGGAGTGCGGTGCGGTCCGGTGCCGTCCCGTCCCCTCCGGCGCGGCGCGGCCCTGCCCGAGGGGCGGCATGGAGAAGCTGCGGCGGGTGCTGACCGGGCAGGACGACGAAGAGCAGGGACTGACTGCGCAGGTACCGCCCGGCGAGGGGCCGTTCCTCTTCCCGCTCCCCGCAGCGGGCCGAGCGTCGCCAGCGCCGTGACGGGGCCTCGCCGAAGCCGCCCGGGCCCGCACCGGTGTCCGCGGCCTCCGGCGCTACCGCGTTTCCCGCACTTCCCCCCGCGGCCCTTGCGGGCACCGGGCCGGGCCCGGTAGCGGGAGCCTTGGCGAGCTGGCGGTGTACGGAGGAGCTCCCTGCGGCGGGGGTTTCAGGGCCTTTGGGTTTATTTCCCACGTCCCGCTTCGGGATAACGGGGCCTCCTCGTCTTGTGCACACTATTCCTCCTGCATGGCCTTGGTACTTGATGATCAGTTAAACAAGAGCGTTTCTTTCTAAATTGCTTCTCCATTCCTTTATGCCCTTGAATTTGCAAAAGCAGAGGTCTTCCTCTAGGTAAAGATCATTTTGTGTGTATTATGCTGAAGTTCCTTTTTCACCCCGTACTCGTCTAGTACAACTTAATTTTTCTATTTCTTCCCCACAGTCTTTCTCATAGTCAGTTTCAGGGTTTGGTTTGGTTTTTTGCTGTGTTTGGACACCATACACTTCTGAGACTGAACTTCGAGATTGAAACAAAGCTGAGCAGGCTTATAAAGAGCCATTTATACCGTCATGTCCTTTTTAATTGATGTGACTGCAGGTCAGAGTGTGTGTCCATCCGTGTCCGTCGTTTCCCCCCCCCTCCCCCCAATCATGGAATATCCTGATGTGCTACATGCTGCTGGAGCATGGTGGAGGAAGCTGGAACACAGGGCAGCCCTGATGTGAGCTGCAGCTAATAAACCTTGGGGAACTAGCATAACCTCACTATTGTTGGTTTCTATGGCGTAACGCTAGTTCTAGCAGCTTGCTGCTGACATGCTTCAGTTGTCTTTGTGCTGAGTTGCTGCTGGTCTTCAAGGTTTATGAACTTGGCCTCTTTGCCCCAGCAAAACAGCTAAATCGCAGTCCCGCCTGACTGACTGTGGAAGCAGCGTGGCCTCTGTGTCTTTCCACACCAGAACTGGCTGCCAGCGTTTGAGAGGGATGCTTCACGTTCGGATTTTATTTTAGATATGCTTACATCTCTGTTCATCTTAGTTCAGTTGCAAGAGAATGAATTAATCTGCTGTCCCCAGGCACATCTTACATGAGACACATGATAGTGACATAGTCTTCTCCTTTGCTTGACACAGTGATTTTTGTTTTAAGTCAGTGATCAATAGGTACATGCCTGAGTATTTAATACTTTTCTGTTTGAGGTGTATATCCTAGGGTGGAGAGAACTGAGCTAAGAATTTGGTGTTTGTTAAATGCCAGTAACCAAACTATATATGATTTGACTGTTGAGTGTAATGATGACATTATAGCTGGAGAAGACTTAATGCAGCAAAAATCTGCCCATATTTAAAGCCTATCCAGTACATGATAGAAGAAAATACGTCTTCGGTGTACAGCAGAGGAACTTCGTGCTGAGATGAATCGGAAAGATCATCTTTAAAGTAAATAGACACCCACCAAAGAAAAACTCCAGTGTTTAGGTCAGGCAGTGTCTCTGCTGCAAGTATTCTCAAAGTAGCAATGTATTTCTAGACCACTGGAAATCAAGCCTCTTTTTAGTGAGGAAATTAATATGTGAGATTCACTAAAGTCACAGCTTTACAGCTGAATGGCGTCGACTATTTTTAAAGTCTGTTTAACAGAGCAATAAAATACGTGCACCCATACAGAGAAGGATACTTTTTAAGAGATAAGGTTGTGAAAGAAAATAATAAGGTTATGCATTTTGGGTATAAAAATCAACTATTTCAGATGACCTTTCCGGAACAGTGTCATGTGTTTGGTTAAAAACAGTGGCCCTCTCTTCGGAATAGCTGATAGTTTTGTAATAGCCATCATATGGTTCATATTCACAGATATCTGTATTCTTGTCCTTTGTGATTTTTTGCAGAACTGTTGCCACAAAGTCAGTAGTAATTGCTGTTAAGTAAAGTAGAAGTATATAGTGAGACAACTGTGTTGATAGATAATTCAGTGAAGCCTTTCTGTACTTTCTAAACTCCTCAGGTGACCAGCTGTTGTTTTCAGCTGCAATTAGATCAATTATTCTTAAATATATATAAAAAAAAGGAATTAAAGGAATTCATTACTGAAATGTATCAGTGTGATGCTGTTGTCAGGGCAGCGTTGTGCTATTTAGTTTTATCAACACCAAAACCAATATAAAATCAGTCCGTTGTTTGATCGGCTTATTTTCTGGCTGTAGTTTCATGACAATTTGTTGATTGATAACTGCTTAAAGCATTCAACAAGATTTAAGCAAGGAGGAATAGACCACATATTTATGATTCTTACATTTTACTCTAAAGTGTTGATACAAATACATATAAGGAAGCCTGCTAAGGAAAGATGAAAATATGTCTCTACAGATATTTTTTTAAATATTGCTTAGGAACTCAGTTCTGCAAATGTATTCAACATTTTTTTGAGATCGAGTTTTCTCAATTACTTTCGTATTCTTAAATTTACTGTCAGTAAAAATGTAATTGTTAACTTCTGGAACATTTCTTAAAACCTGTAAAAGAAAGTGTTTCTATTTTTTTGTTTTCCCACATGGAAAACTTTTATAGGGTCATTAATATATGGGGGGAGCCTAGGTGGATGTTCAAAACCACAAGAAATGTTTTTGATCAAAGGCAGCTGTGCAGATTATAGTTTGTATGATTTGGTGTGTGTTCATAGCAAGCCATTCAGTAAAAACACCAGTTGCTTGCAACTTGTGAAATTAGACTGTTGCAAGACTCCATGTTTCAGGAAGTCTGCCTTGTAGATTGCAGTTTACACTTAGGGTTTCCTCTTGATTTCTGGATGTCTTGATCATTTCTTTGATGTAATATTTACTTGAAGTATCCTGGGAATAAAAATCTTTGCTTCTTGCCCAGAGACTTGGCATTACAGTTTTGCTGTAGAAAACTATGAATTTCTATTAGTTGCTTTTGGGGGGTTTATATTGCTTAGAAGCAAGCTCATAAGCAGTATTGCAAGAAGTGTATGGTTTAGAGGAACTCCCTTGCTACCGCTACAGCACAGTTCTCTGTATCAGCCTTCCACCAGATGTGGAATTTGCATGGCACTTTTTTCAGTCTCCTGAGAAGCAATTACCATAGAGTATAACGCCGACTCCTTTTATCTGAACTCTAGGATTAGCTGTACAGCTTTTGTCAAGGCAACAAACAAAATTCCTAATCACCCTTACGTTGCTTCCTGCTTTTGTTGCATAAGACAGCTTAGACATACTAACTTTTCCTTAGGGTTTTGGTTCATAGTCTCTGAATGTAGGTATAAGAAATTAAGCTGTTACTTCAGGGGGTCTCTGCTCCTTTTACAGAAATTGCAGCTCCTGCAGCACACATGGCAAAATAGGCAGGGGGTGTGTCAGGTCCTCAACTTTTAACAGATTGTAGCCTGGCATTTTAGCACAAGCTGAAGTCTGTGGTTTAAGTAGTTGAACTATGTACCTGTTACTAAACTTTTGCAGCAAGGTGCTTCACTACAGGTGTGAAACAGACATCTCGGAGAGGTAGCCAGTTCCATTGCTTCCGTGAAACTTAAAGAGTATTAGGTCCCAGGGAATAAGAAAATGCGTTACCAGATCTCCAGTTTCAGGATTTTAAACACTGTATTAACAAGGTCCAGCTTGATAACATAAATGGTGATGACATCAGGAATGGTTGAAGGATTAGCCTTCATTTTAATGCCAATTAATTTATTTAGGTTTATTATTACAGAGAATGCTGTGTTGTGGTGCTCTGGCAGCCCTTGTGCCACAGCTTATCTTCTTGCAGTTCATGTGGATGTATTGGCAATCTTAAGTTTTTAAGAATTAAGTCCATGAAATGTATTAAACTAGTTTTAAAATCACACTTTAAATCTCGTAGCGTTTTTTGCTCCAAACCTTTGTGTGGTTCACTCATTTATGGTGTTGGTATTTTTTTCCACCTAATAACTGTTAGGGATTTAAATGAAGATAAAGCTAACTTCAAATTTATATGAAAAAAAAACCCACATTTCCTGGTAGTTGTTTTAGGAACACCATCAGATATTAATACTAGAAGTAGAATAGCAGTAAGTAGCAGCCATGTGCCTAATATATCTGAAGAAATTATTTACCTTCATCCTTTCCCTGTTTTCTAGGCAATCTGAAATGTGTGCACTGCATGTACTGATAGTATTGGCCCATCCACACTTAATTTCTGTGCAGGGGTGGAAAGGATTTTTACTCTTGTTTTTCTTTCCCTTTTTTTGTTGTGCGTTTTTCTTTCCCTTTTTTTGTTGTGCGTTTTTCTTTTTTTTCTTTTTTTTTTTTGTCTGTATGTGTGGTTAGTTGCAGGAATAGGTGTAACTAAAAGCATGACTCAAATAGCTATCTTAAGTTATGCCCTACCAGTTCTTCCTGCATCTTACATGTGAATGCATTCAGGAATATGACTATCAACGGTATCTTTCAGTTGCTGTTTTTGTCTTTCTTTAATGCATACATAAGGATAAAAATTTGGACCCAACAAGGTAAGCTGCATCTTCTGCCCTTTGGGAAGTTCTGCCTTAACTGTTAAACACAGAGACAGGGAAAGAGAATTCACAACAGTGTTGTATCCCAGCTCTCAGTCTGCTGGGAGAGTATGCAAGTGTAAAAGATTATTTTACATACCCTGATCCCCCTTCTTAAGTAAACATTCAAAGTATTTAATTTGATTAAATAAGATTAGTAATTTCTTTATAAGTAGGCCAAGCTATTCCGTGTTCATGTACATTCAGATGCTGATTCATCACAGCACATAAATACGTGCTTGTTTGTGGCCCTTTTTTGTCAAACTAGGTATAGATTCTTCATTTGTACAGATGTGAAATCATTCTAAGCAGTAACCAAATTTCATTCATTCACTTACCACTGCCTGAAAGAGAAATTTTTCAAGAGATTAGGAGAAACATCAAACAAATTGACTGGGGAAGCCCTAACTTGTACATTTGGTTAATAATACTTGATTAAAAATATGTGTAGACTAGGTAACAAGAGGACAAGTTTGCTTGTGTCATCTGAGCAAATAGACAAGTTAGCTTTTTATGGTCATCTTACATAACTGTAGCAACACTTCACTTGATAGACCAATTTAGAATAGAAAGTATATTTTAATTTTAGTCACCCAGAGTAAGCTGAAATATGGTGTTCTTAAAGCATGGGTGGAGAAGATGAGCTGAGCATATCTAAGAAAACACTTCTGCTGAAAGGAGCTGTTCTTCTGCCAGCTTTGTGGCCCTGCCTCGTAGGTCAGCCCCCCCACTTTTCTGACATCTTGCCGAGCTGGTTTGGCTCATTAGTCTAGCATGGGACTAAGTCATCAGAATAGAAGAAACACTAGTTCTCGCTTCTGGGAGCTGTCAGCTAGCTCAGCTCATTAAGGGGTCTTACAGGTTCTGGAGTCATACTTGGAGAAGCAGGAAGTAAAATGATCCCTTTGGTCAAGCTGGCTGTCTGATGAGACCTGCCTGCACTTTCGCCCTGTAAGGAACAGTAGTTGAAGTGGGATCATAATGCTTGCAGTGGATACTTGTATTAATATGTACCATGGGTTCTGTCTAGTAACAGAAAAAGGTAGTCATGTCTATAGGAACATGCAGTGCTGCACAAATAGATTCATCTGCAAATTACTAGAAGGTCCATTCGTTCTTCTGCTTTGGTACAATTGCGTTTATTTTCAGTCATAACTGTACAGTAAAAAGAAAGTCTCTTTCCAAGTGGAGCAGTATTGCTTCAGTGCCAGGATGTACCTTCACAAGTTTTGTCTTTTTTCGTTTGTTTGTTTTGGAAATATGTTTCCAGTTTGCTAATACAATTTCTTAAACTGAAATAATTAATATGCAAGCAACTGTTAAGCAAGGTAAAATAACTTTCTCACTAAAAAAATATTTTGTTTGAAATGAAGGACTTCAATAGCAAAGAAAAATATCCTTAGATTGTTTAAAACTGGGTTTGTAATCCCCCCCTTTTTTTTTTTCCCCCTCTTCTGTTAAGGTCCTCGATGCCTCTACACTCAGCTTTGGTACTCGAATCAGGTGGTTTGCCATATGTTTCGTTGCTGGTGTTGTATGTTCTATTCTTGTAAGTAAAGTTCGGGTTTGTTTTTTCCCCAGTACTATATTACTGTTCTACAGTTGAATCTTGTTCATATTCATACTTTTTATAGGATTCTGTGTTTGCTTTATCCTGTATCCTAAATTTTGTATCCATAAACTTAACTGGACTTCAAGCTTATAATTAGCATGTAGGGGCTGTTCTGTAAATTATGATTTTGACCATCTTTCTTCTGTTCACAGCAGAGAACATTTTTATTGTAGCCTATTAACATTTCTTACTAAAAGGTTTGAACACTGACAAAATATGCTCTGTTTTTAATTTAGATTTGTGACTGGTATACTAGGAAAGAGCTTGCGCTGCTCTTCAGTGTGTACCCGTCTTCTTTTTATTCTCTGCAATAAAAGGGGAAGAGGAGGGGGAGACTTGAAAGCTTTTTAAATGCTGAAGAAACCACAGGTGTAACCAACCTGTCATTCTCACAAATCAACAGGTGATGACTGTGGTAGCATGTTGACAATTGAAAAACCTGCTGCACTCCTATTGATCTTACAGTCAGCAGATCATCTGTTCATTCTTGAACTTGAGGTGTTGGCAGGAGGCTCAAATCTGTAGTTAAAAGTTGAGATCTGTTGATTGATTGGGTCTATCAAAATCTGACACAGGTAACTTGCAGTACAAGGCAGTTCTTCATCTGTATGGAAGGTCCAGGAAACAGGTGGAATAACATTGGGGAAGTATTCAGACTGATGGTTTTGGTTTTTCTTTCTTTTTTTTCTTTTTTTTCAGTATGGAGTAGAGTGTTGGTTTTTCACGGAGCGTGACTTTTGATGTAAACTAGTCAGCAGCCTTTGGCCAATGTGTGTTGGTAACATTTGCATTTTTTGTGGATACTGTCAGGCTGATCATCTTGCCTCCTAATGCATTCTGGTAGTAGGATGGAGAAACTTGTCCTGTGTGTATTAGTTTCTGGTTTTGCCATTATTTAAATGACTACTGCTGCTCTTCCATTTACCATGAAAAGTTTTTTAAACCAAGGAGACATGTAATGACAGAAAGAAGCAGCTGTGGAGAGCAGCCTGTAGATTGAGGCTCTCACTTCAAGATTGCCAGTCACTGGATTGTCCTGCAGGTGGAAGCTTCTGATTCTTTCTCAAAACTTGTGATTTGCTAGAGTCCCCGAGTCCTACCTATGAGACGGGTCTTACCCATGAGGAGTCTTATTTAAGCGGTAATCAGCTCAGTAAAGGCACTGGGGAGTGGTATTACTCATATTGGTATCTATGGCAAGTACAGTGACAAACTCTGGCCACATGCTTGTGTTGGAGAGGGGGCAGGTTCTTGGGAGGGAGCTCAAGACTGGTTGGAATCACCCTTTTTTAGGGTTGCTTAAGCATTATTTGGTTGACTTCTTCCACCCCTCCATATTTTTTTGCAGGTAATAATTAACCAGTATAATCACAAATTTTAGTACATGCCATGTCTGAGCTTTAACACCTATTATCCTTTGTGTGCAGGTGTGTGTGATGTATAGTGGGGCATTGTAACGCAACCAGAAGTGTCCTAAGTAGAATAGAAACAGTACAAAGAAACGTTATAAGCAATATAAATAAACATTGCTTAGTTGTAAAAACATTGTGAAATATAGTAAACCAATATATTACTTTGCCTGTAGGTGGCAATAGAAGTATGCTGAATTGACTGCTGCAAAACAGTCTACTGGTATATGTTAGAATGATGCTTTTCATAGTCTGAAAGTATATTTATAGGCTATAAAATCTAAGTAAATTGAATTAACTGATTACAAACATACCGATAAACTATCTTTTATAGGGAGCATCGCTATGGTTCCTGAAGGGGATCAAACTTTGTGCAGTGTTTTACACCCTGGGAAATATTGCTGCATTAGCCAGGTACGATTTCTTAATTATTGTTAATAGAAAAATACCCTCTTTTTCATCTGCATTCCCATTTGCTTGTACTCTCAAATGATGTCTGTTTGTGCTGTATAAACATTGTTTTCATATTGAAATGCTAATAACATAAAATTGTGTTTGTCTTAAAGTTTTAAGTTTATCATAATTGGTGAATATCAATTATTCACTTGTCATTGCCCCATTGTGATGCCTTACATGATTGTTTTGTGGAGACACCACAACTGCTATCTGAAGTATGAATAACAAATTGCTGGCTGAATGTTTTGTACTTTTTACAGCTAAGTCCTTCTGCCAGGTACAGAGGTACCTCAGTTTCAGGGGCAAACTGGTAGTCTGCCCACTGTGTGGATGCTTTGTTACTGGAAGGAGCTTTTTTGCTTTTAACAGAGAGAACGTTCCGTTTGTGGGAAAACTCTTTGAAAAAGGAGGGGTTCAGGAAATCCTCCTTTTGACTGTAAGGCCAGGCAGAATCTAAATATCGTTCACAGTGTATTTTTAAACTCTATGATTCTCTGTTCCCCATAATAATTAGTCTTAAAAGATTTGCAGCAGGGACCTCCTAGGATCAAAAAACTTCTTTCGCTGTTTGAAAGACGTGTAAGAATTTGATGTCAATAAAGTATTTTCAGTTTTTGTTTGTCCTCCTCTTACTGTCCCATCGTATCTGAAGCATGGTCATGGGACTTAAAACCCATGGAGTCTGCTCTTGACTTTCATGGGCTCTGTGACCTTAGTTGAGTCACTTAACTCTTGAGTCAAAGCATTCTTGATCTGTTAAAATTCAGGTGAGTACTGTTAACATTTGAGAAATGTGATGGTGTATTGCTTTTCCTCAACAATTTTGTCAGGGGACAAAAATGTTTATACTGGAATTGAGTCTCATTTGTATAACTATTCCATCTCATACTAAAAAAAGACAAAAAGTTAATATTGGAGGTAGACAAAATTGACTGTTTCCCTTTCTTTCCCTTACCTTACTCTTTAATCTTTGTTGGTGGTTTTTTTGTTTGTTTTGGTTTTGGCTTGTTTTATGTGTGTTTTTTTTACCTAGTATTTTGTATGTGTTATCACTGCTTCAAATCAAATTAGCATTTTAGAAACTTCATGCTAATCAAGCCTAACTGTCAGTGAACTAAGAGGAAAGGTTTTACAGACTGGTATTTCTTTTAGGAGAATGCTGAAAAACTTTAGTCTGGACTCCAACTAAAGTTAGAAGCAAAAAAGGGCCCCCTTCCCCTTCAGTAGTCCTTTTAGATATGAAGAACAGGCAACTATGTGCTAAGAACTGTAGGAAATGACAATAAAGTTCCAAAATTGACAAGGAGATTTAAACTTTTTCAGGTTTGTTTGCAAACCTGTATTTAAAACAAATGCAGTTAACACTCTTATGAAGTAGTCCTATCTAGCCTGCTTCTACTATGATTTTCCAGCCACAAACACGAAAACAATTACACTTACTTGTTCCTTCTCTGGGATGATGAGTGTATCTCCTACAGAATATGTTGTCTATAAGGAGGATCCTGTGTAAGTGGAGGACTTCTAGATTTCTTCCAGCCTTCCTGCTCCCTATGGATTCTCTCACATCTCTTGAGAAACTCTTGTGACATCTGTCTTTCGATGCTAATCAGGCTGGCATCAATGTATTTTACTTTCTGTATTTTTTCTGCCTCTTTTATGTGGTGAACCTCCCTCGTTTTTACTACTAGCCAATATTTTTATCATCCCAATCCTTCCACTAGCTAATTTTTTATTGTAGCTTTTCAGTCTCTTTTTTTTTTTTTGTGTCTTAATTTTATGGCCCAGCAGCCATGATTAAAAAATACTGAAAAAAAAGTTAGTTTGGGTTGCAGTGAATTTAAATATTTTTTTTCTATTTAATTGAGAAAACATTTTTTTTCTTTTAATATGGACTTCTGAGTTCTGTCTATGCAACTTAGAAAAAAAAAGTGAAGAGGTTATATACACAGAGTTGCTGGTAGGACAACATCGGGCTGTGAAAGGTCATGGCTTCAGTTTACTGCTTGGGCTGTGGATTCCCATATTTCTTCCATCTTAGAAGATGTGTGCTTCACCAGGCTTATGACTGGTTTTGGAAAGGGAGCTTACCAAACTCCTTCCTGCCACTGGTTGTTTCATTTAATATAAATATTACCTAGAAAAGGAGCTAGACTAGATTTCCTTTCTGTAGTAAAGCATTCGGACCACCACAAAGTTACAGACATTCTTGCTCCCTTACTAAGTTTTTCTGTTTTTCTATAAAGCAGAATGGCTTCAGTGACAGGGAGGGACTCATCTCAGAATATTTGAAGCCAGATAATTACTCCTACGATTGTGAATTTTTAGTTCGTATCGCATTTCTTTGCATGAACCGGTACAGTATAGTGTTGCTGATGGTTCTAATTCTCCCTTGAAGTTAACTACAGAGTAGAAGAAAGCAGGAGGATTTAAAACAAACTACTGAACTTTTTCCTTTTTTTTTTTTTTCTTTCTTTCTTTCTTTCTTTCTTTCTTAGTTTGGGCAAAGAGTTAGAGCTTCCCTGTAATACTGATTGTAGCTACTTGTGTGCTGCTTGGGTAAGAAGTTTATTGTTAAACTGAAATTTTCTACAGAAGTTTGGTCTTTGTATTCTTTGCATTCTTTTGGCAAGTCAGTTTGTAGAACAGTCTCAATGTGAAATTCAATAGACTTCAACTTGACAACCCTCTGCTATAAGTGGTAAGGAAAGAATTCCCTGACCAGGAGTGATTCAATATGTGTAAGCTGTTTCCAGGATTAAATTAGTGGAGTATTTCACCTTTCATTCTAGCAGCTCTCTGTTGCTACACACTGAAATGCCTTTTTTTAAAGGCTTTGTAGTCATCTGACTGTTGGAAAACTGGTTAATGACCTATTGTCTTTTACAAAGGTTTATTTGAAAGTGATTTACCACTTGTTTTGTTTTTTCCCTCCTATTAGTACATGTTTCCTGATGGGGCCAGTGAAGCAACTGAAAGCCATGTTTGAGCCAAAAAGATTAATAGCTACAATTTTGGTGTTGGTAAATATACTATCTTTACTTCCTTTTGCTAAAAAGTTTTCCTTTAGCCTCAAGGCTAAATTTGAGACTTTACTAAAGGGAGGTTATTTCTCAGTCCACCTCTTCTTTGTACTGAGTAACAATAGTCAAGTTGATTAGCTTTGTGTATCATAAAGTTTATCTAACTCCCTTATATGAGCCTGTGGTTTTGTTGCTTATGATATTTTTAATTAATCATTTGGTGTAAAATGTTCTTTACTAAATATTAATATTAGATTAATTTATTTTCTAAACCATTTCTTCAAGGCTAGAGAGACACCGTTCAGCTACTGTGGGAAGTCGGTGGTCACCAAGTCTAGCTTGACAGTTGTTTGTTGCCTGCAGCTCTGTCTGTGTAGCTTAATGGTTTAGCACTTTCAAAGCAATGGAGAAAATTAATTTCTCTCCCCAATGTCTGGGAAGCTTCAGCTTCATGTTTCTCCATTCTGAGGTCCTTGGCTCCTTTTACTTTGATGACGATCACTTCTTCCAGGAACATGGGAAAACCAGCCTTGTCCCAAATCTCAGAATTCCTATCCCAAAACTCTGTATTAGGTAGTTAAAAACAAGTTTCTACACTTGCTTGCTTCGGTTTTGTACTTATTTTCTCTCTTGCTCCTCCTGATTTTTCAACTCTTATTTTGAAATGTAGCTGGCTGTCCTATACTCCCTGTCACACAACTTTCTTTTCTAGTTGATTACAGCTGATGTGGACAAGAAACCCTTCGTGAATTCTTTTTGGGTGGCTGTCTCTCTCTCACACACCCACATGGGGGGGGGGGGAAAGTTATAATCTCACTAGAGAAGCTCACGTTTGCCCACACCTTCTGGAGAAGTGCCTGGATCCTTGCTTGGACTCCGAGCTTTGTTAAAGAGGTGACATTTTGCCATCTCTTCCAAGTCATACTAAGTCCTAGGGAAGTTATGTTTCCTAGGTCTGCCCTAAAAATACCCCAAGAATATCTCCAGTCCTCCAGAGTCTGTGTTTGCTGAGCATGAATTCTCCAATACCTCACAGCTGTGGCCTTTTTCTGGTGAAGCTGAGGGCCTGAGCCAGGCGGTAAAACAGCCAGCACAAAAATTATTTGCTCTGATGATCCTATCATCCACTGTGCTCAGACAGGTTGACAAAGAAAACTTGCTTTGAAGGCTATAGATACAAGACTTGTCAGGGAATGGGAAGAGAACAGAGTAGGGAAAACATCACAGACCTACCTAGCTGTTCAGAGAAGCTACCAACACTGTTAGGAAAAGACAGAGTGAAAGGTTTCATCTAATAAGGAACAGGAATGTTGGATGAGAGCTAAGATCATTAGGATAGAAAAATTCAGTAATACGGGGAAGAACTGGAAAACTACAGGTTAGAAAAATTGGGATGTGTTTGTTTTCATCCTCATCTTAACACAAAGCTAGAATTGTAGGCAACTTGGGAGTCACAAATGTTTGAAAAATGTCAAGAGTGTGTTATTTTTATCTCTTTCCATGAAAAGCAAACTTTTTTTTCCAGTGAAAATTAGAGTTTCATTCTGTTTTCTGCTATGTGTAATGACAAATGGGGAGAGCCAGGTGAGATTCAGTGGAAGAGTTCAAATGATGGTTAAGTTTGCACAAATGGTGTGGTTAATTTGGCACAGTAAACCATATCACTGTAATGTTCTATCAGAGGTATTTAAGTAGCTTGAATAAAGCCTCATGTGAGGTCTTGCACTGTCTATGAAGCAGCTGCTCCCTAGTGGGCTCTTCATTACTGGCAGAAGGTGAAAAAACACTGGCAGAAGCAGAGCCTGTGTTTACCAAATACTCTAATTGTGAACGAGTGTTTTTAATAATGGATTGTTCGTAGTGATGCGTGTACCTTTCTTGTCAGAGGTTGATGTTATGAATACTAGATCCAAAATGATACAGTGTACTGAAATAATAGAATAGCAGTTCCCAGGCTATTTGGTTGCTTTCAATCAGCCTTTATCACCAAAGCCCACCTCTTAATAGACCCAACACATAAGGCTACACAGACCTGGTTATACTCCTCCTGGTTCCTGAAATTGGTTCCTGCCTCTTTCTTCTAAGACTTGGCCGAGCCCTTCTGGCCATGGAGCACATCATACTGTGCTTTCAAAAACACAACTTTACATGGATTTCAGCATATAGTCATTGTGTGACAGCCTTTGGCTCTACTTTTTTCATGAGTCAATTCTGAAAATGCTGATTACCCATTGAAAACATGAAAACAGTTATTGTATTTGCTTTGTTGTGTATTTGAGTATTCATTTTTTTTTGTGTGTATGTGTGTCTGTCCTTTCATCTTCCCCCAGCTTTTCCTAGTATTGACTCTGTGTGCTGTATTCTGGGTGAGTGAGAATACTTTGTTCCTCTAAAGAGCAATCTAGCTTGGTTAGTTTGTTAATTGCATTACAGCTTTAAACATACAGTTCAGTTCTAGAGGAAAGATGAGCTTGTGTGTGGTATTCGTGTTTTCAACTGCAGTTGAGTTTAGGTGGCGTGATGAGCCTTCTGGCTACAAGGCAAATGTATTCTCGTCTACAGCACATGCAGGTGGAAGGTACAAAATCTAGAGCATCAGGTTCAGTCTGCAGAATAAGAACTAAGAAAAGCGAGTTAAAATGTACTTAGTGATTTGTAATTATACAAATTTTACATTTGTCAGAGAATATCAGAGAGCATGTAGTGGTCGTTAGAAACCATGGGTTTCTAATATTAAACTGATTAAGGCAAAGGAAGAGAGACAGAAAAAGTAGTGTCAGGAATCTTGATTGACAAACTGGCTGTATGTTCTATAGGAGTAAACGTGTAGCTGAAGTGAACTGACATATTTGCAGAAGTACAGCATCATGAATGAAAGTGAAAGCAATAGCATTGATGCTGTTAAGCATTTTCAAAGCTGGAGAAGGTTTTCATAGCATGATGCTAATGGAGTGACAAAAATAAATGGAGAGTTCTTGGAGCAGAAAGGACTAGCAAATTAAGACAAGGAAATCTGGGCATTGTCAGTTAACTAAATTTTTGAACACGCTGTTGCAATTGTTTATGGTATAGACTGGTGCAAAACTAACTAACTTGCAATATTTATTTTTACTTAGTGGAACAAAAAAGGTTTGGCACTGCTATTCTGCATATTGCAGATGTTGGCAATGACCTGGTAAGATTCTTAAAATTCATTTTAATTTCTTCTCCCTGCCCCTACCTCTGTGATTATATATATAGCTTTATAATGTGCTTTGCATAATGTAATTTTGCCCAAATGCTAGCCTCAATCTGTTTTTCAAAGTTAGGTTGTGTAACTTCAGCAAAATCTATATGCAATCATCTTGCAAAAATGGTAATTTTAAATATATTCTGTGATGTGTGAACTTATTTGAAACATTCTGAAAGGAATATAGATGCAAAAAAATTCTCATGCCTTTTCTCTGTTGTGAAAGTAACTGTATATCCATATGCCCTTCTTCTGATTATCTCCCTCTTTTTTTGGGTTCTAACTAAATTTTCATTTTT
This sequence comes from Falco peregrinus, assembly GCF_023634155.1. Lineage (NCBI taxonomy): Eukaryota > Metazoa > Chordata > Aves > Falconiformes > Falconidae > Falco > Falco peregrinus. Next base: position 52,613,251 of record NC_073727.1, on the reverse strand, counting down.
GAAGTGGAGGAAACTATGTAACATTTCTATGGTGTGTGTCCTGCCTAAGAATATTGAGCAGCACTGGGTAAAGAGCGGGTGCATGTGAAAGGGTAGATCTAGTGCAGCGGGTACTGTGATGACCATCCAGGTGCGCTCAAGGGCTGGGCCTGGGAACGTGCAGGCACACTGGGTGAATGCTTGCAAACCTGTCCTAAGTTTTGGAAGTTACTGCTTTTTCTATGGAGATTCGTTGTCCTTGTCCCAAGTGAATTACTTGGTGCTAGTAGACGACCCCAGGTAACTACAGTTCCTGTTTGAACTTGCCCTGAATACACAGTGTCTCTACTGAACTTGGGTCTGAGGACAAATAACCATTTGTTGAGGATAGGGCCTGTTGGGCCTTGTGCTGGGCCCAGGTAAGTGCTTGGTGCCAGATAGAGGGAAGACTGCTAACTCAGTGTTCTACATGTTTACAGCAGACAGCTTCACATCTATTAGGTGGTCAGTCTGGGCATGAGAACAAAGCATAGCCTGGAGTCACGTGAGAAGCAAGTTTCAGAGGATAATAGAATTATCAGCTGAGTGTCATGATTGTAGTGTACTATTCATACTACAGCATATATCTATAGAGTTACATAAATAATATGATTAATGTCTATTTCTGTAGTAATGTATATTTTTAAACTGGAAAAAGTTGTAGCTGTCATAGTGAAGACTACAGTTTTCCCAGAAAAATCCATTCCTTTTGAGTCTCGTGATAGTAAATCAGTCTTTAAGTTTATGTGCAGTAGAAGTTACAAATGATATAAAAACCCAAGAAAAAGTGGAAAATCCTTGGTGGTACAGTAAGTTCTTGCCCAAATATGTCATCTTTTCTTGGGTAAGCATTACATTGAGTAGGTAATCTTGTTTAAAAGTTTTGTTACAACAGGTTGCTTTTATTAATGCTTGACTAAAGTGAAATAATTGGGCACGTGAACACTCAGTCAAATATACTTTTTTCCTTTTTTTCCAGGTATAGTCTGTCATATATTCCTTTTGCAAGGTGAGTCTGCATAGTAACTTCCATCTTAACAACAGTCAGTTATCTTTATGCTAGGGAGGGGGAAAAAAGACTGTAAATGTAGTATGTGAAAAATAAAACCTCTTCCGTTTACTTTTGCTTTTTTTAGAAAATGATATAGCTGAGCTCTAAGTAATGCTTAATATAAGCTTCAAATACAAGTGCATAGTAGTTCTTTGTTAAATTTCATTCTAGTTTTCATCACTGAAAATAGAGGTTGTTTTGGTTTTTTTTCAATTCTCCAGTGATTTAAAAAGATTGATGCAATAGTGACTTTTTCAGTACTAAAATTAAAGATAACTTACGGATCTGAGGTCTTAGATAAAAGCAAACAAATGAGCATAGCTTCAGCTGCTAAGTCTACTTCTGAATTTCTCCATTTTTAGGAGAGGCAAAGGCAATGCTTCATGCTAATTTTCATTTTGGCAAGCTTCTCTTTCTCTTTTCAATCTTGTGTGTACAAAAAGGCAACAGAAGCTAGCCAAACACATTATGAAACCACATGCAAGTTAACAAATGGAAGAATCTATTTTTTCTGTAGTGTTTCATGTAAAATGCATTTGGTCTTTCAGCAGTGTGGTTTTGTAAAAAATAAAGTGCTTCCATGTTTATATATTACTTAATGAGTTTTTCTGTAGTGGAAGTGGGGGAAAAATACAAAGTATTGTCTGGCCCTTTCATCTGGTATCTCCCTGTAGTGTTTCTGTCTTTGCCAAAAAATTTGTACTGTCGATTTATTTTTTTTTTTTTTAAGCTTCAGATTTGATCTAGGGATGAGTAAGCCACATAATTTTTTTGTTGTTGTTTTAAGATAGTAGTTGATAATTACAATGGATTAAATACTGTGAACTGAACTCAGGCTTCAAATTGTCATCTCTACTATTTCTGACATCTCAAGCTAACCCAGTCAAAAGTAGTATTCTTGAGTTCTTACAATTCCTGTGGGCTTGTGACAGTCTCAGTAGGGTCATTCCTTCCTTACCCTCCTTGTCTTTTAAATGTTCTGCTCTGCCCAGAAAACAAATTGAGCTACTAGTCACTGGTATTTTCTTCCCTACCAACACTACTTCAAGTTCTGGACACAAAACCACTGTTATATGCGCCACTTTAATTTATTTGGTTTTACTTGTCTACTAGATTTTGAGCCAAAGAATTTAATTTTACACAGGCTGCCTTTAAGAGTGCAGTGATTTCTTTACGGATTATTGAGTTACTTGCTTATGTGGAATGCTATCATAAATTTAATGTATAGGTTGCCTGCCTTCTGGAAACAGTGATCTAAACCACGTTAAGTGCCAGACAACAGTATTATATAGTTTATTTAAAGTATGCATTTATCTTGATTTTAACAAAATTATCATTACTTGATTTAACTCTGTTAAAGGTTTACTCTTAACAACAATTTACTTGTCTGTGGTTTTGTGGTTTTTTGTTTGTGTGGTCTTTTTATTGTGGCTCTCCTGCTGGCATGGCAGAAAAAACCCCCGACAACAAAGAACATACATACACTGACTTTAAGGAGTCATAGTATTTTTCTTCATTTTTCAAGTTGACTAACAAAAAAAATATGGATTCCACTCCTTAATAAGTTGTTACATCGTTTTAAATAATGAAAAATAAAGGAGATTGAAGTGAGTGATCTAAGCAGAATAGTGAGAAAACCATTTGTTTATTGTCAGTTAAAGAAACAGACCTCTTCAGATCTCTCAAACCTTAAGGTTTAAGCTGGCTGAGCCGGCTCTTCACCCTGCAGTCTTAGTACGGGCACTTCAGACTCTTCAGCCTGTGCTTTTTTTTCCCTGCAACACCATGGTGTAACTCCAGTGTGGCTTGGACTCAGAGCACCTGTGATTTGCTGATTGTCTGGATTTGGCGTGCTCCTCAGCCCTGCCCTTGCTGGCCAGCCTTTGCAAAATAAGGTTTTGACCTTTGTTAAGCCACCAAGTGTGCTGCAGAACAATTTTTAACACTGTCTGCATTTTAGCATGTGCTTGAATATAAACAGTGTTGAAGACTTAGCCAATATGGGCAGACCTGAGCTTCAGAGTGGGTTTGAGCCTTTGCTTTAGCTGGTGCTGTAGATGTAGTCAATGTAACAATGGCTGTTAAGGTCCTGCACTTGATAAACTATTGATTTTTATCTTTAGTTTATGTAATATTTTAAGTATGTAATGGTTGATATGTATATAAAGAAAATAACATATTTTAATTGACTTTTTTTTCTTTTTAAAGGGATGCTGTGATTAAATGCTTCACATCCTGTCTAGGGTAAATTACAAACAGGATCCGCTGTATGCTTTAAAAGCCAAGTCTTATTCCTCTGTGAATCTTGCCCTGAAAACTGTACTTTTTCCACTCATGCAATACCCAGTAACAATTTAGTATGTTCCTTGCCTTTTGCATTTGGGGAATTAATTAAAATTTTTACTAGAAACTTTTTTAAAAATAAACTGGTTAAACTGTTTGTGTTTATCCTGGAACTTTTAGGCTTTTTTTTAACAAAAAAGTACATTTAAATACTTTGTGCGGAGTAGTCTTAAAACTACCTTGCATCCAGTAACACTTTATTCCCCAGTGTAGGCAAGCCACTAAGATCTGGGTAGTATGCATAAAGATTTCACTTACAGTTCTAAAATTTGCAATGTGCCGTTTACATTTGTATGTTATTTGTTGTACGCTTTTCCAAAGACAGAGTTTTATAAACGTTGTAAAGATTTGGTAAGTTATAACTAACTGCTCCTTTAAAATGTCTATCCATGTGCCTTATGGAAAAATCCTGAGAGTGAGTATGTGAAAGGTCTGTTTAAAGCTTGTTGGATTTTATTAAAAACCTATATTTAAAACTTTTTTTTACTTTCATACTTAAATACTTTTTACTAGAAGAACTTACGGCTAATGTATAAATGAGATTTGTGAAATAGATAAGTTTTAAAGGTGCCTAAACTATTTTTTCTTTACAAATTGGCTATAGAGGGCTAAAAAATTCAGCATTACACTTGAATAAATATGAAAATATAAAAAGTGGGATATATATATATGACTGTATCCTAATTTGGCAATTAGGTTTGCAGAAGTGATTTTAAAGCTTCTTTGTGTAGTATTTAGACAAACTGTTTATTCTGACTTAAACTGATAACAGATTGAAGTGAAATACTCTTAATACTTTGCCTAGCTTCAATAAGATGTCTCATTTCTGGTTTTTTGCAACTAAGAGCTATTCAGTTATTCAGGATCAAAGTGAAATCCTTGGTATTTGGTGGCTGATATATTACAGAAGGTTCTTTTTAGCACAGGATGGATGTGCTTGATTATGTGCTTTCTAAACCCCAGTTGTTTTGGGTTTTATTTTTTCTTTCTGATAAGATTTTAAAAGATGCGAGCTGCAGTTTCAGGAAGGGGAAAAAGCCCCCTGCCTGTAAGTATTCAGGGTTGAGGCTAAAGAGACAAATTGCAGTACATTCCTGTATATCTCAGTGTATGTTGCACAAAATAGCAACATGTTTTGGGGAAGCTGTGTGAAGGATGATTGCGTGATTTTGCAGCTAAACTGCTGATCAAGCCACACCTTTTAACTGACTAGTAACAGTAAATGTTACAAGTGCCAGTGAGGCATCCTTCCTGCTGGTGATAGGGGACCAGGTAGGCCTGATTGCTGCAGCAGGGTCTTGGGCTTGTTAGTGCTGCGTGGTGTAATGACAGCCTTTCCAGCTCTGCCTGTCACAGCCCATGGATGCTGATGGACCCTTGAGTGAATTTTTAGTTCCTTTCAGTTTTCATTAAAGATGAACTAGTATGTGTGTAGGTAGTGATGGATGTCATCCTGGAAATTACTATGCTGCTGCTGACCACAGCTGGCACTGGAGAGATCCCATTCCGCTGGTCGGTGCTTCAGGACTGGGTGGTTGTTTGCTCTGGAGCTGGTTTTGCACATCAACCACCAGTTCTGGTACACAATCACCTTCACTGTGATCTTTAATTAGAATGGTAGTAGTTATTTAGGTTGGTTTGTTTTTTGTTGTTTTGTGGGTTTTTGTAATTTATGTGCTATGGTAAATAACAAAGCTAACACTCATCAGTTAACACTCAAGATCACCAGAACAGAATGGGTTCAAGAACTGAGGTCCAGAAGTTCCATGTACTGGTATGTTTTTGTATGCACTTTGGTCTGTTTATATCATGTGCAGTCTTCTTTTTCTGTCCTGAACATGTAAGGATAAACTTTCTTTATTTGCATACACCCTGTGTTCTTTTGTCAGTATTTGTGCACCTTCACATCTGCCTGTTTGCTGTCTATGAATGTTCCAAAAGTTCACAGCTGATGCATCCTCATTGTATGATACCCTTTTATGACAGTGTGAAACCACAGATGTGAAGATCTCTTATCCCTGTGGATCGCATACATCCTACCCATCTGTCACAGTCCACTCAGTGGACTCGTGATGGTTCATTAACTATGATCTCAAAGCGCAAAAATCACGGTGACCACGCCAAGGGGTTATGCTTCAATTAAACAGCACAATTTTATTGTTTGCCCATAAAGCAGCATGCGATAGGTAGAAAGACAGAAAGTGAATAAAAGGTAAAGTAAAAAGAAAAGAGGATTATAGCTACCACCATGGGTCCAAGGCGGCCCTAGGGTCCCAGGTCCAGGCAGCATCCCACCGGTCCTTCCGATCGTTGTGATCCTTGGTGGGGAAGATCTCCAAAGTTCAGTTGCTAAAAAGTTGGCAACTTTTTATGCCAGGCAACACACCTTGCTCCTCCTCTGGTCTATGGACTCCCGCCAGTCTCCGCCTTCTCGAGCCAGGTTATCTTGCCCCAGAGGTGGGTAGCTTCAGACCAGGAGGCGTGTTCTTGTATTGTTTTCTGGTTCGGTGTTATGACCACAGTTGTGATCCATCTTCTGGACAGCTGTTATGTGGCCTTACTCAATCCCAGGTTGCAGGGAGCGGCATAGTACTCCTCGTACCGTGCAGTTCTCTTTCCCAGGGTCTTTGTGTCTTGGTGTCCATGAGGACCACATTCCATCTCCAGGTCTCTGTTGGCAATGTTGAGACAATATTGTTCTCTATAGACCGACTCTTACACCATCTGTTGATAAAATTCTGGTACCCTAATTAACATAGTACTTTGAAGTAGAATCTGTAGAAATTACAGGCGGTGGCTTTTTAGACTATATTTTGAAGAGGTAGTAATCTTGGATTCATAGGAATACGTGTTTACTTATTGCTACCCTATGAAACCTCCCCAAACCTCTATTAGTGTTTAGGTTACTTTTAAAAGGTAGGAGACAACTGCCTTCCTCCTCAACAACAACAACAAAAAGAGAGAGAGAATAATAACAAAAACCCTGCAGAAGCGTTGAGCTTTGTTTCAGTCACAGGAGGAGTTAAGGTGAGGCAGAAGGGTCTCGGGACCAGGCTGGCTCTTGCCAAGCCGAGTTGCTCTTGTCCTCGAACTGACTTGTGCGTGTTGGGGCACGGCGGGGTGCCAGCCTGCCCCCGGTCCCGGCGCGCCTGGCGGCGCCCTGCCCCCTCCGCCCGCCCCTCCTCGTGGCGCTGCGACGGCCAGGCTGCTCAAAGTATCGCTGATGCTTTGACGGTGGCGGGAGGATGCCGCTTTAACGTGGCATTCAGAACCCGCCCCTTCACGCAGGGAGGCCTGAGGACTTTGAGAGGAACTGGGGAGGTGTCAGCCTGCCCCCGGGGCCGGGGCCCCCCGTTCCCTACCCTTCCTTCGCGGGAGGCGCCGCGGGACGGCCGGCGCCGGGGGGACACCTCATCCCCGCCCCGCGCCGGGGAAGGGTGTTGCCGGGGCGGGCGAAGGGCGGGACGGGGGCCGGCTTACCGAGAGGGAAAAGCAGCGGCCGTCGGCGCAGACGGAGCCCACGCCCCGCGCTGCCGCCGCCGGCCGGGGGCCGCTCGTCCGCCGCTCGCCATGGGGCTGCAGCCCCGGCGCGCCGCGGGGCCCTGCCCGCCCGCGGGGAGATGCGCCGCCCTGCCCGGAGCGCGCCCCGCCGCCCCCTGGGCCCGCGGCGAGGAGCCGGAGGGAGCGCCCGGCCGCACCGCCTCCCTGCCGCCCCTCCTGCCGGCCCCCCGCCGCCCGGGCGCAGCCCAGGAAAGCGGCGGCGGCCCCCAAGAAGGCAGCGGCTCGGCCCGCGGAGGAGAAGGCGGCGCGGAAGGCGCGGGGGGCGCCCCCGGAGCGGGCGGGGCCCCTCTCCAGCTCCTGGCCCTGCTCCTCGCTGCAGCGCCGGCCGCCGGCCGAGCGGGGGTCGCGGCCGCCGCCCGCCCCGCCGCAGCCGCGGGGCCGCCCGGGGGCGCCGGGGGCCGCCAGCCGCTCCTGCGAGAGCCTCGGCGGGGCGGCGGGGGAGCCGGCGCTGCGCTTCTCGCTGAGCCTGCCCCCGGAGGCCATCCGGGTGCTGCAGCGCCGCAACCTGGAGCGGCAGCGGGGGCAGCCCGCCCCCTCCCCCGGCGGCAGAGCGGCCCCGGCCCCGGCGCGGCGCGGCGCCCGGGCGGGCGGCGGCGACCTGCGCGCTCTGCTGAAGATTTCGCTGCTCAACGACCGGCACCGCTACGACGACGAGGAGTACGAGGAGGAGGAGGCGGCGGCGGCGGGGGCCGCGGTGGACGAGGGGCTGGTACGGAAATGCACCGAGTGGCTGCGCGGCGTGGAGAGCGCGGCCGGGCGCGACCGCCCCGACAGGCTGGAGACGCTGCCGCACCTGGGCACCCTCTGAGCCCCACCGGGGCGGGGGGCGGGGGGGCCGGGGGAGCGGCCCGGCGGGGCCGCCTGGGCCTTTGTGACGCCGGCCGCGCCGGGGGAGACCCGGCGGGTGAAGGCGGAGCCGGTCCCCGGAGCCGATCCCCGGAGCGGCGGCGCCGCTGTGCGGCGAGGGACAAAGGAGCGGCGCCTGCCCCCGCCCGCCGGTGCCGGGGTGCTGGGAGGGAGCGGGGCCGGCTGTGGGCGTCCTGCTTCGCCGCCCGTCTTTTGTTTTTTTTAAGGCTTCCGAGTACTTTATAAGGTGTGCGTGATGCTTTTGTATATTTGTACATAAAAGTTCGTTTTTATTTATTTGAATAAATGACTCAACTTTTGTGTGGCAGCAGCCTCGGCGCCTCCGTCGCTCCGCCTTGGGCTGTCGCTGATCGGTCCGTGGCTGCCGGGGGGGGGTGTGCGAGCCCCCTGGGTGCCCTCGGGATGAGGGGGCGGGGGGTCACCGCGCGCAGAGCCCCCGTTATACACCGTACCGCAGGGGGGGGCGGCTGGGCGGAGGAGGGGGGGCGGGGGGCTGCTGGTGTCACACCCCTGCTGGGCGGTCACGGAGACACATCCGACCTTTCGGGCTGCTGGCAGCGTACGGGGGTGGGGAGGGACAGCGGCAGCATCCTTTGTCAGCGTGTCCCCGGCCCCCCACCCCCGGGACCCGCCGCAGCCTCCCCCCGCCTCAGGCTGTGCCCGTAGCTGATGCTCCTCGGGGCTCTGTGTGCCTCGAGGGGCCAAGTGTGCAAAAATCCCGGCTGGAAAAGGCAAGGTGAACCTTAACAGGCTTACAGTTATCTCGGTCGCTTACTGCCGCTCTCGTATTGTTACCTGGCTTCTCAGAACAAAAGTCAGCCCTAGATACCTGCTACGGAATGGTAAATATTTTGAAAATGCATGTCAGTGTGTAGGGACATGTGAAGTTGAATTTATGTAGCAGAATAAAACACAGTTTAGTGCCACAAACTGGGAATTACACATGTCCTGTAGATAGGTATCAGTTGTTTAAACCAAATTATGCCGGTGTTGATCATTCCATTAAATCACAGGAGATAAGCCTTTCTATAGATTAGTTGCATAATGTAGTGATGTGCTACATTTTGTAAGTATTCCCTTTTGTTCCAGGTTTGTTCAAACATTCTTTCCATTTTTTTTTCTTCCTGAAACTGAAGGAATAACAGGGGAGATGTTTTGAGAAATTATTTATTAAATGCATTGATACAGCTATTGAAAATAATGAACCAATATAATACAGGTGTGAAATAGCTATACTCAAAGGCCAGAGAGAAAAGCATGGGGCAGGAGAACGTATGGAGAGTAATTGTGTTTCATTTAAGCGAATGTAGAGTAGGTTGTAGTGCTAGCTATGAAAGACAGGGATCTTCATATCATTGTAACTGAGTTTGCAAGTGGTTCTACCATATTCATCAATTTTCAGTAACATCTTCGAGAAAATCTGCCTTAACAATCGCAAATTTGCTGCCGAATTTAATTTATGCTGGATTGATGTCACACCAACTTTTTGTTATTATTGTTTTGGTTTTCCTTCATCTAACCATGAGGAAGACAGTAGCAGCCAAGCTGCAGCTGAGTTTTACTCTTGTACCTCTTTTGGGAATGCCGGTTTATAAAGGAGCATCATAGACTCTTACACATGTTGTTCCTTAAAACTGCATTGCACTTTCATATCAACTATAATCAGCATCTCCAATTGCAACAAAAAGCGATTCACTCATTAAGGGCTGAAGTATGATAAAGCTTGCTTGTGAGGCTGAAAGCTGCTTTGTTCAGAGTCTGAAGTGCGGCACAAAATTCAATAAATTTGAATGCGCAACAGCAAATACAGCATGACTTGGGGGCTTGAGACGGGGGGGGGGGTGGGGATTGAAGAGGACTGCCAAGTCTGACAAAGGAAAAACCTGCTCAAAGTAACCAGAAAGAAGAAATTGAGAACTCAGGAACTGCCTGGGTGGATTGATTATCCCCCCCCCTGCGAATTAGTTTGAACAAAGCTACCCAGAGATCATGCAGCTAAGATCTTTTGTGTTAGGTAAGTCATGGTAACATGGTAATTGGAAGTGAGCCTGAGATGGGCTCCTCCTGCGATGAGGACATGCAGTCCTAGTTTGGGGCTGGATGTTAAGATCCACTGGGCTCTGTGGAGTCATATAACTAGTGTCTGCTTGGAACTTGGAATGTTCATTAAACGTTAACATCAGGATTTATTGTTTTCCGTATTTGCTACTTTTCTGCTCTCTTTTAATAATAAATGATGCCCTTAGTGTTCTGAATGCTTTTGTCTGAAATGCCTATAAATCTTACAAATGGTAGTAAAATAGACAGACGAAGTTACTTCCTACATCCTAACAGTAACTTCTGTCAATTTTGCATGTAGCTTAGCTCTTGGTATTTTTTCAGTTAAAAAGAAAACTGATGGATTCTCGTATCCAGAAATTGTAGGTAAATTAAACGTAACAGAACTGCTTGTTTAGTTTGTTAATATGTGGTATAATAGATGCTTGAGCCCAGTGGCAGGCTTCAAAAGACAAAAATGCCTATGGAGATTCAGACGGTGGCGAAAACCCTCAAGTAAGTAATTGCATTTGCTTTTGTGCAGTACCGCTGCTGTTATCTAAGATCCATTATTTAATTGTATGCCAAGAGGCACTGAAATACAAACTAATCATGATTCCTTTTCTTGCTGCAAGAGTGAAAGCCGTCTGAAGCATCAAGAACCAAAACTTGCCAAACCTGCCACCACAGCACCGGTGGGTACCCAGTCAGTCCCCGGTCAGCCTGGGCCTTCTTCCAGCTGAGACATGGGTTCAGGGCAGGGTGCTGTTGGCACGACTGGAAAATGCGGGCACGATGCTGTGAAACAGCATCTCTCTGGTCCCTTGGCTGTGCCTGTGCTCAGCTGACACAAGGGGAGCTTCCCCTGGGTGGGTAGGGCTGCTGTCGGCTCCCCCCCCCTCCAGTTCTCAGCCTGTGGGGTTGCCCGCGTGCCCCAGTGCAAGGATTGACCTAAGTATGAACTGTTCTTCTGTACTGGTGAACAGGTCAGACATGTTCAGGAATTGCTTTTCAGGTACCATAGGTCTGCTTTTGCCATAAGAACGATCAAGCAGCCTGGAAGTCACTATATTTGCTTTTTACAGTATATTAGCCATCTTCAAAGTGCCTCAGCCTCCCACTCATAACCCTTTCAGCTGCTGAAAGAGACTTATGAGCAGCTGGTGCCATGTATGCTTAAAATAATCGATACTTGCTTCAGGGCCCTTCCTCCTCCAAACACATCAGTACAATTTATGGTGGAAAAGGGGAGGGGGGGTGGAAAAAAAGACATTCTGGGTCTGTATTTCTCTTTTTTTTTTTTTTTTTTTTAAGGTGGCTAATAAATGGTCTCAGCCTTACTGCTGTTTCTGAGCAAGCCTGGAGGAGCGAGGCACAGGTGAAGCCCATGATTCTTTAAACAGCCCCAGCCCTGTGCATCACTGAGTTTGCTCTCGGGTTCTAGCCCCAGTCTCAGCTCTCCCACCCTGCTGACACAATTAGCACCATCTTTCTTCTCAAAGCTGAGGGGAGAGCATGTTGTTGCCCAGCTTTTATGTTCTTTCCTGGTCTTCCTCACCAGAACACTTGTAATGCCCAGACAAGGGGTGTTCCCTAGGAGCCCCGCTGGCCCCTCTCAGGACCCCAGCCCTGCTGGAAGGACCCCAGCCCCGCTGGGGGGGAGCACCTGGGCAGCTGCTCTCCTAGGGGGCTGGTGGGCAGTGTCTGCCTTGGGAGCAGCTCCCCTTCCCCCTGGGGGGTGTTTGGGTTTGTGGGTTGGTTTTGTGAGGCACTTGAAGGCACGTGCTGTTTTCTCTCTTAAGAAAAGCCTCTCCTAGGTGGTGGCTTTGTAAAGAGAGGAAGAGCTTTTGAAAAGGTTTGGCTTTGATACTTCCTGAAAGAGAAATCACCATTTTGCAAGGACTGGTTACAGCGATGTCTGAGCTCCCAGCCTGCAGCGATGCTGGTGATCTACTGCTTCTGGATCTGTTTCTGCTCAGCTCAGGCAGCACCGAGGTTACTGCAGCTTGGTACCTGGCCTGAGAAAGGCACGAATGTTTCTTTCCCCTTCCTAGGGAGGAAAACCTCAAAATACTACCTTATAGTTTGTTATTCATAGGTGTTCTTGCTGCTTCTGAGAATACGGGGAGAACATTGATGCTAACTGAATGAATGCCTGTAGCAGGGCTGCTCAGCTGCTGGGATCCAGCCTGGATCTCCACCGGCTTCAGCAGCCAGCCAGCGAATGATGTGGTGTGGGTGAGGAGCTGCTTCCAGGGGAGTTCACTGGTTCCCAGTGGGACACAGTAAGATGAGTGCATAGGCAACGAGATAAGGGCTTTTAGCCCCTTTTAATTTTACTGAAAGAGTTGTCAGAGGTTTTTTTGGAAGGATGTTATTTTAAGTAATTTTCCCTTCTTTGCAATGTATGATGAAAGCTTGAGAGCTGTGGAATGGCTTAAGGTTTTCTTGGTTGTTCTGTTTTTATAAAATTTAAGATATCAAAAATATCCAGCCTGTGTTTTGCGGTGAGGTGTCTTGAGATAACGACCTTAGGTCATTCTTACTGTGAGGGCTCGCATTGTGGGTGAAAGTGCCAGGTGTGATAGAATTTTTAAGAATTATTTCCACTCCCCAAATTAGTTTTGCATTGTGGTTAAATGAACTGCTGGGTGAGAGTCAACTGATGTTCAGCTTTCAGTGCTCTGAACTAAAGGAATATAAGTTTCATCATCTTTCCTGTCATTATTACACTTCTGAGTGCTGGTAGAAGCTGAGCTTTGAATGAAAAGGAAAAAAAAGTTCCTAATTAAGCATAAAAATAAATTAGCACGGAAGCTCTTAGATTCTTAGCAATTAGCACAGAAGAGAGCAAATTGTAGCAATTTCTGGTGTTTCAATTGCTTTTTTAACGTTCACATGGCTGCTTGAGTTTCACCCATCAGTGTAGTACCAAGAGCTGATCAGGTAAGTCACATAATGAGGGGATGGGAAATGCTTTGCAGCGTCTCCTTTGCTGGGGCATTTTCTGAACAGCAAAACCCGAGTGGGAACGGCACAAAGCGACAAAACTCTCAATGCTTTAAATTAAAACCTAACACAGACTGTTTACAACCAGAACCGAAGTAGGAGCAAATGAAAGCAAATTTCTCAAGAAAAGAATTGCCCAGGTGCCGGGGTGATGGTGGCGTTGGGAGCGGAGTGATGGTGAGAGCCCAGTGCGAGGGCAGCACCGTAGCGGTGTGGGGTCATGAAAGCCCCCCAAAGTGTGCCTGAGGTGGGACCTGTGGCTGGGCTGTTCTCACCCCCGAGGTGGGCTGGGGCAGCCCCGTATCATGCCGTCCCGTTCACCTTCGCTCTTTCTCTCGACAGACCAGCAGGAAAGTTATGGTTATGGCAGCCGCCCGGCAGCACTGCCCAGAGGGTGCATGTCCTCCGGCTCTGGGTGTTACTGGTTTCATCGCAGGAAACAGGTAATAGTGCTTAATAAGAAGCTGTGGCTTTGCTTTTTATTTTGGTGTGTTTGTTTTTCTTAAAACACAATCCTTATAGTAATTATGGTTATGTTCTTTGAAAACATTTTAATGTATTTACTGGCCAATATTTGAAGGTCTTAAAATCTGGCCGTTTTAATAGATGTTCATATGACACAGTCCTGCCCTCCCTTCTCATTATTTTTTTTTTCCTGTGGCCACTACAATTATAACTTCTCCTGGAGTTCCTGATAGCAAGCTAAACCCATCTCCCCTTTCTCCGTATCAGCTGAATAAATGTTTCTAGGAGGCTGTTGTGTGGGACTGCATGTCATTAGGATTTATTTTTTTACCAGTGTGAAGTGCTGAACTAATCTCAAGAGTGAGTTTCATGACTGACCAAGTGAGCTGTCTTACACACTAACATGTCTTCTCCACATCAGTTTGCAATGACTGAAATCTCTTCTCGGGACAGGCACAAATGCTCTGTACAAACACCATTAAAAAGGAACGCTGTGATGCTCTGCTGTTAAGATCTTGTTACAAATTTGTGCTGGTCACTGTGTTCAAACGTTTGTTGTATGGAGAGTTAATTTTTTTCATTTCATAGGTAGTCACTAAGCTGCTTTTAACTTTGAGTAAAAAGTTGCGTGTAGACTTTATGCAAGTCAACTTAGAGTAGAAATAATTTGTCTTGGCAGATGTATCTGGAGGATAATGCACGAGATCCCATTAGCAAGTGATTCCTTTAAACTACAAATAGAAGGAAAGTATTAATCCCCCACTTTCAATCTCATAGCTTCTTAATTTTTCCCACTGAGCTTACAATGAGCTTCTGTCAAAATGGAAAGTAGTCTGATCCAGATACTGTTAGTGATCACCATGATATCTTTAATTTAAAACTGCCAAGATTGTGGGGGGAAATTACCATGAAATAGCAAATACTGAATTCATGTTGATGCTTATAATGCCTTTTGGACTGGTTTTTGGTTCCTGGCGTGTTTGGGAAAGCTTTTTGTGCAAGGTAGGGCGTTCACATCCCTATTGCTAACCTTGTTATCGGTCATACTGACAGTTTACTGTTGGGGGGGTGTCTTTCTTGTTTACTTTTTCTGGAGTTCTTACAAATATATGTCTCTATAGTGCTTCTCTCAGCTGCCCATGGGAAATGCTTTATTGCAATGTTAAGATTAATCAGTTTCTGGGTTGGTTTTTTTCTGCATTTATTTACAGCAGTATGGCAAAGTAAACTGGTTTGTATACCAGCCAGAGTTAAAAATCCTGTGATTTGTGGATTACTTGGAATCTGAAGGTTACTTCCGAGGGCTTAATGGCATTTCTGAAAAAGTCAGTGGCCCATAGGCTTAGATCTGGTAATAAGGAATCTCTACCTCCACTGGCAAGTTATTTAAAAAGCGCTAAAAGCCCCAGGAATATATATTAAGAATGCATAGCTGTCAAAACTACAGACTACTTGGGGCAAAGGATAAAAAAAAATGGGTTGTCTAGGGCAGTACTGAAGTGTAAGTAGACCATGGACTACAAAAAGTCATCTGCCAAATTGTGCTCTTGTCTGAATGAGCAACTGAGGAAATGTAGCATATCAAGTTAAAAACCTAAAACATACTGTTCTTGAGTTTGAAGAGTTGATTATTTATTTTTTTTTCGGGGGGGGGGGGGGGGCGGGAAATCCCACGTTTTCTTTTTCCTAGCTTCAGCATGATGAATATGAAAAGAAATTTGAAGGCAATACCTCTTGCTAACCTCTGGTGGATGAATAGAGATTGTAAGCAGAAGAGGAGGAGCGTGGCAAACCTGGCTGCAGACAGCTCTGTCACTGCTGGCTGATCCCCAGCTGTGGCAAAACTCCCCCCTCAGCTCAGCCCGCTGAGCTGCTGAAGATGCTTGCTCCCTGGGCTGGAGACCTTTGCTTGTCTTGTTTGTTTTGATACAGCCAAGGAGAGCTTTTGCAAATGGCTGAGTCGACAGGTGCCAATGAGATATTTTGCTATAAATCTCGATTGCATGCAGCAGGACTGAATACTTTATTCCTATTGCATTGCCCACCAGAAGAGTTTTCTCTGCATCCTGTGGGGTTTTGTTGGGTTGGTGGGGTTTTTTTTGGGGGCGGTGGTGGTGGTGGTGATGGGGCTTAAACCGTTGCTAGTTAGACACAAATGAATACAGAGGAGGTATTGTTAGTAATCATAGAGCAGCCTTGGATCCTTGGACAGGATCACATAAAATGTGGGGTTTCATCTCACCTGACACTCTCAAATGTGCTTACATTGACTGTTTTAGTTGTTTCCAGGGGAAACAGCAAGTTGTGTGAGCGATGCTTGCTCTCACCATTGCCTGGGTACTGCTAAACAGCAAAGGGGTTCACTTTTGTTTGAGAAGCAAGCGGAGTGGGTCGCTAATGCTTCATTTTTATTTATTTTTTTTTCATTAGAAGAAAAAAACTACTTTGTTTGCCAGATCATATCTTAAGGTCTTTGGTGTTTATATCTCATTCATAGTCCTGCAATTTATCCTCAGTTAACATCACAGCAAAGTTAAAATAACCTTTGTTTTGATTCTCTGAATGATTCGCCATCTCCCTTTGTGGCTGTTTTGTTCAAAAATAAAGGGGGGGGGGGCGGGGGGGGAGAAGAGACTATATTCTACGTACAAAGGAAGAAGATAAAAGCATCAGTCTGTTTCTGTACCTCCTACGTAATATTGCCATAGTAACAAGGAGCTGAATGCAGCAGTTCATCACCGAATGCCGAGGTAAAGCAGGCACTCTTCTTATTCAAAGGAATATTAGTAAAACACAGATTTTGAAGGTGTCAGTAAGGAATTAGGAAAAAATGATCTGGCTTACACAGCGCACTGTAAGCTAATAATGAAGTGCCACTTTGTAAGAAGAGAGGGCAATTAAGGCATTTAGCAAACATTTATAATGCTTCAAATAGGAGTGTTTTATCTTCCACACAAAGCCATGCTGAGTTGTGAAGTGCAGTCACAGATAATATATTTTGACATTAAATTTGCATGAGATGAACAGCTCTCTCTTCTGCCTAATACATTTCTGGCATGACAGTTGGCTGTGGCTATTGCCAAATATTTGTACTGCAGCATTGACTGGCTATGCTCTAATCCTGATTAAAGTGTAAGTGGGTAAAGTATTTTGTGTATTTAGCACTGCCTGATGTCTCCTAGATCCTAGTGCTATTTTTTTAACCATTAAACCGCCTCCGGAGGGGATGAAATTCTGTTCCAGGTGCATCAGGTTACAATATGTATCTTTGAAATTTCAGTGAAAAATATAGTCTGATTACTCTGAAGAGTAAAATTTGAGAAGGATAAAAATGTGCACCCATTTCAGTGTGCTATTAGTGTAACACTTAATATTGTAACATCTCTGTGCTTTGCAGCAGGGATTTGACATTTAACTTGTTATATTTCTGTGTCTAAAACCAGATATTTTTAAAAAAATGTTCAGTATTTGATCAAATGATGGATTAAAAAGGAAATCTATTACTGGAGACACAGAGTCTCGAAGGCCTTATTAATTTGAAAGTTGCTGGGTTGTTTGGGTTTTTTGGTTGGTTTTTTTTTTCTTCATGGCTTTTTCAACCTGAAGTGTGTTTAAAATGAGGGCTTGAAGCATGGAGCAGAACTTTGCCAGCAGCCCCGGCTGCCTCCTGGGATGGGGAGGTAGGAAGCGGCTGCAGAACAGCTTCCTACACCACGAGCGCTCTGACAACCTCTCGTGCCTCTGGTTGGGGTTAAAACACAACAAGGATGCGAGCTGGAGTATCTGGGGAAAGCGGTCTGTTCTCAGATGCCTGGAAAAATGATACAGATTCAGGTCGGAGCCAGGCTGAAGGGAAGGGCGTGCTCAGCCAGGAGGAGTGGTGGCTGGCGACTGTCACTGCTGGAGCCAATAGAGGCAGAGACCGAGCGATGAGTGCTGGCAAACGCCTGTGAAACCCCAAAGTAAACCGTGTGTCCCAGTTCCTCCTGCAGTTAACTCAGGTAGCGGGTGACAAACTGGCTCCCCAGGAGCTGCCTCCTTTGCTGGGCCCTGCACTGGCACCCAGGCACTCCCAGCCGTGCCGGCAGCCAGTGGGGCGGGCAGGGCAATGCCTGTGGTGCCATTTCTTTGGGAAGGTAGGAAGAAGGCTGGAACTCACTTTCTCCTTCTTATAAAAAGCAGCCTTGGAAACCACAGACACACGCACACCATGGTGGTGGGGTCAAGCATGCTGAGGTTATGTACAAAGTAATTCATCCATCGCCCTTTATTTAAGTGCTTATCAGCTTTTATAAGCGATCTCACCACCACCTACTGCTTAGGATTTGCTGTGCCCCGGCAAGCCCGGTGGCCTTGCTAGGGGTTCGTTATGCCTTGCTGTGACGGGTTTTACAACAGCTCCCTGCACCAGCAACTGGAAAATGCCAGAACCCACTTCATTATGCAGCCTGTTGGGCTGCACGTTGACATGTTCTGGTTGATGTTGACCGTGGTGCCTGGTAAAAGGCTGGCAAACCCGAGCTTTTGCTTCCTGAGCATACTAATGGGGGCTTTCTTGTGTTTCATCTGCCAGGGAGTCTGTGTGTGGGAACGGAACAAATAAAGATCGTGTAACGTGGTCTGTCTCTGCAGCTTGGACAGTTGCCTGAAGGGTATTTTTTTTTTTTTTTGCTTGTCTGTGAGTAGTAAATCCTTTTTTTTCCTGTGAGCCTGTGTTGGATCTGACTTGTGGAGCCCCAGTTTCAAAAACAGCTCTTAGGTTTTCAGGGGCAGCTTTTATTGTAGTGATTTGAGAAACATTCTTCTTGAGTACTTCTTTGTTACTTCAGGATATTTTATCCACACACACCTGTCTTTGCAGCCACGTTATGAAAAATGTCAATGCACCTGTGGGAGGGCAAATCTTCAGTACTTAATGTCAGGCACTATCGATGTGGGTTTTGGTGTCTAATTTAGACTGGTGAATGTGTCTGTGAGCTGAATGCCTAAAAACTAGATGGAGT
The DNA here is from genome assembly GCF_023634155.1 of Falco peregrinus. NCBI lineage: Eukaryota > Metazoa > Chordata > Aves > Falconiformes > Falconidae > Falco > Falco peregrinus. The sequence continues at coordinate 52,594,897 of NC_073727.1, read as the reverse complement.
GATGCCAAGTGTCACCTCATTGTTGCCTCTTTGACCTGTTGTAGATTCAGACCCTTGCCTTAATTTATATGTATGGTGATTCAGGTGGTTTTGCACAGCAAAAATCATTTTGTGTGTGTGGGAAAATGGCAAAGTACTGAGGTTAGGACTATGATGTGTACTTTCCATGGGGATTTATTTAAGTTCCTTGGAAAAGGTAAACAAGACATCATCTAACAGAAGAACAGAGCGATGACAACATAAGGCAGCAGTGGTTTGTGTGGGTTCAACATAGTATCTTGTGTACAGCTAGAAATTAATTCAACACATAATTAACCTGTTAAGAACATTAGCATACACACGAGCAGGTTCGCACTTGGATTAACAGTGCATTTACAGTGACTTCTCAGCGTCTGGGTTTATCTGGGGCAAAATTTGAATCATGTAAAGGAGGGACAGGTATGTCGACATATGTATTTGTCTATTCATCTGTTGAATACTGTTGAATACTTTTTCTGCTTTTCCTGGTGTGCATGCCAGGATACTGCAGAGGATAACTCACTTTTGTGTGATGCCAGCTTTGCATTGCTTACGTTGCTTCCTCTTCTTCCAACAACCACCCACTGTTCCGTTCCTCGCCTGTCTCCAGGCTGAATTACCCTCAGCTGATGCTGCAGGACGTATGGAAAGCTACAGTAGAAGATAAATCGCATGCAAAATCTTAAGCATTGCAGGTGGAGAGTTGCATGAGCTTAAAAGGAGTCTTAGACTGTCTTGTTTCAGAAAGTTTTCTCACGGTGGTTTAATTGCTTCTTTGTTTAGCTTTCTGCACTTTTGCTGCACTGTCTTCAAGCCCTTTTGATGATGGGTCAGAAAAAAACTTCAGAACTGTGTTGATAGGGAATAGGTGAATAGTCAGAGACCCACAACAGTCCCTTTTCATCTAAGCTAATCTACTCGTCTGTTCCGTGTGTCAGTGCCCACTGTAGACTAAAAATGTGAGCTCAGCTCTGGGAAGTGTGTTAAATGGTCTCAGAATGGTGTTTCTGGGTACCTCTGTGCAGGAAGAGGCAAACGGGATGTCACCAGGGAGCTGCTGCAAGATGGAGGTGGGGGAAATAGAAAATTAGAGTTGATGTGAAGAAGTGTAGGCAGGAGTTTAGGGACATGGCACAACAACAAAATACCTCAGTCTATGGCATGGTTCCATTTTTCTCTCATAAATCTTGTACTGTCCACATGGTTCTCAGTAGCATCATCTTGCCTCTGGAGAACATGAGCACCTGCACCATCTGTCAGTCTCATCCTCTCTAAGGCAGAAGATCCCTGTGTTGTTCGCTGTTAACTCAGTGTGGGAGTACATTCATCTGCATTCATAGCGTAATGAGTGCTTATTCCCCTGGCTGCTTTTGACAGGACTGTAAAGGTTTGCTTTACTTTGCTGCTTAGGATCCTTAAAATGTTGGATTTAGAAATGAGAACAGGCATGGGTGGAATTATTGCTACTGATTTTAAGTTTCTCTCTTTAGCTTCTCTCTCTCACTTACAAAATACAGTCTGTGCCATAAGGTATCATTGGTGTGTTTCTTCGCTCCAGGCACTGTTATTGCCTCATACTTGGAGGCTGAGGGCTGTAAGGTGGGTGCCAAGGCTGCCTTCCACTCTGCTCAACACAGTGGGTGCGTGCAGACCTTTCTGCAGGGTGGGAACTGCTGGGATTATGCATGTTTGCCTGTGTCCTTGGTAGCAAAGGATTACTTACAATGCAAGCAGGATTCTTCCCACTGCGAGCAGTGTGCCTATTGAACAGTGCTTTGGTGTTTAGCCAGTGAGATGGATTTTGCAAATAAGCAGGAGGAGGAAGTAGTGGTGCTTTTTGCTTGTGTGTTCTGTGGTTTGGGGGTTTTTGTTGTTGGTTTTTTGTGGGGTTTTTTGTTTGTTTTTTTTTTTAAACAAAACAAAGTTTCTTTTTATATGTCAGTCATTTTTTTATTTTACTGTCCTTTTGCTTGTTGTCACATCTGCCTCATTTTGCTGCTTATTAGATACACATTAGATATTCACCAACTTTCAAAATCAGTCACTGGCATCCCTGAAATTTCATAGCAACAAATTGTACTAGTAAGAGTGAGAAGCAATGTTGTGTGGGAATGTTTTAGAATTATAGAATCATTTAGGTTGGAAAAGACCTTTGGCTTCATCAAGTCCAATTGTTTTCAGTAACGCCAGGTATTTCTGTGAGATGGTAACTATTTCCTTTGCAGATGTCAGTCTCCTGCAAACAAGAAAGGTGTGTTCAGACTGCATCTCAAATAGTACTTGCTAGGGGCAAGTAAACGTATACGTTCTTAACTGTTTTGTTGTTGTGACCACTGGTGTGGGAGCTTGTACCACCTCAGAGCATTGGCACAAAAGCTATTGCTTGTAAGATTTGGGATAAGAGGGTGCTTTCTGAAGGGTCTGTTTCTTGGAATGACACAAATCTAGTGAATGCTGGAAAGTAGCAGGCTTAGCCAGAGCTGGATGCTGAACAGTTGATAGATAAAACCAAGAAAAACCAACAGGCTGCAGATAGAATTCACTAAGTAGTATCAGATTGTCCTGTATCTGGTACGTGAGTACTTTAGTTCCTCAAGCCAGAGCTGAGATCACAGGTCAGTGCAGGGCACAGAGCTGAGATCACAGGTCAGTGCAGGGCACAGAGCTGACCTGTTTTGCGCTCCTGCCGTTAAACAACCCCTTCCAACCCCAACCTCAAAAATGAGAGCATGTCAGGGGCTTATCCTGAACCTGCGTGCTGTGCTTGCCTGGATTGCTTGCCATTTTCTGAAGCTTAGAAACAGTCTGACAGATACCTTGTTCAGGCAGGTAGTGCAGCTCTTTCGGAGTAGTCTGGGTTTAGTGAGACATTAGAGAAACATTTTTAACAGCTCTTTTTTTTTTTGGTCTGTACTCTAAGAAATCCTTTGATTTCTTGATATCCTAATAAAATTCTGTTTCTCAAAATGTGTAACACACTCAACCAACACAGTTTAGTTCTTGCTTGTATCAAAAATTTGGGCAAGCCTTACCTTCCTGTGAGCGCCCAGAGCTGTTGTACTGCCACAGGCCATCCCTCCAGACCTCCAGCTATTGCCTGTGTCCCGCGGGGCCTGAGTCATACCTGCCTACCTGGTATGGATGTCTCTGATATACTAATTGCATCACACATGACACAAGAAGCCTTCCCATTCAGCAGGATGTATAAGTTGTGTAGGATCTTTGGATTTTGGTTTTTGGCTGTCCAGTTCTGTTCTGGACAGCAGAACAGTATATCTGCTGAGTATGTTGTCAGTAAGTATGCAGAACTTCAGTTCGCTGGAGATGTCTGAGAACCAGAAGCAGGCTCTTGGGTTTTGAGGTGTGTGTAGCATGGAAGAGCATGTTACAGCCAGATATATTCTAGCTTCATTCTGGTTACTGGCTGAAGTTAGCCCTGAGTTTTGTACTGAGGGGTAGCAACCCAGGCAGCATGTTGAGTCAGTTACTCAAAGCCTTAGAAACACAGTGCTTGCGCAAGTTCTTTATATTTTGAGGTAGTTTGTTAGCCTGTGTTATTGCTTGATAGTAGCAAGAGGAAAAGTATTTATGAATTAAAATTTACATGCTCAGATGCATGAATTACATGTTTTAGCAGGATCTGAATTATACATTAGCAAAGACAAGCATCCCAGCAGGTATCCATTGCCACAGTTGCACAGCCCCTCTCTTTTTGACACTGATGCATCTTTGTATAGAATAACCACAAGCGGAAGGGGACTATCAAAGATGGCAAAGAGGAGAAACATCAAATCAGCATTTAGTGAGGAAGATGAGGAAGGTATGATGAAACAAGCCCTGATGGATCAGGTAATGCCATTATAGCCTGCTATCTGATAACTGACACTGCTGGATTTCAGGATTTGTGATCAAGTAGCAGTTTTTTCACTGCGAGGGTGGTCAAGCATTGGAGCAGGCTGCCCAGGGAGGTGGTGGACTCACCATCCCTGGAAGTGTTTAAAAAATGCATAGACATGGCAGTTAGGGACATAGTTTAGTGGTGGACTTAGCAGTCCTCGGCTAACAGGTGGACTTGATGATCTCAGAGGTCTTTTCCAACCTAAATGATTCTGTGATTCTATGAAATGGCTCAGTTGCCCAGAGGCTGGAACTCCCTATTCAGCTCCAAAGTGCCAGGAGAGTTTCTGTGTTGGTGGAGCACCTTGGTTTATCTGGTAAGAGAATGAATTCTGGTGTCAGTTGTGGTTATTTTACCTGTTTCTTTAATTCCTTTGTTTATTTTTATTCTTTGTTTATATCTGTGTGGGCAAGAGAAAATTGGACTATATAGCCTAATGCTGAAGACAGTTTTCAAAAAAACTCTTGTTGTACCTACAAAGTAAGGGAAATGAGATTTTTCAGTGTGGTATTTTGCTATTGTTGTGCTGCAGTGCTCGTTGTTTTCAACAGCTAGCAGGTGAGAGTCTGCAGACGAAGGCTGGTAAGGAGCGACCTGGTCATTTTCAGTACAGAGCATTCACCTGTGCGTCAAATGATAGCTGACCTTGATTAGCCCAGATGTGAGAGTGACAGAATTCATCAGCATTTATTTGCATAATGGCACGTGCAAATATGTGGTATGTAGAAGACTTTTTTTAAACCCTTTTGTAGTCAGTGTTGTGGGATACTCTCAACATTTCCTTACTGTTAATGCACATCTCTGGTGTCTCCTCCAACAGAACGCAGTGGGAGGCCAGCAGCTGCCTCCCCTGTGTCTCAGCTCGTGCCTTGCTGATAACTAAGAGATTTGCCTTTTCTTCAAGTACCGCCGTGTTATTTGCACGATAGTGGCGTGACAGCTATAATTTCATCGTGCCAGAGATTGTAACTATGCAGCTGAACAGGCACCTTTTATTCTGTTGCAAGTTTGAGCGTAGTTTTCTTTCAGACAGCTATGGCTTTTCTTTTCCCCCTTTTGCTGTATCTCTTTGTATACGTTGCTATTTAGCATGTTGAGTGGCTGAAATAATTTCTCATTAAGGCGGCTAGCAAGGCAAGCTCGGAGCGGCTCGGGCCGCGGGGTGCGAGCGCTGCTGGTGGGGCCGGGGGGCCAAGGCAGGTGCCCGGCGGGGGGACGGGGACAGCGGGTGTTACGAGGTGACAGAGCAACGTTGCCATCTACTGGGAAATCGCAGGAGCGGCCAGTGACGCACAGCTGGAAAACATCTGCTTTCTGGTATTGATAGCCTGGAGTTTGAAAGTGTGCAGGTAATAATAGCGTGTATACGCTTGCACCTAAAAAAAGGAAAGCCCCCTGCTCAGGTTGTTTCGAGCTGAGTTTAGAGGAAAGAGGCTTCCAGAAATTAGGGAAGGAAAAGAGTTCATGGACTAAACCTGCTAATGCCTGTCCCTTTCCCCAGGAAAATCCCCAGCACCACGTTACCTTCAGGCAGTGTCTGTAAGGCTTCTGTGTGCTTCTTTGTGAAGTATTCTGCAGGAGGCCTTGCGGGCTGTGTCCCCCCGCTCCGTGCCTGGAACATCCCCCTTTCCCAACCAGCCCCCGTCCTCCGACCCAGCGGCAGCGTTAGTGTGTTTCTCCCTCCAAGGGCCCTGTAGTGTTAGGAGGAACATAATGCATTAACTAGTTTCTTTTAACCATATAATGCAGATATATTTCTTAGGTATATATCAAAGACCAGTCTGTCTCTTCCCTTTGAAAGACACAATAAAACAAGTATGTGAAAGGACTTTTCCAAGGGCTTTTATAGTTTAAAGTTTCAACCTGCTAAACAACTTAAACTCCTTCATCTTTTTCTTTTATTTTCCATCTATACAGGTTATATATATATTGATAAAAGATGAAAAATATACACATTTTGTAAAAAATCCACTAAGCATACATTAGTTAATGAGACTCTCCACACCCCACCCCCATGCCACTTTAAAATGTATAAGGATCTCTACAGGCAAAGAAATGCTGTGTATGTGTGCTACCAGGACCTGCTGAATAGGAAAGTTCAAAAGCAAAGAATCCAGATTTTAGTCTGAATTTTAGGGTCAAAGAAAATCTTGAACAGCACAAAGAGCAAAAATGTGTGAGGTTGAGGGGCATGAGGATGTTGGGCAGAGGGGGTAACACAGCAGGCAGAGCATAGCCAATATTTATTGCTTATAATAAGACCAGTGTGTTCATGGGAAGATCTGCATATTTTCTGTTACTGGGAATTAATATTTTTTTCTAGTTAGGGAGCACTGCTGGAATGCCAGTTTGTTACAAGAAACAAAATAACCAAGAAGACTGAGAAATCCCATTAAGAGAGGGAGTTCGAAAGCAGCTGTCAAAAATCTGCCTTTGTACGGTCATTATTGGTTAAGCAGAGCTGGTGTGCTCAAACAGGGTGCTCCCTTCGACAGAAGGGAGCAGTGACACTTGTACTTGTGGCAGTCTTTGTCCGACTCCTATGGCTGGGCATTGCCTTGCAGGAGGATTGCCTAGCAGGGTGGTGGTGGATCTATATCACTTCACAGCTCCAGAACAAATTATATATAAATATTTTTTACCCTGTCTTCCAATGCCTAAATGTTAAGCCTTAAAAATTAATTTTATGTCTCAAGGTTTCCATCTGTTCTTACAATATGACTTTGTGCTGAATGAAGAGAAAGGGCCCACCTCTTCCCTACCTCCGCTGCAATGGATGTATGAAATTCTTTGAATTATGAGAAGAAATTTATTTTCGGAAAGACTTTACTCAGGTTTTCCTCCAAAAGCTTTTTTGGTGCAGGAAAGAATTTTCTATCTCCGGTTCAGCTAAAATGTACAAATTGGCACTGAGGGCCTGGATTATTAAGGGGCAACTTCAACATAGACACATACATGATTCAGCAATTTATGCATAATAATAAAGACTAAGCAGATTTTAAAGCAGAAAATTGGCTGTACTCTAAGCACAATAAAAGCAAAATAGATCAGGCAAAACGGAAGGAAAGCCATTTGTAACAGTGACTACAATAGTAAGGATTTTTTTTCCAATGATAGATGAAAGATATGTGAGATATTAAAACCACTTTTTAGGTTATGCCATCACTGAAAATGTAACCTACTAAGAGTAAGAAGTGTGATTTGTTCTCTTTTCTTGCTTTAATTTGGTATACAAAGAAATTCTGAACTAAAACTTTTAAATAAACTAAGATCTTTTAATAAGAGACAAAATTTAACCGCTGTGCCTAGAAACTGCAGACAACCCAGCCATCTCCAGTTTTTATAGCTTGCAATTCACCAAATGTCAATTGTGGAAATCTCCTTCCTGTCTGTCACTCGGGCTGCTAGCACTGGCATCCTTTTATGGACTCTTACTCCTTCACAGTTGCTACTTTTTTTTCTCAGAAAAGGGGAAAGCCCTCCAAAATTTTCATGGGTGGAGCATGCCGTGTTTTCAGGAAGCACCAGGGAACAATTCTGCCTGTAGTGAAATAATACATTTGGGTTTGGGGTTCGCCAGTCCCCAAAATTCTGGTGGACATCAATACCTACTGTTAGGGCGTTTCAACAGATTTTGTAGGTTTGGTCTGTCAGCTTGGCTGCACAACAGCTTTGTTACAAGGTGAGAATTCTTCTGCCCCATATGCATCAAGGTTTTTGCTCCCAATGGTATTTTGTTTAGCTATGAATTTCCACATTCCATCTTGGACTGTTATTACCCAGCTTCTGATTCTGTTGTTAGAAAATCTTGTTAAGCTGGGTCACTGACAGGAATATAGTCAGAGCACTGAGCTGAATAGTATTTTTTTTTTTTGTTGTAGTACTAGCCTGCAGCAGAAACAGCTCTCATTCTTTACTCTCATGTGCTGCTGCTTTTGTCAGCTCATGGATTTTGCAGCAAAGTGCCCTGTTGCCCCTTAGCAAAGCTTTCCCTGGGATATCCTTGTTTCTTTACACTAGTTATTCCTCTGGCAGGGTCTCTGAAGACATGAACGTGTTGGCCTCTGGAATAGATGCCACAAATCAGTCTAGCACTTCTTTCTAATTTTAATGGAGATGAGCTACTAGTTGTAATTTCGTGAATCTCTCAGTTAGGATGTAGGGAGACCATAAATCTTAAAGCAACAAACATCCCCAAATCCTAAGCTTTGAAGTGAATAGGAGCTCCTGGGTTCATCAGCACTTTGGGGAAACAGGCTGCTTAACTAGGTGTCCAAAGCCATTATACTGGTGGGGTTTTGGTTTTTGTTGTTGTTGTTGTTTTCGGGGTGGGTGTGGTGTTTGGTTTTTTGCTTTCTTTTTTTTAAAAAAAAGTTTGGTCATAATGTTTCAGGAAATCTGCAACAAAAAAGTTTGTACAGTGTGAGTGGCAGCTTCCCTGCACAGCCTCAGACAAAGCCAATGGATGCTATAGCATCCAAACCAAGCACTTCTGTGCCAAGCCAAGCATTTGACTTTGGGGTTTACTGCATTTATTACTGTTGTTAGATTTGGTTTGGTGGGAGGGATTTTGGGGTTTTGTTTGTTTTCAACTTTATAATTAAAAAAAAAACACAATAAGAAAACTTAACCCAAATGTCAGCTGTTTGGTTTTTTTTTTTAAGCTTCTTCCATCAGGACTTTTCATTCCCTGTCTCACATCTTGCCCTTTCAAAACTTACTCTTACTTATGTATGGGATGTGATAATCTAAGCAATTGCTATAGACATCTGTTAAAACATGTTTCTTTACAGAGTATAACATAACTAAAAGTATGCAATATACTATTATGTTCTTATCCGTGCTTCCTCATTTTTGTCTTAAACTGAAAATTCAGTTCATCTCCATAGTTTCCATAGATGAATAGTTAGTTAATCATGCCGTGTGCTGTTACTTGAATTGGAGATGTTTTATTTTTAGAGAACTAATGAAGTTTTCCCAGTACACAAACTATGTTAGCAATATACTGAAACATAAGTGAAAAACCAGACCAATTCCTGATAAATCCTTGCCAAATCAGTTGGGGAGGGAGGGGAAGAAACATGAAAGTAGTATCATGGCTTATCATCTATTAACGAATCGTATCGTGGCACAAGTGTTTATATTTTACCACAGGGTAAACTCTTCGGCCTTTGTTGGGCAGTTCTTGAAGACTAACTCATCCTGTGGGCAGGCTTCAGCAGCCTGGCTTGTTGGAGTGACAGCCCGTGTGGTGCGGGATTTGTGTTCGGGTGGTACAGCTGTGCTTCTGCCGCGGCACTTAGTAATCTTATTGTGGGCAGGGGCTTACATTTTGTATCGGGGGTTATGCTGCCTGGGGCATTAACAGGCACCTGAACACTGCAAAGAAGTAGGTAAGAGCTGAACTAGCCTAGTCGAGGAGGCAAGGGCCATTCCCGGTGCTAAGAAGTGAGGTGCTTCACTACTGCTTATAAATCTGCAGCATTATTTGTGTGTTGGGTCCTTGGCAGGTTGCAGCAGTACCATCAGCAATCTGAGGTCCCCCTTTGTAACTACATGATCCGGACCTTCAGTAGGTGGTGATTTTTTTTGTGTGTTTTGTTGTAGTGGGTGCCTCAGGGGGGTGGCTCTCCTGCCCAGAGGCCCCAGGGTGATGATGCTTGTGCCCTACAAAATGACCCTGGGCTGGCTTCACTGGCAAAGGCTCTGCCTACTTAGGTCTAGTAAAGCACAGCCTTCGTGCACTTGTGCCCTGGCAGACGCAGCAGGTATACCTGAGAAAGGGTATTGGCACATCTCAAAGGCGCTATTTCACCGACACAAAGCCTACGTGGTTTCTGATCCTGCTTTTATACAAAACAATGCTGTATAAAGTTAGAACGTATGTCCTGAACAACATCTCCATATTCCATTCCTACCATAGGTGCTGGATCACCAGTGTGCCATAAATATCTTCCTTGTTCCTTTTTCACCTGCCACTTGTTTTGCAGGACTTTGTCATTTGCTGTCCTTCTACCCTTGTTAACATGGTTTTGTGCAGGTGGCTCATCTATTGCTCACAGCTTCCATGGGCTCTTCTTTGATTAACTTTAGCAAAGCCATTCCGTCCCACCATTCGTGCTCTAGCAAAGCCCACCCACAGTGCCTGAAGTATTTTTCTGGCACTACCAATCTGGCCAAACCCCACATCAAAGAATTTGGAGGCTTGCTTCCAAAAACTAAAGCAGAGTGTAAGTGGGTATTTCTCTCGATGTTACAGGCCACTTGGGAACGTCTCATGCTTATTCTGAAGGCAGCTTGGGTGGAGCCTGTGAGCTTCAGGGTTATTTTAGGGTTTTTCAGGGTTTTTTTCTGTGATATTCTTACAGTACTTGTCAACGTTGTATGCAACACACAGCATGGTGGAAAGTGTATGAACCCTGAGCGTTTCTTTCATTCTATGTTTCATTAATTAGAAGTGGTTTAAACATGTGATTACATGGTTCCCAAAAGATCAGGAGTAATATCCTCTTCCCCCCCCCCCCCCGCCCCCCTTCTTTGTTTCTTTGACTGTAATTACAAATATACAAATGGTAGAACATGGTTTAAGATGCCTTATGGAAGGAAGTAAATGCAAATATTTAAAATTTCAAGATTTTTAGATATAAATCCCCAATTCCATAATATCCTTACATTAGTTTATTAGGGAAATAAAACTTAATGTTCAAAATACCTACCTTGATTATTATGGCAAATAAAAAAGAAAAACAATTAACTCAGTAGATTACATTAAGTTGAAGTGTAAGTTCTTCCAAACATTTATAATTTCCTTATAAGTATCAACTGAACGTCATTTTTAAGCCTACATGCATCATGTATACCTTCCTCAAAAATAAGCATTTCTCTTCTTTTGAAATTTTAGGTAAATTGTTGTAACACTGGATATATTTAATCAACCTGTATTGGTTTTGCATGGCAAGGTGTTGGTAGCGGGGGGCACAGGGGTGGCTTCTGTGAGAAGCCGCCAGAAGCTGCCCCATGTCCGATGGAGCCCATGCCAGCCGGCTCCAGGATGGACCCACTGCTGGCCCAGGCCGAGCCCATCAGTCACGGTGGTGGTGCCTGTGGGATAACGGATTTAAGAAGGGGGCGGAAAATTATGAGCAACAGCAATTGCTGCTGGGGAGAGGAGTGGGCCTGTGTGAGAGCAGCAGCCCTGCAGCCCCCAGGCCAGGCCCGGAGCGGCAGGAGGGGCTCCAGGCCCGGAGCAGCGGTTCCCCCCCAGCCCGCGGTGAAGCCCAGGCTGAGGCAGGCTGTCCCCTCAGCCCCGGGAGCCCACGGTGGAGCAGATCCCCCCCGCAGCCCCTGGGGACCCCACGCCGGAGCAGGGGGATGCCCGCAGGAGGCTGTGACCCCGTGGGCAGCCCGCGCTGGAGCCGGCTCCTGGCAGGGCCTGTGGCCCCGCGGAGGGGTGAGCCCAGGCCGGGGCAGGGCTGCTGGCCGGGCTGTGACCCCGCGGGGACCCGCGCTGGGGCAGGTCATGGGGGACCGTGTCCGTGGGAGGGACCCCGGGCTGGAGCAGGGCAGGGTGTGAGGAGCCTCCCCCTGAGGGGGCAGGAGCGGCAGGGACAGCGTGTGAGGGACTGGCCCCAGCCCCATGCCAGTGTCCCTGCACTGCTGGGGGAGCAGGGAGAGAAACCGCCAGGGAAGCTCAGACCGGGAAGAAGGGAGGTGGGCGGGGAAGGTGTTTTTTTTCTGATTTAAATAAAGAATACATTAATATTAATAATAACTACATAAATTAAAGTAACTCCCCCAGGCCGAGTCAGGGTACCCGTGACGGTCACTGCTGAGCCATCTCCCCCTGCCCTGATCCCAGCCCAGCAGCCTGGCGTTATGTTTCCTCTCCCCGTCCAGCTGAGGAGGGCAGTGATGGAGCAGCTTTGGTGGGCACCTGGTGTCCAGCCAGCATCAAACTACAACACAACCAGAGGACTCTAAAGAAAAGTAATTAAGTAAACAAAAACAGGTATGGGATGCTTACTCTTTAAAATAACAGAGAGGTCAACAGAGTGTTTGCTGCCAGAAGTGGAAGTACTTGTCAGTGCATCCATCCTAGAGCTGAGCAATCATTCTGGCCTTGCTCAGGAAGGGACAGGATCCCTGCTCTGGGCTCTGTTTGGTACCTACAGACAGGTTAAGCATGCATTTCAAGTGCTGCATAAAATAGAGCTCTTAATGTGGCACATTCCTAATTCAGACTCTGCTAATTACTTTTTCTGTTGGCTTTCGTCTTGCCACATTCTTAATGATATGATATATTTTTATATATATAGAAATATATATAATATATTGTATATAGAAATATATATAACGCAGAAATATAAAGCTAGTAACTGAGGTTATTCGCATTGAAGCTGTGAACATCTAATTTCAGTTTCCTGTTCTAATAATTTCATGTCTTTCATTTCAAGACCATGAAGACCAGCAGCATTTTTTGTCTTCCTTAGCTTTGGCTTTCCCTCCCTGTTCGCAGGATGTCTGCTGCTGTTCATGTCTTCAGTCCTGACACAGGGGGAAGTGACAAATCAAAGGAATGGCAGTCAATGTAGGGCAAAATAGAGTCAGCTCTCAGAGGCAAACCTTACAGTGGTCAGTAAAGCTCGGTTAACATCTGTGGGACACTGCAAGACAAATTAATAGATTGAAAGGTTGGGATCTGCGTTTCTGTTTGAATGTTAGATTGAAACTTCTTTGAAAAATAAAATTGAAGAAAAATCAGAGAAAGAAGGTGATCTCCAAACAGAAGGTGCTTTAATTTCTAAATAATGAAAAGCGCTTCCTCTTCTGTTCTCCAGGTTTTAAAACCTAGAGGATTTGCATAAAATATCTTCTTATACCCTGATGATACCTATCTTCTAAAATATGGACTGTTTTCACAGAAAAAGTGACTTTGGTTCAATTATGCACTAGTCTGATGAGAGAAAAATGTACCTTCATAATGCAAGTAGAAGCAAGCTTGTTACTGTGAATCTAAATAGTTCTGGATCAAGTAAACTAAGCTGTTGTAACTTGGGGTTTCCTTTTTTTGTTTTTGTTTGTTTGTTTGTTTGTTTTGTTCACTTTTGTCCTGGGAAGAACAATCCAGTTGCCAGTACTGCTCCCAGACCCTTTAAGGTTCATCTTGTCAGATGTTAGTCTATCTTCACTGGTGAAAAGGTGTAGTTTTGTGTCAGGACAGTTAGCAAACCTGAGTTGTCCTGAAGTGCTGTGAAGTGAACTTCCCAAGGTTATTTTCCTTGCTGACTTTGGCAGGTTCACCTCAGGGTAAATGAGTGTCTCATCTTCCCAAAGGCAATGTTTTGTTACTAACTTGGGGTGGGCTCTCTGTGTTGTTTATGCTGAGAGAGATCTCCTGCATTGCTGACAAGTCCTGAGCAGGCTGATGGAGGAAGATGATTGTCTGCTGGCTCAGGTGTCAAGCCTGGCCAGAGGCAGTAGGCAGGACTCAGGTTGATGGTTAGATACACACTGTGGCCCAGAGGAGCTTTCAGAAATTTCCCTAATAGTGGAATTGCTGCAGCTGCTCTGATATAGGAATCCCCGACAGCAGAGATCAAAATTAGTTTGTGTTTACCCAGAAACGCTATAATTTCAGCTTTGACCACAGGGTTGGCATTGCCCATGGATAATGTGTATTTCCTAACAGTTCAAATATCTAGGACCCTTCCCCACAAAGCATTCGACCATTCTTAAGTTAATTCAGTTCCTCCCATGTGCTCTTTAACAGCTGTCACATGTTGGAGTTTGAACTGAGCCCAAGCTTGACATAAATAGCTGGCAAGGCACTGGGAGGAACCTGGCTTGACTTTGCAGATGTAGGTTGGCTTCATGAGGTTAAGGATGCTGTTAAGCAGAGGGTAATAAAGACTGTACTGGTTTCAAAAAAATCTGCTTAAACCAGGAAGGCAAGATGAGTTTGGAGCTTTGTCTGAATGGCACCAAAAGTGATGGAGGATGCCTGCCCAAGTGCTGCAGGCACATGTGCTCTTCATATCTCACTGCCAGCAGTGAAGAATGCAACCAGTAGTGCATTTGTATGTATTTTTTACACCAGCATGTATATATATATACATGCAACCTGTATTGTTGATTGAGGTCTGGTTTATGTCTTGCCTATTTTCTGAAGATTTAAGTGTTCCTTCCTTGAGCCTGCACCCTAGCTGTTTAAGGTCACACAACTAGGAAAACAAAGTAGATTTACAAGAGGTACCAGTAGTTGACTTGTTGCTGTTCTTTCAGTGTAACTGTAACCAGTCACACAAGCATCACAGAACAGCCTTCAAGGTACTGTGACCATCCCCTAACTTGTTCTCTGCCATCTGCAAGGTAATCCAGTGCCTGAAGCTCTGGACCTTCATAAGTGTCTTCTCAAAGTTGGACTTCCAGCAAGAGGAAGTTGAGAGACTTGTCCCAAGCATGGTGGTCATGTGAACAGGTGAGACTTAAAAAAGAACAACTTTGTGTAAACTTTTGTACCGTGATGGCTGCAGTGTGTATGGGAGGAACAGCACCTTTGGAGTAGGGTGAGGTGCTTCATTTCAGAAAACACTTCATTTCTTTTGTGAGAGTTATAGGAAGTCAGTTGCATGGACACATGGGTATTTTGGATCATTTGCAACATAGTCATGAGTCATCTTTGGGTGGCACTTTGCCTCTGCTCTTTTTATCTTCTTGAGAAGAAGGTCAAGTGAACAGCTGACACTCGCCATGTAGAAATGGCGGGGAAGGAGAGGGGAATCCCACAATAGCCAACATTCAAATTAATAAACTGCTTTGTACTTTCAGAACTGTACACATTTATTGGCTTTTGCTTTACGAATAGGAAGGTTGTGGAACTTTCTTCAAGCTGAGAAATACGAGTAACTGATGATTGACAATTATCCATTTTTTTTGTTGGCTGCTGAAATCAAATGGACCAAACACTGGCACAGTCTTGAGCGAACAGAAATAAGTTTAAAGCTGAGAAGCTTCCCAGGACAGGAGGAGGTATTTGACAGTTTTACTAGCTGGGCACATATGTGCTGGCTAATTGACCAGGCCAGAAAGATGAATATATATTGAAAAAAACATATGTTGTGAAATACTTAAGTCATATAGAATTTTTTTAAACAACAACAACATTTCTTGTTATGTTTTTTTTTTTTAAGTTGTATTAAAACAACTGTTAATACAACGGAGAAGTTTCTGTGTCAACAGGCTAAGAACAATAGGTATTTTAAAGGATTTTTATTTCAAATTCAATTGAAATTCAAAATAACAAAACCAATTAATTTTATTTCAAATTCAAATGGAAATAATACGTGGTTTGGTTGATTTTTTTTAATTCCATTTTGTGTGTGATTTTTAAGCAAAAGACTATTTTAATGGCTGATGATGAAAGCAAAGTTGTTCTAGTCTATTTTTGTTGTTTAAGAAATGTGAAAAGGGAAGTTGAAATGGTGAAAAACAAAGTTATTTTGGGGGAGATGGTGTATGGAAGACTTGTTTGAATGTGTGGTTAAATTAATTCTTAAGATGCTACTAGATGCAATTTCTCAATTATTTTTTTAAGGATAACTATTAACTAGGATATATACACATGGTTGAGAATAGTCTTACCTACTACTTTTCATTGCTTTTTGTATCACTTTAATAAATTTTGCAGGTGTTGTTTAAAAAACCTAAAAGAGTAAACTTTGAAATATCTCTGAACTTTACAACTAGATAAGATGTCTCCAAGTTTTCCATGAGATGCAGCAAGCTATTTAAATACATGCTGCCAATTTCTGTGCTCCATGATTTTGATACCAGGATTGTTTTAATGACCTAGTAATTTAAGCAGGTTTACAACTGAGTGGCCTTATTTTGCATATAAGATTACTAGTGAAGAGCAAAAGCTGCTCCTAGTTGCTTTAAAAGTCTCGGTTTCTGTATTGATCTTTTGAAGGTTACTTTGCCTGAGAAACACTCCAACAGAAGTAACAGTCTAACTTTGTAAGACATTTTTGTCTGAATTTGTAATTAGAAATATGGAGTTTGAGTCTCTGTTTGCGCGAGAGGGAAATAAATCTTCTGCTTAAGACAGCTAGTATATCTGGTGCCACATATCGGGTTGTCTCTACAGGTCCCTGTTAAAGTAGAGTTGTAGGCTTATTAGCATCCTATTAATATGTGCATAAAATGTAGTCTGTGTCTGAGCCCAAATACACAAGCTGGGAAATCAAAGAGAAATCATTCACACCTTTTGCTGGCTTCATCCTGAACTTTTATTTAGCTTAAAACAACTTCCTTAAGAGAATTTCCTCTTCTAAAGGAAACACTTTTCTCCATACTTAACAGGGGAATAATGCCTTGAATTATTTTTGGAGCAACACAGTTACTGTTCAGAGAGAATTGCTTTAATCCTGACATATGAATCTTAATTTTGACTTGTGTAAAATATTAATCAATTTGAAAAGTATTGAACCATCTGGGGCTTTTTTTTCTTTATAGGTAAAGGTTAGGGAAGTGTTGAGTAGAGAGTATGTTCACTTGTGTTTTACCAAAACATTATGAAGAAAGGACAGCAAAGGCTGCACTGTGTTACAAGCTCTGTTTTATTTACCTGAAAAATAGTAGCCTACTTGTTTCTGAGTACTTTAGGGCTTTTATATATACTGAAAAATTACTTCTAAAGCTCAGGTTGGTTTAATACTGACTTAGATAATGCAGTAGAAAAACCTTGTATTTAACACTCACTGCAATTTAAAATGAATTCTGTTTAGCTTATGGTAGCAAGCAGTTGGTTTATGCTGAATCAATATAAGTCATTGTTCAACTGAAATAAGAGGTTTTTACAAGTTTAAAATTCAGTGTTTAATTGAAGTGTTTTCTAAACCAGCGCAGCTTGGTGCTCAGGCAGAGGCTGTTTTAGTTGTAAAGTCACGTAGACTGCAGTCTGATGCTAGTTAAGCAGTGTCCTCTTCCCAAGCAGATAGGGAAACACCCTGCTAATTTTGTCAGGCAGAAAAGAAAAAATTCTTCCCGAGTACAGTACTGACTCTTATATTCACATTTGCAGTTTGGAAGTTTGGTAAGTAGTTTTTTGTCAGCTTATACACATCTCATAATATTTTCCCCTGTATGTACTAACAGACTACCACTTGGCTATTACTATTTTTTACTCTGTGATGTTATTGTGAGTCCAGTGGTAACTGGCTGTGGAAAAGTGCATTTGGTCTAAGCTGGTTTGAAAAGCTACGCCTTTGAGCCTGGCCTGGGCTCCAGAATCATTTGAATAAATTGTTAGGAGCTGTGGCGCTCTGTGCACAGGGGAAGGATGCAGAGCACAAGGCGTAACTGTTGCCACAATGGGAATAGTATTCAGGGTGGCATTTGTGTAAAGCAAGTTGGGGTGGGGAGGGAATAGGATAGATCCTTGCACATGCTGTTCTGTCTGGTGCCTAGCAAAGTCTCAAGCATGCCTCATGCACTGTTAGGAATCGCTGAAAAGAATGAGGGAACTCTGTTAAAGCTTGAGGCCCGAGAAAAACCTCATTTGGCAATGGAAGCTGAAGTGTGTGCTTTTAAAATCAGACCAGCTATTTATGTCCTTTAAATAAATCTAATTTAACATTTCATAAACATTTTCCAATAGCTTTATGTTGTTCAAACCTACAAAAATCTATTTTTATATGTCATTCTTCAAGATTTTTTTTTAAGAAACAATTTTCCCCTTCATTTTCCTGACTTGCAGCCACCAGTGAAAAGTGTCCCCTGAATTGCCTGCAGCCTGATGCCTGCTGGTAACTGTGCTGCAGAACCAGCATGGGCAGCCTCCAAACAAGCTCTTCCCACACTCGTGTGCCAATGGGTCTGGAAGCCTGTGTGGAAAAGTCACTGTATCCAATTACTAAGTTGTCATTCAGATTTGTAAAAGTATGCTAATGCTTCTTTTTACAGGAGTTCCTTGCACATTATTGCTCAGGGCTTCCACATCGCTGTTTCCCACTGTTAATGTCAAATAAATACATGGGTGACTGGAAAATACAGGCTTCCTCTGCCTGGGCTTGCACACACAAAATCGTTGAACTTTTGTAGCCTTGTCAGCTGTGTCACAGGGGGCTCAAAGTCTAAAAAGAAACACCAAGTCAAGTTCTCTTCCAGTATCTTAAGCTTCTTTAAAGTGACTATTTTCCACAGTAAGTTGTACACACGGATAAAACACCATTCAGATTAATATGGAATAAAATAACATTAAAAAGAACCACAGGGTTTTTTCTGCCCCAGATCTACCTATGGAGGAGGCCACATTTGTAGAAATTAATTGGTCAGCTCAGGTCTTTTGCTGTAAAGGCCCTTACATGTCTAATTGCACTCATGTTCTTTGGCAGGCGTGTCTGCGTGGATGTTGGGGGCCCTGAAGTATTTTGGGTACCGTGCAGGAAAACAGCAGTGGTGATGAAAACAAGCATATTTAAATAAGTGACCGTGGTTGCTGACAAACTTTATATCAGTTTTATCCTTTACCATTTTAAACTGGAAATACTTGAGATACATTGAAATACTAATGTTTATGTAGCAAAACTCTGTAGAGCTAATTAGTTCAGACATGCAATGCACTCTGAAGTGAGCTTCCACTTGTCCCCCCTTGGCACTCAGCAGCTCACATCATGGAGCAGAGTTGAGGTCAGATGGATGGAGAATGTGTTTCTCCTCATGCCTGCCAGCTCTAGCAGGTTTTCCAGTCCATAGATCCAGATGTGAGGTAACCCAAAGTAAAAATCCCAAAGTGGATGTTGGGTCCTCAGCAATCGCTGTTGTTCTGCAGGTTCAGCTTCTGCTCTGCTGTGCTGAAGTAGATGTGGCCAGAGATGCGCACCCAGAACCTGCTCGTTTCATTGCTTTTACAGTGTCTGCAGTGCATCGTAGAGGGCGTGAAACTTTTGATCCTATTGAGTCATTTGTACTGATGGAGTTTGTAAAACTGTATTAGGACTTAAAATCTTTAGCTCAGGTATGTTATGCGTTCATATGTAAGCAAATAATCACTCATTTTTAATCTTGGCAGCTATTTATTTTGAGCAAATAACCTACAGACTTGCAGGCCTGGTTGTGCCAGTCTGTGTTAAAAAATAAAAGTCTGTAGGAGCAAAGATAGTAATTTTGGAATTTTCCCTCTTCTAGTTCATTACCTTTCTTTACCCAAATCTTGCAGTTGCTCTGCATAGGACTGTGTATATGTAATATATTATGGAGAGTGGAAGCAAGTGGGCATATACAGCACAGGCGCTGCTTTGCTCTGCTCATTGCCTGCAGATGCCCAGGCTTTGACGGTCTGTGAGCAGCATCATTGGAAACTGGGGCTATAAAACCCCAGTGTGTGACCTGTTGATCTCCATGGTGTCTCCTGGTGTTTCTGTTTTACGGTCCTTTTACATCTCTCTCACCTTCCTAGTGCTTGCATTACTGGAATGCAGCACCAGACTCTGGGATAAGGCAGGTGAAATGGTTGTAAACTAAGAAGGATATTAAAGATTTTGCTCCTCTCCTCAACCATTTTGGATTTCAGTAAGATTATTAGCATGACAGGGTTATAGTTATATTTAAAGGAACACAAAACATGAAATACTGTATGGAGACTGGTGCTTCAGTTGTGACTGTGAGAGTTACTTACTAACACTTAAATATCAGTGGTAAGTTTCTGTAAGTCTTTCCATCCAGCACAGCAATGCAGTGAAAGGCGAATCTCATGTCTACATTTTACTTGCTTTGTGAGACCAGGCTCTGACTTCTAGAATTTATAGCCATTTTCAATCAGTAGCTCACTTAATCATATTTTCTTGCTTTCTCCCCATCTTCCAAATAATCGACATGAGAAGAGAAAATCCTAAAGGGAAGAGAGTAGGAAACAAACAGAGAAAAACACTAGCACTATCTGACCCTTTCTCAACCAATTTTTGAGTTTAGTTTATTCAGGGCTTGTGAAGTAGCACATTGTTTTTCCCGTGCAGGCAGAAACTGGGCACCAAGTGACTGAAGATTATGTATGTTACTGACACTAGCCTGAAATTTTTCAATTCCTTTGACAGCTAGCCTTGCAAGCATGCCAGGAGTGAATCTCATCAACGTATTAAATATTGTTCCCTATAGAAAGTAAATATTAGTGCTTTAAAGCACCTTGCAGGCTGTGTCCAGTTGGTTCTGAGTAGGTTTTTGTTCTGAGGTTTTTGTTTGTGTGGGTTTAGCTATATTTGTAAGTGGTAAATGCTAGCATATACTTAGCTAGCACAGAGAGAAAGAATTCAATCTGTTTTAGTAGTGCAAGAGGTACCCTTGAGAGTTACTCCTAACAAAAGCTGTTCTTACCGTTTAAATGAATATTATGCTAAATCTAAACAGAAACCTAGCACTGCTGAAGAACAAAAGATGTGAAAAACTTTATTTAATTGACACTGTGGTGTCAGATGGATGGGAGCAGTGAGCTAAACAAGTTCCTCCTCCGGGTTTGTGCCTCAAGATTGCTCTTACAGCTTCATCTCTGGGGTGCTGTTATGCTCCCACCTTTCCCCTTTGGCCGGCACTGACAGATCTTTCCTTTATTTGGTAACAGGCTGCTACAAAACGTTCAAGATTTTTTGTATATCTCTGTCATATTTAAATGAAATCACCTAACAGGTTTGCAACAAATAATTTCTTAAAATTCAGAATGTGAACCTCATTGACTTGGGAGAGCAGAATAGCGTGAACCTTTGATCTTTAGGAAAACATATGAAAAACCCCAAACCCTCTGACTATAATAGATTCAGTGATCTACAACTTAAATGATGGAGACTGTATGATGATTTTTTTTCCCATGGGGAATTTAAAGTCTTACTTTCTTCATAAGCCCAACTATAACATGAATTTTTCACAAGTGTATGAGTCTATATACTCTAATCTTGTAGCATGGATTTCTCTTAACACGAGCTGCTTAAAGTAAAGTATCTCACCTAAACTAGTAATCTAAGACACACACCCCACCTCCCCCAGCTGATAGCAATGCCAGGGTGATTCATCTCACCTGCTTTACTCACCTATCCTAGAATGGGATAAATGGCAATCTGGAGACACTTATCTCTCTTGCTTGACTACAGAAGGAGCCTGGATGACTGGCTTTGCCAAGCCCCCTGATTTGTAGGTGGCCTATAGACCAGGGAGACTCTCTCTTTTGATCTCAGTGCTGGAAGGATTGCTTATATATCGATGTATATGCATGTAGTTGTACTAATAATAACATCTTTCCTATTACTCAGTGTTTTGTGTATGCATTTGTGTACACTTAAGTGAGCAGTATTTAAATGTGTAATTTCATGTCCCAAACTTCTTTTTAAGAAGTAGCAAGACAAAACTGAAATATGCATATGCAGATAGTTACACAGGCACAATAGTTTCTTTCCCACATAGGAACAGGGCACCTGTCATTGTAACGAGTGAAATTCCCACCAGTTTGGTACCTGGGAAAGGCCAATCTAGGCTGATCTCAAATGGGATACATAAACCTTATTCTGAAAATTTAGAAAATGTCCACCATAATTGTATCCTTTTAGCTGCAGAGGAAGGTGTCTGAGCTCACGTATTCATGGAGTGGCACATCAGCAGAGCCCAGCTCAGTTTAGTTCATGGTAAGTCTAGATCTATGGCAATGGGCAAGCTGGTTAGGTTTTCTGTACCCAGGTTTTCCATAGTGCAGTGTTTTTCGTGTTGCTGAGGAACCCCAGTGGCTGGATAGTTTCAGTATACTAACCACTGCTATGCAGCACTCCTGTCCTCCAGCATACCAGGAAACTGATGCAGACCCTTCAGCACTTGGTTCCTTGCTGACCTGAAAGGAATGACCAAAGTACTGAATTTCTCTATCCTGGTGGCTACATGGTCTCCTTAAAATGCTCAGCTACAAAGCGCTAGCCGTGAGAAGTCAGTGCTGTGGCAGTACTTGGTGGTTGCTAGCTGCTTCCCGTGAAGTGAGCACTGGCCAGGTGAGCTGTGAGTACACACAGAGACGGTGGGATCTTCCTGAGTTATCTTTCCGAATCCTAGGCTGTCAATATCTGGGAATTATACGGGCACCTCTGTACTGGACACCTATACAGCAGAACCAAGATACATGTCACAGGGCTTAAGGCATATAGCTGGTTTTTCTCTGAGACTCATCCGAGAGGCATCCTGGGAACCCTGTTGCAGAGTTCATCCCTCTGCCACAGATGATTTTCAGTGGGGGTTATGGGGGCTGTTGCACACAGAGGCTGCACGTGAACAGCCCAGGCAGGCTGCTGGAGGCACAGGCGTTGGGAGCTTCCATAGGAACTGTTGGCAGAGGTGGTGGAAAGCGCCAGGGGATGGGTAGCTGGGCACACCTTTGCCAACAGCCCGCAGGGATTTAGCACAAAGTGCTATTGGAAACTAACTCGCTCATCTGACGTTTGCTTTCCTTTTTTCTTTTTTAATGGCAGAGACGGGGTGGGGGGGGAAGGGGGGGAAGAGTGTTTATTTAAAATGAAGGGAAGTTAAAGATACACGTGGGAAGCTCTGAATTAGCACAGATACTGTCTGCTTTCCTTGTTTTCTTGTAATGTCAAAAGCATCAAGTAATGTTTAAACTTCAACTGGTGATGTTTTGATTAACTGTCATGTAGCTAGCGATGATGATGGAAGCAAAAATGGCACATGAGCACACCTCCACCCTGGGCATTGGTAAGACAAGGTTGATTTAGTGGAGCTGAGTGGACTGTTCCACCGATATCGTGTTATATCGTATCGTGACACATTCTAGAAAGAGCTCTCCATTTTCTGGGCTAGATTTTGACTTTCCTCTGGTTTTTGCAGTGGTATAATGCTGCAAAAGTATTTCTTTATTTTGCCAAAACAGTGGCAAACTGGAAAATCTTGGTCTGGGAGATTCAACCTGCTTCTTAAAATTTACAATCTCAAGATACAAAAGTAAGAATCTTATTTTGTGTCACATTCCAATAAAACTCCCAACTTCCCAAGGGAAGATGTGAGGCACAATCTGTGTGTGACTTTAAAAGGCTTGGATAATTTTTTTAGGTTCTTTGGGTAGCAGATACGAAATACATTTTAGTTGATATAAGGACCCCAAATTTCATCTATTTTGTACGATGTTTTTGGCTTAAGTAGAGTATATTTTGATGTTGTTTGTTATTAATTATTTAAGACCTTGGCTTAATTTTAAGAACAATTTTCTTTTCACTCTGATCTTCTAAAAATGCTGTGCTTTGAAAAAAGAAAGTCCTTGTTGAAAATCTGAGAATTCTCAAATATTTCCCCTGTGAGCCCATTTTCCTGATCCCAGCCGTTGTTTGTGCATTCTCCTCCAAAAGAGAAGTTGAAAAGGAGAGAGAGACAAAGAGGAAAAGGGATCACAGTATCTCAATTTTATTTTCTTTCCTGAAAAGTATTCTCTTAGGACAGACAGTAATTGTTGTTTCTAATGACACAAACTTGAAGGGAAACAGAAGACGACTACAAACAGGTTTATGGGCCTATCAGCAGGAATATGTGGCTACAAATTGCTGAGTAAATGAAACAGCCTGTTGTTTCCTAAGTCTAAGTTTGTGAGTGTTATGCCAAAGTATTTGAGGAGGAGCTAGAGCACCAGGCGGTGTAAAGGATACCTGCTGGGTCCTAATTGGTGCTCACTGTTGTTAATGGCTTCCTGTGGCTGAATGTTTACTTGTCATTTGTTTTGTGCTTTGTTTCCCAGCTACTGGAAGGAAAAAAAATACTGACCAAAACTTTATTTTACTTTTATGTGGACATCCCTGGACATCAAGTGCCATGCTGCAAATTGTCTCACAATGCTAAATACCTTGAGTCTATTCCTCAGTCCTATAATTATCTGGTATACTTCAAAAGTTACATTTGTTTTGCATATTGTTTTCTATTTTGGAAAAAAAGATATATTATGTATAAATTATATATTTTGGAAAATATATTAATTATATAACTGAGGAAATTATGCAATATAAATATCTGGGGCTTTGTTTACTGCAAGGTTTTACATGGTTAGACATTGAAAAAATACCTCAGATAATACCACTCTATTTTTAAGCATCTATTTTCTTAAGATGTCAAATTTTATGGGATACTTGTGAGTGGTCTGTGACAGATGAGGAAGAACGAAACTTTACATGCTTGGAAATTTCCTACAAAAGAGTTCCTGTATGTGACAGCCACTGTCTCGTTTAGTGGTATTTTTTTCTGTTCTAATCTGAAGGGACTTAAAAAAACCCCAACTACCCAGGCCAAATTTTCAGACCCTTTGCTTGCTCTGTCCTTAGTTTCCCTAACAAGACAGCCTGTTAGTGCCAGCTATGGTGTGAACCCCTCCCTGCTGGGAAAAAGGAGTGTAAACGCTATTTTTAAGTAGGCTACTGAATAATTTGTGGTGAATAACCATGTATATACATTACTGATCAAGAATTAGAACTAGTAAAAACTTCCTAATCCCGTAATTTTAAATCATCTGCTTCTCCTGCACTGGGTTGTGGGATTGTGGTTTTTTTGAGTGGGGTCAAGGGAGATTTAATTTCCGTAATCCTAGAAAGCAATGCAGACTTATGAGAAAAAAATGCATATATCCCAATTTAGTAGCTAATTCTTATTCTGCATACGTCCGAAGAAGAATTTTCAGCTATTTGCCCTCTGTTCACAGGGGTATACAGTCTGATACATGAATACATAATATAATTACAAAGAACTGAATCAGTTTGTTAGAGATAAGGCTATGTCTGAGAGCCACTTCTATAGCAGTAATATGTTAGATTTCATTCAGCGTTTGCGATGCCCTCAGAAGCAAACCAGACAATGCGGGAGAAGGTTTCAATGAAGTGCAGGCCATTTTGTCTGGGGACATAAATATAATTCCTTGATTACCATTGACTGCCATGTCAGCTGTTTCACATACATGTTCTCTTCCATGTGCATTTGGCTCGTACACCTGGCAGATGCACTCTCCACAGAGTATTATCTCATGCTATTTTGTGTTACCACTCCAGATAACACCACCTGGAACTCTCCTTTATCAGGCACCAAGTTTACAAGCTACTAAGAGCTGAAGGAAACTTCATCCAGTGTAAAAGACTGGGATTTAGATATTGAGTTCCAAATACTTAATCTGTGCTTACCTAGATACCAGAGAGAGGAAAGGAAGATGCCTCTAAAATTATTTTTGACAGGTGACCAGGTAGATTTCCACTTTGCAGACTGATCTCAGGAAAAGCACATCTAACTAATGTGGGAGCCCTTTTCTGTACTTCGTGAAGAATTGTGAACAGTTAAGAATAAAGAGGCATCTAAACTGCTTTCCTCTGAGTAGGAACATGATGATTTTTAAAAAAAAAAAAAGCAGAATAAATTATTTGCCCCATCTTCAAGGGGAAGCTTAGTATATATTAGAGTAGTCTCATTCCAAAGTATGTCACTAACACATCTTCTGGCCTTTAGCAAGATATTTGGTATCTTTTTATTTCTTTTGTTGTTGTTATTGAGTATTAAATAATCTAGTATTTTTATGTTCTCTTTCTCTCTCAGATTAGAAGACTACAGAATGAACTAAAAAGGTGTGGGGCCTTAAAGAACCAACAGGACCGTGAAGACTTTCGGATGCTGATTCCACAGGGCTGTCGTTTGGAACTCAAAGAAAAGCCAGAGGATACACAATCAAAAAGTTGGTTTTCTTGCACACCTGGGTATATCTGAATATTTAAGTAGG
Source organism: Falco peregrinus (assembly GCF_023634155.1). NCBI lineage: Eukaryota > Metazoa > Chordata > Aves > Falconiformes > Falconidae > Falco > Falco peregrinus. The sequence continues at coordinate 52,569,209 of NC_073727.1, read as the reverse complement.
TTGGGGGGTGGTGGGAAGGTGGTGGTGGTGCAGGGAATAACCCCAAAGCAAAACTGATTGCGAAAAATGGCAGGAAGAAGGCAGCAAGAAAAGAAGCCAGACCTTTAATTGTTGTAGGAGTGTATAACACATTAAAATCAATGCAGCTCGTTTATGTCACCTGAGAACCAAGCCCAGTAATGTGGTGTTATCCCTTTAGACCAGTTCTTCTGTTTATTACATTATATTTTTTTTCCGCTTGTTAAACAAAAAATATCTCGGGGTCTAGAAAAAGGAAAACTGAAGTCCATTTCAAATAGAAATATGAAACAACAAATTCCAAAGTAATCTTATTTCAATTATTTTAATAAAAAAGAAGCCTATATGCCAGAGTATGTAGAAAGTCTGATTAGTTTGCCCAGCATGTTTTGAACAGGTGGTTTTCATGACTGACTATACTACAACATTAAACTGATTATTCAAGTACACTATCTTTGGATTAGGATGAGAAATACCTTGACCTTACCATTGTAAGAATTGGTGTATCACTTGCTCATTCTGATCCTCTTAAAAGTCATTGAAATATGCAGATTGCATGTTCAGTCTTTGCTACCTTGCTCCTTTCTTAACCTTTCCCTATTTATTTTACATCCTTATGTTGTTTTGTACCCAAATTTTTACCACAATCCTGCAAATACCTACTTGGTTTGCTGGAGCTATTCCATTAATCTAAACTTGCTTGCTGAATCAAGGCTGCCAGATCTATGAATTAAGGGAAAAGTGTATTAGCTGATTAAACCTGATCCCTTGATTTCTATAGAGGTGTCTCAATCTCCATCAGTAGATTTGGAGCATAGATTACTCTGCACTTATATCTTCATATACTATAAAATATCTTGTTTTACACAAATCTATGAGTACTACGATATTAAGACATTAAAAAAAATAATAGCGATAAATGCTAGTCTAGAAACTGAGTACCTGAGTGTTGGAAAGCTGTTAGAATTGAACAATTTTTATTCCTTTCACAAGCCAGCAGTAAAGTTTTGATTATGATTGTGCTTTGACTTTACAATGATTGCTTCCCAAAGTTTGCCTTTCGGTGCCTTTGTAAGAACCAGTATGGAGCAGCCAGCTCTAGTTTCCCTAAGCCAAAGATGTGGGCAGCTGAAAAAGCAATTTATATTATAGGTAAACAAAACACTTGTGCTTTCAAATGGTGCTGCTCAGACTTTAATTATGTCATCCAGAGTAATTTCTCCCTGTGTCTAAGCTGTGCTTGGTACAGGAGAATAGTGGAGGCAGTTACTGAGAGCCTGGCAGTAACTTGAAAGGACCTGCCTCCATGCTTCAAATGCTTAGACAGGCAAAATAATTCTTTTGCTGATAGATGTTCCCTGAAAAGATTAAGTTGGCCCAGTAGAACAGTATTTTGGCCCGTCAGCCTGTGTCTTCACTGTGGTTTTGCTAGAGTAGTTGTGTCCCATGGTGGTAGAATTGCTCCTTGCCTTCCCCACAGTATTCTTAAGTCATGTGGCTGCCTGGCAAGGTTTAAAATGTGGACCTGGCTTTTGGAACACACTCATCAGGCTTCTCAGTTCTTTTTAACTTCCCAGTTGAGAAGAAGGAAAGTTAGTACTCTTGTCTTTTTCTTGGAGAGCTTGGGATGATCCTTTCATTTTACTGTAAATTTGAGAGTGAACTCACATCCACTTGCGTACCACGCGAATAACACTGTGCTGTATGGTGGGAAAGGACTGTAGAAAGGTAGAGAGAAATATTATTTATTCAAGCAGTGTTTTCAGACTGGGGAAGTTCTGTTTCAGATTCAGGGACCTGCTGCTGCTGTTAGGGGGAAATAAGAGAGATAAAGAAAAGAGCCTTGGAGAAAGTGTCCAAGTTTTCAATGTTGCACACACGCAAATTAAGTGGTATGGAGGCAGGGAGAGTGTTTGAGGGTATATGGGTGTAAGAGGAGTGACACAGAGATAAGGAGAATGCAAATGCTTAGAAGAAGCTTTGTTGGTATTTACCCCATCTTCTTGGTAGAACACCTTCCCTTCCAGCTCATTACTGCCAGGTGTCCTGTGCGAAGGTGCTGTAGACTGAAAATGCAAAAATGTTTGAAGGTTGGTGAGGAAGAACACTTGAAGAGACTCAATAGCATTCCCAGTTCCAATTATATTCATTGGAGAGATTGATTCTGCTGTCTGAAAACTGTTTTGGTAAAAAAACACTTTTGAAATAAGCTGGCAATGAAAACTGGTTGGCTGAAAAGCAGCAGGATATGAAGGAAAGTAAAAATATCTCCTATTTTTACTTCAGTCCCCTTCTCACCTCCTCCCCTCAAACCTGCTAGTTGCCCCTCTTTGTGTACAGTTCACCAGCTGTGCCCTGTGAGATGAGCTGGGGTGGGCCACGTTCCTCACACCCCTGTGCAATGCATACATCGCTCTCCCAGTCTGCCAGACTTGGCAGTATTTCTTGGGCCAGACTGTCAGGTTGCTGAGGATAACTTAAGGTTTAATTTGCAGTTTGCATTCTTTTCCTAAGTACTGCATGGTCTGTCAAAAGCAGTCGTATGATTATGAACTCAATGGTTCCATCCATCTATCTTTTAATTTAATAAAGTCAGTTCTGTCCAGAAGGTATTTCACATGTCGGGCACACTGAGCTCATTTATATTGCAAGGGACAAAAATAGCATCCTGTTTCTACAGGCATGAAAAATGTGGTGAGCCTCAGCCTCCTCCTGACAAATTAAATATTCAAATCTTCAATCCAGATATTTTCTTTATGGTACACAGGTATACTTGTGGTCATTTTGTGCCTGAATTTACCTGTTTGGAGCGTATAATTTGCTGTATAAGCTGCTATGTTCGCTATATAATTTGGGTATACAGTTCCATACTAGAATTTTCTATTTAATATGTTTACAAATTTACAGCCTATTTACCAAATTATAACCTAGACAATGAAACAGGTTGAACGACAAGTTGTATGTTTTTGGGTTGGGATTTATAGAATTGAAAATTAGGACTTTATCCTGTATATTTGACAAGGTGGGTTAAAGTTTTATTTGCAAGTACAGAAAGTGTATTACATGACCTCTAACCTTTTAACAACTTGGAAGGAGTTACCATTGCTGAATTCTGGCAATGTTACTACGAGTTAAAGAAGCAGTTGTGTACAGGAGGAAACCGAGGGGTGGTATATCTGGTCTGCTAGGGCCATTTTGCAGTAAAAGATTAGATTTTTATTTGTTTCTCTCCTTTTATTTTTCCTTGTGGTTTTCCCCTCCCTGATTCCAGTGATGGAACAGGAAACAGAAGTGAAATTTTTTTTTTCAAATACAGGTATTTGGCTTGAAGGAAAAAAAGGGAGGAAAAAAAGCTACAGAATGTTTAGAGATGGAACTTTAACCATCTTTTGGTTTAATTTTCATATACTTCTCTGGGTCTCCTTAACACGGGGCAGATGTTATCAAGTGATACTCCATTTGATGTTCCAATGTGCTACAGGCTTTTTTTCTCTTCTCAGGACAGCTGAAACCAAACACTGCAGTAACTGACCATCAGAACAGCTTTTTCCCTATCTCTGGACTTCTAGTGTATTCAACACTGTTATCTAAGTGATGGTTACATCATCACCAGTAGTAATAGTGTTTGTGTAGAGGACTTTTCTCCTCCCTACCACTTACCCATGCAATGTTGGTTGCTTTCTGTTTTCACTGAAGAGCGAAGCTATCAAGTTATGCTCCCATCCCAGTGTGGTGGCAATGCTGCAGTGCCCTGACACTGGTCTGATGTCCTCAGCTCCAGTGGTGGAGAATGGGCCTGCTAATGCCCAACTATTTGCTTGGACAACTTCAGCTGGGTCTCTTGCATTTGCTGTGATTGTCAAGGTGGCACAATCTTCCTGCAGACATGATGCAGGTGACAAGCTAGGTTTTACTTAATGGATTTAAACTGTAAGGCTGAGACCTTGAAGGTGGCCTCCAATGTGAGAGGTGACTCATTTGATCGGATGAACACTTTTCTTCTGCTCAAAAGAGGGCTTCAGCCTCTTGTGCATCTTAAGACTCAGCCTCTTTCCTCCCGGTTAGACTGGAGAAAAATGTGCTGTGTGGACTTATAAGTGAAATCTTGATAGACCTGAAGCTGTGCAGGTCTCCTCTGTTAAACTAAAGATGCCACTTAGATCGCCTCTCAGCTGCAGTCCCCTGTGTCAAGATCTCCTCTACAGCATCACCTGGCATGGAGGATCCTCCAGCCATCCCACTGCCACCCTGGCTGCCTGCACGGCCACCACCACAGCAGTAGTGGGGCACTTCAGAGCAAAACGCTGCCTCAGTTGTTGGAAAGTGGGTATCTGCAGATGCAGGAAAGTGCAATGACCCAGTTACGTCTTCTGACTATCTGTCCTCTTCCCTAGTATCATGTCTGCCTTTCCTGGGGAGCACTGTAACTCACTGTAGGACGGGAAAATAGCTGGTTATGTTGCCCCGTGAGGGCAACAACATGCCTTGGGTAGTAATAAATGCACTTTCTATAAATGAACTTAAATATATGAAGAGTTACTTGAGTTCTGGGTAGGGTTTAGCATTGGAGCTAGTTTGCAGTGAATGGCCCTGATGCACCCAGGAGTAGTTTGCAGTGAGCAGCTCCGACGAGCCGCCATCCTGCACCGAGCAGTGGGGCTGGGGCCAGCTCTGTGCTTTTGTGTAGGCTGGCAGGAAGGCTCACTTGGACAGCCACATGTGACTAAAAACAATTTATTCTATTGCCATTAAAGTACCTATAAGGCCATGTTAATTTCCATCTTTACAGTCTAGGTAGATGTTGCCTTTATAAACAGCAGGTTTGTCTATTCTTAAAATTACTTTTCCATAGGATTTAGCCACCAGCTGAGGCCTGTGGGAGGATTTAGATTAACCATTATGCAATGTGCAGAACTGATGAAAAGGACCATGAAAGAAAAGTGAATTTTACCCTTATACAGAGAGCAAAAGTGAAAACACACATTATAATTTGCCTCATTCTTTATTTAAGGAAAAAACACCACGCATGAATGACTGTCTAGCCTGGGTTAGCTGCAAGAAAGCCAAGTCGTGCACCCAGAGAAAGTCCTAAATTACCTCCCTGTGCGCAAGCACCCTGGGTTCCCACCAGTGTAAGTGACAGCAGAAAACGGGTCGTAAGTGCTGGAAGTGAAAAAGCACCCTCTCCTAGCTTCTGGAAAGAGTTTTTTTTGTAGACGCTTTCAGGTGACTTTCTGTAATTGTTCCCAAATGAAGGGAGGATTAGCTCAGATGTCACCAAACCGTGAGGAGGCCTGGCTGGCCTTTCATCCTGCCCCAGGCTAAGGGTGGGCCTTGCGGGCCCTGTTTGCCTGACCCAAGGCAAATATGTCTTGGCTCAGTGCTTGTTTCTATATGCTTGACTCAAGCAGAAGTGATTGTTCACAAATAGGTGAGAGAAAAATAAAGTGGAGAAATGAAGGGGCAGCTTTTTATGCTTGAAAAGGGGAAAAGGCTGCTTGAAAATTGCTTGAAAAACCTGAAAAGTTTCAGGCTATTATATTGGCAGAACAGTAAGAAGAGACAATGAAGTGCAGTCAAGGTATTTTTGGAAGAATTATACTCTATGGAAAACAGAAAGTTTTAGCCAGGAGTTCAGAGGGGCTGGTTGAAGCGAGTTGGCTTGTTTTTTCTTACCTGGCTTGGGGCAGCTTTAATGGTGTTCCCAAGGGTGGGATGGGGAAAGAAAAGCAAGAGGGGAAAATGGCACCTATTCAGATTGGCTTCTGGATACTCACTTTCTTTCCCCTAGTATTCTGCATTTTAGGAATATATTTCCAGTCACACAAGGATCTGCAAGTAGTTATAATACCGAGCAATTCTATAGCTACAACAGTACACCTATGCAATGCAAGTATACAGGTAGCCTCCTGGTTGCAAGTCTGTGGAGATTCAGGCTCAGAAATCTTTTGGTTTTCTCCATTACATGCAAATCAATTTCAATCAAAGGCCGTGTCCGTTCACAAACTGGCACTGATTTAAATGTATCTGTGATTTGTAAGTGGTACAGGCGGTTGATGTGAGTTTTACACAGACATTGCTTAGAGTGTTTCCTGGTTTTGTGGTCCTGTCCAGCAGTGTTAGAGAGATATATTCAACCCTTGTATTAAGATTTTCTTGTATGTTTATGCGCTTATGTTCACAGCGCAGACCTTTATACATGTTGGTGCCATTCCACTTAAGTTCCCATCATAAAAAGACAGGCAAGTCTTCTTTCAGTTTTCATTTAATTCCACTGTGTACTTCAGCTATAGGTTAAGCGAAGATCCTCAGCCTCATGAAGTTAAAAAAAAAAAAATCTTTAAAATAATTTTCCTCTGCAGTTCTTGTTCTCCAGCTCTGACTTTAGTTTACAAGAAGGCCAACTTCTTGTTACTCTGAGAAAGGAGTTTTTATATTAGCTTGTTGCAGGGAGCAACCCTAGAATAAAGGAGTACTAGATCCAGAGTGTTTAATGCACCATGTCATTTCTTTTCAGAATTTAGTTTTAACTTTTTAATACTTCTCCTGAGCATTAGATGACAAAATAGTATAGATTAGTTCAGCTGGAAGGGACCTACAGTGATCATCTAGTTCAACTGCCTATCAGTATGCAAAAAAAAGAAGAAAAAAACAGTATGCAAAATATTTTACAAATTAATTATTTCAAATTTGTTCCAAATTGTAGGTATTAAAACAATTAAAATGTAAGCAAGGAGGTGTTGTTGGTTAGGGTTTTTTCTTGGATGTTGCTGCTATGCATAATAAACTCTTAAAGTGAATGAGGATTAGCTGAATAGCAAGAAAGTAGATTCCATGTTCAGCTGTTCCTGACACTTGGAACACTGTTTTGTTTATATCTAAGCAGAACTGCATATATTTAACTGTTGAAAGATGGAGTTTTAACTGAATCAGTCTTGAGCATAGAACTGTAATGTCTTTGTTCAGGTAAAGACACCTACATTAGGCTATACGTTTGTGGAGACCAGAATGTGGCAGACAGTCCTGCTGCAGAGAGTGGTGGCTGTGATGCTCCAGGAAGGGCTGCTGATGGGCAGCTTGCACACAGCCATGTGGGCTTGAAGGCTGAGAGTTTCCTGGCATGAGCACCAGCTGCTTCGTGCTGCTTAGCTTCTGTGCTAGAAAGCTTCCCTCGGCACGCTTGATTTACTATTGTTGGCAGAGCATCAGCGGCTCCTAAGAAATGGTTTGTAGTTTGGCATGTGAAGAAAGCTGTGAAGATGCTGAGAACAAACAGGTGTGCTTTGGCTTTCTGAAATGACAGAGTATCCTGAATCAGTAGCGTTTGTTTCATTCCCCCCTTCATTTTGTGCCTCTTGATAGTTAGATCTGAAATATAAAGATACAGTTTAGTAATTGTTGCTTCTTTCACTGGAATTATTTTAACTGAAAATAAACAGAGGGAACTAAATGTGTAAGTATATTGTGTAAATGTGAAAGCAAATAATTTCTTCACTCTCTTATTCTAAGAAAATGAGGGTTGCTTGTAATTCTGCTGTCTGTCTGTCCCTATTTCTGCCCCTACTTTTGAACACACTGGCTAGTTTCATCTGAAGGTTTTGAAAAGGTTTGTGAAAACTGTTATCTGGGAACAGGAGTGTGAGTCAGGCACGAATCTGAACGAGAGATTTCAATGCAAGTTCAAGCTGCCTTTTTTAATGTCACTTTGAGGACATGTTCAGCATGGTCGCTGTGAGGAGCCAGCGAGTGAGACCTTTTACCTATCTTTTGGCATAGAATTTAGGGATAATGAGCAGGAATTGGAAATTCAAGAGTAAGGGAAGGGAAGTCACAGAGGATATAGAACAACTATTTTTGTTATTGCTGTTACATTTTATTTTTAATGTAGTTAAAGCTGCTATGGACTGATTATTTTACCACATGTAAGTGCACAAGATCCTGGGAGTGTGATGCATATATTTAATTCAGTTCATCACAGTTCCATAAAGACAGGAGCAGAGAAAAACTGAAGAGGAAAAGATTTATAGTAGATCAGGATGACCAAGATGTGGACAAGCACGTTGTCTGGATTTGTTTTATTGAGGAGGATGACCTGAAAGACAGGAACTATTCTGGCATTGATAAGTAGACGTATTCAAAACTGAGGTTTTAGATATGGGAAGGGTGTTGTTGCTAACAGCAATGGAGAAAAGGAAATAACATAAAAGGAAAAATACAAGCTGTTCAGTAAAAACAGCAAAGTTTAGTATTGGGCAAATGGTCATCCTTCCAGGGCAGCAGATCAGAAGCTTATTAAATGTGAAGGGCTAAACTGAAGGAGGATCAGTTGGGTATTGAGATGTAGATTTGTGATCCATTTACCTAAAGGTGATAGTCATATCAGTGTGAAGAGAGGAGGCTCCCTGAGGATAAGATACAGAAGATGAGAACCAGGATAGAGCTTTGAAGAGCTCTCGCAGACTGGGGAGAAGAGACAGAGGACAACGAGGAGCCGTTAGAGGATGATGAGAAATCCATGTATGTGCTGGGCTGCAATGTAAGAACAGGGGGGCATCAGAAGTGCCTATGGCTTGCTCCTTGCAGCCTAGATCATACTTACTGTATTTGAGCTTGCCTGCTAAAAATAAGTTGGATGGCTCTACCTAGGGGCCAAATCCAAGGTGAGTTTTAAAGGAGAAAAAGAGTGACAAGGAAGGGTGGGAGCCAGGATGGAGAAATATAGTGCAGGCTGTCACAGGACTGAGGAGGGGATAAAACTGAGATGCATGCAGCGTTCAGCACAGCAGAGGTGAAAAGGAAGAAGCCAGGATGGGTCAAGGAAGAGGCGCTGATTGCGAGTAGGAGTATTATGCTTCAGAGGGATGAGGCAGAAGTTTAAATACCAAGGAAGACTTGGGACCTGAGGTTTTGTGTATACTGTCTAGGGGCTGCTGTAGTGTACTTGAATGTTAGTAGCTGAAAACAATGGCTTCCCTCTCTTCTTTCCCACACCTGCTTCTAATCACAACAGAATAAATCCCTGAACTTCTCTATTTCATGCTTCAGAGAGCCTTCTTTTCCTGGAGCAGTATCACTCTACATGTGTCCAGTGCCTCTTGTCCTGAAAAAAGCCCTGGCTTTTCCTCCTCTCAGGCATCACTGAAATGCACCTGCCTTAGGAGGAGGCAGCAGTCTGTGGACAATGCGGTCTTGGCCCTCAGTGCAGGGGCAGGAGGAGAGGCTGCCCCTCTTGATGTGGAATAGCTTTTGAGGAAGTGAATTTTCTAAGGACCAGCCTTGCCATCCCCACCCAAATACTGTTTCACTTTTTGGTATAGAAATTCCAGAAAAGCAGCCACTGATAGGCAAGAAATCGTCATCAGTTGTATAAATAAACTTTCTTCCCTTTCCAGGCTACCTTCCACTCGCACCCGTAACTCCCAGACCAGAGCCTGCTGAGCACCAGCTGCTCCTGTTTAAACTCTAGACACAGAAGCTGAGATGAAGGTGAAATTCTGTTATTTGAAGTTGTATGTGTTGTTATTCACTTCACTCTAAAGTTACTGTTAACCTTAGCAGCAACTGAAGTTAGATGTGGAGCAGCAGATACCTGAGAAACTGGATAAAAATTGGGTAATTATGCATAATTTCTAGGACACAGAAAGAATAGCTCTATAAGAATGGAATTTGGGGATTAAAAATAAAAAATCAGTGTTTATTTAGAACATTTAAAGCGGTTCGTTCTGAAGTGGAATGGTGGTTTGTTGGTTTTTTTCCCCTGTATCAGAGACAGGGCATGGATTTGGCCTTGGTTTGAAATTAATTTTTGTTTTTCATTAAGAGCTTAATGCGCTCTTGGTAAAGGTACTCAAGGGGACCCTGCTGTATTAGCTTGCTGGTTATGAGGCAGGTGGATTATGGATGGAAAACAATCCATGTGGAAATCAGTGCAAAGTAGCTGGTATATTGTAAATAGACAGGTGACCCTTCTGACAGTGAGCTTCCTTTTACACATTTGGCGATGTTAAGGAATACGCTTCTTTACACAGGGCTACTACAGGGAGATATCCTGAATATTCTGTAAAACAGCCCTTGGGAATGTATTTCAAATTCAGTATTCCCAGTTATCTCTGGAGTGAAACTCGATAATTGGGGAAAAATAGTCTAGAGTTGTTAACTACAAATGTTTCCCTAAGTGGAGGAGTCTCAGTTATGATATTGGTGGTCTCAGACCTCCCAGCACGGGTGACTGGTGGGGAGAATGGGAGACCCATGTCAGTTCATTTTTAGCGGCACAGGTGAGGAAAGCCAGTGAGCACCATAGGTCTTCATGCTTTTCAGCAACCTCACAGTGAAAAAGCAAACACAGTATGACTTTGTTCTTCGAAAATCTGGGGTTATTCAGCCATGTAGTTTACAAATAGTAATGGCCGAGTTCATGTGCCAGTGTGGCCAGGGAGTTTCATGTTTAACCTCGTAGTCAACTATGGTGTGCTCTTGAAGCTGCATCACTGAGACAGGTACTTGCCTGTGGGAACTGGAAATGCTGTCCAGGAACCGTGATGCCTGGTGCTGCCAAGTCCATCAGTGTGAGCTCTCACTGTTTTCTTCATCAAGGTGGCTGCTGGGGGAGCAGGTCCTGCTTCAGCTGTGCCAAAGAATGAATCCTAATTTGTTTTAAAATGTGCTTAGAACATAACATGTGAACAGGGTTGTTTTACTGTTTGTGTGTATATGAGTCATTGCCAAATCTCCTACAAGTCCAGTGTATAAAATGTGTCATCATGTTGTACATAGTTCCATATAGCTTATTGGTATTACTGTAACATACAGAGAGTTAGATATAAAGCAATATGCAGTGAAATGGTTGCAGGGGTGTTTGGCTGAAGCTATACTTGCAGACCTGTTTTCTTTCACCTTGCTCTTGTGTTGTCATTTATATCAGTGCAAGTAGGTGTAAACTGCTAATTCAGGGAGGTGGCAATGACTGCCCAAGGTGCAGAGAGGAGAGAATCAGACTTTACATCTATAATACCTGGTATTGCACTGCAAAGTATGTTCCCTGTGAATTTATCTTCTAGAGCACTTTTCAAACAAATAGCTACATCTTTGTGTGGTGGGGTTTTTTCGGTTGCTTGGTGGTTTGGGGGGGGGGTTTGTTTGGTTTTGTTGGGGGTTTTTTGGTTTATTTTTTGTTTGTTTGTTTGTTAACTGAAGAGCATACAGAGTCCTTTATCAAAACTGTTCTTTAAGAATTTCAGTAGAAGTGCTGAAATCGAATGCAAAAGGAGCACTTAAAGGAGCAGTTATTAAAAGTTATTTGTTGTTAAGGTGTGTTTTTTTTTAATTCCTCCCTAAAAGCATCCTCAGTTTTGTCTGACATATGGACCTAAGACCCACACATTCCACTGTGAAAGTATCCCTAATGATGTGCTAGTTCTCAAGGATGTATCAGAGTGCTGCAGCTAACACCCGATAACACTGCTCACTCCAGTGCTGGCACACTTTGCCTGCTGGGTGCAAAATCTCTCCTGAAACAGATCTGAAGCAAGAAGTAGAGATCTGCATTGACTTGCAGGACCATACAGCAAGCAGCATAAAAATCAGTTCTTACTCATACTCTTCTTTGTCGGGAGGCTAGATAGAATGTCTGATCCTTTCCCTCTTTGGATGTCTTCTTTTTCCTCTTGATTCCTGTATACAGGAAATGCAAGTGTTACTTGCTTTTGAAGCACTGAGCAATTTTCTTTTTTTAAGAGCATAATAGTTTTGCATTGTGGCAAGATTTTGCTTTTTATTTTTTCACAGGACTGAAATCAAAGCAGAGCTCCTATGTTTAACACATTAACAAGAGCTAGGGAAGTTATAATGAATATCTTTGCCCTGATACTGACACTTCCTTAACTTTTGTCAGAACGACTGTGCTCAGTTAAAGTAATGGATATCTCAGAGTTAATGCCGAGTGTGCATCTAACAAAGAACTGTGGGATGCACACACTTGTGGAGGTTGCTGGAAATAACTTCCCTTCCTTGCTTTAACTTTTGTTTGCAGGCTGCTTGGGGTTTCTGCAGGAAGAGCACTACAAGGACTTTGTTGTTTACAAACTACAATATATAACTAACCCTGGCACTGGGTCTGGGAGGCTGGTCTGCTGCATTTTCTCTTTGCTCAGCTGGCCTCCTGCCTAATCTGCCTGTGTAACTGGGATGTTTGTGGTTACTTTCCCTCTTGGTAGCAGCTTGTGTTGTACTGTATGATCAGAAAGACACAGACAAGATTGTTTGTAGGTTTCTGTAATTAGACCAGCTGGAAAAAGGAGATGGTCTCTAAGGCACACAAACTCTTCTCCAGGCTAAGACTAATAATCTTGTAGTTTGAAGAACACTAACCAAACTTCAAAGGGTGTTTTCTCCCTGACGTCTCTGCATCAAATCCTGTCTTTATTCATTACATCTTACGGCCAGGAGGGCCTAACTGATTTTTTACCGGTCCATTGTATTTCACCCAGCTGTCACATAGACAGGGCAGTGACTGGTGTTTGGCCAAAGCAGGTAGTCCAGAAAGCAATTCAGTTTCAGTAACGACCTCAGCTGTTACTGTTTGTAAGTGCTCTTGGTAATGGGCTCTTGGTAAAGTACTCAAGTGAAGCAGGGTGCCTCTGTTAAAAGCGACTGGATCAAATCTACTGCTATGTGCACTTAAAAGCATTGAAAGGATAGGGTCACAAGGGACCTCTGGAGGTTCCTCATCCGACTCCTGCTCCAACTTCAAATCTAGTTCACATTGCACAGGATCTTTTCTAGTTGAACTTGGCCTGTCTAGATATACTTATTCTGAATCTGCCCACTGCCACAAGTGTGCAATTTCACAGGGAAATTTTAGATCAGACCCATTACAAAATCAAAGTGTATTGCATTCACATGGTTATCATTGCCAACCTAACTTGTTAAATAATGAAAAGCTGCTGACTGCATTCATCATGTTTTTATTCAGCAAATCATTGTAATAAACTCTTTTATCTAAGAGTCTATAAATTGTTTGAGGTGTTGATACAAATTTTGGCACGAAACTTGCCATCAACTGATGCAAATCAAACCTACCTCACAGCTGAGGTTTCCTTTGCTGCCTCAGTCATGAACCTTTGCACCTCTGGCTCATGCCTGGAAGCGAAAATGTGCAAACACCTTACACTTACACTGCTTCCAGCAGAGCCAGATCCAGGCATTTCTGAAACTTGAGTGCTGTGCTGCTCGTATGGTCCTCCTGAGAGCTGCATGTAGCAGCCACTCGATCAACAGTGATTTGAGGCAGATGGAAGTTATGGGAACAAATGGTAAACCTGTGCAATTGCACTACTGTACATCTCATGGAAGTGTAATAACCACCCAGAATAAAATCACTATGTTTCAGGTTTCATCAGAACAGCCTTTGCACAAAGATTAATACAGTCTTCTCCACTCTCCCATTTTTGTATTGAAAGAAGGGTAAAGTGACCTGAACAAGGTTTTAAATCTCTGATTCCAAGCCCTAGTGTTTCAGTTCTTGGTGTCTGCGCCAGATCTTGCATCTTCATGTATACTTACCTGCATCTTATGAAAGATCTCAGAAAGAACCACTGTAATTTCCTAGCTGGTAAGGAAAAAAATAAAATTGTTTCAAGAGTTTTGAGGTTTTGCTATTGTTAACAATCAGTTTACTGCAGATGCTGTAAGTGCATGAGTTGGTGCTACAGCTAAGCTAATATAACAGCTATCACTGCCAAGTCCTGCTCCCCTCCCCTTCCTGTCCTTGGTCTCCTGCTAGTGCTTGTCTGACACCAAAATGAGTCAGTTCACAGAGCTCAAACAAAACAAAACAAATCATATTTTTGAGTGTTTCTTTGTTCTTTCTACTGATTTTCCTACCTTAATTGTGAACTAGGCTGGGACTGTAGTTTAACAATAATTTTGGATTGATATGTGGGCTGTGTAAAGTGAAGGTATAACTACCACCTCTTCTCTGCTTGTGCTTCTGCTGGAACTCACACCGCTCATGTCGGGAGTCAGATCTTGGTGCTGACCTAGAGGGAAATCATCTCACTCTGCTCCCTGATTTTTCTTTGGGTTGGTTTTGAGCAGGTTTCCTGATATGGCTTACTACGTAGCTGTACAAATACTAGAAGGAAGGGACAGGACCTCCTTCAGCCAGTAACTTCCACTTATTTTGGCCACGAGAGAGTGCATAAGGGCTACTTCAGCTATGCCCATGTAAAACTGCACCTGTTTCACTGACACTAGCCCATTTACTCTCTGCTTCCACTGAAGGTAAATGACAGCAGAACACAGCCCAATGGAAAGACAATATGTTGGATAAAAAGAGTGCAGCATGGAAAAAACAGAATCTGGTCTGCCCAGAGGTCTTTTTTTCTTTCAAAGACTTAGATATTGTCTTGAATAAGGAAAATATAATCTCTAAAACAGGCCTACTTGTTATGTCAGTTACTTTTTTCCAGGTGAAGATGCACTTTAGGATGGCACATCAAGGGGCAAATACACCATTATGAGTTGAATATCCCATTTAGAAAATATATCCTTCTGACTTTCTTTCTTCTGCCCACAGCACCAAGCCAGACTGTGGGGATCGGCATGCTGCCAACATCCGCCTCGTCGTCATAAACGCATGAAGCCCCAAAAAGAAACTGAGCAAATATTTCCTAAGGTAAGTGTGAAAATCCCAGCCTTTGCTGGGTCCTTTCAGCTGAGTTTTGCTCTATAATTACTAAGCTGAGTGTATGAAATAAAGGCCACATTTGTCGGCAGTTTTTTCCAGTGGCTTTACAAGAGTTGCACTTGGTAGCCATTTCTGCAGAGTTACTCATAAGTCAGTGGGTGGTTTGGTTACACTTGGCTTCAAAGCACTTAAGAGCTGATTTCATTGCTGTAAAAAGTTATCTGAACTAAAAAGGAAAATATTTGTAACTTGTCAGTTCCCACCTGTTGAAAAGGCAGTTATGTTACAACCATCCTTTTTTTTAATTCTGATTTTAGTACATCTCAGATTTGTCTTTTTAAAATAATAATAATAATAAAATCTTACCAAGGCATATTTTTTGCTTTAATCATACTTTTTCGTATGTCCATAAGGTGCAAGAGTAGTAGTCCAGCCTTGCACAACATGAGGCTAGTGTATCACTTGAGTTGTGAAGATCTTGCCTGCGCTTTGCACATAGGAAGGGATTTCAGGATGAAACAGTACGTTTTTAAATTAGTTTTTTTTACTTCCAGTTAGTAGATAGTGGGAGAACTTTGGCTGAATGTCATCTCTTTGCTGCACAGGCCCGTTGTTCAGGCCTACAGTTAGTCCTACTTTGATAATCCAGTGATGTTTAGCCCTCACCCTCACGCTTCTCCAGAACAGATACTTGCATTCTTTAGAGCATAAGAAGTAGAGCAAAGTCCTACTTTGATAATCCAGTGATGTTTAGCCCTCACCCTCACGCTTCTCCAGAACAGATACTTGCATTCTTTAGAGCATAAGAAGTCAAATAATTGCTTGAGTTGTGCCACTCCCGTGTGGGAGGATCTCTTACTGGGTCCCCATCTTTTCTTACCTTCAAAGTTCCTTAAAGCTTTTCTTCTCCATTGCAGTATCTCATATTGCATTGCTTTTCTAATTTCCTCAGCTATTTTCTTCTCCACTCCTTGCCTGTATGGTGCTGCCCAAGCACTGTACAAGTTCTCTGAGCAAATCCAGAGTGCCCAGATGACAGTCATCCTAACCGTCCACCTCGCTGTCCTGACTGGAGAGGATCTTGAAGCTCAGTATAAGTTCTTCCTTTCCCTTCACTGATATTTTTCTGTGTGTCAATCTCTTGGCCAACTTGAGATGTACAATTCCTTCTTGAACATTAAAAATAATTATTGCTATATAGAAACTACTATACACAAACCATAGATGCTACTTAGAAACAGGTGACAAACTTTAGTCAGGAGCAGAAAAGACAATACAATCTTAAGACAGCATTTTAAATTTCAGCTTTAGCTGGAAGTGATGAAGTATTCCAAAATACATTCAAATTATTTACTAAAACCCACCGCTTCCCGTCTTCCCCACCATGATCTTGTTCTATCATCTGAAATATTGTATGTGCTCAGAAATTGCCTCTACTCCATTCAGCACCAGAATAAAATTATATGAGTGAGTGTAATGTGTCAACACTGAAGTGTACCAGCTTGAAAAAATGGTCAGTATCAGGACTTCAGAATTAAGGAGCAGACTGTTCTTTGTTTGGGGGTTTGGGGTGTTTTTTTGGTGTGTTTTTGCTTGTTTGTTTTTTTAATTTATATAGTTTCCTTCCCATTGCTGTGATATTTGTCTATACGAGACCTGAAGGATCTTTATGCTCCAAATTGCAGTAGAAAATGCTTCAAAAAATCCCTTACCATTGCAATAGAGAAAAGTTCAATTTTTGCCTAAGAGAAAAATTAACTGCATTAATTATTGCTTTGAAACACAATGGTCTTCTGAGTCTGAAAGTTTTTTATTTGATGTATGGAGACTGTTGTTATTGACAACAGCAATAAAAAGAAAAACTCAACTGGTTAATTTGTTTCTTGCTAACACAGTGCTGTCCTATTTGACTTTCAAGATTCTTAGATGAAAATTTTTTTCGAACATCAGCTTGTTAAGCCTTTGGACATCCAGTCGGGTGGATAGTCCCTGAAATGTGGTCATATCTGGTGGTGTATTTACACCCAGTGCATACTGAAATGCACTCTAGAGCGTGGGACATGATTTGAGATAAGGAATCTAATGAAATTATCTGAATTGGGCTAATGTAACAGCTAAAAATCAACTCTTCTAAACAGCGATGGGGGAATTGCAGCACAAAGACTCTGGTTTTTACAGATTTTCTTCATTCATCTCTCCAGGATGGTAACGCTTTTTCTCACTGTGCCTTGGAGTCCTTGTTCCCTTTGATCATCATCTCACAGTCTTGCAGTTTCACTTCTCACTCCGTCTGTTCCCTCAGAATTCCTCCCACCTTCCTCTTGGTTGCCAGATCAGACAAGGTTTGGCCCTTGTCATATTATCATGGATTTATCAAGTTTTAATGTTCTTTAGCATTTCTGCAATTAGAATGAACTGAAAAAGGGAGAAATGTAGAAGTGGGAAATATTTATATGTTTCATATCCTCTGGTTTTCACAATGTGTTTTATTTGGATTAAACTTCACATGCTTTCAGCATTTTGATAGTTTTGAAATTGTTAGTTTGAAAACAGTATTTCACTTTAAAAATAAAAGCACTTAGACTTGGCTATAGTTTATAGTTTTTTCAGTTGCTCTAAGCTGGCTAATCAGAATTCAAGAAAAACTGCAAACCCCAAATATTTTTAATAGAAAAAGCTTGCAAACAAGTCTGGGAAAATCAAGGTGTACTAGAAACTTCTTATTCTCTGAGTAAGCTAGCAGGGTTATAAAAAAGCAAGGATAGCCTTGCTAGCCTGGTGCTTCATCCAGGTTCAAATGGGAGATTTAACCTTGCACCGCATTGTGCTGTGCCTCATTCAGCCTTAGGGTTTAAGCCTTTGATTTCAAACTAAGAAGGAGCATGTCCTAATAACATAGCATTAAATGCTGGACAAATAAGCTGGTAGAAATGAGAGTTTGGTATCACAAAGGTACTTATGTAAATTAAAATATATCCCATGACTACACTGATAGGAGAGCAGAGATGGCAACAGCGATCTGCAAAAACTATTTTGCCAGTGTGCGATGTTGATAACCATTCTGTGTTTTAAGTAGCCTATAGGATTTAGTAAAGAAGGAGATGCCCTGCTGTGGTATGTGTCACTTGTGGCATGCAAGTCATCTCAGTGTATCATGTGGCTGGGAGCTGCAGTTGCCACTGCCCCAGAGAAAACCCCATAGCACAGTCCCAGTAGGATGCTCAGCAGATGAACCCAGACAGAGTCCTTAATTGCCTGTGATGAACACATGAGCATGCCTGGAGGTGACATGCTTACTCTTTGAGGCTTATAGCTGGCTTTACCAAACAGTGATTTGAGGCATTTCAAAGGGGGCTTATAATGCAGCAAATTCAGGGTGCTGTATGTGGCGCTTGCTGGCAGTATCTACAAAAAAGAAGGTTGGGAATCCCAGCACAAAGAATCTTGCAGAAGTCTAGAGAAAGGCAGAACCTAAAAATCAGCCTGAGATAAATCCATTGTCTCAATTATTTTTATATTTCAGCGCTTCACAACCTTTACACTGTTTGCTTTCTTGTTTCATTGCAACCTCTCATTGTGAGATGAGGGTTGTGCTGCCACCACCACCAGAAAAAGGAGCTGTGGTGCAAAAAGGCTGTCTAGCATACATGTGGCTGTTGAAGAGTCCCATGGCAGAACAGATAATTTACCATAGCATTCTGCAACAAACATACACAGGATGCCCAGTCTCCCTCAGCTTTTCAGTTTCTAACATGCTTTTTTACAAATTTATTTTCTTGTGAGAGCACAGAGGAATGGCTCATCGCCCTCCAGAACCGCAAGGTCAGATCATCCTTCTTGAAAAGCTGATGCCAAGGTAGTTTTCATGAGCTATGTAACATATGGTTGGGAAGACATCTGAGGCATGACAAACATAAGGAGAAAGGCCAGTTCATGTAATTTAAGCGGCTTGTGGGTGCAGCATAAAGGCTATTGAGATTTGTTGAGTTTAAAAGAAGATACTGTTTCCTTGTGCTTTGCTGTTGAAAGCTGCTGACACAGATGGGGAGGTTGTTACAGTCCGCTGCAGAACGGGTAGCTAAAGATTAGTCTGGCAGTCAAGGGAACCAGCAAGAGCAATTATTCATGAGCTCGCCTTACCCATCCTTCTTACAGCTAGGAAATAAGTTTCTAGCAAAAATATGGAATGTTGATACCTTCTCTGTATCTTGCTCTGTTTCCCTGCTGAATATGGATACTCTGACAGTTCTGTTCCTGAGTTAGGTTTTTGAGCTTTGGTTGCTTTTTTGGGGATATAGATAGTCTTTGTGGAGTCCTGAGATAAGCAGTTTGTGTTATATTTTGGTGCTGAAGGTAGCAGCACAGTTTCCACAGCAATTACTAGAAGAGAGAAGAGACAGTGTCTTACATGTACCAAGTTCCCTTGAAATTCTGTTGTCAGAACTGGACTTAGGAGTGGCATGAAGCACACATACATCATTCCCTAATGTCCTTAGAAAGACCACCTGATCCATTTGTCAGCAAAGGCGTGGTGTGCCAGTCCTGAGCAAGTTGTAACTGCAGGCACAGGGAAAACCACACTGCATTCTTTGCTATTGCAGACAAGGTCCATTCTGGTTCCCACTGGCCTTTCTTAAAGAGACGTCCTGCTATCTCGCAAGTTCAGGTGCCACTCTATAACACAGCCAAATGCTGAAGTGGTAGCAGAAGCATAACGCTCCTGGTTCCAGCTCATTTATGGTTGGCACTTCTTCAGGTTTGTGATTGCTCCCTCAGTTTGAGTTTCTAGGAATTGCTGCATCAGAAATGGCTGTTCAGGGAAATAAGGTATTAGGAAAAAAAATACGTAAGCAGGCCAGAAGCCTGAAATTCATCTACGACTGCTTGCCAGAGGGGGCATACCCATCATGCCCCAGGTATAGATGGATACGCAGTTCCAGAACTGAACTTGCATCTTTGAGCTTTGGGCAGTGCCCAGCAACTCTGTATCTTTAGGAGCTGTAGCAATAGAAATTGTAAATTTCTTACAGATTTATGTGTAGACTAATCCCTACTTTACTTTACTTTAGTAAAAACTTTTGATATATGCAAATGATGTGTGGACGAACAGCAGAGACGACGGTGCAGCCAGCACTTTTCTGCATCAGTAGCTGCTCTTAAACCTCCCATCGCCTCACAATGTGTTCCTCACTAGCTGCTTATTTGCTTAGGCTTTGTTAGCATCAAGATACTGCCCAGCTTTCAAATACTGATGCGGAAGGCCAAGGTTAAAATATAGATGCCTAAAGATTGGGGTGTTAGGGGATGTAAGAGCTAGAGGCTGCAGAAGTGCTAGTGTCCCACACCCAGCAAGGGGCTCGAGGATGGAGTTTAAAGCCCAAATGCAGCTGTTCAGGCTCTCTCTCCTAATGGGACATAAGGACAGTAGTTAAAGCTGGGCACTAAATATTTTGTGAAGTCTAGGCCATGCCTTGGTGTTTGAATGATCTGCAAACTTCAGTCCCATTGATTCTGAGTGGCAGAGAATATCATGTGTCACTTGTGTGTTCTGGAAAATTGTTCCTCTAGGCTATTAGTTTCAAACACTTATTTCTAAAAATCTTGAGTTCGAATTGCTTAAAGTTGTTCTTTGGGCACAGTTCAGACCACAGCTTGAGTAATGTTTAAAATAAAGCAGACTTTCAAGTGATTTTTACAAGGTAAGAGTTTTAGATATTAATTATTATGTTGTCCAGTTATTTCAAGAAGAGCAGCAAATTACTGTGCTTTTTATGTTTTGGGGGTTTTTTCCAGCAGTTGGTCTCCTCTGCCCTCATTGCCCAAATGTAAATGGGTGCGGAAAATCCCAGATTAAAGTTTATGACATAAATGAACCCCTAATGATTTGATTTTTGTTTTCCTCTGTTAAGGCCACATAATGAGAGCTGCCTGCTTATCACTGGGTAAGATCACTGAGTGATTTAATGGGAGGTTAAATGAAAAGTAAGAGTTTTCATACTGGTGTGATGCAAATCCTGTGTCCAATTAAAGCCTCAAAGCATTTTTTAAAAGCTGTATAAAAGGTGAATCATTTCTGTAAACAGCCCTTAAAGTGAAAACCCAACACCTTTGCTGTGGGAGAAGTAATACAATCTCAAATACCTTTGCAAACAAAGAGTCCCTTGCCTTCTGCAAGCTGCTCTCTTTTTTCAGCAGCTCAGCATGGGGTGCCAGAAAAATCATTAACGGGCCCATCTTGCACTTCTGGCTTTTCCACACCTGCGTATCACGATCCCTGCTGTAACTTTATGGACCGTGAGGAGGCAGGTTTGACGCCATGAAACACAGGCTCAGCTAACAGCTGCAGGATGGGCAGAAAGCCAGACAGTAAAATGTAAAGAGGAGGAAGGAGGGGGATCACCTTTGAAGTTTACAAAAAAAGCATGACTTTGACCACTTCCTTTTTTAATTAGCTGTCTCAGGTACATTGAGCCACCAGTTTGAATGGGAACTGGTGGGGGTTTGTTGGAAATGCTGAAGGTAATACTGTAAGGGTTTCAGCTGTATGGAGCTATTATTTTTTTTTAACTTTTTGGTTTGGTTTGGTTTTTTTGGTTGTTGAGGCGTTTGTTAAGTTTAACATCTGAAGCACAAAGTCAGGGAAAAGAGCTTATTCTGTTTGGGAATGCCTGAACTACAGCTAAAATCTGTATCTTGCAAGTGTGAAAAATAACATTAATGCAGTGTTGAAAGTTAGGATTTTTTTTCACACTCTAGCCAGAAAATTCATGGTTACCATTCCCATAGCAATTAGGACTCACTTCTGGGGTACACAGGTAAATTTTTTAATGCATGTATATAGTTTTAACTTTTGGTCAATATACACGCTACCACCAGGAGGTTGCTTTTGATTTGCTTTACTGTAGCTGAAAGAAGAATTGGAGGGATTCTGTAGAGGAATTGCAGCCACTGCAGGAACCAAACTTTCCTGTGCCCTCAGGAGGCCAAAAGCTAATTTTGGACTAGTATGTTCTTCGTATTCTATGCACGTTTAAGTGTGTTCAAGGAGAAAATACAGACTGTAGTTGTCATCCATGTAGGAGCTACATGCATTTAATTTATAAGACTGTAAATCAAGAGTAAGTATGTTGATATTAATTGTTTATATTAGGGGCACATCCTGATACATGTGGTTTTTTCTAAGATATATTTTTATGACTCTAAAGGCTTGCGCTTAAACATGCTTTAAGGATAAGGAAATCTGTTTGTGCCCACAGAAGGATTTATAGTTGTTGATATTAAAGCAAGTAATTCTTATAGGGGGGATTCAAATTATTTGCATATTCTTGCCTATGCAATGATAGTGATACTTTACGGTAAGTGTTAAGAGACTTAAACACTTGAAATATTTTCCTTTTCTCCTGCTGCAAATTCAGCAAAGGCATTCTCCAAATAGAAGACTGCAATTGGAAGGAAAAAAGGAAACCAAAACTATTGTTAAGTGCCACAGATCCTGTAAGAAAGCAGATGCAAAATATGCCCTAACTTATAATTTTAGTAATAAATATAACATTCTAATAATTCAGAACTGAATGAGCTATCTACCAGGCTGAGAATTTCTGTGAGGCAATTAAAAGATAATGCAGGCAAATCCTGGTTACATTCAGTGGGTATTGCTCAAGCCTGGGAAAATTCATTTGGGAAGTTATCTGAAGCGCAAAAAAACCTTCAGAGTGGGGGGGTGGAGGGTGGGAGTGGGGGTGGAAATCAACAAAACGATCTCCTGTCCTGCTGTAAAGTGCAAGGGACCTCACAGAAAAGTCCAAGGGTGCAGTATGAATGATGTAAAACCTCACTGCGATTTGTAACTGCAACAGGCCTAAGCCTGTTCTCCGCTTGAAAGAAAAAAAAAAAACGGAAAGAAAAAATAACATTGGCTATTAGTAGAAGTCTGCTGAATTCAGGTAGAAATGTTTCAGCTTTATACAGGAGTTGCATCTGGTTCAGTGTGTCAGTGTGTTTTAAAGACTTCAAACAAGGGCAAAAGGGGGCACCAAACTGCATGTTGTGTTATATACGCAGCTGGTTTGTATCATTTCAAAAATATTTTGGAGTCATTCTTTTGTTGTGAAGTTTTTTCATACAATGTTTTTAAACAGAAAATTAAAAAGAATGTTTTAACTCATGTCTATAAACTGTAGTTGAAATATATAATACATCATAAGTAAAGCATTTATGTAAATTAGATTACGCTATTATTTTATTTCTTTTTACATAATCTATTTTTAATACTCTAGTATATACTCTAGCATATTAAATCTGCCTGTCATTCCTTTGTGTTTGTTTTTCTGACTCTGGCCATAAGAATTAACAGAAATCATACAAGAGAGCATGCAGAAAGATGACTCCTCCAGGTGATACATCTCCCAATATAGGAGTGTTGATTTTATTTTTGAAGATCAGGTACTATAGACAGACTTCAAGGTGTTTTCAGAAGCAATTTCTATAGACAAGTGGCCTTTCAAAAAGTTTGTCTAGTGTTTATGGGTTGTTGGACTCTACTTGGTTAAGCATAAGACAAAAATTGTTTCCCGATATCATATTACAATAAAATATTATGCACACAACAGCTTTTTGTAAAGGATGGTAGAATATAGGTGAATCAATAACTTAGCTCATAAGTTTCTTGTTTTATTTTTATGAAAGCCTTGTCAAAACCTGCATGTTTTTGAAGGGATGAGGATCTTGGAAAATTATATTAACTGCAATTTTTTTAGGCTTACTAGGTTATTGGGACAGTACAGCTGGAAGGTTCTCTTCTTCTAAAGAAAAGATAATCTAATACACTTCCCTGCCCAGCACAGCCTCAGAAAATACTCACTCATCACTGACAGATATTCATCTAACTTTTTCTCAGGGACCTGCTTGCCCTGTCAAACCCTGCCCAGAGCCCCCCCTCCCCTTACCATTAAAATGTATTTCTCAGGCTGGAATCTTAACCTTCTTCCTGCAACTTTAAACCTGTTCCTCTTTGTGCAGAAAACTGAGTGCAGTACTCCCCTTGAAGCTGTAGCAGAGCATATAATTTAATTATTATATTCTGTGGTTTCCAGGCTGGACTTATGTTTATAGTTCCTCTTGCAGTGTTTGGGTTTGCTAAGCTTGCGATCCTCAGTAGCCCCTCAGCTTTCACTGCTGTAGAGCTCACTCTCTAACCAGCTGTTTTGCAGCCTGTTGTCCTGTAATGGATTATTTTTGCCTGTGCACGCTGTCTCGCGTTTGTCTGTGCTGGATAGCCTGCTGCTTCTTCAGATCACACTTCTGATTTGTCAAAATCACTTTGTATTCTAAGCCCAGCTTCCTGGTAGTCTCTTCCCGCTTGGGTGTCATCCACAGGTTTAATAAATGCACCCGTTACTCTGTCATCCAGGTCACCGCATGATGTATTATGGACTCTAAGATTAATACAGGATGCATATCAATATATTTTGTCGAAAGCATTAAGCTGTGTCTAGTGCTTCCAATAGTGGTCCTCAATACTAAATCAGGAGCCACAGTGGTGAAGTGTATGGATGTACAAGGGCTCAGGCCTAGAAAGAAAGGAGTTGGGAAGTAATAGGACAAAAAAGCAACGAGATCTTGCTGATAGAAATAGAGCCCCACTTCCTAATAATGTAGTAGCACATCTAGTGACAGAACTAAATGTTGAATTGGAGATAACAGAAAAAATTCTTCTGTTGAGGCTAGGCTCGCTTTTCCCCTGTGTCTTTGTTCCAGGTGGTTTATGAATGTCACCAGAGGAGAATTCTCACCCCTGCCATAATTCTTTTTACGCTGCGTTAGGGACTGGATGATGGCTGTGTTTCCCTCTCCCAGGTGAACCATAACTGAAGTTGTGACTCATTTTCTACTCTCAGGAAAGTAGAGCTGAATTCTGTGATGTCTGGATCAGAGAGCTTACCTATCAAAAGGGGCCCCAGAAATACATTTATTATTCTTTTGGTACCTTGTAGCCCTTGCAACGTGGGGGCCACAAAGTCCCACAAGTTAAGTAGAGCAGGTTGTGTTGGGTTTGGGGACTGTCCAGGAATTCTAGTTGAGTGGTGGAGATACTGGGGGGAAAAAATAAAAGGCATTTTCCTTCACATCAGCACTGAATGAATGCTGTAGCAGACTGTACACCTCCACGCTGTTTCACAGTGTGATGATTTGAACGAGCCTTCACATGTTTTTTTCTTCTTTTTAAAAGTTGAACTGTTTTCATATTCTTTCTCGAGGTAAGAATGGTGAAGTCTCATTGGAAGACAGTGCGGTATTACTCACTGAAACACAGCTGGAAGTCTGCAATCCCTATTTATGCTGTCGGGCTCACTTTTTGCTGTTTCTGTTATATGCTAAACTTTAGCGTTGGATTATGTCCCACAGCTGCAGCTTTGCGGGGCCTCCAAACTGCAGAGACCTGAAGACCCTTGTGAGGAGGGGAGTTCTCCCAGCAAATCTTCACAGTATCTTTGTTATCCATGCTTTCTCCTCACTCCCTCACCCCTGCCCCAACAAAAAAAACAAACAAACAAAAAAAGAGGTTTATTTGAACTCTTGTAATTGTATCTGTCTGGGAGAACAACCAAAGTGTCAAGGTATCAAAGTGAAATTCAGAAAAGTCAAGAGCAAGTAGAGACTTGAAGGGGCAAAAGGGAAGTAGAAAAAAAATGCTGGTCTTTATCATGGTAATAGTAATGAAGCCAAGCTGAAAAAGCCCAGACAAGAGGCTGAGTTACTGTACTATAAACCGCTTCCTGCCTCTGGGCTTCACAGGGCGGCTTCCCTGAGCCGATTAGGGAACCACGGAGCCGCTCCAGTTGTCTCTGACCCTTGGGGAAGCTCGCCAAGCCTTGGGACTTCTGTCATTTGGGCATTTCTGGTTCTCCTGAGAAGTGAAGGAGCAGGAAAGACTAAAGCAGCAAAGTGCTCACTGCTTGGGGGGTGGGGGGGAGCCGCGGGCAAAACTTCATTTCTTCTGCTGGAGAGCCTCACTGCAGGGGGCTGAGTGTCCTCACGCTGGCTGGCTTCTGTGCCACCGGGGCCCCTCAGCAACCTGGAGGAGGCAGCACTCCGGTTTCCCTTGCTGGCCCTCTCTCTCGAAGCCTACCGGCTGATTTTGTGCTTGGGACCATGCTGGAGGTGGGTGCGAGCACTGATGCAGAAGCGGCCAGCGGGAAATGATTTCTCAGGCCAGGCTCCGGCAGCCCAGGAGACTCCCGTTCTGTGAAAGTGCCCCTAAGCTCCCTGCCTCAGTGCATGCATATCCCCTCGGGGCACCTAGCCCTTCAGGGATGCAATCAGGCTTCTAATCAATTAGGCAAATTGACTGCAGGGGTACGCTATTTCCTATTCATGGCAACAAGCCTGGGTTACTGTTAACTCCATATTTCCCAGGAGCCCTGATCCTCCCCACCTTGATGTTTTTTCAGATGCTTGAAGGACAAAGTGGTGAAAAGGCAGAGGAGTTTCTAATAACAGTGGACCGCTCTGTCACTGCAGAAAGCAAAATAATTTAGCGAAGTCTGGGAGGATTTTGGTGACCCTTTAAAAAAAAATGTTAATTTGGATTCAGAGGTGGAGGGACAAATATTCCAGTAAGCAGATATGGGAACATTTGCTCTTTAAATCCCAGTCATCCAAAGACACGGTGCACATGAGCTGTTTGACAATTAGTCACAGAGCTAGCACTGTATGTATTTAAGTCTGTAGGTGCCACAAGCAGTTTGACATGCCAGCTACCAACTACAACTTTAAAAGGCCTGGGGACAGAAGTTCCAGATGAAAGTTAAGCTGCACTTTCCCTGTCTGTTGTTCTTCATAGCAGGGATTTATTTTTACCAGGCTCTGCAAGGAGTTCTGCATAAATGAGTCACTGGGATACTAAGGACTCCATATAGGTGCAGGAATGTTGGAGGGTCAGGACCATAGGATGTCACATCTGTTCTTCTTAAACATTATTTTATATGTACCAGTCTATCGGTTTCACACGTTGTTTCCAAAGATGACATCAGTCTACACTATTGTGTCTGATTTTATTTACTATTTCAAGAGTTTTATTCAGTATATTCTTGCCTGGTGTTACATAGGGGACAGAAACGCCAGCCTACGCAGTACTGTAATCAGTTGTTCCCAGTGTGTAGCTGAGCAGCCCACCAAGCGTATGGCCCTGCTCTTGTTTCTGCACAGCCCTACCAGTTGCGTTAGCCGCGCTCTAGTTGAAGACAGAATGCTGAAGGTGGTGTATAATGAGTCACCCGAACCAGTAATTTATATATTAAAAGCGGATCCTGCATTAAGAATGGTTCTTGAAGCTTCTGAAGCCCAGCTCCAAAGCCTCACTAGACTTAGTGAGTGACTTAGTCCTCAAGTCACTCTAGGATTTTAGAAATGAAATAACCCTCATTAGAAATAAAATACCTTGTTGAATTTTTGCCAGATTTGCTTCCTTCAGGAGGCAGGAAAGCTGCTGAATTCGTACAGAAAAGCAAAATTAAGAACTCAATGAATTTGCCAGCATATACATTTAAAAATTAAAGATTGCTGCAATTAAAAATTGCTACTCAAAGTCATTAATGACAGTTCATTTATTCATTGCAAATTACAAGCTGAACATTGTGTGTAAAAATGACACAGTCACACAGTGAAATAATGAAAGACAAAGAGTGTTAGTGACAAGCCCTGTTTGCTTGTGGGACCAGTCAGCAGAATAAGGGAAGTTAAACAGTATATATTTTCATATAATATAAAAATTATGTTTTATAAGGAATATTAAATCTTTCTACAGCTATTCCTACATGGTAGAAAACTGTAATTTACCCATAGTTTTTTACATTGCATTTTTTTTTTAATTATAGTATTTCTGAGTCTGATTGAAGGCTTTATCAAGTGAACTAAGTGAATAGGAAATTTCAGGTCTTTAAATACCAAGTGTTATACAGTATTATAAAAATAGTGTTTATTTCCGAGTTGTTCCAAACATGAAAATTCCTTCAAGTCAGCTCACGGTTTATAATAATGTTTATAATAATCACAGTTTCTAACTTTTTTTTTTACTTACAGTACACAACCTCTAAAACGACTAAGAAATATTTCCAACGTGAAAGGCGCCTTTTTTACTTGCATCATATGTGTCATCTTGCCTTTCTTAACATGGCATCATCTAGGAGGTCAGTTAATGTTATATAAAAAGATATTTAGTTTTATCATATATGAAGACTTTTTCGGGTCTTCTGAGTTTTATCTAAGATAGCAAATAGCTTCACTGTTTAACAGATTTCTGTTGAATTTTAGAAGATGTTACTATACTCCCGTTTGGTTTACAAGTAATTTATTTCCTCATTTGCAAAAATGATGGTGAGGTTTTTATTCACAATTTTTAATCAATGAGTACTAAAATGGTGAAGCAAAAAAATGCCACAAACATTAAAAATCACTAAAATAAGATGACTACTGCTCCCATGTTAACCATGTGCTCAAAACAAAGAGACCAGCTAGTTGGTACCTGAAAAGCTGATTAAATTTCAGTTTTATTTTTCCACATATAACACCAAATTTAGGCAAAGCAAGGTTACAAATTTGCTGTGTTTTATGCTTTGTGTTGTACGAATGAATACATTTATGTTGGACCAAAAGGCTTTAGAGACAGATCAACACTTAAATAAAATCCCTGTTGCCTTATGGCCCAGATAGCTGTGTTCCCATTTCAAAGTCCTTTTTCAACTACCAGAGCAATAAAATAGAAACGTAATTCATCTTGATTTGGGAATATGAGCTGGAGGATCGGAGTGGCAACTTGCATTTGTTGTTAAAAAGTCCTTTCCTCCTGGAATCCCAATCTTGTTTAGGAAGCTGAAGAACCTCCTTGCAAACATCTTGCTCAAGCTTCTCAGAAACACTTAGGAATACAAATGGCTTTCTTGACTGTTATAGTGTCTCCTTAAGATGTTGAGCACCCTTAGTGTTTTGATGGTCCCTCGTGCTTGTTAATGTTTTTCTCAAGGACAAAGTCACAGGGAGGCTCCATCTTAGGAAGCTAAGTTATTTCAAATTTACAGCTGACCCATGTATTCTTCCCTGTGCAAGAAAACCTGTTTCCATACTTGAGCTCTGATGAAGTGCTTGCTTTTATGACACAAGTCTCTCAGTCCTCCGGAAAAGCAACAGACTGTTTGTAATTGTAATTTGAGGGAGAACCATTATAGATGAGGTATGCAGAGATGCGTTTTTTCAGGGTAGCTCCACAGTGAGATCCCAGGCATGCTGTATTGCATAAGCAATGGTAATTTGGCAGTAATGATAATATCTGCTATATATTCAGAGAATGATGAACTGTACTGCTTTCTTCCAAATGTGTTTCTCTATTTGGTGCTACTTGCAGCAGGAAGCTGGAAAAAACCAACCAGTTTGCAGCTGTTGAGAATGTGTACAGTGTCCACAATCTGGTTAGTAGTCAAATGACTGCAGCTTTCTTCACTGCTTTGTTCTTTTTTAATGACGAGCTTGCAAGGCAAAGGAAGGACTAAAGCTCCTTTCTAGAGTATTGCTGTAGGTGGGGTGTGTGGGTCTAAACTAAAATTAGTTTCTTCGTAGTGAAAGCTTGCAGCAGGCAGATGAGTGGTGTGTACCAGAGGCAGGGAGTTTGCACGTGGAAACCTTTGAAACCGCTACACAGCTTGGTATGACTGGCACAAGGATGAGTTCAGGGCTGAGGTAGTAGAAATCTGGTAATACCAAGTTGTAGTTTGTGGACGGACAAGGGCTGGAGGCTGAATGTCCTCGAGCACTTGTAACTACTTGTTCCCATGACAGCTAAAACTAACTAAAATGTTTATTTTAAAGGTTTTTTTGAAAAATTGCTCTTCTGATAGAGTCAGTGGTAAATCTGCCCAGAAGACTGGAGTGACAGGAGTTCTCATCTTCTGTATTAAACCTCTCCCTGTTCTGCATGAATTTTAATTAAAATAGATTAAAAGACACTGCGGCAAGCATGAAGTAATACATTTTAAACAGTTAAAGAGTTCTTGTATGTAAATTTCACATTTTTGTTACCTTACAGGTTAGAAATGTTTTTATTCTGAAGTATAACCCAGCAATAAATATCAGAGTAATTTTTTTTAGATCTAGGCTTTAAAACTAGGGTTTAATATCTACTGATATAGAGTATCTACAGATAAGCCTTTCAAGCATATGATAACAGGATCCTAGGTAGCAGAAAATGAGCTGTGGAGCTACATGCCTTTGAAAAATAACAAACTAAAAGTAAGGCTTATGTTCCTAACAGAACACCAGTTTGCATGTATGAGTCCAGAACTGTAGTAAGCCCAGGAGTAAGCACTTACTTTTATAGTACACCATAACAGGGAATGCTGGATATTTACTACTAATTAGATATAATTAAGTGATAAATCAATCTATAAATATTTCCCTCATTTAGCTAATATTTTACTGAAAAGTATCAAAACCAGCAAAACCTATAAATGGGTTATGGTATTCTCAGGTTGTGGGACATTCTTTCTGCACTCGGGAATGTATGGCTCTTAAGAAACAAAACCTTTAAACACTGTTCTTTCACAGGCTTCTCTTGCGTGATTCTTTATACTGTGTACTTAACAAGCAGTGTGTGGAGAGCTATTAACTGTAAGTGTTACTCTGGTAGAGCAAACCCACATAAAATAGTAGTTAATTTTGACAGCATTTACCTTGCCTATTTCGAAGCACCAACTTTAAATGTCTAACCTTCTGCCTGTCTCACCTATCCACCCTCTGTCACTCATCAGTCAGGGCTGCTAATTCAAATTGAGTTAGCCGTGAATCTCACCCACTATGCTGACTGACAGGAACAGACTTTCTTACTCATTCCAAAATTCAGTCTAAAGCTATTATCAAGTCTTCAAGGTGGCGAATAGTTCTAGTAACTAGCAGATGTTATCCAAAGCTTGAGGTAAAGATGCATTGAGTTCTGAGCATGTTATTGATAGTTACCGTATTTAATGCCTTTCAGCTGTGTGCAGGATTCCACTGTGAGTGTGCAGAGTTGCTTTTCATTACTCAAAACAAGTTCGTGTTTTTCCTATCGCAAAGTGAATTATTTGTTTCCAAGAGAACATAAATCACCAGGTCCCATTGGGAAAGAGATGGAGGAAAAGAAACTTCCAGTTTTGGCCAGAAAGAAGCAACAGGGACAGAACTGCAAGAGATATTCCAAAGCATGCAAAGTTTTTGATGAATTGAGATATGAAGATAATGGAGTCACAGAAATGTGAGTATATTTCCTCCACATAATGATTTGAATCAGCATATTTCCTAGATCACAGCCATTCTTGCAGGAAGCCCTATCTAAAGTTTATTTCTACAAGAATCATAGTAGTTCCTGTAAGTAAAATGCCTATATTCTTTCATTCTCTGACTGAAAGGAGAATCCTGTTTATAATGAACAATAAGGTCTCCAACGCCTTTTTCCTTTTGTAACTGTAATTCAGAACAATGCAGTTCTTAAAGTAATCGCACATTCAAATACAAGTAGGTGTGAGCTTTCAAATATACTGAAAGTGAATATTCAGAACATCACATCCTGGTGTTTGCTTCTGATGTTAAGAAAAACCTGCTGTGCAAACCAGGATGCATGTTTTCAAAAGTCTATAACTTTGTTATTTTGAAGCCGGATTTCTTCAAACAGAGCAAGGCACATATTTACCTTCCAATGATTTGTGCCAACTTTGGTAACCTTAAAAGAAACTGATTTTGAGTTTCCTTGAATGCAAAAATACATGCAAATACAATTTTCACAGCTCATTTTAGATAGATTTGTTTAGGTGTTTTGGAGTAACATTTTACTAAGTTTATTTTCAGTTGAGGCAGAGAAGGTTTGATATTGTACTACCAAAGCAGAAGTGTTCTAAATAAATGATCAGAAGTTAATTTATTATAATAGATAATTTATATCTAATATAATTATTTTGCAAACATAACACTATGTTGTAGACATTTAAATCAGATCTACTTAATTAATTGTTTCTAGTAAACCTTTTCAGAGGAGTTTTTGATGTATTTCACAGTCCAGAGCATCAGAAATCCAGTGCCAGTGCTTTAGCCCCACAAGAAGAAAGCCCTGTGCCTCTGACTCTTCAAGAGGTGGCTCTGAAGCATCCAGTGCTGCTATGTTGATCCTCAGTTATTCTACATCATCACTTTCCTAAGTTCAGTTTCCTAAGTCTATCATACCAAGTTTGGAGGCTTTGTCCAATTTTTGATCAATTGAAGGGAGATTTGGGTTTGACTTTACACTCAAGTTTGAAAGTAGCAACACGCAGACTCCAACTCTGCTGTCTGTGTATGGGCATGCACACACCGGTGTTAATGCCTTTTCCCAAAAAGATAGTATTAGGAACTTTAAAAGTACTGATTTTAGGAGTCTGGTTAGAATTAGATCAAATGAAAAATGAGAATGCATGAATTTTGAAACATTTTCTCCTTCCTGAACAGAAAAAGTAAAATCTTTTCGTATCGTGTCGCCTCCCCCCCACCCCAAGAAGAAATCTCAAGACTCAGTCTGGCAATAGGAAAGCTGCATTTTGACTTGAAAACTGAAACAACTCCCTCAGCTAAAACACTGATGTTCTTGGCTCAGACTGTGTTGTTTGGTTTGTTGCAATGACACCAAGTGCTCTGGGTCACCTTGTTAACCTGTATTATTATTATTATTATGTCCTTCTGACTCATGGGGACTGTAATTCACATGAAAAGTGAAGCACAGAATACGTCTGCCAGACTCCCACACCAAACCAGCCTCCTGTGCCATGCTCATTCGTGAAACCTCCAGGGCGTTACCAGAGGGGAGACCTCCCTGCATCATATGTAAATATAGTATACGCAGTCCAGCCAAGGGAGCCCCAGTGTAAATAAGCCACCATCCTTACTGCAGAATCTGGCTTAAAGGCAGGCAGGTGTTGTACTTGGCTCCAAACATTCAGACTGGTTTAAGAAACAGCAGTGTTGGGACGAAGATTTGACTTAAAACCAGGTATTTTTTTCCAGTTCAAATTATACATGTTCTATGAAAACGCTTACTTTGCGAATACTGCAGTTTTCTCCTTCCTTAAGTAAGTAGCAAAGTACTAAAACATTTTTAAGAATCGAATATAACTGTAACGAGGATAACTCCCTTGTTTAGGACTGATAGTATTAATGTACATGGCTTAATTCTTCAATATAATGGTGAACTTTTGTTTAACTTTATGAACCTAAATCAAGACTTAAACATTGGAAAAGAAATCTTCTAAACTGGAAAAGAATGACTAAAACGTAGAAACTAGAAATTGCCTTTTTATAATTTCTGGAAAAGCTACATCAGGTATAGACTATACATAAATACTTGGAAGTCTTGGTGTTAACCATCATCCTGGCCCTGCATGAAGATAAGAATTTTTGCTGCTCTTTTATCTTCCTTTTCTCTAACAAATCTGCAAATTAATCTTTCAGAATGCTTGGTCTAACTGCAGCTGAAAGCTTAAACTGGTGTCATGAAACACTAATTTCTCCTTTGAGCTAAGACAGCTACAGTACTGAAAATCGCAATACCAGTAATTTTTTTTAAAAAAATTGTACTACAATCAAGTTGGAAGAAAATATTTGCTAGTGTAAGACTTCCATGTAGCAGTATGTACAAGCTACAAAACTGAATATGAATCAATAAATTAAGCTTCCCAGGAAACAATATAATAAGCATATTCAGAAGTCTGTTCATATTAGTGGTTTGTTGAAGAAAATGGTTTTCAGTTTAATTTTATGAAAGACTTCATACCTTACATATGAGTGGTCTGTCTTACGTTGTTTCAGTAACTGCTTACAGAAGTAAACAGACTGTAGATTCACACAGCAGAGACAAGACACTGCTGGCAAGACACTCAGAGAACACAACTCTTGCCATGGGAGAGATAAGAACACTTCAAACAAATGAAAACAGGCCAATGGAAAAGAAAAATCCTCTCATAGATAGATCACTATTTAAAACTAGAAATATTCACTGAGAGCTAGGGGTTTCAACAAAACAAAAAACTATTTATGATGGAGAAAGAAATATGTAAATCCCAGGAAGCTGCATGTAGATAAACCCCCACATTTTTATATATGTAAAGATTGGTTCCCTCACTCTTTAGAACATGAAATGGACAGCCAAATAGGTTT
Organism: Falco peregrinus; assembly: GCF_023634155.1. Taxonomy (NCBI): domain Eukaryota; kingdom Metazoa; phylum Chordata; class Aves; order Falconiformes; family Falconidae; genus Falco; species Falco peregrinus. The sequence continues at coordinate 52,535,299 of NC_073727.1, read as the reverse complement.
TCCTATCACAGCTGGAAATTGCAAGGCAAATTTCAAATTTAGCCGGGTACGTAAGCTGCCTTCCTGGTCCCTGAGAACTGACTGGCCAACTGTCAGTTTGTTCAAACATAGATGGAGTCGAAGGCCAGCAACTCCTCCTGCCTCCAGCCCAGCTGTTGCAAGAAAAGCCCTAGAGCAGGTATTACAAGGCCATGTTTCAGTGGCCACTGCTAAGTAAGCAAGCCTTTGGAGGGTATTTATCCCACTGCAACCATGCAGAAGAGATTGGGTTTGAGGCTTGAACACCGCAGTTACTAGCAGGGCCAGGGGTGCATATGTGAAGGCAGTGTAGCTTCATTGCAGGAAAAGGCATCTAGAGAGCAAGATCATTTCTTTCTTCCAGAAATGGCCACTGGTTTTGTATATCTTGCACAGAACATGACCAACAAGTCTTAAACCAGAAGCAACTGAAATGATAAATGTGTGAAATGTGAAGCCAGTGATGACACTTTACAAAACAACAAAAATGGGAATGGCCAGCCTGCTTTGCAAGAGCAGGGCTATTCTGATAAACAATTCACATTCACAGGAAGAATCTTCCTGAAGTTGATAGTGCTCTCTTTTGAGCCATTTTTTCAGGGTTGACAAATAAATTGATGTTTAATCCAGTTTTAGAACTGAAAATTCAGAGCTTAACCCCATTCATGCCAAAACAGCCAGCTTCATTTCCAACTATCACTTTCAGAGTTCCAAGTAGAGCAGATAAAGAACTGTGTGTGTGTGGGGGAAATCATCCAGGACCACTAAAGAAAGTTTGCCTGCCTTTACTCTTATCTTAAAATAAATTTTAAAAAGGAACCAACAGTTTTAGTAAAACAAGGTGTCCTGTTTCTTTGCCTTATACTCCAGGCAACAAGCCAGGGGATAAAAATGCTATTTACAACAGACGTGCAAGCTTACAAAAGGCATTAGTAAAGACACATTTTGTTGAAGTCACCTAAAATCCAGAACAAAGGTTGTAAGATTTTAAATGGTATATTTCTGCACTTAACTGCTAATAAAAGTGGCTACTAATTGTTAGGCCCAAGAGTTATATGGGAGGGACCATTAACATGTTGTTCTGGTTTTGAAGTATCTGTCTGCATTAACATAGGGCATTGTAGTGCAGATTACATTGAAATGCTGACTACTCTGCTGTAATAATTGCTAGGAGGAAAACATTCAGCCCTATGCTAAAGAATTGATATTAGTTAACTTAGAAAAGATAAGTCTTGCTCTATTTTTGATACTTTAGGTGGTCTGCTTGATAACTGAAGATATATGATAACTCCCCATGAAGATTTGGCATTTCTGCTTTCCACAAAGAAATGGTTTCCACCAGGAGTTCTTAACCTAAAACAAAGCAGTTACGTATACAAACAGTACAAAAGCTTTGACATTGATGCCAACCTTTTCCTGCTAAATCTCTCATACCTCAGAAGTGAAGCAGGATACATCAGAAATTTAAGTTTTAGATGAAACTGTGGGTCAGGTTACTTTTCTTTGCAGTATGGACCATCATCCCTGTCCAAGAGAAACTAGTACTTCTGAGCTGCTACAAATATATACATTTAGATCAATGTGTCAAGATGAGTGAAGTCAGCATCTGTAGCCTTGCCATATTACATTTTCATATTTAATTGTTTTTGTCCAAAGTGAATTAAGTGCCAAAAGAAGGGGGGAGGGGAAAAAAGAAAGAGATAGTTAATTGTCACAGCCAGAGCAAAAGAAGCGTGTTTGTTTGCACATGCTAATCAGTTCCCTCTGTGTGTTTACGTTTGTCCCTTGGTTGGTGCAGACTGAGAGTGGGTAGGAATAACAAATTTTTTTAACTCAACAACTATGCTGCTTCTACCATCTCTTCTCTTCTTCCCCTTTGTTCTGTCCTCCAAAGAAGTTTCTCCTACTGGGCTTCTCCTCAGTTTACCAGATCTGGCTTCTTTCTGCTCCCATTCTCCCCACTGCCCCATGGCCCCTTCCCCCACCTCCCTACCCATCTCCTGCCTGCTCCCACTGGTTTTCCGTCCTCCCTCCCAGCACTTCTGTCTCTTTGTTCCCACAGCTCTGGAGATGTGCAGAAGGAGCCCAGCTTGTTGTCTTAATTATTTACTTTTATCAGGGGGGAAACCTGGAAAATTTGCGATCCAATTGACAGCAGACAAGAAGATAGCAGAGGAAAGAAGGAAATGTCATATGTGTCAGAAAATTTTCATTCAGAAAATTCAAGTTTTCCTTCAGAATGAGATATACAAGTACCAAGAAAGACGGCATGAAACTTGCATGCAGTTATGACAGATCGCTGTTTTAAGTCATTTGTACAGAATTAGGGATTTTCCTTCATAACATGTTTAACATTTTTGGAAGCACATTTAGACCTGTGAAGGATAGTGAAGAGAAATTAAGCTAAACAGTCAATTTGGGCTGAAGTTGCCTCAGAAGATTTTTGGAAAGCTTTTGCACATAGAAATGAGTGTATTTTCAAATCTGTGTAAGAACATTTAGCAAGGAACTAGCTTTCTGTGCTAGAGTATAGGAAGGTCTCAGGTGCGTAGTGTTAATCTGCTAGCATGGTGGTGGTTTGGGTAAGAGAAGTACAGTCTCTTTAGAGAGGGAGAGCAAGCACAGCTGTAATTTTCCCAGCTTTGGAAGGACATATCCCAATTTTTTCATTAAAACCATAAAAAGCAACTTTCATCACCACCATATTATGATTGCTAGAATAACTGCTAAGCCAAGTTTAAGCAACCAAGAAAAAATGTTTGTAAACTGACATATCTGTCTTATCTGTTGACCTTATTTGAGAAAGGTACAATTGCAAATGAAGCACCTTTGCTTACTAATCAGGTTCTTCTAACAGTTTTAACAATCCTGTCTGCTTCCCGTCTATGTTTGAAATAATCATAACGTGTTACTTACCACTGACTGAATGGAACAAGCAGTGGTCAGACCAGTCCAGTAGTCAGCTTAGGTTGCATGGCAATGCTGAGGAAGCTGGGGTGCCTACAAATTCATTATCCCTAATATCAAAGATCAAAAGAGTCAAGTGTTGCTCTGCAGCGCAGCGCACAAATTACTTTATAGGGGAATTCTCTTGTGTCCCAATGAACCTATGAAAACTGTCAGACACTAATAGGCAGTAAAATAATTTCTCTAGAAGTTCGCTTCTGCTGTTTGTTTGGATACCTCTCTGGGACAGAAGAGAAATTTGCTATTTTTTTCACCTGAATCCTCCTCCCATGCACTGAAAACAATGAAGTTCTACTTGAATTAGGACAACAGGAGAAGCAATTTAAAGGGGCCCTAAGGATTCAGTCCTTCAATCACAACTGTGACAAAACACTGTCATCCTTGCCGGCAATTCCTTGGCAATTTACAGTACAGCAGTGTAACAGAAGGAGACCTTGCACTGCGAAGAAACCTGACTAGATAAGCAGATCTTCACTTTCTAATTCCCCTGCCCATGCACTATTACACAAATCCTGGTGATCACTAGTTACTCAGCCATCCTGAATCCATTTGGGAGATATATGTCGACCTGACATCCAGAAACCAAAGTCTGCACTGACTCTCATAGGTTGCATCTACTCTCTCTCCCAAATCAATCCCTGCTATGTCATTACCACTGCATCAAACATTGGATATTTGAATCTTAGCATCCTTCCTCTGAGATGCTTAAATAACTGGAAATTGTGTGAGATCTTTTTATACATTAATTGCCTAACACAGTGCTGCTGACCAGAAAGGATCCTTTCCCCAGTCATCCAGCAAACAGTTCACTTACAGTCCCACTACCTCTGAACATCTGTGTGTATATAGATGCAATTTACCTCGTTACTAGATGCAACTTAGATGCAGCTGTTTCATAGAGAGCTTTCGGAGACAACTGCTTGATAGACTTCGCTAATGCCTGTTGCTGAAGTTTAAAAAAAAAAAAAATTTAAAAAACAAAGGGCAACAGTACACTCTATTAGCTAAACTTCTGGGGAATACCCACCTTTTTTCCTTTTTGATGGATCTGTCCTGAAGAGGCAAGTATAACAGTCCACAGGTTGAGAATCTTCCCCTGAAAGGACTTGTAGTGTCACCTACTCATGATAGCGTGTTACACTATTTAGGTGTTGAACACGTTGATTGATAACATAATAAGATACTGCTATGTGCTTCCTTGCTTAAAGACTGGAAAAAATCTGAGTAAATGGTTAATTCCAGTCTACTTGCAAAAGACAGGTTAATTTGCTGTACTGCAACTAGCGTAAACTAGAGTAATTGTGTTGATTGAGTTATAGCTCACCAAATGTGGTATCATTATATATATATGTAATGTTTATACATTTCTTTATATATACACACAATACTTATCTGGCTACATATGATTTAATTTTGTGCAGATGTATTTCTAAACCTGGTTGTGAACTGCTATGAGGGTAGCAGTTGTTACATTTAATTAATAATGTTATTGAATCCAAACCCCTACTCTCCTCACAAATGTAAGACTAATTTCTGAACTTGTGCAAGCGTATATTTAGTTTCTACATATCATCATCCTCATCCTCAGGAAGCCCTGCCAGGCATCGAACCTTGCTAATCCAAGTTGAAGTTGGTTGAAGGTGTTACTGACAAGACCAAAAAAAAAAAAAAAAAGCAGCTTGCAGAAATCAACAGGCAAAAAATAAGGTAAGATATTTAAAACTCTCACAGATTATTTCATTGTTCTGAAATGTATGAAAATTTGCTAACTACAAGCCAATGATTAGAAGTCAAAGCTGGAAAGTAAGAAGTGGAATGCAGCAGTGCACACCAGGACATGGTGCATCAATGTATCTGTATTTGTCACATACATTTTGGTTATGCTCCTGTGGAAATGACTTCAAAATGATGAGTACTGTAGTAATTAGTCACAGTGAATTTTCAGAGAGGAGAAAGATTTACCTAAAAGCTAACTTGAGTTAAAAAAAAACCAACAAACTCCACATTTTTTTCATGGGTTTGTGGTCAGGTGAAAAATCATGGGAAGTCTGTAATTAAAATCTGAAAACACAAAGTATTGTGTCTTAAGATCTTGCTTGGTTTGCTTGGCTGAGGTTCAGAATACATAATCTTTCTTCATTGAAAATGAAGTCTAAGCAGAGGAATAGACCTTAATATTCACGTGCTTCTTTCCCTAGACTAACAGAGTGTGTGCATAAAGCCGGGCAGGGGAACAATGAGAAGGGAAATACCCCGTTTTGTTCTACTGTACCACAGTCTATCTAATCGAGCTGGCTGGCTGCTGGTGAATGGAGATGGGAATTGACTCAGTCTCCAAGTTTTAACTGGAAGTCCACTGCAAGTGCTAGTGATATAAACCTGAAGTTCAGTCTTAGATAAAGACAGCTTACAAATAATCAAAATAAAAATATTTTGAGTTTATTATTTAAAATGTATAGCAAAGATGTTTATAGTCTTTAACCTGGACACCTTTGGAGGAGAAATGCTTGTAAATGACAGTAGCTGTTCTTGAGGTAAAGACTCTTAAGCCATCTACTCTCACGTTCCTTTAGGGTGGACGCATTCCCAAAATAGAATTAACTTTTTTTTTTCCTTCTCTTTTTATGACCAGTTGATGGGAAAAGGCAGGAGAAATGTTAAGTGTGATTGGTGTATTTTAAAGTGTATTACTAAGTCAGTATCCTTTTCCAGAACATATTTCTGTTGACTGCCTTTTCATGCAAGGTGTTTAGCCACTTCTCCATGAGGATTCAGCTTCCCGCAACCTGTAAAAAGAATCTCCTTTTCTTACAAAGTCTTCTAAAGCTGTTAATTTATGTAGAATGTAGAAAGTAATTTCAAAACAGGTATGAAATGGGCAATTGCCTTTCCCTTCCTGAGGTTTCCATTGGTTTGTCTTCTTGAAGTAGATTCTCACCAGGACTTTCAGCAGCAGGAGCTCTCCTCTGGTGTTATGCACAAAGCTCTTCAGCTACAAGTGGAAGGGAAGATAGTGCCTTTGCATCTACTTCAGGATTTCTGCTTGGAAACCTAGTAACAAAACATTGAAATAAAAATAATTGGTTATACTTAAAATTTAAGTGTCAAAGTTTCTCAATTGAGGCACCTCAAATATGTCCATATAAAACACCTTCCTACCTCTTACTGTTACTGTTCAGGATTTCTGTTCAAACAATGCATTAGTCGGGCTAAAGCTGTTGAAACTTCAGCTTTCATATTTCAATACTATTTCAAGAAAAGGCATATCCTTTATAAATAGTTTGTATTGTGTAGACATTCATATCCTTTTGTTAGCTCTGAGACAATTTATAGACATTTTTTGAAAAACACAGGTTTTTTTAAACAATATTTTTAAAATGTGGATCTCATTTTGAATTGTGATTGAAGCTTAATCCAAATTTGTATGGGGACAGACAAAAAATTATGTCCACAAATGCTTCAAATATACTGGGGAGCACTATTTTCCGCTGATCTTTCTCTGAGTCAGAACATTGGCAATATTAGGAAAATGAAGGTTTCCTAAAGTCTTCGGAATCCTTCAGATGACTTTTGCAAGGCACTGTGAAGCATGAAGCCTGGAGAAGGCAGTTAAGTCATACCGCTGCCTCATGGCAGCTGGTTGATATCCGTAAGGCTTCCTGGAGCTGTGCTTCCTCTTGGAAGAAAGACTGGGATTCTGTGTGTCTATCTAGCTGTTTTCTTCTGTCTTCTTCTTTTCTTTTTCTTTAATGTTTAAACCAAATAATGTATCAAACTTCTGTGGCTAAATTTAAGCATGTGAATCCAGTTCAGTAATTTCATTTCTGCAATTGCTTCATTCATGAAGCATCATGTGATTTAGCCTAATAAAATTAGTTTGGTGAGTAAAGCTGAGAACATGCATACCTCTCCGTGTCGGGGGGCAGGTGGGAAATGGAGGTTGTGAAAGCTGAATCATCCTAGTTTTCAAAAGTTCTTGACTTCGGTAGAAATTGTAGGTATTTAGCACCACTGATTAACAGGTAACTTATTTAGGTGTCTAACTTTAGGCACCCAGATAGGCTGAGTTTTGAGTTGGTTTGTTTCTTGGGTTTGGATGTAAGTGAGGGGAGGGAGAGAACTAATTTGAGATTGCATATAAAGATACATCTAGGAGGAACAGGATGGAAGCTAAGCAGAGTAAAATGAGTGCAGCCTGTGAGAAAAAAGATAGCTTGCAAGTGAGGCATATTTGACTATAAGAGCACTTCCCAAGACAAGCAAAGGAAATTTTAGCATGCATGGACATTTGAAAGGGATCTGGATAAGAGGAGGCATTTCCCAGACCCTGCATAGAAATGGTTTTCATCTCTGATTTTTGTCTGGATATTTGGTGTCGAACTGTGATTATGCTTGAAAATACATGGGGCAGCCAAAAGCTTGTAGCCACTCAGGCCTTGCTGAGAGATCAGCTTCCATAAAACTGAGTTCCTTTAAAGAAGGTGCCATGCTGTCAGCACATCTGTCTCAAGAAAGGGAAGGAAGCACTGAAAGTGGAGGATTGCTGTTCATTAATTGCATCATATTGAGCTTCCAGGGAGACAAGTACTTGAGACAGCCAAAAGGTGGAGATTTTTAGGTTCCTCCCCTGCTTTTCTTCTCCTCCCCCCTTCCCAAAATAAGTGCTTTGCCAAAACCTCCTTGTGGCAACACAGCGGTTCTTAAGGAAAGTCAGAACCAAAGAAAGAAATTTGGTGACTTAGTTAATTCCAGTCCTTTCTTTTCTGGAAGGAAGACTTGTAATGTGTCCACTCTATCATGTTACACCTCTTCTTCACTGCTATTCAGGGTGCAAATCTGAAAAATTAAAAAAATATAAACAAAAAAAGAAAATAGCAGCATAAGTCCTTGCCCAGTCTTGTAAACAGAAGAGCTTTCAGCTTCCCATTGTTGCTCTGAGAACAAGAATTGTAAGAATTATGGAGACATTTATGCTTCATTCAGTTTTATTCTTGTATGGATTACTCATGGAAAAACTTCCTGTGCTTTCAACAGAAATTTTCCCCAGGTAAAATCTATAGAATCTAGCTGATGTTTAAGAAGTTTTTTAGCATTAAAGTTCATTAATAAAATGAGCTTGTGGATTTTCTAATTTCTTGATCAGAAATGTGTACCTGATTTATTAACTTAATATTATTTCAGTTTCGTACACTGTAATCTCATATTTCTAGATGTAAAATGGGGAGTTGCTATTTGAATAGAAATATATTTGCTGTAAGTGTACACAACATAAGGTGTGAGACAAGACATCTGCTGAAGATGAAGTCAGGAGCTAAATTCCGTTTTTATCAAAGCTGCCAATGCGTTGGGACCTGAAGTGAAGGGCTTTTTCCTAAAGGAAGGTGCCTTGAAGGTAAAGCAGTTCTCTTTCTACTGCTCAGATTGTCCCTGTCTTCGACATCTGGACGATTCAGGAGTGAATTCCTGGGGATACATGGCATCCGCCACAAGTTCTGAAAGTGAAATGCACCTTAAATTACAGACTTGGACAATACTGAAATTTTCCCTCTGGTTTCTTAAGGAAAAGTTTTGCAAAACCAATGTTAAACACAAATAACAAGCTGTCTAAGGGACAGAATTGAAGAAGGCTTCAAATAGGGGCATCTGTGAGTTTTTTACTAGTGTAAAACAACAATATAGATATATAACATGGCTGAGATTGTTTTAATTCAATTGAAGATAATCAAGTTGTTTAAAAAAGCTGAAGAAGGCAAATAAATGCTTGCAATGTGCCTACAAGTTTATTAATGTATTGCATGAGCAAAGAAACAAGTGGAAAGTCCGTGACTGAAAGTGATTTACCAGTTGAAATGAGCACAGTTGGCAGCAACTGCAGATTTCAGGTTTCAGAAGTTCTCGAATATCAGAACACGTCTGAAAGAACAGATAGGTAATTGAGATTTAAAACACTTGGTACCTCTTTTATGATGGCTATTGTTTTTCCACTTCTGTATCTGGGATACTGAATTATTCTGGAACAACACTGTAATTGGGTCAAAAGTTTCCAGTGCTCACTGGGACCGAATTCCCATAGCATGGTGTGGAATATTAAGGATAAATTACAAATTACCCCTTGAATTAGGAGCTATCAAAAATACTAATGCAGATAGACATGATTGGGATCAATGTCTTTTTCTGTTCCCACAACAAAAGTTGTAAAGAAAAGGATGAGACCTGAAAGTTCACCATTGCATGCAGCAAGAATACTGATGTGACTGCGCTAGAGTTACCTTTGTGTAAGCGTGTAGCACAACACTGACTAGCCAGCTACCACAAATTACAAGTTTGTACTTGCTGAGGAGGGGACAAAGATGTTGTTGCTGAAAGATTCTGAATTCCTAACAGTAATAAAGCTGGGAATACCTGAATTCATAGTCTGTCTTTTAGAGATCCGGGTGAATTAGCCTGTGGTTCCATCATTAACTTTTAAAATCAATGATTCAGCTTCTTCAGTTATCTTCTCTATACAGGCAGGTGTAAGAGCTCTTATGACATGATGAGAAGAAGCTTGGGAAGTTTTCTCAGGTCCAAGGGAGTAAAAAGCAATAACTGTCCCAGTTAGATCCACTGCTATTTAGTTGGTCTTACCAGAGAATTTGATCTTAGGCTGTTGGAATCAGCACTGAAAGAAAGAAACTTAGCGCACAGCATTGTCAAAATTGTGCCTCTGTAGAGTGTTTCGAACTAGTTAATCACTAAATGAGGCCACTGGTGTTTAATATGAAAAGGTAGCACAGATTTTCTAGGCAAGGGAACTATACATTTTTCCTAACAACCTGCAAGACTATTCATGATAACCCAGGAATGTGGTGAACATCTACTGATCTGAGCTAGACATAAAAAATACTTTCATAGGAATGAGTAATTTTAATTAGCACAAAGGTCAAATTCAAGGCAGATAAGAAAAACATTTAAAGTTAAATTGGCTTATAAAAAAATACAGCTATAAGTCTTCATGCTTTGGGGAATAAGTGAGTCAATAGAACCACGAAGGCAATGCCTCTCTGACTGGAAACGTTACAAAACAATCTGCATAATCAGGGGTGAAGGATCACGTTTTCCTATGCAACAACTAACCACTGTTAGACAGGACATCATACTACACAGGCCACTAGTCCTAGGTCACAGCTGACATTTTCTTAGCAAGGGCAAGAAAGATTTTCTGGCCCTGGGAAAGCATCTTAACGTGCAGAGATTTCAAAGAGAAGCTCAGGTGTCTGCAGTGTCTCCTAGGCATTCCTGGCACTGCCTCCCATGGCACATGTGCTGGTGGTTGTTACATGATGCGGTCCCCACACATTCATCATTTGCTGCTCATTCATCATCTCTGTTGTATCTGCATATGGTATTGACAGCACAGACTGCTAGGCAAAAAGGTAGGGCTTAAATAGTCCTTTTTTACTGTGGACTGTTTGTTGAGGTTTTTTTAAACAAATTGAAAGTGCAAAATGAACCAATGTCTGCAGCATGCTGGAAATAAGTGGGACTGAAAAGAGCAGTTTGGTAAAAATGCAAGTGTCCAAAAAGGATCCAGCAGGAAAAATGCACCCTTGTTAGAGAATCAGACTGGGCTTGCATTACCAGAGAGCAAAGATAGTGAATCTTTGTTTTGGCATGTAATTACTTTTCATTACTCATTATTAGTTTATCATATACTTACTTTCATTACAAACGGTTCCGGAGCAAGTAAGAATGGGATATTACCAATGAAAATGTCTTTGTAATATTTTCACTATGAAGTAGAGCAGCTTACCAGAGTGGAAATCCTGAAGACTTGCCCAAAGTGAGATAGTGAGTCAGTGTAGCCTAGAATCAGCTTCCCTGGCTTCTGCTTTCTTACATCAATCATCTTCCCACAGCTAAACTTGTTAGATGGCATAAGGCAGAAGAAAAGTGGCCAAGACCCAATTAACCTTTACTGAATTCAAAATAGGAAACTGTAGGAAACATTTGTGTCAGCACTTGTTGGGTACATTTAATGCAGAAAGGCTGAAATTTGCAAAACATTTTAGACTCCTTTCATGATACAGAGGACCACAAGCATGTCTGTATGTCCCAGAAGCTGCTCTCCAGGTCTGAGCCCTGTATGACAGGAAGATACTGGCATTAGTTTGCCTGTTGTCTCCCTGAGAAGACCAACAGGAGCTTCTTTATGGAGCTGTTGAGTCAGCAGTTTCTCTTTTCTCTGCAATTGCCACTTTCCAGTGAATGTTGCCTTGCTTATTTATTCCTTGCCCAGGTTTAAAGCTGTTGGCATCACAGTCCTGCTCTGCTCTGTGCGGTCCTTCTACCACATATTTTCCTCCGAGCAGAACTGTCCAGGATGGTGCACAATAAATGCTGTGTACATAATGGAAAAAAGATTTATGGGAAAATATGGTGGTGACTTGACTGGTTCATAAGTTTTTCACTTTCTTAAAAGTAGCGCTACAAAAATATTTGTATCAGATATGAAGTTCTTGTTGGTGAAGCAAGTGTGGGTAAGATGAAGGGTTGGGTATGTACAGTAGAGGTAGCTCTTGGAAGAAAGAAGTTAGTTGCATTTAGAGCACTGCAAGAGAGGACACAGTAGAGGGGGCTAAAAAGTGGCTCAGTTGGTATGCTGCCTGTGACCTCGAATAATATCTAGACTGAGCTACATTCTGGTCCTTTCCTCTGAGCCAGCTGCATCAAGATGATGGAGACAGCATCACAGTTACACAAAACTGCTGGTTATCAGGCAGTGGAGATTAACTCAAAGGAGGTAAAGAAGAAAAAAACAGTTTTCCATCAGATAGCTTCCTTGCTGATGAGAAGCAGAGGATTTGCTTTCGGTAATCCTTCATTGCTGAAGCTGTCCAAGTGCGTTTTATTTCATATGGATGAGGGAGTTACCTACAGCAAGAAATCAGGAAATAATCTTGGCAATAAAGGGCTCAGAAGAGGCTATAAGCTTTGGGGTCGCATTCGAGGCAATTACTAATTCCAAAACATGAGATAACCTAGATTTAGGCAGAAGTTGTAGGGTGAATACTAAAAACATTACCCTTATTTATAAAGTATGAAATAGTACTCATTAACACTGTATGTTTCCCTTTCCTGTGGAGCAGTGAGGAGGAGGGAAAAAAGTGGTAAAACAGTAAAGCAGGAGGAAAAAAAACCAATGGGAAAGGGGTTGATTTGTTTTTAAAAATTCTGCAATTACAAATTAGGACCTGTATCTTTTTTTCTAGAGGTATTAATACTATGTAGCTGTGAAGCACCCGGTTTGTCTTAAGCCTTACAAGTAATCTCCATGAAATGTTCAAAGGAGACGGAAAGGAGAAATACAGATTCCCAACTCCTTAAATCTTTTATTGATATTGAAAGAACTGCAAAAGGAATACGGTCTGTCTGATTCTTAGCACTGCATACTTTTATGAAGAGAGATAGTGCTCAGGGCAAGAATTAATATTCCCAGTAAAAGTATGTTGTTTTGGTTATTAATGTCAGAAAATCTGAAGACTTCTGCACTTGAGACCTGAACATTAGCTTTTTAACTTACCCTGATGTATCTCAGCAAGAAAGGTCGCACTTACATTAATGCCTTCGGGGAACTATGTGGGTTGAAGTATAGGAAAAGGTGTTGTTTATGGCAGGGTCTCTTGACAGGACTCCTGCTAGGATATTTATGATGAAGCAAGTACTTTCTGTCATCAGACTCCTACAGTCCCCGTTTGCAGCCAAATATGTCTTTGGTGTGTGAGGGGGTTTGGTTTTGTTTTGTTGTTGGTTTGGGTTTTGTTTGATTGGATTTTTAAGATTAACCTTTAGGCCAGCGTAAAGCAGTGAACTATCTATTATTCTACTGCTTCACTTAGCAGCCCTGGTGGTCCATTGTGCCTGTCCCTCTTTGCAGTTTTTAAAGAAATGGCTTGTTGGGAGTGTTGGATGGCTCTTACTTGTGTATCTATGCGTTCCCACTGGCTTACTCAGGATAGCTTAGTTTACATAACTCTTGTCTTCTAAGCATTATCATTAAGATTCTGAAAAGGATATTCTAGCTCAAAATTTTGAGCTTGAATCAAAAGTACTCTGCTCTCCAGACTGCTGATTTCATCCATCTTTGAGCCAAACTCTCCCTTAAGGGCTTTCATAGGAGCTTCGGTTTATGTTGTTGTTGTTTTCCCCCAGTTGGTGCTGTCTAGTTCAGCAGGCGCTGAAGTCATTGGAAGTTTGATCATTGACTTTCAAGAGGGAAACCTCAGGATCTGAGCATTTGAGATGGAGAGGGTACTTAGCAGTGCTCAAGCAAAGATCTGACTAAGTCAACGGGAGTTTTGCCACCTTCAAAAAATACAGGATGGCACTCTGCCTTTGCCTTGCCCTGCCAAATGCTAAAGGGGGAAAGCAAAACAAACCAAATGCAACATGTTGACTACTTGTCCATTCAGACTACTTGAAAAGTAGTTTGTGTATGCATGAAAACCTTTGGAGAAGATTAGTCCTATTTCTTACCTATTTCTGTTATTATGCTAACAGTAGAGAACCTGAAACATACTTACTCCAGAGGCTTAATGCTCACAATGTATGAACTTCAAATGGACAAAACCGCTGTGTTTTCACACGTTGTCGTTTCCTATGTAGGTATATGTTAGTACATTGGGGTTACAAAATGGTGAGTTCTTATAAAGAGCTCTCCCAGAACAACCTTTAGGCTTTTTCTTGTTTAAGCCTTGTGTATAAGGAAGACGATACACCAGATTAACACAAAATCTGGAAGCTTCTTATGAAAAAGGCATTTACATCCTCAGTCAATGCCTCGGCGGTAGTATCAGTAGGACATTCCTACCCAGTGTCCAGGAAAAAGCAGCTGGCAAGTAGAGATAGAGAAATACATCTCTAATACATGTATATTATGCTGGATGTGTTCATTTTTCTTAATTATGCTGAATGTATTCATTTTTCTTAAGGAGGGGAAAAAAAGGGGGGTGGGGGGGGAGGGGAGGTCGTGGTAAGGTAGGTGTTTGCTCTTCAGGGGTGGGATGTTTTGACCTTTGGAAGGTGGTTTTCATCCTCTGGTACGACGGGTGCTGCTCCCCGGGGAGGGGCGGAGGTGCGGGGCGCTGGCCCAGCAGCAAGGGCAGTGTTAACTGCATGTGTCCGTGTCCGTCCCGGACTGCAAGTGAAAAGATAATTAAACAAATAACCTTCAAGATGTAATCACGCTCTCGCTTTCGCACGGCATCCCCAGGCGATTAAAGCTGCACATGGGTCAGCTGGTACCCGAGAGCTGCGGGAGCAGCCACGGACCAGTTCCACCTTGGGAAGGTGCCTGGGGGTTTGCGCCGCCCCGGGGAGTAAGGTAGGGAATGATGGACAGGTCTTACGAACCCGAGGTAACAGCTGGAGGCTACTACTCGCCCCATGCAAGAAGGAAAGTATTGCTATAAAGCGGGAATCTTTATAGCTGTTCGGCTGGAGGAAGTTTTTGGCTGTAAACTGTCATGCACTGCAGCTCCCGGTGAAAGGCTGTGGAAGTGGGGAGTCCTCTCCTGAGAGCCGAAGTGCAATTAACATCAGAAAAAGGGAGAAGGAACGAAAATAAAGACGGCAGGAATCCAAGCCCAGCAAAAACTTTACGGTTTGGGTTTCACCACCACCACCCCCAGCCCGCCCCGTTCCAAAGATTATATATAACTTCTGGAAACTTTTTCTTTTTTTTATGATCACTTAAAAATTTAAAGCTGGAAGGACTTCTTTTTTGAAAGGCCAGCTAAATCTGAGTGTATACATTGTCTGGGGTGAGCGGCACGGTCATTTGCGAAATATGAAGTAAAACATGAAATGTATCAAATTAAATTCAACTCTCCTTTGTTCGCCTATAGAGAGTGATCAGTGCAAAAAGTAGATATAAGATCTAATATATATATATAAAATATATAAAAGTATCTATATGCAAAAAGCATACAGATTGCTTCCCATTCCTTGTGTACATACATACATACATATATATATATATATATATATATATATATATATATATAAGGAATTAGCCCTTCCTGGAAGCATCCACCCGGAAGAATTAAATAGTGTTTTTTAAAGCCGCGATCGCCTAAATACATATTTAGATCGGCTCTATTTATTTTATTTATTCCTTTTCGGAACCGTTCGTTTTCCACCGAAACGGCCCCGTCGCTTTCAATTCCGGCTGGTTCTGCCTTCAGCTCTTAAACATGTTCGTCGTCAGGCGAGGACCAGTCGAGGGACAGCTGAGGCTGGAGTTTGCCCAACATGGGACATACACACACCCCCACACACCCCCACTGTCGCCTTACCCCCCCCCCCCCCCCCCCCCGCGCCGTACCCTGCGACTTCTGCAAAGGGGGAAAAGTCCCTTCTCTCCCCTTCACCTGCACGGAGGGGGTGACTGTCCGTGCGCGTCTTTGGGGTCAACTTGTCGCGGTGCTCGGCTTTTTCAGGATGAAGATGCTTGAGGTGTTGCCTTCGAGGTACGAGCCCAAAGGAAGGGGCTGCGGGCAGCGCGCCCGGCTCCTGCGGGCTCTGAGCCCCCGCGGCTTTCGCTGGGACCTGCCCGCTGGCTGGTGGCGCACCTGAAGCGAAATAAATACCTGATAGCGAAAAGACCGTCTCAAACTACCTATAGTAGCTACTACGTATCAGCTTAGCAAGCTTCGCCCGTAATTTCTTTGCAAATGCTGCTCTCCCTTTCCGAAGAGGACAAAAAGCGGGCGGTAGATGCTCAGGCAGGAAAAGCTTTGAGAAACTTTAACGCAAAGAATTAAGCTGAAGGGGTAGCAACTTTCCGAGTGTTTTTGCACAGTGGTTGCAGAGAGCGGGTGTGCGGAATGTGACATGTCAGGCTGAAGGGGAAAAAAAAAGCTCCGCGGAGGAGTAAGTTGGTGGCACAAGAGCCCGGTGGTGCTGTGTAGTGAAAACACAGCCGTAAGTCACGGCTCCTGAACCAAAAAGAAACGGAAAATAATAGCAGAAGCACTGGCTTGGGTGCAGGTTGGGTGAAGCCAGGCGCGCTCGGGCTGCGGCTCCGCTGTGTGCGGAGCATGGAAAGGCAGGGCTGCGGGCAGGGGTGCGGGCAGGGGTGCGGGCACATGTGCGGACAGAGATGCGGACAGGGATGTGGGCACGGGTGCGGACAGGGGGTGCGGGCAGGGGTGCGGACAGGGATGCGGACAGAGGGTGCGGGCAGGGGGTGCCTGCTCGCAGAAAGAGCCTGTGCCCAGACTGAACCCTGCAAGAGGGACCCCGCCATCGTGCCTCCCCCCGGTAGCCCTGCCTTCCAGGTCCTGCTGCTCCCAGGCAGCTGCCAGTGTACCCCGGGCACCTTCTCCTAAAATCTTAAAAATCCGGGCAGCGATGGTGCGGGTTCTTTGGAGAAGAGGAGATGCTTGTTTTAAAAGCAACCCTCACTTTTACACCGCAGCGCTCCTTTGCCCCCTCTCCTTTGCTCCCGTTTAAAGAACTTGTTATTGTTTAAAGAGACCCCGTTGAACTATTTCCTGCTCATTGTCACCTCTCTCCCCCTCGCCCTCTATCCAGGGATTCTCACGGAAAGGTAATAAACTGTTTCCCTCACACCACAGACCGTCGCAGCCCCGGAGAATGCAAACTATCAAACCACCGGCGGGCGGGAGAGTTTCAGCCCAGCCCTCCTCTCCCTCTCCTCAGCCTGGCTTTTGCCCCAGACAACTCGAAAAGAAACTCAGCCCGTTGCAAAGTCCCACCCGTGAGGCTCAGGCTCCACTCCTGCCCGCAGAAACTGGTGGGGCTTTCTCCTTGTTGTATGGAACGAAGCCTTTAGCTGTCGGCCCGGGGTTTAGGAGGTGGGGTGGCTCGTAACCATCGATCTGATTTTTAGACTTTATATATATATTATATATATTTAGGTGGGATGGCTCGAAACCGTCGTGGTCCGAGCATTTCGGCTGCCTGCACGGGCGGTGGGAGGCCAGGTCCGCGCCTTGTCTCACGGGCGGGCGCTGCAAGCTGAGGACCAGGTGGCGCGGGTGGGGTGGGTGGGGGGCATCACTGTGGCAGCTGCTCTGCAGGGCGATTTTAGCTTTGTGGTTCAATTTTGCAGCAAGGGCCGTGGTTGCTGACTGCAGCCTTCACTGCAGCTGAAGCGCCACGGCTTGCGTCCGGGCAGCCTGGGAAGCGGGGCCGGGGGGGGGGGGGGGGCTGGGAAGCGGCGGGGCGGGGGGGAGGGCGCTGCGCACAGCCTGCGGAGGGCTTCCCGTTCTTTCCCTAACTCTGGATCCGCGGCGGGGGTGTCTCCCCAAAGCAGACCCGGGGGCTCGCCGCGGCGGGCGGCGGTGGCCCCGCTGGCGAGTGCGGCGGGAGGGTGCCGCACGCAGGTTATGGGGCTGTTGCCGAGATGGGCCATTTCCTCCGCGGCTACCGGAGCCCCGGCCCCGGCGGCTTTGATAGAGGTGCAAACATTTGGGGGCAGATTTACATAAAATAGCCGCGTTTAATCCAGCGGGCCGCAATTAACATCACAGGCTTCCCCGGGCACCGTTGTGATATGGCCGCGGGCAGCCAATCGGAAAGGCCGGCCGGGGAGATCAAAGCGGCCGCCCGCCAATCAGCGGGGCCCCCCCGCCGGCATTGTGATGTCACCGGGGGGGTGTTTATGGCGGGGTATAACAGCGGCCGCTTCCCCGCTGCCGCTCGCTGGGGGCCGCGCAGGTCGAGCGGAGCCAGCGCCGGCCCCGCCGCTCGGGGCTCTGCAGGGCGCCGGCCCGCCAGGCGGGCGTGGGGCCGGGATGAGCTCCCCGGGCGCGGAGGGCGCGGGCAAGCCCCCGCAGTACCGCGTGGACCACCTGCTGAGCGCCGTGGAGAGCGAGCTGCAGGCGGGCAGCGAGAAGGGCGACCCCACGGAGCGGGAGCTGCGGGTGGCGCTGGAGGACAACGACCTGTGGCTGCGCTTCAAGGAGCTCACCAACGAGATGATCGTCACCAAGAACGGCAGGTAGGGGTGCCGCCGGCCCCGCGCCCTCCCGCCGCCCCCGCGCACAGCCTCCGGCGGGGGGTGGGGGTGTCCCCGGCGGCGGGGGGGCGGGCGGCGGCACAGCCCGGCTGAGCCCGGGGGGCGGGGGCTGCCCCCCGCCGTGCCTCGCGCCGCCGTGCCTCGCGCCGCCGTGTCGCCCGCAGGAGGATGTTCCCGGTGCTGAAGGTGAGCGTGTCGGGGCTGGACCCCAACGCCATGTACTCCTTCCTGCTGGACTTCGTGGCGGCCGACGGGCACCGCTGGAAGTACGTGAACGGGGAGTGGGTGCCGGGCGGGAAGCCGGAGCCGCAGGCGCCCAGCTGCGTCTACATCCACCCCGACTCGCCGAACTTCGGCGCGCACTGGATGAAGGCGCCCGTCTCCTTCAGCAAAGTCAAGCTCACCAACAAGCTCAACGGCGGCGGGCAGGTAAGCACCGGCACCGGGACCTGCGCCGCCCTCACCGCCTGGCCGCGCTCGGCGGGGCCGGACCGACCCGTCCCTCCCGTCCCGGGGTCCTGCCGGGCCACCGCTCGCTCCCTCCGTAATGCTCGTCCGTGCGCTGTTAGCAAACGCGCCGGCGTGGGGTGAGTCCTCGTGTCCCGTCCTCCCACCCCCCGCATGCTTTCAGCAGAGCTGGTCTTTCCGCTGGGGCTGGGTGCCTTGATAATTTGACTTTCTGCTTTAAAATCCCTGCCTGGTCCGAATCTGCAGTGTAGTAGGCTGCATCCTTCTGGCTCTTCATCGCCAGTGTGTTTGCGGACTATGCAAGCCACCCTGTCAGGTAACAGGGATGAGGATAACTGGGCAAAAAGTCGGGGTGCCTGACTGCAATGTTCCCTTCTTTTTCTTGCAGCTCTGCTTTTAGGGTTTATTCGTACCTGTTGGCTCTTTCTCCTCTGCTGGAAAGATGGATCATTAGATACTTTACAACCTGAGCGCTCGCTGTGCCTGCCGCCACTCTGTCACTGCTTACCTGCTCTGTCCCTTTGCTCACAGATTATGTTGAACTCTCTGCACAAGTATGAGCCAAGGATCCATATAGTGCGAGTGGGTGGCCCGCAGCGGATGATCACCAGCCATTCCTTCCCCGAGACCCAGTTTATAGCAGTGACAGCCTACCAGAACGAAGAGGTATGCACGGCGGGGAGGGAAGGATCCGAGTACCAGCAGGTTTCAAGTGGCAAAGCGCATGTTACAGAGCAAAATAATGGATCTCGCTTCACATTTGTCAGTTCTTGCTGTGCTTTGTTTGAAGCTAAATGTGAAAAAAGAATTGAATATATGTAGAAGACCTATGGATGTACAATAGCACAAAGATCTGAGTGCTGTTTGTCTCCTTATGTACTGCAAATTGATTGCAGGAGAGTAATTCTTAAAAGATTCTGTGGGGCAAACAAGTATGGTAAGAAATACAGCTGTCGTTTTCGGCTACATAATGAAATAACTGGACATGCCACTTTCAGCGCTGGCCTTTCTCTGTTAGCCAAAATGCACATTTATGTTTAATGAGTCTGTAAATGACCAGTTTTTTGAGATTTACCTTTTTTTAATGGCCATTCTGCTCTGGCTTGAAATGTGAAGGTTTTTGTAACTCTTCAGTGTACTACCTTTCTTAGCTGTTTCCTTAGCTGATCAATAAATGCAGACAATTCAGTCTCTTAGAATTTGACCAAGGGACTAATTCCTAGCCCTCTGCTAACAGCTCAGACCTTAGGGGCTGTTTAATTGATGTCCGTAGGTTGGTGTTATGGGCCTAATCTTCTTTCTTCAAAAATCTGTGATTCCACTAACTTCATTGGCTAGTCCTAATTCAAATCCTAGTATCTGTATGGTAATGAATGGTTATACTTGCAAATAAAGGTATTTGTTGTTGTTTTTAGATCACAGCTTTAAAAATTAAATACAATCCGTTTGCAAAGGCATTTCTTGATGCAAAAGAAAGGTGAGAGCCCTTAACTCAATTCTAAAGTGTGCATTTTTTTACATAGGTCTGTAAAAGCAGATTCTTAACTAAGACGGCACGTTTTCTCTTACAGAAGTGATCACAAAGACATGATGGAGGAAGTGGGAGACAACCAGCAGTCTGGGTATTCGCAGCGTACGTTTCCTTTCATTTTGCATCGTGGAGATAACTTTGATTTCTTCTATCTTATCCGTTAAGTTAAGCAGAACTTGGAGAGCAGAGTTTGCTGGCTGGCTTGTTAGTTCATAGGGGGAATAACATTACCAGTCCTCATGGTTGTGGTTCGTGCAGGTTTATGATTGTATAAGTATTATGATATATGCGCGTGTATGGTTAAGATTTCTGCATTACATTCAAAATCCTTTAATAGAATCTTGCAGTTACCTTCATGTCTAAAAAGACAGCTGCCTTTTGTATGCGAGGGCAGCAATATTCATATAGATACGGAGGCAAAAGTTAATTTCAAAATACAGCAGAAAATTGCTGAAATGGTACTTACGTTTTAAGTACTCTAAGAAAATTAGGGGAAACCGCTTAAAAAGCTTTTTCAGATTGGTAAAAATTATTAGTGTTCTAATGATTTCTGTTTTAACAGATTCTTGCTAAATGTCTGCAGCCTATAAAGGTGGGAAGTTGAGTTGCAGTAGGAATTGCTTTGTTTCAGTGAAGATGCCTAATTTTTAAGAGTTCTTCTTAGCATTCTTAGAAACCTTAGAACTTTGGTATAGATTGAGACCCCCAAAGAGCAATTTAAAACTGAAGATTACGCTAGCAATTACTGAGCACACACTACCTATGTAAGGGAGGGTTTAATCATTTCAGTGTTTCCTTGCTGTGATTGTAATTCAACAATGATTTAAAAAATAGTGTTAGCTTAACAGGGGGCTTCTTATAAGCTGTTGTCTAATTTTCCTTCATAAGATCTCTTATGAAAGTTGTAAAGATCCAGATTTTTCAGCCATGTGGAAACTGTTTCCTTTCCCGAGTGAGTGTGTCCTCGCTGATCAATTATTTATCTGGTTGCTGTGATTCTTTCCCTGCCTGGCTGCATTACATACCCACCTTACAAACCTCTTGCTTCCTCACAGTAGGTAGTTGGCTTATCCCTGGGACTGGGACTCTGTGCCCACCTGCCAATCCTCACCCTCAGTTTGGAGCCCCCCTGTCGCTCTCCCCTGCTCACAGCTGTGAAAGGTACTCATCGCTGAGGAACCACCGTCCTGCCCCCTACCCCAACCCCTACACCCATAGAAACAACTCGCCAAGTAAGTCTGATGTTGCAGCTCTGTAAAAAGATGGGAAATGAGCAGAGGGATGCGAGCTTTGAGCAGTGGGCATCTCAAGCGATGACACAGAAATTGAGGTCGCCATCTAACTCAGTTGGCACAGAGCGCTTGGGGCCAGCATTGCAAAGACATAGGGCTGATGAGTACGTCTCCCCAGTCTCTTTATGATGGAAAACCTGAGGGTGTGTAAAACTGTTTTGTGCTAATCTGTTAGATTATGTGGTTCTGGCTTTGTCTTGTGCTCTTGAATTCTTGTAACCAGTGAGCTTAAGCTTACTTTGACTTTTTTAAGTTTGAAAATGAGGATTTTAATCATTAGTTAGAGGTAATACAATGAAATGAAGAAGCATATGTCTGGTTCTGTTAGTGTCACTTGTTATTAACACATAATAATTGAGGGCCTGATTCTGTCAGCTTTACTTGCCTAAGTTAACATCAGTACGTTAAGGTTGTTCTCAGTGAGTGTCACAACTGGATATACAGAAACAATACAGAGCTGAATAAACTGCAGACCAGTTTAAAAGTTGTGCTCAGAAATAGCCAGATAGCTTAAGACTAAGTGCCTTCAGCCATAGGTACTTAAGGGAGAGAAGGGCATTTTTAACAATGATTTTTTGTGTGTGTGTGGTTTCTTTTTCTTCTGGCAAAGGCCTGTTAACAATTTTTGCCTTTCAGTCTGTATGGATATTGAAGGTTCCCACTTCACAATTCAAAATATTTTTTTTTTAAAGTAATACACCAGCTTCTAGATGCAGCCTGACCAATCTTGTATGTAGCTTTGTAGTTCATTTAACTAGATCTCTGTGGGCTTGCATCTTGGAGATGTTATACAAGTTTTGTGACTTGAAACAGCATAAATGAACAAAACGGCTCTGGTGTTCCTTCTTGCTTCCTAGTCCTCAGCAAGGAACCTCTTTGTCCCTCAGCCAGCTGCCACAGCAACTTCTTTCTCACTATGGATGGCTGTATAGGATTCCCTTTATAGCTTCCTAATGCCTTTGCTGTGTTGGCTGGCCAGTTTTGGTCACAAGCCAAGTAGCTTAAGCCCCAGTCCAGTCACTCCTGATGGTGCCTAAGGCAGACTTCAAAGCCCGTGGTGGCATGCTCAGCTCAAAACTGGGATGTGTGATCCAGTGATATGCGCACTATTCAGGGCTGCCAGGCTGCTACTGCCAGTGTAGATGATGCAGATAAAAAGGTGCCTTGGGACAGCGTAGGTAAGGAGCTCGCCTCTTCCCACTGACCAAACAGGGAAGCATGGGCTGAATTAGCAGGCGGTTTGAAGACAGCTTTTTAGCCATAGATCCTACATAGAAATAAGACTTTGCGGTTGTAAGTTGAGCAAAACAACACGTCAGCAGGGGCAGTGCCAGTGGAAGTGTAAGCCTGACACAGCTGGTAGCTGACTTCATTTTTCTGTGTGTGTGTATGTAATTTTATTTGGTTTTTTGCAAGGCAGTAGTGGAGGAGGGAGGTTTGAAGTTATACATTGCATTTGAATACAGAATTGTTATTTGGTTTGGTTCTAGTGTGTTTTAAGTGCTTGCTTGCTTTTTTTAGCAGCCTATGCCGATAACTCCTCTGCCTGCCTGTCCATGCTGCAGTCCCATGACAACTGGTCTTCTCTAGGAGTTCCCACACACACGACGATGCTGCCCATGAGTCACAGCACTGGCACATCTACCAGCTCCAGGTAGGAGTCCATCCCTCAGCAGCCCTCAAACTGATCTATTGATACTTTGTAGAAAGAAAAGGCTGAAATAGGAGTAAAGTCACCAGCAAATTGGAAATCCTTATGACCATGTGTGAATCATTCCCTATCTGGGGAGGGCACAGAGAAGGATTGTTCTCAAGGAAGACATTGAAGAAACAGATAAAAACTATGGTTTTTGTGGTTTGGTTTTGGAAATGTAGATACTTGTGACAGCAATATTTGATAGATTAAGGATTGCAAATCACTTAAATATCCATTGAATTTTAGTATGCTTTTTTAAGTTTCATCTCTTTTAAGCAAAATGATGGTTAAAAAGTTTATTTTTGGTCTGTTTCATTTTAGCTGGTCACTGCTCTCCCAGCCATCTCAACAAACCCTTGTTCTACTAACGAAGGGGCAGTGAACCATAGTGTGGAGAGCAAGTGGTTGGGGCAGTAATTCTTTACTTAAGTATTTGCCACACAAACCAACGTATCATGGGATTATACACATGGTGAAAGTCTTTCCCATTTTGTGATCATATAAATGTATCTCTTTCTCCTTTTTGTCCTTATTATCTTAATTAAACTTTTGAATCCTTTAGCAGAGATTTAGCTTTCAGTCAGTCCCTTAGAGCTAAACTTCAAAAAAAAAATCGAAGAGATACAGATAAGGTGGTAAAATCTTTGCTATTAACCACAGAGGGCTGAGGTTTGGGCATCTTTCTCAGCGATTCAGACCTACAACTCCATTTGCAGAAAGCATTTTTATTTGAACCGTGCACATGGACACTTTGTTGTTAATCAGAGTATGCACTACTACCTGGTATAAGATAACTCTATTACTGAACATAAGTTTTAGTCCTGAACATGTGTTAATGAAGCAAACAAGTCATCCTAGCACTTCTATGTCTGACTCCCAGGATTTATACTTGGAAAGTTGCAAAGTCCATTGAGTTTCAGTTGCTGCGCTGAGTTGTGCAGTAGATAAAACCATTAGAGCTGGAACTGTGGGTCCTCAAGGAAGGCATTTCTCCCCAAAGACCCCTTTTGTCTAAACCCCTATCTGTAAAGTAAGAATAATATTTATCTATCTTGTTAAACTGCTTGAGATAAATAGGTAGAAAATGCTGTGTTGTATTATACAGCAGGACTGAACTTTTTTCATAGTGTTTCTCTTGAATCACCTTGTTTCTTGTAATTAATATGTATATTTATACATACGTGTGTGCATATACATACTCTGAGGCAAGAGAGTGTGGAGGCTGTCCTCACAAGGCTTTTCTTCCTTTCAAGCAGTCGTTTCTGTAGTATCTGCAATCTGCAGCCATCAGTCTGGCTCTTCCCCTCCTAACATGAGATGATGAACAGGGAGGGCTGAACTGCTGTCTGGAGGCACCTGTCCCTCTCTGACTACAGAGGGACCCAAGAGGGATTAGGGCTCTGGCAGGCCCATGGCAACGGATTTAAACCTGCCTAGGTCCAGCAGCTGCGGTGTCCAACCTCCTCCACCATGTGCCTTCCCCCTGAGGCAAGGGCATGGCACGGCTTAGGATCAGCTCTCAAACCTCCCCGTTTTTCAGCCAGCCTGTTCATTCCTCAGCTTGGCTCAAAATCCGCTGGTAATACCTAGCGCTGGAACCTGCTGTTGGAGAACAGGGAGGTTAGGTTTATTGGTGGCACGCCATGAGTACAAATCCTGCCCAGGGTTCCTTCCTGCCTCACAGTGGCTGGGAACATACTAAAGAAATTCCCTGTCTCCAGCAAATGGACCCAGCCTTGGAGCTGTGTTCTGACCTGAGCAACTGCCAGCAGCACTAGGGTCACTATAGTAACTTGTTCTATCGCTTTCCCTCTTTCAGCCAGTATCCTAACTTGTGGTCTGTGAGTAACAGCACCATCACACCCGTGTCTCAGCCAAGCGGGATGTCCAATGGCCTGAGCTCCCAGTTTTTACGTGGCTCTCCAGTGCACTACACTGCCCTTCCGCACCCCGTCACTGCTGCCTCCTCCGCCTCCCCCCTGTACGACGGCGGGGCACCCACGGACCTGCCCGACAGCCAGTATGATGCCTCTGCACACGCCAGGCTAGCATCCACGTGGACGCCTGTCACCCCTCCTTCCATGTAAACCCAGACCTTTTCCTATAAGACAGACTTTTTAGCTACTGAATTACTTTAAATGCTTAATCCTCAAGGAAGAGAAAAAAGGAGACATGAAGTAAATTACAGACAAAGCATCTGCACCGCTTTGCATAAAGCGTCTACGTTATACCTCTTATAGTGAACATCATTGACTTCATGTAGTGTTTACAAACCTGGTGAGCGTGCAATTCTGAGAGCAGATTCACTGCTTTTAATCTTTTTTTTCTTTAAGTTTGGTAGACCTAATTTTTAAGATTTTTACTTAGATTCCAAATTTCTCAGTGTTTGATGTATTTGGACCTGAGGTTTGGCGTCGTTCTTGAGTAAGTTACTCCTAACTGTTTTTCAGTTATTTTTTTTTAATGGCAAACTTAGCTATAGTCATGAGAAGACTTTTATTAACTCTCTAGTTAGAAGCATTCTGAAATATGCACAAATGTAGCTGAGGAGTGAAGTTTTTGGAAAATCATGTGCACTAACACGTATTTGCCTCACAAATACGTTGCGTTCTTAACTGTATGCTTATTTCCTTGCTGCTGAATTAATGTTGAGACAATCTGCCAGAACTATATTCTTCTTAATAAACGCAGTATTAATGTTTGGCCTAAATTGTTTCACCCAAAAGATTCCTTTTAGAGGTAAGTTTTGCTGTTTGATCGCATAGATTTCAAGTACCTGTCAGCTTAGCTAAACACCTCGTTTCAGACAGCCAATGTCTAGTTTAGGAGCCCTATCCAAAACCTCTTTGAGCCACTGAAAAAATACCAGTTTTGTTTGGTTTTATGGTCTCTGGCTCAGGCCTTAAGGGAGGGAGTTCAACACCTGGAGAATCATTCTAATTTATTTTATTTCAATATTGTACTCTGTTGAACTATATTTATTATCTGGTAAATTACAACTTTTTTACATATCTTAACATGTAGAAAATAATCCCTCAACCTACAGTGTACTCTTTTAAGACAATCATATGTGGGATATGTCACCCAATGGTACATTGAACAGCGTGGATATTAAGTAGTTAACTTACTGTAAGGGGGGA
This sequence comes from Falco peregrinus, assembly GCF_023634155.1. NCBI lineage: Eukaryota > Metazoa > Chordata > Aves > Falconiformes > Falconidae > Falco > Falco peregrinus. The sequence continues at coordinate 52,509,162 of NC_073727.1, read as the reverse complement.
AAGTCCTAGTTACCAATAATTCTGGGGAAAATTGCAGATGTGCTAAGCTTTAAAATACACTGATGCCTTAACTTGCTGGAAAGATCAGGGCTTGATAAAATACTTCTGTCAGGACTGTTATCAAGTAATATGCTCTAAATTTCTGATGAGGCTAACCCAAAACGTTGGCCCAAAGTGTGCCCTCAGACATGTCTCTTTCTCCCGCTGACTCCGGTGAGTACATGCCCAGAGGAAAGTGAATTGTTTTGCATAAGCCATAATAAATAACTTTTATAGTGAAGTGCCTAATACAGTGAAGCAAAATTCTGTATCAGGGAATTCCTTAAATAACTCTGTGTGCTCACGTGCTACGGTGGCAGCTTGAAGATGAAAAAGCAAATTTTTGCCACCATTTTGGTCTCTTTGGCACCCTATGGGCAGGTCCCTGCACCTGGAAAGACTTTGGCAGGGCTTTGTCCGTGCGGAAGGATTTGTGTGTGACTGCAGGCTGCAGTCTCCTGGCGGTACTCCGGTGGGAGACAGCACCAGAAGCAAATGGCTGCACGACTGTGTTCTCTGTCAATATGTAAATACTGATCTAAGCGCTCCTATTTTATTGTGAAGGTAAATTGTGTAAATGATGTAAGTGCATTATTATTTAGACTATTTTGTAGAAATTAGCAACGTATTTCATTGTGAGGTTTTTTCTACTTGTATTTCGGAAGTATAATTTAAATTGAAAAACAAAGAGTAAAGATTCTTAAATAAACTTCATGCTTAACTTTCAGTTTGTGGGGAGTGGTGTGAAAGGTGGAACAAACGCACATCAGACATATCAAACCTATAGTATGTTGTCCTTCCACAGAGCGGTTTCACAAATGGTTCCTGCTGCACGGTGGCTTCCGGACGTGGGTGAAGGGTCAGAGAGTTCTTCATAACCAAATCAATGATCATTTAGTCATGAAGAACTTAAAAGATCTATTGAGATGCTACATTCTCCTCATCTGCTTCTCCCCCTTTTCCTGCCCCTCTTTGTTTCTCCCTCCTGTCAGTAAATCCTTGACTGACCCGTGGTCAGAGGTGTTGGGTGAAAGCTCTTTTCCCACAGTGACCAATTTGTAGGATAAATGCTGGTGCTGGATGCAAGCCTGGCAGCTGCTGTGTTCTACCCTGATAACCAGATTTTTCAAATGAGCTTCTGAATAATGACCCCAGTAATAAATGCCTGGTATACTCTGATATATTGAAGGAGTCTGTTGCAGACTGATCTAGCACTACAGTGACTGTGCACATAGCTGAGCATGCAAATGTCACTTCTGGGAGCTGATAGTGTCAGTGGGGGAGCCCAGCTCGTGTTGTGGAGGGAGCTGACTTTATCCTTTGCCCCAGAGCTATGCCCTCAAAGCAGACACATTGGAGGAAAGAGGGTGATCCATCTGCCGTGCAGTGAAATGGAGAGAGGGGTGTAAAGTGGGAGAGAGGTGCTAGCTCCAAGGCTGCAAGATGTCCCTTTGCATGGCCCCTGGCAGGCAGCCCACAGTGGGGCTGTCTTTGCTCCAAAGGAAGACAGTCCACAGCTGCTGCCCAGCACAGAGGTCAGGGGTTTCTCAGGTTCTTGCACAACTTGTACTGAAGAAACAATTCCTATGTCTATGTGGGCAAAAACACCTGGGGCTATTTATCAGCTTTTAAGATTTAGCTGGGTCTGGATGAACTACCTGCCTGTATCTGGAGCCCTCTGGCTATGTGAGGAGGAGCCTGGTGCCCCTCTCCTGCTATAGCTTGACATGCGGCCTTGGAGGCCTCCATAACACTGTTTTGAGGTGAACTTAAAGCCAGTGGGAACTTTTCGATGCCTGGAAGACCATGTGATACTAACCTGGGAGCTGAACTCTGGGTCCTGAAAGAGGTTGTCGTTGCCTGGTGAGCAACCTTGGCAGTGTCATGTGGGTAGCTTCTCTGCTGGTCAGTACTTTCATACTCGTTTTAGGTCTTGAGGCAAAGGCAGATTACCATCAAATTAAACTCATTGCTATGAAAAGATTTCTGAGCCTGAAGAATAAGTATGTATGCACAAGGCCTTCGTAGATGCAGCACTGCACATCTCCAGGCAGCTTGGTGCTGGTATCAGGTGGATTTTACCTCATCAGCCTTTTTTGGTGTGGGTTTTTTTTCCCCTCCCATACTTTCAAATGAAAGAAACCGAAACCTTTCATGCCATTGAAGGCAAGTTGTATGCTGCTTTAAAGCAGACTGAGCATTTCACCTTCTGTCTTTTCACACCTGCTCTGCCACCATCTTCTTCCTCAATGGTGTTTTCCTCTTGCTGGGTTCGTGTGGCTAAGCAGCCATCGGAAGCACCTCAGGCTCACAAACAGGGTTGCTGTTGCTGGAGGAGCTGGGCAGTCAGACCCGGATGACTCCACAAATACTCAAGCCAGCATGAAAACCACGTGGATGTTGTGTGACTCATCTGGAGAGGCTTTTCTCACCCGTGGGCTTGCGACAGCAGCGCTGTGCCATGCTCCCGCCCCAGCCGCCTGCTGGTGCACCCCTGGGGCTGGTGGCGGAGGCGAGGCGGAGGCACACATGTACCTGACATTTCCGAACGCTGAAAAAGGCTGGTGTGAGACAGCTCGCCCCAGCTAGCCCGCTGGCAAGCAGGGCTCTGTGGTTTCCCTGTACCAGTGCCACCACAGCTCTTTGCCACTTCTGTCCCCGTGCCACATGCCAGACAAGCACCAGGGCTAGAGATTACTGGGAGAGGTCTAAATGCTCGGGGATTAAGCCATCAGCAAATGCTCAGGACTCTTCAGAAACCTATATTGTTTACCATCTCCACATGTTAATGCTTTTTTCCTTTGGGTAGGGAATAGTTGCCACCTGCAAAAATCCTTGTAGACCCCTCAGCCCTGTTGCTCACGAATGTCTTGCTCTGTCTGCAAAAGCCATATGAATACTCAGTCCCATGCAGGAGTAAAACACCAGACTGGGTATTCCCACACTTGTCTCCAGCCTGACTTTTCCCCATAGATGTCAATTAGATTAAGTGAGATAATATATATTAAGGTATTGCATCACTGGCATCAATAGTCCAAGCAGTTAATGTAATTAAAATAAAAATTAACTAAAAAAGTAAAAAAAAATTAACCCCACACCTATTCTTAGGCAGGTGTAAAGAAGACAAGAAGAAACATGTATGTTTTTAAAATGACACACAGGCCCATTCCAGGGGCTTAGATCTGTGGAGAAAATCATTTTCTCTTCAGAGAGTCTGGTTTTATCTGCTCCTGGATTTCTGTGCCTTTGAAAACGGAGGTAAAGAAAATGAGGGAGCCAGTCTGAGTGGTGTATGGTGCAGTTCCAGCACCCGGGGTGCTGCCATGGGTACGTGACCAAAGGAGTGAATATCCTCCTGTAGATGGCTGGCTGTACTTGCTAGGCAAGGAGCTTGCAGCTTTATTTTTGCCTTTCCCTCTCTTAAGTATTGCTGCATTATAAAATTAGGTTACTGTTTCTTGATGCTAGTAAGCTATATTAACTGCCTCAGCCAGTCCATCAATGCAAATAATTCCTCCGTGATATGCAGTTATCTGACTTGTACTGCATAGGGTTGGAAGGACTCTCCTGAATCCAGTTACTTAATTACAGACAATCCCTTCACCAAGACTTTTTAGGAAAGCACCAGGGTTTGTCTCAAAACAAGTTGGTGAGATTTTGAGGAGATTTTTGAGTGCCTGTGGCCAGTGGTGCTCCTTTTTCTGTTGGGAGACTGTTGCGGTCCCCTTGCTTCTCAGTGCTTAGGAGCCATGTTTTAATTGTCAGCTGAAATTTATCTACAATCATGACTACCTGTTCTTGAGCCAAAACCTACTCCCAGCTTAAATACTTCTTCCCCCCAGTAGTGTTTAAGCTGATATGTATAGTTAGGCAGTGAATTCTCTGCCTCTCTTTTGACAGGTTATAAAACCCGTCTGTTCTGGGGCAGCTTTCCCCACGTGCTGGCCCTTTGTGCCTGAATGGCTCATTGAAAGAGGGAGCATGCGTGCATGCGGTGTAATGCACGGGCTTGAGAGGAGCCTATGCAATGGTGTGCCGCTTCCCTAACTGCAATGAAACCAGCCATTTTGATAACTCTGAAAATCACATTTTCATTATCTAGGGTTACATCAGTGGTTAACTGGTCATGGTGATCCAAGTCCTTCTTTAGCTATTTTTTGCTGATGAACTCCCATCTTTTGGCAGCAGAAAGTACTATTAATCTCTTGACTATGACTTCACCCTTGTCTCTGTCAGCTTTATTCCACTTCCATTGCTGCCTAATTGTCTAGTTTTTCCTGTGAGATACTTCCATTTTTCTCTGCATTAATGATATCTCCCGACCTCTCAACTCCAGCAGATTTTGTCAATGATCTCTTCAGGTTTGGACTAACTCTTTAATGAATGTGCTAACCCAAGACTGGTCCAAGTCCTCTGCTAGAAGCCTTTCTCTAGCCTGGCCCTTTCCCAATCGCTGTGCCCTTACCTAGTCTATAGACTTGCAAGTCACACGCTAATCTCCATGTGTGATCTGGGAGGATGGTCTCAGCCCTGTGCCGATAGGGACAGCAGCTGCCCTGCTTGAAGTCACCTGTGAGGGCCAGAGCTAGCAGGGAGAAATGGTGCTGGGGGGAGAGATGCATTTCCATGAAGTCCCCCCATAAAGCTCTGCAGATGGTCGTTTGTCCTGTCCATTTCATGGGAGGTTCAGATGGTTGGAAAGGAACTGCAGCATCTTAGTGTTTCAACTGACACCAGATAACAATAAACCCACAGGCCATACCAGCTTCCATTTCCATTCCTGTCTTTCATTGTCCTTTCTTTCAAACTTAGTAGTGAAGCTGTGTGTTCTGGAAGATGAACCTCCTCCCAAAGTCTGTCATGTGCGATGGCATCTCTGTGAGTCTTGGCCTTGCTCGAGCAACTTCTTTCCCCTGTGTCGTAAAACACACCTCCGACATCTGCTGTTTGCTAAATGTGCAACACCAGGCCTGAGCTGAGGAATAAACGTTTGCTGCTGGGTTGGGACTTCAAGTCCCCAGATGCTGGAAGAGAAATGATGTGCTTATTCCCTGACCTCAAGTACACTTACCTGCTTGAGCCTTGTTGCCTTGTTTGCATTTGAGAGTGACCATTGCCAAGCCTTAGGTCCCATTAGCCTTTCTGCTTTTGCATTATACCTCCTCCTCCTCCTCAGTGAGAACAGCAGCAGGCTAATGAATGCTTGTGAAAAGAAACCCTATATTAGCCCTAATTTTCATCACACTCTAATGGCACAGCAACCCCATTTCTCTCTCCTCTCCACGCACATGGGCTGCAGGCTTCTCTGGTCCTTCTCAGGAATGTGTCAGGTTTGCGGCACTTGAGCTTTCTGAGTGTTAAGTGACTCCTTGGAATGCCGTTCGAGGCTCAAGTGATGTAGGTCAGTACGGGGAGAGTTAATGTGGTTTACACAGGCAACCTGGAAAAACCCACTCGCTGAATGGAGAAAAGCCTGGAGAAGCCTAACAAAATGCCCAGAAAGGAAACCAGAACATTCAGCAGCTCATGAACGAGATCTGACTGTTTGCTCGTATTTGTGATCCCTTCCTATTTATGCAGGGACTGGTGTGCACGCTGGACAACTTGTGATCCGTGGTGGAAGGCTGTACGGCTGTGCAGAGGCTGGGCTGCGTGAGGCCCACGAGTGGCACAGACCCACCGGGTGGCTGGCCTGCCTCTGTGGGGAGGGGGAGAGCAGGCAGGTGAAGCTACTTGGGGTGGGCACACGTGGGGCTTTTTGGAGCAGGCAAAGCCAGCTGATCGTGTGATAGGCTAATTCACTAGTGGGGAAGAGGAGGAACTGCAGATATATTTGGGATGTGCAGGATAAGAGTGAGTTTGTCCTTGATCTTTGGAGTGGCCGGCCTTGGGCTTGCCAGGTAGGTGTGGAGGGACCGCTGGGCTGGGGCTCTGCTGTGAGACTGATGGTGTTTGGGGGACTGAGCTGCTGTGGGCTTGAGAGGTCTTTTTCCCCTGTGTCCTCTGGGGTAGAGCTGCTGTTTGGCTATAGTCCTGTGGTGGGATGGCCAGGAGAGCCTGCAGCTTGGTCCCAGGGGCTGCCCTGTGGCTCAGCCTCCAGAGGGGCAGCTTGCTGCAGGGCAGTTCTGGTGCTCTCTAACATAATTAGCTAACGGCTGTTTCTGCCAAGAAGCTTGTGGTCTGGGAAGGCAAAGCCTTCATGAGGCTTGCTGCAGGCACCTCTTGCTTCCAGGGTGGAGAAAATGCTTATTCTTCTGCCTTCCCTGGTGGCAGGGAGACAGCAGTGAGGCTGGCTGCTGCCTGATCTGCCACCGCCAGGGAGGAGAGGGCATGCCCCTGGAAGGGGAACCGTCCGGCAGTCAGGACCTGGAGGCTCTGCCCACCTTCAAAAAGACAAACTTGGTGTCAGAAAACTCTGATGCCTCCTAGAAGAGTACGTTTTGCTGAGAAAAGCTGAAATCGGCTGGTAGCTTGTCTTAGCTTTGTCTTGACTTCATGAACTTGGTGCTATTTTGGATTCAAGGTGGCTGCCGCTAGTTAACTCTGCACAATCACTGGTGCTATTTTGCAAAGGGTTTTGGCTTGTGGAGTTGCGTTCTGGGCACTGTACTGAACGTGTGCAATGTAATTCTTGGTGTCTTTTGCCATCCTTCACCTTAATGCAACATTAGTAATAGTAATTCTGAAACTTTAATCATTCTGAGAACTTCCCACATGAAAACTTCTGTTTCAATACACTAGAAGTGGTGTCTCCTGCTGTGTTCTCTGCCTGAGTTTATGCCCAAAAGCGTTTGGCCTGTGTGAGATGCAGTTGTAATACTTGTAACCCAGGATAGCTATGTGTTCTGGTTGCTCCTCTCTTACTAATATATGGATAACTCATATGAGTTTCCATCACCTGCCACTTCCTTGGCTAGATATACGTTGACTATGGTGGGTGGGAGGGAAAAGGCAGAAATTTCCACTCGCCCCAACAGTAGGATTTTTCATTTCCTGTACTTAGTTTGTGTCTCTACAAAATGAAGTGCAGCTCTACCACTGGGGTGGGTGGAAACTTCTGGCTTCTTCCTGTTCCTTTGGTTTGGACACATGCAAAGTCTCAAAAGCCCCAACCAAATAGTTACCTAACCCACAAAACATCACGGGCTGGATGCATGCTTTTCTTACGCTTTTGGCAGCCAGAGAATCCGTTACCTTTTGGCGGTGCTTCAGCCGCTGCACAGGGGCTGCCAGGATGCTTGTGCGGCTGGAGCTTGGGGATCTATGCAGAGGAAGGGGGAAAACCAGGCTTAGGGTGAGACATGGAGGTGGGAGGGGAGCACTCAGTGAGGAAATTTGAGAAAATGAGTCCTGTAACTTTTTGCCATCTTTTATTTACAGAAATTTTCTAATACCTGAGTGGATTATTTGTAGTGAGTGTAGTGATCTCTTTTACAGTGTGTAAAGAGCATTGACACAGTGTCACTGGGGTTTTCATGCTGCAGATGTTAACATAAAATTAATGAGAGTAAGCATGACTAACCTAAGCTAAGGTTATTTTTTAGCACACTAAAAATACCTAGCAACTGGATACTAACTTGAATATAAGGCTAGTGAGACCTTCCGTTCCAGGATGAATAAAAAGAGATGAACTTTTGCAGCTGGACATGCAGCAGTCTCTTCTCTGTGTGGTTTTGGTTTGGTTTTTTCTGGTGTGTGTTTTGGTTTTTTTTTACTTACAGGCACATTTTTTTATATAGGTGAGGAATGGTGCTCATCTTGAAAGGACTTGGTTCTTCAAACCACAGAACCATTGTTGAGGAATGCCAGGGAATTCTGCAAATATGCTGAGTGCCAAAAAGTGATAGCAATTAAACAGCCCTTGAAAAATTGCCTGTCAGAAGACTGAATTTGTTTTTTTTAAACTGACTAGTGACAGCAAACAAACTACTTAATTTTGACTTGCTGCTTTTTTTGTGTGTGCTAGTGAATAGATCACAGCATTCCCTAGCCTGCTAATTTGTCAGTCTGAGGAATGCCTTTCTTTTTTTGTTGAAATTTTGTTGCTAGGTAATTAAATAAGGCAAGCTTCATCTGCAGCTCATAGAGAGCTTCAGAAGTTGGTTTCAACAGATAGCCAAGTTGTGAGGTGCACCTTTCTCTTATTCCTCGTATGAATTTGCAGTAGTGAAGCCTGGCTGATGACGTTCGCAAAGTCCGTGCTCAGATAGGCTGTTGCACAGTCCAATTTGCTTTGGTAGACTTGATATCAAATGGTTGTTACTCTCCCCAGTCTTATTTCAACTCCAATTCATGTAGTTGTGATGGTCCCAGTTAACATAAAGATTGAAATTTATCCCTAAAATGTGCATTTTCCCCCCTGAACCTTGAATTACTTAAATTAGTACAGAAGAAAATTGAACACCTATTTTAAGTGAATGTCGAAGACTGATGGACGCTTTCTTCTCTGCATTAGCTCTTGCTCAGTCCCGGTGGGATGGGCTATGGTGTGTGGCTGCTGATCGGATGGTGCCCACTAAGTATACAGGCTTGTGCTGGCAGGCTCACCCCATTCTCTCTGCTTGGAACACCATCCATGCTGCTTTCTGGTGCATTGCTGCTGGGATTTGGAGAATAGCCCTTGTGCAGGGACAACCGCATCACACTGAAATGTTTGTGGAAACACTTTGTGCTTTTTTGTTATTACTGGTGTGAATTTCTAATGGGTTCAGGGTGGCACTGCTGGCACTTAGCAAGCATCTAGAGCTGGAAAACTTAAGGCAATTATTGTGAAAATGGTACTGTTAGCTGAAAAGCTAATCCTGAGATTAGAGCTGGAGTTTAGCTAGCTCTAAATAAGGATTTCCCAGCCTGAAATCCCATCTTCTTGTCTGGGAGCACCAGTTATGTCAATGTCCATGTGTGACTGTGGTTGGGCTTCAGACTGCTGCAGAATACCTTTGTCAGAGATAGAGACCTTCCTGATGTGTGGAGCCTGTGCTACTGTCTGTGCTGTCTCTAGCCCTCTCCATTTTGGATTTAAGCATGACACATTTTGTGTATTGGCACTACCTGGACCTCAAGAAACATCTTTCAAATGCAAAGTCACATGGCTGATCTTTAAATATCCTTTTTTCTTCACACACACACACCCCCCCCCCCCCCCGGTGCAGTGTGTGCTTGCCCTGCTGTGTCAGGGTACCGATACAAGTGCTAGCATTTGTGATGACCTGAGGCTCAGCTGAAGGCTCTTGCTTTGGGAGCACAATCTGCCCTTAGCCCAGGAGGAGGAAGAGATCCTGGTTGTGTCTCAGGGTTGGGGAGCAAATTCCATGTGGAATGTGCCAAGAGGTCTGCAGGTACTGCTGGGGGCAAATCTCTGACTTGTACTCACAAGTGTGGATGCAATGGCAGAGACGGGAAGAAGCAGCCAGCTTGCTCCCACTGCTGGGGAACACTAGTGTGGGAAAAATTAAACCAGCATTTGCTGATGGGCCTGCCAGCCTGTGAGGAGGCTCTGGTGGGGTTTCTGCTCATGGATGTGATTAGGCCTCACAAATGAGCACTACAGCTGAACTCCTCCTTGGGCTGTTGCACCTGGGCGGGGTCAGGATGCAGCCTCTGGCACTGGCTCTCACCAGGTTTGTGCTGCAGCTGTGGCACAGGTGCTCCCCGAGGCATGGGAGCCTGAGTTTTGCTGGATGCCAGGGGGCATCAAGGTCCTCAAGTGACCATAAAATGTCACCGTTATTTCTAGAACAGATCAAGCAGGTTCCTTGTGGCAGAGTACCTCTTGTTGGACCGCAAGCAATGCTAATAAAAGCATCCCCAGTCTCACCTGCAGAGCACAGACTGTTCCTGTGCTCACATCTCTGTTACAGAGCACTGGGGCCACCCCAGTAATGAACTGCTTAAAAATAAATGCTTGTTCTTTAGTGTCTTACACTTACACTCTTAACTGAAACAGCCCTGCTGCAGCATCAGGCCTCCTCTTTGGGCTACTGTTGCAGATAAATTTTACCAGCCATAGCTCAAAAGCCACCTTTTTGCTTTCCTTCAACAAAATCAAAAATGTTATTGCCAGAACAAATACTCAAAAAAAGCATCTAACAAATAACCAGGTGTTTTAAAGCTGATTTTGTATCTGCCTTTTTGGGGTTTTGCCCAGCTCCGGCAGTTTGAAGCAAGCAAGTCCACAGGGTACTTCGTTACTCTCTAAAGTGCCTTTCCCCCCCTTGGCCCCCTTGTGCTCTCTCCTTTCCACCCCTCGTAGGATCCTTTCTAGCTCGCAGTGTAGGGGAGGGAGGAACCCCTCTGCCAGCCTGTAGCTTATACCTGTAAGAGAGCCAAAGGCTTTGCCATTGCTGGTCTGCTATCCCCCTCTTGTGGACTGACTTCTCTTTCCTTCCCATGAGCATGTCAGGTTGCAGCGATACGTGGGGCTTTGGCACAGTTCACAACTAATATAAATTAATTGCTAGGCAAGCATGTTTTGTGTACTAATTATTAAAGACCACTGGGTTCGCCTTCTCTGGGGTGCAACTCCGCTGTGTGAACTAACCTCACACTGGCCCCGTGGAAAAAATGCTGCTGCAGAAGAAACCAATCATTGCATGTGGCAAAGCAGAACTAACGTTTTTAAAAGCTGCCTTTCATGTCTTGGCTGTCACTTGCTACTTTTTTCTATTGCTAGTATGTTGCATTTTAGCAGCTGAAATACTACTGATTCTTACAGTGCTAAGTTTTTGGATATTTTCACAAGGAGAAGAACAAAATTAAACTTAGTTTAAAAAATGCACATATGAAAGCTGCAAGAGCAGCAACTTTATGTTTGCCTCCATCGCAGTCACTCTTTTTTTTTCTCTTTGCTGCCTTACACATGATCAAGTGCAAAAAATCCACTGTTGTACAGCTGCTTTGCCTCTGAGACAGCAGTTCCAGGATTGCCTTGCTGAAAGTCTTGTCCTTTCTAACTTTGCTTTAATGGCTTCTATGTTTATTTTTCTTGACCATTTAAATCTCCTTTTTATTGGAGTTTTGAAAGGTATAGCTGAGCCAAGGACAGATAATAATGTTTTGCTGGGCAGGATTTCATAAAGGCAGCAAAGCACGGCAACTCTTGCACCGGTTAACTGTCTCATGAGTTGGTCTTATCTTTCTGGATCTTAAAATCTGTTAATAAACACAAACTTTCCTGCTTTAGGTTGTTTACTTTAAATCAAGTGCACTTAAAATGTGTCCTTTCATTTTGTATCTCTTGGCCTGCCTGGACTGCACAAGATCATGCAAGAGGAGATCATGAAGCACTCCTCTGGGCTGGGACTCTCCTACCTGGCATTGACGGTGGTAAGGGGCTTCCCTCTGGGGCTCCTCAGTGCTAGACAAGAGATGTTTTCTAGTTTGGAAAGAAGTCTTAACTTTTAAAATAATTGTAATTGAAAACAATAAAAAAAACCCCTATAGGCATGGGGAAGGCAGTGTGATTGAGAGGAGTGGTGCTCAGCTCTCTGCACTGCTCTGGCTGGTTCTTGTTGCCTTGCAGGAGACGGGAATCCTCTTGCAAAAGGCAAATGCACCATCTCGCCAAACGATGTTGCACTGAGACGTGAAGCCAGGAGGCACAGATGAGTCGTTGCAGCTACAATTTCCATGTCGACGTTTTCTAACCTACTACCTGTCTCGGAGAGCATATGAGGCTTCCTCTCAGCCCCGATAATGATGTGTTTGAGCAATTTGGGAGTAGGGAACTGATGTTTGCTGCTAGCAAATACTTTTTTCATACAGGGCTTGACCACTGAAGACATGAATGTGTTCATTACTGACTGCATATTTCTGCACGTGTTAACCCTGTTTAGGTAGGGGGAAATACACAAAGAAAAAATCTTCAGCGCAAAAGCGGTATAAAAATATTCTGAGGCTAAGCACTTTTGAAAAGTATGGATAGCTAATCAAATAAGTAAGATGAGACACACTAGTTAAAATACTTCTCTAATAAATTATGTAGCTTTGTGTTGGATAAGTACATGGCTAGTTTAAAAGCTGCTTCTCTTGAAGGTAGTTCAGGTTTTCCAAAGGAACATTTTGCCAAAGGGGCAAATCCTTTGGGAAGTCTGGAATCTGATGTAATTTGATATTAAACTTTGTAGTTGCTTTTATTTAATCTTCAGAGAAGATACAGCTGCTTTTGCTGGAAAAAACCTGCCCTGAGTACAATTTTGTGACCTAGGATAGAAGACAAATATGAACTAAATGGTCCTAGCAGCATTTAGTGGTCAGGTAACAAACGCACACACAATATATACCAATATTGTTTCTTCCTTTTGTGAAATTTCCTTTAAAACTAAAAAAGATGATAGTCATACGTAAGCCTTTTCTCAAGAAAAGCCCTTTGTTTGTTGTCTGGGTGCCAGGTTGCAGAGTGATTGTGCCTTAAAATGATGTAGTGAGGCAACAACTAGCACTAAATCTGGCTCTCCGAGCTCACCTGTGAATCAATTCTGTACAAACCTGCCTATAACAAGGTGCATGCCCAAAGCCTCCCACATCTTAAGTACTGGAAAGAAGAAACCTCCTCGGATGAGCATGTAGGAAGTAAACAGCTCGGTGGAGTATGAACTGGCTGCAAAGGTGCTTTGTTGCACATCGGCACATTCTGAGGCAGAACCTGGGTGTGTAAGCAATTGTATATAACCAGCACTTATGTATGCAATAAAGGATCTCACTTGGGGTCTGTGCCTTCATGTGCCACAGTCACACTCAACAGAGCTTTCGTATTCATGCTTTCACTGCAGTTTGTTCTTCTGTCATGCTCGTGGTGCTTCTCTAGCTTTCTGGCTATTGGGCTGTTGTCAGCTCTCAAAGCTTCTTGGGGAAAAGTCCTCAACCCTTAGTGCTGTGTTTTAAATGGGAAGAGGTTGGAAGGTGGGCTGGAGCTGTGTGAGACTTACCGTGGGTTTAGGCTTAGGACAAAGTTCTTGGCAGCACAGTGTCACATTGACCTTCTGGTAGGAGAAAAGGCCATCAGGGAATAAACTGCTGACATCCGTCTAGCTGGTGGGATGGATGCCAGCGGTGGGTCACGCTGGCATCCTTGGGGCTCCTCCTCTGGGCTGGCTGAATGGTCTGTGGTGTTGTGGCACTGTGGGGTGGGTGTGAGGCATGAAGCACTTCTTCCCTCCTAAGGTGCAATACCCTGAAGTTTAGCATAACCTCCGTGCCAAAGTGAATACACGATGCTACTTCAGAGCACCTGTGGCACGTGGTGCGGGTACCGCTTCATTGTCCTGTAACCCAGTCTTGGGTTGGCCTACCTCACGTTGGGTAGGCTGTGTCACTGGCAACCTGCCCAAGGAACTGCTGTTTCCAGCCTCTGCAGGGAGAAGGCAAAATCAGTCTATCACAGACAACTTCGTTAACGGTGTGTTGTTCTTCTTCCCTTCCACAAGCTGTTAAAGACACGTGTTTTATTTCATTCACAAAAAAGACCATCTTCTACGTGTAATGGTTACTATGGCTTTTTCTTATCCTTGCTTTGCCCTCGCGTCCTCTCAACACTTCCCCTCTGCACAGGCTGCACGTGCTGCTCCCTGGACAGGGAGCCCTTAGCCTCTCTTTGGGTCAGGGGGAGAGTTGTCTACAGAAATAGACAAATAAACCCCTGTTCCCTGGAAAACCAGGCTAGGATTTCAAAACAAAACCAAATTATTCACCACTTATTTTGGCATAATTCTCAGGGCAGGCTTTGCCTTCAGGGCTGGGGGAAGAGCAAGGAACAGGCCAGAGCAAGGTACGTCAGGGCAAGATGTCTCTAAAGTGAGATTTACTTACGTTCACAGTGACTGAGCAGTATTGTTCTTGTCCTGTGTGTTTTGTTGTATGTTGTGGGGGTTTTTTAAGGGCAGGAAAAGAATTTTGTAACCTTCTGTGAAGAACAGTCTCTCCTGCAGCTTTGACTCAAAATGTTTGAGTTTCCTCCCCTGAGCTTCCTCCAGGAGTTGTTTTAGCCACAGATGCTTTGCATATGTGGGAAAAGCATGAGCTTGTTCAGGAATGGAGCGCCTTGGCCCTCAAGAAGTTTAACTAGCTTTCTATTTGTAGTGCAGCTTACGAATTTATTATGCTTCATATGACAGGGAGGGTATAAAATTTCAAAAGTGAATTTTTCAAATTAACAGAAGGGCTACTGCAAGAAACATGTATGTTTAGCAGCAACATCAAAGAACAAAAAACGGCCCTCGAGCACATTCCATCATCCTCCTCCTCACCATCAATCTTTGAGGTTCCAGCCATCCAGTGCTACCTTTCCCAAATGCTCATTCTTATTTGCTAAGGAAATGGCACTAGTGGGGTTTTGCTGGCTGCCTGTCAATCTGTTGATCAGTATTATTCTAAAAGCTTTTGAAGCTGTTGCCCAGTTTGTTGCATGTGAGCAGGAAGACAGAGATGTCCCAAAGGTGAGGAAGCAAATGAGGCATGAGGAATGCTCTCAGTGGGAAGAAGACTTGGAGTAGGTCTCCACATCAAGTGGCTGCTGCACACCTGCAACAGCCACCCCTCTGTTCAGCCCTGTGTGTGCCAACCAGGCACCTTAGCGTGTGCTGGAGCACATAAGCAGGAGTATCTGGTGTGATGAAATGGCTTGGGAATCTGTCTGAAACTGGGCTGTCTTTGTTCTGTTGTGCAGGGAAGAAATTACCTGTGCTGTATGAAATGCCTCTTTCTACCCCCATGTGCGTACTTCTGAAGTCAGGGAGATTATAAATAGAGGGAGAATGAGTGGTTCTACCTGTTGGCAAAAGGGTATAGACTTCACTGATGTAAGCAGAAGGAAAATGAAAGGTCAGAGAGCTAAGACTCAGATTTATAATTTTTTTCTTGCACAAGTGTTACTAAGGTGATGTTACCTACTCCTTTGTTCTCCACAAAGAATTTGCCTTGATACTTAATCTTTCACAATAAAGCCATAATTGTCTTATAGAGCTTGAACAGAATGATGATCACCAGCTTGCCCATGAGTTTCAGGAGCTACTGCAGCTCTTGAGATTGTTTATCCCATCACTTCATGCTGGGACTGTTAGAATTCAGACCAATGCAGGCTGCTCCTGGAGTCTTTCTGTCATGTTAAACAATAATCAGAGACTGGGAGAGAGACTGAGGGAGAGAAATTGCTTCTGCACAAATAACTTCAGTTTAAGGACTCATGGAATATTCCCAGCTCTGCTTTGTCCTGCCTCCTGCATAACTGGAGCTTCTGCCTGTGGCCTTTCCTAGGCTCTTCTGTGCCTTGTTACAGGGTTGAAAAGCTGTTGGATGGATGTATAATGCTTTTTCATTGTTTATATTCTACTTTCTTCTTGGTTAGACAAGACTTCTTAATGAGCATTTGGAAGTTATACAGCAATTTAGCTTGGAAGTTAGTGATGCTTTTAAACCCCAGCTAAATAGTTGTTCGTGAGAATCAGACTGAGAGGATGGAAACTAAAATCAATAAGGTGGCTGGGCAGGAATTCACTGATAAAAGAGCTTTTCTTTGCTTCTGTGGGGAATGGTTTTTGTTGAAATGGAGGTGTGTGGATGAATGGCAGGTGATGCCCTTGGAGGGGGGTTGTGCCTGGGTGTCCCTGGGGATAACTGCCTGGGAGGGTGCTTCTATGCTGGCAGTATACAGCTGTAAACTTTGAACAGAAATGCTCAAAATAATATATTTCATGGATAGTTTCTATGGCAGTTTTGCTTGGTTTGGATTCTCCCTTCCATAGGGGATTCTTACATTCCAAAGCTGAACAAAAAAATAGGTTCACGAGCACAGTTCCCCAGATGAAAGAGCACAAATCCTGGCTGTTTAATGCAGTGGGGTCTATGTCTAAAGGAAGTCCTAGAAAATAACATGTGATAATAGAAGAAGAAATAAGATATTTCAGTTTTATTGATACAGATATCATATAAAAGTTGATATTTTTTTTTTGTTGAGCAACACGCTCTGTGTATCAGCAGAAGTATTGTCAGTAACCAGATACTCTGACAACCAGTAGCTGTAGCTGTTGATCCAGCCAAGTAAATACTGCATCCTGTAACCAGCTTATGTCTCCACGCAGGAGCCATACACATGAATTGCCAAAGGTATGTGTTTAACAATACAATAGCCTGCATGAATGATTCTTTTGGAACCATGTATGAAGTCACCAAAGTAACTAAACAACACCCAGCTACAATGCTGAGGTTCCACACAAAATACAAAGTGTTCAGTATGTCACAAGGTACCGGTGTCCTCTGTTTAAGACTATGTTCTTGCTTTGCAGAAGCATTGATTTTACTGTATCAGCCTGGGATGCTACAGAAGCTGCGGTAAACGATCTGGAAATAAAAAACCAGCAACTCCAGTTTAACTTTTCTTTTAACTGAACCAAGTTCAAAGGACCTACACGTGGTAAGCAATAGGTCCCAAGATGCGCAAGGGTCATGCTCTGAGAGGTAGAATGTCATTCTCTTGTGAAAATTAAAATCTGACTTGTTGCTGTCCATCTGATCAGGTGCAAACTAGTACTTGTTTACAAAAATCCTCTGGAAAGCTCATGGCTGGAGCTCAGCCAGCCTGTGCCTCCAAGGAAGAGAAGTTCATAAGAAAATCCAGAGGAAGGAAATGTGAACTCAGGTATAGTGATAAAGTCACCAGATAGGTTTTAACCTATCTGAAAGTAAATGGTTATGTAATGCCCAGTATTCAATCAATGTTAAAATAGTTTTTTGCAAAGCTATTGAGAGTTTTGAAAAGAAAGATAATAAATTCACATATAGCAAAAAAGCAAGCTTCAAGATATGCTTGACACTCATGGCTGTGACTTCAGCCAAGATCAACTGACTATTCAGCTTCACCTATTTCAAGCCTTTTGTCAGCCAATACAAATATTGTGATAGTATGCTCAGAGATACCTTCAATTTTCACCTGTTAAAAGTTTCTTTTTTTTTTAAAGGGATGAAGATAAAGCTAGTATTTTGGTAATAATAGCACTCTATCAGAAGCAAGCATTGCTTTAATCCACAGTGAGGCAGTCATGGTTTACATAGTGTGTGACTTGTTTTATTCTCTTTAACATGTATGCGGGGATGAAATGGAAGTTTTGCAATATATATCACTATTCCAGGGAGAATCGTGGTTTGGAACTTTTTTCACAAGTGTAAGTTAAATCTATTTAGTAGCTCTGAGTATAGCGCTTTGTCCATTTCATTAGGGAAGTCTGTTAACCACATGTTTTTCTTCTATTAATTGTGGAGAAATATTGATTGTGCACCTTGTTAAGGAATAACTACTTATACTAGGGTTTCATTTGAAAGGATGGCTGAGCTGGGGCATAAAGCTGTGTTTCGCTGAAGTGTTAGGCAATGATGAGCTCTGCTTTCTGGGGGTGTATGGCTACAGGACATGCTGCTTCAAAATAGCTGTTTGAAAGTATGGCTCCAGCATTGTGTATGTGAGGGAGAAAGCTCTTGGCACAATTGCTGAAGAATAGCTGGCATGGAAATACTGTGTGGTTTTCTGTGTCCCACAGCAAAAGACAAGCTTTTTCAGGTTTTTTTTTTAAAAAAAAAAAAGGGTCTTCTTTAAAGGAGAGACTCAAAAAGATAGGCACAACGTTTCTGTAGGTAAACTTTGATATTTTGGTAGTGAGTCAGTATTAGCATCCTACCTGAATAGAAATACTAATGGCAGAAGCTGCATGTGCCTCCCAGAAGAATGGGGTAGGAGAAACTGTTTTCCTTTATCTGAAAGCTACAGGCAAGGAGCAGCAAGATGCTCTGACTTGGTTACTTGCTGTTGTTTAGCTCTGCCAGAAGAGAGTGGTCTGTCATTTGCTGCAAATTCATGAAGCATCCTTTAGTACTGCGCCTTGTTCACATTAGGCTTTGCACTTGTTATTTACTCTTGCCAGCCCATATTAAAACTTGCCTGGTTTTACTGCTGCAAAGAGACTCTTCTGTTACACAGCCCTGGTCTGAGAGTGAGTGTTTGTGCTTTGGAGCGCTGGTATCTTTCTTGCTTCATGCTCTGTTGCAGAGCTTAGAGCTCCGGTTGGCCCTTCACCAGGAATTCAGCTACTCATTTTTAAGCGTGGACATTCAAATGCATGCAAGCTGGAAATCATTGTTGAAGTGACTTTTTAATGAAAAAGTAATGGATGCATCTTAAGGTTATTTGCCTGCAGAAGAAAATCACAGTATTCAAATTAACAGTTTCTAAAACTACGAATTTGTATTACATATTTAATATGAGCACGCTGTGGTGTAGTTTTAACTTGCTTGACTATGAATTATGTCAAATTGTTGCCTTGTATTAAAAATATCCATGGCACGAGATAACTTTTTCATGAGACCATATGTCTGATTGCTTGCCTCTTCCAAGTTGTAGTCTATGTTCCAGCACCTCACAGAGAAGTGTGTGGTTGCCCTCTGTGCCCATGTTGAGTCTTCTTCAAATAACAGTGTTTCTGGGCAAGCAAAACTTCCCTGGCACCATGCACAATATGGACTTGAGGTCTTCAATTGCTAAGTCTTGGAGGAGAGACTTGTTCCTTCTATTTATGTTGAAGGCATCTGTTGACTTTTAAAGTGTTCGTTAAACTACTGTGTTTTACAAGAGAACCTGGCTACTCAAATCTGGACCTCTGACCTTGTGATATTGTTCAAATAACATGAACTGGTTCCTGTTCCAAGTATTCATAAGCAAATATTAAAAAGATGGTGAGTTAGGAGGATATCTGCTCACCAGTGTGATCATTTTATTAGTGGAATACTAGAATAAATGCCCTCAAAACTTTGCAATATAACAGTGTCTGGCATAAAGAAGCATGTTAAAGAATCTGGTTTTCTGGCTATAAAAATCAGCTCTGTGATTCACAGTACCATAGTGCTGCATCTTGTGAAACATATCTGTTCTATTAATACTTCATTTTAATAAAGTGGAAAGCACTAAAAACTGTCAGAGGGTCAGATGGGCTGGATAGCTGTCATATTGTTTATTGGTATTTACTCATTTGACTCTGACATAGTATACTTCTAATTGGCAGGCAGGCAAATGAATTGGCTATAATTCTTCCTGCAATATTCTCAGCAGGATGCAAAGGAATGGGAGAGGAAAGGAGATGCTTGAATTGTATCATGCCTAGGGGGAAAATAACAGCACAGAAATCCCAGAAATTGGAGCTGAAAGAGTAAAGGAAACTTCAGACAAGGGAAAACTACACGTGCAGAAAGTTCCATTGCACTGACAGTGGTTGAGAGAAGGAATTGGAAACCAACCTCCCTGTTCCCCAGGGGACTGTTTTGTTGTTTGTTTTGTTTTTTTTTTTAATATTTCTTCTGTGTTAGGATCTCTCATGGAAAGTAGTGAGAAGCTCTCTGCACACAAAAAAATGCCTCCGAGTCTGGAGCTATGATCGGTTCAAAAAGTAGAAGGGTGGTTTGGTGGGGTGTTTTTGTGTGTGTGTGTGTGTGAAATTGTCCCCAAGGTTGTGGCAGACCCATGCCAGCCTTGTCCTTTTTTTTTTTTTTTTTTTTTACACAACTGGATTAATGTGGAATGTGGAGCATGAAGAGTCCTGTAAGCTTAATATATGGAGGATGACAGTCATGTTTTTCATGTACATAGATACATCTCCATGCCTCTTAATTAAGCTGCTTTTGAGTTCTGAGGTACATTCTTCAGTCATCACACTAAAAGAGGAGAATCTGGTAGTATTGGGATGCAGTCTTAGACTTAAGATACAGATTGTTTCTTAAATTTGAAAACTGTAAACCAGCAGCATTTGGCAGTTGGCTGCTGTGTCTTACTGGCCTTGGAGCACGGGGAGTTTTAATGTGAATGCAGGGAGCACCCAACAGAACACCTGGTTGCTTCAGCACTGGAGAGGCTTAATGTGACCTGGCCTTCCTTCCAGGAAGGAAAAGCACAGAAACTAAAGACTAGTCCTGCTGGTGAGACTGACTGTTTAAAGACTGAAAAGAAAGAAACCAGATACTACTCTGTGGGTAAGGAGGCAAAAAAAAAGGAAGCAGAAGAAGGTGGGGGTTTTTAAGGACTTCCCTGACATTTCAGTGAACAACCAGAAATGCAGATGCATTATCAGCACTGAGTTCACGTGCAAAGAAAAATGTTTCTTAAAAAAAAAAACCAAACCAAAAACCAAGAGGAAGAGTGGTGCTTCAAATTGGACTCCTCGGATCATATTAAATGCTCAGTTTCTGGTTCCAGCATTTGAAAATGACTGCCAGAACCTTGTAATGCCTGTCCGTTATGATGGTTACCACCACTGTTAACCATTCTCTTGTTCATTATTCTTTATCTCTGAGGGGAAAAAAAGAGTTGTTTCATTAGTGGAATTTGATCCTGTATTCTTTGGGGAAGCAGCAAACATAGTTGGATTGGGAGGTGGGGGTGACTGCTGTATTTACTGCCTCAGACACCGCTGCTTGCTTATTTCATGACTAACAGACTTCCAGAAGGGAAGCGGGGCTTAAGGAAAGAAATAACTTTTCACAGACATAACAGGCCTCAGAAGATTAGCCCATGTTACTTTAAATTTGATTAAACTCATGCCAGGATATTGCTTTCAGATACTCTGTTCAAGGGGAAAGTGGTTTAAAAACTGTAAGGAATTTGGGTCACAAATTAACAATTTTTCCATTGTTCTCCTTTCCTCTCTGGTTAATAAACTGTAACATGATTTGGAGAACTCATCATGTACAACAATTGCAGGAATAGCCCATATTACAATCTGGTGACTCTTCCATGCAAGATGCATGCTGTTTGTGATATTCTTTCTGCTTTATCTCAGTCACCAGCTGTGTAACCTCTCTGAGAAAGTAGGCTCTTACTAAACATAACTCTACAGGTGATGTGCTCATTTCCACTGCTGTTCTTCCCTGTTTTTTTTTTTTCAGTATGAGCATCACTAAAATATATCTGCATAATGCCAGCTGCCGTTTTGAGTCTGAATTTGCTGTCTTGAGAGAAGTCTATTTTGTCATCTTCTAGTATCTTTTTGCAAAAAGCTTGGGAATTGATTCTCAAAAACGCGCCAAGTTATAGTAGGAAAATGCTTGTGATGTGACATGGCTTTGCCCAATATATCTTTTTCAGGTATTTAATTCTCCCAATACCTCTCCAGAAAAATTGGGCAAGAGGCTAGGTGAGTCCAGCTGAGGTTAAACTGGAAGCTTGTGGCAGAGCATAAACAAAGCTCAGGTCTCTCATAGCAGAAGCAAGTATCCTTTTTTTCCCCTAGATTTTAACAAAGTTTCAGAATTGCTTCTTGTCTTTTAAAGGTGCATCTTGGATGGTTTTCCTTAGGCAAAAGCATAAGCTGGTGTTACAGTGTGGGAGGAGTGTAAGAAAAGGAAGAAACAAAAGACATTTTTCACAATCCCTGGAAAGCTTTCAAAAAAATGAAAGTATTAATGCACTAGGGGGGAAAGTATGAAGAAAGCACACGCAGCTGCTATCAAGTAAATTATGCAGGGCTGATCAGATGACAAAAATGCTGGAATATGCTTCAGGGACTGTAACTGCATTGCCAGAGGAAATCTGGTAGAAGTTCCATAAGTAAGCAGGAGTTTTTGTTGATGAGAAACTGTTCTGCTGATGTATAAAATGAGTTCTAAAATGTCGTTCAAGCTCTCCCTGCTGCTGGATCCTTGCCTAGGGAAGTTCTTATTGTAACTTAGAAGAGTTTCCAGTATTAAAAAACCCTGAAAGTAACACTAATGTTTTGTGTATTCTGGCTTACAATTTTGGTACCAGTTTATGGGCAGAATCTCTAGATCCTGGGAATCTAGGAAATTCAAGTCTTGCCATACTGTCATGGAGTAAAAGGGCTCCATCCTGTTCAGGAGGAGGCACTTTTACATGCCTGCTAAGTTAAGGGTGGGCTGTGGAAAGCATGGCTTTGGCTTATCTTTTGATGCACGGACAACTGTCACTCAAATGTGAAAAGCCTTTCAGAGGTGGGGCTGGAGCTAGCTGTTGTGCAGGTCGTGACAGTTCTGCAGCAGTGCCCTGGGAGGGAAGTTGCACGTTTCTCAAGGGATGATATGTTTTCTGCAGTGCTGTTGTGCATAGCTTCCATTATCTTTCTAGTTAACGCACCTCTCTGGTGTCAAGACCCATAGGAGGAATAGGCAGGTTTTTTTGTTAGATACAAGCTTTGACTTGTTGAATTATCTGAAAGAAAATCCCAAAGTCAGGAGGCAGAGAGCACAAATTGAAACGTAATTTATTTTTTTTTATGGTGAGGGTGGTCAAGCAGTGGAACAGGTTGCCCAGAGAAGTTGTACAGTCTCCTTCTGTAGAAATATTCAAAACCAGTCCTTACCAGTCTTCTGTAACTGACCCTGCTTTGAGCAGGGGAGGATGGACTAGATGATCTTCAGAACTTCCTCCCTAGCTCAGCAGTTCTGTGACTTTTGTGCAGTAGGATAAGGCCTAAGCACTTAGCATCTTATTCATCTATTGCATAATCAGTCCTAGTGATCTTTCAATGTGTCAGTAGGTGGAAATAAATAAGAATAGCTATTGGCCAATTTCCAAGTGACTATATGTTGAAGTTAACAGAAACATATCCTTGCCTTAAAATCTCACTCTCCAGTGATAGACTCTACAAAGTGAGTTTACAGGAAATGGAAAAGCACCATTAGTTCAAGACTCCTAGGGTGTGATTCTGAATGCTTCTTTTGACACCAAAAGCAGGAGTCCAGTGCTATTTAGTTGCCTAGATCAAAGACAACAAGCTAGACAGTCCACACTCAATGGCAGCCTAGCTAGAGATGTGTAAAACTAATGAAGTTCCTTCCTGTTTGGCCCAAAAGTTGTGCACATAAAGTTGGATGTGCAAACACACACCCAAGGAGCCAAGCATAGGGAAGTGGTCCCCTGTGACAACCTGGGTATCTTTATAACCCACAGTTGAGGTAGTGTTTGTGACTGAAAGTGCGGGCTCCCCTCAACATGCTCAGAGCACACCTAAGAACACAAAAAACAGCTGCTCATGCTACTCATTGAAAAAGGCAGAGAAAGAAGCAATGTTCACCTCTTACATAGTGGCTTGGCAGCTACTTGCAGCTCCTCCCTAGGAAGTGATAGCTCTGGGTTCAGCTATTTCTGCAGTCTATCTCCAAATTTCCAGCAACATCCCTAATTCAAAAACTGGGAAACTGTCCAGGCTGGACCTGGACTCTGGACTAGTTTTGCTGCAAAGAAGTAATGATATCAAATTATAGCCAAGCAAAAGCACATAACTCTGTACCCTAGTGTCAATGATAATTTCCAGGGTTATTTCTGCAGCTTAAAATGTGTATTCAGCCCTGGAAACACCCAGTCAAATGCTTTAATCGTGAGGCTGTCATGCTGAAGTCAGGTTCAGCTGCTGTTTCGATGAGACCAAGACTAGCTGAGATGAATGCAGAATCCCAGGTGAGCACTTGCTGCTTTGGATGTCATACAGCTGGAAGTGCCTACACTGTGGGTCAATACAGTTGTTAGGTCCAGAAAGAATCTAGTTATATACCATGGCATTCACTATGGGGAGGTCCAGTAACTCACTACTCTGTATACGCACTTCCCAAGTCATTCTTCAGAGACTAGCTTGTCTGTTGACTCCCTGTATTAAATTACCTAGCTGTGCATAGATGTGTATCTTTTAGGGGTGTACTAGAAAAAGACACACAGAGTTAGACCTAGGTCTATTGTGTTTCTAACTGTACTCAACAGCTGATGGCTAGGAAAAAAAAGATAGGAGCAAAATATAGAGAGACTGCTTCAGAGTACCCTCACAGAACAGTACCTTGATGTGCTTGAGTGCTCTTGTCTCTAGTGAGATATTGGATTAAAAAGTTTGCGGAAAAGTTTTAGTTGGGTCAGTCTCAACAGCTAGGATAAAAATCTTTGTTACCCTAGGAATTCTTACAGGCAAATCCTACATTTTGTGCAACACCTAGAACCTCATTGTACAGCCCCTTCCTCATTTGTGCAAGAGGTGTTTGCCTTCCGTGATTTTATTCAAATGGGCGTTAGTAGTCTGATTTCAATGGGTTATAGGCAGGGCTTTTGTGCCACTGAGGCACACCAGAAAGATTGTACAGGTTTTGAAAAAAGTAGGAAAGTGTTTCATGTTTTGGCCAGGAAATCATAGGCTATGGTTTTGATAACTCAAGGCAGCTGAAACTTTTGCAAGCAGTGAGAGAAAAGCTTCTTTTTCACTTTCTTGGCTGGGGGTAATGCAACCCATGTGGCATCAAGCTTTGCAATTGCCACTTGCTATCACAGCAGTCATGGTTGTAAGCCATCTTGCCATGGCATTCATCTGTCAATCACTTTGTTCTGACAAATAGACACTTCAGCTTGATGTTTCTGCTGTGCACACTGGTGATAAAATAATCAACTGTGGTGTAATAGCAATGACCAGCAACCCCACAGCCATGTTAAACTGTGAGGAAACGGGTCTCACTACACTGAACTATTCTGTGGTCTGGCTGGCTGCAGTTTTGGCCTGCTATTGACTTTTGGCTGGTTTTTGGTAGGTTATCTATCATAGCAATAGGAGCTGTATAGTCTTGATATAGATTATTAACATCAGAGTATAGATTTTGCAGATTAAACTTTCTCAGTAAACTGCTCTCAGCCTTCCGTGCTGTTTGAATGACACCTAGCTGATGGGTGCCTGATCCAGGACTGAGGTTTCCAGGCAGGATTGCAATCAAGTCAGTAGTTCTGTTTTCAGACAGGATTTGATCCTACTGGGTGATGCAGGAGGGGTTTATCCTTCACTGCTTCCCAATGGTGCTGTGATTAATGATAAATCAGTTAATGATAGTACCTTCAGCAGGTAGGTAAGCTGAATTCAGTATTTCTGTACTTTTTATACCTCTAATTGCAAATAAAACACACACACACCCAAGAAATACTCTTAGATGCTTCTGTAATTGCTGACAGTCTTGAAGGAGGATTGATAAAGTTGTGTCTAGGCATAGCTTAAGGCTCCTGCATTTACATCTATGAAAAGTGACTAATTCAAGGTGGTCTGTAATACCCACCCTTGTTGCATTTCAGGGCTGATTTGTAAGTTCAGTACTGTAGCAATGTGTGTGTCTAGATATCAGATCTGGCTGGGATTTTAGGTGGGAGAACAAGAGCAGCTATCTCTTTGAAGGCAAGAAACTGCCAGCGATTTAAAAGGAGACCATAACTGTGAAAGGAGACTGTATGAAATGGCATAAAACCAAACCTGCCTTGTAAGAGGTACAAAGTTGGATCTGTGGTTGTTCACTAGTACCAGAGGAGCTGTGTGCTTACTTATGTGAGAATATAGCTTAAAAAACCCACAGTACTCTTTCAACTTTATTTTTCTTCATGGTTGCTCTTCACTTTTTTTTTTTTTACAGTCAATGCTGGCCTGCACTGACTGTAAAATTAGGTCAATTGCTTTGTGGTATCCTAACAGAATTCACTTTACTATGTGTGTTCATCTGATGACCATCATCTCTGTTACCCACGAGGACTGAATAACAGAACCACAGAGCTAAATACATCAATTTTTGCATCTTGAAGTAAGATTTAACAGGCTTGCTTCCTGTGCTATAGGCTAATGTTTCATTCCTAACTGCACTTGAAACAAAACTTAAAATATACTTTTTTTCTTCTATTGGGTTTTACAAAGCTGAGATTTGAAAACTCAGAATGATTTAGATGGGACAAGAGCTAAATGCTAACTGTTGTCAAAAATAAATAATCCAGTTAAACAGTTATGAAGTAACTTCTTGAAGTTTTTCTTGCTTCCCTTCAGAAGTTTGATGGGTCTGATGTAGGGGAGCAATTCTTGTGTAAAGTTCTTTAAATGTAAATGTAACTCTCCTCATTTTACATTCCAAAGAGACACCAGTGTCTTCGTGTAATACGTATTCTGAAGAGAAAGCAGTCAGATTTCATAGAATGGTTTGGGTTGGAAGGGACCATAAAGATCATCTAGTTCCACCCACGCTGCCATGGGCAGGGATGCTTTCCACTGGACCAGGCTGCTCAGAGCTTCATCCAGCCTGGCTTTGGTCACTTCCAGGGATGAGGCATCCATAATTTCTCTGGGCAACCTGCTCCAGTGCTTCACCACCCTCAGAGTAAATAATTTCTTCCTTCTATCTAATCTAAATCTACCCTCTTTCAGCTTAAAACTGTTATCTCTTGTCTTTTCACTACCT
The DNA here is from genome assembly GCF_023634155.1 of Falco peregrinus. Lineage (NCBI taxonomy): Eukaryota > Metazoa > Chordata > Aves > Falconiformes > Falconidae > Falco > Falco peregrinus. Next base: position 52,482,906 of record NC_073727.1, on the reverse strand, counting down.
GCTCTTGTAAAAAGCCCCTCTTCAGCTTTCTTGTAGGCTCCCTTTAGCTACTGGGGGGGCTGCTATAAGGTTCTGTAAGGCAGATTCACTGACAATATAATACAGAATGAAAACTGAGCTGGATCACACTGCAATTGTAACACAATAGAGCAGATCTTGCACTTTGAGTGCCCTTTCTGTAAAATATTGCAGGCAACTTGGAAGTTTCAATTTTACCCAGAGATGGGGAAGCTTAAATAAAACTATTATGTCTTATGTAACTACCGTGCCTGCATTTTCTTTAATGAGGACTCTTAAAATTTGTTTTGTTGAAGTAAATGGTTCAGTGTCTCATCTATAAAATGTAAATAGAAAAAGACAAACTTCTGAGGGCTATTTTACACTTAGTGGTAAGGTTAAAGCTAGATGACAAACTAAGGATACAAGACTGGTTTTGAGTCTTTTTATCCAACACAGTTCTGAGTGTTGTTAAGCAAGGGCCTTTAAAAAGGAGGGACACCAACTTTACAAACATGGAAGCTCGGCATGAAAGTTAAATGAGGCTCATATGTGCCCTTAGTGACAGAGCAAGGAATACAACTTTCATAACAATTTCTGGACCAAAGCAGGAAAACTTGACAGTTACAACTCTGAACTGTCACTAATTTAGGGTGTGGAGAGGCTAAACTGTTGTAACAGATGGGGAACTCTGATTTCTTGCCTGTGTGATAGTGAATAAACTACACAGGTTTGACATCCAGTTATTCCTAACACTAATAACTTCAAAAGAAGTAACTATTGGGAATGAGCAAGTACTTAATTGTTTAGGAGGTCCGGCCCCACTCACACCTTTTTGTTATGGCAGAGAGACTTTTGCATGCTATAACAGATCAGGTCAATCAAAATTAGCCATAAAGTCACATTCAATGTGATGAATGGCTTCTAATACCTCAAAAAAAAAAGTCATAAATAATTCTGGAAAGGACTGAATTTTGTATTTCAAGCTTGGGATTTTTGTTTCAGGAATATACTTAATCTAAAGCAATCAGGAGAAGTAAACTTCTCAAAATTAAGAAGTGGTGCATTCATCCTCAAACTATTTTTTTTATTCCAATTCAGTAATAAATCCCAGACTCACTTATTTGCCCCCTACCTCTAAGTTTAGAGATTTGATGAGCCAGTAATTTATCAAAAAGGCTAGAGGCCCCAGTTGTGAATGTTGTGACATTTACACCCTTTTGTGAATCAAAGCCAGACTTCTCGAAGCTCAATGCTCCAGCTGTGTTGAAGGCCTGGAAAACATTTTTCTTTGGCATCTAACACCAGAAAGCCCCTTACAGTAGAACTGCTCCAATTAATGGCCATTTTGGTGGATTTGGACTGTCTCCACCTGAAGCAGGGCAAAACATAGACGCTTTCAAATTGTGAGCAATTTTCTGTCTTTGCTGAGAAGATTGTTCTGATTCAGATTAGTCTCCCCCCTCTTGCCAGCAACAGGGTCATGTCAGGAAGGAATGCAACATCTCTGGTTGAATTCAGTGGGTAATCTTATTGGGTTTGCAGAGTTACTTGGAGAACTGAGAGCTTCAGTCTGTATGATGGACTAGTGCCCAATGTGGCTAGTAAAAGTAAGAACACTGTTAAAGTCATTACCAGAGAAAAACACACCAGCTAACTTCAAGTAGGCTGTTGGTTTCTTGAGACAGGGCCAAGCTGCTTTTGATACTGAGAATCTTGCCAGTTACCCACCCTTTATAGATGTATATATAAAATGTTCCTTTTTAGCCTGAACTGCTAAGAAAACAAGACATATGTAAGCTTACTGTCTGTTTATCCATCCCCATTCCTTTCCCTCCCATAGCTTTTAGCCCTGCTCCTCCATTTCCACCAACTTTGAAAGAGGGCTTCAATGACCGTTAAACTCCCACTGGTTTGTGAGACGCTGGGAACAGAGTTGAGGAAGAAGCTGCTGCTACTGCCCCTCTGGCAGAAGGGCAGGGACAGCCTAGCACCCTGCGTGGCAGCAGGCCTGTCAGCTTGCTGGTTGCCTAGAAGATGACTGAACACAGTATGGGCTGCCTCTCACCCCACAGGGTGCTGGGTGGATGCTGGAGGAACCTGGGATGTCGCCAGGAAAGGTGGTTGAGAAGTAACGCTTGCAGCATGCCAGCAGGAAACCAGGCTTTGCTACACATGCTGCTTGCAGAACAGCTTCTTAGCCTGCGTATGGAGATGCATTGCTCCTCTGACTTCTTCGGTTGCTCAGTCATTTGCTGTGCCTGCTTTGCTACTTCTGGCTGTGCACAGAGCTGCACTCCTCTCACTGCTCAAGTAGCACTTGGGCTCTGAAATAACAGCAAAAAAAGTTTTGGCCACACTGAAGCCAACAGCAAGGCTCTGATGGCCTTCCTATTGTGTTTGGCTTCACCTGAGGGCTTCTTGCTTATTCTTTTAGGACTACAAGCCTTTGAAATCATTGCAGATAACATCAACCTTCCTTCAACTGGGGTGACTGAATTTGTGTTTAAGGGGCTGCCTTTTTTGATGAAGGGGTCTGATAAGGGAAGGTTTCAGGTGATGATGAACTGGCAAAGGGAAAGGTTTTGGGTAGAAAACGCAGGATCTTGTTTGGTTGTTGCTCTCTCCTGTTCCCTGATGTATGACGATTCACTTGACTGTGTAACTTCTGTTCTGCAAAAATTATAGGCCACAGGATTCCTCTTCAAAAGTGTGCAACTTCCGTATGTCTCTGAGTTTTTGATTGTGGCTTATTCCTACTGGATGTTGCCACCAAATATTCCCAGAAATCTGTGAAATGTGTTTCTACTGCTGGTCTAGCAATAGGCTGTATACTGTTTGGGACAAATAGCATGATGGATCTTGCCTGATGTTACTTATCTGACTCCTTATCTATCAAGCAGAACCTATTGATACTGTTTTGTTTCAGTTTCTGGACATATATTTGTACAGGTTTATATTTTCTATAAAATTTAATTATTTTAGATATATAAAAAAATTCTTCCTTCATTCTCTTGGAGCAGATGTACAACAAGCCAACCAGCAATTTTCTTCGTCGCAGAGTTGTTTACATGACTTGCAGTCTTACTGTAAGTGGGGTGGAAAGACACGTGTTGAAGTGATTATGTACAAAGAATCTGTTCCAGCATGTAATCCCTACGCTCCTTTTTTTAAACAAACACTAATTTGTGCGTTCTGTCTTATGGAAAGCATTGGTTAGGGTTTAATAGGATTTTGGAGGAAAAAAAGTGGAAATCTAAGAAGGAAAAGTAAAGGAACTACATCCTGATGAATTAAAAAGAGAGAAAACAGATGGAACATGAAATGTTTACTGAAGAAACTATCTTCCTAACTAAAATGACTTAATACTCCACCCTAGCAGTTTCCACATGGACCTGAAACAAACCACTTTGAATTAAAGATGCACATGTGTGCTTTGAAATGAAGAAATGTTATTTGCTGCTCCCAAGCCTGTAGCTATAGTATCACAGAAATAGTCTGCTGTAACTGGTAGAAATGGCTGTAAATCAGTAATTCCAGTCGGAGGGAAACTTCTGTTTCAGCACTTGCTTTTTGATCTGTCTGTGTCTTGGTCCAGGCTGACCACACGCTGCACCTCCATGCACCAAGGTCTCACACCACAACGCTGGCCCTTTTCTGGCAAGTACGTGGACACAACACCCAAAACGTACTTGGGATGCATTATCCCTTCCAACATAAAATTAAACCCCTTAAAATATTTCATATTGTTCATTTTATTTCTAAAATAAAACTTTTCCCAATAATAAGAGGATATTCCTAAGACCATTAGGATCTCTTAATGTATTTTGAGACATACTGGGATATTCTGTGAAGGTTAATTTTTTTTTTTTTTAAGTCTTTAAAGGGTCTTTCTGAGGGTATGGAGAGACTGTGCAAGTACTGACACTGTGTCAGAGGTGAACTGTGGAAAAAATAAGATTCAAGAACTAACATCCTGGCATTTAAATTTCCAGGCAGTTGTGTGAGCTGCTGTTTCTTCCTAAATCAGCAGTATCTCGTGGGAAATAGCTGGGACAAACTGCTGGGTGTTTTTACGTCACTGTAGTGAATCTGCTCTTCCTGAAAAGCTGGAACCTATTTATTTTTAACAGCCCCACTTACTTCCCAAGGGTCAGCATGTTTTCACATACTGCATTTTAAAACTTTCTGAAGCAGAAATGATGATTAGACTTGTCAGTGCTTTCACAATGGAAGATTTTGTTTGTTGCTGGCTCCCTTGCCTCCTTTCAGGGTGGTAAGCCGTAAGGTTTTGAAATGAGAATACAGTAAATCACATATTCCCACTTTTTGACACTCCCCCCACTTTGCTATAATCATAACTCAGTTCTAACACCCTGTTGTTTGAGCTAATCTGGCAATAAAACTTAGACACTGGCAATACGTAGGGTGAGTACGTAGGTAGGTAGTGCAGGCAGTCTACCTGAGTATTGATTGAATGCTTGTGGGCTTGTAATTAACCTCTTACGTGCTAATTGATTTCTATCGCAATCGGTAGCCCCCCTTCCTCCAGCTCCCCCGCATGGGGCTCACTGGCTCTCCTGTTGCAGGCACAGGCTGCTACTGCACATGAGGAAGGATGTAGCTGGGGCATGGGCTGTAGAAGAAAAAAGTGTTAAAGGCACCCAAACTGCTGTTCCCACAAAGCACCAACTGATCCATGGTATTAAAATGAAATGGAACAGAATGTGCTAGTTTGCTCTTTTAGCTGACTGCTTTCAATACTGGTTTGTGAGAAAATCTGAAGTTGCAGTTGTCTGTTGTAATACGGAACAAAAACATGTATGAGGGTTTTCCATAAGACTCGAATTCTAGTTCCTAATCTGCTCCAATAGCAACTTTTTGGCTCTTTCTCTGCTGCGTATTCTTGACATGTGAAATGTGGGTTCTAACTACAGAGATGTTTATCAGCGACTGTGCCGATCTTCCAATATGCATGGATATTTCTGTGAAAGCATGTGATAGTCACTATTTTTCCTCTGTCTACATCCTACGGGAATTAGAGCGTCAGCAAAGTACAGTGTTTCCCAGTGCCATAATGAGGTATCCATCTAAGCCTGCTATGGGAGGAAATAGTCTTCATTTAATCAAACAGGTGGCAGATAACTTTCCTGACTCTGTCATCATTACTTTTCTTCTGAAAAATCTTGATTCCAGTTAGTTGTAAGTACTCTTAAGATGGCTTTCAAGTCTTGAGTATGACAGTTATTCCTGCCCACAGAAACAGCTTTCATATATAAATCTTACTAGAACAGTTCCAAATATTTTCCTATGTTAATTAATTTTTCTTAGAACTATATTCAGGACACATTCCCTTACTGTAGATATATTAGGACATTAGATGAGTATTCCAGAAGTGCAAATAAAAGTGATTCTAAAGATCTATTGGCTATTTAAAACCACTTGTGGTTGAAGTGAATTAGGAGATTAGTAGTAAAAACTGGGAAATGTTTATATATTTAAGAGTTCCTCTACTGTAAATGTCAAGCTTTTGAAAGAAGAATGAGTTGCATTTCAACCCAGATAATGGGTTGCTTTTATTACTTCAGGTAAAGAGCTAACCGAAGTACTTTGCTGCAGCGAGTAAGTTGAAGGTTTGCGTTTTTTATTCAATACATACATCCTGACCGGATATCTACAGGGAATTGACAAAACACCTAAAATGTCCTGTTCCAGAAACAGTCAAGTATGGAGTAAAACCTGGGATGGATCATTTAGGCTTGGTCTTTGTTTTGGTTGTTCCAAAAGCCTTTCTGGAACATGGATTTTTATTTTATTTTTAAAAACGAACAGTGCTAAACCCAGGGATAAATGCTCCTATTTTTGTGTTCCTAGCTTCAAAACATCAAAATGAGTTATTTCAAAGGCACTAGCACACTCCATAACTGATAAGATAATAATACGGGAGTTACATTGCGGAGGTGAAGTCCCAGCCTGGTGAGTCTTTTCCATGAGAGTCAAGAACCCAAGGTAAATATCTCCTTGGGAAGTCTCTAATCAATAGTATCTTCCAAAATTGGAGCGAGCTCAGATCTGGTTTATAAAGCAATTTCTTTATTGAGATGACTGAATAATTACCATAATATCCAAGATTAGGAAGATTAGGAAGAACATGAGCCTAATACATATACTTGTGACAAAATACGAAGTAGATTTATAACTCCATCTTTGGGGCTTACTGCCATGAAAATAAAGCTGTTCTTTGGAAACTTAAGATACTCAAAGAAATTTCATGCGTAAGGCTGAATGCTGTTTTCATATGCAGCATGAAAAAACTTCCTTAATTTCATTTTCCAAGAGTTCTTTATACTGAATCTTTCACTGGTAATGGCATTTTCAAGGCAATAAGCAAAGTATCCTGCAGGCACAAGCACTCAGTCAAAGTCAAGGCAGTGGCAGAACATTATTCCAACACTCTCCTGTTGCTACCATGGGCATTGTCCCCGTTACAGTACTGTGTTACACTAGACCAGACTTAAGCACTCTTAATTGTCACAGTGCGGTACAGCAGGTACAGGAAAAAGTTACTGTGAATTCAGTCAGGTGGTGAAGATTCATTCATAGCACAATAGACTTCGATGGACTTGCCTGTGTCAAGGTAGTATATCAACTCTGAGATTTTAGGATAACTTGACAGCCTAGATCTGAATTTCCTACAAAATTGCATTTTCTCCTCTAGAGACAACAGAAGGAAGGTCTGTGCTTTTAAGTCAGAAACGTCTTGTCTTAGCACATCTTGCCCTAGATAGCAGAAACAACCTATACAGTGTTTTCAGTCTCCTCTTGTTAATGAATGAATGGGCAAGATTGTTCCAGGTGTGACTCAACCTCAATTAACTTCAGTGATCAGGAATTATACTGGTCCATTGAGTTTCTCTCAGGCTTGGTGGGCTGCCAAAATGAATCATGGTAATATGAGGGCTTCTTACAAGTGAGGCTTGAACTCAAATTTTCATTTATCTTTCTTTCACTGGCAAGCCGCATAGTTGCTTACATTGGCACCTGTAAACAGAAAACTGAAAATTCTCTACAAAGTGTTTCTCTCCACAGCTTTCTTCAAAATATATCCCTCAATTTCTTGTTGCCCTAATTGTCAAGAAAATTGTTCAACTTAAATTTTCCAGGTAAAGTTTAATCCTTATGTTCAAATTTCCCTTTCAGTATAATGACCTTCATGGTTAGCTCACTTCATGATTTCTTTTGATAAATTTAGCTCTGGTTAAAAGTGTTAAGCATCATTTATATTACAATGAATACACTTGATCTTGGAAGCTAAGTGTTTTCAGACCACTCCGAGACTTGGGGAGCTATTTGAAAATCTCAAGGGCTGAAGGCAGAAGCCAGAAAGTTGTGGCCTGTCATCGGTTTAGAAAGACTGAGCTGGTAGATCTCAGTTGGCTCTCTTGTTACTCTTGGGCTGACGCAAGGAGGAAAGCAGAAGGGGAGGACAGCAGCTAAATTAACTTCCCTGGGGGATGAAGTCTTCGTTCGACAGAAAAAGGAGTGGATGCTGCAGTGCAAGCTTCCTTGCTTGATATGATGCCACAAGGGTACCCTCAAACTCATTCTCAGGGGACCTCTCTAGAGGAGAAAAGTACTTGCTTGTGCACCTGTGACCTTGCTGCTTACACAATCAGAGGTGACTGTAAACTCAACTTGTTCTGAGCTAGACATGCCTGCCTTAGCCTGAACTGTGGACCTGACGTTGTTTCTGACATAGATATGGCCCTTGGAACAGAAGCTACCTCTTCATCTACCAAAAAATAACACTGCAGATTTCTTTCTGCTGGTGATATCTTTTCCTTAGGAAAATCAAAACCACTCCTCTGAAGCGGCTGTTGTTTGGGGCGCATTAATGTTTGGTATGCATTAGTATTTGAGCTTGGGCCAGTATTCTTATTATCCTTCCTTTGTCCTGATGTCCTAAATCTCCTATTTCTAGATGCACGTCATTATCTGAATACTGGACTCACCTCCACGGTCACGGGGATTATTTTGTTGTGATTAGATAGTTGTAACTAGTATAATCCCTGTATTTTCTTACGCAAAACCTGTTTGGAAGCTTCCCAGATCTTGTCTCTCTTGAAAAAGCATATATGCAGAGTTGTGTGGCCTTTGTTTACCGGGTGATGGTAGAGAACAACTGGGCTCCGATTATGATTTTGGATAGTTCCCCATCTGTAGAGCCAGCGTTTGTGAGCGTAGAAAGTTTGGTTACTGCTGGAGCTAGCACGTGCCCGTGTTTATGTACACTGAGAGCAGGCACAGGCTGACGTTGGAAGATGTGCTGAGAAGCTGAAGGAACAAGGCTGTAGCCTTACAGCAATATCCTGCGGCTGACTGTGCAGTCCCAGAGGCTGTGACTACTGGCTGCAGGAGCTGGGAGCCATACAAAACGGAGGGCACATCTGATGTTTTGAAACCCTCAAGTACATACGCAGCAAGTTGTCTAAGTCCTCAGTCCCTCAGCTGATGGTGTGTTCAAACCTATGCTCACACGTGTGGATGTGGTCATTCAGCAGGCTGTGTTTCATGGACAGAACCCCAAAAGTACCTCAACAGAGCAAGGCACCATGCCGCTTGCTTGGTCTCCCATTGTGGGACTGCAGGTGTGACATGCTGCATGCAGTCCCACCTTGCTGTGAAGCCTGTGCATTTGCTGGGCCTCTGGAGAAGTAGTGGCAGTTTGGAAGTGGGTCTGTGTACAATGCAAGGGAGAGTATACCACAGTAATGACATGCTGCCCCTTTTCTAGACTTTCTAATCAGGGAAGGGGTGCAGCCTGAACAATGGCAATCAGGCTTATTCACACTATCTCCATCAGTGCACTTCAGTCCTCTTTAGTTCTGGATCAAGGAGGTATTTTCAGCATTGTTTCTCACGGTAATTTGCACATTCAAAGCTTCTTTTTAAGACCAGGTAACCAAAACTGCCAAAATAAAAAGCTCTCATAAGAAACCAAACTTAAGGAATTAAAGGAAATAAGCTTTTGTTCCGGAAGGCTCCAGAGAGAACAAGAAGAAATGTAAACTGTATGTATAATCTCCTCTCCATCCCAGTTTTATGTTCCCTCTCAGCAAGGGCAGGCTTGTTTGCTTTCTCCTGAAGAAGCTGGTATCTGTAGGCTGTCCCCAGAGCCAGGATTTTCCATTCACAGATGCTGTTGGTAGACAGAAGGCAGCTAGATGTCTCCACTCTACTGCAGTTCTCACCAGATTTTGTATGGGTATCTGTCAGTTTAATTCAGTCTTTTTCCTAATCCAGTAGATGTGAGAGAGGACTGCACTAAACCAAGGTTAAGCCCCCCGACCCCCTGCACTTTATGTTGTTTTCTCTCTGTTCTCCTGTAAATTTGATCTTTTGTCCAACAATCTACAGCCTCCTTGTGTTACAAAGGTATTTCATGATTTGTTATTTTTTAAGATCTGCGTGCAAATTGTATTAGATGTAAATGTATGCAAAAGAAGAAACTGAACTTTCTGCAAGGGAAACCTTACCTAAGAGGTATAAGAGTAGGCTAACCTACACTCACAGTTCACTGGTTATCAAGGTGCTGTGTGTTCAGAGAAGGACCGTTAGAATAACTGTCTGACTTACCAACTAGTGGGGCCCAGAGAATCTTAGCTAGAAATTTCTGTGGCAAAATTATAACCTCTAGAAAGATATCCAACCATTAGTGAGTGAAAGACTCCAGACAGTGAATTGTGTCCTAGGGAAGCTGTTGCAACAGTTAATTAGTTACTCCAAAACACAGATTTTGTTTAGCTTAATTTTTCAGACACTGGATCCCAGTCTGACTCTTTAATATGTGTTATACTGCTTATTGTTTATAGTGAATTTTATTTTTAGTCAGCGTCACACGGAACTGCATCCAAAAGACTTACAGAAGCCTGTTACCTCAAGACGGTTCTCTTTCAACATATGCATTTATAAATGGAAAGGAAAGAAAACAAAACAAAAAAAAAAATCAAGTATTGTTTGAGGCTGGTTAGGCTGTGTCTAAAAAAACTATGGTAACTTGCATTGATCATGCTACTCTCCTTTATTTTTACGTAAGTCACCACCTCCTAAAATATTACGGTTGTGCCAGTTGAGCTACAGTAACCACGTGCACATGCTCTTAATGACAAATGAGAGAGAATACTGGCTAGGCTGGCCAGCAATTAGAGAGGTGTAAGATAAATCCAGTTATTTTCCATTTGTTATAATCTCTACCCGTTTACATGACAATTATGACAACTTCAGTGGCACATAATTGATGACCCTGTGTCTGCTCTTTTGCTCTTCTACAGTTTTGCCTAGGATCATTGCCAAGCTGAATGACCAATGACTACATCCTGTTTATTTTTATTATTATCTTTTAAAAAATATTGGCTCTACAGTAGCTTTTTTCCAGTGATCTGGAACTTCCAATGGACTTTCCATTGACTTCAGTGCATTTTGGATCAGATCTTAAAATGAACATCTGGTTGCAAATTCATTAGCCAAAGCCTAACAACACAGCCGCCATGAAACAAATATATTCAGACTTTTTGCTCTGATACTTTTTGAATGCCTTGCTGTAAAAAATTGATGGTCTTGGGAACTGTAACGCAGTGGCTCCAACAGCAGCGTCAGCATGGTGTTGACAATGTACTCACCTGCTGTTCTCTGATCCTGTTATTTCCTCTTCAGAAGTACAGCTCAACATATTTCTGGCTATGCTGCCCAATACACAGGATTTGCAGCTCAGCTGAGCTAATGTTGGTATTGGAAGGTTACCTTCTTAATTTCTCCCATTCCCTTTCCATTTAGTCAAGAAATTGCACTGCATTTTTCTATAATAATTCCAGGCTCTCAGTAGGTGTTAGGAGGCGAGTTCCTCTGCTCTCCCCCAGCCGACAGGTTAGCAGCAGGCATTGGCACCATTGTTTTTATGTAACTGAGTCCTCTTTTAGAACTTGGAAGAGATCTAAGCAGTATTTTAGGCTTCCTCATCTGCAGAGGAAATATTTAGCTTTCTAAAATTCCAAATAAATGGGAGTCAACCTCAGCTATATATGTTTGTATTTATTATTATAAATACACAGGCACGTAAAACCTGACCCACTTCATCTACTCTGTTTTAATTTGCTTCCAGTAGTTTACACAAGCAGGAAAACACATTGAGGACACAGGGGAAAACAGGCTTCTAAAGAAGTTGCATTAATCTGGGGGAAAAAATATAATCCCAATACACATTAAGAAAGGCAAATTTGATAGTTCATTTAGCAAAGACATCAGTGCCTGTAGACACAGAATTTTCATAGCTCTGCTGGGTTCCACCCTTTAAAAGTTGTTGTTGTTGATGTTGAAAGCATAAATTTATAAATGCTATTGTCCTTTTTTTGACTTTCCCTATTTAATCAGTTTAAAGTATATGCAGATTATCTAGATCCCTCCTGGTGCGGATTTTTCTGACTAGCAGTGCATTTATAGTTAAACAAGTGAGGCATTTGGACTGTAGTCATTTTGATTTATAGCAGCAGGAACAAAGCGAGAGAGTACAGACGTCAGTGCTGCTGCTGCTGATCTGGCAACAGAGACTTCCTAATGTACAAATTACGTCTTTCACCACACAACTCCCTCTTTACCCTAACTAGAAGCAGGGAAGCATGCTTATTGGATGCAGTGCATGCAATCTATACAAAGGTGTATGTACAGTACTGAGTGGATATTGTAATGCTCATTTTAGGCATACAGTTCATATTCTACTGCACTTTTTGCTTTTTAAAATTAATTTTCTATCTTGGCAAATATGCAGTAATTCAGTGCTCTTGCCTTTTCTAGACAGAACAGTCAAGTGTGAGTTAAAGCCAGTTGTGGAGGTGGTTGTGGTGCTTTACCCTTACAGGTACCTATCCATGAGACGCTGCAGCGAAACTACTTATTCATTGTCTATAGACCACCAAAACACCATGGTGTCCTGTCCACATCTAGCTCTAGAGGCTTTTGACAAAACTACTCCATGGGTGAAAGGTTCCAGGTATTCATTCCCAGCTCACTGCACCACTGAGTGGAGGGAGGACTGTTTTGATAATTAATATTGAATATGGGTGGTGGAACAATGCAAGACTCCAGAAAAGGTCTTGTCTCAGCGGTGGCATTTCAAATTACAGTGCTGAGTGTAACTAACTATACCTATTTCAATGCTGTATGTAAAGATCCTGCCAGTTTTCCTTTTCAAATGGCATGAAGTATTCCACTAACCAAAAACCAGACTTGACTCAGCTGGATAAAACAAAATCTTCTAGCAGTCATCACGCCAAGGGACCAGGCATCACACGGCTCTGGTTAATAGGTGCCTGCATTTCATTAGTGGCTGGAGTGATTCCTGTGCATATAGCACCATAGCCTGTATATATCTGCTAAGCCTTTAAGGCACTTTGGGATGAAAATAGCTCAATGCAAAATAACGGTCTCAATTTAGCACTGCAGTTTGCAGCCAAAGACTTGGAGCAACTCCCAAGGCAGAGCAAGGATTGACTTGTTTCAAACCTGCTTGTCCAAAGGCAAATCTGGTGAGTGTAGTGCTGCATTCCATGCAAACGCAGGGAGCTACCCCCTGTCCATTAGGCAGGCACCGCTCCACTCTACCATGCTGACTGGAAGAAGTGACAGTTTCTGGGTAGACAGCAGGCTGCTTCCCGCTCCACGGGCATCCGTCCACCTTCAGTATTGTATGGCACACACTGGCAGCTGCTACCCTTGTTCTCACAGGGCCAGCTTTTAATGTGGGGAAATAAACAGTAAAGTCACTTTTATTAATATGTACTAGTGCATGGTAGTTGCCCCATCTCCCATTTAATGTGCTTGGATACCAAGAGTTGCATCATTCACAAGATGAAAAACATACACAAATGAATCTCGAGGTTGGTTTTGCCACACTGAAATAAAATAGTAAAAAAAATGTATATGATAGCGCAGTCACAGTTGTAGAACATAAATGACTGCAGGTGACGGCCGGTTGTTTGCTATGCCTGAGACTCAGCAGGATCCTTTTGGAACGCCTGTCTGCCTTTCCTCACATGTCCTTTCACTAGGACAGATTGCTGAGCCACTCATGTGCTTGAATCATGCCCGATATGGTGAGCCTGGGCTTGGCTGATTCCCTGGAAACCTCTGTCCCAAGTGGCTTTCTGGCCTACCTGTTAAATGGATATTTATTGAGGAGAATACCCACTGACACAATTAGTAAAAAGAGATAATGTAAATGCAGGTTTATGCATAAGCTGGGTATTAAAATGTGTAAGTGCATTCCTGTTGTGGTAAGGAACCCTATTGCCATCCAGCACTGCTTTTATGATACCGGGTTTGTCTCCTTTTTTTTGTGTAAAAAATGCAAATAACATACATTTCAAATGCACAGTGAAGCCCTTGCTGTGCACAAGTTAGTTGTTAAGATTCCTTTTTCTCTTCAGAAATCTAGTTTGTGTTCTAATTGCTTGCCCTTTTAAATTTTTTTCCTCGTATTTTGAAGCAAAGTGGTTATTCAAAGTAGTTGATGTTGCAGAACTAGGCTGTTTCTGAAACTGTTGCTTTATGCATCAACTGAAAAAAAGATTTGCTACCATATAATTCTTAACACACCCAGTCCTGAGCTGGAGGGGAGCAGGGGTAGGTGCAGCTGGGAGGATGTAAAAATGGCTGTGCCTCATACCACTGGGACTGGATTGGCACCAGGCTCATTTGCAGACTAAATTAATATAGTCTTTAGGCTGCTCTAATTTATCCAGCCAATCCCCGACCTCGAAGGACCTTTATCTGCTGGGGAGGTGCCAGGAGGTGGAAGCTAGTTTCAGGTTCCTTTCGTGGTGGCAGCAGGGGAGGTGCAGGATCCGTTCCAGCTGCTCAACGTCACCAAGGATTCCTGTATGGGAGGGCTGCGCTGCGCCAGCAGCAGGAGACAGCTTCGCAGCAGCTTGGCACTGCTGCAGTTAAGCTGAACTGAAATGGGGTAGGGTTTGGCCAGAGCGTGGCTGTGCGGTCTGCCAGCCAAATCCAGTGACGCTCGAATTCACCGATTCCCATTGACTTTAATAGGGCCGGGATATTGTCCTCTCTGCCGAGCTAAGCATGGATATGTTCTGAAGTAGGGCAAGGCCTGACCCCACAAAAATTCAGGGAGCTTTGCCATCACATTCTCCCGAGGAAAAGAAAAAGGGTGGAAGGAGACAGTTGGGAATAAAATGTAAATAAATACAGCTTTGGGTTTAGAGACTTCCCTCTGACCTTGATGAGCAGGAGAGGAGCGCAGGCGGGAGGCTGGGGTTATGCGTGCAGCTGAGGACATGCACAGAACAACCATTTTATGAAACATTATCCTTTACAGCCCAGGACTTGATGATTGATGGGGGGGGGGGGGTGGGGGGGCAGACAGGGGCGGTGGGAAGGGAAGCAGAGAAATAACGGTGGGTGTGCAGATAATGCAGAAACACTGAATGAGTAGGCAGCTAGAAGGGGGAGGGGGGGGGGGAAGAAAATAAAGGTTGCTTTTCTGGGAGAGGGGGAAATCCGTCATAATACGGCAAGGCGTGAGCGCACTGGCTAGGGCCTGTGGCTGCCAGCTCCCCTCAGCGCCGCGACAGAGGCACCGGGGTGGGGGAGGGGCGGTTGCTACCTGAGGGTACCCACGTCTGCCTGTGACACGGGGCCTGCGTGAAATAAATCAATTACTTGGTAATTATTCATCAAAATTATTCTTTTATAAAGTAAAAAAGGGGGGGTGGACACGTCACCCCCACCCCCCACACAAAGAAACCGTTAAGTGTAAACGCGCCAGCAGCACCCGCCAACCGGCCTGATAGATGAGGGATCATAAAAAAAATAATAAAAAAATCCCATTAATGCGTCTCATTGAGGAAAAAAACGAGGAGAGGGAAAAAAAAAAAAAAGTCAAGAAAAAGACCCGGGAGAAAGGAGGAGGTGGCTGGGGGTGGGGAGCGCAGAGCCCCGGTGCGTGTCACTGAGGCAGCATTGACGCAGGCAACTCTGACGGCAGCAGCCGCCGCGGCGGGGACGGCGCGAAGCTGAATGGGAGCGGCGGGCGCGCGCGCCGGGGGGGGGCGGGGGGAGGGGACGCCCGCGCGAGCGCGCGCGCTGACGCCACCGCACCACACCGCACCCCCCACCTTCCCGCTTTATCCCTCGTTGCGGCGCTCATCGGTGTGCCGGGCACGGAGCGGCGGCCCGGGGCGGACGGTGTGCGTGTGGAGCGGGGCGGTGGGTCACCGCAGCGCTCGGCGAGGGGCGGCGGCGCCTGCCCTGCCCCCCGGCAAGGGCAGGAGCTGTGTCCTTCCCGCCTCGCCGCGGCGTGTGCGCGGCCTGCGGGCTCGGGGTCACCGCAGCACCCGCCTGTACGGGCCCGAGCGGGGAAGGCTCCGCTGCGGGCTGGAAGTGCTGATTGTCTGGTAGTTACCGCTTTACAACTTGGCACACGCTGCTGAAAACCGCCCGCTCATCCCTTCAGTTTGTTTCTCACAGCTCGTAGGAAGCTTAGGGACTCTGGCCTTTCGGGAGGAGAAATTCATCTTTCCTGCGAATTTCTCACGGGTTTTCCTGTAAACTCACTAAGACCCAAAAGAAAGTGATGCTTGTACTCCTGATAATACACACGCTTAAGGTTTGCTTGTCTTTGCAGCTGACTTTTTCTCCATTAGGCAAGGAGAACTTGAATCCCATTCCCAGGCTTTTCTCTGCAACTGCAATATAATAATTTGTCTGCAGGACCGGAAGACTTTTCATAAAACTGTGATAGGTGGCAACACTAAATTTTCTGTCTGTGCTTGCCTGCCTTTGGTGTTCCAACTGCTGTTAAGCAACCCTGAAAATATCTCCTTGTCTGCGTGACTGATACTGTGCTGTTCCCAAACGCTACTCAGAAAGGACCTCGCATTTTGGGGTCATCAGTCTGGTAACTTCCAGCTCTGTATTCACTACAACCTTTTTATCAAAAGGACAGTACAGGAAAGAGTTTTTCCCCTCTGTCAAGCAGTATGACTTCTGAAGAGAAACAAAAATGTAATGTGCAGGCCCTGACTGAAAAATCAGAGGCCAATACAGTGGCAAAATCTGTAGAAGGAAACTGAAAAGGTGGCTGCTGGTGGCTGTGTCCTAGCCAGTGTTAAACCAAACAGTATGTTACTTGAAGCAGGCAGGACGTACATAGGAGTACACATGAGCCCATGCCATCTGATTGTACTCTAATATCAGAGCAATCTAGAAGCTTTTTCTGGTCAAATATGTGGATTAACACTGGTGGAAGAGGAGAATCCTATCCTTCCTCCTCTCTGCTCTCCCCAGAGTGTCTCTGTCCCATGTTCTAGGTCTTCATTCTACCAAACTTACTAAAGCAAAGCTTCTGCCAGACAAATTCTGTCCTTGAAAAAATGAAGTTTTCTGGAGGTTTTAATGGAATTTTCAAATCAGAAGTGGTATCTGGAACATTGCTGAGGCTTGTGACTATGAGTGCTGGTGTTTGTTGCTGTTCCTGCCTTACATTTTCACTTTTACACAGATGCAAGTACTGAAGCAATTGCACTAGCGTTAACATTTCTTTCAGCCAGATGTAGTCACATAGGTTGGTCATACAAAAAGAAGTGAAGAAACCTGTACAAACAACACAAAAACCACCCCCCAAACCCAGTATGTTTAGAAAAGCCTGAATCCGTTCCCATTAAATTCACTGGTGAAGATGCAAATGAAAAGCACTTACAGAGCAGAATTACAGGTTCAGATGGGCAAGGACCTCAGAGGGTGTCCAGTCCACATTTCTGCTCAAAGCAGAGTCAGCAGAGAGATCAGACCAGGTTGCTCAGCAAAACCTGCCCTCTCCTCTCATGCTTGGTAGTTTTAGAGCAGGTCTGGCAGACCTGCCACTGGTGATGGGTCTGAATGGTAGGAACCAGATTCTTCCTTCTCTCATTTGTACTAGTTTTGTACTCTTGGGGAGTGGATGCAGTTATTCCTGCTCTAGACTAGTACAAGGGAGAGGAGAAACAACTGCTGTTGAATCAAAAGGAAAAACTCTTTGTGTATGGTCACTGAATTGCATTTTAAAGACTATAAATATTTCATTGTACCTACTCCTTTAAAGTTACAGTGTATTTTGACAGTATCCTACATTTAGTGTGTATTTTGGTTTTCATTTTTTCTTTCTGTTAGCAAATATATTCAGATGGAAATACCCAACAATTATTCAGTCAGAGCCAAAATTGTAAGGGTAGATGAATTGCTGTAGAAAAGAATCCAAATAGGAGTTGCACGTTTCTGATAGAACTTGATTTTATTCGGAGTTTCTTAAATAAAGGGTTAAAAATCACTGGAAATACAGAGTAGAGCTTATTTTGCAGAAACATGTAGTTAGAATTCTTTTTTCCCCCTCCTTTTTCTCCTTCTTTTCACAGAAAATTGTGAAGAAACCAAAAAACCTGTAGGTTGGACACTGCGGCAGGGGTTTAAAAGTGTAACTCCTGTGAGCCACTGGGATGGCTGAGTGGATGTAGCCTGAAAGCAGAATGAAAGCAGGATGAACAGGTTGTGGAAATCGTGTGAATTTCCAATACTGGAATAACTTATTTAGACTAAAATATTGCCCTCCCCATACAATTTCAAATGAAGGGTTCTTTTTACTGAAAACCAAGGAAAACTTGATTTTTCAGTTGCTTACGCTTATTCCTATCAAAATTATTCATAATCAAACAGTTTGTACCCAGATGAATTTGAGAGGGTTTTACCCCTCACTGCTCAAACCATTTGAGTACGAGAGACACCAAGGCAGGCTCTGTGTTGCAAAACATGCAGACTGTAAGAAGTGGGGTGGCAGAGTGGGTAAGCCACCTTGATACTCTCCAGGTACAACAGCTTCTCGGGCAGAATGGCCCCAGTACAGCCCTGCAAGCCCGGGCTGGGGGCTGCTTCCCTGGCCCACCTCCCAGCCCCATGCTGTGCTGCTGGGAGCGGCCAACAGAGCCCTACGCTGGTGGCACATCCTGCAGGGCAGCTCCCACCACAGCCCCTGCCAGCCTCCTGCCGCAGCCTAGCGCCGGACTCCCTGTCTGCCCATAAAGTAGAGGCTTTGGTCTGTATAGGAAGCTATACGAAGAGGGCTGTAGAAGTCTGGAAATCAAATAAATAAAGACACGTCTTGGATCCTTGGAAAAAAGCATCCCCAAAAATGGCAGGGACAAAGCCCAGAGTGGCAGTGTTTGAGGACAAGACGCCTTTGCAGGCCATCTTCTCCTCTTCCAGCCCTTTTGGTTACCTGAAGTATCACAAATTATTTTTCAAGCATACGGTGTTTCACATACCCCCATCATGGAAACTCACAGTACCGACCTCCTAATGCTGGGCTGGAGTCTAAGAAACTTGAAACCTGTGAGCAGAATAACCCAGGGTGTCTTTTAGAAAATGTCACATAGTTACAGTTTCATCCAATTGATGCCTAGACACTGACAAGGCAGGGGCATGCTTCCTTAGCCGGGTAGGAGATAGTGGATTTTGCCTCCCAGGAGCAAGGGAGTTGTGAAATTTCTGCCATAGGAGCGGTGGAGGAGAGGAAAGAGCTGGAGCAGAGACAGGTAGGGGAGGAAGAGTGCTAGAGAATCAGAATTCCTGCCGCTAGGAGATAAGGGAAGTTTCTGTACGCTTCCCTTTCTGTCTTAAGCAGTAGCTGCTGCCCTGAACGTTTCCATCCTTCTCAGTGCAGAAGGGTGTGAAAATCCAACCAACAAATTCACAGGTCTAAAAATTGGTAAAGGCTCAAATAAGCTACCATATTTTTAGAATTAAAAACGCTACTACACAAAGATAGCTAAGGTTTATGAGGAAACATGGATCAGGACTTGGTGGCCATACATGTTGAACAAGTATATGAGGTGTTTGCAGAAGCAGGAAGGAAAAATGGACAAAATAACTCTATTCTGGAAGGCGAGGACAGCCAGTTCCCTCTAACTTAACAGTGCAAATTCAGCAAGGCCTCTCTAAATTAATGTACCAATCTTCATCTGTTCTGTGAAAATACAGAGATGAATGTTGTGAAATTAGAGTACACATTTCATGCTGAGAGAACAATATTTAAAAAACCATAGAGGCATGGTTTTGTATCTTGAAACTGACTTGGTACCACCTTCTTCGTAGTGCTGAATTTCATATGAAACTTTTAAATGTGCCTTTCGCCCCCCTCCTTTGAATTGTTAAATTATGAGATGAAAAAGGTGGTCATTTTCATAGCGTAAGAAATTGGGAACTCTGTCAGTCCTGCAGGTTTTCTTTGTGTAATGTGTCAGCCTGTATGTAATGTCAGTGCAGTGGGGCTACTTGATCATTATTACTACTGCAGATTAGCTTGGGGGTGGAAAAATGACAGATTCAGTGGTAAGTTCTGGGTTTCGTTTTTAAATTGGGAAAATGGGTGAAGCAAGAGTGTGTGTGAGAGAGAGAGACTGCAGATCTAAAACTGCACTAAAGTCCCTCCACAGCCTTGCTCAAATCACTTAGTGGAAGACACTGTGATTTTCAGTTCTTTCAAATAGTATCTTACTGTGCAAGAATTCCCACTGAAAGCAGTGGAACTAGCCAGGGATTAAGGCAGTAATCAAATGTGAATGAAGATGATAGAACAGACTCTTCACCTCTCCGCTCCTGTTTCCCAATTTATAAAATGAGGGTAATAAAATTTACCAACTGTTCTGGGTGTTGTAAGGATACATTAGCTCATGCTAGCAAATCACTTTGAAGACATAACCAAATGCTATACAAATGCTAAGGATTCTGTCAAGATGTGCAGGAGTGTATTCACAGTTCAGGGACACATACCAAACTACCAGCTTTGAGTGGGGAGAGGACTTTTGCAAGAATTAGGCTTTAATAGTAGAGATGTCTGCAATATCTGGAACACTGGGTTACAAGTCACCTCATAAAGACTTACTAAGTGAAAATTACAAACTGCTTGGGAAAAGCGATAGGATGGCACTGCATGAAAGAGAACTGGTTCTCTCATTGCGTGTTCATTAAGCGTTGGTTACGTATTGCTGAGTCAAATAGTTCTGAACTGAGTCAGCCATGTAAGAAAAAAGTAAGAGAAAGCAAACGCGATCTAAGACCTCTCTCAGTCTTAGGACTGTTGCATTTGGTTATTTGCTGTGTCTGTGTAGTCTGTATTGTACAGAGGCAGGTTTGTCTTTACCAATGCCATTTCTGTCTCCTCTGAACTTTTAATTTTATATCTCTTTAGAATATGCTGCATTCAGACTGACTAGTCACTGAAAACCACCGTGAATCGTCCTTTGTGAACATGATTGACAGGCTAGGCTGGTAATGCTTTAAAAAATAAGGCAAAAAGTAAAGTATTTGCAAACTGAGCTATATTTATTGAAGGTCTGTTGCCTGATGATTTCAGTTATTGACTCACATGAGTCAAATACCCAGTCCAAATCTGTAAGCCTCAAAACACTTCAAGACTGTCTCTGAGCACAACTGTGTTTAGTGGCGCCGTTAACTCCAGGTCCCAAGGCCTGCTTCTGGAATCCCGAAGTGAGGGATCACTGAACTTGATGTAAGGATTCCTATTTACCTTCCCAAGGTTTAGATCAGGACCTTCTTCTCTTCTAATTAAAAGACTTTGGACTTGATATACTGAATGCCACTTGCTCAAGTGTGGTGGCTTAAGTCCGCCAAAAGAAAATGGTTCATGTAATCCTATCCAAAGAAGTTACTGAAGCCACTGAAAGTGGGTAGTGTTTAAATGAGTAATAGAACAGAAATGTTACTTTTCAGAGCATTAAAAATTAACTGACAGCAGTGTACCATATTAGACTTTATTCCTTGAGGCCTACCTGAGTGATAGCTAATCACAGTGCCAGGCAGAGATGGAAGGCAGCATTCACCTGGAGGTGGGAGTGGGGAGTGCTAGAAATCTTATGTAAAAAAAAAAAAAAAGATCAGTAAGTAATGGTGATACACCAAGGAACCCCAGACACTGGTAAGTCATTTCAGACTTGTACTACCCCACCCCAAAAGCTTTCTCTTCACTGTTCTCCTCTGGACCATATCCAGTCAACCAGTGACATGCTGTCTTCTCTTCTTCTTCTGTTTCCCTCTGAGACTGTCCCAAAATGATCTGAAGCGTAGAAACACTTCTAGGCTATGCGTAGAGAAAGCCAGCATTGGTACAGGACATGGATACTGGTACTGCCTTCCCTTTTCCCCTTCCTCCTCCTTTCCTGTTGTACATGTCAAAGAGTTCAGCTATGGAGAAGGTTGCTCCCTGAGATGGTCTGAATCTTGCATGTAGTGGGAAGAAATTTAAAAAAGAGGGCTTAGGAGTAACTGGATGGAAAGCTTTCCTTTGGCAACAGAGAGGATGGAATAAAATCCCGAAGGGAGTTAGTTTGGCTTGGTACAGCCTCAGAGATTATTGTTTATGTAATTATGCTGTTCACCCCTTATCCTCCCCCCAGGAGATGATCTATTCTGTATTTCCATCCCTAATTTCCATGATACTGTAATAAAGACATGATCTGTCAGCATGGTGATAATTTAGTGGAAACTCTTGTGTAAAGGCAGATCTGGATGGGAACTTCCTAAAACGCAGATGTGGGGTAATGCAATGTGATAGATTGTGACTTCTGTCTGCTGAATGGGTGAAAAAAATACATTTAGAAATGTAATACTTAAGACAAAATGATAAATACTTAAGACAACACAGCATAGGATTGCCCCTAAAGCTTGACAAATATATCCAGTTACGGTCTCTGCAGATTTGCTAGGGTATCACTCTGAAGGAAGGGGATGCACCACTTGGTGGTGAAAAATTCCACAAACCATTCACAAAAGTAAACCCCTTGCCAAATCAGGCGGTGTAAGAAAGCAAGCATCACCTGCTGATGACTTGAGCATCTCCTTTATTATGCAGCCAAACCTTACCAATGCCTCGTGTGGGAGATTATCTAAACAGCTATACCAAACGCCATCATGAATGCCCAATGTACCATCCATGCGAGCAAGGGAGTCTTTACGCCTCTTCTTCCTGCATGGCGGTCCTGTTCACAGTCTTTCCCTTCCCACAGAGATAAACTTTGAGAAGAGAAAGAACCCGGCCCCTTGTGAGTGCTTCCAGCAGCCAGCGAACCTGATTTGGGCTTGCAGTGATACCACTTACATCACCAGGATCTAAAATTGTTCCAGCAAAGAACCGGCTTAATGGTTTGGGCAAGTAGCTGCCTCCTGCATGTAATCATTTGGGGGCCGCACAAGCCATGCCCCAGAGCTGGCAGGGCGCAGCAGGAAAAATCTGGGCACTGTGTGTGGGGCTGGGGCTGGAGAGAGGGGGGCAGAAAGCAGCATCCACGGGGCACCCCAGCTCACGGCCCTGGCCACACAGGCCGGCTGGGGACGGCCATCTCAGCCGCCGGGCGCCGCAGACCCCCGTAAGGCTCGGCAGCAGAACGGGGGACCCAGCTGGGCTGGGGTGCCCGAGGCCTCCCCTGCCGCCGCCCGCGCCCCTCTCCGGCGGGGGCAAGGCGCGCAGTCGGGGCTGCTCGGTTTCCCCGCGCCCGGCTGCGGCCCAGCCTGGAGAGCGGCGCAGCGGCAGCGCGGACACGCGTGGGCCGGAGCAGCCGGGAGCGGCGCTGCCCTCCCCCGCGGCGCGGCCGGGCGCGCTGCCCGCCACGGGAGCGCGGTGCCGCCGTGCCCGCTGCCGCCCGGGAGCCGCGTGCCGCCGGCGCGGTTATTTAACGGCCGCGCTGTCATTTCTAGGACAGCGGCTCACGGCCACCCCCCCCGCGCCCCAGCGCCCGCGGGGATTGGCAGCCCCGCGGTGCGGCCGCCCCCGCGCCCGGCAGCCCCCGCCGCCGCCCCCGCAGCGGTCCCCGTGTGCGGTCACAGCCGTGGCAGTGGGGGTGTGACCCTGCATGGAAAGGGACCGACTGCTTCGCATCGGCTTTTTTTTCTTCGTTTCTTTGCAAGCACCTTCCAGTCTAAAAAAAAAATAATAGATCTCCCTATATATATATGTATATATATCGTCGCAGCCTATACAGCAAGAAATTGCTACTTAAGAAGATCTAGCCATACACCAGAAACACTTCAGCATGCATCCGAGCCTAAATATATTTGGAGGGATGGGGGCTGGGCACTTTTACCCGGCTTTCATCGATGCCTACTTGAAGAGAGACAGAAATAATTAAGAAAAAAGAAACCCTCCCCTCCCCCCGCCCGAGCAATCATAATACATTGAAATTTCCCAAAGTCTAGTCAGCTGCAAAAAATAAATGTTTCTGGAGCTGAAGGATCATGTTGCAGAAGCGTGTGACTGCAAGACCTAGATTCCTTTGCCTGCTCCCCCGGGCTCTTTCCTTAGGTGTTTTTTAGCATTATTATTTGTTTTGGGAGGGGAAAAAATCATCTTCCCTTCAGCCTCTTGCTAGAGGTCCAGACTGCTTACGTCTGAGCGCCCCTTATCATTTCAGTGAATGGCAATTGCAGCCTTGGTGCTGTTATAGCAATGAAGCTACAGACGTCATTGCCTCCTGTTGGACGTGAGATGTGTCCAAGCATCAGCCCCTTTCGCTTAAGAAAAACTCTTTAACTTCCACGCAGCCGACAGGCAGGCTTTTCTAAGATCCTGTGGACCCAACATTGTATCGATAGAGTTATATCTTTTTATTTATATATACATAGACACACACAGGTGTGTATGCGTATGTGTGTTTGTACGTATGTATATAGAGAGACAGAAATAGATAAATTAAAGCCGCAGCTCTGTTGCAAGCTCCTCTAAAATTTCCTGCTCGCCAGAGTAGCTCTCTGCATCGTTTTGTTAAATACAGCCCGGCGGGAAAGCCATCATCAGTCAATTTCGGGTAACAAGGAAGACTTGTTGAACACCTTGTTCTCCAGACCCCGGGAAGATGCTGGGCTGCTGGAGCGTGGAAGAGCCAGGATTGTGCCCTGAACTTCACCCACTTGGCAGCCGCTATTCATAAACCATTTCCCCTTTCCTCCCCTGCCTCTGCCTCCCGGACTGGGAATCTGCTCTTTAAAGTTGACCTGAAGGGGAAAGCAGAGACGAGCTTGTGCATAGTTTGGAGGGTAAGTTGTGTCCTCACCCCCTCCTCCCGCCCCCCCCCCCCCCTACCCCCCACCCCACCCCCCCGCGAATAAATACCCGCTAGCGAGCCTTGGAGTCCGCCAGGAGAGGGGGCAGGTGGCGGGGGGGGAGTGGGGGTGCGGAGCGGCCGGGAGTCCCCAGGGGAGCGGCACATCTTCCACCCGGGACTGAAAGGGTTACAGCGGGAGCGAGAAAGACCGACCGACCGACTGCGGTGGTACTGACTTCACGGCGGAGTTCGCAAGGTGCGAGTTGCTGGTGAATATTCCCAGCCGGCTCGCAGCCCCGCTCCGCCGCCGCTCCCGCAGGTGCCGGGCGGGGTGGCCGCAGCCCCCGCCCCTGCCCGCCGCCGGCCCCGGCAGCCTCCGGGGAGCCCAGGATCCCCGGCTTCCAGAGCACATGACCCCTGCAGGGAATTTAGCCTCCCTGCACCTGCAGGCTCTTGTCATCCCTCCTCCTCTGCTCCCGGCTTTCTTTTTAATCCTCTCATCACCTCCGGCTCCCCCCCCCCCCCCCCCATCCATTCAGCTTTTACCTTTGTGTCGTGTGTGTCGTCCCCCCCCCCCCCCCCCCCTTTTTCTAACCAGAAGGAATCCCAGCAGGGGAAAATAATATCCATCAGCTCCCTCCTTCCCCCGCTTCCCCCCCCCCCCAAAAAAAAAAAAAAAAAAGCACCACCCGCTAACATTTGGAAAAACAACAGAGGACTGTTGCCTCTCTCTTTAATTTTCACTCACACACTCAGATGAATGAGCAGGGAAGGGGGAGACCTTCAACAGCCCCTTTAGACATGGGGCTGAATTGATGGGATTGTGATTTGTAGGATTTCTCCACTTAGTCCCTGCCTCCTACTTGCTCTCCAGCCACTCCAAAGTCTCTTCCCCTCTCTTTAAGCAGCGATTTCTTTCAATCTCTCTCTCTCCCTCCCCGTGTCTCTCTCCCTCACACTCTCCCTCTCTCTCCACATACACTCATCTCCCCGGAGAGAGAGAGGAGAAACTCAACTCCCAAACACCGACCAGATGTCGAAGAAACGCAAAGCCCTGGAGGGTGGCGGAGCCCGGCTCCCCCCCGAGGACCCCAGAGCCTGCTTTGGGGCCGGCGAGGAGCAAGGTAGGGCGGCGGAGGCCTGCAGGTGGCCGGGCGGTTGGCAGCCGGGAGCCCACCGCAGGGGCGCGTCAGCCTGGCTGGCCTCCTGCAGCCCACCGACACTGGGGTGACTTTGGCGTTTAGGCCAGGCTGCTCCCACCGCCGGGCTCGAAACTGCAGGGCTGTCCCCACCGCACCGACACCAAACTCCTGAGAGGGGAAGGGTTAAGGGGGGCAAGGGGAAAGGGGTGTGGGAGGGTGGCTGAGGGGGGCGGCAGGACGGGACTGCTGATCGGTCCAGGCTCCCTTCCCCGCTGCAGTTTGTCGCTGGCATGGGCATAGCCACGCTGCCTCATTGATTTGTAGCTTGTGTAAATCTGTTTGCAGGGCGCTCCTAGTTTGGGCAGCAAATGAGCTATAGGCACCTAATATATACGTTGCGGTTTTGCGTGGGTCCAGTTTCCTTCAGCAAGCCCCCGTCCCTGGTGCGATTTCGATTGCGTCATGTTGAGGCTTCAAACACTGCACTTGCAGCGCACTTTGCATCCAGCTAAAGTTGGTTTTCCCTCAGCCTTGGTGCTTTGCTGTAATTTTTGAGCTCCAAGTATTTGTGGTGAAAGCTGCTCTGTACTTTTTGACAAGATAATATCAATGTAGCAGCTGAGTGGTGTAAAATCAGCTATGCACACAAGTGTGAGGGAGTTCTGCAGCTGAATTTCTTGTTGTTGTTCAGCCAGCCCAGTGGGTTCCCTTCCTTTGTGTTTATTTTAACTAAGTGGGCCCAGATGAACCAAGCTGAGCTACAGGGCTCTGGGCTTGTGGCTGTAATGCAGAGAGGAGAGGAAAATACCGGTTGGTCTCAGAGCAGTGTTTCAGGCTGTTGCGAATGGCTCTGGAGGCTACGGTGGGAGATGGTGGGTGTGTGGTGGGTTCAGATGACGATGTGAATGTGTCTCTGTGTGTGCTCGAATTCAGAAATGTGGTGCTGTTGCCTGGGCAGGTGTGCACAGAGCAGAGAGGGATGGAATGAGTGTGTTCTCCAACATGGAGTCTGTGGCCCTTTTTGTAAAGGATGTGAAGGATCATAATGTCACAAGTCACCCAGATCATGAAATTCACTCGCCACCATGGATGTTTTTGCTTTTTGCAAGGAAATGTCTCCAGCACAGTGGCTGGTGTGCTCTTCTGGTTTCATTAGAAAGGAGCACTGGTAGTGATTCACCATATCTCTCAAAAGATATGGTTTAGGGTTTATGTGGTTGTTGGTTTTAAATTGCTTGGCTCTCCCACAAGAGAATAGGATCCATGTTCATATTTTATTGTCATTTCTCTGCTTAAGACCAGTCTTGACATGGGAGGGACATTTTCAGACCCTGTGAATTACTTTATTTGCATGACAGCATTCGATGTTTTTGCAATGTGGTATTTTGCTGTTACTAACCTGGAAAATCTTACCTCTTTGTCAGCAGTGGAGGAGGTTAAACACAGAAAGGGCATTCAGCATAGACCTGCAAGTTGGCTATAGGTTACATATGATTTGAATGTAAATCTATGCCAGTAGTGGGTATAGGAGCACCTTACACATTATTGTGATGCAGTGATGTGTGCCTGGTTTTTTTTAATGCTTGCTTTTTTTTTTAAAAAAAACCTCCACAATAGTATTTCCTATAATACTTCTGGTTATATAAGAAGAAGCAGAAAACAAAATATAACTTTAAAACAGGATTGTTTTTTCTTGATTTCAGTGTGTACAAAACAAATTAAATGCAAAGTAAAATAACATTTAATAAGGCATTGATGTGTATTTAAAGAGAGTAAATAAAGTATCATTTTCCTTGTAAGGGGACACAAGGTATTTTGTAAATCAAACTGATTGAAAACCTGTGCTTGCACCTAGGTAATCCAGGCTTGTGTTGTCTTTGACACAGTAAATGATAAAATTAAATTAAAAATATAGTTTTATTTATGAGCTCAAATTTATTTTTGTGAACTTTTATTCTGTTTATTTTCTCCCTCCTATTTCACAGGAAGGAATGTTGCTTGTTAATTACATTGTCTGTGACTACGTAACTGTAGAAACCATTAAGAATGTGCAATGTATCACAATGTTGTAGGGAGTGTATTTTTGTGTGAGATGGTGGATGTGGAGCTTTCTTAAGGCATGAGGTGTACAGGTAATTTTTTTTTTATTAATCTGAAGTATTTCTCCATGAAGCACTGTGCTCTTACAGCAGGTTTGCTACCTCTGTGGAGAAGGCATACTTGCTAGTTTGGAGGGAGAGTGTGTAATATTTGCCCAGAAGTATGGAAAAGCCATGTAACTCCTGGGTTTTAGCGTTAAAACGTGTGTGCATTGGGAGCAGGGAGGCGGGGAAGGGGAAATGGGCATTAGTAAACGAAGGGAAGAAAAATACAGAGCTCAGATTTCTGGAGGCTGCCAAATCCTGTGTTCCTGCAGAAGTCGAATGCAGAAGCCCTGCTGTCCTCTGCTAATGAGGTGACTTCTTTTGGTGACAGAAGCATGAGCATGCGAGAGCCTGGATCCAGGTCTGCCATCTTACGTCTCTGTGTCACCTAGTCAGCTGAGGGCATGTGTCGCTAACAAATGAATCTCAGACCCTGAGACCTGAGGGTCTGCACTTCAGTCTGCACTCTCTTAAGATCTAAATTCTTAGCTACTCCAGACTGTGTTGGATATTTGGCCAACTGAAGTGTGCACTTGCGGAGTTTCATTCAGCTCTTGTTTATCCTCGCTTGGCAAAGCTGTGGGTGGACAGACACTATGTAGGCCACGATACAGATTTTTTCAAACTTTCCTGGTGTGGTTTTGTTTTTAGTCTCCTTCAAAGTACTTTATGAAGGACTCTCTATTCTACTGTAACCTTGCCTCTTATTATGGGGCCTGGTGCTCTACATTTCGAGCCTCACTGGTGTGGACAGGAGGGATGAGAGTTCTCAGCATCTCCCACCTTCTCAACAGTGAGAGCCTGAACCTGTCTAACTTGAGGCACTTCACTGCTTCACTTTATTAAGAGGTGAGCTTCTGAGGCTCATTCCCCTAATCTGTGGAGACAGTGGCATTTCTGGGGAGAATTCAAATTTTTATGTGAGCTGAATTGCCTCTCAGAGGTGCCCCCTTCTTTCCATTGACTGTGCAGGGAGCCTATAGGGTAACTGCACTGTTTCACTTGTACCAGTCTAAGTGGCAGAAACTCCAGCAAAGCTGATAGGGTCTTAGCAGAGAAACCAGATACGGTCATTCAGGGCAGTCGCCAGCATGGAAAAGGTGGGATCTGCCTGCTGAAACGCAGCAATCTGGACTCCCTTTATAGTCAGGAAGCAGAACATTTCTAGGGAGCAATTAATCTCTTCCTGAAGTGGAAGTCTACATTTAGTCAGCAGAATCAGATCTGAGAAGTGCTGTTTCTGCCAATTGAATATAAAGGTAGTACAAACACCTAGCATGGATGTAGACAACTGTATTTCAGCAGATGACTCATGCCTTTTGACCACATCTTTCAGGCTTCAGTGCAAGTCAAATGGCAAAGGTATTTTTCAGCTGTATTTGAAAAAGAGGTCTTCCCTTCTGGTCATAACCCCTTTTGCTCAAAGTTGTAGCACAAAAAAATTCAGGAAGGATCCTGTTTTCTGTGAATCGCTGTTTTCTATGAATGTGTTGAAAGCTAGCGTGGAAGATGTGAAAATGGAGGCTGTTGGTTTAAAAACAAAATGTGGATGCTTCTCAGGACCAAATGCAACATAACATTGTGCCTGAATTATTCAATAATGCTGCTCACAATTTTCTAGTAGTTCCCAGATACAGTATTATACAGTATTTTGGAAATTTTCTTGCATTTTTAAGCATGATGGATTCAGGGAAGGAAGAATCTCTAAATTCTCATTGGGCTGCTCTTTCTCTATTTGGATTGCGTATGAAGATAAACAAACACGTTTCTTCTTCCACCTCCCCTGCAGTCCAGTTATTCAGGGTGCTGAATGGTCTCCACTGTCACAAATATGAGTGATAGCTGGGAGTGTTCTGTGCTTTACAAAATCGGTCTCTAAAGAGAGAACTGTTGCAAAACAGAAGCAAAGTTGAACTCCTGTCTGCCCAAGAGTAACTTTTAAGATGTGATTACTTTCTTTGAATTCAATGGGACTGGCCATGTGCATAAAAGTTGAACATGTGCGTAAGGAAGTGTTTGCAGGATTTTGAGGGTCTTAGTTGTTATTAACCAAGCCCTCTTGAGGGTCACTTGTATGCAAAGGATACTTCCCTAGTAATTACTAGGGGGAGCAGTTTATACTAAACTGTTCTCTCTGACTAATACCAGATGATTTGTGTGAGTGCTTAGCATTCATGTTTGTCTTGAACTTTGGTATTAAGTTATTAATTATCATTAAATCTTAGTTTGGGATCATCAGACATAGGAAACCACATTCTGTCCTGTTATTCAAGGCTTATGTTGATGTAATAGAAATTGGAATAGAACCCGACTTCTGAATGATGGTTTTCCCCTTATATTTGGTCTTCATCAATACAACTACAGTTACAGTCTTCACACTGTTTGTTGTTTTATCATACAGGTGACTATTGGGATTCCTTTGAGCTCTGCAAACTGTTGTTGATCTTTGTGTTTCTCTGATATAGGTGGAAAACCAAAGCATTTCTTCCCTTGTGTGTGTAATTTGAGGCTTCCGTTTCTCCTGTATTTACTTTTCTCCATCCTCTGTGTTCTGGCCATTCTTTTCTTTCCACTTAGCGTCTGATCCCTGAAACAATCAAGCCCTCTCTGTCTCTGGATCCCACTCCAGAAGATGTGGCTGTTCGGAGTTAAGGTGTTTAGCAACAGAGGCTTACATGTTTGTGAGGGCATGGGAAAAAGAAGGGAATTATTGTACAACTTGGGCTTTGTGCTGATACTGCCACAGCACAGAAAAAAGTGATCCTTTTGACTTCATTCAGAGAAAAAGGTTTGTGTCACCAAAAAGAAAAATAAATGCATCAACAGCTTTTTAAGAGCTTTGTTAATGGAAAAGCAGCCATGCTTTCCAAAGCTGATTAGCTCGATGGTTACTGATACTTTCCTGGGTTGGATTTTGGTTTTTGATCTCTTTATCCTGAGACAGTCAAGGATCTGCTTTCCAGATACTGTGAACAGTAGATGGGGTCTAACTTTTGCATTCAGAGGATCAAATTCAATGTGATGAAAAGGAAGACAGTTTTACCAATCCACTTCAGTGTATGTGAAGCTGCAAACTGACAATACTGGAAAGACGTAAAGCTAAGGAGAATTCAGAATGTTTGGGAAGAGAGAGCAAGGACAAGGTATATATGCTGTGAAATAGTGTTGTAAGCGCTCCCTGGAAAAAAATACCTTCCTCAGGTGTTGTTGCTGACTTGCCTTCCCACCCACTGTCTCATAAAGACCGCTGAGGAGCTCTTCTGTACCCATTTGTTTTAGAAAGGTATGTTAGTGTGTGCCCAGGTATAAGTTTATGAGCCTTGTCTGAAGTAAAATACAAAGGCTAACGCTTGAGTGTTTTGCTGAGTTGGTATTTCCATGTAGGAGAGGACTTTTCTGTCCAGCAGTGCAGTACTGCCTGGTACAGCTTGGTCTTGAGCTGCTGTTAGCAAGATGTGAGGTCACTCTCTGCATTTGAGGGAGAAAAAAAGCTATCCCAACTGATGTCATGAGGCAGAGCAATAGGGAAAGGGGGTGATATTTTAAGTACTTGACATAGTTGCTTTGGTTGGAGAGTGTGACTTTGGGTGAATTACTGGCTTGCCCTATAAATAAATTCACTCAAACTTTTAAAAATGGAGATAACTTTTTAATTATTTGTGGGCACTTAGATATTTCAGCTATGCCGGTCATGTAGCATGTATGGTAATGCTATAAAAAATGCCTAGTGAGTCAGGAATCGAAATTTCAGCTAAAAGCAGTGGAGAAGTCTGAGTGACTGTTAAAAATGGGGCTTTGGTTAAATAACCAGCCTTTCCAGGAAAAAAACATCTCTTGAAGCTTTGTGATGACTATTTGAGACTCTGTTTTGAGCTCCACAAAGCTGTAGGATAGCTGCTGTGATGGTGGGGCTGTGAGTGCAAGATGTTCGTCCGTCCTGGCTGGCCCCAGCGTGCAGACGGTGATCCTGCAGTGTACAGTAAGTGTTAATTCAAGGTAGCAACTGCTGTTCAAAATGGAGTCAAGCTGTGCAGTTGGCTGAGTCTATACCTACTGGTTGCTTTCTCCCTACCTAGAGAGTCAATGGGGAGAGAGTGGCTTTGAAAAAGATCTTCAATGGAGACATCTTCCTGGCTGCACAGTGAGCTGAGGGGACCAGGACTGGTCTTTGGGAGCCCAGCCCTCACCTGGCCTTGGGTGCTCCCTTGACTTGTAGAGGTGCCCTGGGTACTTGGGACCCTGGCTGCCAGAGAATAAAGGCTCTTAAGTTAGGATGCTTTCTAAAACTTGCAGAAAAAGCTAAATAGGGAGGGCAGTCATAAAGATGAGAGGATTATATAGGAAGAGAAATTGAAAATGTAAAACTTTTCAGGTTTCCTTTAATTTCTGGCAGAATGAAAATCTGTGTGAGCCTCCTGGATTTACTCACAATGTGTTGTATTGTTTCTGTTTGTTTTCCTTAGCCACTCTCCTCTTTCTGTAAACAAACAAACAAGCGAAGCTGCTTCCCTATTCCTGAGCAGCCAAGGAATGCCTATCTACCCCCCTTACTATGAAATGCATGAGGGAGAGTCCTGGTCTCCCTGTTAGGGTGCCCATGTTCACTTGATCTCGCAGTGTTGGCAGGAGGGTGCGTTTTATTGATGATACCACTTCGCCAAGGTTTCTGAACATATCTGAGTCCAGTGCTTCTGTACAGGAAAGGACAAGAGTTGCACAAGCCAAGTGACATGGAAATGCAGATGTATTTATTTTTAAAGGCATTGTGGTGTTAAGATGCAAAAACAGAGATTCTACTTGTTTATTAATGAAGTCACTTTGCATTTTCACCCTGTGACCTTAAAGTTTTTGTACTATTTGGGCATAGTCCTGTTTTTAAGTTACTAGTGATAATGCAGAAACCTTGGCAACTCAGTGAGCAACAGTTGTGGCTTTATGCTGGAGGAGGGGAAGAGAGATGCTGTCTGGTTTTGATGAGCTCCAATACAGTTGGTTTGTGTGTTTATCACGTCAGTCATGGTGTAATGGTTAATAATGTTGACATTTAAGTTGTGCCCACACATGGGGCAATTGAGCTTGTGTTCCTAAGCTCATTCATAATGTGTCTGCTAACATGTGGAATGAGCAGCTGTATTTCGGGTGTCAAGCTATATTAAAGCTATCCGCACTGTTTTAGCTGAGTACTGTATGTCAGCTGAGGGACAGTTAGTAATAAGATTGATTCATACATTGTTTTTCAGTTAGTGTTGGGCCCAAACATAATAAAGCAAAATTAAAAGTGAAAACCAGTACAATACAAATCAGAGGTGGAGGATTCATAGATGACAGCAGTATGAAATGATAATTACAAGAGATGAGAGCGGAAACCAAGAGAATCCTTGGATTGTACCTGGAAAGCACTAACAGATATCCAGCCTTGAAGGGAAGACTTAAGTTTAGAGATGAAGGCAGAAAAATGACAGAGTGAAGATGAGAAAGCACCTGGAGAAAGCAACCTCTGCATGACCATAGGCTAAACGTCAGAAGAACACTATCCTTAGGAATAGCCCTTTTCTTCATAATCATTTTTATGCAATTGTCTTAATCTTTATGTAGCTGTTAGGTTAGCATAACAAATTAATATCTATGAAAGATAAGTAAATTGACTGTTCTGTTCTGTTTGTGATCAGGTTAGCCTTCTAGACATTGCCCATGGAAAATGTGATTTATTTTTCACTTTTAGTCTTTATTTACCTGCATTATTTTTCTGTCATATGTTCTTTAGCATGGATACAACCAAGATGGGTTTATGCTGTCTATAATTATTTTTCAGGCTTTGCAGATCTTCTGTGTATATTGTTAATCACTTTCTAATGTTATGTTTTGTAACTAAGGATTGCAGATGAGTAAGATCAGATGGTAGGTCTCTGTTTTAACTGCCCATGCAAGTTTGCCACCTGTCTTTGGGAAAAAAAATTAAGTAAGTTACAGATGGCTTCAACTTCATGTGACCTTGCCAGAAATGGGACTAGGAGCACTCACACCTAGAGGCTGTCAAGAAACAATTAAGTCGCCTTCCTCCTGCTTTTCTACTGTTTCTTGCCGTCTGTATAAGACTGCATGAGTGCGTCTAGTCTCTTTCAAGGCCAAACCAATATGGGCTCATGGAATCGCATCATGGCTCGTCTGGGCAGTGGTAACTAACAGCTGAATGTGCCTGCAGGGCATGAAGAGTGTCCTCAGTTGTGTGGAGGGAGCTGTGGACAGTTCTCCCTGCTCTGCCACACTTCCTCAGTGTAGAGAAGGCTTGGCTTCTTATGAAGCTCAGTACCTTCCCGGAACTGCAAGAAATGTTGCGCAGGTCAGTTTTTGCATTGATTACCTTAAGGCCCTTGCCTTCAGTGTTTTGGGGATGACGGTGGAATTTTTGTTTGGTTTTATTCTCTTTACAGTGTGTGAAGAACTGCAGCAATGGAACTTCTGGCTCCAGCAGACAGTGCTGTGGCTCATCTAGGGTTTTGAGGCAGGTCATGTGGATTGCATCAGGTTCAGGTCATGGCACCAGAAACAGGCTAGTTCTTAAGATTTAGATACTTTTCTGCAGAAGATCCTATCTGAACATTGGTCATTATTATACCACTTGTCCATTGACTTCCATGGCCTGTCAGTTTCAAAGTGTATATACTTACCTTAGCATGAGGGTGTTTGAAAATACTTGGGAGTCAGTGCTGTGTGCAAGAGCCACATGCTGAGGTTTAGGTGGGGAGTTGAAGGTGCACATGAGACACAAATATTTGACTACATAAAAGGCCTACAGTTAGCCCATCAACGATGCAGTATATAGCTCCACAGATTTTAAAACTACAGAAGAAGACAGCTGTGACCTAGCCACACACTTTCCTCTGCCACATCTGGGGGAAAGAGAGACCCACTGCATTTAGTCTGCGCAGGTAGGGAGAAAGCTACAGGTAGTCATCTTTTCCTATATATTCTGTGAAATACAAAGCCGCAGCCCAGACTGGTGGGAGCTACTACTTGCAAAGAAACCTAAATGTACACTTCTGCTAATGCTGCATGTGCAGCTTTGGAGAAGATTTTCATGAAGCCGTGAAGCTTCTAAACCCAAGGAAGCAGTGGATTAACACTGGGAAAAAGACTGATGTACTTATACACATACATGCTTTATACAGCACTTTTATTGGGTTTTGAAGGGCCAAAGCATCTGGATAATCCTTTATCTATGCTTCTGCAGCAAATGATGCAAGTGGCTTCTGGTATGCGGCTTCATAACAGGATGCTCTTGGCAGATGCCATTCATTCTGTGACTGCAACCCGAGCCTTGAGTGCTCCTGAGATTTTCCTTGGTAGGACTGTGGCTTCTTGCCCTCTTGTTGTATTACTCCCAGGTAAATGGAGAGTGGTTAGGAATAGGCTGCGCCTCACTGCTTTTTAAAGGCAGAAGATGTGTGACACTTAACCTTTAATTAATCATTAAAGCATTATAGCGGTCATTTTTGACTGGGAAACTGCAGAATAAGCACTGCTAACCCTAAAGCATTATATATTTTTAATTCAGGATTATAATAGCCTATGAAGGAAGGAGGAAGGAAAAATGTAAAGCTTAACATGAAGGAATATTTAATTTTATTCAGGAAACATTTTGGCAAAAATCCCCTGGATCTGCACAGAACCTACAGATTTAAGATGTCTTTGCACAGCCAGAGGCTGAGATCATGGCTGTCTAACTATAGTTGGATATTTTCATATCTGCCAAGTTTAGCCTTAAATAAATAAATGAAAAAAAGGTCATGCTTCATGCTTTGTTCAAACTCATGAAATGGTTCTCACTTAATATTCTAGGGGATAGTGACCTCCCTTTGAAGATACAGTCCTCCTGCTCAAAATCCTGCACGGAACCAAGAAAGTAGCTGTTTAAATGAATCCTTAAAATGTCTAAAGGTACTTTCTGGAATCCTTTAAAATGACCCTGGTTCAAGAAATCTGCTCTTCGTACTGCCAGGAGTGCAGTAAAGTCAATCACTGGAAATTTATTAGTTGTGGGCAATTGCGAGAGCGTTACCCAACATTAACCCACAAAAAGGAAAATTAACACAGTTAAGAGTAGTTCTTGCCAGTGAAAGATGAACAAATAGGAGCAGAAGCTGAGTGGGAAGATTCTAGCAGCAGGAGGGGGGAAACTGTAAAGATCATCTGTTCAGACGTGCTTTTTTACTTCTCCCTCTGCAAGTCCCCAGGTATCTCTCTTTCTCTCTCTCTTTTAAAGACACAAATGCAAATATACCTAATGGCTACTGTGCAATCTGCAATAAGGATCAACTAGCCAGGAGGCAGTTTTCAAGGACCACTGCGATCAAGGGTAATGTTTTTACAATGAGGTCATGTCCAAAGGCAGCTTCAGCTGATGGCAAGTTTGTGCTTGAGCACTGAATAAGCACCTTGTCTTGCGTGGTCCCTGCTCCGAAGGGTCTGCAATCTGATAAATCTGGCACACACATACAGAGCTGTATTTTCAAAATTGCTCATTTTATTGTTTTGGACTTTGGGGTTTTTTGTTTGTTTGAAGTCATTGAACTCTTCCTCCTTTATTGCTCTCTATTTACTCTTCTCTGCCTTAATACTCCAGCAAGGCAGTTTTGTGCAAACTGTTTTTCTTTACCTCAGAAATACTATAGAGTCCTGTGAAGACAACCATGAGATTGACAGAAGGGAAGCAGCAAACAGAGCGGAGTGTTTTCTGGTAGGCCTGCAAAGAGAGCAGGAGAGATAGGCAGGGAAGTTCTGTCTGCTTGCTTGGAATAGCGCACGTAGGTGAGAGCAAAATACCCAAAGTCAAACTCAAGAAATCTTGATTTGGCCAGAATGTTTTGCTTCAAGACTTCTAAACCAAAAAGTTCAGAAAAAACATCTCGCCTTGTTGTGCTATGTTCATAGTCACGGCAAACCACATACTGTCTTACGTGGCTTCTTGTGACCTTCAAAGCAATGACCTCTGTTCCCAGATACAGAGACTGTTCAAGTTTGCAGGCTTGTTATGACTCAGCTTGAATGAAACCAGTTAGTTTATATGAATTAATCCGTGAAATAGCTGATGGTTCATTCTGGTGTGGTAAGGTGGTCCTTTGCACTGTGTAGCTTTTGAGGGTGACTTCTTCACTGAGTTTAATATCCCATCTCCTTTTACTAAAACCAAAAGTCAGTGTTTTTAAAAGTAATGGGATGAGATGTGTAGCAGTTCTTGTTTAATCATCCTTTCTTTTACCTATTCGAAAATACTTTTCTTTAAAAGAAAGCGAATGTTCTTAGTATTTTATTCTGCTGTGAAAACTCTCTTGGGAAAAAAAAAGAGGAAAGGAACGGTCATTTATGCATTAAAACACCTTTCTTGGGGTATTTAAAGGCAACTTTTGCTTAGCATGAGGGAGAATTGTTTTAGGATGGTTGGTTTTTTTTTGTTTATTTTCTACTGCTCACTAAATCTAGTGGAAAGGAAAAAAACCCCACCTGGTGATCAGGGAAAATGGTTAACTAGTGTTTTTTTGGTTTGGATTTTTTTTTTTTTGGGTGTCATGCAGGTGAATTTATGAAACTTAATGGGCCTGGGTGAGTGTTACTGAGGACACTGCGAAGGTTATAGTAGTACAAGATTATTATAGTGCTTTGTTTGACCAATGGAGCTTTTTTCTACTGGTTGTGGTGCTAGGTAAACTGGGCAGGGCTTCCAGTATGGCTGTTGGAACACAAGTTGGATTTGCTTCCTTACAATAAAGATTTTTACAGAGTCTTATTGAGAATGGAAATCCAGGAAAAGATTCCAAACAGGGAATGCCGTGACTTCATTATACAGCTCCACTCACCATGTATCTGGTGTTTCATGTTGAGTTCTTCCTTTTTTGTTTTTCCCTCTAAAATGATCCTCCAAGTTCTCATGCAGTACACTGTCTGTGCTTTCCTCCTCTCCAATTGTTTATACTTAATTTAGAAAACCTAAATAATGCTATGATAATGTATAAGCTAGTGATTTTCCTTAACCATTTTCTTCCATCCTCCAGATGTCTCTGGAGTACCACATGGTACAGAAATTTCATTTGTGGAATGAGTGCTGGGCTGGACTATACAAACCCCATAACTACTTGGATGTCAGTTGGAGGAAAAATCATGTCAGGGCATCACTGGAAACTGCTGGCACAGCTCTGCTTTTCAGTAGCTTTTAGTTGTGTTCACCTTTCTCATTTTATTAGAAAATAATAAGACATTAAGTAACTTCTTATCTACCTTATGTCCTTGCATAAAAGGGAGTGTTGTGCTGGTGCTGTTAGAAATGCTGTTGAATTGTACAGCCGTGGTACTGAAGTTAATTAGAAATGGAGTATGTCTGGAGCATGGCATTCAGAAGTTATTACTAAAGTCCTGCATAAGTTTTTAATATTTGTAATGATATGCCTGCACAGTATTAATACCAGGTTAGGGGTTTTTTTTTGTGGCTATTGTTGCTGGGGTTTTGTTTGTTTTGGTTTTTGTTCCTTAATTGTCAAGTTTTGTCTCACAAGGCTCTGCTTATTTCTAGTTAAATGATGACCAGACACAATGGGTCTTGCGCTGTCATGACCAGTCCTTCAGCTGAGGTCAGAAACTATGAACTTCTTTAGCTGTTCCATCAGCTTGGTGAGATTGGTAAAAGATATTTTTTCTCACAATTTGCTAATTGCTGAAGAGCACAAAGACAACAAGACAATGCTGAACAAACCCAAATGTCTTTTTGTGCTGCCTCTGTGTTGTAGTTGTATCCATCTTTGTTCATTTTGCTTTCTTCTGCTTTTTCATCCTGGTAAAAACTCTTCTCCTTTTTTTTCCTCTTTCTAAATCTACCCTGCTTTGCTCAGAACTTGCTTTCTAAAGCATGAATGATCACTGTCTTGTCAGATCTGGGACTTGGTAAGGAATGGGGTTAGGGAATAAAGAAGGAAAGAGATGAGTTTTGGTGTCATTTCTGGCTCATTCTGCAGACTGAATTCTGCTATTTCTCATACTGGTTTCTTGCATTTGGGCATTTGTATTTTAAAATAACTTGAACTTAGGAGGTTGTTTGTCAGGTAGCAGAAGATGAGAAGAACCTACTCCAGAAAAGCTAGCTGAATTATCCAAGTGGAGCAGATGATACTCAGTAAGAGATCAAGGATGTACTGAAAGAATGGGGGAGAAAAGGTTACAAGAGTGGAGTAATAAATCTATGTACATATATATATAAAAAAATATATATGGTAATAAAAAAAATGCTATACTTGCTAAGTCTGAAACCTTTCTGTGGAGAAGCTGCTTTTGCCTCTTACCCCAGAATTCCTCAGCTTGACCACTGGTATTCGTTAACTGCAGGCCTGAACTTTCCTACCTGCCAGAAGAGATACTTTCAGTTGCAGGAATCTGTGGATTTTTTTTTCCTTCCTTAAGAAGATGACTTCTACCAGCCTACCAGAACTGATTTAAAATCGGTAATTTTAGATAAAATATTGATATTTAGCTTTTCCCCCCATATCTACATTATTAAATGCAATACTTTGAATTTGAGCATAGGTAGGAATAGAATTTCATTTCTGGAATCAATATTTTCCTTGCTGATATGGCAGAGAATATGGTACGTGATGTTAAGCCATATCCTTACATAGGGAAAATTGTTAAAGTTAGAGGTATTGCATTGGCCGGTGCAGCTGGGCTCTGCTTAACTACTCGAGAGCAACAAACTGATGCTGCTTGGGAAAGGGAGATTGGGATGAATGTAATACATTTTTGAAGGGTTTGTTGAACATATTAGAGACAATCTAATAAACTTGTATGGCATTCAAATGTCTTCTGTTGTCTTTGGAAGTTTCACATTTTGAACACCTGTGTTCTGAAAGTCCTTTCACAGCAGGAGGGTGCATTACCCAGATTATCTTTCTGAGTGGGCTCCTTTAGTAGGAGTTGCAAGCAGCCCTGTTCTCTATTTGACAGTTCTACCTTCACATTAGTGTGGGGGTCAATCACTGTTTGAAAAGTCTCGCTTTTGAGTTTTTACCAAACTGTTTTTTTCTTGTCTGAGGAGGTCTTTTTTTTTTTGCCTCCAATAGTGGATCATTTATCTCGTGGTAGCTTGAACATGTGTTTTGTATCAAGATTAGTGACTTATCCTGCTTCTTGTCTAAGCAACAGGCAGTTAGTAAAAACAACCTCTTCCCCTTGGAAAATCCTTTGGATCGCCTTGGGGTGGAGGGGAAGGGAGGGATTTTAGGGGGAAGGGTTGTTTGTTTTTAAATAAAATGGTCATTTAAGACATGACTTTTGTTGTGTTTACTGGAACTATCTCCCAGCACTAGGATCTGCTGGAGGAGGACTATTACTGATTAAAGCACTGAGCAGCGGTTGCTTTAAGAGAAGAGATGGCCTGCATTTATTTTGTTCCCTTTGTGTTTTCATATGTATGTAGGGATCAAAGAGGTAGGTTCTGTCAGCAGTTCAAGGCAGGACAGCACTGGAAAAGAGCAGACCAGATGCTTCTCAACTTAGGTTATTTAGGTCTTTGTTATATCCTAGGAGACCAAAGACATCCTGAGAAATGTTACCTGGTGTTTCCTGGCAGGCTCACTGAACACCCAAGTGGGAGGTACGAGGGCCAGCTTCCATGGTGTTCCAACAAAAAGAAAGCTGAGAGCAAAGTTTTTAGTAAATTTGTAAAAGGCAAATGTTTTCCCTGCTTTTTGCTAACAGTGTGCCCCGCTTGCCTGTAATTTTGAGACTGAAGCCAAAGAGCACACTCAGCAGCCTTCACAAATGATCTCTCCACCTGTAGCAATCTGCTCCATTGAAATAGTTCCATTCTGGCATTCTGAGTTGGAAACGTACACAATTTGTCATTGGAAGCTTTTGGGACATTGCTAGTAATGAAGTGGTGGGACAGCATTTGGGGATTAGCCACTGTCCAACCATCTTTCATTTGCTGATGGCTTTCTATGGTGAAGCTTGTCTTGAAGATCTCTTTCCTTCAGGTTTGCGCATGATTCAAAATGAATGTTTATTAAAATAGCTTAATAAAAAAAAGTCCCAGCTAGAGGGCCCCAACTAGAATATAATGGAGTTGTATTTCTTTCATTTGCTGCTAGCAGTCCTCATTATTTTTTTTTCCCCTCACTAATAATTTTATTAGTCCTTGTTACTTGCCCAAGTTTTCTGTCTCAGTTTGGTTTCTACTGGGGCACAAACACCACCTACAGTTAGGTACAGGTGGCATGAAGTATCAGAGAAGCTTGAGAACAAGGAAGAAACAGCATCTCTAATTTCACTGAGGTCAGGGGGTCTCTGAGCAGGCAGGTTTCTCTGTCCTGGAGTCTGCTCCTGCCACTGCATATATAGCACTTGCTATATACACTGAAGACAGGCAGGCAGTTCTAGGGGCTTTGCTTTCAGCAAAGTTTGATATGCAGAGCACTTTTATGCTTCTTGAGGTTTTTGCCTGTGTAAAAACTCCCTGTTTTGCAGTATGTCTAAAGGCTGCTTGCTAGTCCTGCTGGAAATTTATGGTTCCCAGACTTTGAATGACAGTTTCCCTAATGGGCGACCTTTTCTTTCGCTCGTTAATAAAATCACTTAGCTCCCTTCAGAGATTGCCAGCTGTGGCTCCATCTCCCAAAAGGAGGAGGTGGACCGTTTCCCCAAATCTTCTTGGGACCCCATCATCTTTGCTGTAAGTCACAGCCCTGGTAGGTGCCATTATCCCAAATGTTATACAAACAGAGGTCACCTAACAGCGACACCTAAAACAAGAAACCTGATAATAAAGTGAATATTTAAGTAAAGCTAGGTTCTGGATATATCAAAGCCTTTCTTAAACTGCACACCAACTGAATTGTCTTGTGAAGAAAGCAACAAAATACCCACTATGAGTATGTTCCTTTTTAGTAGTAGGTATGGGTTTGGTCCACTCTGCTGAGCAGAAACTCTGTAGTTAAATCCTGAATTTGGAGACTTTTCATTATCTGGGATGCTGAGGCTTATGTTCTGGTTCCATCTCCAGGTAGGGATTTGCACTAATTCTTCAGGATTGACATAAGCTCCTGTCTGGCAGTATCACCACTGGTGGTACTGAGGGATCTCTGGTACAAAGGGTAGATGTGGACTTCTGTTGTGCATCTGGGGAGAGAAAGGGAAGTGGTTTAAAGTGACATTTAACTGGGAGAGGTCTTTCATAGAGTTTAAACACCTTTGTGAGTATCAGCAACCTTCTGCACTGGTTGGGGTGTGTGTGTGTGTGTACTGTAACATTCCCTGAAATGCCAGAAGTGCTTAAACCTTGGTTTTGATCCTGGTCCTTCCATGTCCAGCATGCTGCCTTCAGCAGCACTTTTGAGATCTGTAACAGCAGTGGTCTTTCTTTTTTCTTCTGTGTTTTGGCCAGCCTTTTCACACTGGAACCAAAGGGCTCTGGTCTTTTTTATCCTCCTCTGTCCTGAGGCTGCATTTTAAGGGGTTTGCCCCAAACATGAACATTGTCCCTTCCTTTTTTACCTATGAAAGAAAGTATAGTCATTCAAGGTTTTGAAGTGCAGGTCTCTTTCTTTTCTTCCGATGATTACTAGATATTTTTTTCAAGATTCTTTCTTTGTCCCCATTTCCCCAAACTCATCCATCAAAGAACAGTGATGTGTGAAATTATTAACAAAGAGGGAAACCTGTGGTGCATGTTGCAAAACACCTCTTGGCCCTGGCTAGGCTGCATACAAAGCTGGATTGCTTGAGGCCTGACTGCTGGAAAGAGCAGCGACAGAAATCCTCCTTCTATAAGGCATATGGCAGTGAAAGGAGAAGTGGGGTGGAAAACAAATTAATATTAGGTAGGGAGCAGCAAAAACAATGGTCTGTTTGTGAGCAGTGTATTGCTAGAAAGGCTGACTGGGCATCTGGGGCTGAGGTGAGGCATTTTTGGCTGACTTGGGTTGGGAGATTAAATAGTGACTGATGGTTCACATGGTTTTCTAATGCAGGAGAAGGTATGAAGCTTGTCTGTGTCTGTGTGAGAGCGCGCCAGAGCTTGGAGGATTGATTACGTGTGAGAAGCTTAACATGTGAGCGCAGTGTTTGTATGCAAGCATGCAAAGGCAGGAGTGTGTGTGTCAAAGGACGTGCGTGTGTGAGAGAGAACTTGTCTAGCTGGTGTAGGTGTGTACACAAGGGAGGTTCTCACATTGATGTTGTAGTAAGAGAGGACCCGAACATATTTGTGTAGGCTGGTAAGTTTTGTTGTGATTGTTTTGTTGTTTTTTTTAAAGCTGATGTAACTTGCCTTACTGTAAAACTATAAACGCTGCAAAGATGTATTTCCCTGCTGACATGTTCTTTCCTGAAAATATTATAAGTTCTTGAAACCTCATTATTTTTAATAAAACATTCTGTCATAGGACATAAAAGTTTCTTTTCTGATATTTTAAAGTATGGTGAAGCCAAGTTTTCAGTACATACCTCAGTCATAACATATAGAAGACACTTAATTTGTGGACCATTACAACATACTTTGGGTCATGTTATGGCCAAAGGCTGTGACTTAATTTACCCAAAAAGTATTGTAATCACATTGAAATGCACTTCCTGAGTTCTCTTACTGTTTTTTATGGGCTGATTTTTTTTTTTTTTTACAATACAAAACCAGTCAGGTCTGTGCAGTTATTGGGCATGATGGACAGGAGTCTTGATATTGCTGACAATCTGCCAGGAAATTTTGGTTCTAACCAGAATTTTCCAGTCATGTTATAATGTATAGATGTGTAGAGTAGTATTTCATTTAGCTAGATTACTTAATGAATAAACAAAAATAAAGACTTGACCGATAATGATATGGCTTAAAAATCATTGTGGAGAATGATCAGGTTTGTACCAAAGCTTTGACTGCCTCACAGCAGCACTGTTCAGTCAGAATACTAG
Source organism: Falco peregrinus (assembly GCF_023634155.1). Taxonomy (NCBI): domain Eukaryota; kingdom Metazoa; phylum Chordata; class Aves; order Falconiformes; family Falconidae; genus Falco; species Falco peregrinus. Next base: position 52,439,526 of record NC_073727.1, on the reverse strand, counting down.
AGAAGAGCAAAAGCAAATGTACCAAATCTGGACAAACTAGGAGCAAAATCAGTTTGAGGTTGTTCTGCTTTGCTATAGTCTTTCTTGCATGTTTTATTATCCTTTTCAGACCTGCGTTCTTTCTCCTCATTCATGGTCAGTACATTGAACTCATTCTGGGAAATCTACACAGTCTGTAAATTCTAGGTATAACACAACCTATCCTTCAGAAATTGTTCTCTCTGTTTTTTGGTTGTTTTTTTTTTTTTTTTCCTTTTCCTTCCTGTGGATTGGGTTGTTTTTTGGTTTGGGTTTTTCTTCTTATTATAGGGCAGCCTGATGAATTTGCCTCTCTACAATCCTAGCTCACTGTAACGACAAGAAATCTGTGAAAAATTTAAACTCCATCCTAGTAGTAGGAGTCTAGTTGCAGACATTAGTCCAGGAGCAGTTGGTTGGGAATAGGAAACTGAACATTTTTTGAGGATGGCCTCACTTTGGCTCCCAGCTTACTGAACACATTGTGAACTTTTTTATTCTAATATGTATAAAAATAGCGTGCCAAGAAAAGCCGGAGAGAGAGAGGTGTTGATCATGAAGTTAGGCTCTTCTTTTTTTAACTTATTAGATAGTCTGACACATTAGGATAATGTGTTCTGCTGCAGTCATACTGCTCCCCCATCAGCTTTATCCTGCAAGGCAGGGAAAACCATTCATTGGGAACTGCCAGACTGGAGTTCGGTGCTATGGAGAAGCCACGCAGGGGGGTCTGTAGCTTCCACTCCATGCCCTGGAGCGCCCTTGCACACTGCTGGGAGTAGCCAGCTACTGGAGAAATTGTGTTGTAGTTGAGAGGTAGAAGGAAAAGCCTCAGCTATTCAGGGATGAAGGCGTTGATGCTGGACAACCAGTGTAACCCGGTTGTCTCAAGTGGCCTTGGGTGCTCCCAAAGAAGAGGCAAGCAGTTCTTATGTGGGGAAGCTCCGGACACCTGTCAGCAGGGGAATGGTTTTGTAGGCTGGAGCAGAATGATTGCGCCTCTCTGGTTTGAGTAAATATTCTCATTGTTCATGTTTAGTAATTTTGATTGATACTAAGCTCTTGCTGACCTCACTGCAACTGCATGGGGAATAAGCTTGTGGAGCTGGTTTGTGTTGGCAGGGGAGGGGAGAGGGAATTGGGAACGAGAAAAGGTTTGTTACAGAAACAATCACTGTGTTTGGTGCTATTGCGTGGCAATGATTTCCTCAAGATGTTTCTGCCCTAAAAATTACAACTTCACTGAAACATTTCTGCTTTTTGTTCTGTCCTGTCACATCACTTGCATTGGGAAGCAAAACAGCCTGGTACAAGTGGTATTGCCTGTTTGTGGAGGCATTTTCATGGTCCCTCTGGTAACCTTTTTACCTTCACATTGACAGAGGCTAGCACCTGGCTTCTTGGCAGAAGGTACAGGTGATTAGAGTTGGCCATTATCGAGTAGGTGGTGGGGGGGTGGGGGTTGGATGTGGTCCCAACACCTACCTGATTTTAGAAGTGCTATCTGGTGTTATGTTGTAAGTCACCACAGAAAGTGTCCCCACATGCACAAAAAGCATTCCTATATGAGTTGGAAGCATGTGAATCCAATGGCAATTGTAGTGTCACAATGACTGTTTTTTAATTGATGAAGACCTAAAGGAGCACTGAGGTTATAAATGGTTTCAAAATTATTCTGATCTTCTATTTTTAACTAGAAAGCGAAGGAGAGTTGTCTTGTTTATTGCTCTCAAAACTGACTTGATATTAGTGATCTCTTTGATAGCAACTGGTTTCTTCCTGCCTCCCCAGACTCAAGAGATGCAATCCCCAAAGCACAATGGAAGTGAGTATGGTTGGGTTTTTTTTTTCTTTTACTTTGGTGGGTGCTATGACTCATCTGTGCAGGTAGGGGTTTCTTTTAAGAAATAATTTTATGGAGAACTGTTATTGACTTCCTCAGTGGGCTTTGAATCAGACCCTTCTTGCTTGTTTTAAAATATTTGGGAGGGAATACAGGTTTTGCAGAAACTGTTAGTTAAATGTTGAAGGGTGGGAGTGACTGAAACATGCACAGCAACTTTTGCCAATTGTCTTGAAAAAGGCTTGGAATATCTAATGAAATATTAAGCTGTTCCACTGTATGCATCCTGTTCCTTTTACAGCTTGCTTATAAACACTTCAGGACTATTTCATAGAGTTTATGGAATTTATACTGTTATACATATACTGTTGCTACAACCTTTTTTTAGGTTTTTGGATCGCATTGGTGTCTGTTACTATGAAAAGCTGCTTTGTCAGGTTGTGCCTGGGAAACCTGGTGCTCATCACCTGAGCCACTTGTTTTGTTACATATTCCAACCTAGGCTTCAGCTTGCTGGAAAGCTCAGCTGAAACCTATAGAGTGAGCGGAGTAACCTCAGGATTGCTCGTGTTTTAAATATTACGTTGATGCTAAACAGAATTTGTACCTAGAGTTTTTGACATGATTCAGCCCCCAAACTTTAAATCAGCTGAGAACCTGTGTGAACCTGGCATGATGATGTTTTCACATATCTGTGTGAATTTGTAGGGTGTACTTGTCATACTGCAAGCCTTCTTAGAACATGAGAGGTGTCAAAGAGCTGTTGTAATTTTACTCTTTCAGTGTAAAGTCACGTTGACCCTTAATTGCTGAATTATTCTGCATTCGTCCATGCTTTTGGAAAGTCAGATGTAACTGATAGAGGACAAACTGGTTTTCTGTCACTTTTCTATTTTTTTTCCCCAGTTCATTGTGTCATCACTAATATGGAAAATTTTAGGCTGTTTTGTACCTTTTTGTTGTTTCTTTCCTCTGGTTTACAATCTCTCTGACTGCATTTAGTTACTATGCTGTGGCTAGTGGAACGTGGTCTGGGAGAGTCAAGTGATACCTTATTTGAATAATGTTTATAGTGTTTTCTGTTAGGAGATCGATGCCTTGTAGGGGTTTGACTTATCTCCTTTTTTCCATTAGAAAGTATGCAAGTTTCTATTTTCTAAGTTTTTAGGAACAAATTTTTAAAATCTGACATCTAAAGGTTTTTCTCTCACTTACTCTGGGATTCTCTGCTGTAGCATTGTCCCCCTTCATGTATCTGAAGATCTGCTAAAGTTCTGGCGTAGATACGAATTTCTGCAAAGTTTGGGTGGGAGAGTGGGGACCAGGTCTGAAAATCACCAGAGCTTTTACTGAACAGCGTTGTGCCTCCATTTCACTCCCTTGGTCTCCTGAGTCTGTGCCTTCCAGGTGCTTGCAGTGTTTTATTAGTTATGTCAGCATGCTTACAAGCTGTGGTCATGAATATCGATATGCAGCTGGACTTCATGTGGATTGGTTTTGACCCTGGTTTTCAAAATCTGGTGGCTCTTTTTCTCCTTTTACCTATAAATCCTTATTTAAATACATTTAAGTAGAAAACTGAAGTCCTCTTAGCGCAAAGTATTTTTTTATATTCTGGAATGCTTTCCTAGATTGAAGCTGGTCTTTCTGTCTGTGTTTTTGATAGATGGCAGTTGTATTTACTTAGCTATTGCTCAAGTGTTACCTATTTTTTATATGTCTGATAAATGAGGTTCTCCATCACTTTTATGTTCTAAAGCTTGATAAAACAAATATTTTCACTTCAAAACGAGCCAGTTCTTTTTGTCACAATCAGGACTAGTAAAATTTGCGGAAGTAAAACAATGATGACTTAGATTTCAAGTTATATTACAAACTTGTCCCCACTGGAGAACAGGTACTAGGATCTTGCTAATGTTTCACTGTTAGAAGTTACAAGGAAGTCCTGAACTGGATATTCCATTGATCTGCGAGATTATGATTGGAAAAGTTTTGAATAAGTAAGCCAGACAAAAAGCAGTTTCATATACACCTCCTCTCTTTCTCTTCTTTTTTAACAATTATGGCTAACTGATTTCCCTCCCCACCCCCCTTGGAGGGAATGGGGACTTCTCGTGCAATAACATAATACATGGTGATTTTACTATAGTTAAATGAATCAATTAGAGCTTTCAAAACTTCAGTCATGCAAAAAGGAATGGCATTTCAGGGTAAGACACAAAATATAATAAAGCATGAGAACTGTCAGCACAAAGTACTAGAAACAATGCAGGGGAAAAAAATGAAAATTCCCAGAATGTGGCATTAAAGCTGACTGCCTGAACATGCTTGAGGATATTCATAAGACTACAACTCATTCAAAATTCGAAGACCCTGCCCCTGCAGTTTCTGATCTGGCCTTGTTATAGGAAAAACATGGGCAAACTTCTTCTAAAACCAGATGTCTTATGCATGTTCTCACATAGGAAACAATATTTCATAGTTCCCAGTTCAAAAGACAAGTAAGATCTGACGGTATTGGGTATGTGTCAATATAGAAATCTTAATGCTCTAAAATAAAACCCAGACTCTGAAATCTTTTTGTTCATACTGAGTAATTTCCTATTTTACAATTAGCTGACAGAATGCCTCTGGAGTAAAGACTAGTACTTACTGAGAATAAGCATGTGTGCATTGGTATCTGTTAATTGTAAAATAATAAAGTTTTCATATTTGCATAGCTGAAACTGTAACAGTTCCAATAGTGGCTCTGAAACAGCAGAAAAATGTAAAATCTTGGGTTTGGTGGTTTTGTCATAGACTTCTTTAGGATTGGCCTTTCTCCTTAATCACTGTAAACTCTGTTTGAACCTAATGAAAGTTAACGGTTTTATTAAGTTCTGATTCAGATTGTCATTGGTCCAGAAACTTACAAGTAAAGGTTCCTTAGGACATCCTCTTTCTTAGTGGTGGCCAAGTCACAACAGGGTGTGAGCACTTGCCTTTGGGTACGTTCAGTTGCTGTGGGAGGGAAGTAGTTAGAGAGCAAGGCTGGTTTCTCAGCTACCAAATGGGTTGCTTTCAGTGCTGGTGCTTGGCTTGGGGCTGTTCCTCATGTGGAAACAGGTTTGTCAGTTGTCTCTGTGTCTTTCTGCTCCCCTCTTCTCTTGCTCATGGATGTGTAGAGTGACTTCTCAGCAGGCAGGGCTGGTAGAAGGACCTGTGAGGGAGTTTCATAGACTTTGTCAGCTGCGTGGTGAAACCCGGATTGTCTTCTCAGAATGTATGCGCTCCCATCCTGGTGTGCCCCACCAAGGCCATCCTTGTTTCTGCTGCCAAACAAAGTATACGCAGCAGAAGTTACTTGCTCCTTCTGTTCTTCCTGTCCCCTCTGACTTTAGTTTTCCATGGTTGTGCTGTAATTTTGGGTCTTTCTTTGCAGCCAGGGAACTTCCTCTCATCTGTGTGATGTACAGAATGGCTGGATGCTGGATATCCAGTTAACAAAAGGGAAGTTGGCTTTTGGAGAATCTCTGGAACATGGAGAAGGGAACTTTTTAGTATATGTAGGAAAAATGCCATTTCCCTTAGGAAAAAGTTACACTGACTTTATTAGATGTGTAACCAATACAGCTCTATAGACATTATTTGACAGCATTAATTGTTTAGCAGAAAATACTATTCTTTTTATGGCTTTCCTTTTAAATTAATCTAACAGGTTTTACAGGGAGGATGATATTCTGTAGAAGCTTTCAGCACATGAGCCTTTCTCCATAAGCATTGTCACAGTTCCTTCAAAATATCCTTCAACGTTTCCATGATAAATAGCTTCTCTTTCCCTCTGGGTTTGTTCTGGCATAACTGAAGTCTGTTTAACTTTTTACTTTTTTAATAAGGTTAATAGCTAATTCAGAAGTGCTGGCAGGCTGTTGGAGAAGGAGCAAATAGTGTTCTTCTGTGTCCTGCAGTAAGCTTTTTGGAAAAGAGGAGTGCTGGACAAAGCTGAACACGTGTCTTGCAGAACCTCACCACAGTTATCTGTCAGAATATAAAACTGACTTGTGTTTACAGGAGTGTGTTTTGTTAAATAAGCATCTTGTTTTGCAGTGGTAGATCTGAATGAGATAATTTATCCCACAAAGAAGTAACTCATGTTTCTATTATGTTATGTGGAGTGGGTTTGGGTTTTTCTTTTTTTGTGTGTGTGTGTAAAAAATTAAAAATCAATTGTAAGCTGGAGCACGTAGGCTCATCCATTGATGGGGAAGCCATATATGAATTAAAACCTTTGGGATGCTAATGTGAAAGGCATGATTATAATGTAATGCTTTCAACAAATACTTGACTCTGCATATAGGTGTCTCTCTGTGTTTATTTGTTGGCTTCTATAGGATGTAACTTGTTTTTGTAAATTCAAGAGTGTCTTTTTCTTGAGAATTTTGGTGCCAAGCAAGTACATAATGTTTTTTATGAAAGCCATAGTTAAGTATAGAAGTATAGCATGTGTTAAACCTTCTTTTCCTGAATGGAAGGCTTTACTGAGGCTCCTGGGTTCTCAAATACCTTGTAGTTAAAATCTTGTTACAGGCTATAAATGTGAACACTGCATGTATCAAAAGTACATTATTGTCTTTTGAAAAAGAATTCTGCACTATATACATTAATGTTTCTTATGCTTAGCTTGCATTTCTCTATACTATCAAATGTTTATTGGTTGGTCTGGTAACTGTTTTCTCCTCAAAGTGTTATATCATCTTTATATACCATGGCTATAGTATCCCAGTTCTTACAGTGATCATGTAGGTATCTTTCAAAACTTACCTCCAAAAGTCCACTGTTTCTTGGTGCATGTGATTGCTGTAGGATGTCTGACTGCATTTGCTGACCTCCTGTTCTCCACTGTATCCTCTTGTGCCGAGAGCCAACTGAGGCTTGAGCATTGTGCGGTCTTATAGAAGTCAAAAGGTCTAGAGGAATTAGTTGTCTATTGCAATGGGACATTGCTTTGGGTGGAGAAAAAAAAAAAAGTTAGTTAGATTATTAGTTCTTGCTTTTTCCTGAAACTATGAGTATTTGTTTATCCTGCATCTGTATACCTTATTCTGAGGAAATGTCTGCCTCACTGTGACAGAACCTGACTTGTTTTTACTGCCCTGATAAGGCTTCAGTATTAAAAAGGAACATCTAACTGCTGATTATGTATTGATACTTAGGGCATGTGAAGATCTTGACTCAAGAAAGCTTTTTTTGGGTACAAGCTCAGGGTCAGAACCAGAGAGCCTAGAGAGAAAAATAGAGCCTTCACATCAGATTCCCCATATGGGCTGCTTAAAGACATTTATTTTGATATTGTCTTTGGAAAACTAGAACCTGATATGCTCGTCCTTGTTTCCATCGCCTTCTCCAGAGGAAGGGCACGGTGAACAAGGCAGTTTTGCCCAGCTGCCCCTCACCATGTGTGCTAATGGAGGTGTGAGCTGGCCTGGTCTCTCAGCTGACTCCAAGGTATTCAGAAAATGTATCCCTGGATGTGAACACTTGACAGTACTGGAAACACAAATGTAGACAGAAGGTGTCCAAAGAAGTTTTTGTGTGACAGATATAGGTTGCTATGGCCTCTTAAAGCACACACACACACACACAAAAAAAAGGCTGGGTTTCTATGTGCACTGTTGGGAGTGGAATGCGTAAGTTACTTTCTCAATATATAAGCATGTTTAAAGTTTCAGCATTCTTCAGAAGATTTCTCACTTCAAACTTCTGTATGTAAACCTGGAGGCATTTATCAAGCGTATCTATTAGAAGTAAAAACCCTATTGAAGGAAAACCAAAGAAATTACAAGCCAAAGTTGTCAAATAATATGAACGCTGACCTCAGTAAATGTGCATATCCCACTATACATTCCCTGACCCTTCCCCTTCCTTTGTAACAAAGCATTTAGCAATCTAAATAAATAGTGCCTACTTTATATTTTGTGATTAAATTCACAGGGGTGGGGTCCAGGGCTCTAGTACAGTCTTGTTGCAGAGCATGAGACAAAAGAGCTGTTAAAAAGAGAAGTTGAAAAATACCAGCAAACTTGACTTTTTTAAATAGTTTAATACTTTTATTTATGCTTCAGGTTTTTTTTGATAAAATAAAATAAAATTGTTCTTCTGATGTGGAGGGCTGATTTTTTTTTCTGATCTTTTTCTTTTGATTTTTCTTTTTTATCTATCTCCCTTTTTTTTTTTTTTTCTGTTCAGGTTAAAAGGAGGAGATAAATGTTTTCTAGCTAAAGACTGTTCCTAAGGACCAAAAAATGCCCAGAACTTGAACTGTTCCTACCCATTAATGTCAAATATGTGGGGTTTTTTTCAATGAAAATTTCAGACAGCTCTAGATTGTGTTCTTAAAGCATTTATAGTCCATAAAATATAATAACAAAAAAATTCTAAATCATCTGAACTTTTAAACCCATTTCTTCTTTGTTGACTATAGCCTTGATATGTAAGGCTGTCAAAAGAGAAGTATCTTCATACTAGGGAAGAACATCCTATCAGCTTCTAATTAGCCAGCTGTCTTCAAAGACAAAGCTACTACATGTTATAAAGTATACCCAATCATAAAACTGTAGCCATTGCATTATGAAGAGAAGTGTTCATACGGCAGCAAACTACTTAAGCTAACTGTGGAGATCAAATTCTGAGTTATCATTTTTAATTTTTAGATGTTACATGAGGGTCTTGTCCACACCTTCTCCCACAATTAAGAGATCAGTTATTAAGAAAGTGGTTCGTGCCCTAAAAGGGTAATATACAAAGCAAGGCAAGAACTTTATTGTTTTGGGATGGAATTCATTAATACTGCTTCTCGTCTCTTCCAATTTACAGATGTCTCACTCTAAGACGTCTAATCATAGCTGGTCAGCTTAGGTTGCCTTTGTATTCAGTGGAGAATATATTCAGGGAGGCACAGGCACCGCCAGATGGTGATTCACTTAATCTATTTTAGACACCTATTTTAGGACAAGATGAATCACCTAGTGAAGGGGCCTTTCTCATAGGATCAGAGAAAAATTTAGACTAATGGGGCCCTCTCGTAGTTACTGGTCCAACCCTTTGCTCAAACCCAGGCTAGGTTCCAAGTTAGATCGGATTGCTCAGGGCCTATCCAGCTGAGTTTTGAAAATGTCCAAGGATGGAGAGTTTGCAGCCTTTCTGGTCACCTTTTTCAGTGCTGAAACACTTGTCCTTTGATTAATTTTCCCCTTATGTCTGATCAGAATTTCCTGCATCACAATTTGTGACCATTGTCTCTTGTCCTTAGGTTGTGCGCTTTTAAGAAGACTCTCGTGCTGCCTTCTCTACAACTCACCTTCAGCTAGTTAAATTCAACACTTGGCCTTCTCTTTTTCAAGATAACCTAGCCCAGTGTCTTTAGCCTGTCCTTGTATATCTCTGAGTACCTCCAGCTGCTGAAGTGACAGTCTTAGTAATTTAATGCTCCGCTACTGTACTTTCTCCTGTTTGTCAATGTGCTGTTGAAGTCCTTGCAAAGCTGCTAAACAGTCTAACAAGTTGGTCCCCAGTTTGTACTGATTTTTTTTTTTCTCTGCTGACTATAAAAGAAGCCTGTGGTGACTAGAATTAATGCTAAAGTTATGTCACGTAAATACCACTCTAAAAGCTGATTTCTATGGCTAGATTAAATATTAAATTTTGATATGCTGCTATACTTGTAATCTTAAGCCTTGGAATCCTGCCTGCTTATTAAATGTTCAGAGTTTGGGTGTACCAGATGGATATGTTCTCAGTAATGTGTCTGCTTGAACAGAGTCCACAGGGTTCTATCATGGGATCTGTCAATGAACATCTCTGACAGTGACCGGGTAGAGGTGATGGGAGGTTTGCTTTTAGTTTGCAGATGATATCAAACTGGGGGGACCAGTCAATACGCTTAAGGGCAAAGGTACCATCGAGGGACATAGACAGGCTGGAAAGATGGGCTAGCAGGAACTTTATGAAATTCAGCAAGGACAAAAGCCAAGTCATGTACCTGGGCAGAAACCTGGCCTTGGTACAGTACAGGCCAAGGAACAGCTCTGCAGAGATGAACCTGACCATCCTGGTGGGCAGCAAACTGATTATGAGTCAGCAGCGTGCCCCAGCAGCAAAGGCGGCAGCCAGCAGCATCCTGGGCTATATTAACAGAAGTATATGTAGGTAGAGGGATGTGATTACCCCCTTTACTCAGCAGTTGTTAGGCTGCCCCTGGAGTACTGTGTCAGGTTTTGGATCTCTAAATATAAGAAAGACATTGCTAAACTCTAGTGAGTGTGGAGGGCCACCAAGGGGGCTGGGGCCGGAGCACTCGACTGGTGAGGAGAGGCTGAGGGACTCGGGCTTGTTCAGCCTGGAGAAGAGGTGACTTCAGGTGGACCTAAGGGCAGCCTCCCAATTTCTAGAGCAGGTTATTGAGAAAGTGGAGCCAAGCTCTTCACATGTGGTAGTGCATGGTAGAAGGACAGGAGACAATGGGCATAAATTGAAACAAGCTGTTTGAATTGGCTCTAAGGAAAAGCTTTTTCACTCTGAAGACAGTCAAGTAGTGAAGCAGGCTGCCCAGAGAGGTTGTTCAACTTCCATCCCTGGAGGTTTTTTGAGGCCCAGCGGATAAAGCCCTGAGAAACCTTCTCTGACCTTAGCTGACCCTGCTTTGAGCAGAAGGCTGGGCTGGAGACCTCCAGAGATCCCTCCAACCTGAATTTGGCTATGATCCTATAAATTACCTTTAGCACCTTTATCTTATCTTTTAAAATTATTTTTGTTTGCTCCCTTTGGGGAGAGGAGGCAGGTGCAGGGATCATATTTTCTTGTTTAAAATACTGTGCAAGAAATGAGAAATAATTCTGTGAACTGGTGAAAATATGACATTTAGGCATGTCACATTTTATATATTTCTGTATATTTCAATTGCTATGTTCCTTTTTTCTATACAGCAATAAGGTCTTTTTCTAAAAGCCTCTTTAGAAAGCGGTAGTTACTAAAGGAACCTCCCGACAAACGGGTTAAGATGCTGTCTATACATTTACTAGATATAGATAGAAGTACTGCTTTTCAGCCTAATGAGTTTGTCCTTCATGCAGTCCAAAACGCTTGGGAGTACAGTATTTCTCCATTCTATGCTTTTCCTTTAAACAAAAATACTGCTGGGCTAAATTCAGCTCTGCAGTTACTCTGATCTCAGACATCTCTCTGCAATCTTGTTGATTCAGCTTTAGCGAGTATACAAAGAAAAGCAGTTGAATAGGTTCTTTAGACATTAATGGCTAAGGCTAGCAGGTTATTTCCAGAACTAAGCTTTAAATACTTGGGTGTGGAATTAGACAATTATTGTGCTTTAAAATGAAGGTCCAGATGAATATTTTTTCATGTTCAATCTTGTTCCAAAGAGGGCACCTCGATATCTATGGATCTTCACTGCAACACCACCCAGCACCTCACACTCAAAAGCTGGGATAGAATGAGTGGCAGGGAGGAGTAAAAGGACGCTTTCTACAGTTTTAAGCAACCTGGATCTTTTACCTTGCTCAGTGGATCTGTGAACCTGTCTTAAATAGCTAAAATCAGCCCCAGAAAGCATGTTTTGTACCAGCTGCTGCCCGGGGCTCCTGGCAGACTTTGCTAAGCCACAACAGTGTGTAAAGGATGCTTACAACCCAGGCAACAAACTTCAGAAGGGGAAGATGGTTTCTTTGCTTAGGTTCTCTTCAGCCTCAGGTGGTTAGTACTGGCTGTGATTGACTCCTTTCAAACTGGCTGGAAATTGGAGGATCTCTTGTCTTTCCCCAAGCTGTGCAGTTCATACAACTTAACTCAGCTTCCTGAGGCTATCAGGCAAGCTGGCTGAAAATCCCCATTCTGCAAAACTGTGCCCGTATGCCTGCTCACTTGCTAGCGTTTGTGAAGACTGCTTGCCTTAGTGGTATCTGTATTGTTTATGCCCTGCAAAACTGTATTTTCATCATCTTCAGAACAGTGTCAACATGTCACATCTAGGCTATGGGTCAGATACGTTATGAGCCACCTTCTGATTGCCCGGGCTGAGGATGTATCCTGCTGTGGCTCCTTACATGCCTGCATTCTTTGAGTTCATTTCCTTGGGGAAGCGAAGGCAGGGGCAGGGCAGGGGGATGTGTGCCCAGGTCTCACCCTGAGACAGGGATCAGGATTTACCTGGGCTGTATGCTTGCCTCCAAGAGGTGGGAAATGACATTGTAGGTGAGGCTTAGCTGAAGTTAACTTTTTGGAGGCAATTATGCTAGCATGTTGCTGCCCATTGGGAAAATAAATGGCTTACTAGAATGTAGGGACAATTTATGTTAATTATAGCAGAAAATACCTTTCCTTGAAGAGCAGATGGTGTATGGGGGTTTTGGGCAAGGTGGAATGATTGCTGCTGGACCTGAGGACAGTATGCAGGTATCTCACTGGGACTGTTCTCTTCTGGCAGAGCAGGAGAATTATTTTTATCACATTCAAAAAATTCCCATTCACATAACCCAAAATAGCTTTTCTAGCTGGTGGCTTTGACTTTTTCCCACCTGCCCTGCAAGGCCTTATTATGTGACTCTCTGCCTTCCTGGCACAGAACCTGCTATGCCGTACAAGTGTGTTGGCTGCAGACTTTTTCTGTGTCTTTACCAGGCTTCCATATAGGCACGCTTGAGATTTGTGCTGTGCCCTCTTATAAGGGTAACTTGTATGTTTTGAAATGTCTCCCACATAGTTTCTGCATGCTGACTGTTGTTCGCAGCACGCTGTACCTTAATTCCATGTTTGGTGCATGTAACCTAGCTGTCATGGCTTCTGCTAATTGGTGCCATCTGAACAAGGTCCTGTGTATCACAGAGGACATTTTTTTTTTTTTTTTTTTCTTAATAGTTTGCCAAAAGCTCTTTGAGTTACGACCTTAATTTGTTGTTTGGGGTTTGCATACTATCTAACAAAAAAAGTTTCAAACCCTTGAGCAAAAGACGCAGGTGCTTTTGCAGTACAGCTGTGAAATGCTAAAATGCTTGCTTTGCCTAATTTGAAGGGATTTCCTTGAGTCAAATTTACAGAAGCCCAAGCATACAGAAACCCTCTGTATGTTGACAGATAAGAATTGATTGCAGTTGGAATATGATCATATGCTATGTCTAGATATAGCCTTTCTAGATATATCTAGTTACTTTGCTTTCCTGATGAGGTAAGCCCACAATAGTGAAGGTTGCATAATTTCATTAAAATTAGGTGTTTCCCTCCTTCAAGAGGTAGATTATTGATTCTGTTTCATTTTGGAAGCTCCACAACTCTAATTCACACCTCATAAAATGACTGTCACAGATTGTATGGGAAGTTCTTATTGCTGCTTATTGAAATGGTGCCATAAATATATATAGAGAAAGTACAATGGTAAAAAAAGAAATAATCAGTACTATTTTTCTCTTAAATAGATTGATTTGGTCAACATCTAACTTATGAAAAACCAGTAGCAGTATGTAGCCTTCATGTTTTTTTTCTGAGAACATGTAAATTCTTCACTGAATTAGAATTTATTTAAATGTAATATTATGTTAAAGAATTACAAAAATTGATACAATTTTTTTAACCTGAATTACTTTTTACCAGTAAGATAATTTTTCTGTCTGTCAGTCTTAACAAATTTCACTGGTGCTTTCTACGCAGGCTATACCCAAGGCTTTAAACCAGTTGGCATAGGTAGGTAGTCATATCTGTGCTTCTCAAGAACTGCGATCAAGTTCTTCAAGCATCTGTTTTGATTAAAAATTAAAACACCTTTGAGGTGTCTTTATGATGAAGAAAATGTAAAAAAAAGTGAGGCGAATGTAACCAGAGCAGTGAGGGGTTGCCATACAACCTGTGACAGTCACTCCATGAGGTGTGAGTTGTGTATCTTCCAAAAATGCCTTTTTGCGCAGGCAAACCCAGCCCATATGAAGTGTAAGGCTGTCCTAAAAGTATCAGCTGTGAGCTTTCACTGAAACCCGCGTTTCTTGCTGCCTGTGCTGCAGACTCCAGGGCCTCCACAACTCTGCTCTGGGCAGCTGCTCCGCGGGTGCTTCTCCAATCTGGGGGGCTTCCTTGTGCTTCCAGCTGCGGCAGCTGCTATAGGAAACCAGTCAATCCTGAGACCAGCATCTTGATATCAGGAGTCTGAGGCTTCTTGCCAGCTGCCTGTGAACTCTGGCAGCAGCCAGTGCACTTGGGCTTCGGGAGGCTTGTTCCTCCCTCCAAGGGGGGAGTGTGTTGCAGCGTTCCTGTAGCAAATGCTGAGTCCTCACCAGCTGTCGCAGCAACTACCATGTTCAGCCAAGTGAGTTGGATACCCTGGAAAAACTGTTCAGATGTTGACATGTGTTGACATAAACCATTCATTGCCATATTAAAAAAAAAACCAAACAACAAACAACCCCCCCAAAAAAAACAACAAAAAAGGAGAAATCAGAAAATGTGCCATTACTTGTGAGTAGCTTTGCGTTTTCATGCCTGCTAGTGGGTTATATTTCACAGCTGATTTTTTTCTCCATTTCTGCAGTTGGGAGGGAGGAGACCTGGGAATGTGACCGGAGCTCACACCAGCCTCTGCGGTGGAAAGCGTTGGGGGCCTCGATAACCTGAGGTGACAGTATCTGAAACGAGTCATAACCAGATGTAAACACCCACTTGTCATGGTGGCTTGTGTGAAGAGTGCTTTTCCCCCTCATATTTCTGCCGTGTCTGTGGTGTCCAAGCAGGGGTTCTCCGACCCTTGAAGAAGCAGAGGTGCTGGGCACTGCTGGCAGTCCTGCCTTGCTATTGGGCTCCACGAGCAGCTGGCAGGGATGGTTCAGTGCTTCAGCACCTGACTGCCTTGTACCTGCAAGTCAGGGGAAGGTCCTGCAGACATCTGAAGAAGTTATGCGTTATTTCTAAGTGTAGTTGGAAAAAAATAAGCACAGATCTTCTCTGAGAACTGTAAAAGAAACAGTTGGACTGTGGCAGCAGCTTTCCATATAAACATGATATCTTATTTAATGGCTGTGAGCATTCTTTGCAGTAGATGGGTGAGTGGCCAGAAGAAAGTGCTTTAACAGTATCCTTCCAGACCAATTTTAAACAAAAAGCAGAGGTTTTTTAGCAACTAAAATCTGTATTGCCAAAGGGACAAAAACACTTCTGGTGTTCATCCTGCAGTACAATGTAAAATAAAGATAAGTTCTTTTATGGAAAGCTGTCCTATTGCTGTATAGATAGCAGTCAGTTTTGCAAAAACGTCAGTAAGATTTTTAATGTACAATGTTGAGTTTTGTAGTCCTCTAAGGCATTAAAGTGGGGGACAGTGAACTATATACCCCTGAAGATAAATATTCTAGATAAAACAAATAAAAAAATATCCTTATAAGTTCTAAAGCATTTGTTTCATTTTACCTTAATTTTATTTTATTTTTACAAGTGTGCATTTCAAATTTAACTTTTCACTCTGTGTGTATGTCATTGCCCTCTACCGGACAGATTGAGAATAATTTTTTGAGCAATGCTGCCTGCTTGCATGGAGTCTGTGATTGCTACTTCAGTGTGATCGGGGGAGGGATGCATTCACCCTCCAAGTATTAAACAAACATATGGAAATATCTCTGTAAAGCGGGTAGGTTAGTCTTTGTATTCTGTATGTTTAGCCAGTAGTTTTCTGGTTTTAATTTGTAAAAAAAACCTCTTACAAAACTGATGTTTTGAGACCTTTGTTTATTTTGTGGAAAGTTATGCAAGGTAAGACTGCTTATCCTTATTATGAGCAATCACTTATATTGGATGGATGTAGAAAATTCACTTTTGGCTTGTTAAAATCTCCCAAACATTTCATAAAATAAAAGGATTCTGAAAATGACATTGGCAGTGAAAATGTAACTGTAATGGGCAATGTACTCATGTTGTAGTTCATGGCTAGGTCAATGTCATATATTCTAATCCTTAAAATGTTTTCAATAAATGGGATTAGAATGGATAAATAATTAAAAACAACTGTCTCACTCTTTTCACGTTGCAGTCTGGGGGCTTGATTCTGCCTTGTGCCCGAGGAGCTGAAAGCAAGCCCCTGTTTACTGACAGCTTAGGCAGGATCAGCTCTTTTTTGGTTAGGTGTTTTTGCTTTATAGGCGGCTGGCTTTCTGCTGTTACTAAGCCTTGCCTGGAGCTGGTGTCATCTCATACTGAGCAGGGACAAGAACTGTCTTTCTGCTGCTTTGCAGGTTTGGGTTCTGGGGTCTTTTTTGGGTAGGAAATAACTCATTTGGTGAGGGCAGCTGTACCATGCAGCTTTCCATAGAGAACAGGAAGAGCAGGTTTGGTAAGAGTGGGAGGAAGGCGGCAGCTGTCACTAGTGAGTGACATTTGGCTGGGTACCTTGTTTGGGGATGCTTTTCCCCCCCATCTGCTCACCCACTTGATAGCAGTCCCCTTCTGTGGCTAGATGGATATCTAAACACACTAAACAGTGAGGAAAACATTGCTCCTGTCTCCAAAGGCAGTAAAGTTGAACTTTTAGTACAGTACCACATAGAGAACATCTGGTTAAACAGAAGGGAAGGGGAAGAAACAGGTACTGTGTGATATGTAAGGATATAAATAGTCAGGAGGATGGCAGGCAGAGATGAAGAAGGAAGTGCCAGGCTTGCTGAGTTAGGATCTACTAGTGGAATTCCTGTAGGACTGGTCTTGGACCTCCTGCATGTAAAGTTGTGATGTTGATTTTGGGCATAAAAACTGGGAGTAATGATCAAACTGGATGATGGCAGAAATTTGAGAAGCACTGTAAATACAGAGGAGGGTTAGTCTATCACACAGAGAAAAAGAAAGTATTTTGAGGGTTTCAATGATGGTGAAATAAAATAAGTTTTAATAATGCAGGGAGCAAGGTAATATTTGAAGTCTTTTTTTGGTCCTTTTTGTATCAAGTAGATGTGTGACAGATACAGTTGTGCAGGCCTAGATGTTTGAGATATGGTGGTCAGCGTAGTTTATTTTAAAGCAGAAATTGATTTTAGTAAATTTAATGGCATGCTGCTGCCAAACTGCCATGACTTTGTAGCATACTTTAGTCCTGATGTTGGCCAGCAGATGTATCATCTTTTGACTTTTGTGTTTTTATGCATGTCCTCTTTGTTTAATTACTCTTTCAGTTATTAGCACCAAACAGAATCGTAAAGGAAGACGGGAAAGCGAATTTTGTTCTTGGGACAGTATGCACAAGAAGTGTGGCATAACTTTTAGGTGGCAGAAAGCATCTTGAATGACAAAAGATAATTTAACTCTTCAACCAAAATCCTGCATATTTTGTAAGCTTTTTTCTGAGGCTTGGATCATGTAACAGCCAGATTGTTGATCAGTCAGGTCTTCAGAGAATTTCCAGTGTTTGCTTTGCTTTACCTCTTTGGAGCTTGGGAAAAGAAGAAACTTGAATACCAGATGTTAATGAGGCTACACAGAATGTCTCGATGATTCCCTCTTTCTGAAAGTCTGGGTGAGTTAAGAGCCTTCGGGAACTGTTTCCAGTTTTGCGCTGTGTTTTGGAATTTGTTGCTGGCTGATACAAAAGTAGATCAGGAGGCAAAGAAAAAGGACTTCTATGTTTGCCATCTTTGGCACTGACAACAATAGAAAAAGGAAGTTCAACATCTCAACGATGATATACGGTTACCAGGTGTGCAGAATGGAAACTTTACCTGGCCTTTGGGCAATCCTTACTATTTTGTCTGAAGTGTTTTAGAACAATATACTATTATGGCAAGAGCACTAAAAAGCAATATGGAATGGGACCTGAAGGGAAATGGATCTACACTGAATCACCTGTGACATGATGTGCAGACGTTTCCAGTTTGCCAGTGTTCATTAGAACTTGTATATGTTAAGGTACATATCATTGTGCACTTAGTACTATCTAAACAGAAACATCTAGACAGAGCTTAATCTCACTGACATTTCAGAAACATTTTTACTAACATTTTAGTGTGATGAATTTTGATATTCAATAAAACACATTAGCATAATGGTTTGCATACAGGATATGTAGCTTTTAAACAAAGCATCAGATTGTAAATGAAACTCATCTGCATCTAGCCAGGAAGCACTATGTTTGCATATATAAGCTGACTCCCTCCCTATCAGTGCTCTAGCCCTTACTACGTTACGCCACTGAGAGGGAGGCTTGATATGTCATGAACTTGCTTGAAACAGTCATGCACTATTTGAGCTTACATTTAGCAAGGGATAGTGTTGAAAGGAAAAAGAAAATTAAGGTCAAGAGAAGAAATGATGTGTATTTTAAATGTTTGGATGCTATATGGTGGTTATTCAAGGTAGCAAGAGCTAACAAAGTTATTTTTACCAAAAGCTACAATGTTATGCATAGGACAGAGGTTGGTGCTGGGTAAGTGGATGGAATCTGGAAGAGATTTACTGCATAATTTTCCCTAGCTATCCTTTTCCTACTGATGTACTTGAGGAAGCCTTTCTTGTTGCCCTTGCCAGATTTAATTCCAAATGGACCTTAGCTTTCCTCATCACCTCCCTGAATGTTCTGACCACCCCCCCTATTCCTCCCAAGTGGCCTGTCCCTTTTTCCACATCCCATAAACTTCCTTCTTCGGTTTGAGGTTTACCAGAAGCTCCTTGCTTGTTCATGCAGGCCTCCTGTCCCC
Source organism: Falco peregrinus (assembly GCF_023634155.1). Taxonomy (NCBI): domain Eukaryota; kingdom Metazoa; phylum Chordata; class Aves; order Falconiformes; family Falconidae; genus Falco; species Falco peregrinus. Next base: position 52,420,965 of record NC_073727.1, on the reverse strand, counting down.
TTTGCTCAATATCCTACTCGTGGGGATGCACCGATCTTGAGCTTGGAGGAAGAGATGCTTGAATGTTAGCCAGGTCTCTCGGACACCTGCACCTAGAGCCCTGACCCATGGGATTCCTGCAAGGAGGTCCTTGATGAGACCAAAGTTAGCTCTCCTGTAGTCCAGATCTGCAGTCCTACTTTGTTGCCCTGCTTCCTCCACACAGGAACCTGAACTCCACCATCTCATGGTTGCTGCAGCCAAGACTGCCCCCAACCAGTCCTTTGCTTGTGAGTACAAGGTCCAGGAGTGCACCTTGTCTCGTTAGCTTGTCCACCACCTGCATTGAAAAAATTATCATCAATGCTCTGCAGGAGCCTCCTGGACTGTGTGTGCCTAGCTGTGTTGTCTTTGCAGCAGATATGGGGGTGGTTGAAGTCCCCCATGAGAACCAGGGCTTGTGACAGTGGGGCTCGCTCCAACTGTCTGTAAAAGGCCTCATTGGCTTCCTCTTCCTGATTGGGTGGCCTGTGGCAACATCAAACATCCACAATAATTGAGTCTGCCTCAATCTAGCCCTTGGCCACAGGCCTTACCATCACTGCTGCTGCCTGCCTCAATGGCTTTATAGATCCTGGAACTGGAAGATGCCTCTCAGAATGGAGTGGTAGTGGAGATGAGGAGGGACAGTTAATGGCTGAAAACACACTGGAGCAGCAGAAGTGGATTCCATAGGCAGCATGATAAAACTGGGACAAACCGATGAGTATTGTCGTATGGACACAAAGCACATGGAAGGATCTTTGTTGGTGACTCCCATCGCTGTCCCAGAAACCCAAGCTAAATAATTCCTGCCTGTCATAAATGTGAGACTGTAAGGCTAGGGATGTTCCCAATACATCAGAGTTAAGTTCATGAGGCAGGGAATTGTTTGTTCAAAAATTTACCACCTGCATGTCTCAAAAAGTTCACTTCAGATCTATTGATGAACAAAAGGTAATTTAGATAACTTAAAGGTAGCAAGTTATTTATCAGCTTCACTAGAAAATGTGATGCCTTTTTTCTCACACCATGGACTGAGCAAACAAACACTAGACTTCATCACAGGATGTAACCTTTGAAGCAAAAGAATTAGGATGCAACAGTCTGGCTTTTGAGGATGTGGGGATCAGTCGCATAGGAGGAGCAGCTAGGAACAAAACTGTCTTTGGAGGGAATCAGACAGCAATGGAGGCTCTCCAGAGAAACGTGTCCTTCATGCTGTGGGGCTGGGGTCAAGGCAAGCAGAGACAGTGAGGGTGCTGGCAGGAGCAAAAGACTGGTTTTGGGATACTGAAGATAGTGGTATGGAGGCTGAAATGTGTTCAGGTTACAATTCATGGGGGATGATGAAATACAGGAGGCAGCTTGTTATCAATACACTTTGTAATTCACTGAAGGGGAGCTGCAAACATCTTGAAGTAGCAAGGGTTTCAAATAAACCCATGCTTTCTGTCCTTCTCAGGCAACCTCCTAAGCACAGTTTGAAAATACAATTCTGCCACCTAAACTTTGTGTTTCACAGGCTCCATTCGTAGCAACCTTGTTTCTTACAGTCCAGAAAATACAGTACTCTGCCTGTAGGGTCTGGAGAAAGAACATAAGGGATCAGTGTTTTGGGTATAAACTCTTCCATTTTGACCAAATAATACAATGGCTGTTGCTGTGAGAAACTCAGTCATGCATGTACTAGGCAAAATTTTCTGTCTGTCTCCCATTTACTAGTGAAGGATATCACTACCTATTTTAGGCATGTATCTCTGTTTTTGTAAAAGGCAGAGCTATTCTGGCTAGTGTTAGCTTGTTTTCTTTTTTCTAAATCACTCTAGGGAAATTCAAGTTTATGACCTGAGCAAAATCTTAATGATACACAGAACACATGTTCAAGTGATATGCCCATGTAATCTTCATAAAGCCTGTGCTATAAATGCCAAGAAATCAGGGTCACTTCAAATAATTTAGATTAGGGTCTCTTTGAACTGTGTGGCTTGTGTCAGAGCCAATATCCTGCTTTTCTTATGAGCAAGGAAATCCTGCTGTCAGTACAATTCCAGGCGTGCATGCCAGGATATCGGAGAGAAAACTTGTCACACTGACTTGGATTGGAGAGTGCTATTTGTCTTGCCTCTGCAGTTCCAGGACTCTGGAGCTTGGCCTATTTGTTACTTCAAAGTATTTGGTCATCTTGCAGTCACTTTGGGGAAGAAACTTGTTCAACAGGATTTGGATAGGATTAACCTTATATCCCACACAGCAACAAAAGGCTGGAGTGGCAGAAAGGAGCTTTTAGTTTCTTTTTCTTTCCATAGATGGCAAGTTAGCAGAATTCTTTGCAGAGCCATTATTTTAGATGCAGCTGGGATTCTATTCAACTACTGTAAAAAGGCTGCCTTGAGGATTTTGTTGTTGTTTTAAGCAGGGGAGAAAACCCACTTAGTTAAAGCACTAGACCTGTGCATAAAGAGGAAGGTGAGTGTCATTATTCCTGCTTCACAGCTCAAGGAACTCCAGCATAGGGAAGTGAGCCTGGCTTGCCCAAGATCATGCAGCCCAGGACGGGATGGAGTGGTAGAACCAGGAGCAGAATGCTGCTCTTTTGCTCTGAAGCAACATCCAGTCCACTGGAAAGTAAGGCCTCCGTAGCAGCCCTACTGTCACTAGGCTCATTTAAAAATGTAAAAATTTCCACCCCCAAAGACCTGGTCAAATAAAATTTTTTTTGAAATGAACACTTTGGATTTAGTTAGAATAATATGAAAGAGATGATCCAGACTTGCTGCTACTAAATATGTGTGAACTAGAGCACAGGTTGATTTTCTTTTTTTTTTTTTTTTTTCTTTTTTTTTTTTTTCCCCTCCCCTAAATGGAAACGTACTGGAAAAGACTAAAGCCAGTAGCAAATTAACAGTCTGTTCTTCCAAAATATTTAATGCATGAACAATCTGAGAGGAGACGAGGGAAGGGCGATAGCTGTACGTGGACGACTTTTTTCTTCTGTTGTAATTTCTGGAATGATTTTGCATACTGTTTGACTGTAAACTCAAATTTAAAGTAAAGTTACTGCATTGGTATCATCCATGGTTATGGCTTTGGCACCTGGTGCTCTTAGAGGTGATTTTTTTTTTTTTTTTTTTAACCTGTTTGGATTTCTGAGGCTGTAGAGTCCTTACACTCTGCATCAACAGGTTGCAGATGAGGAATTGGCTGTAGTCTTTGCCAGCAAAATCTGTAATGATTATTTCTTTTGTATGGTTTTTATTTTGGTAGAATGCTTATCTATTCAAAAGTTAAGGTTCCCATAGCAATGTTAAGATGGCCACATTGCACATATGCGGCATTTCCAATAACTGTTAATTTATGCTCTGCTATAGATTTAAATGTTGCTGAATTACTGTTGCTGTGGGAACCTAAACTTTTGAGCCTCCTGACTTCTTTGCCTAGCTTAATGCCCAATTATAAAAAATTGCAGTGTAAAATGGTGCTAGTATTGAATTCCTTTCTTAGTCTCCTGAGAGCTGGGTATGTTAGAAGACAGTGGGCAAAGTCAAAGGAGATTTTGAATGTAATTTCAACTAAAGGGTTTTAACTTTTACTTCTGTCTAAGCTAGTTACCTTAGAACAGGTAGCATTACAGCTGCATGGTCCAGGGTATGCACCCAGTCAAGTGCTGGTAGAGCAGGTACATACCTCTAACAATATTTACCTCTGCAGGTAGGGTTTTTTTGTGGGTTTTTTTTTTTTGTTTTTTTGGGTTTTTTTTTTTTGTGGTGTAGGCCAGAACCATCCTTGGCAGCAATTTCGGACCATGTGAGTCTAGAGGAGAAGGCATTCAGTGGCATGGATAGTATTTTCATACCCCATGATGAGGTATGTCTACCAGCAGTAAATCTTGTAGCGTGCTCTGGAAATCCCTTGGTGTACTGCTGCTTTCCTCTATGGACTTCTGTATAGGGGATCTGTAAGCCATAGTTCTTGTAAGTGAATGCAGATTCTTCTTGAAGTTAAACGGTAGGAGTCTCTCGTTGTGCAGTGAGGTCTTCCGCACTGTTCCTTCCAGTAGCAGTGCAGTTTAAGGATTCGCCTTTACGAGGAAAATTGATTGGCAGGACTGTTCTCTTCTAGCTATTAGGGTATAATTTAGCTGTTCTAGAATAACTCCCACATGTGGATGAAATATTCCAAAATAAAAATGATTTTATTCTATAACAATTATTTCATTTTGGAAATGGAGTAATTATCCCAGAATAAAATAATCACTCTACTTCCAGAGTAGAATAATTATTACAGAATCAGAGTTGCTTATTTTGGACTAGTGCATGAGCACTGAGGAGCTGCTATGGAGAAGTTATTCTACTTTATTCTACTTTATTTGCCCTCCCTAGTGTTCACAGACAAGTGAATGGTGCTGCTCATACTGCACAGCTGGTGGCCTTGAAGTTGTGTTGAGGAGCATATGTGCTGCAAAGAGGGGTCTTCAGTTGTACAACCAAAGGTTTCAGGTTAAAAAAATTATCTTAGTGTAGCAAGTCTTTGAGCTGTAGGGGTATTTTTAGAGGTTGATTATTAGTACAGGTGATTCAGAAATAGTTGATTTAAATAATGTGTCCATTATTAGCATGACGCAAGGCTTCTTGGGGTTTTTAATACTGAGAAGCCCTTCTAATGGGGTTTATCCAGGGTGAAAGGGCTGGAAATTGAAGCTGTGCTCAAGGGAGAACGAAACGGTGCCTGTAAGACATTGCTTAGGCAATGGAAGAGGTTATCGAGGGGAGAGGTGTTTGTTCTTTATTAGGGTCTTCCAACCAAGATGCCTAGGAGCCTGCCCAGCCCTGGCCTTACCAGGCTGTCCTTCCCAGGGGAGCCCCGGCGGGGCTGTCCTGAGCTCCACCGGGTGGGTGCCTGGGGCAGGAGCAGGAAGTCTTGGGATGCCGATGTCTGAAGAAAACTTGACATATTTCCAGAGTTGGTGTGGTTCACTGGTGACGACATACAATTGCTGTCACCTAGGAAATGAAACATGTTCCCATGGCAACCCCAAGGCTGTGTTATTACTCGACTTCAAACTGTTGACAGTTGGAAAAAGGCCTCTTCAGATACCACCCCCAGCCCCCTGGTCGGTGTTTTTGCTTGTTTTTTTTCCCTCCTTAATAAATGCACTTTGTTATTTGATCTGAAACAGTCAGGGGAAAGGATATATTTAACTCAAGATGCTTCATGGAAATCTTTGAAAGATAAAAAAGAAGGATGCTTTACTCACTAAAAGACTCCACTGCCTCTTAAAATAGTTCCAGATCCTGTGAAGGCAATTTTAATGAAGTGTATGGCACTTCAGTTGGCTTAAATCCTCAGACAGCTCCTGAAATTATTTTGCTGGATCCTTTTACATAGTTTGAATCACTCTGAAAGTCTCCAGCTGTAAACTGTAGCTTTGTTTTGTAACCATATAAGTAACTGAGAAATGAAACCTTCATTTTATGGTAGTATGAATGGAGACACACTCGCTGTATGCTGCCTTCATAATTTCTTCAGTATTGATTTCCTATGGTCTTTTTCCTTCAGCTACCTGCGCAGATCTTCTTGTCAGTCCTACCAGAAGCGCCTCTGCATGCATAGATGCTTATGCTTCTCAAAGGAATGGGTACGGCCTTGTAGGGAGTAAATGCTGTAGGTAGGTAGTTGTGGGGAAAAGGACAGTGCCTCTTGCTGGGCAGCTCACTGACAGTGATGGGGCCTTATGGCCCTGGCACCTGCTGCTGTTTCTGTGGGTGTATATCCCGTACCTGTGTGACCTTAGTGAGGTTGAATGGACAGGAAGAATTTTGTAACAGCAGTTCTCCGTTTGTTTGTCTGTTTCTTGCTATCTAGAGTCTTGTCCATGTCGACAGTGCCTCTGAAATTTGTGTTTTCTGCACGTTTGCATCAGGACTCCCTGCTGCTTTGTACTGAAGTCTTTACTGAAAATATTAGGACCAACCTATGAGGAACACAAATTCTCTCCTATAGATAGTAGTGCTCTTCAGCACTGCTTGGTGCTAGCTATTTCTCCACCTTTTTAATACTTCCAGCAGTCATTTTCTTCCATTAATGAGTTATTTCCCATGTGGCATTGTATCAAACACTTTTCAAGTAGGCAAGAAGTACCACTTCTGGGTTTTTTTGTTTTGTTTTTGTTTTGTTTTGGTTTTTGTGGTGGTTTTTTTTTTGTGGTTTTGTTTTCTTTTTTGCCTAGAAGATTACTTTTAAAAAAGTCTGTCAAGTTAGACTAGCACAGTCTATCCTTAATCTATCCTTATTCTATTTTCTTTTCAGTTCCATGTCTTCTTTTATCCTTTGTTGTAAGCTCTGTTGTAAATTCTGGCATGCAAGTAAAAGTGGATTCTTGGATCCTTCGTCCCTACCCCCCTTCTGAAATAAAGGTACTATGTCTGCTGTTCTCCAGTGGCATCTCCTTGTGCCGGAGCTCATTAGGAAGATGAAGAGCTGAACCAGAAGTTTTAACCTTCAGACCTTCTGGAGTCCTAGTGTGGTTACCTGTGCCCTTCTCCTTGTGTGTACTGACACATCTGTGAGTACATTGAGCTTTTGGCTTGCTTGCAAGATCTGCTTCCATATCTTCTTTCTCTTTAGTCATCCTGCTATAACAGACATCTTCATTATCATACTTATTGGCAACTCAGACAAAGCATTCACTTAGACTTGAGACCGTACTTGTGTTGGTCTTTGCACTGTGCCAGCTGCAATGTGCCCCTTCTTTTTCTGTCTTTATCCTCTTGTTTATATAACAAAGTAACCTTCCACCCTCTGCCAACACAAAGTATATCTTGGCTTGCTTTTAAAAATAATTTTTACTTACCCTTTCCCTTTTTAATCTCTGGTATTAGGAAGATTGCATTCCTTGCCATTTCACCCTCTTTTCCATTACTTGGTAGGCTTTCCACTTATTTTTAGTATCCTCCTTCAGGTAGTTATTCATCCACTAGATCTGATGCCCCTTAAAACAAGCCCTCCTAATTACTGAAAATATAATTTCAGTATTTATACCCTGGGTACCTCTGACTTGGAGAAATTCCAGACCTGCTTCACAGTCAAGTCCCTGACATCATCAATCCATCTGACTTTACTAATAGAGTTTATCAAATCTGTCTGCTTTCCTTGTAGAAATCTGCTGTGGACTTGCTTTCTTTGTATTTCCAGTTAATTTAAACAGAGACGTCTTGTGATCATTCTGTCCAAGGTCATGTTCTACATCTAGACTTTCTATGATGTCCTTACTGCTCACCAAAACCAAACCTAAATTTGGTTTGGTTATTGCACTGAATAACTGAAGAGGTCAGAGTAGCTGATTGTATCTGTCATCTTTAGCTCCTTATTTGTATGAGAAAAAGGTTTATCATTGTTAATATTATTACTTCTTGCTAATGCTGTTGAATAAAACCTATCATTTTGCTGTGAGATGGTGTATTTATTTCACTGTAAAATGCTGAAATTAAACTTCTGATGTAGTCTGGAAGAAAGCCATCTGGAATAGCTCCTGATTTTCTGTTTGGTGAAATTTTGTGTGCTCATTGTAAGTATTAAAGTTTACATGTAGTGCCACTTCAAGAATCAGTAATATATGAACAAAAATAGATGATGATTCCTGTACATTGAGAAGCTGGTGTGGACTGTTGCGGTGTTTCACTGTCTTGTGAAACTACTGCTGCCTTAAATGGCCATCAAGATTTCTCCCTTGATGTTTTACCTATGTTTTTCTGATAAATCTTTCATCTGGAAATGTAAAAGTATCTCAGTATCTACCTTACTGTTAACTCGTTCATAAGGTTGATATTGGCGACGCTCCCATGAGTTGCTGATTCACAAGGTGCTGACTAACCCAGCCACTGTCAGGTAATCCCTTGGCTATGACCTCAGGTCTGTTGAGATGTTGTGAGGTTGTAGAGAGGTAAAATGACAGATTAGTCACAAGACCCACTGGAAAGGATTAAACCTTTACAACGAAGGTAGAAGATCTTGTCCCAGAACTTGGTTGTTTGACATAGCCTAGCTCCGAAATTATTTGAAATGTTAGTTTTCTAACAGCCTCAGGAGATGGCAAAAGCCAGTAGATCAGGACAAGCTTTTTCAGCTGGATGCTGATCAGAACTGTGTGGGAAGGTGGAGTCGTAATGCAGCAAAAATAACGTCACAGATGCAAGGTACGCCTTTGTCAGGTACTTCAATGCCGATATCTGAGGTAATGTTAAACACTGATTCTAGGAGGAATATTTTTTCCCCCAGAATTCATTAAAAAAAATAAAGGTTGAAATATTTGATTATGTCAGATATTTGAGGAGTGATTCGGGGACCAAAGCGCAGGCATGCATGTAATGCAGGTTTAGATTTCATGCGGTACCTGAGACATTGGCAAAGAGATGGCAGATACGATGCGAGGTTTACAGGAGGCCCACCTTCTTCTAGGGCAGCAGCTGGAAGCCAAACTGAATACCTTATGACTTCTAAAATGCTCATGCTTACCGAAGTTTAAGCACTTGAGTCCCTCTCCAAATAGCTAGGTGGATCCAGGCTTTACCCTCTGGTGTAACTGCTCTGTTGGATGCTCATCTGCTGAGTCCAGTCACACAAATGACTGTGTGCAAAAGCTGTGCTTGCAGATTTTGTTTTCCTGTCGTTTCCTCTCAAACAATAAGCTTTTCAGGTGCTATCAGAGCTGTGAGTCCTTGCTGTTCTGCCTGACAGTCCTTATTCTTCTTCCAGAGGAAGATCCTTCTCCAGAGCTCATCAGGGAAAAGAAGAGACTGTAATGTAAGGTCGTTGATTTTGCTGACCTTGACAGAAGGGAAAGGGATTAGAGATCTAATTTTTATTTTATTTTTGTAAGCTTCCTGAAGATAGAGGACCGCTTTTTTTTCTTCTCTTCCCCGCCTCCCCCCCTTCACTTTAACGTCACCCTTGACCCCTCATGCTTGTCATTAGCCTTTTTTTCCCCCTAGGTCAACATTCTGTCTCTGGTTAGTCTATAAGGTATATCTCCCTAAGCCTACGTAATCATTGGAGGGCAAAATGCCCTGCAAGCTTAGCAGACAGTGCTGTTTGAGTAGCGAGTCGTTTGCAGACTGATCATGGTGAGGACCAGTAAGACATTAGAGAACAGGGAGATTAAGGGGGGGGGGGGGGAGGGGGGAGGGGCGTTGCTGAGCAACAGCATGACATAAGCATGGTTACAATCTATTTTTACAGCAAGAAGGTTACGGAAGACTATAGAAAACATTTATTTTCCAGATCCTCATTCATATCTGTGGGATGACAGTGGCCTCAAAGGAAGAAATACTGTACTGACTTGCCTTGTAGCTGCACCCTTATAATTGCCTCACTGCGCGGCCAGGAACTGGCAGCAGATGAGAAGAGAGCAGTCACGTACAATGGTCCCCCCACAGTTTTTGAGGGAAAAGGCCATGGGTATAACACAAGTAGATATAGTACAGAAGCACAACTGCTGGTGACATCTGGAAGTCACTTGTTCCACATGCATCAGATATATGAAATGCTCTTATTTGTTAAAAAGTCCAGAATATGTTAGTATAAATTTTCTTTGGCCAGTCAAGATGTCTGCCACAAACTGTTTTGTGCTTGAGTCAAGGGCATGAGCAGCTTTTTCCAGCTTTTCTTTTCACATACCTTCCTGATCACCTAGGAACAATTGTACACACACACGCCATGCCCCCCAACACCCCTGCCATTTTATGTCCAGAATGGGCTAACTGGAAACATGCAGTTTGTCACCCTTTTTTATGGGGACATTCAACAGCAGTCAGGAGGGAGAGTCAAGTTAGCCATTGCAGTGCAATGATTACAAGTTTCATTAGCTAGACTCCTGAAATGAAATGGAGCCATGCCAATTACGGCTTATTCAAAGGAGATCAGTTGATCTTTTAGGCAAAAAATACATTGCAAACAATTGACATAGCCTATAATGGCAAAGTATTGATGATTTACCAACTATGCTAGCATGTCTCTTGATTAATTTGGCATTGGACAGAGAAGCAAAGTGGTAAGGTAGGAAGGAAGTGGAAAAATTATGAGCAGAAGCAGATGTGGCGTGAATTAAAAATAAATATTTCATCTAAATTTACTATGAAATTTTTAAATGGCTTAAAGGCTTAGAGAGATTAACTTTGCACAGTGGCAGCATCCTTTTATAAAGTCTTCCATCACTAGAAAATGTATGAACAAGTTCCTGTGAAACTTGGATCATAACTTCCAGTTAAAGGTGGCCCTGCAAAGCTTACATTACAACCTTATCCTGTTCTGTTCAAAAAACGTTCTTATTGGCTTGTGAGGTTTTCTTTATTGTTTCTTGTTCTTTAATGTACTAATAATGATAAATACAGATTTTCAAATCCCAGCTTTTGAAGTCTACATCTCACATGAAATGTTGACAAAACCCACTATTGGATTATTTGGTGTTTTTTCCATATACTTTGTTCTCCTTTCCCTTGTCTTCTGCTTGAGCTTCTCATTACTGAGAAGGCTTTAAATAAATGGTGAGGCACCAATTGTGAACTCTATGCAAGTTATGCACAATTTACTTAATTTTTAAATAAGCTACATCTTTGCCTGTGGCAAGTGCCCTCAATCAAATGAACCCATCTATGTAAAACAGTTTAGATAAATTTTTAATGTACCTGAAACAGGAAGAGTATTTCTCTCTTGAGATGAATTTTGAATGTTCTACCTTGGTTTAGGATGCCTTTTAATATCAACACAATTAAGCAATTCAGTTCTTGTCAATTATGATTGACTGTCATTCCACACAAATTAGTTCTCCATCTAGATTTTTCTGATTATTATTTACTTTGGATCAAAAAAAACATCCTGTTAATTCCAGAGTTAGTTTTTATAATGGTATCTCATACTGTTTTTTTCCTTTAAACAATATATTTTTTAATGCCTTTGACCTGCTGTGGTCACATGTTTTTGTGTTTGTATGCCTGACGACATGTGTCTTTGCTTATGCATTTGGGAATTTGGATTACAGTTCAGGAACTAGTCTTTTTGTTTCAAGTAACAGTAATACTTATAAAACAATTGTAATACTCTTGTTTTGTCTGTGGCTCAGCTGTTTTCTTTATATTCTAACATTTGCTGCCATCCTGTGGTACACAGAGAGAGGCACACATACACAAACGTTAGAGTAACATAAATGGGAAATGTTTAAACATGTAGGATGAAGGAAGCTAGAAAGGTGTTGAGAAGAGAACACAGGCCAGCAGTCTTTGGTTGTTGCTAGCTTGAGCAGTGTAGTGTGCACCTCTTCCTCGCAGATACCAGGAGGAAGGCTTATATGTCACTGCAAGCAAGGAGAAAAGCTCTATGTAGCTCCACTGAAGGTGCTAAGGAAATTTGAGTTTGACTGCTTTAAATTCGGAACTCTTCTTTTAAAAAGAAAATTCTCAAACACCTTCCCTCCTTGCTGCTTAGCTATTGCAGTGATAAATGCTTTAAGAGCTGTCAAGTATAAGACACTTGAAAAAAATGTTCACAGTGCTACAAAGAAGCTTCATGCGAAGGCTGCTGAGCAGGAAAGCTGGGTTATTTTACTGGTTTGGTCTGCAATGACGAGGCAAACCTAGGGCCAATTTTTGTGACAAACCAAGAAGGAAGGTAATAATGCTTTAGATTAGCTGGTGTCTTACTGGCTCATGTACTTGCATTGATTGTGTAAGATTGAATAGGTATGTCAGACACTTACCTGCATCTTTTCTATCTTGTAGGATTGTTACCTTTGAGAGGAGGAAGGGTACTCTAAGCAACATAGAGGATAGAAATGTTTCCATGTTGCTCTCAACAATAAAGTTCACCCAAAATCTGAGACACATTCCTGATGATTGGTTTGGGGCTTTCCTGGGGAGGGCTTTGGTTTCAACAAATTGGCATAGTCTGGTAACAGATCTTTTAAAATAAAAACTTAGATCAGCTATAAAAGTAGTGTTTATATTCCTTTATAAAAATGTTTCACGGTTGTGTGTGGGACTTACAATCTGAAATAGAAGAAATGTCTTGGAAGAAAACAGTGGAGAGTGGCTCTTCCTTTTCTATCTTTGCTTATCTGCTCCTTCGCTGCACTTCCTGAGCCTTCAGCCTGATAGCTGGGACCAGCCAGGGGTTCCAGAGGTTTCTTGCATACTACAGAGATCAGAGGACCTTTTGACTCTTGGATCATCTCATGACCCAGTTGGCATTCCCCAGTCCAGTAAAGCATTTCAGAATTACTAAATAGTTGAATTAATATGGACTCACACTGAATGATTGTAGAGGTATATGAAAAGTGAGATCAAAGATTTCTGGAGGTTGACAAAAAAATCCAAAATCCACAAATAGTACTGCTCTTATTTTAGTGTTAAAGTAGGCAGTCTGTGCCTTTCCTGAGGCAGCCATACTCAGTTGTGTACAGGAAAGTGAAATCTTCTAGAATTGGACCTACAAGTGTGGGGAAATGGGACTAAGTTTGAATCTAGAACTGTTTGGCTCCACCTCCCGGGTTTCTGTTACTTGCCATTGGTGTTTTCTGATAAGATTTGTCCCCTTATTCCTCTTGGCAAGCCAGATTTTTCTTGCTGCTCTTTCCATTTTGCCTTTTCAAGGAGTGAGAGATTGTAAGGTCTTCTGTCAAAGTAGGAGGCACTCAGATTTCCCTTTCTTCACCAGGAAAAGAGAATTGGAAATGTAGTTGTTATTCTCTAGTGAGGGCTGTTGCAAGTACTTGTTGCTTCTGAGCTTAGTGCCAAGTGGGGTGGTGTGACTGGAAAAGTTTTCTTTCCATTATTCTAGGTGAAAAGGGTGGAGAACAGAAGCTTTGTTAGTTCTAGCAAAGACTTGGTAAGGCTGTAAATGTTAACAGTCCCACAGAAGACCCAAGACAGTGAAGTAGTGCGTCACTTTTCTAGGCAGAAGTAAAATGGTAAAGAGCATTCCAGGGACCCATCCCCCTGGAAACTGTTTCGAAATATATTAACTAAGAAGGTGACTGGGAATAGTCAGCATAGATTTATGAAGGGGAAATCAGTCTTGACCCGCTGGGTAACCTTCTGTTATGAGATTACTGGCTCAGTGAATGCAGGGAGAGCAGTGGATGATGCTTTACTTGATTTTAGCAGGGTTGTTGCTATTGTCTCCTATAATATCCTCATTGACAAGCTGATGAAATACAGGCTAGGAAGTAGACAGTGAGGTGGACTGAAAACTGACTGAAGTGTTGAGCTTGAAAGATTGTGACCGGTGGCATGAAGTCCAGCTGGGGTCCAGTCACTTGGTGTTCCCTGGGGATTAACGCTGGGGCAAATACTATTTTAACAACTTCATTAATGACCTGGATGATGGGACAGAGTGTATCCTCAACAAGTTTGTAGATGATAGATGACTGGGAAGAGTGGTTGATGCATGAGGTGGTTGTGCTGCAATTTAGGTAAGCTGGAGAAATGGGCAGACAGGAAGCTCATGAAGCTCATCAAAGGCAAATGTGAGGGTCCTGAGCCTGGGGAGAAAGAGCTCCATGCACCAGCATGTGATGGGAGCTGACTGGTCAAAAAACAGCTTTGCAGAAATGGACCTGGCTTTTCTGGTGAACAGCAAGGTAGACCTGCATCAGCAAGGCACACTTGCAGCAAAGTTGGCCAACAGTATCCTGGGCTGCACCAGGGAAAGCAGTACCAGCAGGCGGGGGGAGGTGATCCTTCCCCTCTGCTCAGTACTGGTGAGACACATCTGAACTACCAGGTCCAGGTCTGAGCTTCCCTCGGAGAGGCAAAAGACATGGACATGTTGGGGTGAGACCCGCAAAAGGCCATGAAGGTGGTTAAGAGCTTGAGGCGTTTGATATTTGTGGAGAGGCTGAGAGAGCTGGGACTGTTCAGCCTACAGAAGAGGAGACTCAGGGGGATTTGATCAATGTTTATATATACCTGATGGGGGGCAGTAAAGAAGACAGAGCCAGATTCTTCTTAGTTGTGCCCACCAACAGGATAAGAGGCAATGGACGCAAAAGAAAAATATTTTTTAAACTTTAGGGTGATGGAACAGTGGTGCAAGTTGCCCAAAGAGGTTGTGGAGTCTCCATCCCTGGGAATATTAAAAACCCAATCAGACTCAGCCCTGAGCAACCTGTTGTAGCTGACTCTGCTTGAGCAGAGGGGGTTGGACCAGGTGGTCTCCAGAGGTTCCTTCCCACCATCCTCAGACTGTGTGACTGCTGAGCTGAGCAACTGCAAAAGCTGCTAGAAGCACTTTTTCCAGAAAAAAACCCAACAAAGGAACGAGAGGGATTTTATGCTGTGGAAGGTACTAGATACGGGGCTATTAAGAAACAGAAATACTCATTTGATGGGACAATTTGCTTTGAACAGTATCTTTTCAACCTTAAGCACGTCTTCTTTTTTCTGCTCACTGCAGGCTTTTCCTACCATGTTAGTAAAGCAGAACCTACAGATCTCCCTTGGATCAGCAGCTCAGAGGGCTTCGTGAGTTTGGTAGCAAGGGGATGCATAAAATCTAAGTGTGAAGCACATACTAATGACTCCTGCCTCTTGTTCAAGGGTGATTATTTTTGGCAGAATTGGAACAGGCTGAAAGTGATTAAGGCCTGTGGTCTGTGTCCAGGAAATATGTGGAAAAGACAGAGGATCTCTGAGAACGGGGCCTGGGGTGTTTGTTGTCAGGGCTCTAGGGGTACCACCAGGCCTGGGGTTCCTACCCACTCCCCCTGGGGCTGTCAGCCCCTGTCCCAGTAATGCCACAGCAGAGTGGGTCTCCAGCCCCCGACAGCCCTGCCTGGCCATGGGCCCCACTGAGCTGGGCCCACCTGTGCGCCCACGGCCCATTCTGGCCTCAGCCTGTCCCCAGGGATGTGCCCAGTGCCCGGGGCTGGGGCTGCCCTGGTGCCCCTGCTGCCAGCTCCTGGCTGTGGCTTGAGGTGGGCCCTGGCTGCTGGCCCTGCCCCAGCGGGCCCCCATGGGCAGCCCCTGCCACCCCCAGCCCACAGGGAGCCACTGGGGCCCCAGTAATTGCTCTGCCACCTTTCCAGTGGTGTTCTGAGGCTGTTTGTCACAGTTATGTTCACTTAAAATTAACACCTCCCCTGGGTTTCTCTGGGACCCAGCTCCCAGCCAGAGCTCCTGCAGGCAGCGAAGACCAGTGCCCTTTGGCACAGCAGAGCCCTTGGGTGAAAACTTATCAACTTTACCGATGTTCCATTGAATTTGAAAGATACTTGTGCCGGAGTCAAATTAGAAAATGAAATGTGGGTACCTTGACAACTTTATTCTTTTTATTTTTGTGACAGAGCCTGGCTATTAAAATAGCATAATAGATGTGCACTAGGTAGTGCATTAGGAGGAAAAACAATGGGAAACTAACTTCTGAAAGGCTATAGATAGTGCACTAAATGGTGACTTTTTTTTTCTTGCTAACTTGGGTATCTTGTCATATGTTAATTAAATGCCTGGAAAAATCTTTAGGAGATAATAAGAAGATAATAGTGCATAGACTTTAATGTAAATTGGAAGCATTATGCCATATCTCTTCTTCTGTCTTACTTTTAAAGCTCAATAAGAAATCTTTTCTCAAACAATTGATCTTAATCTACTAAAAAGACAATTTAAAAGTAAATTAGAGAGCTGAAAAGCAAGCCTTATGCATTCAAGTGATTTGATCTGTCTTCATCATTTGAACTACCTCTTGCCCACTTGTTTATGTATCATTTCAGGGTTTATAGAAAGGCTATCCTTGCCCTGTCTCATCTTTTCCCGCTGGGAAAAATCAAATCTCTTCTGTATTTGTTTGTTCTTCCTTCCTCCCCCTTTTTCCTTTCACTTCTGGAAGTCTGCTTCCTGTGGTTTTGATCATGCGTGTGAAACTTAGTCTCTGCATTCATGCAGAGGTGTTGGGAAGATGCCTGCCACGGCTGTAATGAACTGAATTTGGCTACCCTTGGCGCAGAAGATGGGAGAGGGACACAGCTTCCAATTATCCTCATGACTGCACTGACTAGCATTTGTCATTGTAAAGGCTGATATTTGCATTCCAGAAGGGCTTGATCTTGTGAACCACACAAAGGAACTTCACCATTCATCTTTGTCCTCCCTAACACTAACTGAAGCGAGAGAATTTAGGTCTGAGGAGGAATCCTAGGCAAAGCTCTTCTGTCCCCTCACTATCTTGCTATCTTGTAAAACTGGATAGTTGCTTATGTTAGTTCCAGATAACTAAAAGGTGTTTGGAGTACATGCACAGTCTGACCAATATATTCATCATATAAGTTCCTGACTGCCCTGACACTCTTGTGTGGTCCACTGAAATCCTTCAGCAGAAGGCATTTCTCAAAACACAGGGAAAATAAGAATTTCTTTCACTTGCTTTCTGATGTCGCTTCATTTCTTTCTTTCCTTTTCTTTATCCTTCCCTCCCCCTCTTCTGGAAAGGGAGAGTATTGAGACTAGTTTTCCTATCTGTTCAAAGCATTACATTTGAGAAGGCAGTCATAACTCCTGACTTTCAACTCTAGCTGCAGGTGTCCTCAGTTGGAAGGAACCCTGCTAATGGCCTCCAGGATGCTTCTTTCTAGGCAGCAATTCATGCAGCGTATGGAAATGGTCCACTTGAAATCCCAGTTTCCACGGCAGTTCAGAGTGCTGTAATTTACGATATCAAAAGTAAAGAAGTTATTTGCATGATGTCTAGTGAATGTTGCAGCTTGGATCAAAAAACATTTTCCTGTGTTATAGAACAGTTATTTTCTGCAACAATTTCTGTCTGATAAATTTTGCTGATTTTGCTTGGTTTTGGCTTAAAAGTGAAGACAAATTGATGCTGTCTTCAGCTTGGAAGTGTTCACAGGAGCTGCTTTATTCTGTACCACAGCAGTGGTGACTGCAGCCAAAGAAAGACTTCAAATCATATCAGGTCTTCTCATCCACCTACAAATCTGTCCAAAGGTGTTGGCAAAGACTTCTTTGAGACTTTGGGATTGTGGCTTCTAGGTGTGTGCAGCTCAGCATGGAAGGCTTGTACACCTTAAAGGTGTACGAGAAAGCCATACAAATAGCTATTGATTATGACCTGTTAGTTCCCTTTATGCTCAAGATAATTACATTGGTGGAAAACCCACTTTCTGTATGAGAGTGCCCTTCTCTGCACCATTATCAGTGGTTTTAATTGACACTCTGTACCAGGAAGGGACTCCATGTAGGCTGTTAAAGGCATAAGTCATGTCTGTTTTTCAGGAAACTCTACTTTGGGAGCTAAGAACTGTTTGTTTTGGCATGCAGAGATTTTTCTCTTGTTTCTAAAATATCTAACCATTAAAATAAAGAATTAGTGTTTTATTAAAATAATCCAGGGTGAAATTTATCTTTTCATTTCCAGCTCAGTTATTGCCCATATTATGATACCTCAGAGAGCCTGAGCTCCCCTAGTGCTCACATACCTGGCAACTCAGCTTGCCAGTCTCCAGTTCAGGACATCTGTATGCAAGAGTGTTTTCTCAGAAAAAAAACCCCACACCCAAAACCAAAACACAAAACAAAGAAAAACCCAAATCAAACAAACAAACAAAAAAATCACCGAGAGCTGATATTTATTCTTCCTTTCTTGGCTTCTAAATGCTGTCATAAGATTAATGGGTCTACTTTTTGAACTGTGAGTCTGTGTTATGAGTTTCATTGCTTTCAGACAGACAGTCTTTATGTTTGAAATTATAGAAGACAGAAAAGTAGATGGGACAGCACCCCATCTGAGGTATCTTATAAAGATGTATTGCTTTTTTGATCTTCCTTGCTGTTTTTACTTCACCGATAGAAAAAGATTATAGCTAAGATTATGTAGCTATGTAGCATTTTTCCTTAAACGCACGAACAAAAAAAATGGCAAAGGTAAATTGCATGATTTTGATCTTCAGGAAATTCTGTCCCTACCTGGATTAGTTTAGCTATTTAAATCTGCCACTCCCACTGTTTTTAATTTGTGGGAACAATGTGAAAGGTCAGTTAATTGCAACACAGGTCTTTAGAGTACTAAAGATTGCATACTGAAGATATGTGGGAATACTAAAAAAAAAATAAAAATAAAAAATAAAAATAAATTTACCCATCTTACTGAATGAGTTGTTAGGATTACGTGAAATTCTGGCTGGGCTGGGCTACAGTGTGTTCACATCCTCGGTGTGTCTCGTGTGGTACAGTGAATCAGCAGTAGTGGCATTTATACAAAGGAAAAAGAATACCTAAGTAGCATTACAAGCAGGCGTGACTTCTGTGATAATAACTGGTTTGTGAAGAGGTGTCTTCTGTCTGTATTCTGTGACTGTGCGCTCTACAGCTAAACAGATAAGCAAGTTCTGCATCCTGTCCTGGAGAGATAAACAGGATCTCCTTATTTCTCTTCTGAAGATACAGGCGCATGGGATATAGACATGATTCCTAGTAGATTCTGATGGTTTGATGAACTTAAGCATGTACATTGCCAGCAGAATATCCAAGGACAATTCACCTAAAGAACAGGAGCACCTGTAAATAAATAAATAAACAATTTTTTTTTTTTTTTTAAAGTGATGACTTTTCCCTGGTGTCAGTAAATTTCTGTTCAGGCTAGCAGGTTGATCCTGGGCAGTACTGAAAAGAGTTTTTCAACATGTTCTTTTTTGAAAATGTGTGTAATAAGTACAAAGAGTTTTATGATCTGTCTTCTGACACAAGGGACATGATTTTTATATCTGTTTAGAAATATACATACAAATCTGGTTTGAAGTTATTGCAGAATGTGAGTTTTCTTTCATTCCTGTTAATAGCAGGGTCTTCAAAATGCATAGAAACCTATTTTTAAGCTTTTTAATTGGTAACCTCACATGAACAATTATGCTTAAATATAGTCATGTTGCATGTAAATGACAGAACCAGTGGAAAGAACTTCAGACTTATGAAATATTTGAGTGTATGTGAATGTCAGAGGGGATGTTATTTTATTTAATGCTGATAGCCTCTAAAGGCCCCATATGGGATCAGGATGCTATTGTGCTGGTGCTTTTGGAAGGATGAAAGTCTGTACCATTCCATAACTGTGCAATGGGTTTTTATATAGTTCAAAAAATACTGGCCTAAAAAAAACCCCAGTCCTTCCCAGTATATTCAAAGCATCCCTTTCAAACAAGGGATATCCACATGGATATCCACATCTCTGTCTTTCCAATCTTTTTTTTTTTATTATTTTTTTATTTTACTATGTTTTACTACTTTCTTAGAGTGGAATCAATATGTGGAACTACATTAAATCAGCTTTTCATAAGTGGCTGCTATCCAAAGTACATAGGTAGAAATGGCAGCAAAATCTGAGTAGGTGATGAGTACATCAATTGACATATTACCCTATAACCAAAGAAGGGAGGAGAACGAAGCTAGTTGGGAAAAGTGTTGCTACCTAGGAGTTTGCTAGGGGTTTCCTCACTTTCTCCCCTTCTTCCTCTCTCTTAGCAAGCATGTTTTTATTTTCTAAACTGAGAGAAGGGAATGGACAGAGTACTTTACCTTTTTGTCATTCTGATTCAGCAGGTGAGGTAATAAATTATGTATACTGTAGCCCACAATTGTCATGTAGAAATAAATGTATTGCCTATGTTTAATCATGCTTTCCTAAATGAGGTACAGTAACTCATGTAACGGTGAATTCAGCACAGGATTTTCCCTGCCCATCTTTATTTCTTTCCAGAATTACTGGATATGTAGAAACACCTTTATGAACCCCTGGGCTGAAAGGTGCAGCAGCTTCTTTAATCAAGGGTGTACCATTTGCATCAGCATTGAAATTGGAGTCTAACAATGTTCATTTTGCTACTTCCTGCTGTTTTTAACCATTCTACTTGCACAGAATCCCTTCCAGACTTCTTAACAGTGCTGTGAATTTCTCCAGAGGGAATATAGCAATTATGTTGTGGTCACTTATTTAGTGGTTTTGTTGTTTCTGCTTCCTGGACTTTTCTGTGCATTACTTGGGAATTGGTTGAGGGTACGTTCTCTCCTCAGGTAAGGTTAAGAAATTACTTTTCTAAGAACAAGTTGTTTGGAGTATTAAAGGATTTGTTTCTGCCAAACTATAGCTAGATGTGCTGGTAAACTCAGTTTATTTTAAGGTTATTTTGCTGCTAGAGTTGTTCTAGGAAGTTGCATTCCTTTTCTGACTTTTCTCAGCATCTAAACAAGTCTCCCCAAATGGCTGGTTATCCCAACAGCAAAGGTTTTTCAGGTTAAGAAACGCTGTTTCTGAAGAACCTTTTCTTCTGTTGTGGGTCTCCTGTTTGAGTAGCAGTTCTGTTTTCACCTGTTGTCTTAGCCTAAAGGAGCACCAGGTGCTGCTGGACACAAGACAACCAGCCCCTTTCTAGCAGAGCAGATGGTCTTTATAAAGAGCCGGAGGCCTGCTGCAAGGTGCCTCAGGCCTTCACATTTTACCCCAAAATGGTGCACTCACTGTTTCTTCCTCAGCTGCCTAATTCTTTGCTGTTTCCTCTGTCATCTGGCTACAGTGGGGCCACATGCCCAAACATTTTCCTGAGTGATCATCACCTTCCCCTACTGTTATTTTGAGAGTGTGAGTATATTCAAGGCAGAGCCATTGCCTAATGCCAGAGCTGATGAGGATGGCCGTGCAGAGAGACAGTCTGCCCAGAGGGTAAGAGTAACGTAGCTTTCATATACGGTAGGGGGAAAAGATCTGAGTTTTGGGGAAAGATGAGAGAGAGAGATCAGCATATCTAAGAACTGGGCAGATTCTGCCACTGTCATTTCAGCCAGGTTCAGACAATGCTGCATCAGTTGCCGATCATGTCATATCAGAAAGTATTTCAGACTGTGAGGATAGAAACCTAATGTGGAACTATACTGAACTATACCAGCTGAGATTTTTGTTTAATGGGGACTCAGTATAAGGCTCACATTCTGCACTACCATTGCAGTAGTGTGGTTAAAAGACAAGACAGATTCCCTAGCAGATGCCCTGGCTCTAGGAAAGTGAATTATAGGTGGACCCGAGTGCTGTATTTTTTTCTGTCTGTGTGCTGCTCATCCTTTTTGTATAGTAACCACTGTGGTGATGGCTGCATAAACATTCTTCACACTTTATTCTCATTTACTTCGGTGTCAAAGGGAGGAATTTTATTAAAAAACTTGAAAAAATAATTTACGTATCTGTACAATACAGAAAATGTATGTACATCTGTGGTGGGGAAATAATTTGCTAAATATTTATTTGTACTTCTCTGAGCAGTTCAAAAGCTGTAGGGATGAGGAAGAGAGTCTGTGGTTTATGGTGATTTTCTTTTTTTTTTTTTTGTTTTGGAGTTTTCTGTTTGTTTGTTTGTTGACTTTTTTGAGGTTTAGTTTTCAGGGATTTTTTTAAATATGCCTTTTGGATAAATCTCCACAAGTGTTTTAGAGTTCTCTTGTTTTGATTTGTCTGAATTATTTCATATTTAAACAGGACAGCTATCACACTTCTTTCTATAGTCCCTTTGGAACCGAGAGGTTTTAGAGTGGCTATGTTGCTTGAATACTGAAAAAAATACTGGTTCTGAGGCAAAACTCAAAATCTTTAGGACTCCTTTTGTTTACTTTAGTGATCTGTGGACTGGAAACATGGTGAAGATGCAGTGAGGTAAAGCTTCATAGAAGTCCTGTGGCCTATATTAAATGTTCTACTATGTTAGTAATGGAAGATGGAAGCTTCTTATTTGCATGCACTAATTTGCTAGCAAAATAGAAGCTCCAGAACTATTTAGGCATATTTAAGGAGAATCTGCCTGGGAATCTGTTAAGGTGTAGATGTGGGATGTCCCACTGTTACTTAGGAAAATAGTTATAGTTATTAAATACCTCTCATTTATTAGCTCCTGTATCCTTTAGGCTTCTAGGTAATTCCAGTAGAGCACATAGTTATATTGCCCTCCTCTCTGCTATCTGATAATATTGCAGAGCAAACCCTTGGGGCCCTCCTGACTCAGGCTTTGGAACCTACCTCTGTAGCAGGAGCTGGTAAAGCAGAGCTATGTCTTTCTGCCTTTCATCATGGACCCTTATAAAGAGACTGCACTGAACAAAGTACGTGGACCTGGTCCGTATTTTTTTTTTTTCCTCTCCTCCTCCCCAGTGCAGGACTATGTGGTACAGTTTTAGTTTAAAATCTTAGTTTGTCATTTGAAAGAGTAGAACAGGCATGCAGAAGTCTGTTGTAGATCTTGGCTGGCTGGCATCATTATTTCCATCTTTAAGCTTTTAGTGCATGGTAATCCTGTTCTGTGTGTGGTTGGAGGGGTCACAGTCCCGAGTTAATGCCGTGGTGTGGCCCACAAAAAACAGAATACCAGGAAGAAGAGGATGAACCTTGGATCTCTGTATCTCTTGAAAGGGGCAAGTTAGGGATGGAGAGGAAGCAAGTGGGAGGCAGTGGGGTGGAGAACTTCAAAATGTAACACCGATTTTATTGCCATGATTGAGACTTCCCTGGAACATGGCCCATGCAGCCATAATCAGTCTGTGAACTGAAGTACAAACCAAACTGCAGAGCTGAACTGACTAATTCTTTTTTCAAAATTTTATATTTGTATCTGTAGGGACAGACTAATAAACCAAATGAAAACCTGTGAGGAAAGCTAATACAAAAAAAATGTTTTTCTTTACCTTTTCCTTTACCGATGACTTTTTGGGCTTGTTTGCTAGCATAGCTAACTTATCACCATACCTTTGCTTGCTTATTGTTTGTTGATAGGCTAAATTGCATCTCTTTCAGTGATGCTTTTGCTGACCCTCATTAGTTCGCAACCTAGCTTGCGCATCATATACTCTGCAATCTGCTGGCGAGAGAACGATGCCCATTATCTGTCTCCACTGTTGTGTTTCTGTGTGCTGATTGTGTGCTCTCCTCCCTGCCTTCCTGCAGGCACAGCACCAGAAAGCAAAACTTGCCAAGATGCTCAGCATGAGCTCTCTGTTCTTCTATTCCACAAAAGAGTTTGAACTGAGGTTGGCTTCACCGCTGGCTGTCATCATTAGCAGCTGTGTCCTGCTTTAAAAGTCCAGTTTGTGGATGCACGCACTTTGTCTGCTGAGAAATTGCTCGGTGTGGGTAGCCCCATTAGAAGTCACCTGGCAATACTTACCTAAGGGGGACACCTGTGCACTAGCCTGAGTAGCCATGGCACATGCCAGGCATAGAAGGATCGAGTGATAGTTAAGTGTAGTTTCTTAAGGAAGTTGGGCTGCAGTGTCTCTGGGTCGCCCCCCTTTGCCTTTTCCTCTTCCCTTTTCTCCCCCTGACTTTTGAACTCTCAGGCTACATTTAGCCAAAGTTTAAAAAAGCACAGAAGTTTAAAATAGCACTAGTTTCATTACTTTCCGTTGCAATGCTGGTGGGAGAGAAAGACCCACATGAGTTCCCTGGCAGAGGAAATGCTGGGCAAAGCAGCCATGTGGTATTATATTTGAGAGCATCCAGGTGGCCAGTCCTCCCATGTTCAGGCTGGCATACCTAATTCCAGAGTAGCCACAACACGTAGCATCTCTTACACACAAGAAATGAGGAGGGTTGGTGTTACTGTGGGAGTGAGAAAAGGATGAAGGACATAAACTCACAGAAAATCAATCTTCCCTAGTTCATGGGACAATTTTTACAGTTAGATTTGAGAAAAAGATCTTATCTTGCATAGGCAGCTGCTATAGATTAAAAAATATAATTTACCCCCTGGAGAGATGCAGTTTATCTGCTTTTGCCTCTATGGCATGGACCCTGTGTGGATATTATCCATTTTGTGTTGCTCTGCCAGAGTATAAGCAGCTAGCTTGCAGGCTCCTTGGCTGCGACAGTTTGCAGATGGAGTTCTGTGGAAAGCAGTTTCTATATTTCTTGTATGAGAGTGGAGAGGAGATTGGGCAATTTTATACCTCTGTTCAGAGCCCATACTACAGCTTTCCTGTGTTCCAACGCAACTAATAACAAACTGTCTTGTTTTCTTACATTTCTTTAATTTTAATTTTTTTTTGTAATAAATGTGTGATTAAGAAACTGTATGATATACTCTTCCAGAATCTTCCTGGAACAGATTTAGATTGAAGAGTTAGTTACAGAAACAACTTCTGTCCAAACAGCCAGAATGACAGTGGATATGGAAAACCTCATGAGCTTTGGCAGTCAGGTGATGCTGCAGTGACTCATGTATGTGATTTGCCTGTTAGACAATTGTATATTTTCAGTTGCAAGCATTTTTTACTATTTTTGAAAAAATTCTCTTGTGCTATTTTGATGATTTTAACCAATTAAAAAGGAAAGTGATGTATGATTTTGTCTGTAAACAAAACTATCTTGAAGAAGTATTGTCAGTTCTGCATGCTAGGTTAACGAAAATCTTCGCTTTTAGCAGTAAATATCATTTAACATTATCTAGTTTAATCAATTCTAGTTACTCTTCAGCATTTATAATACATTTAGTTCATATTATACCTGAAATATCTTATTAAAGCTTATTATATCTTATTAAGTTCTGTAATATAATAAGCATTACATGCTTATTTTGAACAGTGACACAAGTATTTGCTGCCACTATGCTCCTCGGGTATCCTTCTGTTTTCCATGTTCCCTGCAGCCCTCGTCTTCAGTGTCAGAGGCAGTTCTCAGACCTGGAAAGGTTCACA
The DNA here is from genome assembly GCF_023634155.1 of Falco peregrinus. Taxonomy (NCBI): domain Eukaryota; kingdom Metazoa; phylum Chordata; class Aves; order Falconiformes; family Falconidae; genus Falco; species Falco peregrinus. Next base: position 52,396,228 of record NC_073727.1, on the reverse strand, counting down.
GGAGCAAGGATTAAATTACCTCTGGGTCGCAGAAGGTGAACTAAATTGTTCCTGACGGCTGGTCAGCATTGTGCTGGTCCGCACAGTACTAGGACTTCATAGAGGACACGTATTAAGTTACAGATACCCAGATTTGATGGTAAAGGTCAAATAAACCATCTGTGTTATTAAAGGATGAGCTTAAGCTTAAAAGGAGTGGTTTTGCCAAATGTATTGTTAAAGCCTTTAAACAAGCAGAAATCAAGGGACAATAATATAAGTTGTTACAGGGACAGTATACTGTCCCTGTAAATTAATTTCAGCCTGTGGGTTGCTCACAGTCTGCGTGGGGTTGGCTTGTTTCATACTTGCTGTTCCCAGTGGAGTGACTGGTCCTGGGAAGTTCCCTTTTATGTCCTGTTCCTGATACAGTTTTAAAATATCCAGAAAGACTTAGGCTTGTATGAACAAGCCTGCTTGTAACAATGCAAGACGTGGACAGAAGATGTTTGTGAATGGCAAAGGGCAGGCTGAGGTGAATAACAACCTGTGTTTTAGTAGCCAGGTAGGCACTGGAAGCATCCCTCTTGCTGGAGGGGTTACTGATTGCCTGGTGGAAACAAATGAGCAGAAATCTTTGTGAGCTTATGGAGGAAGGCCCCAACAAAGATAGGCTGCACAGCATGTGATTAGTACAACAAATGTTTTTAAAAACAGCGGAAACGCTAAATGTTTCACATAGTTTGTCCTGTACCTCTGGCCTGCCCCCAGTCTTTGGGGAGTGTGTGTAATACATATAGGATATAGTAAAGATGTATTTTAAGCTTGGTGTTTGGTCCTGGGTGCTACCTGGTTGCTGTCTCACACCCATGCTCACTGCAGCTGTGTTTCTGTTCTTTACCAGCATGGTGTAAAGCCACAGAGGGCCATTTCATATTGCTGTTAGTGAGGTCGATTCAAGATTTTTTGCTTGACTTCCCTCTTGTTTTCACTGCTGCTGACTGCTCATAAACTTCGTAGGAAACTGAGGACACTTGCAAGCCACTGGTGAAAGGCAGCTATAAACAGTTCTGCCGATGAAGTGGTTAGAGGGTATCCCTTCTAGAAGTGCTCCTAGAGATGGGGTGATGTTTCTGTTACTCTTGGTGATTCCCACAGAGGATGTGTGCTCCCGTTGATGTGAGACACTTGAATGTTCACCCCAAGGGTAAGGCTTCCATCTTTCTTGTAGGCTGCATTTACCATCCTAGGTATGTCCAGCTGGAGCAGAAAAGCCAGCAGCCACCAAGGAAAGGTCTGTAATAGTACAAAAGCTTTGTAGTGGCTCCAAAACTCTGATCTGACCCAGCTTCTTTATTTTCCATGGACTGTCCAAGAAATAGTGACTAATTGGTGATTGATGCTTGTTCATAGTTTCCTTTCAGATGTTTTGAGGTTAAACATAATGCTGTGATTTGAAATTCATGCAGAAGCCAGAAGTCTTGTTGCCATACAATCCTTCTGTTGGCTTCTTAGCTGCAAACAGGCCCTGCTGCCAAGAGTTCCTACCAGCTTTCCCCAGCTTTTCTTTCAAGTGTAAATTGCATACTGGTCAAATCAGGTGAAAGATGCATTCCTTTCCCTCTTTCCCTTGTCCCAGTCTTTTAGTTTAAATCACTCCTGCCTGGCAAGAAATCCGGGCCACAGATTATTGCACTTGTTAGACTGCAGCACTGGAATTGTGAAAATTACCATATGATTGACAAGTCATGAAAATGAATCCCACAGCACTAAAGCAAAGTCTCTCCACTTTTCTTGGCAGAGTATTGATTTCAGCTGTGCTTTGCTTAAAAGATACAGACTTTCTCAGAGATGTAGAAGCTGATTGTGATGGGTCCTGAAAGCAGTGTCTCTGCATGTATTCTCCTGAGTCACAGGTAGAGCTTTCTTGCAGAGCCGCAGGGAGGGCCCATGTTGCCACTCTTTGTGCATCGTCTGCTGGCAGTGTGGCATTTTTGAAGGAAACGTTACTCATGCAGAGTGTGAAGTATATAAAGAATAATCTCTTAGCATGCTGTAATAGTGATGTCTTAAGATTTGAAATACTAAGCGATCAGAGTTCACTGCTGTGAAATTCCTTAATTAAATACAAATCTGCTGTGTTTATGAAATGTCTAAATGTGCTGTTATGGTTAGAAGAACACACAAGAGAAGGTTTTGTTGAAATGTAAACACTTTGTGAATTATTACTGCAGTGCGCTATCTGAATGCACTCATCTAATGACACAGTGCTCAACATTCAAGTGAATATAATTGTAGCAAAGGGCTATTAGGCTCAGATTCAGCGTTTAGGCTCCTGGCTACTGGCTATCCACTGAAACAGTTTATTGAATCCAGATCCTTTGTTAACTCTTCCCCTCCCTCCTGGTGTGGTGGTTTTGTTGGGGTTTTTTTGTTGTTTGTTTTTTTTTTTTTTTTTTTAATTGGCATTTCTGTGAGCTTTTTTCTGTTTAGGGTAGTACCTTACAGTGATGGAAACCAGTAACTTACTGTTTTGAATGTCATCGTGCAAGATTCATTTGCTGACAGGGTCATGTTTGTAAACCAGATCTTCAGCACTGTCTTTTTCTCTAGCAGTCTAAGAAGAAATGGCACCATCAGAACAGTGGGGAAAGTTGTTGAAATCAGGAAAATGGTTCCTCCAAAGGATAATACGAGGATATTGCTTATTTAGGTCAGAATGTGAGTTTAAACTAGCTTTATCACTCACCTGCAGCCAATGCAAAGTAGAGAGGAGCTGTTGTAGTTGGTTCATAGGTGGAGGCAGGGCAGAAGAGACTGTTGGAGAAGTCATAGATGTAGGTGTCACCAGATTCCTGAAAAATCTCATCTAGTGTTACTGGCTTTTGGATGCCTCAAATGATGGGGTAGATTTCTCTGGTATCCTTATCAGGGGTAGGTGGTAAGGTGAACTGCTCTTCCAAAACTAGAGCTCCTGAGCAATGGCAACACAGCAGGTATATAGCTTGGATGGTCGAGTGGTGGTATCTGCAAACTGAACAGTTTGATCACTAAAATCCTTGCAAACTACCTTAAATCTTACCACAGGGAACAAATCCACATTGGAGTGTCTTCAGAGTGAACTGTGGAAAGTTTGGATGGATTTCAGAAGGGGAATAATCTTGGCTTTCTATTCAGAATTTGCCTGCTGAAATTTGTAATTGAGTCATCTCTGGCAAGGATTTAGTGCTCGTGGGCATAACAGAGTGTTAATGTTATGCCCACAACTTGATTTTAGTTGGGATTTTGAAGAATTTACTATAGGCATGGTAACAGGAAATGTGAACCAGCCATGTGGAAACCATGCCGATGGCAGCTTCTCTGGTTTAGTGTAGGCTAAAGAGCGTATCCTCAGCTTTGGGACTCGGGTTCGGTCAGTAAGCGACTTGGTTTTCTATTTACTCGTTGTACCTTTTTGCTGATTTGAAGTAACGAAAACACAAAGGCGTGACACATGCAGAGTTCTCCTCAGTTTTGGAAACATCTCAGTTGATGTGGATCTTGCCACAGTCATCCCCAGAGCTAAAATCTTGCACGTAAAGTGTGCAGACGGTCATAAAAGGAGACAGTGGTCTCTGCCGGTATTTTGCTGAAACTACTACACGATTACGCAGACCGGGGCTAAATACTTCATCCTGCTGAAGTGAGGTGCGTTACAGGCGGCCAAGGCTTGGTGAGGAGAGGATGCGGCAGGAGGAGGATGCAGGGATGGATCTGGCGCTCCAGCATCCAGCGCTGAACACCAGAGGGCACAAACTCCCCGACAGTCGTCTCATCGCTCCCGCCTCGCTAAACGCCGACATTTAAGCAAGTCCAAATCAAAGCAAGCTTAGAAAAGCAAACATGAAACTTCCCTGGAAAAGCAAAGGGAAAGTCAATGCGCTAGTAGCGTCAGCAGAGAGATGAAAGGCTCACACGTGCAGGATGCGTACAGCCATATTACGTGCACTTGTATCAAGGGCGGTTGTATGATGTAGACGTGTACAGGTTTATTTTCAAATGCAAGGAGCCGTGTTAACAGTGTGTCGTCACCACATATTTACAAGAGTTGCTTTATGTGTGACTGAGAACATACACGGATTAAGCAGGTCATTCTGACCTAGCGACAATCAAAATTCCTTCATGTAAAATGCATTTATTTCTGTAGGTTGCGTTTTGTAGAAAGATCATTTTAGAAGCAAGGTAGGACAGTTTAGAACTGTTTACCTAACTGATTGCCTGGGGTTTTTTTGTGTCAAACCGGATACTTCTTTTGTCATAGTCTCAGCTGTACAGAGTCGCAGGGAAAATCATTGGTACTCAAGCAAAAGACTTTTCTAAGCCATGAACAATTATTGCTATGTTAGCCTCTCCTAGCTACAAATATAAGTGAGAATTTGCAAGTGCATGTGAGTTTTCAAAACATTTTTAAAGCAAATCAGTAGCCAGACTATGGTCTAAGAGCCTAGTAGCTTGGGACCCTCCAGGCCTCAAAGCAAGTGTTTTCTGTTCCTTTGTCAAGCTTCTGCTGTAAGAAAGTATAATATTCCTCTTTTGAGCTGTGTGAGGCTGTCAGCTTTACAATGTTAGAATTAAATCGGGAAGAAATAGACTTAAAAGCTGACTGCAATTTATCATGTGATACCATCTCAGTGTATTTTATTTAAAATTTGAGTCTAAAATGGGTGAATAAAGCTGTAATCATCCTGTCAGCACATGTAACTACTTTCAAAATTAGACAGTGATCAGTCTAACTGAGTAAAATCGGTTGTAATTTCAGTTAATGCCATTAAACTTCTAATTACCAGCAAGTGAGGCTGGTCCAGTAGTCCCAAAGTGTATCTATGGTCTAGAAGACCTGCATTTAGTCCCTAGATGTGCTGCTGGCTTCCTGTCGAACATTAATTTCTTGGTGCTTCAGGTCTAAAGGCCCTCGGAGAGGATTAACTCTCTCAGAAGCTTGGGCAGAGGTCAGGATACCCAAACACACCATAAAAGTATTATTGAGGGTGCTTATCCTCAGTCTGGTGCCCTGAAGAAGAGGTGAAGCTCATTTGAGCAGCAAGCTCATTTGGGCAGGAGGAAAAGCCTTTTTGTGTAATACTGGCTGGGTGTATAAAAGTTTGTGCTAATGTGGAAAATCTGAACTGTTTTGGCCACATGAGAACCCTTGACTGGGCATTTGGTAAGGCTGGTGTTGTGGGGCTGCATTCTTCCGCATCAGGGAGTGCCTTTGCTTACATCATCCATAATGGGAGTTGCTGGAGTTTTGGGGGTTTTTTTCTTTTTCTTTTTTTCCTGGCAAACACTTGCATTTAGGATGCTATAGGCCAGAGGTTGCATGTTGGCCTCTGGGGAGGGTGTGATTAGCTCAGTGTATCATGGCAGGCTGCTCACAGTACATGGCAGACTGGAAAGTAGAAATGGAGCTGCCTGCAGCTGCCCAGCTCTCAGCCAGAGTGCCAAAAGGTGTCTTTACCTCTATGGCAGGTGGTGGCCATAGCAGGAGCACTTCTGGCTTGTGCTCTTCATCTTTTTTGCCCGGGGCAGCCGAAATCAGCAACTGGGGAAGAATATTCCAGTTTAAGAAAGCTCCTGCTCTCCCTGAAGGATGTAATGACTCACTAGTGGTGGCAGCAAGGCTTCAGGCCAGCTCTGTGCTGGGCAGGGAGGTGGCTGGGGCTCCACCCTGGCAGTGTTAGACCAGCAGGAGAAGACCTTTCACTCACGACGCACAGTGTTGTCCCTGAGGAGGAGCTCCCTAGCAAAGGTGTCCTTGCAAGCTGGCTCTGAACCAAAACTGTCAGTCTCAGGTGAGGAACCCAGGTGGCAGGAGTGGCAGATGCATGCTGCAAGTGACGTGTACAGTCAGAAATGCCGTCAGGGCTCCCTTGGTATTAGCACCCACCGTATGCTGGTTAATATACTTCCCTCGGGGAGTCTGAGCTCCATCATGCCTGTCATTACTGAGGTTCCTCCCAGTACAATCTTTTAAATTTTGTAGTAACACTGTTAGTAAACCTGGTGATGAGCCACGTCTTCCAGCTCTTTCTGAAGAGGTGCCTCAGCAGGGTGATTTGGTCAATGCAAGTAGAGACTGGAGCATGTTGGTACAGCTGCAAAGAGTTATTTGCACTACGCCTGTTTCCAGCCTATGCAAATAGCAGGAGAAGCGATTCCTCGCTTCCATACGACCTGACTCCAGGTGTGCACCTGTGCATTTATGGAACATAAACAAACTGCAGCAGAATGGAAAATCTACGAAGAAGCACAAAAGTATCTGTTCTGTTTCTGAGACTGCAAAGGCACCCAGGAGAGAGCAGCATTTCAGAAAGCTGAAGAAATAAATTTGAAGTGTGTTACTAGACATTTTGCAGGCATATTTTAAAAAGAAAAAAAAAAACCGCCTCCCTTAAAACCAGTTGTCTTTGATCTCTGTGGCTTTCTAAGTAGTGCATCTTTGCTTCTAACGCAGCTAAGATTCATCATGCAACAGATAGTTAAAAAATCTGTTGTGCGATCAGGGAAGTGACTGTAAGAAGTGTCTTTCCCTGAATTCAGTGGTTCTTTTATGAGTATATTTATCAAAGAGGTAATGGTCAGAGAGATGCATTAAACACTGATGTTATTTATCAGCAATACATCTCTGAATTTTAATGAGTTCCTCCTAAGCTTTAAAGAGCATCCTGTTTTGTTCCCATAAAGTGCCCTGCCCTTTCTGTATTCCAGCTCTGTCACACCTATCGAGGACTGCCTTTTGCTGTCCCGAGCTCCTGGGAAGGTGCTTGGTTGTTTTCATGGGCTTATGTAGCTGCATCCATACTGCTTCAGGTTAGGATCATGATGTGAAGTTTGCAAATGTTGTGTTTAGGCTTTCAATGCTGCTCCTTCTAAGCACTTTAAAAATCAGTACCTGCCATTTTATACTTCTTGGTTTAAGAAAACCAGCAAGAGATTTTTTATTTCATATAATGTTCCAGAACTGAGCTGTCCCTAGCTCTCTGACCTTCCTTGTCAGCTGGTAACCACCATTAGTCCAGATAAAGCGGTGACTACAACATACTTGGGGCAGACACTTGATTTCTTATACATGCTTCATAAATGCATATTATTTGAAGTAGCAGTGGTGGTGCTCTAACCAGTAGTGGTGCCATTTCTTAGTTTAGGCATTTACTGAAAGAAAAGACTTGCAAGTAGTGGTCTATCGAAATTAAGTGTTGGTTTTCTACATCGTGCCTGTAATCGTGCAGAAAATGAACTAAACCCCTTGATGTCTGCAGCCATTCTAAATAAAAGACCTAATCCTCTGTAAGATATATAATACTCTTATTTTAGCATACATCAGCACTTTAGATGCAGCTGCATTCACTAGGATGCTTCTAGACTTACCTGGAGATCAAAGTTTCGGTTACTCTGTAAAAGCAGTGAGTATTCTGGTTGGCAGAATTTAACAATATTTTGTTATCTGGTTTTTGGCTTCTTGCCAAAGAATAGTGCCACTAGGGCACTCGCTGCTGTTTATATGATTTTCATTGACTTCACTGGGGATTGAATCAAGCCTTATAAGCACAATTTCCTCATTGTTAGCAGCTGTTCATTGCTTAGCACTAGTTGAGCCACTATTCAGCTGGCCATCTGTGATCTGGGACTTCTCAGACTGCAAGAAAATCATTAGCTGTTCCATTTTGGCAGGAGAATATTGCAACTTATCTTTGGGATGTATTTGTACAAGGAGTAATAATGTTTTTCCCCAATAGCTATTGCTTGTCACTTGCCCATCTGTGGTTCTAACACGCAAATGTTAAATAATAAATACAGTAACAGAACCAGTGCTGATACATTCAAAGTCATGGTTTTTCACCACAATGCTTAGAAATTAAGTGTGTTAGCAGGAGGTAGTCCATATTATCGGTATACGTACTTGTTTGTCTATCTCCAACACTTGTCAATCCACAGAGAACCCAGCAAAGTTTACAAAATGGCAAAAATAGGTCCCTGTCCTGGACAACTTTGGACAGTGAGTTATGACACCAAATCATGACTGAGAGTTTTGAATGCAGCTGGATGACAGGGTATAAGAGAAGAAATGAATATATGTTAGGTTAAGTGTTTGTATGGCTGAGAGCAGCCATTTAGAGGTAGAGGTACTGTCCTATAATGATTCTCCAGGAAGAAGCAGCTGTGGAAGTGGAGGACTGTACCAATAAATCAGCATTTCAGCTAAACTGTTGAGTATTATCCTATATGGCTAGATACCTTCCATCATAAACCTGTACCTACATTCTGCTTCTTGCAGGAACCATTTGCAGATTCCTGATGACAAATATTTCCCTTAAAATTGAGCCCCATTTTTTGAGAAAGTTTAAAGTGATTTAGGGAGGGTCAGAAAGAAGAAATGAAGGATTGCTTACCTCTGTGTGCCCATTTCAAGGGAAGGCTATATTAACCCAAGATCGTAAGTGATATGTATGGAGAGCTTACTAGAAGGGAAATAATCTTTTTTTGTTTAAATTACCAATATTTATAGTAATTCCTGGGCTAAAAGCTGCTCCTCATTTTGCTCACGTTGTAAATGACAGCAACCTCAAGTCTGGCTTCTGGTGAGTCGCCCTCTGTCCTTTATGTACTTTCAGTCACGTTCCTGGTAGGTACTGGAGACACACTGAATGGGAAAAATCTCAGCTTTCTCTGGTTTCTGAATTGAGCTTCTTTCACTTTCAGATTTTCATCTAAACCCAGGGAAATTGATTTCACTGTTGCTGCTGAAGCTTGACTGCTCATTTATATGAACAAGAACTACAGAAATGAGGTTGGGGGGAGGAGGGGGAGGCAAATGGGATTTCCCTGACTTCCTGAAAACAGGATTTCACTGTGCCCAGATTTTCCATTTCTATTTCTAGCATAGAGCATTATTGCCCGGTGATAAGAAAAAAACAGTATTTCATCAAAGATTCACAGACTATGGGAACTTACCAAGTTTCACGCAGATTTCAAAAAGAGTTTTCTGGATGCCAAAATAAATGTCTGACTTCACCATGCCCTGGGAGGAGAGCCTGCTGAGCTCTCCTGCAGGGGGAGGGAGGGTCTTTGAACTGTACTAGGATCTTTGTTGACTCTCTTGAGTCTGTCAGCAAAGTTTTGGAGAGAGATAATATGCAGGACTGTACCTTGCTCTGGGAACTGCCAAGGGAAGTGCAAAGACTCGATCCTATAAACAAGATGTGAGACACAAATTCTGTCCTCCTCGGTCAGCTCAATGGGTCAGAGACTATTCGTACCATCAGGTGACAGGGAGGGCAGCGCGGGAATATTCATGCATCCTCCAAAGCGTGTATTAAAAGGGTTTAAAATAATGAAATAACAGTTTTCCTCATAGTCAGGCTTTGCTTGCCAAATCATGAAGTATATGTATTAAGTAAACTGTATGAAAATGTAATAAATCTACATATTTAGCAGATGTTGTTGGATTTATCCACTATAGGAAGTTAAATATCAAACTGTATGATTTAGTGCCTGTTTTGTGTACTCTGTGAATCCCAGACATGTTTAATATTTCTCCCTCAGAGGTTTAACCTGGTATAAATAACATTTAATAAACAACCTCTAACTTTAAACAAACGTATTGAGACATATGATGTCTGCTCAGATCTCATATTTTAAGAAAACTTATAAATACTGGACAGTACTGATTATATCTAGCAATATGTCTTTAATTTACATGCATTCGGTCTCTCTCCCGGCAGCAGCGTTTTCAGTGTCCCAGTTAAAGATGCATTACTTTTGCTATGAACTGCTGTTTCAAAGGTGGGCAGTTTTGCAATCCTGATTTGCAGAGAATTTAAACTCGACACATGAAATTCCTGCTCGAAAGCCATTCCTTCTTCCCCGCCCCCCTGGTATTCAGAGAGGTAGTTTATTCTTCGTGGTGTTATGGTAGAAAAACAATGTCTCATTTTTCATTCCTCTGATTTTTAGGCCTATAAGCACACTGCTTTAAAATGCAAACTTGAGATATGCACTAGGATCTTAAGCTACTTTTCAACTAGAAAACTTAAAAATACAATTAAAAAAAATAAAAAATACCCCTTTACCTTGTCCAGTGATTGAGGTATTTTTGGATTAGAAACTTCAAGGCATGCAGCAACTCTTACTTCAAAAAATTTATCCTGAAATTTAAGGATGATGGCAGATGGTGATCTGAGAACAAAACAAGGAAGAAATAAGAACCCAGAGGAAAAATGTATGTGGTACAGGAAAATGCGGAAAACAGATTAGCAGGTATTTTAAAAACACACAAGCAATCAACCAAGGAAGTGGAAATTTCAAATTGCTGTGATCAGCAGACTGCTGATGGGCTTTGTATTCTTCGAGTGTCCAATATTGGCAGCTTTTCTCTGCTTTACCCTAATGTCCCTCATAATGAGATTTAGCTGAAGTGGTCCATAGGCTTGAGAAACCAATTGTGGTAAGGCACAGGGAGTTAAAAAAGCAGCCTTGCTTTCCTCTGGGCTTTTTGGGATTTGGGTACCCACCCCCCCAGTATGTTTTCTATTCCATCGCTTTTAATGTTGCCTAGAATGGCACTTCTCACCACAGACTTGGAGAGGGTTTTGGGTGCTCAGCAGCTGTTAACATTTGTCTTTGTGTAGCACTGGTTGGTGTAAGGAGCCGGTTCAGAATACGCGGAGATGAAGGAGGTGTTGACTGACAACTAAACCTGGAGCTATTAGAGATACTAGCACCAGCTTTATTGTGCAATTTCTTGATTCCAGTCGTGTCTGGGGATTTTGCTGTTGCTCACCTCAGAACACAGATGTCATCTCCAGCATCGCTGTAATGGGCATAGAAGGACATTTTGAGTATCAGTTGCTTATCATTTGTGTTTCTTAATGTGCAGTGTTTTTTCATACAAAAGGGGTTCCATCATATGAAAAGGGTTTGCTAGCATTTTGATTAGATTACCTGCTAAGAATCCATAATTCAAAGAGACAGACATACAGCACACATACAGTAGCTCCCAAAAGCACAGATTTACGATCCTTTTAGTAATGCAACATACTGTTGCATAAGTATCTCTTACTGCTAATGAGGCTGTTAATGGAAGTCTAAACTCAAGTGCCCACAGGGTATCAAGGCAGTCATACTTCACGTATTCTGCTTGTTAATGGTAAAGGCAAAATGTCTATTGCACGTTTAAAATGGCACTTTTATTGCTTAGGAAAAGAGAACTGTTCTCAGTTTCATGTTGCATTATCCACCACCTGCTTTGCACAGAGCTGCACAGGTCATTAGGTGGGGAGTGGAGATTCCTTAAGCCCCTGAACTGCCTATTCCTCCAGGAGAAAATGGAAGGTAATAACTCTTGAGAGATCCCAGCTGGTGAAAAGTCTTTTGCCCAGACATAGCAGCAAAGTGTTACTAAGTGCTGTACTTTGTCTCTTTTGGTTGAAAAACCCAAAGGAGCTTTCTCAGACTATTTCTCCAGAGGTGCATGAAGTGAGCGGTGCTCTAAAACAGTTTTGCACTTCTATTTGAGGACACTTTGTTGTCAGGTGCAAACACCAACACCAGTATGAGTGAAATGGGTTCATAGGCTTTCACCTAGGTTGAATTGGCAGAGACCCCACTACTTGCTGTTCTACTGGCTTTGTTCAAGGTGAGGTGATGTTACCTGACAGAGAGAAGTCAACAGACCCTTTGAGTACGTTCAGTTCAAAATTTCAGCAAACAGGCTAAGGGCATGAGTTATGACACTTGCACAATCAGTGTTGCTGAAGTGAAATCTGGGATTTCCTGGATTAGATGTCAAATCAAAAGAATTGGCGCAGTGGGAATTCAAATTTTTTTGTATAACCATGAAACAGTTTTTAATCTATTTAATATTTCTAACAACTCTTTAAATTTGAGGCAGTTAAAAAATTCTGCATTATAGCAAAACATTGACATGTGTAATAACATGGAAATGAAACATTTCAGCATTTCTGAATGAATGATTATGGTTAGAAAATGTTGAAATAGAACCTTGCATTGTTTAAAATATTTTTCCTATTCTTTCTGGCCAAACGTTTTCATTAGATGTGACCTGAAATGGGAATAGTTCTGTATTTGCCTCTCTCCCTCCTATCCACTGAAAGTGTAGATTTTTGGCTAACTTGGGCTGGTTTTGAAAAGAAAAAAATAATCCGAGTCTGTCTGTACTCTTCACTTAATTTTTTTAAACTTTGACTTCACTGCTGAATGAAGATAGGTCTTCCAGGTTTCTCAGTGGTGTCTTCCACTCCTCAAATCTTTGCAGGTCAAGGAACAGTATGTAGGCAGGGGAAGCAAAACTAGTTAAGAGGAGAAAAAGTGAATGTAAATGTGGACTAGTCATGTGGGTTTTATGCTTATTGTGAAATGGCTGAAGTATTTCACCCCAGTCCTGACTGGGTTCAAGCTATCGCTGAGTTACCACAGTTAGAAGAGTTACCACACATTAGTTGAGCTGCAGGAAGTAGTCAACTGATCTGGTAGCTTGGGGCAAGCCCACGGTGAGACAAATTTGTCTAAGCATCTTTGCTGAGGTTTATGCTAAAGGGTTTTCCTTCCTGTTTGTGGCAAGCATGCTCAACTGATGTGTTGTAGTAATGAGGGAGAAAGATCATCTTATCGGTGAAACACACCATGGCCCTTAGAGATGATATGAATAAAGGCCATCAGAACAACCAGTTGGCAAGTTTTGAAATGAACGCAGAGGGTATTTTTCACACATGCTTTTTCATCCCGTATTTCAGCTAGCTTTAAGTGCAGTGAGTAGTGCAGATCAGGAAAAGGTAGTTAAAAGAAGTATTACTTTATTTTGTGGCATCAAGGATGCAAGCAGTGTGTTCAGGCAACCGTCACATTTCTTCTGCATGTTTGTAACCTGCCTTGCTGACTACAGGTCCTAGCTTGATCCCTAGCAGCTGTAGAAGGCAAAGGGTTGTGCATGAGGGATCTTGATCACCTCCCAGCTGGCTGCTGCTGTTCTCCCCATCCCCCTCCAAATTACCAGGGTTACTGCCTGGCTTAGATTTGCTCAGGGTTACGTCTGCAAGCGTCACCTCTGCAACTGTAATACAGATAAGAATTTACCAACAATCATGAGAGACATTCCCTGGCCTGAAGTGCTTGGAGGCATGTGACAGCAGGATCCAGGGTTGTGCTACCAGCGAGACAAACAAACACAGTCGTGTCCAAGTGGTTGTGTTGCCTCGTCAGACCTGGCAAACTGATTATATCATTCAAATAGTCTGTCCTTCTAGACTCTTCAAAGAGCTTCTGGCTGGGAAGGGTTTTATGCAAAGACTTTCTAAATGTTTCTGTGCTTTCTGCTGAGATTGTCCTTTGCAGACGCAAGGGAAGGAGGAAGCTGGCATCCCTAAAAGGCATGTCCTGGACAAAATGGAAGCTGCCAAGTCAAACTGAAAAAACAAATCTAGGCTTAACTTTAGATCTGCTACATTTTCCCTAGCAAATGTGTGTGTTTTATAATTGATGTATCCTTACCTGGAGGACTGTCTGATAGCTGCCATTTAAGTGAATCACTTCTGGCTGTGGAATGTCACCAGGCTGCACGAAGAGGGGCTTAAGTGAACAGCCCTACCTCTGCTGTGACTAGGCTCTTTTCAGAGAGTTTCTGCTAGTTTGCACATTGTTTTCTTCTGGTCTGTATCTACTGAGAGAAGGGAAGGAATAGGAGAAGGTTAAGAGATAACCCCCCTGTAATAATAAAAAAAAAAGGGATTATGCAAGGATAGCCCAAATAGAGTGTCAGCTCCTGCACGCTCCTCCCTGGCTGGAGTAGATGAACAAGGGGCCTGTGAGCAGCCGAGGAACAGAAACGAGGGCATAAAATCACATATTTATTCACAGTGATGATAATTCATGCTTAAATACTTGGTCATCTGAACCAGGTAGAAGAGGAGCTACCCAAGAAAAACCTGAGAAAGGCAGTAGGTTTGGCATCATGGTGTTGCTAGCTGCCTGCTGCTGGGGCTCTGTGGCACCTCTGCGGCTAAGGATGCTTGTGGGATTCCTTGGTTGGATCTAAATGTGAGGGGCTCCAAGGACTCCTTTTACATCAGGCTGTGAGGCCTTAATCTATTTTGTGTAGGGTTGGTTTTGTTCTCCTGGCTGGTGATGCCATTCCTAAAGGAATTCAAATAAATGAATACAATGTTTGGTAAGTATATTACTGTAATTAAGATTCCCAGTTGGGTTTCTCACTTAAGCAGCAGGATGGTCAAGAGAATTAAATTAAGAATTGGGAACTCCTCTGTCCTAACCTTCCTGTGTTGAGTGATTCATGCCACAGGCAGGGCTGGTTCACTCAGATCAATGTTTGCAGACTCCGGTGCCTAAAGATAGGCACTTGGACTTGTATTTAGGCTCTCACATGAATGTTGTTTACTTTGCAGAGGTGCAGCTCCTGGAGAAGGGAAGGGGTTTACAGGAATTTGGCCTCTCTGGAAAAGGAGCTAAGCTTTAGGCACCCAAGAAGAGAAGAGTAACTTTACCCTTTGGGAGGAGCACAGTTCAGTCATGTGAAAATAGCAATGAATACTTAGCTGTATCTGCGGAGGAGTGGGGCCGAGCTGCTGAAGTTAGCGTTGGAGCGGCATTTTGGAAATAACAAAGCTTTCAGTGCATATGTGCTTGATGGCAAAGTTCACAGTACAAAGAGCATTCACTTATGATGGGGAAATAATAGAGAAGGGAATGAAAGCAGAAAAAACACAGTTTTGACTTTCCTGACTTAATTGTATGTTTAAATCGCAGCCTTAATAAGGCTCTAAATCTCCACCAATTAATAAAGCTTTTTCCTATTTCTTTTCTTTTTCTCATGCAGTATGGGAAATAACGAACAGGCAAGTGTGATTTATAAGGGGGGAAAATCCACCAACAGGGTTTGCTGAATTGAGCAATTGAGTGGCATTCCTGTGGAGTGGTTTTACAGTGTCACTTGAACCCCGTGGTTAAGCAGTCTCTAGGTAACTGGAGGCAGGTCTGTTTTCCATAATATATTGACTCAGCCTGGAACTAAAAACACACACACAAGAATCCCCAAACCTTGCTGTATCCATTGCTGGCAAAAATAATAGAGCCTGTTTAAAACCTGGTGCTTTTGATCCATGTTGAGTGACTTTTAAATGGCTTGGTACATAAAGAAAAGGGAGATTTGCTTGGCAAGTTGTCTGGAATCATAGTTACTTCTCGATATAAGGCATTTGCAAGATAAAATGTATGCTCTGCTAGAAGTACAGAATTCAGAACAAGATGCGAATTTTGTTTGGCTCCGGGACAGAGCTCTGGGGGAAGCGGGCAATGAGGGAAGTGCGGTAGTAATGAACATAAGACCTTACATGGAGGGAAGAGAAATGAGCCTCGTTATCAGAAAACAGAAAGATGATGGGAGGCTGATGAAAGTGGGTACATCTTGGGAAATACGCAAGGGGAGTCATGGGAGAGAGCAAAAGAGTTGGGGAGGCTGCAAGAGGTGTTTATCAAAGAGCAGAATTTGGTGCTCAGTTTGGCGAAGCTCCTGTGAAAGGCTGGAGGGAAGTCAGAGATGGCAGCAAGGCATGGTGGAAGCCCAACTAGAAACAAACTGAAAACTTTTCCTCAAAACAGTGCCAGATGCTTCTGGCAGTCTTGCTGGTTCCCGAGTGTTGGAGTTCATGACACTATTTGCAGTGTCTGTAATATTCCTTGGATGCGGCTTTGAGGAGGAAAATGCTGCCAGTCTGAATGACTGTTTATCCTAGACTGGTCGTAGGAGACTGAAAAAGGGGGGTAGTTTTTACCACCTTTTGCCACAACAGCCAGGATGGGAAAGTTACAGAGAGAAGACTCCCTTGAAAAAAATGGATTTTGGACTCTGTTAGAGATGCAAAAGGCACAGGCTGTGTACGTGCAGTAGTTAAAAGCAAAAGGGAAATGCAGGCATGTTTTTACTTCTAATTCAGTCACTTCTCACTGTAGGCAGGTTGACTAAATGTTGGATAGCTGCATTTCCAACTAGGAGGGAGCTGACACCATATCTGTTGTACCATCTGTTTACCAGTTACCAGTGTACTGCGGAGAAGCTTCAGCAAGGAGTGGGAAAGCTTCCAGAGTTCACAGTTGTGTTTAACTGCTTGAATGCCAGCAACATGAAGTTAATGTATTGGCAAGCCTCCGGTGTTTAGAGCTAAAGCTACTGTGTGTAGCACCTCCTTTTCAACTAAGGCAATTTTTCCAGTCGTGTGCTTCTCCTTGCATGCTGCTGGTGGTGGCAGAGGAAACCTGGCCCCTCCTAGCCAGGCTGCAGTGGGGGCACACTTTCCTTACCTGTCTTTTAACTCTTCTGTGCACAGGGAGGCGGAAAGAAACACCTTAAGCCAGCTAACAGTGGTACCAGAATAAAAACTGGAAAGTTCCTTTGCTATAGCTGGGTTGGTCGTTTCCCCCATACAGACAAATTTGTGGTCTGCAGGGTGCCTTGCAGTTGTAGTGGTGCTGGAATGTCAGTTTATTAATGAACTACTGGTGTGAAATTACCAAGTACGTGGTAACTAAAAGCTTAAAAGAAAGTAGTGGCAGCAGTTGAGCCGATGATTCTGTTCCCCCTGCTCTGCAGTTTCACTTTCAGATTGCGACAAGCAAGCAAGTTCCCAGTAAACTGAAATCACATTTGGACAATTTCTGCTTTGTTTTCCCCTCTCAACTTTTTCCTCTCCAAAGCTGAGAAGACCTTGTGGTTGCAAACAGGCTCGAGTGAAAGCTGCAGGTCCTCTCTAGACCTTGAGATCAGAAGTTTCTGTTTCAAAGCTTCAGTGCAGAAGTAGGTATAGAGCATGCATTTTCTAAGTAAAAATTGTGACTCTGTAGGAGGAACAGCAGAATTAGCTTCAAGCTGATAAGGATTTTGAGGCTAGAAAGATGGCACTGACTACCTTTTGCTTTCTGAATACTTAATTTCCTTATTAATTCAGTGCAGCTCTATTATTTTTCCTCTATCTCAAAGTGTTGAAACTTAGGCAAGCTGTCACAGTTAAACTTGTAGGAAACAGTTTTGATCTCTTGCAGAGCTTTTCAGATACGGAACATCCTTATCAATTTCATTTGTAGTTAGTTTTGCTGTCTTTGAATGGCATCATTGTCAGGCTTTAGGCTATGTGCTTTTCACTTCCCTCTAGCTTGAATTTCCCTAATGTTCATTTACCTTGGCCTATAGATACATATCAACTCTGTTGATCCATCAGGTCTAGCTAATTTCAGACACCTGCAGTTCTTCCTCTTAGGCATGATGGGGCCTGCAGTGAAGAGGACCCGTCTGTCCTGCAGTATCTTTGGGGCAGACATGAGCTTGTTCTGCTTGAAAGCTGCATAGTGGTGGTTAGTGAGCCACTGAGCCCCAGTTCATACACATTCACGAGAGGCAGGGTATATAGACTTTTGCTTGACATTAGAATAACAGAAACAAGCATCCTTCTAGTGAGCTCAGGACCAGACAGAGTGAAGCAATGTCTGTCTGCGAGGGCTGCATGTTATAACTTATTTTAATATTTGAAATGATGCACTGAGACCAGAAATTTTAAGACAAAAAAGTATATGCAAATAGCTGTTCCTGAGGCTCTGCTGTTCTATCAAGACGACCTAAGCAGGCTTACATGCCCTGTCGGCTTTGTTTTCCTTGAGCAACTGTAACTCCTCTCCTCCCTGAGAGAGGCCCTTTTAAAATCACTGGAGCTCCTTGATCCCAGATGCATACAGTTGTCTTCTGGCACTGTCTTAACAACTCTCAAATGCTTGCAGAGAAAAGGATTTTTTCATGCCAGTCTGTTTCCTTCTTGCTTTTTTCTCCTGAAAGTTAGCAAACTAGTATCTATCAAGTGAACATCCCCAGGACAAGGTTTTTATGCTTGCTTGTTGTCACAAAACCTACTCATCTTCCAGGTAAGCATTAAGTAAAGCACTGTATTCACACAGAAGAGCGCCTGTTCCTTCCTGATGGTTCCCCTAAGAGAGGGTAGTAGTAACTGGGCTTCGAGGTCCTTGCCTAGAAACAGTAGCCCAGAGCTCGTGGTGCTGCTTCTGCTCCCAGGGCACATCAGTTTGACGGCCAGGCTGTGCTTTGCTATGGAGTTTGTACAGCCAGCCCCTCTGTACCAGTCAGCAAGATGGCCGGCTTTGCTTTTTTTTTTTTTCCTTACCCAAGAAGGAAATAAAGGAAAAATAAAAGAAATACCTTACTGACTACAATCCCTGTAGAGAGCCAGTTTGCTCTGTGCTATATGTCAGTTCTGCAGAGCAAGTGGGCTTTGACCGCATCTCCTGTCAGCGTAATTTGATTTTCTCCTTCCAAGGAGCACCTGAGTAACTGGGCTCAGAGATGGCGGCTCTTGCTCATGCCAGCCTAGGAAGTCAACAAAGGTTGCAGGCTGTCGGCTTTCATTCCTGGCCTACCCTGCCATAACCAAGGATTAAGTGTGTATAAAGAGATGTATGATTGCTCCAGCACCTGGAATGGCCACGTCGTACCCCTCACTACCCAGCCACTGCAGCGTGCAAGTTGAGAACTCAACCAACAGAACAGAAGATTATATTTGGTAGTTGTGAAAAAAGCCTGTTTGGTTATGGGCAGATACATACGGCTTGCTGGTTGGTGTACGTAATTATGGAGGAGGACGGTTTTCTTCTCTGACATGCTTTTAAATCTAGACTTATATTTGATTATACAAAAGAACTGAAGCCAGTCGCTCGGCTGTAACCCACTTGTCCTCTCTGTGAGCCTTCAGCTGGCTGGAAGGGAAGGGAGTCCCTGTGCCTGTGCGGAGCTGACATGGTACATCAGTTAAGGTGTATGTACTCATGCTATTTGGCACTTTGCACATTGGTGAAGCTGCAAAAATAGTCTTTAGGGCCCACTCTCCACAGCTGGTTGCTTCTGCTCTGATCTTACTTATAGATAGGCACCTAAATGAACAAAATGGTGGAAGAGATGTGACCCCATTGTCACAGCCTTCCTTGGGTGCTGGGCACGTCCCCAGGTACTCGCCTTCTCCATTCCTCCCCTCCCAGAGCTGCCAGCTGCCCTGGTGTAAGAGCGGTCATGGAGCACGGCGTGCCCGTGCCAGTGTAAACACGAGGGGCTGCATCAAAGCCCTCCTGCATCTGCTCTGCCACCCTGATGTGTTTTGTCTGTAGGGCCTCTGCACAGGGGTTTGGGGGCTGGGTGGGAGCGCCCACAGGGCGGCAGAGGCGGGGGCAGCATGGAGCCCAGTGGCTGTGGGTCTGACACAAGCCCTGTCTTGCTCTCCTCCCAGCCAAACTGCTTCCCTTCCTTACAGTGGGGTGGTTTGATTCATGAGCTTTCTCTCAGCTTGTGGCTGATCTGGGTGACTCAGAGCACAGGCTCCATGCAGGCTTCATTAGAGGAGATTAACGTCAGCATGCACCTTCTGTTTGTACGAGGTTCTTCTGATTTCCTTGTCACCTCCCCTCCCCAAGCTCTCCCCGCCTTGCAGCTGCTTGCTCTCAATTGACGGACCCATGTCTGCATCCTTGTCCCATCTCTGGTTGCCACCAAAGTGGGCAGGTTGCCAGGGATGTGGTTCAAGTGCCACCAGCCACCTCCCGTTAAATCTGCAGTACAGGCTAAACATAGGTTGAAACCTCCTCCGTTGTGAGAGGAATTGCTGCAAATGTCAGGGCTTCTGCTGTGGATCTGCAATAACATTCAGCTTCTGGGGGAAAAAGAAAATACAGTTGTTTGGGAAAGGGTATTTTGGGGGCTCATCCTGTGTTCGAAAGAGTAGGGGTAGGGCAGCAAAGCTGTTATGCTCAGCTAAAGAAAAAGCTTCAAATCGCAGCACCTTGCAATGCAGAAATTTCAGTCAGCGGCTTCCAGTTGTCCTAGGAAGAGACCAACAGGGACCCCATATATTTCCTTTGGCTTGGGAAGAGATGTTTAAGCAAGGGTTTTGTCACAGCCTGAATCCTTCCAGTTTGCTGAAGTTGGTTCCAGCGGTGGAGGAGACAATTTTGTAGTGATACAGGGTAAGGAGGGTTGTATAGTTTTGGTTTTCTTTTTACTTGTGTGAAGTGGTCAGAGGAACAAGAAAGGGTTGCAAGGCTTTTGGAGCCGGTGGGGAATGTGGGGTGTGATCTCTGACTCCTGTCTCTCCGATCACAGATGACTTCGTTTTCTAAATCTGGCCTAGCAAACTGCCACTGAATGCCACTGTCACACTAAGGTGCTTTGGCAGTTTGTAGCTACGGTGTTTCTTGTCTTAATCCAGCCCTGAGGAGACCTTCTTCAGCAGGACAAGTATTGTGGCACCTTGAGTCCTCTTGGTCTGTCTCAGCTGTGGTACATGGTCATTGCTTTTGCTGTCTCTGGACTGCTAGTCCAACACTTCTGTTACTGCTGATACTCACGCTTAAAAAAAAATAAGACAGAAAAAAAAAGGGGGGGGAAATAGAGAAAATATATGCCTGTACCAGGTAGAACAAGCAACAGGATACTGCAGGAAGCAGGTGAGATGCGGTCCATGCTGTGAAGTGCAACCTGTGTAACAGCCAGTGGAGTGAAGTATCACCTCATAGCAATCCAAAAGAAGCAAGGCGAGCATACTGTGATAGCAATACGGGCTGTACTTCAGCAGCGGGTTTAAAACGCAAAATGAGAGCAAACAAGAGAGCAGATCCATAGGGCTGTACAGTTGATATTCAGAGATGTAAAGTTACCAGACCTGCTTACAGTGCATCAGAGAGAAATTTGGACAGAAATGCAAGAAATGAGCAATTAAGGCTGAATATTACACATCAAAACCAGTTGACAGGTATGAGTTTAGCAAGCTGCTTGACCACTAAGACAAAGTAAGCCAAGTGAGAAATGTATGGGTATATTATCATGTGGAGAAATGCAGACCCACAAGCTGCCTCAAAATGAAACAATACCTTTAGGTAGCCTCTAAAAAGAGAAAGCAAATCTTATGTAGATAAGCAATACAAAGAAATTTAGACTTCTGAGAAGGCTTTGAAATCAGTACCAGAGTGCTGCAAAATGGCAGCTTGTGCCTTATTCCACAGGGCTGCTGTGCTCACAGGCATGCAAACTGGACAGCAGGCTTTTGTGCTTTGCAGGGATGTTTAGCAAATCACCTACGTTATGAGAAGGCTGTATTAATTCTCTAATAGATGTCAAGCAAACAGAATAGCTTCTTAAATCTTTTGTCCCCTAAATGCAGGGTGGGGCAGTTAAAGTACAAGGATTTCTGATAAGTGTTTATGTAGTTGCTTAGTCCTGGTGCTGCATTTCAGTTGTAGGTGTTCCTTAGCAGTATCAAATTCTGTAATAACTAGGGATTTGCTCTTTCAGTCTGAAAATTGAAAGGGTTGGAAGATGCAGGGAGAATAAATGCACAGAACCCTGCTATTCCATTTTTGTTTTCATTGAGCTTTTCAAATCAATTTGCAAACAAATTTCGCAGCAATTTTTGGTGGAAGTTTTAGCCTGTTCTTCTGAAAAGCAACATGGGTGTAATCATGGAGATGAGACACAACCTGCCTCTAGATTTCTCTGCACTAATATTTGACCAGCTACAAAGATCTCTTCTGCAAGACTCTTGATAACTTGACTTTTCTGAAGACTTCCTGGAATCCAGAATTTCCCTGAGGTCTTCTGTCCCATTCTTTAAAAAAAAATAAAAATATTTTTGGAAACCCTTATGTTTATATAGAAACACATGCAAATATGATGTGAATGTGCTTTAAAGCCTGAGAAAACATTAGAAGTAAAAAAAGGTAAATAGCAAAACATTCTAGGGATACCTGAATGGAGTAAAAGGAGTGAAATGAAAGCTGGCCACATATCTTTGATGTCTGTTGTAGCCCCTTGGGACACTTGAGGTGGGAGCTTCCTGCTCAGGACAGGGTCAGCTCTCTGATGAGACCAGGTTGCTCATGGTTCTATCTGGTGACTGCAAAACCCCTCTGGACAACCTGTTCCTGCGCTAAGACATTGTATGGATATCTTGTTCATATGCAAATTTTTCTTTGGGCAGTGCGGGGAGAGAGGAAGTATATTTATATATTCCAATGGGGGAAGCCCCAGAGGAACAATGCAACACAGGCACGGAGCTGTTTGGAGCTAAATGAGCGGCTGGGACACTGGTAGGTAGAACATGGGAAGAGACTTGTTGAACCTGGTGCTGGATGCCAGATCTCTGAGCTATAAAAACCTGAGTGTTACATAGTCTTATGAAGAAACATGGTTATCTGTTACTATAGTTGTAATCAGTGGCTTTCAGATGTTTTTGATTTTGGATATCTAAGGATATTCAAGTAGAGCTGCGGACTCCTTTATCATGAGATTTGAATCAGCCCTTCCAGGGCTTGCTTTTGTGGGCCTCTTCAAACTGGCCTATAGATCCATGCACCACAGTTAAAAACTACTGCTAGGAGTCTTCAGCAGTTTTTACATATTTCTTTTCCTGATGTGTGACTCATTTATCTGTAAATACAGAGGAATATTTGTACTGTCATCCCTCATTGTTAAGGCTAAATGATCAGGGTGATACCGTAATCCAACTTTTTGCATAAGGCAAATAGAATTTTCTGATTCTTAAGTCAGTAACTTCCATTTCTGCTGCTGCAGCTCATCAGAAAGACATTCAGAATTGACATGCAGGCATCAAATGATGGCAAATCCTCCACAGCTATTGGCAAGATTTTGTACTGCAAAACTGTCTTTGCTGTGAAAACTTGACTAAGATTGAGTTTTCAGTTCTGTAAACACAGTTGGTCTTCCCAGGATATTTTGCTAATTCTACATATCTATTTTCTATGGAAAATAAGATGATTTTGAAAATTAATGATAATATGCCCTGTTTCCTGTTGGCATGTTTGTCTCTTCAGGAGCTTGTTTTGACAAAATGCTGTGTGAAAGAATTCAAATATTTCATAATATTAAAACCTAAAAGGAATCAGTAATAAATTCTAAATACTGTGTTTATTAAAATGAAGCATTTAATTTTCACAAAATGCAATCAAAATAACTGTAAAATGTTTCAGCCTTTCATTTCCTGGTAGGAAAAGCGCTGCAGCAAGAGAATGAAATGCTGCCAGATCTGTTGTAGATTTTATTGGGACATGCACAATAGTGCCAGAAGCTTGATAGAAGCAGCAGAGAATGCACTGAAAGGAGTTAATGCTTGTAGGGTTTTGTTGGTTTTCTTTACGCTAAAACTCTTTCTAATCTGGCTTCCCAGTCTTTTTCACTTTATGGTTTACATGTTTTCATTCTCTCAGATGCTTACTATATTTTTTTGGAAAGGAAGCAAGAACAGGAAACAAATGCCGGAAAAATTCTGATTAATACTGAATGTTAGGCAAAGAAAATTTGGATTATGTGGGATTCTTTCAGTATCTTTAGTAATTATGAGAATCAGATGGCACAGTCAATCCTAGAACTGGGAACCTGCCTAACGGTAGAAAACACTAGTAGTTCTGGATCAGTACTTGTGCTGCCCTTCTCTTGTTGCTCAGTAGGAGAAATTCAATCACAGTAAGGCTAATAACAATGTTTATGCTTTCTTCTGGATTTCATACCATGACTGCTTGAACATTTATCACAAAATGATTTACAATATCATAATATAATATTTAATATAGGGGGTGGAATTCTGTAATGTGGATCAAGGCTTTGCTCTTTTTACAAATAATTAGACAATGCAGTTGTAAACTGGCTCATCCACAGGCACTGTGAACAAGTAAGGGTAAATTTTGCAAAAGTTTATCTGTTCAGCTGTTAGCCAGCCTCCACCAAAAGGTTACAGTCTCCAGAGCTGTCTTTTGTAAGTATAACATTTTTAAACAAGCATGAAGGTCTTTGGAAATTCCATTTATGGTGTGATCTTCAGTGTCCTAAACAGATCTGAACCTGCACAGCTTAGCGGTTTCCCAGGTACTGAGCATCTAATGCCTCTGGAGCTGAGAGCTTATGAATGCTTACTAAGTGTTTTGTAACAGTAGTCTGGTTACATACTGCTGATGGGGAATCATTGGCTTTCTCTAAAGGAAAGTTGTTTCTTGAATGATTTTTGTAGACTGACCTGTCTGCAAAATAATGAAGTACAAAAATGTTCTGTCTGACAGTCACTCCTTGATTAAATTCTTCTTCGCTGTTTGAGAAGAATTAGAAGAAAATTTTCACAGGTATTTTAATAGCTATATAATATAGTTATACTTTGGATTCAGATATCTTAATGTTTTAATCATACATGCATAGAAAGCTTGAAATTATTTAGGCAACCTGTCAGTACATTTCCCTGAACAGTAGATTGCTCTGAAATCTGAATGTTTCACTTGAGAAATGAGAAAATACGAATGCATATGGCAGTGTGTTGCAGGAGAGCAGAAGACAGGCAGGAAAGGGGAGGTGGGGTGGGGTGGGGGGTGGGGAGGAAGAAAAAAATTGGTGGGGTCATTTAAAACCATCCAAACCATCTTGATTTTGAGCCTGGAGCAGATGTAGGTTCAGATGCAGCATGCAGTGATCAGCAAAAGGAACTGCAAGTGGGGCTTTTACTTTAAGGGACTGAGAATATCAGTGAGCTGTTCTAAAATTTATAAAAGCCTAAACCACATTTTTCTTCTTGTCTTTTATTTCTGCTTCTCTATTTTCCTTTTTAACTCAGAAACGCTAAGTTTTTGGTTTTCTATTTTTGCTAGAGGCCTACTTGGAGGGTGTGGGCAGTAGAAATCTGCTTGGAAGGGCTGATTTGAAGGGGCTGTATTGTTGAAGGAAGATACAGTCAAGTTTGTCAGAGGTATTAAGAGCTTCTCTGAGTCTCTAAAGTACAGATTTTATGTAATCTCATCATAAAGAGAGTTCTCAACAGAAAAGGAGGGAACTGATGTGTGATAGCGTTCATTATTCCAGCTTGTTTCTGGGACATAAAATAGCTCAGTTAAACTGGCTTAAGAAAAGTTGTAGGGAGTTCTTTTTATTTATAAAAAAGGTGCTAAAATGGAGAACTCAAAATTCCACCTTATTTTGCTAACATGTTTGAAAGAATGGCATTTGGAGATGCGGTGTTATCTCATCAGAGCTTAAGTACCACTGACTACATTTTACTTGGATTTTGTTGTATAATTGTTGTCATTAGTACAAGGGGTTTTGGCAGCTGGCTTTTTTTCCCACACAAAGAAAATATTAGTCCTGCTTAGGTAAATATTTATTTTTCCTTCATTTGTTATATTTGTAGAACAAACGCTAAATGTATATTTCTGGCATAAAACTGCCTATGCAACACAACCTTCTGTAAGTAGGAGGTATAGCTGAACATCCCAAAGTTTATTATTAAATCAGCACACAATTAATTTAATTGTATCCTAAAATTAATTTAACAGCATGCTTTGGCTTGAGGA
The DNA here is from genome assembly GCF_023634155.1 of Falco peregrinus. Lineage (NCBI taxonomy): Eukaryota > Metazoa > Chordata > Aves > Falconiformes > Falconidae > Falco > Falco peregrinus. The sequence goes on along the minus strand of NC_073727.1, from coordinate 52,370,794 downwards.
AATGCAAATTCAGGAGTTTAAAGTTCTTTTTTTTATTTCATTCTGTAAGCCATAAAAAAAAAGTTTGCTGATGCTTTTAGAGTGTTACCGTACTCTGAAAATATATTTTCCAGGTCATCCTGTTTGAATTGTATTCATAGAGTACAGGATTTTGCCTATTTGGATTTCTATCTCCAAAATTTTTTTGTGAACTAAGTCTAATATTTGCAGATGTACTTTTCTTTGCAAAGAGCTCCAGACTAGACCTCTTAGTTATCTGAGATACTCAGCATTAAAGAGATGGGTATAGGTTGCTTTTATCTTTCTGCTTTCATGGAGCTTAACAGTTTCATGTGCACACACAAAAACAATGTTGATTTCTTGCCCACCTTCAGCAGAACTCTGGAAAGTAATTGTGTCCCTTTTCTATGTTAGATAATTGTGTAATTAGCTGTTGATATTCTCAATGCACATGGCAGAATAAAAATGCTTTCAGGACTGCTAGAAGTAGAAACTTGCTTTCTGCCAGTAAAGCAGATTAGTTTTATTTTGAGTATGAACATATTCAAGGAGAAGATGTAATTTTACACAATATTTTTGCACAGTCATTTTCTGGACCATTGAACAATAAAAGCTACAAAACCTACTTGGCTAAATGAGATCAAGTGGATGGGGCTGACAAATGTTAGCAAAGATCATTTCTTTCTCATGTTGCAGTTGAATGCATGTAGTTTCAAAAATGCAGCTTTTGGTTCATAAACCAAATTCTTTCAGTTAGGTTACTACACTAAGAACAGATTTTAAACTAAATGTTCAAAGCATTTAAGAAACTTCTTTTTGTTTTCAAGTTGGTACAGTAGAAGAAAATGTACTTTAAAAAATCTACTTTAAAAACTGATGCTTCTTTCATTTGCAAATACTTTCTGCAACAGAAATCTGATGTCTTAAACAATTTGGTTTTTAAATCTCTAGACTTGCAGATCTGGGGAATAAAAATCCTCTCTCCTACAGCTTCTAATCATTGTCAGTCCAAGTTAGTTATTCCAGCTTTGTCTGTTTCCAGATGGTTTTGGTATCCTCTTCCTCCACTAATACTGACAGCTTAGGTTGTCAATTTTAACTATATCTAAACCATAAAAAGGGACTTACCCTTTTTGCGGTCAGGTTTTATCACTATTGCTGGCATTTGGTGAAAGCATTAGGTTGCACTGCTTACAGTTAACAATCAGTGCGTACTTTTATCTTTTTTCCTTCTCAGCCTGTATTAGTTGTTTCTGTCCTTTATAACTCCTTTAGATACCCTGAAATCTTTCACAAAGCTTTACAGGACATGAGATAATTGAGATCAGCCTTTGAAATTTTTTCCCAGTGGATGGCAGAGTAAGGAAAACTAAGCAGAAGACCTCAGACTATGGCAATAGGTTTATGCACTGTGTAGTTTTACGGATATTGAGGAAACTGGGAAATTTCTTCTGCAATGTGCCTTTGTTTAGCCTCTGTCATACTGTTTCATAATAGGGTTCATGACAGCTCTATAGACTATTTTGTGGAGGTTCTTTTACTCTGCAGTAAATTTATTGTTGTTAGAAATTCGTTAATAAATTGGGAGAGGAGTACTCTTTTTAATGAATGTGGCAGATTATATCTATTATGCATGAAGAACTCCTAAACACATGATTTGCTGAACATACAGTCTGCAACCATATCAGAATAAGATTTTACTGAAGGCTTGACTGAGGTTCCCTCTGTACTGCTAAATTTTTATTTTTTAAAACTGCATTAAATTAAATTTAAATTTAAAAACTAGAACTAGCATCTCCGTGGCTAGTTCTTTGTCCCTGATACCAAGTGTCACAGCCCACCATGTCTGTGTTACATGGCACTGTGCCTTGAGCGCGATGTGATTCTGGTCCCAAAACATTAGGATTAGTGCCTGAGTGGTGGGTTTGGGGAAGATCTCTCCATGTACTTCAGGCACTTTGGCCCATGTTGGAGCTTGATGTTTTTATAGCAGAAAGCTGAGCTGGGGTGTTGCACGCCCTGGGCTGTAGCACGAGGAGGTGCTGGAGGGGGAAGAGCCGGCAACGTAGCGCTGGAGGCCTCTGTGGGACTGAGGAAGCCAAATATGCTGCAGTCTTGTGCATACTTCTCACTGAGGATTGCCAGGGTGCGTGCTGTACCCCAAAATGTGCCCAGGCGTTACAGTAGCTGGCATGGACCCAAACCCCACTAAAGGAGCATGCCAAGGATTAGTGTAGCACAGGTGATCACTGAGCTATTTTACTATTAAACTGAATCTTAAAAAAAAAAAAAAAAAAGAAAAAACCAAAATACTTCTTTCTAATAATACTTCAGGTTATTAATTTGTAAGACCTGAAGTAAGTACAATAAAATTGGCTTTTTTCTGTCACTACTATTTTTGGATTTTTAGTGCTTTTTTTCAGCTTTGGTTCCCGGAATTCAGAAAATTAAACTTCTCTTTTACAAAGACAGGCTGGAATTTTCTGAATTCCTGACACTATAGGGGGATATTTATTTCTTTTGTTTTTACTGAATTTTCTGGGGTTTTTTAAGACATGCTTTCTCATACACATTTCTTCTTTGCTCAGTGTAAAATAGAACATTTATTTAAATGCCTTCGTTGTGCCTCTCACATAAGGAAGGTTCCACGTCTTTCCCTTCCCACCCTGCCGAGTGCAAATTTAATCTTTCCAGACTGTCTGCCCAGTGGTGTGAGCAGCAAGATGTCAGGTTGTGGATGTGTAGCGTGAGAGGGTCGTGTGTGCCACAGCCAGAGCCTTGTCTCCCTGGCTGCTCATGCTGTGCCACGGGTTCCGAGTCAGCCCACTGCCCTGTGGGGACAGGCAGGCACCGGGTGTCCTGGTGACTGTGGGTTTGGGGTCAAATGCCAGCAGAGGCTGCAAGGCTGCAGCACATCCTCAGGCATGTTCCCACGCTCCAAGGAGCCTGGCTGATGGCGCTTTTCCCAATTAACTGAACAGGAAGGTTAATAAAAGGGGCTGTGTTTGGAAGGAGAATTAGAGGCTGCCAAATGTCTGTAAAGGTGTGGGTCTTTATTTCCTTCTGTCACGCAGGGGCAGCCTGCCTAAGGCCCCTTTCAACCTCTGTAGATTACATCAGGACAGCTCAGGAGTTACTCACTGGCAGCACAGTTCCATGAAGGCAAGGCAAGCAAGGCATCCTGCAAGCAGCTTCACCTCTGTTACACTGTATTTCAACAGCTCCTTGGAGAAGTGCAAATGAATGAAAGTATCTTGGATGCTTTCGAGAATTATAATTCTTCCTCCCTCATTACTCTGTCTAGAAACTGGTGAATTGTTTGGATGTTTCCTGACTTAGAGCACGGGTGGTGATTAGGGCCATTAGGCTGGACATTTCAAAGGAAAAGTTCTCCCTCCCCAAATGCTTTTCCAAGAAAAGGAAAAAAATAATCTGAGAAACTGAAAATATGGAGTAACTATTTGCTTATTCAGATGAAATGGTAATTATTGAAACTGTAATAGGAAAGGACCTCTGAAGGTCAGCTGGTCCAACCCCTACTCAACAATGCGGAACTTGGAAGTTACGTTGTGTGGCTCAGAGGTTTGTGTGTCATCCTTTCCATATAAAAAGTATTGCTAGATTTATTTACAAATAATGTTCTACAAATTGTTGAATTCTAAACAATTACAGATTTTTCTAGTATTGGAGCTCTTGCACATCTGAAGGTTCTTCAGTGCTTTTGTGTCATTTGACAGACTTAGAAAATTTGGGGTATAATAATGCTGAAAATAGAAAGTATCAAAGGTGTTGATTAGTAGGCAAAAAGAAATGTTATAGTGATAGGGCTCAGGAGTAGTGTTTTAACAAATAAACACAAAGAGATGTGTACATTTCAACATTTATTATAATATGGTTAATGCAGCATATTATTTACCTGCAGAATAAAGATCGAAAAGGAAGATAAGGAGCAGAAAAAAAAATAAGAAAAGTAACTGCACAATATCAAAACTTTTTAAATTAAATTCCTTCATTTGAAATAGATATGTATTATAGAAAAAATTCTGAAAGATTGACATGTAGAAGTAATATAATTTTTAAAGTCTAAAAATATATCGCTCTTAGTTATGAAAGAGAATATTTTATTCTCCTCTAAATGCCTCTCTCTTTTTTTTTTTTTTTTTCCTTTTTATTTTCTACCAGACGTGCAGTAAACATGGTGGGGGTAAAATATTTTCCTCCCATAAGTCCATCAGTTAATATCCCGATAACTTTCATAGTGTTGACTGCTGTGCAGGTCCAAGGCGGTCATCATAGCAAGAGGTGCTTTGCATTGGGTTGTCATTGGCTACCAAGGCAGAAGGTTTGGGCTGAGGCTGTGCATCGGGTTGGAGTGTTGTCCTCCTCAACGTCTGGACTGGGCTTACTACCTCTGGCCAGCTCCTTTGGAGTCCTACCTATGGAAGCACTGGTCCCAGGCAGTCAATCTAGCTCACTTGCTTGCCTGCAGTGGTCCTGCAATGGCCCCTTTGCTGCTTCTAAGGGAACCTGGAAAATGAAAGCTGCTTTTTAGAACCTGAGGCTCCCACAGCTGTTCCTAGGCTTCTATTTTTGTGATCTTAGAAGGGGGGCAGAGGTAAGCAAAAGTGATGGGAAAAGTGGCCAGACTCCTCCCTGGATCTGCAGTGTTCCTCCTGGAATGGGAGAAGTTGTTATTACTGTTTGTTTGGTGGGTTTTTTTCCTAGCAGCAAGGAAAAAGAGACAGTTTGTCTCAGTGGACTGTGGAGGAGTAGAAGAATAGAAAGAAAGGTGAGCTCGTATATATATTTTATATATATATATATATATATATAGCTAGCAAAAGAGAGGAGGCTTGGGCTTGAAGGTCAGATGCAGTACCTCAGCCACAAACGTCACCTGTGATTTTAGTAAATTGCATAACCTTGGCTATCTTGAAGCCCCATCTGTAAAATGTGACAAGCATACCTGCCTCACTTGAAGCACAGTGTAGGTAAAGCTCATTCATGTGATGGATTCAGGTGTTGATATTCCATTGATGAGGCTGACACAAATCCGTGTAGAGAGAGGTCTGTTGCTTTCTGGAGTACTAGCTCTATATTCTAAACCCTTGGGAAGGGGAAGGAAATCTGCTTCAAGGACTTGCCTTACTGTAAATGGAAGGTAATTTACTGGGTGATGGGAGAAGTTTAAAGAGAACTAATTTAAACTTGTGATCTTTTTAGGCTTCTCAGTGGCTGGTTTTCTTTAAGTGTTACAAGCATGCCTTCCCTTATCCGTACAACTCTGAAATAGTGGCGTAGGAATAGACGAAAGAAGGTAAAAGCATGTCTTCCTGCATCAAGGCTTCTGCAGTTACAGCATCAGATTTTTTACAGCCTGTGAGTTCTGGAATGTGTTGCAAAACTATTGATGCTTTTTTCCTTTTAAAACCCAGGAATCTGTTGTCCATCCCTTGGGAAAGTTTTAGTCCGTGCAAAGCTCGGCATAAGCTTTAGTCCTCTGAGTCTTTCTGAAAGCAAGCGAGTTTCCTTTGAGTGAATGCTGGAGCTGTGTACTACTCTTACTGCCATACGTGAAAGCTGGCAGTTTGGCTGGTAATGCGATATTTGTGTAAGGCTACGCAGCTGCTGGCGCATGGGAGAAAAACAAGGTGAGGAACCTCTGCCACTACTCCAGAATGTCAGCTTTATTTACAGGAACAGCAGCAGGCTTCTTCAGCTTACTTATGTTAACCACCTTTTCAATCCTTTCCTTAGTGAACAGGACTATTTAAAACTTCAATAGAAATCTGCATTCAAAGAAGACAACTAACTTTTTATTGCATAACTTAAAGATATCACTGATCTTTCTCCCTCCCCCACACCGACAGAGCTGTCAAATTGAAAACATTTTCAGCGTGGAGCACAAGCCTACTCCTTTCAAATCTCGTCAAAATTAACTTGAGAACACTTTTAGAGGGAGAGAAATGCTGCAGAGAAACAGCTGCAGCGTGCTTGGTCTTGGTTTCTTTTGGGGGACCCATGGAACTCTTGAAGTTTAGATCCCTGAAAGGCAGTGAATATTAAGAAGTAAAAATGAACACAGCTAATGGTGAAATGACACTTTCTTGGTTGGGCTGATTTCAGTGGTCAGTTGATAGAGGCAAGCAGATTTGTAAAGGAGTTTTACTGCTGGCATGGAGTCTTATAGTACATGTGTCCTCCAAGAAAAGGCAGGTTAGAACAAAAGTTTCAGCCATGGTAACAGAAATGCTGAAGGAGAAATGTTCAGCTGTGTTTGTCAGTAGGTTACAAATACATGATTCAGCTCCCTCCAACAAGTTCCTGAAGTCTCAGATAGAGGTTCAGAGGAACCTGTGAGGAAAGGAATGAGGAGTGATTGTGTTGATCTGAGTTAAACTACAAAAAAGGGAGAAAATTCTGGACTGCTTGCATCTCAGTTTAGGCACTGTTCTCAGGCTTTACTCCTCCACGTTTAGGCTCTTGCTCTGAACTGCCCTCTAAGGTAGATTTTCCTTTCACATGTACAGCGTGCAGAACCTAGCAAGAACCCCCCTTCCTAAATCAGTTGCTTGTGTTTGTGCAGCAGCAGTGCTTCTCTTCAGGCAGAGAGGATCAGTTGTCCAATATTAGGTGGGCTGAATTTTGACTGAAGAGTTTTGAAATGCTTCTTGCCCTTTCCTCTTCCAAAGAGGTTTCCAGCCAAGAGATACCCCCCACATTACTTGTGCATGTCCTCTCACATCGCTTGCAACAGCACAGTGGATGGTGTTTGCAGTTTCTCTTGCTGTCTTGTGGTGGTTACCCATAGGTTGTCTGATCAAGAAGGGATGTGAATGGTGCAGCCAAGAATGCTTGGGAGGGAGGTATTGTAGAGGTGAAAGATCCTACTTTTCAAACTACACCCCCATTAACCCATACTAAGTACTGTGTGAGTGAAAACTCACTTCTTTTAAGACCATGGCAGTTTGATCTGTGCTTAGAAGAGGATGGCAGCATGGATTTGGATGGAGATGGCTAGAAACAGGTGTTTGTTTTCAAATTTTTCTTCTGTGAATTAAACTGTGACACTTCTGAGGGCCTTTTGGTAGATCTAGTGCTTCTAGGATTTTTTTCGTTAGGAATTATTTTTTTTTTCTTTTAGTAGCCACTGGATTAGCATCTAGGAATTTAAGGCATATTCACATGGCTGGTATCTACGTGAAAACATGAAACTGCCAACATCTGGGTGTATGGCACAGCTATTCTGTCATTTTCAAAGCCCAAACGCTTTCGGTGAGTGCAGGCTTGCCCAAGATACATTACTAAACATGTGCTGGGAGATGAGGAGCAGTTCCAATTTCTCATTTACACTTGTATCTTTCCCATGTTATTCTACATCCATCCAGGTCAGCGGGGAGCCATTGGGGTGGGGATGGGGAGGCCTGCATGAGAAGTTTGGCAGCTGGTAGGGCAGGCGTTCATTTCATTACAGGTTACATGTTCAAGGACACTGTCTGCAGTTCAGCAGTGACCTGGAACAAATTCTGCAGCATGAGGGGAAAAGAATGCTGCCCGAATGCCTTCCTAATGAGAGCAAAACAGAGGGAACCTGAGATAAATTCAGAACCTGAACTACTAAGCAGGAGAACCAATGGGGAAAGAGAAGCAATGGGAATTTGGCACGAGGTGGCAGAAACCCTCCCCCAGTGCATTTACCACACAAAGCTGTTGAAATGTTGCTCCCTTTATAGTGATAATGCAGCAGCCTTTTTAATGATGGTTGCTGTAGATAATGTAGAAGCCGTAATGAAATATAACCCAGGCAGTGAACCAGAGAGAGCTCCAGACTTGCTGGAGACTAAGAGAGAAGGGACAAGCACCAGAAATGACTGAGAGGATAAGTGGCTTGCTGAAAAGAGCTGAAGGACATCCAGTGATGAGACAGGTAGAAATTCACAGAGCAAAATGGAAGTAGATAGTGGGTCCCAAAAACATTTTAAGGAATTGTTCCTAACCAAACTTTGCAGACTCACAGGAAGTTTTGTGGAACAGTGTTCCCTGTGTCAGTTATTTCAGGAATAGCTTAATGCGTTATAGAGCAAGAGTTGCCGAAGAATTTTGGAATAACTGGGATTATATCAATCAATGAACATTTCAGGGGAAGGAACGGCAGTCTCTTCTGATAAGGTACAGGACTGATAGCTGTAGATTTACTTCTGACCTCGCATCTGCCAGGTCTCTGTGGCACCTTGGACAAGGTTCTCAGGGCCTTTTTCCACTGCTATCCCAGCAATGCCAGAACTCCTTGCAATCTAGAGTATAGTTTTCCATACAGTGTGACTGTTTTCCATGGCTTCAGACAGGCAACTAGAAGCACCATCTGGATGCATAGAAAATCTGTGGCAGGACTGGATTGAATGTTTAGGATCTTGCTCAGGCGCTGCTCCTAGGAGCATTTGTGCTCCCATCATTCTTACTGTGTATAAAATGGAATTAACATGCTCCAGCTCAGAAAGTGGTAGAGAGTTTTACTACATTAATGTGTATATACAGAAGCAGCATAACTGAACAGGTCATAAAATGTTCTCTTCGATTTGCTAAATACTGCATTTATTTAAAGAGCATAGATATAATGTCACAATACTTTTATTTTTTATGTATAGAAAATTGTGCATTTCACTTCAAGTATTCCAGGCATCTTGAAATCTTGGAAGTTTTATATAGTTTCAGTATCCTTTCAATTAACTTTCCTACCTTGAGAAGCTCTGAGTGTTGGAAGGGCTTTCAGGCAAGTATGTAAATGTTTGGTAGCTCCCAGGATTTGGCCCAGATTGTAAGAATATCAAAGGAAAAGTATTTCAAATCACAGGAAATATAGTATGACTACTAGGGAATTAATATTTTGTTTTACTTTAGAGCATAAGTTTTAGTAACAATATCTGCATGGGCTTAAAGTGCAGCATATATGTATGACCTTTGATGAACTTTGTTGGGGGTTGCTGTGACGTTGAACTCGCCCTTCTGCTCAATCCAAATGCTAGTCATCATTTCCATAGCGTGTTAATGTTCAACGGGATGGTGGCATTTCATTCCCGCCTCATCCCGGCTCACGTTACTGCTTTGGGGATATCTATTGTAACTCTTATCCTTCCGCACACTGTGCTGTCGTCACCACTGCTCTGGCTAATCCACTACTATTTGGCAAGAAAACTGTTTATCCATTCTGCATTAGGGCAGATAGCTGAAGTAAAAGCTGGAGGAGGAGGCAACCAGCGTAGTACATTGTGTTTGTTCTGCAGCGCATTAACATGCTAGCTGAGCTAACAAGAAAACGACCAAGCGATTTAGTCACTAGACTAATTTTGTCATGGGGTCTGACGACATACTCCCAAATGCGCTTACAAGGTTATTGTGATCAGTCAGAAAGCAGTGAAGACCGTATCTGTGTAGATTTCTGAACCATCCTGTGCTTTTTCTATACCTTGGCATGTGGAGAACCACTCACACCCTGATTACTAATGTTGAACTGCTTGAATCACTGTCTTAAAACATGAATGTTTATAGCTCAGTGTCTCCATTTCCTCTAGTTTTTGCTATCTTTATGTTTGTTTTGGCTGCTAATGGCTCAGACAGCAGCCTTTTTGGCTACCATGAGCCCCAGTGCTGTGTAGGAAGAGAAACAAGCTAAGGACCGTCCATCTGAGGAACAACTACAGACAGTATTCACCCTACAGCCTTCCTTTTTTAGGGTTTGTGGTGGAGTGGGGTTTGCACTCTGCATTTTTTTTGAGTATGTTGGTTTATTTCATTAACTATTTAAGCTAGGAAAAAAAACCAAATCAAACCAAAACCCAATTGCTGTATCTACCCTCAGGAAAAAGAGAAAAGAAAATCATCAAGGGAAGTTTAATCCATCTGTCTCTCCACAAGTGAGATTGGCAAGTGTGAAAGAATGGATTAAAGCTTGTTACAACTCCTAACCATTCACTTGTTTAGACACATTACTTCCTCAACTAAGAGTTACTCACCATACTCTTACCTCCTTGAGTTCTTACTGATTAGAAAGAAGTGAGAAGGTTTTATTTGAAAATAGCCATGTCCCTATTCAGTACTTGTGCATTTGTAAATTTTTTGGATTAGTTTTCCCCCTAGGTTCAGTAGTGTCTCTCTTGTCCAGCTCAGCCCTATGATGAGAAAGGTTTTCGTTCTGCTGCTTTCCAGGTAGCTCCCTGGTGCTGCACTGTACCCCTTCCACCCGTGCATTTCTTACTGTTAAACGGGAGTAATCAAAGAGAAGAAAAACCCAACCACCCCCAAACTCCTACGCCCTTTGATGGTAAAGGCACTGTTTATATCTGAAAACTTAGGAGATAATACCCCTTGTAACTTTAATTCTGCCACCACGTCTGTGTGCTTGATAGTAACCTTCATGTGAACGACAACACACACTGTTGTTTCCCCCCACCCCCTTCGCAGGGATCCCCCATCCCATCCCTGGTGCACGCTGTCCTGCCTGCGCTGGAGCCCGCCAGCCCTGCCTGCCACTGTGCAGCTGTCCCTGGAGCTGGGGGGGAAGAGCGGGCAGTGACCAGCTGCGCCCAGGAGGCACTGAAAGAAGTGGAACAGAAGGAAGAAGCTGCAGTTCAGGCAGTGGGAAAGCTTTGTTTCTGGGCAGTTTTGATTGTTGTGGGTTTTTGTCCTTAAGTCTGCCAAGAAAAAGTGAAATAATTGTAATTTGGGGGAGAATACAGTCCTTATTTCCACACCTCCCACCCCCCACCCCGTTACTGATTGGGAATGATGCAGAGAAACATGCTTAGTCAGAGGGAATGTCTAGAGATCTTACTAAAGACTCTCCACAAGCTTCACTGAGCTTAATGTGGTCAACAGATGGTGACTTACTACTGCTTCTAATACTGTCCTTTCTGAGTGAATGTTCACAGTGTGACAGCAAGCAACTGTGGACCTAATAGGAGCTCCTGGCTAGATTCGCATTTCTGTTGCAAGCAATGTTAGAGCTTTTTCTCCTAAAAGAAGTTTCACCTTTTTATAAATAATGAAAAATGCAAGGCAAGCTCAAGATTCAACATTTTAGTTGAAGTGAGATCTCAGATGCTCATTAACATTAAACAAGAGTATTAGGTTAATCTCAGCCTCGTGAATTCCTCGTGACCACAGTGTGCTCTCTAAGGCCTTGTACTTGACAATAGTCTCCTCACGATATGCAACTGCGAAAAAAGAATGAATATATTTTGTTCATTCTTTTTTTCCAATTGCAAATATTTCCTTACTCTCACCTTATTTATGGAACTACTTATTCTCTAGCATTTTTCAAACTTCCAGCATATTTTTGAAAACCCTTATTATTAGTCTTAATACTCCTAGCTATTTGTGCTTCATTATTCCTTTATGCACTTCAAGTACCATGGTTATATTCCTTTGATTTTTCTTTTTAGAAGTAACAATGCTGTAGGTTTATGCTCCCTGTAATTTTTAGAGCTCCATTTGTACTTGCAATTAACTAACCAACTTGTCACTCAGACTCATTGGTTTTGAAATTCTGTGCTTAATTTTGCATAATGGGACACACTCCCCCTGAGCCACCTTCATTGCATCTTTAAAGTTTAGCCAAATTTTAACAACTTAACAGCATATCGTTAATAAGCTTTGCCAGTTTATTTCACAGATTACACAGTTTATTTTATTCATATTTCCAGCTGAATACCCTCCAAGAACTGTACTAGATGGTAAATTCTGATCCCCAAACAGTCCCTAACTCAGATCATCTCTGCTGTGTAAAACATTTTCGAAACTCTTTTGCTTTCTGTTGTCTGCAGCTCAGACTGCTGTGAAAGCAGAACTTCTGCAGGACTTGAAGAAGGGCTTCTCATATGATGTTTGCATACTCTGCTCTTCTGAGGTTATATTAAATTATCTGAGTGCATTATTTCTAACCTCACAACAGTCCCTTGCCCAGTAGTGACCACTGAGGTTACTTCCTTCATTCGGCAGTTTCTGCAGAAACATGAGGGCTGAATCACAGCAGCGTAGGTCTGCTGTGAAGGTGATCATAACAGTCAAAACCAGCTGAAGATACGCCCGAGGGTTTGTCTAGAGTTCAACTCATTAGCCTGAAATGGGGCCAGTGCTGCTCCACTCTCTTGTGATTTCCAAAATAATTTTAGTTGATGTTAAACATGATAGATCAGGGGGCTTTCTTTGCCAGCTGTGGGACTAAGCAGAATCACCTTGGACTCTGCTTCACATGGCCTCTTCTTTAGCTTGAAGACTATTCCTCCCCCTCCAAATTGCTGCCTAAGAACTACATTCAGGGACATATTCCTTCTCAGTTTCTTTTCTGCAGAGCCAATACTTTAAATAAGCCAAATTCTCTTTAGCATCCTCTTGCAAGGTAAACTTGCCAGTTCCTCTGCTTTTCATAGCATGATTCTGTTGTTGGACTATTTCCTTCTTGTATGCAAGTAACCAGAAGTACACACAGCATTGCAGATGAGAAATATGTGTGTCAGATGTCTCATTCGACACACTGTCACATCACATTTGCCTCTTTTAGGCTGCTTGATCCATGGTGGCTCACTGTCATCTCTGAATCAAACCTGCGATTACGTCCCTCTCGTCTCCTGTGTTGGTTCCAAACAATAAATTTGTGCTTTTGGGTTCTGAAGTTTATCACTTTACGTTCATGTTACTGCATTTCAGTCTGTTTCTGAACACTCTGTTTTTTCCTGAATGATACCTCAATGACATAGGTATTGGTGAGAATCAGGGCTTGGTCTTTTAAGCATATTTCATCCTCTTGTGCCTATTTTTTGTGCCAAAGTCATTATAAAAAATGTTGGTGTCAAGATTAAGTCTGAAGGAACTCTATTAGATCTTCGGCAGCTTGGAGTAAGGCTTACGTAGTGTCTGCTTCAGCTATATTCCCCCACGTAGTATTTTGGTATCAATCACCATTTTAACAACTTCCCCTAATGGCACATCACCAAATAGTTTATTAAAATATGAATAGATAACATCTACTCTGTTCTATTTCTCCAGAAAATTAGCTATCGTGTGTAAGAATAGGCTATTCTGGCACTACCTGCCTTCGATAAATGGTAATGTTATCAAATTCCCTTTTTGTCTATGTCTTTAATTGTAATTTATGTTGGTTTTAAAGATTTTTATACTACTGGGAACAAGCTAATATAATATTAGGCCTGAAGTTTAATTTACAGCAACTTCACATCACCTTCTCTTTTAAATGCAGATGCTATGCTTGCTTCCTAGTGATGTAGTATCATTGCTTTCTGTAGAGGCAGTTCTAGAGGGATTCACTATAGAAAGAATTTATTGTATTAAAAATTTATTCTCCTGGATTTGAAATTTCTTATATTGGGTGTTTTAGTGTTCTGGGATGGAGATTCTCTAGTTCCTACTGAGCAAATTGCAGCAAGCACGCTTAGGTTTTTTTCCATCTCAGTTGTGTTTTCTGTTCTTTTCTTTTCTATACACAAGTAGTGGTTTTCAGTTTAGACCCGCATTGCATTTAGCTTGTCTGCCAAATCATGTAGATTATCTGCGTTGCCTATTTAAAACAGGTACAGGCATTATCTTCTAATGGCAACAATTGAGATACTATAGGTATGGTCATCAGACTGAATGATGATGATAGCAAAACTATCTTTATTAGACCTCATGTAACATTTGCCATGAAGTGTGGTAGTAATTGCAAAATTTTCTTTTTCTTGGATTGATACTGATGAGAAACTGATGGACTCTTCATAGTGTTACCTAACATTTGCCTATGAGCATATTCAGATGTTGCCGCTAATTCAGTGTTGTGCACATAGACATTAAGGTTGCGAGGCTATATAGGGAGAAAATTAGAAAGGCGAAAGCCCAGCTAGAACTCAAGCTGGCCACTGTTGTAAAACACAACAAAAAATGTTTTTATAAATACATTAGAGATAAAAGGAGGGCCAAGGATAATCTCCATCCTTTATTGGATGCTGGGGGAAGCATTGCTACAAAGAATAAGGAAGAAGCTGAAGTACTTAATGCCTTTTTTTGCCTCAGTCTTTAATAGAACGACCAGTTACCCTCAGGGTACTCAGCCCCCTGAGCTGCAAGACAAGGATAAGTAGCAGAATGCAGTCCCCGCAGTCTGGGAGGAAATGATTAGTCACCTGTGCTCCACTTAGACACATGTAAGTCTATGGGGCTAGATGGGATCCACTCAAGGGTACTGAGGGAGCTGATGGAATAGCTGGCCAAGCTGCTTTCCATCATTTATCAACAGTCCTGGCAAACTGGAGAGGTCCCAGCAGACTGGAGGTTAGCCAAGGTGACACCCATCTACAAGAAGGGCAGGGAGGGGGATGCAGGAAACTACAGGACTGCCGGCCTGACCTCAGTGCTGGGGAAGGTTTTGGAGCAGATCATCGTGAGTGCCATCAGGTGGCATGTGCAGGACAACCAGAGGATCAGGCCCGGCCAGTTTGGGTTTATGAAAGGCAGGACCTACTTGATGCACCCGATCTCCATCAACAACAAGATGACCCTCCTAGTGGATGAGGGAAAGGCTGTGGATATCGTCTATCTGGACCTTAGTAAAGCCCTTGACACCATCTGCTACAGCATTTTCCTGGAGAAACTGGCTGCTCATGGCTTGGATGGGTGTGGTCTGCCCTGGGTTAAAAGCTGGCTGAGCCCAAAGCATGGTGGTGAATGGAGTTACATCCAGCTGGTGGCTGGTCACAAGTGGTGTTCCCCAGGGCTCAGTACTGGGGCCAGTTCTGTTTAATGTCTGTATCAGTGATCTGGATGAGGGGATCGAGCGCACCCTCAGTAAGTTTGCAGACAACACCAAGCTGGGGGGAGTGTTGACCTGCCTGAGGGCAGGAAGGCTCTGCAGGGGGGTCTGGACAGGCTGGGCTGATGGGCCAAGGCCAATTGTATGAGGTTCAACAAGGCTCAGTGCCGGGTCCTGCACCTGGGTCACACCAACCCCACACAGCGCTACAGGCTGTGGAAGAGCGGCTGGAAACTGCCTGGTGGGAAAGGCCCTGGGGGTGCTGGTTGACAGCCAGCTGAGCATGAGCCAGCAGTGTGCTCAGGTGGCCAAGGTGGCCAACGGCATCCTGGCTGGTATCTGAACCAGTGTGGCCAGCAGGACTAAGGTAGTGATGGTCCCCCTGTACTGGGCACTGGTGAGGCCACACCTCGAATCCTGTATATATCCTCTAATACCTTTGGCCCCCTCGCTTCAGGAGGGAGTAGAGGTGCTGGAGCGTGTCCAGAGACAGGCGATGGAGCTGGTGAAGGGTCTGGAGCACAAGTCTGATGAGGGGCGGCTGAGGGAACTGGGGTTGTTTAGCCTGGAGGAAAGGAGACTGAGGGGAGACCTTGACACTCTACATCTACCTGACAGGAGGCTGTAGCAAGGGGGGGGTCAGTCTCTTCTCCCAGATAACTAGCAATAGGACAACAGGAAGTGGCCTCAAGTTATACCAGAGGAGGTTTAGACTGGATATTAGGAAAAAATTTCTTCACCAAAAGGGTTGTTAAGCATTGGAATGGGCTGCCCACGGAAGTGGTGGAATAGCATCCCTGTAAGTGTTTAAAACCCACATAGATGTGGCAGGTAGGAACATGGTTTAGTGGTGGACCTGGCAGTCCTGGATTAACAGTTGGACTCTATGATCTTAAAGGTCTTTTCCAACCTAAACGATTCTATGATAACGTGCGATTACTTGGACGTATATATAGGTGAAGAAATGAAAACCTTGCAGAAAGAAATCTGACTGAGGTATTTGGAAAGTAGCAAGAACTGTTGCTTATTCATTTTCCTCTCGAGAGTTAACTGTGTTCAGGCCTTTTTCTGGTGAATCTTTTGTCCTTTCCATTTGGTCAAGAATTATGTACTTCCAGTAATATGTAGCTGACACGTGTGGTTCTGGATCAAACACTGATTCCTTTGGCCAGATTCTGTGAAGGTGTTTGAATGTCACCACTCTGATGGGATTAAGTATTCAACGAGAGCATAAAGATGATGTGTTCAGTGTTATCTGTACTGCTGAACAGGCTGTCACCTCTTATGCCAGATGGAGGGTTTTTCAGGATGTGTGTTTTCACTTCCAGATATGAATTACAATAATCAACTTAGCTGTGCTCTGCAAAGCTCTCCCTTTTGTTGCATAATTTTAACTTTCACCACAGCTGTTAAGACCCTCTGTGATAATAAATACATATAGCTCTGTTATAACAGAGGAATTACTACTTTCAGTAAGCTGCCTTTTGCAAGTTAGCTTTTTTAAAATTTAACGTGCTGCTTTTGCTGTGACAGTTCAGGACCCTGAGACCCAACAAGTTCCGTGTTAATGTGTACTATGCGTCCGTCGGTGAGTGCCATTCTCACTTGCAACATCAACATTAGAGCCAAGAATGCATGTAAGTTATATTTGGATGTAACTGTTGTTGCTGACTTCTCAACTTGCATGGGACCTCCTGGAATTTCTTTAAAGGCCTCTCTTTGATACTGATTACCCTCATGTAAATGAGGTTTATGACTCAGTTTCTGTGGTCATTTTTCAACAATACATAAATGCCTCTGTAATGCACACTGAAGACTGCAGCCCAAACCAGCTTGTTTTAACATTTAGGGAATGGAACATGTTTTACTGTCACTTTCTTTTTGCCTAATGCAGTTACTGTTCGATGAAGTAATTTTTAAAATATGCAGTGACCACATTTGAGTCAAATACCGATGTTGGACTTCAAATCCCTAATGAAGGGAAGAAACATCTGCTCTGTGGGTGGGAAGCTAGTACCCCAAGTAGTCCTTTCAGAAGTTCAAGGAAGCAGGCAAGATGAATATGCTTCATTTTCAAAGCGTTCTGATATGAGAATTTCTCAGGAGGATTAATTCTGTGAGGAGACTGTTTGACTTGCTACAAGTACAAAGACCTTTATTTCCTTATTTCATTTTGCACCTTTGTATAAACACCTCGAGAAATGATGGGATTTACTTCTGTGCTGCCTGTCTAGTGATAAGTATTTCTCTTTCATTTGGATGTTGAAAATAATGTGGTTTTTTGGGGGATCCACTTGGGAAGTAGACGGAAGGCCATGTGCCTGTTTACCATTGTCCAAGGGCTTGTAACCAAGTGAAGGGGTCTTCAGAATCACCTAAGAGTAATACAGTGTGTGCAATAACATAACAGTTTTGAGTCATTAGGACATAACTAAACCAGACTTTTGGATTTTTTCTCTACAATTGCTAGAACTGGAAATTACAATTTTCTTAAATGACTGTTCAGATCCTTATAGAAGCACCTCACTCTGAGAGCTGAGGCTTGAAGATAAATATAAAGCTGTTATTACAGATGTGATAAAAATGCCGCATTGTGTGCCAGTAGGTTGAGAGAAGGGTATTAAAGCAGGCTATTTTAACCTTCTGATAAGAAATTAAAGGCAGGCATACAGATTATTGTCCCCAGCAAGGGAAAATGACATTCCATTTGTAGTGCTTTTAGATCTTTATCTCCTTTTAATCTGTTTTGTCTTTTAACTTTCTTTTCACTGGTCGGCAGTGAATGCTATATCTTCTGCTGTAAATTAGACTACTTTCATTAAAATAAGGGATGCTATGTGTATTTATGTAAAATGAGGAACTGGTTCTAAATAGTATATTTTGTAGTTAGGTAATAGGAAATGAACCTGAATCCACAAGGCAACAACTTGTCACGGCAGTAAGCCTTTTTGAAAACTTGTGAATGAAAATTTAAAATTTTCCATCTGTTTTGGGTTTTAGAGAAAGCAAACAGGTATGTTTGTATTTTTTTCCTATTATTGCAAATTTAGCATGATTTATAATACTGATTTGACTTCGCAGTGGTGCACCATTACATTATTTAAACTTACTTTTTGAAACAATTTAAAAATGAGTCTTTAAGCAAGAGAACATACTGTTCTTGTAGATGTTCTGTTACAAAATCTTGAACTATTTAAAAGAAATATTTGTAAAGTGCTGCACAACTGTTGTGGATCATTACTACTCTGTTTTAAATTCTTCAACCTCTTCGAGGACAGATGTTTACCTGACTGGTCCACGTTTTGAGGTATACAATGTAGGGATATATTTCATTTTCCAGAACTTGTGAAAAATTCAAGAAAGCTTTTTATTCATTCTCTTGCTTTTGTTCTCTACAATGCTTTTCACCATGAAAGAAAGGGAGAATTTCAGATAAAAGTACTCCTTAAAGTATAAGTTACATAATTATTATGCTTTCCAAGCATGGTTGTGTCTGACCACAGATATTGGTAGCAAAACTTCCTTTGGCTTTCAAAGTATGTGTAGATTGTTGGTATACGCAATTACTTTGACTTTGTAGTGTCTTGAAAGATCTGGCCTGATTATATGTGCACAAGAAAAATATTGACGGAGACAAGTGACTTTCCTGTCATGTTCCAGTACAGTTTATACACCTTTCGTGAGGTCTGTTTTATCTTCTTCCTGAATATTGGCTTTGCCAAAAGTCTAATATAAGATTATACCCTTCAGCTTAAAGTTTTTTGGTTTTTTTCCCTCACAACCCTGATGCTTTTTCTCTGTCCATCCTTCAGTCTCTAGACTGAAACTGTAAAGCTGACTATGATTCTATTTACCTAAAAGGCTTGTTAGGAAGTTCTACTTCTTTTTCAGTACAGCTAAGGCAGAGTTCAAAGAATTTAATCCCTCCATGTAGACAAATGGGTCTCAAAACCAATGCCCCCCCCCCCCCCCCCCCCCCAAGTGTGGGTTTAAGTGTTACTGAGATGGGGAGGTTGCATTAGGATGTCCAAACTGTATCTGGAGAGCAAAATGAGGAAGGTGGGTGATAGCAAGAGGAAAATCAGAATGTTGCAGGTTCCAGTTGTGTATGTATTTAAAAATGTCAAAACTGTAAGCCCTTCTGTTTTTTACAGCAGAAAAAAATACCTGTTTCTTAAATTGGGGGTTGGAGCTTTTCCTTCTGCTTTTCATACATGACTTCTTTCTCTTCCCCTCAAAGATTCACATCTGTGAAATAAACCTAGTTTCTTCCAAGTTCTTGTCCTGAGACAACTTGAAAATTGGGGTCAAATGTTGAAGTCAATTTTCACTGGAAAGGAGGAGGGGAAGGAGACTGGGTAAAATGATAAGGACTAATAAAAAATTGCCTTTCTATCTCTAAGTTTAATGGGAGACTTAAATACTCTGCTGTGAAGATTTGAAAGTTCTTATTTTCTATTTGCCAAGAGTACAGTAAATAAATTACTGGAGGGTGTTCTGGGGGAGGGACTATGCACTCTTGCCTGCAGAAGCTGTCCTGGTTTGACAGAGGAGGTCTGAAATGCATGGATCCTGGCTTGCAAATATGAGTGCTGTAATGTGGTGATTTCCTCAGGTATATTTAGTTTTTTGGAACAGCTGTAGCAGGAGACATTGTAGAGTTTTTTATGGATATTCCATGACCAGAGGCTTGGATATTTTTTTTAAAGAGAAAAAAAAAAATATTCAAATGCCCTTGGGCAGTAAAGAGAATTTAAATTGGGTGCTGAGATTGCAGCACAATGTGTATGTATGAGTGCTCTGACCAGTCGCTGACCATTTCTATATTGGGTGAAGAGTTCTCACAAGTTGTGAGTCTAGCCCTTGCTTGTCCTACTTCGTTCTTACAACTGTGCAAAGCAAATTACATTGTGTGTGTGTGGCTTATTCTCTGTTTCAATACAAGGAGAAAAGTCTGGAATGTGAAGGAGGGTTTGTTTTACTGGAAACTTCCTTGTCTTCCGTCGTGTGTCTCTTGTATAGAAAATAAATAAATTTCAAAGCTGGTTTAATCCAAGCACAAGAGTTTTCATTGTTCAACAACTGAACTGAGAAAAAAAACCCAACAACCCAAACCTCACACAGCTTTACTCGTCATTTGTTTAATGTAATGAGCACAGGATTTTTTTTTCCCCAATATGAAGTTCTTAATTGTAACATCGTGAAAAAATAATCAGCCAAGTAAAATGACTGCAGATGACTGTTGACCTGAACTATAGGAAGAAAGCAAAGATTGCTTTTCTAAGACAGCGTCTAAAAAAATTGAGAGAAAAGCCTTTTGGTGGACAAGCAAGGTAGTTCTTATGTGCTGAGAATGGGAATGTGATGCACTGATTTGTAAGGCTGATGGTAGAAGACAGGTTTGCCAAGCCTTCAGGATTTAGATAGATACATCAGGTTTTGCATAGCAGGCTTAAAATTGTATAAAGTCACTACAAAGACTGGGGTATGGAAATAATAACTGTGTAGCTTTTAATACTTGAAGTCATTTAAAATTTTATAATAAATGGAACTTCTGAATAGTGGTATATGTAAATACAGATCATTAATTTTAAGTGAAATTGTGGAATTGGGAAGACTAATTTTCCCCAGAGTTAACTAAAAACCATATTTCTTTCCAGTATGCTCCTTAAAGTTCAGCTTAGAGAAAACCTTACTAAATTAGCCGTGTTCTTTCATAATGGCTGCAGAAATTGTTTTTTGCCTGTTACATGTTTACGCATGTAGTGTTTTACAAGTAAGTATGAAGGCATTTCTCTTTTCACGAGAAGTGAAAAGTCCAAGGTCGTGACCCTGTGGAGATACTTGTGTGTGATTCACAGAATCATCCAGGGCATAAGGCCACAAAGGACATGATGCCCTGTGGGATTTGTTTTGTAATACAGGTGGCTTCACGTTACCCATCTTAACTGTCTTGTACTGTTTCTTTGGCCAAGCAGATCTTCCAGAGAAGCGCTCAAATGTGATTCAAGGATCTCGAGGGGTGGAGAGTCTGCCGCTTCTCTAGGTAGCTCATTCCAGTAATTAATCATCTCCTCTGTTGAGTGTTTGCACCCTATTTTCAAATTGCACCTGGCTTTGGCTTTCAGGCACAGGCCTAGTTCTCTGCTGCCCGAGCTATCCCGCTTTAGCTCGGAGCATTATGAAACATCTCAGTGATCCTGGTGAAACATCTCCTGCTCTTGAATATGCATGAAACTCTTGTTTATGCCTGTGCATGCTTTGGGATAGAGCAATTGTTGCTGTCCTTCAAAGCAGGAACTAAAATTGCATGTTACTTACAGTAGGATAGGAGAAGGGCCCACATTTTTTTCTGTTTCCTACCTGCCTTATATTTGTGCAAAGACCAGCTGTGACCTAGCTTTGTATGATTTTATTATGGAAAAAAACCCACCCCACTTTATTAGGCTTTTCTTTAATCTGTGATAATTAAAAGCAGCATTTGCCTTTTATTTCTAGAAAGATGGTTGAGGGGAAACAATTTTTCTGCTTTTACTGTGAAGTGCTTCTTACATACGCTTGGTGTAATATGAAACTGACCCAAATGTGTCTTAATAGTATAGCTTGTGTATGCTACAAAACCAGTACGGCATGCCCTTACCTGACCCGTACTGCATGTATAATTTCTTGCAGATCTAAGATTCACTCTTTGTTTGCTTTCCCGATGCACACGAAGACTTTATACTTTATATTTGCATCATGCTGTTTGTTGTTGACTGAAGTCCTGTATTTTTAAAATACTTTAGGTGTCAGGAAGGCATTTCCTATATCAGCTGGTTTGCTTCCACACATCCTGCATCAAAATATTATTTAAAATTAAAGTGTGAGGGGCTTTTGACTCTTGAATTACGCCAATTTTAATTTTGTTTTTAAAAGTTATCTTGTAGACCAATAATTTATTTTCAAGTTGAGCATATTAATCTGTCTCAGACAGTCATCCCTGATCTGTGTTGAAGGGAGGCACAGGTGCACCTACATCAGACAACATGAGGTGTGCACTCCACACACACTTCTGCTAGCAGTAGCACAAATTTGCTTAAACCTGCTGGGAAATCAGCTCTTGTCTAAACTTTCCTTGTAAGAGAGGGAAAAAATGTGTTTTCTTGCTAACACCTAATGGCACATATGGTTCATAATGTACAGCTCAAGTAAAACAGACTTTCTGAATGCTGGATAAGTCACCTGTGACACTTCACTGTTGTGTTAAGGTATTACTGAATTTATATAATTGTGTGCATAATTAGTTTCCTTTAAGAAAACCTGATCATGAGATATATTGCTTAACATTTGTGCTATTTTTGCCTGGATTGGAATTTTTTAATGGTTCTCAGTTATACCTGAGTCATGACACTGCAGGTGACTAGCAGCAGTATAGGTAGTCATGAAGCAGAGCTTTGTAGGGCAGCTGCTTGCACCCACTGTTTTCAGTAGCCTAGCAGTAGTTGTACCTCATGGAGCCTATGCTCCCTATATAAAAAAATTGCCTCGGTGTGTCTCCCAAGCCAAGGTATTCCTGAACCCAGTCTCAGGCAGTGCCAAGTGAAGGAGGTCAGAAGAATGCCATTCAGCAGGAGAAGTTGCCTATAGGAGTCTTTGGGGATGCAAGCCCCTAGAAGTAGCATGGTTGTCTCCTATGACAACTTGTTTCCTCTTCAGCTTCTGGCCTTGTTATTTGGAGGAGCCAGAATAGATGTGTGGTGAAGTGGAGCTTCTTGCTGTCCTAACCCAAGAGCATATCTTTTAGTAGTCCCATGCTGGTTTAATTTCTCCTGCAGCAACCTGCCAAGGATGGGGAACAACAGTGAGTCCCTTTTAACTCCATTGTGCATCCCACTACACTTTGCATGTACTAGGAATTAAGGGTTAGTTCTTGTTACGTACTTTAAATAGTGATTATGAAGGGTGTGTAGGAAATAGGATTCCCCTTCAAGAGAAAGGATCAGGTCATAAATCTTGATGTTCATAACTCACATGAAGCTGTAATGCTGCACCTCACATACACTGTGCCAATGTGGGAGCATAAAGTATTGTCAAATCTCTGATCAGCCTGTGGACTGATCAGACAGGAACAGGGAGCTCAGAATTCCTTCTGTTGATGTCTGACTTGCACACTGTTGTACAAGTCATCCAAGTTTATGTTTACCGAAGTGTTTGCACTAATTTGCCATACCTAATGTTTAAGAACATGGTGCTCAGGGGAGCTGGCAAGCTGAATTTTTCAGGTAGGTAGGCAAATTTTGTTCTAAGATGTGGACCATAAACTGGGACCCCAAATCTGAGGTATGCAGAACAATTATTATTAAAAAACTACATTCATAGAATGTTCTGGTATCTAAAACCCAGTACAAGGTTTGAGTCCCTTTGTGCTATGAACGGTACAGAACTAATCCAAATGGCCTGATAGCCTTCTATGATGGAATGACTGGCTGGGTAGGTGAGGGGAAAGCAGTGGATGTTTTCTACCTTCACCTCTCCAAGGCTTTTGACACTGCCTTCCATAACATCCTCATAGGTGAGCTCAGGAGGTGGGGGAGATGAGTGGGCAGTGAGGTGGACTGAGAGCTGGCTGAATGGCAGAGCTCAGAGGGTTGTGATCAACGGCACAGAGCTTGGCTGGAGGCCTGTAGCTAGTGGTGTTCCCCAGGGGTCACTACCGGGTCCAGTCCTGTTCAGCTTACTGATCAATGACCTGGATGAGGGGACAAGGTGCACTCTCAGCAAGTTTGCTGATGATACAAAGCCAGCAGGAGTGGCTGACACACCAGGAGGCTGCGCTGCCATTCAGTGAGACCTGGGCAGGCTGGAGAGTTGGGCAGAGAGGAACCTAATGGAGTTCAGGAAAGGCAAGTGTAGGGTCCTGCAGCTGGGGAGGAACAAGCCCACGCACCATTACAGGCTGGGGGATGACTTGCTGGAAGGCAGCTCTGTGAAGAAAGACCCAGGAGTTCTGGTGGGTGGCAAGCTGCCCATGAGCCAGCAGTGTGCCCTGGTGGCCAAGAAGGCCAATGGGATCCTGGGGTGCATCAGGAGGAGCGTGGCCATCAGGTCAAGGGAGGTGATCGACCCCCTCTACTCTGCCCTGGTGAGGCCCCATCTGGAGTGCTGGGTCCAGTTCTGGGCTGCCCAGGTCAAGGGAGAGAGACAGAGAACTACTGGAGGGGGTCCAGTGGAGGGCTGTGAAGATGATCAAGGGACTGCAGCATCGCCCTTATGAGGAAAGGCTGAGAGAGTTGGGCCTGTTCAGCCTGGACGAGAGGAGACTGAGAGGGGATCTTACCAATGTCTACAAATATCTTAAGGGTGAGTGTCAAGAGGATGGGGCCAGGCTCTTTCCAGTAGCTCCCAGCGACAGGACAAGGGGCAACAGGCACGAACTGAAACACAAGAAGTTCCATCTGAATGTGGGGAAGAACGTTTTTACCTTGAGGGTGACAGAGCGCTGGAACAGGCTGCCCAGAGAGGCTGTGGAGTCTCCTTCTCTGGAGACATTCAAAAACCCACCTGGACACAACTCTGTGCAACCTGCTCTAGGAGAACCTGCTTTAGCAGGGGGTTGGACTGGATGATCTCCAGAGGTCCCTTCCAACCCTGGCCATTCTGTGAAAAGGTATGAGTTCTCTGTAAAACGTCAGTTTCTATTTCAGAGTGTACAGAGGCGCTTAGTAGCAATTTGCTCTTGACTCTTGTGATGGTGGCCTGTGTTTAAAGAGAGGTGTTATTAATCAGTCATTTGTAACAAAATCTTGGATGTAGGCTGTGCTGCCTTAAAACTTCTCCAGCAAGGGTAGGCATGTTTAAGACAACTCACTGAGAAAACTGCAGAAAGTCTTAAATAAATTACTTACAAAAGACAAAGAGCTGCATGTAAAATGAAATGAGACAGCTTGTCAATGTATTTAATGCACTACTTACAGCTGGCATTTCAGATTATTTGGAACACTGAGAAGTATGGGACACGTCAAGGTAGTTTGTGTGTGAAATTAATATTTTAATAAATATTTTTGTTCTTTTTGAAGGACAGTCTTATGGGCTTGCCTATTCTTTTTTATTTATTTATTTATTTAAAACTTCTCTACCTTGTCCCCTAGTCATTGGCAGCTGAAAGCGAGTAATGATCAAATGTCCTCTGTTTTCAGTACCAAGTGATTAGTATCCAAATGAACACATCAGAGCAATGTATTCTGTCTGTAATAGTCTCCTGGCTTGCATTTTAGAAGCATTTTCTTTTATAAAGAAAAGTTGAGTACCCTGCCTGTGTATCCGTGGTAGGGCTTGGAAGTGCCTAAGAAGGGTGGAGTTGAATTTACAGTCAGCTGCACAGTGTGGGAAAACGGAGTCCTGGAGCTGGAACCCAAATGTTGTTGCTTCTGTGCAATTTACCGAGAGGAATGTTGCTTCTGCTTTCTGAAGGCATTTCTCCTCCTAAAAGTCATTCAGGATTTTAACAGTTAGTGCATCACAAGATATATAGTCAGTGATGCAGGTACTCACTTAAAATAAAAAATGTCATCTTTCAGTAGGGCTTCTGTTTTAATCTGCGAGCTTCAGGCAAAAGCCTTGTATACCTTTCCTTGGGGTTTCCTTTCAGTATCACGCTCTTGCCTGTTGTTAGCTGAAACATCATTTAAGCTGCTCTAACTATGAGGTGGTATGAGAGTTAAGCTCCACCATAAACCAGCATGTAACAGTAACAGCATGTCCCAACCCAAAGCAAAAGCAGGTGATGGCCACCTAGTTTCTTGCTGGAGAGATGGTCATGGCTGGGTGTGCAGCTGAGACGTGGGGCAGGAGGAGGAGCAAGAGAACTGCAGAAACTGGATGAAGATTCTAAACTTGGGTCTCCTAATTACACATGTGGATGAAATGGCTATGAAAAGGTGGTGTGGACCCCTCCCAGTGCAGGAAGAAACTGTGTCCTTTTTGCCTTTCATTCCTCAGTTCCATGGAAAGCTGAACTTGGACGTTATTGGAATTGTATTGGGATTTCATCCTAGTGGCCTGTTTCCTATCAGTCCTTCCCTCAAAGGATGCAAACTGCAGCACCTCAGAGAGCCTAATGGGACTGTATGCACAGACTACTAATGGTCTGACTGATAAGTGACTACTAATGAGATGACTTGTCCTTGTCTGGGCCACCATCCTCCTGTCATTTTGACATTAATAGGTATGAGATGGCACCTCTGCAGATCAGGATACCTATGATACTTGACAACCGGTGAAGCTGTTTTTGAAAGGAGTTCTCTCTGATGAAGAACAGGGTGGGTGGAGATCCCTTGTTTAGCAAACCCAGGCTTTACAGAAAGTAGTATTTTCTGCCCATGGGGAAATTACTCCTCCAGCCTTGCTAGATAACACTGTCTGTTAGAGAAATAGTTTCTGAAAACAGGAAGCTTAAACTGGAGGCTGAAGTAAGAGGGAGATCCATACTAAAGAAAACAAATGAAGGAGGTGTTCTTCTTTGGGATACAGGCCAGAATTTCATATGGATTGTCTGAGGCGTGCCAGGACACTGTCTTGGGAGTGATTACATATTTCAGAGAACATGTTCCTGCTCTTGCGTTCACAGTGGCGCACAGTAATTATACTGCCCACTTGTTTTGCCTTGCTGGAACTGAGATGAGGAGAATCTAGTAAAATTATTTTTTCTTCGGAGGCAACTGAACCACACAGTTTGGATACATGGCTGTAAATGAGTTTTGCCTGAATTTGAGGAGATTAGCAATAGTATTGAATCATTTCAGCCCAATCTTTGATGTTGCTATTGTTATTCCAATTATTATTATTTAAGATAAAAAGGGAAGGAGCAAGAGACCCGCTGTGACAGTTTATCTTACAATAACTTCATTGTAAAGACAATTGCAGTTTTCCTACTGCTGCTTATTTACCAGACCAGTATCTCACACAGTGTGAGCTCACGTCTCTCCTGTTCTGTAGGCATCATTGTAGGAGCTGTCTTGTCTGTTGTTGCTAGCCATTTGATCCAGAATTTGAATGGTTTATATAGCACCGTAAGCTACATGAATGCTTTGAAACCTAAGTATCCAGGTCAAACCTGCTTACTTGAGAAATTGAGGGCTGAACTCCCTTTCCGATATACAAAGACATTATGTATTTGCAGGGGGAAAAAAGCCTTTCAAAAGAAAATTGTCTTTCAGTCCTGCAATTAACAATTGCCTAGGCAAAGAACACCCTTCCTTGGTAAAAAATGACTCACCACAGGTAATGAGTTCTGCCCTGCTTTTCCCTATTCAGTGGTCGAGCACAGACTTTTCATACAAAGCTACGTTAGCTGCTCCCTTCATTGTTCAGAGCTCCATTTTAACCTAAGTGGGATTTTCATGCAAGTATTTGAGGAAGAAAGTGTTCCACCTTGAGACAGGGGTATTTCAGTTTGTGGCAATCACGTGTTCTCAGGTCTGGAGATATTTCCCTCTTCTTTCTCTTGAAAGAGTTGTAGACATTTTGGATGATGTAAATCTCAGAGCACCTGTGCTTTTCTCAGTATACTACTGAGTAGCAGTTAGTAGTGTGGAGAGGATATGGAAATGTGGACTTCAGGTTTGCTTTGTGCTGCTGAGCAGCTCAGCCTGACCAAATCCACTGAACTGAACTTTGTTTGATTGCTGGGCTGTAAACTATCAGTAGTAAGTATGGATTCTAGGAGCTAATATTAATTGAGAAGGGTAAGAAAAAAGTTCAGGTATGATTGTTTATTTTCCATTTATTCTTAAGATGATTCTGGTTAGTGGATCCCACATGGTCCCTTGTTGGGATCTGTGTCTTGTGGGTACTTATGTGAGGGTTTAGTTATGGTATTCACAGTCTTCCTCCAGTCAGTAAGCAGAGCTCACACATACAAAAATAACACACTGGCCTTCTTTCAAATTATAATGAGAACACAGAGAGGGCTTCTTTTGACAGTGATAAGGACACAGTCTTTGAAACAGATGTTGTTTCTAATCTGTTTTCTTAAATTTGTAGGTTGATAAGAAGAAGGAGGAGAATATGAAATTGTACCAGTACGACAGAAACTAAACCATAAGAATGGTTTTGTCAAAACTGGGAATAAGTCGCGTTTGAAAATAATGAAGCAGTTTTAAGGTTTGTGATTTTTAAGAAATGTGTATTGTGAAGAGGCTGAACAAGGAAGAACCTTCTGAAAACCAGTTACATTCAAGGCAGGCTTTCCATCCCATGGTAACCTAAGTTAGAGGTGCTTTACAAGAAGAGTTGAAAGAGGTTTGAGTGTGTCTCCACTGGATGTCAGTAAAAGTCAAGGAACAGAAAACAAAATTAGGTATTGCAAATACGTTGATCTGATTTATAGAAATTACAATTTCACATTATCCACAATCTTTCAGCAGGCAGCTGAATGACATTGTACCAGGTACTCAAGTTATGGGCGCTGAACACTTTGCCCTTGTCTTTTCAATGATAGACAAACCCTTTTCTTAGAAAAAGTCTCAAGCTTTTTTCAGACTGTAGCCAAAATTGAACCATAAAAGTCCTGCAACTGTGGTGTTCTTCGTCTTGAACAGTCACCATTTGTTTAAAGCTGAAATACAAGACTTCTTCCAAAGAAGCCAGAAGAAATAGCTAACTTGCTGTTTATTCTTGTACTTGTTTGTACTTCAGCAAGATTCTTTACTCAGAGATGCTAAGAAATTGCAACACTGGCTTTTCTGCAAAGACATAATCTGATATATCATAAACTACATAATTTAAACATCTACACTTTTGGTGCTATTCTTTCGCTCCAAAGAAGTGTTAGGAAGCACACTGCTCGTGCTTCTGGGGATCTGAGATGTTAATGTTTCAGTCTTTGAAAATCACTGATCCCAAGAACTTTGAACTGTGGGCCTTGTTGTCATTGATGGCAGTATTCATTTAATCTGGCAAAAGAGCAGATTGGGACCTGCAGAGCTTTAGTTTTGAAAAGCTGCCCGTTACGTGCCACATGCATTCGTGCTAAGTAATTTTATTTTAAAAAATAACTCCTGGTCTAAGTGTGTTAACAGTCTAAAGTTATTTTTCAGGAGAGCTCTAGGGTAGATGAGATGGATCCGGCACCAGATTTTGCACCAGCTATGTCTGTTGCAGTGTATGGGGTCTCCCACTGCTGTTCACATAAAGGCTTTAAAAAATGTCTGTGAAGATTGCTGCATTTGGGCAAAAGGAGCTCTCACCCAATGATGCTAGATTGTGGAGTGTTAATGATTTCCTAAAGCTCTCCCATCTGAAGAAAATGTGCTGCTGTTGCTTCTTGAGGCCTAGGGTTTACATTGGTAGGAGCTCACTTAGCCTCTAGAGATTAATATTAGTTTTCTGAATTCTTGGCTGAATCTCTGGTAGTCTAAAGTGGTGTGGGTGGCTGAATCAGTAGGTGCAGCAGTTCATAAATGAAGTGAAAGAACTTTTTGAAGGTCTTAAATTCAACTCTTGATGAGGATGACAAACTCCCAGAAGCTGATTAAATTGTCAGTGATTCATGTGATGACTTAAGGCTCTTTGTGTTTTACAGAAACTTTGCTAAGGAAAAGTAGTGTCATAAAACTGCCTTGCTTTCTTTTTTAATTTTTAGTTTGAAAAAGATTCAGAACTTTTAACAAACTCATCTCATTGGAGATTAGTCTAAAGTCCATTTTTAAGAAGGCTAATGTTACCACACTTTCTACCTGTCTTTCAGTTCCTCCACTTATCTGCAGATAATTTCTCTGTTGTTTTAACCCATTTTTCACATATGTTGTTGGATGGCTAGCAGGAATAGAGGTGATAATTTCCTGAAAAAAGAAAAAAAAAAAAAAGAAAAAACCCCAATGGTTAGGTCTAGAAAGGAGAGTCAAAAGAATGCCTCTGTTGCAAAGGAGGTTATAATACTGCACTTTGACTTCCCAGAAGTAGTAGACACGTGGTCAGCGGCCATGCACACAGGTAGCTCTAGACTGGTCAAAGCATGTGCTGTCACTTGGCTAGCCCACATGGAGTAGAGGGGGAAGCCCGTGGAGGAGGAAAGCCACGTGGCACACAGGAGAGAGTTGACGGAGTGTTAGGAGTTGTCGGACAGAAATCTGTAGGAAACATGCTGCACTAATTCTATGTGTGAAACTGCTTCTTGGGGTCATAGGTTTGTAAAAAGATTGGGATAGGAGCTGCTGGAGGCCATCAGGTCCCTCTCTTTGAAGGGTTTGTCTTCAGTGCCTCCTGTGACAAATACCTGATGACCTCTGCAGGCAATCTACTCTGGTGTTTCACTAGCCTCAGCTTTGGAGGTTTTCCTAATGTCAAGACCAAATCTTGCTAAAATTTAAGCTTATATGCCCATTGGGAAAATGATGAATTCTCTTTCAAGTGTGTAGAAAGCTATCTTGCCTTCAGAAATAATCTGTATTTACTTCAGCAGGAATTGGATCAAGTCCTGACTTATTTACCAGAAACTCTTCAGAAATTATACAATATGAAAGTAATGGACAATAGCACCCATCATGCCATATAAAAAAGCATTCATTATTTATATCATAGCCCATGGGTTGTCACTTTACAACTTTCTTTTTGAATGAAAAGTTTTCTTTCTGACTTTCCCATAGAAAGGTGGTTTTTCTTCTGGAATTTTTGAGGAAAATCCTTTAATATTGTATAATTTGGCAAGAATGAAAATGTAATTTGCATAGAGAAGCTAAATCTTATGGCTGGTACTGGCAAGTGAATTAAAGAGCACATTAAACTATAAAAAATACAGTTAATATATTAAAATTATGTGTTAAACTGTGGTAGAGAGGAGGACTGGGTTAACTAATAATTTTTTTTCTAGTCCAAAATTCAAGTTTGAATACTTGTAATATATGGGGTATACCATATGGCCAACTTAAAATTGCTTCTGAGTTCACCTGGAAGATGGAATTTCAGAAGGAGATTTTGGACAGTTCATGCTGCTTCAGCATTTTTTTCCATGTAATGACAGTAATGCAGTCTATAAACAAGTAATTGTATTTTTGCTAGCACGTTTTGCAGCAGTACACCCCACTCTCCATATGAGCCGCGTGTGCTCCCCTGCTACAGAGCGAAATGTGAAGTCCTGTGCAGAAAACTCTCCATAATGCTTTCCTCAAGGCTTGCTTTTTTATCCAGAGCACAGGCTGAAAACCAGAATAAATCAATACTTAACTACTGGGTACTAACCACAAGGCCTTTTTAACACAGACTAGCTTTGTGAATCATGTGTCAGCTGGTTCAGTCCTGGAGTTTTCACTTGATTTCTGTGTTCCCAAACACATTAGCTGTGTGAACTAGCAAAGTGATTTGTGGACGTGGTCTTTGCAGCATCCCTGTGATATCATTTTGGCTGTGTATGAAGAGGTATTGACAGCATCATAGAAGACTGTGGTTAATGGATGTTGGACACAGAGATCTGATAACCATGCCTGTAATTGGCACTTCTATTATTTGCTTTCCTGTTGCTGATGTTGATACAGTGCCAAAGGGCTTCATTAGAAGTAGGAGTGCAAAACAAGTAAAGGGAGAATCCTGACTGTGAAGGGCTTTAACTAAGATGCAAACAGTAGGAAGATGCAAGAAGCAAAATGAGGTTTGATATGGGAGAATGAATCATGAAGCATGCTGTGGTTTTTGAAAGCTGTATATATTTCTTTATGGTTTTAGTGTACCCAGTCCTAGTTGACATGCATGACTGTACAGTCTGGAATGTGTTAAACATTTTTGAAGGTATTTAGAAAAGGGTGAGTTGAGTGTAGTTGTCAGTGCGGTGTTACCTGTCTTGATGAGTTATTGCATAATCTTGCTGTGGTTCAGTCTGTTATAGCAGGGGATTGGTGGTTTTAAATAGAATACAAAAATGTTTTCATGCTTGCACTTGACCACTTTAAGTGTTTATTGTGTATATCAAGTTTTCAAGTATAATCAAAGCATTACAAGATACTTCAATGGAGATTCCTGGCACAAACAGTTATTAGACTTACTGAATCTTCTAGTTAGATTGCTATAACCCAAACTCTCCATCTCTTAATTAAAAAAAACTCTGAATCTTGAAATTGCTGATTATGATAACTAATGCTTGGTTGCTGATCATTTGTTGGACCTGCTGCCTTCTTAAGAGGCAAGTGTTCTCTGTGGTCTCCATTTGTTTTGAAGTAATGTGATTCAGAGAGGGCTAAAGGCAGGTGCAGTTCTTATTTTCTCCGATGGAAATGTCATGCTCCTGACACTGAATGTGATTTTTTTCTGACAATGGCTGCATTCTGGCAGCACCTTGCAGGTGTGTCAGGGACTTCGGTGTTATGTACGCTGTATGCATGTAGCAAAAAAGATGGTCCGTGTTCCTCTTAGGATTTAAGTTTTAAGGAACTTGAAAAACACAATTCTCTTGACTAGCTATGAAAGCGGTGATTTTTCTCCCCACCATCACCGCTATAAACCCTAAAAGCATGTCAGCAGTGTAATCTTTGAATTCAATAGGAAGAGCATATAATAGAGATATTATTGTGAAGGATGAATACCCTGGTAATTGATTTGAGATGGTATTCATATCTGGAGAGTCTTTTGTTTGGATGCTGTTTTGGAATGCTGAGATTTTGAACTTATAATGGAAATAAGATGGATAAAGTATGAGCTATGATGGTCAGAGAATGAAGGGCATCATTATGAAAAAAGCAGGAAGAAAGGAGACTTTTGAGGCTTTTGTTTGTTGTGGGAACCTTAATGAGAGAACATGGTTAACAGATGCAAGGCCTCAGAGTCTACGGTCGCAGGCACCAGTACAAAGCCCTGCAATAAATAATTCTTGCTGAGAGAGCAGAGAAGTAGGAACTTGGAAAGCTTAGAAGATGGGCAGTACTGGCAGGCATTTGCTGTGTACATCAGCAGCAATAGGGAAGGTGGAAAAGAAGCTGCTGCATAAAGGGAGCGAGTTCATTGCAGAAGGAAACTGATTTTTTTTCTGTTTTTCTTTTGCTTTAGGGTGTGGGAATTTCACAACATAGAGTTTTCAGGAACTAAGAGCAACTGCTTTCAGTCCGCACCCAAAATAAGTGAAGAATAGCAATGAAATGGGTGACTCAGAGAGATGACTGACTCTAAATCCAGCAGCTGATTGGATGGAATGCTTTCTTGAGTCCTAGACATCTGTATCAGACTTCTGAGCCTGTTTTGGTGCTTGCTCTTCCAAATATCTGGTAGCTGAATATTTTCCAATCCATATTTGGAAATAGTTGATTCATTCATAAGGATAATATTCGTGCTGTTCAGGAAATGCAGTAGTTTGCTCACACAGATCTAATTCAAATGATGGTGTAAAACTAGTCATTATTTTAATTTCTAAAATAGTATCGAATCATTTTCTGAGAACTCTATATGAAAGCACAGGTGATATGAGCTACCTGTGGATAACTCAGGTGAAGCAGAGGAAATGCTCTTCTTTTAAAATGTTATACTTAGTTAGCTATTCCTTGTCTTGAAATTTAAAAAATTGCTAAGTGGTATTTCCTTTTAAAAATAAGATGGGGTCTTACACATCACGTGAGTTGGAATTCTTCCCAGCCAAAACTCTGAACAAGAATCTGCTCTTTGCTTACTTTACAGACTTGATGATTCTTGTGGGGTTAAGAAGGACTCTGTGTGTGCAGGAGGAATCAGGGTATACTTCAGCAGTGCTGTCAAAGGAATATGAATGAAAGCTTTGAGTGATTGGAACAGGAATATTATGTGTGATCTTGCAACTTTCTGATGTAATTTGTGTTGGGCTTCAGGTCACAGCTATGGAGTAGGCTTGAAGAAAACCAGACCATTGCTTTTCGGGGTACTGCAGACACTTTTGACTTAGGTATTTTCACATCTGTGCAGCTTGGGTGGAGGTTTCTCTGCCAGGTGTTGATGAAATCCTGCAACCATCTGCCTGCAAATCCTGTATTTTTTTAAAAATATTAAACTCACTTTTGTTTCTTAACTCTTTTTTAAAGAAGTTAATCATGACCTTTTCCTGGGATTAAAAGAAAACAACAAAACAGCCTCTAAAATAAAAAAATAATAATAAAGTAAGGTCAGAAAAGCTGGAGAGGGAGAGACTTTCCAAAGCACAAATGATAGTGGGGGACCCAGTTCCCTTCCAGGGTTGCTAAGGAAGCTTATGGCAGAGCTGAGAAGAGAATACAGGTGTCTCTGCCACAGCCACGGGTATGTCCTCCCTTTGTTAGTTTGAGATTTTTGGGTTGTGTCTTCCCTTCCTGTTGCATTTTTGTTGTGTTCCTCCCAAAAAATTCATGGGTTCTTCATGCCACAAAAATAGTTAAGAAAAACAGCTTCGAATTTTGTTTTCTTGATGACCTTTTAAAAAGTTTATAAACAATAAGAATTGAGCTTGTTGCCATAATAATCAACTATCAAATCAATAAAGTTAAGCTGGTTGCTAAGGGAAGGCCACGTATAGTCATGATGTAACTGACTGCAGCAGCCTGTCTGGTAACAAGAGAGGCATGGGGGGGTGGGGGTGGTGGGTTCTTCTGCAAGGAGGGCTGTTTAAATCTGAATTCAGCTTAGCATTGTTGTTTTAAAGTACCTTTCTTTGTTATGGCAACAGAAGGGAACTATTGCACGTCTTTTAAAATATCTAATCTTGCTTCCCTCGTTGAACTTGTTCTTGATGAACAGGATTAAATATCGTTGTAGGAATTTTGCTTTAGTGAATGTGCTAGAAGTATGTGAAGATGTGTGTAGCTGCAGAAACAGAGAGTAGCAAACTACTTGTAATACAGACTGAATTAGCCTCTGCCCTTTTTCCTTTCAAAGTTCACCATTTCAAAGTAATCGCCCCAAATACAACAGCTGTGATGTTGCGAGAGGTGAGTCCTCATCCTTCACTGCTTTGGAGGCTTACCTTAACATATAAAAATTTTCCATGGTTGTAAAGCTTTAGATGTGCAGCTGCTTTACTGCCACACTTCATGATGGCTGAAGCCACGATGACTTCCCCTCAGCCCTTCCAGCCGCAGCAGATCTTTTGACCTTTTGGAGCTGTTGGCAGTTGATCTGGCTGAGAGGGACTAGATAACTGGCCTTGCTAGCTGCATGGTGGCATGACGATGGCCAGAGAATCAGTTTTGGGTGCCTGTGCTTTCCTTGTCTTCGTGGTGGGCTTCTTGGCTGCAGCTGGGCCATCAGGCCATTGTGTGTTGAACAATAGCTGAACAAAATGGGATTTAAAGGAACACAATATGGATTGTCAGCCCAAGGTTACTGCACAATCAGAGTGAATAGTTAACTCATAATGTAAATATTTTTACTTCAGGTGTTCATAAAAGTAATATAGAGAACAGGATATCTCAGAGGTGTTTAATGAGATAATTAGCAATGATTGCCTTGAAGGGCTCCAGATCAGATCTCTCTTAAGGTAGCAGCTCCTGCAAACCATGACTATTGAGCAGAGGAAATAAATTATTTAGTTATTTCTGGCTCTCATCGCAAAATAACAATCACAGAAAAGTGCTAGCTACCATTCTTAGAGAGACCAACAATTATATTGCCATAGAGATTTATCCTCCTGAGCTGCTGTTTCCCTGCGTCAGAGTTAACGCTCTTTGGCTGGGCTGCCTGTGCTGCCAGTGCTTGTATCTACCTTCCCTTTGCTAAGAGCTTTGACTCCAGAAAGGTTGATGTGCCAATCTGGAGGTCAAACCAAACCTGGAGAACAAATATCACTTGCAGTTTGTTCCATTCATGGTAACAGATGGGTATTAGCACTACAGTCTTCATCATGCTTAGTCCCAGCCTGAGAAACATACAGGTAGGCAAAGAGAAACACAGTCTATGTCATGGACAGATGATGTACAGAAAAGAGATTTGTGTAAAAGAGGGTTATGAAATTACTTGCATAAGTAAGGCTTAATTAGTAGTTGTCTTTTTTTTTTTTTTTTTTTACTCTTGGGATTTTAATTTTTTTCATTAGGTTGGTGTGAGTCACTGCTGGTGAGGTTGCAGGAAGGGGTGTGTTTTGAAGAAGGGAATGTAAAGGACAAGAGATAAGCTGCATGCTTTCCAGGTTCAGGGAGTATATTTTGGAAGGTTTTGGCTCTAGAAATTACAAACTGTAAATACAGTTATAATATTTTGAGAATACAAACCAATGGAGCTTTCCTCTTTTGTGTCTGCTATCAATTAGCAGTCCTCAAATAAATTACTTTTAAAGGTTTCATGCAGATTTATTATTTCACTTGTACTGTGGTTTGGCTTTAATTTTTAATTTTCTTCAGGGCACTTTGTCAGTATGTTGCCTGTAGAAGAACTTGCTATGGGCTGGATGACAGCATGGGGCACAGCTGGAAAAGGCATGCTTTGCTAGCTATTTCATTGCCTTAAATATGCTCTGCAGGTATTTTCCTGCACCTTTTGGGTGGCTTCTCCATCCTCTTCACAGGTGCCTAGAGAGCTGGCCATGCTGATGTGTTGGGGCAGAAGGGAGACTCCTCCTCCTCTCCATATTTTCCTTAATGGTCCCTGAGCAGGAGCCATGGCTTCTAGTGCATGTGCTACACTCATGACCTGGCATCTGAGTAGCTTTGCTTCGTCCATATGTGTGTATGTAGGGCTTGTTCCTGCCACCTGCTCGTTGCCCTATTGATGATAACAATCTAGCCTTTAGAGTGTTTTCCACTTGGCAAAATCACCCATAACCAACCATTGTTTACATTAATGCTGACCTTGTAGCTTGTGATGAACCCAAGACCTACGCAAACAGAAAGTGAATAGCCACAGTTGAAGAGTATCTTATCAGATACATGAAAGAATAATAAACAAGAGGAAGTGAATGGAAGAATGCCTTTCAGTGAGACCGTATTAAAATAGAGCTTCGTGGCCTGGCTTCTGTGATGATAGATGGGTCCAGGGGTAGATTACACTGAAGCAACACTGTTGTACTTTCTTTGAGGTGGCCATAGTAGTCCCCTCTGTTGCCTGGCCTATACTGACACAAGAATGTCCACATCGTCATCCTAGAGTTATTGCCTAGCATCACTGCAGGGCCTACTTTCGGTGCTATAGTTGCACTTTTACTACAAGATGTTTGTTAAATACAGTAATATACCTCAACATACAGTGTATTAGCTGAGAATTTCTGGGCTTTGCAGTGCTTGGGTTGGGGATAATTTAGAATCTCCCTGTAATTTCAAGGAGGGCGCCTAAAGAAAACAAGTCTTTCAGAGTCAGATTGTCTCTCATCATATAAGTCCCCTATTGCTCTTCAGTCCAGGAGCCACGTTCGAGCAATTTGGCAGCAAGATCTTCCTGAAGGTCCTGCAGGACTTGGAAGCGGGTAGCGATCCCATAATACCCAGTCGTGAGGGATGCAGGGGGTGTTCAGCCCTTAATTCTGATGGGACTTCCCTGCCAGGCAGAGCTGGCCAAAAATGTGTTTGGGAACCAGTTGTGCATTTGGCTCTGAACCTGTCATGACATGTACTGCCTCATGTTGGGCCAGAGACAGGTTAGAGACATGCCAGAGGGTGTGTGTGTGAGGATGTGTAGGGGATAGGAGCGGACATAGGGTGCCAGTGTACAAGGTCATGGCTGAGACAGAGAGCTGGAAATAACTGTGGACATAGCTTGGGGGGTATAGAAGAGCACTGCAGGAGTGAGGCTTGCTGAGGTGAATGGTAGGGACGTAGCCTGCACATTCCTAAATATGGTATTTGTGCTTACTGCAGAGTGATCTAAAGTTGTGGTGTGGGTTTTTTGTTTACTTTTTAAAAATACATATGTTCCTTGCAGATCGGCATATGCCATATACATATCAATAACTCCTCCATTCTGCTCTACTTTTTTTGTCTTGAAGTATCAGGTGACAGCCAAGTTGTGTAGTGACTAGTGAATCTCTGCGTGTTACAGGTGCTGTAGCTGAACGTGGAAGCAGAGAGATGGCTGGAGGAAGAGCCCTGGGGCAAAACAGCCTTTCTACCTACAAGCACGCTCTCTTCTTTTAGGGTCCTGGACTCTTTTTTTGGGAGGGGCCTGCAAGGATGACTAGTCTGACAGGTTCTCTGTGTGATATTGCATAAAACCTGTTGTTGTCTTGAGGATTGTGAGCTAGTTGTTTAAAGGATTATGGTAGTTGTCTTGAGGATTGTGAGCGACAAGCAGGAATAAATGTCAGTGACAGCTCAGTGCAAACGAAGGAAGTGAGGATAACAAAACCTGTTCTTCAAAACAGGTTTGTGTTCAAGCTCTCCACTGCCAAAACCCAAGGTGCAAATGTTAGGAGATGCAGGTTAGGCGTTGAACATTGTCTAGCAGTTTGGCCTGGATTTGATTGATTGCTTAGGTGTATTGATGCCAATGGGACTGCTGAAATGGAACACCCAATTTGTGCAGGATTATGATTCATATGCTGGATGTATTACACCATCTTTCCTCCAAAGATTAGGTCACCAGCCATCAGGGGCAGGGGTGTCTTTATTATTGTTATTATTAGTATTATCATTATGATTAGTAGTAGTAGTATTACTATTATTATTAATTTAAAATCTCTTGGGTTTCCTTGGGGGAAGATGGCTGGTTTCTATGGAAGCTGTTATCACAGTGGGAAGTTTTTGTATCCACAGCAGCAAGGGTCTCCCTGCCTTACAGTCCTGCTAGCACTACTTCTTACTGCCATGGGGTTTCTCCCAGCAGCCTGCATAGGGCTGGCACTTCTGAAAGTGTTCCGAGTTGTGCTTGGTCACTGAATGCTTTCTGTTTGCTTTGAAATAAATGATTAAGGGTGTTTGCAGAATGACTGTGGACTGAAGACATGGGGTAGGGTTTGGTTTAGTCTGACTTTTTGCCTTGGGAGAAAGGCTTTTTTGGGCATGTACAGAAATGTTAGCTGGTGTCAGTGCACCTGAACTGCCACGTACCACATTCCACGGTGAAAGTGGTGGCAGCTCTGCTGTCTACCCCCATGCTCCCTCTGTGACCTCCTCTGGGCTGCTTCTTGTTTTAAATGGTCGAACCTGCAAAAGCAATCCAAAGCCTAGAATTGATCTAAACGCTTTAAACACATCTAAAGCCTTAAGGCCAAATCAAGCTGTAACTATTCATGTGAGTAGTTCTGTTGACGTCAGTGGGTTTTCTTGCTTAAGTGTACTAGATTTGACAGCTAGGTTAAAGAGGTTAGAGGTTATCAAGATTTTAAAGGGGCGGGGGGGGGGGGGGGGGGGGGCGGGGAGCGCAGAAGGCAACCAAAGAGATGCTCTTGATGTCCCTTAAAATGGAGCAATGCTTTTTGGGAGGACAGCAAGAAGCACCTGGAAGTGTAAGTAGAGCCATGTTTTTGCACTCTAAACTTCTGTTCAAGTGGAATAACTTAAGAAGTACACAGGGGCATAAAGGTGTGGAAGCACATGTGTGTCCTGCAGCCACCCAGGCGTCTGGCTGCTTTTTTTTGATTTGTCAGGGTTTCAGATGCTCCTCTTGCCACATGCAACTTGGGAAACAATCAAGCAAACAAAAGGTCTAGTAAATGCAATGAAGGGGAAAATTACCAGACTGATATTACAAACTGAAGCTAACAAATCTACCTTAACTCTTAAATTCCCCTGGTGCAGCCATTAATTTCCTAAAATCTGAGAAAGGCCTCAGGTGCCCAGATGCTTTTTTTTTTTCTTTTCTCCAGCTTTGTCAGTCAGCCTGGAAAAGTATTGCTTCTTCCTCCAAACTTTACCCTGCTATATTGTTGCTCTGTTAGGCTATAATACTGTTACTGCTTTAAACTCATAGTCACTTTTCCCTGGGAAATGCATATATGGAAGACTGCAAAAAGAGAAATTCGGGTTATACAGCCACACCTGGACTGTACTGGCCTGACTGGGCACAAAGGACAGAGAAGAGGCTGCGTGTCCAGCCTTGGCTTCCCGCCCTGCCTGCCCCCTAGGCGCCTCACCAGGCAAACCTCCTGAAGGAGGGATGACTTTTTTATTGGAGAAGCACTGGTTGCAATATACTGTGTAGAGTTTTGACGCTGTACACTTTAAAGGGAACATTTTGAAGTTTATTTCTCTGGCAGTTCTCTGCTGTGTGAGGTTGAGTTTTATACAGCCAGGGTTGCGGCGCTATAAAGCGGAGCAACTTTTGGTAGGTGCAGTACCTAAATAATCCCAAGAGCACTTTGCGAAGTGGAAAAGTACATGTGAATACCATGGGTGCGTAGGCAGGAGATAACAAGGAGCTGAAGAACGGTTTTGCTGGGGAGGAGGTAGAATGAGGTGGGAGTGGGGCTCCCAGCCCCAGCGCTGAGCCTGTGCAGCACCCCCAGCTGCTGCGTGGCCGGCCGGGAGGGAAGGGCTGGGTGCCGGGGCAGCAGCTGGGGTGGGCTGGATGGAGGCAGGGGGGCTGTGAGCAGGACAGGAGTGTGTATGACAGTGTGAGCCTGATTTTGTGCTGGGCTCTGGCTTTTTATTTCCCATCGTGTCTCTGCCATACCAGTTTGCAAGACATGACTGGCAGCTTTGCCTTGTAATTTATTTGATCATGGTAATTTTTTTGACAGGCTTCCTTGTGATTTTTTAATATATCAAATAGAGTTTAATAATAGCCTGCTATTAAGTCCTTTTATTTCTCCTTTGGGGTTTACTTATGACTGTTGCCTCCCTAACCCATTTGAAGCTCTGAATCTATTTTCCAACTGTGAAGAATTTAGCAGTGTGAGTGCATGCATAATATGTAAAAACATGCAACAGAATTGTTGTTATGCTTGGGAATTAATAAATGTCAGCATTGAGAGTAATGGAAGGATAAACCAGGCTTGCTTAATTTCCAGGGGTATTCCTATCAAATTCAGTGGGACAGGCTGTCAGCAGGGTGCTCTGCAGAAAGTTGTTTTTTTTTTAATTTTTAATTTTGTTTCTACTCATCTCTTTGAGATGAATTTTATCATTGGCTTCAGGATCGAGTGACCTCTGAAGAGGAGAACCTCAGTGATAGCAAAATTGAACAAAATAAAGTAAATTCTGCAGTACAGCTAATAACTTTAAAATATCAAAAACAATAAAAGGAAAGAGGCTATTGTGCATTTAATCCAAGTAGGGTAGGCACATCTAAAT
This sequence comes from Falco peregrinus, assembly GCF_023634155.1. Taxonomy (NCBI): domain Eukaryota; kingdom Metazoa; phylum Chordata; class Aves; order Falconiformes; family Falconidae; genus Falco; species Falco peregrinus. The sequence continues at coordinate 52,329,883 of NC_073727.1, read as the reverse complement.
GACATCTAATACTGGACAATTGTGTTCTGTTATGGGGGGAGCCAAAATTCTGTTGTTTTCCTTATTTCCCCAAGGCTGTTGGTGCTGTATCTTTCACTACCTGTTTTCTATCTCCGCACATTCTAGGCCCACTTGTTTTTTCAGCTCTTTGCTTTCACTGGTATTTTCCAAGAAACTCAAAAAAAGTACTTGTCTTCTACTCATTCCCTTTGTATACAATGTTGAAATGGGTATAGCATAAAGCCTGATCTGACCAGTCAGTATTCAAGTGCACAGAGGGTGACTTAGGGCTTCCCTTATCTCTTCTCATCTCCTTGCTGTCACTGGAGTTGTTTAGCACCAGTGTGATCATTCAGATTTCTCCTCCTCCTCCTCTCCAACTCGGATTTTTCTGTGTGTCCCTGCCAGAAAAGACATGTGCCAGATATGGGACTGGCTACATTTTGCTGAATTCACAGTCAGAGTTCGCAGGCACGTACTGGCTTGGGCTAAGCCGTGATAGTGTTTGCAGCAGTGTGAGGATAATGTAGCACTCTGTTATGTGCATGCCAGCAGCAGACCCAGATTTGCCATTGTGGTATAATTCTGTGAGAAGGATGTTACAACACTAATAGGATGGCTGGCAGCAGGAGCTATACAAATTAAACCTTCTGCCTATGTGTTGCATGTATAAAGGGGAACATACCTGTGTGCCCACCCACATAAACAATGAAGGTCATACAGTGTTTAAATTGCTTTGCTAAAGAAGAACTGACAGCAGTTTGCAGAGCAATTGCTCCTCCCTTTGTAGAAAGTCCAGACACATGAAAGTCCTCAGGTTCCAGTAACTGTCCCCAAAGCCAGTTGGTTCAGAAGCAGATGATGTTGTGGCTTGATCTTGCCACTTGAACATATATGGATTGAACATATTTCCTGATTTAAACTTTTTTATTATTGTTAAATGGGGAATATTTTCCAGGATATTAGGCAGCCAAGGATTATTCCTTTGTCTGCAATGTTAAATTCCTTTAGTCTTTTTACATTTTATCTTTTGTCTCTTCTTTTCCTCCTCATTTGCAATGGCATTTGTTGTGACCATTGGGAGGAAACGTTGTTCTGCTTACTAATATTTTGGTTCCTCTTACATATTTAGAGGACTATGGGGGAAGACTGTGTTGAGGTCACACACCACAGCTGCATGGTGGTGAAGGCTAGACAAGAGCTTCCATGGCTGCAGAACAGCATGGCTCAGGAGATCTACTCACAGTGAAGGAGTCAACATTTTACGTTGCATAAAGCAGGCAAAAAAAATCTTTCAAGAAAGAGGATTACATCAAGAAGTAATGTTTCTGCTACATAAAACAGTCTTTAAAAAAATATAAATTTAGTGTTAGATGAAGTAGAAGGCTTGGGATAGGCACAAAAGCATAAATCTTTTTCTGAGCACCTGCATAGGGGCAGTGTAATAACTAAGATTCAAAATCTGGCAGTGCTTGGCAAATAATGTAGAAATGATTTTGGTGCTGTGGTGGGTTAACCCTGGCTGGACACCAGGTGCCCACCAAAGCTGCTCCATCACTGCCCTCCTCAGCTGGACGGGGAGAGGAAACATAACGCCAGGCTGCTGGGCTGGGATCAGGGCAGGGGGAGATGGCTCAGCAGTGACCGTCATGGGTACCCTGACTCGGCCTGGGGGAGTTACCTTAATTTATGTAGTTATTATTAATATTAATGTATTCTTTATTTAAATCAGAAAAAAACCACCTTCCCCGCCCACCTCCCTTCTTCCCGGTCTGAGCTTCCCTGGCGGTTTCTCTCCCTGCTCCCCCAGCAGTGCAGGGACACTGGCATGGGGCTGGGGCCAGTCCCTCACACGCTGTCCCTGCCGCTCCTGCCCCCTCAGGGGGAGGCTCCTCACACCCTGCCCTGCTCCAGCCCGGGGTCCCTCCCACGGAGACGGTCCCCCATGACCTGCCCCAGCGCGGGTCCCCGCGGGGTCACAGCCCGGCCAGCAGCCCTGCCCCGGCCTGGGCTCACCCCTCCGCGGGGCCACAGGCCCTGCCAGGAGCCGGCTCCAGCGCGGGCTGCCCACGGGGTCACAGCCTCCTGCGGGCATCCCCCTGCTCCGGCGTGGGGTCCCCAGGGGCTGCGGGGGGGATCTGCTCCACCGTGGGCTCCCGGGGCTGAGGGGACAGCCTGCCTCAGCCTGGGCTTCACCGCGGGCTGGGGGGGAACCCCTGCTCCGGGCCTGGAGCCCCTCCTGCCGCTCCAGGCCTGGCCTGGGGGCTGCAGGGCTGCTGCTCTCACACAGGCCCACTCCTCTCCCCAGCAGCAATTGCTGTTGCTCATAATTTTCCGCCCCCTTCTTAAATCCGTTATCCCACAGGCACCACCACCGTGGCTGATGGGCTCGGCCTGGGCCAGCAGTGGGTCCATCCTGGAGCCGGCTGGCATGGGCTCCATCGGACATGGGGCAGCTTCTGGCGGCTTCTCACAGAAGCCACCCCTGTGCCCCTCCCCCACCAAAGGCTTGCCGTGCAAACCCAACACAGATTTGCACCAGGAAAGCAGTCGTTTGGAGGGTCCCAGTGGTCTGCTGCTTGCTTCAAGTTCCAGAAATAGTTAATTTGGTCTTATTAGTCCTTTTTCCATGAAACAGTTATTCAGGTGAAATGCAAATAATGTTCTAAGTCAGAAAGCATCTTACACTTCCCTAAATTTCCTTGAAGGCTCTCTGAAACAAAACCTGCAGAAAGCTCCAAAGATAGTCAAATCCAAGTTAATTTTGAACTAGGAAGTTAAGAGCTTTTCGGAGCCCTTTAGGCCATTTTGCAGAATGCTGTGCTAACTGTAGCTATACAGCATTTTTCCAGAGCATTGATGAAGTGGTTGATGATGCAAAAGCAGGGAAGTTAATATTTTCTAACCAATTAAAATATGAAGTAAAGAAAAAAAGTGGTGCTGCTTTAGTGAAAAATACAGACAGAAACTTCAGTCCCCTCCTACATGTCATGTCCTGTTCTGTTCCCCAAAGCGATAAAAACAAGAGAAGAGGGATCAGAACTTACAATTTTGGCACCAAGGATATAAAATAAATGGCTGGAAGTCTGTGGAAGTTCTTTGCAACTTTCTGAATTTCTGAATACAAGTAGAGTGAACGGAGAAACTGTTATGTACCCTTTTTCTTTCCACTAGTTTGTCATTGCCTCTGGATTTTTGTGTATGAAGTGCCTGCTTGTTGCAGGAACCAGGGGACTGAATCATTACAGGCAGCCCGCAGGTCTGGTGACTTCATTTCCTGGGTTATATAAAATCCAAACTTCCTAACAAATTGTCTGCAGGAAGTGTTTACCACATTGCTGTAGAACAATTAGAGTGCACAGAAACCTGATCAGGTTGAAAAAAACAATTACGTGAAGAATTGACATTAATTTATAAAGACCTTTAAACATGGCAGTGGGGTTGCCAGCCAATGGGCCACCAACCTTCCTACCTGGGCTTCTAAGCAGAAATACTCAGTTAGATGTCAAGGCTGGATTTATGGTGAAGGGTAGGGACCTGTGTGGAAACGATGTTACTATGACTTTCTGTCTGGTTTGCTACATTCTCTCTAATACATCCTTTACCTGTGTAGAGCAAGAGATCCCATATGTGCATTTGTTAACATAAATTTTCAGTAAGTCTGTGGAGGTCCTTTGAGTTAGTCTAAATTTAACTAGTCCAATTAGCAATCTACTTTGTTGTTTGATGTGGGCAGATGGCTGTCCTACTGCAGAAACTTACTCCTGTTCTGAGCCGTTTGGAGCCCATAAAGATGGAGGGCTCCCTGCACTGGCATGGTGACACTGCAGGCAGTAAGGTTACCAGAAACAAGAACCACCCGTTAATCTGTCACCACGTAGAGTTATGAGTAAAACAGTATTTCCCCATCCTGTGTAGTCCACAGGCACTTGGCATCCTCTTTTGCCCCAAAAGTGCAGCTTTTCCCTGACTAATAATCATTCTATATAAAACAAAACAGCAACAAGACAAAAAGCAGCAGAAAACTGTTGACAAATACATAAAATATGCTGCTTTCAAATTCACCATTTTATTTTTTAAATACTCCAACCAAAACAAACAGCTTCTTATGGAGATGTTACTGAAACCATGTTTGTAGGTCTTGACACTCTGGCCAAGTTTTGTTAGTTATTTTTACAGTTTGCAAATTTTTATCAGGATGGCAGGTTCTTTTTCATTTAATATTGCAATGTATACATGTCAAAAGCAGTTTTATCAGCATCCGTAAATAGAACGTACAGTTTGAAAACAAGAAAGATACAACTGCTGTGGTGTGATGCCCAGCACTGTCTTTATGCAGAAGATGAAACAGGAGAGAAATTGGGAAAAGTACATCTTAATATTCAACTGGAAGCACAGAAAGCAGATCAGCAAGCTGCCTGAATGAACTGGTATTTAGCTGTTTCAGCATAGCTTTAACTGAGATCTGAAACAGATAGTGCTTTGACTGCTATTTTATATGCAGCAATGGATAATTGTTCTCTGAATCACGACTACCTCAGGGGTTCTTGTTTGAAGGTGGAGGATGCCCACTTCTGGAGAATTCCCAGTGCTGTATTTTATCCTTAGATTTATAAACCAGAGTCCTCAGTAATGCATAGGACTTGTTACCATTCAGGCACCTAGGGGAGTGGTGTGACACACCAGTACTGTCAAAGGGTTACATTTCCCAAATGAGCCACTTAAGTAGTGCACTACCTCTTGGTCCACAAGTTTGCTGTTGAGGAAATTCCCTGTTAGGACTATTTGTCAGAAGGTTAATTGTTTAATGTTTGCTATTTTACTTTTAGGTAATAATGATCAGATTTCTTATTATGAAATTGTAGGTTGCTTTGGTCTTCTAGGAAAGCCTTGCCTCTGTTAGTATCTGGCTAATTTCTTGCCAAACTTGAGTGATGTGTTTGGCTGTTGAAGGACCTCCAGTGTGTTATCATTGTAAGAGCTTGTAATACTGCAGTCTTTGCATGTTTCCCATTTAAAGCAGTACTCATTTATTTTTTTTTTAGGCCATCTCTATTGGAATGTATTTCTCACTTAAGTTTTCTTGTCTATGAAAGGATTGTGGTATTTCACTACTGTTGCAGGGTATTGAGACCTCTGGCCAGCAGCACTTGTATGGCTGTTAAATATTATGCTATGCTTAATTCTGTGTTAGGACTCCTAAACAGAAATAGCATAATTTTCAGAGGTGGTGAACAAAGGCAACTGAACTAAAAGAGAAGTCAATAAATACCCAAGAAATCAAGCTGCTTATATTTAAGTGACTAACTATATTGACTGTAGGAATCTGGATCTCTGGAAAAAGCAAGAATTATTGCTATGTGCTGGAACTGTCAGGATTTAAACTGGAATGTGCGCAAATATAGAACTAGGTGCCTAAGTTTTTACATCTGAATTTGGAGAGAGCTTGACATTTAGAAAATGCTGAGCTCTCGTCTTCTGCAACTTTGGCATGCCCAAAGCATCTCAGAGGGGGCATCTAAAATTACTAAATACTTTGAAACTTTTAGCTTTAGAATTTAGACTTTGCTACCCATTTTCTCTTTACTGGGATGCAGCTACTTAGTGCACAGTCTGGAAAGACACAAATAGAGATACCTTCTTCAAGGACTTTGTTGTCAGAATTCGTGTTGGGATCTAAATCAATGTACTCAGAATTTTTGCTGAAATTCATAAAGAGAGCATGCTCTTAACATATGTTTCACGTTAGAGAGCGAAACAGCCTTTTTGCAGTCTGACTCAGCCTTATTTGCATTGCAGGCTTTGACTATGCATGAGGACATACATGTAGACCAAGCTCTTGATGTAACAGTGAAAATTATATGCATTTGATGTATCATTTCTTACGTGAATCAACCTTTAGTGCTATTAACCTGCTTCTGTGAAATTTTTTAAAGAGTGCTTGAACCCTGTGAGATTTTGTTCTCTCTGTTCCCCAAGCCTGTTTTCATTTTAAAACAAACAAATAACTTCCCTACCCACCTCACCCCCATCAGTCGTGAAGAACAAACTGGCAGCTTTAGAAATGCTGTAAACATGGGGACAGTAAATGGCATTTTTCTTATAACCTTGTCTTTGGGAAGGAAGATCTGAATGAAGAGGTGTTAATCAGAAGCAGCTGGAAAATATGTCTGTAAAGAAATCAATGGAAAATAGAACACTTACACATCTCTTAAAATAACAAAATTTAAAAAATCTCAGAGTGTCTGTGTAGGGATATAATGGAGGCAAAGCTGATTGCTTGCAGTATGGTAATAATACCAGGAAGAGCGTTTTCAGCTCTGGTTGCTCTGCTGCCTGGCTTTTGAGCCATCTTGGCAGAATATATGTGAGAAATTACCATCATTATAGTGAATCTGGAAAAGGTGGATGTGGTTTTTTTTGGACCTCACTTGCCCAGGGAGCTGGGCAGTCCTTAGATCTCTATAATCTGTAGCCAGGGTGCGAGCTGACTGGGCGTTCAGCTCTGACTGATCCCTTGCAGTGGTTTCTCCAATGTGTTATTCTGGCCTTGCCTGTCCTGTCCTGGAAAGGCTTGAGGTGCTGATGCAGAACACGCTCTACCCTCACCTCACGTTGCCCAGGCACCCGTCTTAAGCTGGGAGAGGATTCCCATGCACAGATCAAGTAGTTCTGTGTGCTACATGGTGCCTCATATGGACTGTATAGGGGCCATGGGATGTGAAGTGAATCACCATCTACTTGTTTGCACGTGCATGCATATTTATTTTGCAGATAGTTCCTGGAAGTACTCCTTGCTGTGAGGTCTCTGGTTACTTGACAGCTTTCCTACAGGTGAGTGCTCCTAGGGCCAGGTGTACAGACCTGGCTATTGGGAACTGAGAGGTTCTGGCTGAAATGCAGGGGCATGGGGTAGATAAGAAATAATGGGGGGTGGGGGGCAAATGAATGCCAGCAGTATTCTGCAAGTTTAGAGTCTGTCTTTGTTGTCTTTACTCAGCTAGGGAAGTCACAGCCATCAGCGAAACAGTCCTGTAGAGTGAAGGCCATCATCTTTTGGCAGCTCTGTAGCGCAGTGGTGCTCTCACTAGCCATGCCTCCGGGAGCAGTGGAAAGGTCCCATCTGGCTCTGAACATCTACTGAATCAGCAGAGCACTGCATCTCGGCACTGGTGGGAAGGCAATCTGGCCTCCAGGTAGTACTCTGTAAAATGTAAGCAGGTTCTCCTTTTATTCCCTTTAAGTGGCCTAGATTGAATACTATTTTGACCCAATTAATCTGATTCTACTTTGTCCCTGCCGAACGCATCTGAATTGCAAACTAATCTGTTTATTAAATTACTGGTGAATATATATGTCTTCCTCATGCTATGAGACAGAGTAGCTCTGCCTTGTCCTTTGAAGAATCCAGATAGATTAGGGCTTTAGCAAGAGTAAAATTCCCCTTCACTTCAGTGGCTCAGGGAGTTTCTGGCAGAGAAATGCTAGACAGCATGGATTATAGCTCTCTTGTTCTATAGCTACTAATGTAAATGCTGTATGCTTCAGCTTGTTCTTCTTTTGGCAGGTTTTACCAAAATTAAGCTAATATAAAGAAATAAAAAATATGGAAAACAATGTACTTGAACAGAATAATTTTCTCTGTACACCAGAAGTGTTTAATCCAAAAATCATAAAAACTTATTCCTGAGTCTGAAGATAAAGACACTAACAGAGCCATGGTACACAATCTTCTGTTAAAAATCTCTCAAGAATGGCAAATACCAGTTTGCACTCTGAGATACATGTACTTTTTTAGCAGATTTGTACAAACTGGCAAGTGGGATACGGTTCCTGTGGGCCTGGTGTTGCATACACCCATCTACATGGCCTGTTCTCCTCTTTGATGTCACTTCTAGGTTCTGAAGGAGTCAGGACTTGTCTGTTCTGTTGAATTTTTTTGTGTGACGTAAGGGAAGTCAGTCAACTTCTGGTTTATATTTCTGCCCAATTAGTATAAAATGCAGAGACACATGTTCCTGAAAGCTATAGAGACCAGCCCAGGTAAATCCTCCAGTGGGTTCTGTAGGCTACCCAGCTAGCTCTTCAGTGCTTTTGGAAAGAAGCAGATCTGCTTTTGACAGTGTATTTTTTGTGTGATGATGTTGTAGATCAGTAAAAACCAAACATTTTTGGTTTGTCAATGCTGCTCAATTTTGCAAAAATAACATAGTTAAAATTGGGGTTGGATGAGATTAAATAAACCATTTAAAATTAAGATAAACTTTTTTGATAGTTGATTTTCTAAGTGTGGGCAGATGCTGGGTAGTGCAGAGAAGCAGGCAGTGAAGGATGTGCTAGGGGAAAGGTTGTCTCTCTTTACCAAGGACTCATCCCCTGTCATCCCAAGGTCTGCAGCTCTCTGGCACTTGCAGAGTGGTGTCCACCTGTGAGAGGAGCATCCTGGGATTCCCCTCCATGGTGCTGGGAAGCTGTAATTTTTTATCAGTTTAACTGCTGCTTCCTGTTTATGGGAAATTCACGGTGGGAATGGGATTGTTTTCGATTAGAATTCAAATAAAGTCGAAGCAAAAGTCCTGAGAGACGGGACCTTGGCTGTTTGGACTGCTTCAACAATTCAGTCCTGTTGCTGTAACTCAGCTTTTCCACCTTTCCTCTGGTGCCGCCTTCTGCCAGGAGCTGGATTTCTGTCCCATCAAGCAGTGGGAGGCTTGATGGGGGCAAATCCTCAATGTTACACTACTCACCTTGTTGAATTTTTCCAGTCAGTGAGTCATAGCTGATGTGGGCATTTTTACTTTGGCTGTGTAAAATCAGCCTGGGTGGTTTCTTTCAGCCGAGGAGGCTGAGCAGCCTGGTTAGTCCTGGCAAGAGAACTCACTTGGCCTGGGGTCTTTCCTCGGTGCTTTCCCACATCTCTCTTGCCATTACCCGCAAGGCTTGCACAGTCTTCCTGTCTTCGTCTGCTAGTGGCTGGCCTTCGATTTGCTCAAAGAAAGCTTCATCTTCCTTTGATCCTTACTGCTTTTGGTCCTGTCGAGCTGTTTCATGTCGTTAGCAGTATAAATGAGTTCCTGCTCCTGGTGGTCTGTCCACTTAGTGTTGGGTGACAGTGGTCTCTCTCCTCTTTCCAGTTACTGTTTTAAAGCATGAGGAATCAATGACCAAAATGCTTGTTATGGAGAGAAAAATAGGTCATATGCTGAAGGGTTGCATCTGCTGCTGAAGAATGTCATGTGGCTAGCAAAGATTCTCTTTTCATCCCCTGAAATGTCCACATCTCTTCTCTCTTCGCATTTTAGGCACAGGAACCAGGAATGGCATTAAAGGATAAAATATCCCCCTCATTATCATTAAGAGCATTGCTTCATGGCTTCTTTTATAAATCAGTAACAGAGGGTAATGGAGCAGAAGGTTCTCTCTGAGATCTTAATTAATCCAAACAGAGATATGTATCTGTGATGTGAGTTAGAAATTAGAAATTAGCTTTAAAATGAAAACAGCCTATGCAAAATTGATGTATGCTGGCCTATAAAATAATTCAGTGAATGAGTTCCCATTTGTAATGTGGCATTCCTTGAAATAATTGGCCAGCACAGCCTTCGTCAGAGGAGGTAGTAAAGACTGACTGAATTATTTTATCACTTGAAGTGAATTTATAATGATGTAGAGAGGCTGACCGGTCTGTTCTTTCAATGAGTCAGAGCCTAGCACATTACTACGGCCTTATAAAAAGATGCTCTTTTTACTTTTTGAGCTACGCCTGGAATGTAGAGGCCTGTGATCAGGATGGGAGGTTCAGTCAAGCTCTGAAGGAGGGAAGGCATCCAGGAAAAAAGTATAAGACTGTCTACGTGGGCATCAGAGAAGAGAGAGGGGTTGGAGGAGTGACAGGCTTCCATGTCAGCAAGTGAACATCTTCCCTACGCACGCCTGCGGGAGTGGGCGTAGAGGGGAGGCTGACTGCTTGACTTGCTTCTGGAAATCTTCCATATTTTCAGCGGAGTGAAAAGAACATTATTTTTATTACTATTAAAAAGCGCTTCTGCACTTACAATGTCTGCAAGTGAGTATTACAGTGCTGCTCAGTGGAAGGTTAGCTGAAAGTCAGAGAATATGTTTAGTCTGATGCCTTGGGAGTCCTAAATCTCCGTTTCACCTATGTGAGCTCAAAACTGTGTACAAGGGATTAGGAGGTTCCCATGGTTGGTAATGGGATACAGGAGGCCTTCACGTGGGGTAGGAGAGCTCATCGGTGAGCGGTGGAAGGGGAAAGTGAAGGCCGTGAGGATTACAAGCAAGGAAGGAAGCAAAAAATAAGCATGCTAGAGGACAAAGAATGGTGCGGGGGAAGGAAGGTGATTAGTTGAGCAGGTTCCAAGAATACAGAGTCTCTCTCCTGGGGGCAAGGCATTAGCCTGCTCTGAAAGGGGGTGGGGGGGGAGACACGGCACAGGGTTGAGGCTATGTGGTCATATCTACTACGTCCCCTGATGCTAGTTGTGCAAGATGTCTCATTTCAGCCAAAAGAATACAGGAGGATGAGAACAGTAAGGTGTTCAGGGGTCAGCTGCCCTTGTGAGTAATAGGGGCACTGAACACAGAGGTGTTTGCGAGGAAGCTGCCAGGAATATGCCTTGGATGGGCACGGGTGCTGTGGTGTGCTTGTTCTGTCCATCCTGGATGTTCCCCTGCTAGTCAGGGAAGGCAGCTGGCATCCCTTTGCTCCTCCTGATGGCATAGGCAGATTTGATGAGCCTGGTATGGTCTGAGCAACAGGTCAAACCTCGTGTATTGCCCTGCCCCAGCTGCAGGAATCAAGGGCAGGATTGCCCAATAGGTACGTCTGGACAGCCCCAACCATCTGGTCTGCACACCTAGCTATACCTCCTCCCATTTCTTCACACTCCTTCCTCCACCCCTGTAGCACCCTCCTAACTAGCAGCTGGTTCCTGAAAGGTGGGACTATGCACTTTGCTTAGATGCCCTTCTGAGCCTTCAGCTTCATGGGGCTGGAGTGCCTGAAGGCAGCTACTCTGGCCATGATTTTGGTTTTTTTGTAGTTAGGTTAGGGAGAGAGAGCTTTCCGTACCGCTCTCGTCACCATCCCTGGTGGCGTCAGCCAAAGCAGCGTGTGCAAAGTGTGCCACAGAAAAATTATCATTGCTGACCAATGATTTCTTTGTCGGCAACACTGAGGCAGAAGGGTATTCCCAGCACCTCTGTGTGCTGCAAATAGTCCTTGTTGCCAGCAGTTAGACTGGATATGATTTTAAAGAATTTTATTGGCATCTGTTACAGAAGAACTTAACCCTTCCAAATCAAGCCTGTTTTTGGCACAAAACCTGCTTTGAAGTCCTGCAGCTAATAGAATGCAGAGGTTGAGAAAGTAAGTCAAAGAAATATCTTCTGCATCAAAGAAGGAGAAAATGAAGGAGAGGCATGACCATGCCTCTGGTAGCAGTGTGTTACCTGGGGCACAGGGAGAAATCACGAATCCCCAGCAGGGAGCTTGTTGGTTTACCATGGGAACTGCCTTATCTAGCATGCTGGTCATTCTTCACTTTTCTTCACATTTTCACATCTTAGGTCTGTTTTAGGGGTCAGAAAGCCAGTCCTACTAGGAAATAGACCCCCAGAGCATGGGATGGTGCTTGTCACTCCATCCTCTCTTTTTAGCTCATTAAGAAGCCCTTGCCAATTAGGCCTCCCAAGAACCAGCTAGACAGGAATAAGTCTGCAGTGAATGTATTGGATTGATTGCATGTGTCATTTATACTGCTTGCGAGTAAATGATTGTATTTTTTGGGTAGTTCATAAATTTGTCTAATTCTTCATGTAATCCTCACAGAAAAAGAAATACACAAGAGACCAGTCAAGGGCACCATTCCTCAGCAGGAATAAAAAGAATGTGAAATTTTTAGACCAAGCTATTTTTGAGAGCTGACAAATCCAAAGAGTATTTAATAACAATTTTGAAAATGGAATCCAATGCTTTTTTCTTTTTCTTTCTTTCTATCTGTCTGTCTTTTTTCTTTGTTTTTCTTTTTCGTTTTTGTTTCTTTTTCTCTTTCTTCTCTTTCTTTTCTTTATTCCTTTCAGATCTTTTCCTGTTTTTTTTTTGCCCCAGTCTGATCAACTGCATGATCAGTGATGAGTTAAACTGTGAGAAGGATTAGCTCCAGCTTTATTGAGAAATAACTCTTTATCAGTTATGTCAGTGTCCAAAATGGAAAAAATGAGAGGACTCTTTGGGGACCTGTACCCATTGCTAGCCTGGTTAATTACTATTAAATAATTACTAACACTTTGATACTGGCTATAACTGAATTTTATGAGCACAAAAGAGCATAAAGCTGAAAGAAGCAGTAAAGTTTACTAGAACAGAGTAGGGTGGTAGAGTCCTTGCACCTCCTCTGTACATGTGTCCAAGGCTCAGGGTGTGAAGCAGAGCTGGTGTCCCTGGTATCTTTCTGTCAGAGAAGTGTGCCACCTAGACCAGGTTGATGAAGGACACTGGTGTGATGCTTACCGAAATATATCTACCCCTCTTTAAGGTTTGGAATTGAACTGATGTCCTGGCCTGCCTCTGCCAGTAATGTGGCAAGTGACTTGAAGGAAGGGGTGTGAGGTATTCCTTGTGAGTCTGTGCCCTTACCCCAGTAGTTGTTTTAGAAGAATCTGAGAGGAGGCACAAGCTATATGAGATTTGTGGTATTACAGCAAAAGGGTGGCATCTTGCTCCCCCTGCCCTTCTGTCTTCCTGCCCCAAGCTCCTGCACCATATTTCTGGTGTGCACATCATTCCTGCGTCATAGCTGTCCTCCTTATTATTTTTCTACCCTAATTCACCTTGTTCCACAGTGTCAGGCCTAGCAGTAAAATAAAGCAATGGTTTATTAATCAAAGCCCAAGACAAAGGTATTAGTGTTTAGAGGACTGATGACTCTAAGCAGAGCAAACTGTATGTGGTTATAGCTTTTGTTTAAAGTGAGGTGCTTCCCTGGCTGTCTCAGTACATCTCACTCAAAGACCACATAGCACATACTAAGCTGGGGCAGATGACTCAATCTCTTCCCACATCAGATAAATTCTTCAAGTTCTGGGGGAATTCAGTTTCCCTTATAATGTTTCTGGTCTTATTTTTAATAAGAACAACAGGCCAGTAGCAAAGCACTCTGCCAAGACCTGCTGCTCCTCTCTTACAGTCAGTCTCTGGGTCTTTGCAGCATGAGAAAAAGTTTTAGGAGAGAGTACTGGTTAGCTCCATGATGTACTCCTCCATGCACTTGTGCACATGTGTTGGCTCCTGTGCACTTCTGGGGGTAAATGGTATGGTTTTCCACATACTTTGTGGAGGGTGAGAGGACAGGGTGGGCAGGGAGGCTTCCCTGAGAGACGTGACTGTAGCAATGGTGGAAGACCATGCAACGGGTGTCTGTTTCAGAAGGGGATGAGTAGTTTAGTTCCATATGTTGCCAACAGAAGTGAGAAATGTTAAGGTCAGTAGGATGGCCTTCCATGATCATCAGTAGTGACATGTTGGAATTTAGCTAGAGACTGTTTTCAGAAGAGAGCTTGATCAAACCCTGGGGTGGTTCAACATGAGGTAAAGCTGCAAGTACTATATTAGTAGCTGCTTGGTACAGCGAGAGGAAAGCCGACTTTTGTAAATACAGTTTTAACCTATCTGTGTCTCTTTAACAGAGACTGAAGTATGTAAGGAGGAAGATATAAAGCCTCTTGAGAACCTGAAGTTCAATAAATTACCAGGACTAAAAGGTACCAGTATACATCTAAGACTTTTGGAATAAATAGTGTGGAAACATAAAAATAAACTGTGGGCTTCACCCCAATCCCAGTGAAGACCAGAGGAGTCTCAGCATGCTTCTTCAGGTGGAGGACAACATCCCAAGTGTGAAATTTCTTTAATTGTTGTTGGTTTCTTTAAAGGACCAGATAGCTTTAAAATGACTTTTGTATTTTAGCAGGTTATGACTAGCTGTTTGTGGCGAGAGGAAGTTGTTGTTGTTGTAGTGCCTCTTATTGACTACTTGCTGAGCCACTTCCGAGGATAATTAAGGATAAAGGCCAGTGTTGATCCTGGAGAACCAGTTTCTGGCCAAGTGCCTCCATTTTTTAAGACCTTTTTGGTGTAGCCCTTTGTAAGAAACTTTGAAAGCAAATACAGAGCTACTAGGCAAGGAGCACTTCTTTTGAACTGATGAGGTAAGATTTGGAAGCATAGGTATCTGCTATGCCAAACAAGGGGCATGCTCTGAAGCCACAGAATAAATAAATGACGACTGGTGGTAACTCAGAGCACAGCAAAGTTAAGAGAGGGCTCATAGTAAGGAGAAGTTGGCACTTGAACCAAAAGCATTGTAGGGATTTCAAGGATTTAGAAGAGGGAATGGAAAGTAAATTGGAAACTCTATGAAATCAGTGGGAAGACTTCCCTTGGGCTTCAGGTCAAAACAAGAATGTAGAGGATGAAAAGCACCTAAAAGGGCTGCAAACACCAGAGCAGATGGGGAGAGGAGGAGGAGGAGGTTGAGGGGCATTGAAGGTACAGAGAGAAGTAGGAGATGTCATATTAGCTTCAAAGCCCAGAAAGGTCCAGAACTTCCCATGAATTCTCATGGCTTCCTTCTCCCCAGACACATGGGGCTTTTTATGGCTATCCTGGGCCGGGGGGCAGGGGAGATACTTGAGGCAAGCAAGTTGGTGGAATACTCATGTTAAAGAGGGGATTAAAATTCAACTAGGAGGTATAAACCTACATAGCATAGAATTGAGGGCAGGCTGGAATATCATGTAAAAGGTTTCCATCTCCTTCAGTGGCAGCAATTGGAAAAGATGTGATAAAAGCAGTCACAGGAGGAGGCAGGATCAGTGTGTAAGAGATTTTTTAAGGAAGAAGGGTTACAGAAGACAGGCCTGAGGCTTTCTGAGCTGTAAAGGAGATCAGTACCTAAAAATATTTTTTAAAAAAGCCCCAACTATGAAGGGAATAGTGAAACATGTTCATTTCCTCCTATTTTTCCTGTTGAATGAAGCCAAAAAAAAAAAAAAAAAAAAAAAAAAAGACACACTCCATACTGTAAAGCTGTTATCATAAATGTAGAGCAAATCAAAGGATATACTTCCTTTCCCAACACCTCATCAACTGCTGCAGCCTGCAGTCACAAGAGGGGGAGGCACGTGAAATAAACGCTGTGGACTTATTGTGGAAAGACTGGCAATTTAGCAGCAGAACGCAACATTTGTATTGTAGCACCTGAAGAAATAAGTATTGCTCACAAGCAGGTATTGGGAAGTAGCTCCCATACAGCCCACGGAGAGCCCTGCACAATTAGCTGGCTATTTACCTCTTCCCATTTGTCACTCCCAGTTACACACATCGTCTTTCTCGCACTTTCAGAGATAGCCACAGCAGTGCTGGTACGGCAGCCCCAGCTGACTGCTCTTCTAATCCGCTGTGGCAGTTTCTCTTCTATGTAGGCTACTACAAAGCAAATTAAACTTTTGGTGTCTTCATCCTCTTCTGTAAAATGGCTTCTTTCTTTGGTTCTGCTTTAATTTATATTTGCATGCACCTTTTTGACCATGTGGGTTTGTCCCTCATTTTTGGCCTTGCGGTGAGCCTAGTAGCTGTTTTCCTGCAAATGGCAAGTGTCTTTTCAAGGTCTAGGCTTTAAATTGCTGTTCTGGCAAATAATAATAATAATAATAAAAAATATTCCTCTCACGCCCTTGACATGAAAATAACAATGTGAACAATGGGAGCTGGCCGGAGCCAGCCTGACGCTGGAGTGCGCCGCGTGGAAGGAGGTTGAAGAGGAAAAAAAAAACAAACCACACGCCGTGGAGGGAGGATGTTCAGCAGACTATTTGCATCAGAGTTTGAGAACCCACACAATAAAAATGAAAGTGCAGAGTGCAGGCCAGCTGCCTGCGATAAGATCACATTGTTGGAAAGGGGAGAAACGTACTGTCTCCATACTAGCTGGGCAGGCAGCAAAAGTACACTGTGAAACAAATGGTGAGATCGCACATGCGGCCCTTCTTCCTTGGGTGCTGACGTATCGCGCGATTTTGATTGATTTTTGTATGTCACGGTATGCCACAGCCAACCTGGGAGGATTACAGCAGATGGTATAGCATGCAGGGGAATTGCATGGAACATGGATACGGAGGGGAGCTAAAATCAATCATTTTTAACAAATAAATGCAACTTTGTGCAGTTCCTCAGCAGCGGTAGGGCCATAACTGATGTGATGGTTTTATTGCAGCTGTTTGTGGGTGCATTTGGCCTTGAACGGGGAGGACAGAAGGCTCCGCTGTGGCTCGAACAGAGCTCTCATTTGTTCTCTGCCCAGCTCTGGGATGTGGTTCCTTGCATCTGTGGCAGATCATCTTATTTACCACCTCCAGTGACCAATTCAGATGGCTACAGAAATGGCACTTTCAAAAATTCACAGATGCTATTAGAGATCATGGCCTAGCTGGGTTTTTTAATCATATATTTAACATACGCTGTGATAAGACAGCAATGTTGGGTTCACACTCTCTCACCTAATTTTTAACTCTTGTTTCTTTCAATAAAAACATACTAAAAATAATTTTTAACAAACCCAACAACTCTAAATAACCTCTGCATTTATTCTGGTCTGAGTTCCTAGGTGATTGCAACACCAAAATAAATGAGCACGTCTTCATTTTAAGATGAACTTGATTTTAGCTAAGTACACCAACCGCAACCCTTTGCCAAAAAATTGGGCCTAGTTCCTTAGTCTGTGTCTGTCTTAATCTCAGACTGACTGACTCGTATTTATTAAGGGAATTTTAGGAATCAATACTAAATTTTAATGCTGTTTTTTCAGATTCCTTGTGTATCAAGAGAGCTAGTAGATACAGGTTTTCCTAGATTCTTCAATCAGTAGTGCATCTCCTAAGAAATACAGGCCATCTTAAGGGGACATAACCTTTACCTTCTGCCTTTGTTCTAAATGTTCATCCTGAGATAATTTATTTCTCTTGATTTAATGTAAAATATCTACTAAAACAAGGCCTTCTTTGCTCATGTTGATGAGAAATGAGGCCATCAAGCTAACCCAGGATTCTCCTGCATCTTGTGTTGCTGGCCAGTGTTGTTGGTTTAACTTTATGCTCTGTGGATTACTTTCTGGGCCTTTACACCACTTTTATACTCAGCAATAAAAAATGATGCCTGTGTTATTGCCACGGAGATGTGAAGGGTTTATTGCAGTGCCTGCCAGCCATTTCTCTCCACCCTCACACACACAGGTGCTGGCACATAACAGTGCTTTCACCTCCAGTGCTCACACGTGCTTTGTCCTCCACGGCTCCTTCTCTCCTGCTACAAATTCACAGCTTCTTAAAATCATTAGCGAGAGTTTTCAGGATGACGAGCCTAAATACCAAATACCAGCTTTATGTCTCCTCTGATGTAAAGTGTGGACAACACTTTCTTTTTATTGCCTTGTCCATGCTCACCCTTAGGCACAAAGACTACCTGATGTTAGGGAAACCCAGCCTAAACTGGGGAACTTCATCACGGAGTGTGGTGCCATGTAATTGCTCCCTCCCAGCAAAAGGTTGCTAAGCTAGCCCACAAACAAGGGATTCTTCTGCATCCTTTGCGACACTTTGATGGCCCTGCCAGAGGAGAATGCCTTTGCCTGTAACAGGACCCTAGGCTGTGCTCTGTGCACATTGTGGACCTGGACACCCACTATAAATATGCATAGCTAGAGGTAAATTCCAAACTTCAGCGTGGCTTTGACAGGTGGATAGGCTTGTACCTTTTG
The DNA here is from genome assembly GCF_023634155.1 of Falco peregrinus. Taxonomy (NCBI): domain Eukaryota; kingdom Metazoa; phylum Chordata; class Aves; order Falconiformes; family Falconidae; genus Falco; species Falco peregrinus. The sequence goes on along the minus strand of NC_073727.1, from coordinate 52,312,049 downwards.
TACCAGTGTGTGAAGACATTCCCTGTGTTCCTTCCTGTGTTGCTACCTTGTTAAATAAAAAGGTCCCATTTTAGCAGCTTTTTTTTTGGCTGTCCAAGACATTGACAGGACTGGCCCTGTGGTTTAGCACCACAGGTGCTGGTGGTGGCTGCTTGGAGCTTTAGAGGTTTGTGAATGCATTGGGTCAGGATTATCACAGGAACTGTGTGGATTGGAACTCTAGCAGAACTGTTTAAAAATTATTTCTCTGTGCCCAGAATTAAATGCAAGATGCATTTGTCTGAGTGGAGATGCTTGTCCTGTGCTCATGTTTAGTTTAAAATTTTTTGGGCTTTTTTATTTTTATTTTTGCAAGCTGTTGAGCTATTATTGATGCATACCTACGAATGAATATGTATCTGTGAGAGCCCACCTGGTTTACTGAGTAAGCTTGCAAGTATGGTGGCTAGAAGACAGACCGTGAAATCAAGCTTTGGCTAGCTACTCATTCAGTGTAAAAATGTGAGCAAATTTTTTAACCTTTTATTGTCTTTATGATTCCTCCTCTTTAAAACAGAGTTTGTGGAATTTGGTTCTGGAAGGTTCTTTTGCTTTTTGGATGAAGGTGTTACAGAAGGAAAGAGCACTGCTTCAGATTCCGGTGAACCCAGCTCTGCCAGGTCAGCCTTTGCTCAGTCAGACAGATGCTCTTTGTTCATTTTATCAATGTTAGGGAGAAAAAGAGCCCTAACTAACTAGTCTGTGGGTAATGGGTGGGGACTGTGGCCTGCAGATTAATTAGGATGTTTGTTCCCTCTGTTTACTGACACTTGAAATTAAGTAGGTACATCCTGTAGAAGAGCATTACTGAAACTGTTTCCTGGTGCTTTAGAAAGTATTAGCTTCCACACTTGGCTGCATCTCTAGAAAGTTGACTGGTTTGGGGTTTTTATTCTGTGTTTTTTAAAAAAATGGGCTTTCACAGAATGTGAACCTTTACACAAAAGTATACCTTTTTCCAAGCCATGCACAGTAGTAGGGAACAAAGTCCCCACTATTCTGTAGGATAATCTTGAAGAAAAATAGTAGAAACATGCCTCACGAGCTATAAAATACTGTAAGTTCTCAGTAAAATCTGTTCAACTTTTTTTCTTCCTCCTAAAGAGAGACTTTTCTATAATCCTTTTCTATATATACATGGATTTATTTTTCATTATTATTTTTATTAGAAGAATTGTGTTTTAAGAACTGCTCAATCCACAGGGCTTAAACAAAGATTTAATGTCTGAATTGTCATCATAATGTAATTTTTATGCTGAAAATCCTTCTGGTATGGGATGCTTGTAGCCTAAAAGCTTTCTGCTATATAAGGAAATGGATTTTATTTAACTTTCTCAACCACGGTCTATGTGCACAAGAGAGGAGCATCCAAATTCAGACTAAGAATAGAAACTTTCTAACTGCATTAATGAGTTTCTGCCATAGCTTTGTAACCAGCAGTCAACGGTACAGTCTGTGTGATTACTTATCTCTGCCTTCATGAAGGCAAGAGGTCACAGGTGTATTTTCTTAATAATGTTAATATATCAGGGGTCTTTTTGTTTCCAAGTCTACAGCTGCAGCTATTTGGATGTGGGCTTTGCTTTATCTTCCCTGTGGTTCTTCCTCCTTATGTGTCGGCTCTCTCAGCTTGGGCAATGAAGGCAAAGGTAAGGTTCTTGCCTCAGGGTACTGTTTGTTCTGGGACTCCTGAAATCCCCATCTTGCCTTAGCATCCCATGTTTTCTGAAGGGAACAGCAGGTCTAGGTGCTGAAGACCAAGCTGCTGGGTAACACGTGCAGCTCAAATTCCTGATCCTTCATGTGTTCCCCTTCAACAGAGTGGGCTGTGCTGGGGTCTGTGAACAGTGGTACCAAAATCAGCTCTTGAACTCCCCTGTGCAAGCAGCCATGACGAGTGGTGGGATCCAGCCTCCTGAGATCAATTCCTCTGGTGCCAAGAGGGTAACTGGTGGCTCCCGAGTCATCTCTGAGTACGGGGGATGCAGGATGCAATGGTGTGGGGGCAGGCAGGCTGAGTCTGGCCCTCTGGCTTTGGCAGCTGTCTAACTGGTGCCAGCTGGTTTTCTGGGGTAAGAGTGACCCTTAGCAGCTTTCCCTTAGGGCTGTATCCACAGAAGGGGTGATACTGCTGTTTACTGCTAACGGTACTTACTTACAGATGTAGTATTTAGCTTATGAGTATTTTGCTGGTGCTTGAAAGCAGAGATCTGTTTCAGGGAAGTGAAACCAATTGTGCCCCATATTGACCCACACTATACCTTCCTGGTCCAGGGAAATGAGGTGTAACTCCACTTTCCCAGCTGCGCACCCTCCCTCCCCACTGACTGGGAAACACTGAGGCAGTGTGTAAAACACTTTAGTGGCCCAAGGCATGGTATGGAGGTGCAGTGCTGTGTTCAGCTGCTGTGAGCTGATCCCTGCCGGTGGGAGCCAACCAAGCCTCTTCTCACTTGGTAATGAAGCACAACAGGCTGCTTCACACTCTGCTGAGATGCATTTCTTGTACTTGCAGTGCTTCACATTCATTCCTCTCCCTAAGATCTGATTTTGCTTTTCACTGTAAATTGTCAGCAAGTACCTTGGTATTGGGGGATTTAAGTGGTTTCAAACCCAGCAACAGGAGACTCAGACCTACAAATCCATGGCTCAGGTCAATATGATGGTTGGGTGCACGTGCAGTCCTCTACAGCAGATACTACTATTATGCATAAATGATACTTAAAAGCAAAAAAGAGTTAGAGATGCTATGAACAACTTTTTCCCCCCACCCCCAGTAATGTCCAGCTCTGCCTGTCTGTAGACCACTGGGCAGAGAGATTTGGTGAGGAAGTTGCAGGACATGACAAGTAGGATCAAAATGGGCACCCTACACTGCTGTCGGCTTTGTGTGCTGTGGGCTGGTTTTTCCCAAGAGGGCCACTGTGCTGTCCTTCCCTGCAGGTGCCATGAGGCCATTTGGAATGAGCATCAGAGTGACAGTGGTGGCATAGTGTAGTGTGGTGTGGTGTGCCCTGCATGATGACAGGGAGCTGCAGATCCTCCCTCACCTTCATAGAATCATAGAATAATTTGAGTTGGAAGGAACCTTTAAAGGTCACCTAGTCCAAACCCCCTGCAGTGACCGGGGACATTTAAACTAGATCAGGTTGCTCAGAGCCCCATCCAGCCTGACCTTGAATGTTTCCAGGGATTCCTCTCCCCGCAGTTTCCCCCAGGCTGTTGCACACTGGCAATGGGGCTGCCTTGGCCTTGGGCAGGAAGGAGGAGGCATCTAATCCAGCCCTGCAAACTCCAACCTGCATTTCTGGCATGGGGTATCCCAGAAACTCCCCTCACTATTCCTTTTCTCATGCTGTAAGACTCACAGCTTTTGAACTGCTGTGGGAGACTATAAATGCACCAGCTGAAAATATCTCCAGAAAAGTCTTTTCTTCTTTTCTTTTTATTGAATTTGGTTCATTGTGGTGACATGTTTTGAGACCTAAATGATTCTATGATTCTGTGAGACTATTAGTTGCACATCTTCCCGAATCACACCACGTCTTCCTCCCACATGCAGAAAGCACAAAAGCTTCCCATTGGTTGGCCCCACACGTGGTGGACTCGCAGCACCTCAAGTTATAGGGTGATACCTACAAATAGAGTTTAAATGGAGCCCCAGGTGAAGCTCAGGGTTGTGGACTGAGTATGTGTAACAGGATTTGAAATGGGTTCCTGTTGTTTTGCTCTGGAGTAGCTCAGCTCCATGACAGCAGTATTATTGAAGCTCAAGGACAGGCAAGGTGCCCCAAGAGTTTAACCTGCTTTGGCTCACAGCAAGTCCAGGCGAAGGTTCGTTGTGCCAGTAGCTCTTGGCACTGTATATATAATATATGCTTATCAAGGTATTGCAATACAACAATGGCAAACATCTAACACTCAGGCCCCTCTGCTAAAAAGTTCATTTGCCTAGAAATAAATATAATTGCCATTTAGTCAAGTCCTTGAATTTATTACCAGAGGTGGTAGGAGCTTGTTCATATAAAGAAATTCTGTCAGTCATACTTGCATAATTGTAGCAGGATGGTTAGAAACATCATTCCTTGCATAGATGCTTTCATTCAAGTGTAATAGTGACTATTTGACGGAGTTTATACATCTTCAAATGGCAAAAGTAAATTAATGTGTCTTTTTACTCCAGAAGTCATGCTGGAATATCTCCACCTAACTCAGCTCACCATTTTAGGCTGCTATAAATTTTCTGGGTGGCACAGATAGAGGTGTCCAGTAATACAGTCTCCTTGATAAAACGATACTACTGAGAAGGGCAGCATATAACCATAGGTCTGAAATTTGGGCGCTTCCTCCTCTCAGCCACAGGTTATTTTCCTGCCTTTGAAGGGATCATGGTTTAATCTGCCTCTGTTATGTTCATTTGCCCTTTTCTAACAGCTAGGAAAACCTCTTTTTTTCAAGATTTCCAGGGTGCTGCCAGGTTGGAGTCATTAAACTTCAGACCTTTGAATGGAAGAAGGCACTATTAGCTTTACTGCTTGACTGCATTATTATTTTTATGGTTGTGGTCGTTCTTTAACAAACATAATGCTTTATAATCTCTATCCTAAAGAAATCCTGTTTCATCGAGAGAACCATATGCTGTAGTTACAAGCAGGGTTACTATTAAACACCAGGCTGTTGCTAATTTTCTGCTGGCATCCAGGATCTCAGAGGCTTCCCTTTATTTTACCACCTGTGACTGGGAGCAGTAGTGAGGAGTGACTGACAGGAGCAGTGGCTCTGAATGGGCTCCTACACCATCCCCTTTAAAAGGGACACATGGATCCACAGGCAGCAGCCCTTGCAAGAATGAAGAGTGCTCCTCTGTGGAGTTGTGTCTTTGGGGAAGGTCAGGCATGGTCTGCATCTTGGTGGGTTCTCAGATGTCTAGTAAGGGTTGTACTTGGAGCTTAGGGAGCTCTTAGGGAGAGCACTAATAGGGTGATAGCTCAGCTTTCCTCCTGCTTCGCTGTGCACGGGCCTCCTGGATCATGGCTGGAACGGGATGTTAATAAAGCCAAGTTTTCTCCACCCCTGTTTGAGAAAAGCCCCTTTCATTTCTGCATGAACATAATTTGGACAGTCTGGAGTAATCTAAGGCCACCTTAAATTCTCTTTCATTCATATTGGTGTAACTTCTTGGTCTTCTGTGGAGTCCCTTATCGTTTACACTGATACAAAGGAGAGTTCAATTGGTCCCTGTGTGCTTTGCTGACTGGGAGGAGACAAAATTAAATGCAATGTTAGTGTTGCCTCTTCCTTCCTATCCCCATTTCCCTGTGGCTGTTCTGTTAAGCAATTCAGAGTAGCTCCTTTTCTTTGACTTTCTTCTGTCACCCATTTTACTGTCTTTGTGTTACCTCCTTTTAATAGTCCAGATACCCTTGTGAAGAGCCTGTTAGAAACACCTAAGTCTGATGGCTGTATCACTTGAACTTATCTGGGCTTCTATTTAATCTCTGCTCATGGTATGTCATGATGAAGAATAATGCGGGAGAAGATGACGTGTCTTACTCGGTAGCATCAATCTCTTCCTTCATTCTTCTCTCTATTGTAGAATGAAACAAGGGTAACAAAGTTTAGATCTTGTCTCTTTTGATTGCTTAATTCATTTTATAGCTGTGTATTTGTAAAGTAGCTTTGACAGGTATATGTCTGGGAGAAACTCTGACCCAGTTCTTGTCCGCATGGGCAGAATATTGAATATTCTTACAGATGCACTTCCTTTATAATGGTTTTTTTTTGTTCTTGCAATTCATTTTATTGTCTGTTAAGTCCTTTGTGAGCAAGGTGACGTTAAGAGGATCAGTCAGCAGGTACAATGGGGAATTGTGAATACGGTGCAATGCGGTTCATTGTGAAGCAGTAGGCAGGTTTCAGAGGTGTTCTGTCTTAAGGCCACATGTTTGTTCCTCAAGTACCTATAATCACATCCTAGAGGAAAATGGTTTTAGTAGATGTGTTAAAATCATGAGTTTCTTTTCTAAGCACATTAGGAGTTATGTAGCTGTGTTTATTTTTTTATATGCGAGACCTACATTTCAGACATCCAAGGTTGCCCCCTGACATTAACAAATCACTGGCATAATGGCTGTGAAGCATTTTCAATTTATTGCCATTTTCACATTGCTGAGCATGTTTTCTGCAGTTACCAAAGAATATAATTTGCCCTCTTGGTCTCAAACAGTTGAGGAAAATTTCAAGGCAAGGCAAGCTGTACTAATAAGGACAAGCAAATGAGGGTGTGAGTCGTCTATCTGTGCCACTGCCCTGCATGTCAGCAAAGAATATGCAAAATTCTGTATTGCTGCACTGGGTGCGTGTGCATGTTTGGGGGAGTGGGGGGTGGTGGTGGAGGGCAACGGAGGGAACGGGACAGAACCCCAGATAGATGCTATTTACTTGGAAAACAAAATACTGCCTGAGGGGGTGGGGTCCCTGAGCCCAGTGCTTAGTCATGCTGTGCTCCCTCTGCTTGTCTGCCTCCATGGGGGTTTGCTCTGGCTTGTGTTTTTTGTTTTTTTTTTTTTTCTCTCAATTTTTTTGGTCATACATCCTCCTCTTACAGGAATAATCACTGAAAGGTGTTTTTTTCCTTCACATGTATAGCACGTGCCTGTGTTCATGGGGTGATTTGTGCCCATGTTTAAGGAGTAGGCTGCCTTTGTTTCTGATACATTCTGCCAGAAATGAGGCTAATTATGTTGGGGTTTTTAATGCTTTTTCTACATACTGGATTGCTGTTAGACTCATCACGTTTCAAAGAGTTTTAATACAATCCATTACAGCATTAAGTAATTACTCATCTATTGTTGAAGTAAGTAAACTGATCATAGTGATGCTTAAAGAGCATACGTTGATAATGTAGGAGATATAGAAATTTCAGAAATACTGCTTTGTGCTGCTTTTCCCACTATTTTGAATGGGTAGCATAGTTTCCATCCCTGTTTGTAGCCTCCACTGATCTCTGCTTATTTTTCCATTAATGTATTCACGACTACTTTGCTATATGTCTATAACAGTATGCCTATATGATGGTTATTTCCATTGTTTACCAGTGCCCTCTGTACATACTACCACTTGCTTCTCCTACCGTGTCTAGTTACTAACACGGAGGGGTCTTTTGGGCTGCTATGTACGATAAGGCTATCGCTGAAGAATTCATTTCATGCGTTCGCTCTACACACGTTACACGGTTGCTGTTGGAAACATTTGAAATAGCTTGATCTTTATAGTGTATTTCATTGTTTTTATTAGACACAGTCTCTGTTCAGAGAAAAGAAGGATCAAGAAAACTAAATTTGAACGAAGGGTTTGGGGTTTAGGAAGCAGTACAAAATGTCCCCAGTATTGCAGCACACTTCCCCCCACCCCCTGCCCCCCACTGCTGTGAAGAAAAGCATTAAATGGCTCTTCTGCCCTGTGCAGTGAATGCCTGCCTCTTTAATCCCAAACATGGGCTTTTCTATTTGGTGTCTGTCTTGAAGCAGACACTAACCAGATGTGGACTATCACTGTTTCAGCAGGCTGTAAAACAAAAGGAAAGAAAAAGAATTTGATGGAAGTGGAAAAGTTTTGCTGGTTGTATTGAAGTCAGTGTCAACACTTAACAATATCATGCTATAGCTCTGGATATAACTTTTCCTCTCTACTCAGTTTGGATGAGCTTTAAAAAAAAAGTACTTGCGGGGGTGGTTTTGCCCCCCTGTTGCAGCTGTGATCACCAAAACAGAAAACTGCAATGACTGGTCCAAAATCAGTGTTGGGAACAGACCATGACATGATTTGACCTTACAAAATATTACAGTTTCTAAAGGACAGTTTTTCCTAGCTGGGGATGTTTCTTGTGTTGTTGATGCATGTGTAGCCATTTTGCTTGCATCATCTAAGATCAGTATTTTTAACGTTGTAAGAAGCATAGCATAAGGTCAGCATTAAAGCCCAGTTGTGCTGACACCAATGAGATTTTTGTCATTGATGTTTGAGAGAGGCTGTTGAGTTCTGTATTTCCTGTATTTCCCTGTTGAATTCTGTATACGCTTTAATGCTTTCAAACTAGGCTGAAGATAATTTATTGTTCAAAGAAACTGTGTGGCCTATCTTGCAGGTTTTATTTTTCACAGCGGTGATCCTAACCAGACCTGTGGTCGCAGTACTGACACTGTGCAGGAGGAAACCTAGTAGTACAGCACTTGGCAATTGACAAAGTAATTTGGCGTATTTGTTTAACACTGCAGTCAGCGTGTTTGTAAAATTACTGGGGTTTTTTTCCCCCTATTTATTTTCTTTGTTTTTATTGTCTTGGTGATAGGTTTTGGGCTGAGTGTGTATGTTTGCCAGAGTATTTCCTCTGCTGTTTACACCTGCTATGTAAATCCTTGGCATTAAGCTATTTTCCTTAGCTGTGGAGACGTGTTGGTTTGGACTACACTAGCAGTGACTGTCATGGCGGTAATGGGACTTTGTCCACATCTAACACCATCTGTCCCACGGGCATCCCAATCTCCAAGACACTAAGCAATTGGGGCTGACAGCCATGGTGTTCACCACCACTGATCCATACAGATTTCAAAGGCTTTTGTTGCAAAATAGAAACATTAAATATGTGTTAATTTCTTTATTTAAGTAAGTCTTGCATTACATCTCAGATTGGGAGTCTGTAAAACAGGGAGAAATGCATGGGTCCATGTTCTGCAGGCCTTTAAGCCTTTTTTTTTTTTTTTTCTTTTGTAGTCTAAATATTCTGCAGTGCTGTTGTATTCCTTTGAGTGGTGGATCTGAAAAAGGACAGCAGGAGTGATTCTGTGTTTTAAGTTCTTTAAGTCTCTCCCCTATGGTTTGGCATGCAGTATCAAGCAATTCTCCTGTTTTGACCGCTTGGATTTTAATTTCCTTTTTTTTTTTTTTCTTATTCCAATTATTATTAATAACATTCACTACCAGCCTCAGCCAGTATCCTGTAATAGATGGGAACTATCCTACATCTCCTACTTTGCAGAGGTGTAAGGGGATGGGGAGAGGCAGGATATAACGGATATTTCTGTAACCCTCCAAAAAGTGGGTAAGGAAGCGTACAGCCAACGTCTCATCTTCAGAGGTCCTTACTGGTGTTACCAGCTCCCTGACTGCTGGAGGGCTGGGGCTGGGTGTGAGGTACCCTCTGCCCTGTGATTTTGCAGAGGAACAAAACTCCTCCTTCAAGCTTGCAAGTCAGACAGTGCACCGAGCAAAAACCATTTCATTCCTGGTGCTGTCAGAGGCAGCAGAGGTCAGGCCAGGGTCGGTAAAGGTTGTGTCTGCCATTTCGGTGCCAAAGACTTTTGGAATTGCTGTAGTGATGATATGATGAATGCTTCTATCACAGGGTGGTGGCAAGTGATTTACAGTGTTTATCTGGTGTCTGGAGATGGACTCAGCAGGGCTGGTCTTTCCAGATCTGAGAAATATTTCAGAAGTGTAGGCAGAGGCTTTAAGGTCCCACTGTTCAGTTCTGGCTGGTTGTTCAGGTTGTAGTTTCCAAAAAGGTTTAGACATGTCTGAACAGCACTAACGATGGAGAACAGAGCCCAGATCAAGTACGGGTAGAACGTTCACGATCCCACTGCCCAGCCACTACCACGCTTTCTCTTGACAAACTATTATTTTGTTTGTGATTTGATTCCACTTGAAAAGGGTGCAATGCAGTGTTCGTCAAGATAGATTTATTTGGTCTGGCACATCTACCAGTCAGACTGCATGGATGTTGGCCATTAGCTCTGTTCAGAGAGCTGATCTGAAGCTCACCATGGTTATACATTTAGCAGAGTTAAATTTGATGATTTCAGCTGGTGTTTCATCCATGCGCTTCTTGCCGTGCATTATAAGTATTTTGAAGAAGCAGTTACAATGGGGAAGCTTGGGATGGACTGAAGCAGGCAGTGGTTACTGACCAATTGAACATCCATGCCATTGCCTTCCTGAGTCACCTCCTCTGCTGGGTTGACCTTTCAGAGGTCTGGGCTGACTCCTTTGTCAGAAGATAGTCACTGGGAAAAAAGAAAGGGTTGTCCACAGCTGGCATTATACTGTATTTTCAGACAACCTAGGACATACCTACGCGCTTTGTCATGATCTTTTGGCATGAAGTTCTAAGGCAAGAACGTCACTGAGCACTATGCTCCCTCCACCTTGTTTTCCTTTGCTATTCCAGCTGACCATGGTCAGCTTCGCTTCCTGGTGCGGGCTGCCATGTTGCGTCTCTAGCCATTGCTCAAGACTGATCGGATATCCAAGTGGGATGATCCCTGAGCGTACGAAGCTGAGAGAAGGCCTAATTGCTATCCAGATATAATTGTTCTTTTGTATATACATCATTATAACCATCACTTGATTTTTCATGATGCACTGTCCTTGTGTATAATGGCCCGTGACTAATCGGCTGTGACAGACAAGGTGAATTTGAGGAAGACACTATAGTTTTAAAATGAATACACTTATCTTGAAATTGGAAGTAACTAAATGATCTGGATCTTAATTATTTTCATACTATAGAGAACTTTGTGAGACTCTTTAAAAATGGAGATTGATTTTTCTTTTTTCAGTTTATCTCTGGTCTTGGAAAGGGAAGGATTCAACAATTTAACATTTTAAGTGAAGCCCCGATGATCTAAAACCTAATGTAACCTTTATTTAAATTTATACAAATTTAAACTGAGTGTCCTAAGCTATTTCTTTCAAATCAGAACACGGGGAATTTGTCCAAAAGGCTAAATATCATGAGACTCAAGTTGCAACAAAATAAGAATGGGAGAAGTGGGGGAATTTAGCAATATCCCAGATATTGTTTAATTGAAAGCCACACTGAAATAAAGCAAGACTTTCCAGACTTCACAGGGAATTTCATCTGACCTATGTGTAGATAATAGATACATGAATTGTATTAAAATCATTTCTTACACTGAAAAAAATGAACCTATCATGTTACAAAATCATCTAATGCTTTAACTTTATGTTAATTATTTTTATGTTATTTCATGTGCAAATTAACACTGTATAATTAATATCTCACTTAGAAAGAATGAGCTTGAGTTCAAATAAGTTTTAGTGATTTAGTCTTGAAGGCATTTTATGCAGAAATTGGTAAGAAGCATACACATTTTGAGCAGAGACTATAATTCCTGCCTCTGCTTTTGTTTTGTTGTGTTTTGTTTTGAAAGGGTAAGCATGTTTGATGGGTTCAGACATCAGAACAAAAGACTTTATGCTAATCTTCAGTTAAGAGAAATAACCAGTGTTGGTTTTGATTCTGTTTTTAATAAACACAAATGGTGATGACAGCTTTGTTTGGTTTGTAAGATTGTCAGCCTGTTTCGGATGCTTTTCCTGCTCGGGCTGAAGGCAGTGGGGAGCATTGCTGGGGTGGGCTCTGAGCCCCCCGGGGCCAGAGGGATCTGGAACACCTATTGCCAGTCCTGTCTGCAGTGTGGGGAACTCGGCAGCTCCTGCAGTCCGTTCAGGAGCAGCTTATGTAACTTTGGACATGCCAGCAATATGCTATGCTGTGAAATAGCCTCTTGCCTGCTTGCTGGCTTTTTTTTCCTTTTTTTTCTTCTTTTTTTTTTTTTCTTTCCCCTTTCCTTCTCTCTCTCTCTCAGAGGGATTGCATCATCTGTCTGTATTTCACAGCTTGGGCAGCAGGGGAAAGGAATGGAATAAATCAACATGTTGCTTTTATCAAGTAAACCTCTGTGATGTGGCCTGGTCAGAAGAAATTTATATTCCTTCTATCTAAGCCGTCTTTAAAAAATGTTTCACCCCCTTTTTCCTTTCAAGGATTTTTTTTTAAGGCTTTCCAAATCGCTTTATCAGAACGTGTGATAAGTTAAAAGGCTGTGTTTTCAACAGTTCGCAAGACTGGAAAGCCCTTTTCTCAGAACTGAGAACATCTAACAGCTAAAATGAAGTAATTTGAAAATCTCCTTGCTCTAAAGTAATTGTGGAACCGATACGCGTTTCCTCCATGAGAGGTAAACGCCCAGCACCTTTCACTGATTTCCATAAAAACGCCCAGCACCTTTCACTGGTTTCCGTAAAGTTACTGGGGCCTCACAGAGAGGGGAGGAGAGGACCTCTCCAGCTACCCAAAGCTAGAAGTGAGGTGCGTGTGAGGGAACAACCAGCTATTAGTGGGAGCAATGGCAACTGAATCAGAAAAAAACTAGGGCTACGATGTTAGGTTTTAGCACACAAAAATATTTGCAGCTCTTCTAACATCTTAAAGTGTGGAGTAATGGCTTCAGTCACAATGTCAGTTGTTGCCAAGGATTACCTCGTTCCACTTGTTTGTTATTACTGGTTTTCATGTTTTCCTGCATTTCTTTTTTTTTTTTCTTTTTCTTTTTTTTTTTTCTTCAAAGGAGAAAAAGAGTCACATAAAAAGGAAAGCTCTGCTTGGTTTCCAGGATCACTCTGAGTGTTGTTGGAGTACATGCTCTATATTAAATACAGTTGCTTCCTTTTTACCACTTTATATTGAAATCTTTCGTTGGCTTTCAGGATAAGATGTGGGGGTGGGGGGTTGGGGGCTGGATCCCCCTTAGACTGATATATTCAAAAGCAAAAAAAAAATTCCTGGCAATCATTTAAGCTTGAAAGTATATGCTTATATTGGTTGGAGGATGAGTAGGTATAGAATTGTTTAATATGTTAGAGCTTCTCCTGGATTGAGCAATGCCTTGTACAGTCCTTACAAGAACTCTATTTTAGAATAAATTTGTGCTAGTGCTTTTGCCTTCCACCAAGCCACTGCTGAAGCTCAGTGGGGGCCGGTGGTGGATCTATAGAAAGCCATACGTATGGCAAAGAGGAATGAAGCCACTATCTTCTGACAAACAGATCCCTGTTGCTACTAAAGGCTAGATGTGTCTGTTTGCTGTGTTGCTGGGCTTTAATGGAAAGAGGCTGGCTGTGTAAATAGTCAGCATCTTTATTTTTTTCATTACAGCCCAGGAGCACTGAAAGGGCGGTGAAAATGGAAGTACCCTTGCAACAGAAAAGAAAGAGGACGAAAAGTAGCATCTATGGGGATACCTTTCTTTGAATAGTTCTAAGTATTGAGGGCATCAACACTGAGGTAATTTATATTCTTCTTCAGGTATGCCCAGGTTCAACTGACTGTTATCATCTGCAGGCCAGGATCCGGATGTGTCTGGTTTGATTTTGATTTATTTTTACTAAGGACATTGCAATGCATTGCAATTAGAATCTCGTGTCTGAAGTGTTTCTCAAGAACACAGTTCCACTTTGGGATAATAGTTATGCTTAATTTAAAAGTCCCTACCTGTGTTATGAAAAATGTTTTAGAAGATTACAACAAATGGTTTAACACAATGAATTAACTTTGTAGTTTTTGTAGGTTTATTATTTTTTTCTTTTTCACTTCTCAACCTGCTAACAAAAAGTAGGTATGTTTTTCTTTTACTGATAAGCAATTTCATGTTCCTTGTTTGGGACACAAATTCTGTGCTTTGAAAGTTGAATTTACTTGTATTTTAAGGAACTAGTATTTTTCTTTTACTCTAGCTCACTGCAGACTGTATTCCAGGAGCCAATTGAACTTGTCAGTGTTATTTGAGATGTAGGCTTCATTAAATATCTGCAAGCAAATTAAAATCATTCATGTAAGTGAGATATTTTCTCAAGAATTTGGCTTCCAACACTAGGAGTATAAGAAAAGAGTGCCAAGGGCTTTACTGGGTTGGAAGGAGAACACTTAAGTGAAGTATAAGATACCTTCATATAAAATAAACGTGCAAGAAAAAAACTTTCAGCGGTATCCTTTGCATTTGGTAAGCTTTGCTGAGAAAGGAAGTGTTTACTTGAGAAAGCATCTGGATTTTATTGTTTTTTAATTCATTGTGGACAGCCTGATGGAGTCTGGAACCACTTAGAATGTCACAACCTTTCATTGTCACATGCAATGTGGAAACAAAATAAAAAGCAATCCAAATCTCAGACTGTGTAGCCCGAGTTGTTAAGTTTGCTGTGGTCTTCCTTCTATAAGACAGCGCTTTTGAACAAATACAGATTTGTAGTGACAGTCCTTAAAATGCCTCTTTGTTCATCTGAATACTCTTCAGTGAGCCTCCATCAGGTTTCTCAGGACTAAGGAAACATGAGCAAACCTGAGTAAAAGAAAAAAATGAGCAAAATCCACCGTGGCCGGTGTTCTTTTTCTCATGAAGGCAAACGAAAAGAGGTAACATGTATGGTAGTGCATCTGAGACTGGGTTCACTCTTTTTTTTTTTTTTTTTTTCCGCTACATGGTTCTGGTCACTTCTGTCTACTATGATAAGTGACATTCCAGAAAAGTTCACTCATCTGCAAGATCAGCCCAGTTTTGCAGGCAGGAGTCTGAGTTATTTAAATTAAACGTTATGTTTTTATAGAACCATGCCTGAATTTTTTGGAATTCCACAAAACAAAGCTTCTTGTTTCTAGTGACTCATTTATAAGATGAGATTAATGTAGACAAGCTGATCTCAAGTGAGCTGCATCCAATAACTTTTTTTTTAAATTTCTAATTTATAGTTTTAAAGGTAACCTGCCCACCTACATGAGTATGGTGAACAGATGATACATTTCAAGAACAGACACTTCCATTCTCACTCCTCCTCTGAAGCCTATGAAGTTACATCAGAAAATAATTTGGACAAGTCCATCTGAGCAGTCCTTTTGTTTAATAAATATCTGCAAAAGAATTTGGTATTCCCTTTCTCCTCATGTTCCCATTCTTCTCTGCTTGTGTTTTAAATAACACTTCTTTGTATCAATCTGTTGCTAGAACTGGTGTTCTCATCTTCAGTAACAGTTTCTAATGGCAAAACCTCTGCAGCATTAATGCACAAAAATCTTTGTTGTGAAACAGCTATGTTGTATGTTTGTGTGTATATAGCAACCCTGATGGCCCTAAGCCACAAAGGCATAAAAATCAAAAGCTGATGTACATGCAGCATTGTTGACACAAAATCAAAGAAAAGGAAGAATCTGGAAAATTAAGGCAGTGCATACCTTCCACCCACATGTCCATCCCTTACCGTTACTGCAAACTCCGTGCACTTAATTAGTGCAGAGAAAGCTTGCCCTTCTGCACTGTCATCACTAGCGCCTTCTCCTTCCCCACACAAAATGCAGGCAGCATCAGATATTGGCTACAACATTGAGTTGCTGCAGCAGAAGAATCGTATGGAGGAGCGAGAGGTAATTGGAGTGGGGGAAGGCTGCTTCTGCTGTGGAGCAGAACTGAGACTAGGATTCATGGTCTGTGATTCATGATGCTTGTGTTCATAGTAAAATACCCTCTTGTAGGTGGAGGATTAGCAAGTGTGTATTGTTTAGGTGATCATGCTAGCAATGTTGAAGGCACAGGGATTGTTGTTTCGCAACGCATGATAATTTCCTGGGTTTATTGAAAGGCAGGTCAGCGAGGAGGGTTCCATCGGGCAAAGTTTTTTTCACTAGTGGGAGTGGAGGTGGGAGGAGAGCTTCGTCTCCCTGGTTAGCATGGGCCTTTGGAGGGAGACCTTAGCATGACGCAGTGCTAAATGGCACAGGCAGATCCCTCCCTCCCCACACTGTCTCTGCTGAGGTTGTGCAGGACCAGTCCTGGGTCAAGTCAGGGACTGGAGTAAAGTAGAATTACTAATAAAAATGCTGCTTCCCATGCATCTTCCTTTATTAGAAGATAAAATTGGACCCCTCCAAAAAGAACATATGTGAATTATCGCTAAAGATTGCCTGTAATTCTAACTTACTTTAGAAGTCCTTGTTGTAGAAAGTCTGCTCTGTCAGTATCTATGAGGTTTCTGGCTTTCTGTGGGGTTCTTCCTGAAGCAGGATGGAAAAACAGACTATAGTTTTTCTCTTACTTTTTATTGTCAAAAAGGGTAAGGCTACTGAGCAACAAAGCGTATGTTTCCAAAGGAAGACCAGCATCTAGAGACCAAATGGGAAGGTGTCATATGAAAAAATATGAACAGAGGAGAACAAAGGGAATTACTAAATTTAGCAGTCTTATCTTAATAAAAAATACATGTGCTGAACCCATGTGTGGAAAGCACGTGCATTTTGGCTGTTATATGATGCATGGAAGATGGATATGTAAAAGCTTATTACAATGTTATGGCTTCGGGTCCTAATCCAGCATGGCTCTCAAGCAGAAGTCCACCTTTCAGTGCAGGTATCATTCCTGTTGACTTTAAAGGTCCCTGTGTGCATATGGGATAAACGTGACCTTGGCTGCTTTGCAGGATATTAGTCCAGTTTGTTGTACAAAGTGCATGTCATGCTTCCCTGTGGCGAAAACACAGTAACGTCCTATCACATATGGATGACTCATAGCTGATGAAGGCCAAAAGACTTCTGTGCTTGTCTGATTTGGCTTCCTACAGGGTAGACTGAACCATGTTTTCAAACTGTGATACCGTTTTTAAACTCTAAAACTGCAGCAAAAGTCTACAGCGCAGGAGAAATGCTTTGGTTCTGTCTATGGAGGAAGGACTAAGCAACGTGGCTGTATACGTGGTGTCTGCAGAATTGCATGCAGCTGAAGATCATTGGCATTGTATTTCTGTGTATTTTTTTATGAAAAAGCAGTTCCTGCACAGTGAGCAATTGGCTTTTAATTGTAAACTCCTGTTTACTGTTGCCGTGGGTGTTTTTCCTATTTAAACCACAGCTTAATGGTTCAGGAATCTCTCTTGCACAGGTTACAATCTGCTTGCTTTCTATTGAATTGAAGAGACTTGAGTTCCCTTCTGGTGTGATGCTGCTGCACCCTCTATCAGTGAGCTCTGTTCACCCATGTGATGGTGTGATAGTCTTCTTTCTCACAGAATTCTTTTGTTTGTAAGTTTTCTGTCTGAACGTTAAATAATATTGGGGAGGTAACTCAATCTGCGAACAGATTAATATTTTATGAGTGGGACTTGCCATTGGTTTTGTTCTGAACAATTTTGTTGGGAAATTTTTCTGGTTTATCAGGGTATGAGACCAATTAGCACGCTGCCTCCATGGCAGCCTATATCATTGGCAGAATTATTAACTAGAGCTCACCACTAACCCTCATACTAGGTCGTAAATAAGTATGAGCTAGACTTGAGTATGGTAATGGGCAAAGACTAAAGGAAATTCAGTTTCATCCCACTCTTCTAATTTCTTAAATTACTTAGCTCTTTGGTACTTTTGTGTCCCATTTTAAAGAAATGATCTTTCCTTCCTAAACTGCAGGCTCAATGTTCTTTGGAGCAGCAGCAGTGAAAAGCCTTCTGGGAAATTCAAAGAAAAATAGCAAGTGAATTTAATATAATCTTCACTGAACTGAAAGTGAGAGAGTTTTCAGACTCCTCCATGCAGCCCTGTTCCCATAGTGATGGCATGATACCAGCCGATGCTGGATTTGACCAGTCCAACCCTGGATTAGCTGTTGAGAGTGCTAGGGCACTTTACTGAAGGACTTGCTATTGATGTTTGTGGATGTGTATAGGAAGCTCCTATGCAAATATCAGGAGCAACACAGATGATTGGTTGGAAAATTAAGTCACAAGTAGTGCACATTGTCATCTAGAGTCAGCTGGGCATCCTGATGGTGGGAAGCAGTAGGTAGGGAAGATGCATAAAAATTTATTCAAGGGATTTGCTTCCTTCTTCCATTTTCAAATGAGGACAGTGGTTTGCTCCCTACTTCCTAGGATGTTGTTGTGGTTTTGCCTGGGATAAACTTAATTTTTTACATAGTTCATGAGTATCTGTACTTTGGATACTGCAGCAGTAATAACACTGCATTTCTCCATGCTGGCTAAAACTCCCAGTGACAAACATTGGGCTACCAGAGCTGCAGTGCTTGTTTTTCCCCATGTGGGCTGTGCAGCACCATACTCCCGAGCACTCCCCCAACAGCCAGTGCTAGGTGGCAGAAGTGTTTGGATGGAGGTCCCTGAACAGGCTGTCTTGGAGCTCAGCTGCATCAGCAGGAGTTGCTGTTACATGTATGGGCCATAGTGTTGAGACCCTCTCCTCAATGATACCCGTCTGCAGGTAGTTATTCCCAGAAATATGAACTTCAGATTAATGTAGTAACATGGCAGTGGTTTTAAAAAAGAAAGGAAGAAAATAAGTTCCTTCTTATTTTTTTTTCTTCTTCTGTCATCTGATCCACATACTTTGAAGACTTATCGTTCTCATGAAACTTTGCAAAATCCCCTCTAAAGAATTTTTTTTCCTTTCCCTTGGAGCTCACATGTAAAAAAAGCCCTGTACTGAAGACTTTTGGGGGTAGATAGGGCTCGCTTAGCTTTCAAACAAAGGAAGGAGCAGAAAATCCTATCACTTGATGAGGCTTATTTCCTTTGTTCTTCTTTATAGTTACAATTTTGACTTGTAGTAAAGTCCTTTGCTTCAGAAAGGGTTCACTTTGAACTGCCCTGAGTGGGAGTGGAATGAGCAAGTCAAACTCGCCTCTGAATGTCAGGTGTTGGGTAGTGTGGGCCATCACAAACCACTTTCTATTCAGTTTTGTTTGCTGTCTTTGGGGTTCTCATTTGAAGTTTTTCTTCAGTTGGAGACAATTACTGTCTTTAATGCTCCTGCCTTTCCAAATCCTCAACAGAAGATCAGAACGTGCTTAAAAATATTTCTTGTTGTGCAGTCACTATAAGTTAAATAAATGTATCGGACCAGCCACTGTTTAACTTTCTTCTTGTTTAACTGGAAGTCTAGGACTCAAAACTCTTTAAAGTTCAGCATTATCCTTTTTTTTCTCTGTAGAATTGGCCCGATGAGGTAGTGAGTTACCCTATATAAAAATTCTCACTTTGATTCAGCTGTTTGAAAAATATGGCAGTGCATTAACCGAAATACTTACTTGTCTTAAGGAACAAAACCAACCAGCCTTCCCAAACTAGCTGTTCCACAGAGCCAGACAATAAGCAGAAGAGTAACCCATGAGAGGAGGCTCACAGGGTGGAAGGGCTAGCTGAGATGAAGAGAGCATGCACTGGCCCCTTGCAAGCTGCTGGTGTCTCAGGGAGGTGAGCAGAACAGGCTGGTGCTGCAGGGACCTGGGAGATGCACTCTTCCAGCTGCATTTGTCCTGTGCTGGAAAGCAGGGAAGTGATGAGCACTGGGGTGCCCAGTTCCATTACTCTGCAGCCTTCACAATCCTCTCAACACAGGAGATGTGGAATCATTATTTGTCTGGTTTAATGGGGTACACCGCTGGGACTGCAATCCAAGTATTGCCAGCCAAGGAGAAATAGCATTAAAAATTAAGAGTGCAGAAAATATTCAGGTCACTTGCAATTTAATTTGTTGCAGAAAGGGAGAACAAAGTCCAGAAGTTTCCAGACTGGAAGGGGGGTTTTGGCATTCTTAGGTCAAGCTTAGATTTCTGAAGTTTTGGGGTTGTCTTTTTTGTTGTTCTGTGATGTAGTATTTGATGCTAGTGTTTAATGATTATACTTTTATAAACACTAACTGGATTAAACCTGTTTAGATTCTGTATATTGAAAGTATGGGAAACCAAAATCAATCATATAGGATTCAGAGCTGATGCAAAGGGATTGTGGGTTTTATTTTGCTTTTTTTTTAATATACCTGTAAAGAGATAGGTGCCTGTACTGTATTGCCAGTTGTTACTCATCATGGAAGTTGCTGAAGCTCCTAATCATCAACAAATCTGAGTATCTCTAGTACTAAAGGCTTAGTCCTGACATCATCCTCACAAGGTTGAGAAGTACCATTGGCCTGGTTGTAAAAGGTGTCAAAAGAGGGATTAAATCATACGAGAAGTTTCTGCAGAGCCATTAACTGGGTCCAGTTTGGGGCCCTACATGTCAAACCTATCCTTTCCTCAGTGCTCTGCCTTTAAAGCCATTTTCACATGAATTGTTTCTGAGGAACTTAACCACTTGCCGCTTTCAATGACACGATCTCTCTAACTGGTAAGCTGGTGAAATCCCCTAATGATGATGCAGGAGAAATGAAAGTACTAACTAAATAAATACATGTGGGAATAAAAGCCGAAGACATTCTTCCTCCCCTAAGCTTAGAGCTGGTGATCAGAAGAAGGCCATGTGTATCTGCTGCTCCTGTCCCTACCATATCTGGGCTGCAGAGCTCCTGCAAAGCATAGAAGTCTGCAGTATAAGGCTGTCCTTGTTACTGACCTTGCTTGTGTTGCTGGAGTATAGGAAACTTACTATGGACTTTGGCTCACCGTTAAGTTGCTATGGGCTAATAGAGACAAGATAACCCCCTTGTGCCTTTACAAGTTCAAATATATATTGCCTTTACTTAAACTTTCTGCTGTCCCACACGTGAGTGTGTGTGTTTGGTAACTCTGGATCAACCATTGGGTAGTACCTTCCCCCATCACTGTAACAGGAGAGTATGCATGAGCCCTAAGAAGAGTTCAGGGAACCTAGCAAACTGTGTACATGTCTCATGGGAATATTGTCTTTGAATGTGCACGTCTGCTATGGGCTGAACTGGAATGTACATCCTTTAATTCATTTCACTGCAACAAAGATATTCAGAGAAACTGAAAATACAGAACACGCTCTCCCCACAGTTCTTTATTAAGCACTGGGTCTCAAGTGATTTGTTTTAATTTTTTTAATATTTTCAAGATAATTCTGGTGTCTTCTAATGACTGCACGTGTAAATACCTTAGGGATTCTTTGTGGAAGTTGCTTTTTAATGGTGTTGGTTTAGTAATGCGTGGAGGTTTAAATACCTTCTAACTTGAGACTACTGCTTAAAACTTTCTTATTCTTTTGAGAGCAGTGATTACAAAGACTTAAGGAAAGACAGTACCAGCTTAGTTGGGGCCTGGCATTTAGTTCTTAAGTTTAATTTAGAGCCTAGGTTTACAAAACTAGTCTGAAGCAAATTATTTTCAAGTTGTCATTTTTTAGGGCCTGCGGGAAGGGCCGGAAAATAGGTTTAAAAACTGTTCACTTTCATCTTGCAAAGCCAAACACAGGAGTGCTGTGCTGATGCCTTGTAGCCAGAGAGTAAAATGAGCCATCAACAGAAAGTCAAATTGTCTAGAGCATCTCTGGAAGAAAGATCACAGAAACTCTGCCACGTAAAATATCCCAGATACCGGGCTGGGCTGGGTGGTAGAACTGAACAAAAGTCACTAAATCCACAAGGACGGCATTTTGCCTTTGTACTTCCAATAAGTACCTTCTTGGTGCACATCATGTTGTCCTCCAGGTTTTGTTTAAAAACTTGCTGGCACTTGGCTAGCAATGTCAGCTTCAATTATTCACAGCTTGGTGTAAAATAATAGTGTTTTCTGAGGTTTAGGTTTGGGTTGGGTTGGGGTTTTTTCGGTAGTTTTATTCAGTTGACATGCCAATATCCCTGCCTCATGCTCTGGACAACTTCCTTTGGATCACCAAGTTTAACATGATTTTAAAACTTGACTGTCAGTTTTTAGACTGCACCTCAAGCACTGTTACCATGACTTTAAAACAATAAAACATTCTAAGAGGAATTTTTCTGTCTGTGTTTATGGTCAAAAGGAAAAAAGAAGAATGCATAAGCAAATAGCAACCACTGTCAGCAACATTAAATGGAGAAACTAAATAATTAATGATTTTTTAGAGCAGTTATTTCATTGTGAGTTGCTGTACTTGGTGCAAAAGTTTCGAGCGAGTGGACAAGGAAATAACCCTTGCCTTGTTCAGATATTTCATATACCTCCATTTTTGATACCAGACAACCACAACACAATGTGATTGAATGCTACTTCCATACTACTCTTGTAAGAACTTGGGTTTATAAAGCATGCTCTTCTTGCTGCAAACAAGTAGCTGCTAGCCTTCTTTAATGCTGTTCTACTCTGAACAAAGAGCAGGAGACAGAACCTGCAAGAATCATCAGATCAGGGATTGACTGGCACATGGGTGAGTAAGATGGATGAGCACAGGCAATATGGGCACAGAGGCAAGTATTTCTGACAATGAGAGCAAGATCACGTGATTTCTTTTCACAAAAAAAAAAAAAAAAGGAACAAGAAACAGAGCAGGGATTCAAAGAAGAAATCCTGCTGCTGTGGTAGTAGGAATGATGCTAGCAATAGCACTCAGCATGACCTTGATAGAAGTGAGCACATCTTTGAAATCAGCTTATGGTTTGTTCTCATCGTTCCCATTGGCCAAACCACAACTGCTTCCCTGGCACAAACCCAGACACTGGCTGTGGGACTTGAGATAGATTGTCAAGCCTTGCCCAGATCCAGCTGTCTGTGCGTAACAGCCACCTTTGGAAGGTGCTGGGAGAACCTTGCCTGGAGAGTACGGTGCAAGGGACAATGATGCTCTTGTATTTGATGTAAATGGTCAATGAATGATGAGAGCCCAGTTGGTGCTCTGCTACTCACCAGCTCCAGGGCAGGGTACAAACCCTCTGGATTTAGATCTCTGCCTTCTTGCTCCCTTTTTCTTAAATAGAAAGCTTTCCCAGCGGTGATAGTCCATGGACTTTTTAACATACTGGCTACAGAATGAGACTAATTTCTTAAAACTGCTGTTAATGAGTGAAGTGGATTATTTGGCAATCCAGTCCACGTGGAACCTGATTAAAAAGCAAATATCCTTGAAGATCTGTTAGGCTGGATCTGTGGGTTCTTTGCCTGAATCAAGACCAACAGCTAGTGCATAAAAATTAATTTGACCTGATTTACGCTTCAAAATCCTGTAGTGACTGACTAATTAAATTTCATAATTCCAAGTGCACCCCCTGGCTACTCATAAATATCTCAGAGCATTTAAAACAATTAAGGTGTTGGTCTTTCAGGAAGATAATGTCAGCCTATCTTCTAGAATCTTGATTTGCTAAATGTCTGTTTCCAAATACTTGGAAAATACTTCTACAAATAGTGAATGAGTCATGTTTTTCATCTTTCATCTCTAGGTAGCTCATACTGACACAGAGCTTAATCTTCCTCTGTCCCTAAAATAGGCATGCTTACCCCTTGCTCACAACCATTTTTCTGCTCCTTACTCTCATTAGTTCACCTGCGAATGTTAGCATGGTTAATATTTATTTCCTGATGTACAGAATAAACTGGTTCAATCTACCACACTTTCAAATTAATGCTTGCTTTATTGTCTCTCAAGAAGCCTAGTTTGCTCTCTCATTTTTCAGGTTTATGTTATGTGTATTTCTCATGCTACTATCATCTCAGTGGGCTAAGTCTACCTTCTTTTAACTTTGTTAGAAATGCCTTCTGCTACTGCCTTTAGAAGTTGGACAGGGCTAGAAGAGAATGGGAGCTCATGGTATGATTTTACCTCTGAGTGTGACCTTCAAAAATGTCTACCTTGTAAGTTTCCGACGTAGTGTACTGGAGTTGGAAGGTGGCACATTTGCTTGGAATTGAGACAGTGCTGTGGTTCTGTACTTAGTCTTTCCATCCTGTTGTCTTTTCCCATTTCCTTTCTGGAAGGCAACCTGGTGTTGAAATAAAGTCTCATGCTCCAGGGCTTCAGCTGACTGCCCACAGGGGTTAAGAAGGATATTTTTCTTTGATGCACAGATGCATTCTGGGGGTGTTTTTCACCTTCTTTTGACTCCTTATGGACAGGTCACAGTTGTAGATGAGAGACCTGATAGGGTAGATAGTAGAGGGAGCTCTCATTTTGAGATACCAATCTACTGTCTCATAGCCTTATGCCCCCCATGTGAAACTGCTGGTAGGATTTGGATCAACCAGAGGAAAAATTATTCTCCTGGTCACTTGGCTGAGACCTGGGAAGCTTCTTGATTTTAACTCAGGATAGGTATGTGGATCACCTACAAGGAATGTGTGGTTGTACCACACCTGTGGTTGCAAGGGTTTGAGCTCCGTCTGCCCTTCCTGCTTGTAGTTTTGCAGCATACGAAGGGCTTGG
The DNA here is from genome assembly GCF_023634155.1 of Falco peregrinus. Taxonomy (NCBI): domain Eukaryota; kingdom Metazoa; phylum Chordata; class Aves; order Falconiformes; family Falconidae; genus Falco; species Falco peregrinus. The sequence goes on along the minus strand of NC_073727.1, from coordinate 52,288,031 downwards.
TTGACTGAAGAATGAATTGCTTGGTTATAATAAAAATCATTATTCTCAACAGAAAAGGCAGTAGTAACATTTACCAGCCAGGGATAAGCAGGAGGTCATGGTAGATCAACTTGTGGTCTCTTCTAGCTTTAAACACTATGAAATCTCCCTCCAAAACTGATGCCATTATTACTCCATAGGTTCACTGGCAAGGCGAGGATATCAAGGCAAGCATCCAGCACCCACCCACAGATTGTGTTGGCTTTGAGCCTGGCAGCTTGAGTCCCTTCCAAAATGTATCCAGGATCTTCTAGTTAGGAATGCAGCATATTGCTGGTTGTGACACAGATACAGCTGAGTTTACTCCGTGTCTTATCTGTAACCTTTTAACGTTTTCACATGGATTACTCATTTGCAGAAGCTTTTGTAAACCTGAAAACAGCAAACAGCATGGGCTTTATGCAGCTACTGCTGTTTTCCCTGATTTAAGATGTTCCCGGTCTTGCCTCTGGGTATCCTTCATGTTACTTTCAAACCTCCAAGGGTCTGCTGTTGTTGCTTTCTGGCCAGCACCCTTCATTTTTCTGGGCAAACCTCCCTCTAGCCTGTTGATGTTGTTCCTAATTGCCCAAAGGAATCATTGCTGAGCAATGTGAGGCATTTCCTTCCCTCTTATTAAAAAGCACCAGAATAAAACTTAGTCTTTCACAGCAGTGGCTAAACCAACCACATCTTAACACTGTGTTATGGCTATGGCGTTTTGGACTGTTACTGTGAGGTAACAAGGTGTTTTAAATCAGGTTTTCATTAAACTCCCCTGCTCCCTGACATTCATGCACCCTGTGTGTACATGCATGGAGGCTCAGTGAAGTCTTTCTCTACCCCAATATTCCCCGGGCAAAAAATTGCTTGTGCCAAGGTCTTGTGACTATGGCACTGTAGACACTGGAAGGAGACCACTGTGCTACTGTTCGCATTCCAGGGGCAGAGGTTGCTCCTAAACTGCAGTGAAGAAAGGTCAATTGAAAATGGTGCGTTTAAGGTACTTGCTCTGTGTCCCCTGTACTGACCACTTGCTATTTTTTTTTCAGAATTGCCCTGGACTAACCCAGAACAGAGGTCTGTCGTGCTAGTTTGTTACACTCTCGAATGCAGAACAGTAGACTGTCGCTGCTTCAAAGCCCTGACGAGCAAACTGGTAACTTCTTAGTCTAAATGAAATCTAAAAAAAAACCATTAAAAGCTAAGTTCAGGCAACGGCCACTTCATAGTGGTACAACTCAATGCTCTTAGTGAAAGACAAAAGAGAAATTTAGGAAAATTCTGGTGAATTTTTAAGGAAATGTATAGTGGCTGCTGAACACAGTCTGCTGTCATCACTCTGAAACTGCAGGACTGTCCCTGGGGTTCTGCTGGCCTAGCAGAGATAAAACTCAGGGATGAATTATTGGGCTATAGATTTCCGTAGTACTGTTAGAAAGGTGCATGAGGCTTAACAAGTCCTTGAAAATTAGCTTTCGTGGGTGTTAGCACTTCCCTGCAGTCAGATGCTTTGATTAATTACGCCCTCTCATAAATCTTCTCCGTGAAAAAAAATACAGTTCTTGACAACCAGTTAATAGCTGAAGGTCAATAAACTGGAAGGAGGAGTCCTGAGATTCCTCTCAAGGTAATGGTTAGTGATAATCAATCTCCCAGAAGTTAAAGTTGCTTTTCAGATGAGAGGTTGGGATTTCTCTTTGTAATAGAAATTCTGGCCCATGAAAATGCCACCAAGATGCTGAAGCCATCCCAGCTGAGGAAACTCCAGTTGCTCTTCACAAATAGCTTTGGCAGGCCCGGACAGATTTAGGCACAGAAGCAACATCTTGGCCCTGTTTTCTTCTGCTCTGGCTGGAAGGACTCTTAAGAGTGAAGGGAGAGAGTCTTCAAGCTAATTCAGCCCAGTGTTTCTTCCACTGAAACTACTGAGAAGGCTCGTTAATAACTTTTCATTCTAGAGCCGTGTTTTCAAAAGGTGGTTGCCCTCCTGTTTATAGAAGTGATTTGCAACCATTAATGCCCTACAGGCAACCAGAAAGCCATCAGAGCAGAAAGGTTTGAGCTGTACTTGACAGAAATACCTCCCTCCAAATGACAAATGAAATGAGACCCCTTTTCTTAAGGGGTCAGGAGTGCTGTATTGAGTCTTGGGACATTAATAACTAAATTCTTAGTCTGGTCGGCCTCAAGATGAAGTGCTGTAACTATTACCAGACTCCTGAGATACCCATTCCACTCCAGTTTTGTACACTGCACTGATTTTGATGCTCTACCCTGTAAAGGAAGTTGTTTGGGTATCTTTTTGCTCTTCCTTTGTTGTTACGGGAGATGGTAATTCAGTAATGCACTGCCAACATGCAAACGCTTCTGCTTTTTGTGTTTCATGCTAGGCTACTTTGTTGATGCAAGCCATTATGCATTAATTGTAGGATTCCAAATCGCCATTGGGGACTGCTGAAGGAATAGGCAGGTAAGTCAGTTGTGCCTCTGTCAGAGGACTCTTGGTTCCTTCCCCCTTCACAGCAGGTCAGGTGCTATCCTTGCCTCTTGTTCTTCTCCCTGGCCTCTGTGCCTTCCCTCTCTGCTTGCCCAGAGTACTTTTCCCAGCAGTGTAACTGCCCTCACTGGGAACATCCTTACAGAGTTTGGGTGACAGACTCACCAGAGTAAGTGTTGCACAGTACCTGGGTCCCCACAGGCCCTCTTGAGTGCTACCATTATACAAATAATCAAGTGACCTATACATCTTTACTTTCTTCTGTACGTTAGGAGAGGAAAAATAGTCTTCACAGCTCATTTTTGGGTATATACACATTATCTCCAGTTCAAATTGGAGGAGGCAGGGCAGGCAGATGTGGTTACCTACCTGCAAAGTTTGAGCAGCGCAATGCTTATGGGTCTTGAGTTAGTAGTGAAATTCAGTGGCTGGTGCTTGTGGGAGAGGAACGCCAGATGCAGCATGCTGATGTGGAGAGCATGTAAAATGCAATCATCCTGAGTTTTAAAAAGGGTCACCCACTGTAAGTCTGGAGATGCTGGGGAGCCCGGGTTATGCTGTGTGCTGCTCCTGTGTGCTGGTAAACAGTGATGAGTTTCCTGGTGGATTCATTCGCCTTCAGCTGTGAGGGAAAAACACCAGTTGTTGTCGAAGAAGGGGTTATCAGACTTTACCTCAGGAAATCACTCCTTGGCATGAGCCAAACCTCTAGTTACAACTTCTCAACTCATCCTTTCTTACTGGTATTTACTAAGTCAGCTCAGATGTAACATCTCCAGCAGTGTCTGGAGTTAGCAGAATGTTTTGGTTCTATTCAGCTCAATCCTCTCATCAATATGCACCGCACTTTCCGATCAAGATAAAGATGCCCTGAAAAGCTTCCAGTCTGAGTTAAAAGGAGAACAAACAGGAGGGAAGGGCAACAGGGAGGGGGGTCAGAGGGAAGAGGGGGGAAAGTGAATGAAGGAGAGACCGGCGTGATTACTGGAAAAACTAATTCAGATTACTGATGCCAGTGAGTCTTTCAGGGTAATATGAATAAGTGTAAAGGCCTGGTTTTGAATGTGGCAGAGGCCACTGTTTAAGGCTCATTGAAGTTAATTTTGTGAAGGGGCGTAAGGTGGGAGGAAGAGAGAGCGAATGTGTGCCAGATGGGGTTTAAGAGGAGAAATCCAAGCAAAGAAACAGCATGAAAAGAGCTTGCAAGCGGGCATGTGAGGGTAACACAAAGGGGCTGGAGTGAGGGGGTGAATGGAGATGGGGGAGAACCAGGCCGAACAGATGGAGACAGTGAGAGGAGGAGGATGGGCAGGCAGAGGAGGGAAGGGGATTTGCTTGTAAAGAGACCCTGGAAAATGGAAGTAAGGCATTTGACATTGGCTATGAGGTGGGGAAAGGGAGAGCACAGAGAGCCCCTAGGTGCTGAATGCAGGTGCCGGTGTGGAGCTTGGCACCCTGGGCAAGTTTGGCTGGGTGTGGAGGGGACTGAGTCCTCTTTTGAGAGCCAGAGCCCATTCAGCACCCCTGGAGACCAAGGCCTTGCTCCAGAGTTGCAGTAAGTGCATGGAGAGAAAGGAGGAAGACGTCTAGAGGTACAGGGAGTGGGATTTATCTAAGCCCTCTCTGGGGAGTCTTGTGCTGCTCAGCATTGCAGTCATGATTCAAGCACAGCCATAAAGATGTTAAAATGAAACAAGGCACCAGCTCCTAGAAATTCAAACATGCAAAATCTGTCAAAGGGACGACTTAGAGGAGAAGGAAAAGCTCTGTGTACAAAGACATGAAAGACAAGGAGATAAAAATGAGCTCAGTAATGTTTGCACCTACAGTAATGGAAAGTAGACATGCCTAAAAGGTTTCCAACATAAAAAGTAAGGTGTAAGGAAGTTCCATCACCTGTTGCTGAGGAATAACTCCTACATCCTGTTAGAGGCAATGTCTGCCTGACTGCATTAAGAATCAGGGCTAGGCAGTGCAAATTGAGGTCATCAATTTTGCTTCATCATTTCAACCCTGTATTAAATGGAGGGAGAAGGAAAAGGGCCAAACTTAACAGTTCGGATGACTAGCTGAGATGTATTGGTCCTCCTGTCAACAGAGAGCAGGAGGAGAAAGCAGGGTAACAATGTGACACCCTCTGTGGGGATGAACAAGGAGGAATACCTGTCCTGTGGGGTGGAAGAAGATGGGCTGTCAGAGAGAGAGCCAGTTCTGGAGCAGACTGCTATTCCCAGCCCAGGAGTGCCCTCTGTGCCCCCAGAGTATGCTTTCTTACCCCCTCCACCCCAAGAGAGGCTGCTCTACTGGGAGAGAAAGTAAACTTTTTTTCCCCTCCCATTTGAAACTTTTTCCAATTTGTGGAACCAAAATCAGAAAAAAAATGGTATCTATGTTTAGATGTGTCAAATTGTCACAAAAGGGTCTCTCAGTATGAGCATGGAGTGCAGCCTCTTGAACGTGAAGAGAGTCATTAAACGCTAACATTTCAAGAGGTCTGGTGGATCTTTGTATGTCCATATGCTTATGTGCCTTTCAGTTCCTTGTTTACATTTTCGTATTCCAGACAGCTTTAAAATAACTTTTTTTTTTTCCAATACATTCATATGGGGAAAAGAATCAAGGGGGGAAATAGCTAAACTTTCTAAAAGGTGAAGTATTTTTCTCAGCGGAGCTCAGCTGGCCTTGGTGGCCAAAACTGTCTGGTGGTAACACGCAGCTCCTTGCGTCTCAGCCATGTATATGTTGTTTGCCATCACCACATCAAGCAAAGTGTTGCTTGGGGAATTACCTTTTGGATGAGTGTTGGGGTGATTCAGAGTGCGTTCAGTTTTGTGATTCACAGAGCTGCAAATGAGAACTGATGACTGGGGGTGGGGGAAAGGAGTGAGACAGTGAGGCAGAAAATCAATGTCCAGAAGGCATTTGTGAACAGGCACATTTCAGAGTTTCCAACAATATGGGACAGAGACATTTGGCAACTGCTACATTTATGCTGCATGCTTTAATCTCTACTTTCTGACAATATTTTAATGTTTTGTAAAAACACTATTGCTAACATATGAACACTAATATTTTTAGATCGCTTCCTACTCATAGGTACTGTTATATCACACAGAACAAGTTAAACCAACTGTTCCAGCCAGGTACCGTTTGGGAATGCAGTCTGTTCGTCGGGCTATATTCTGAAGCCCTTACTCATCTTCTGTTCCACTAAATTTCTTTTTCATCTGAAGTACTCCATTGCTCCTGTTAAACCATGCGGGCCCCTTTCCTGCAGCATTTTTTTTATTTTTTCCCAGGTTAGGTTTGCTAGAAACAGAGAAGAAGCCATTGCAGATAAGCCTGTCTAGTGGTCTTGCCCTGATTTGAGAGGGTCCACTCTTAAAAACTGTGGAAGAATCTGCAAGAAATCTCAGTGAAGGCACCTGCACATGGGAAAGGATTTTTTCTAGCCTCATTCATTGAATTGCCAGCCTAAATGCTGAAACTTAGGTGAACTTCTTTTCTAATTTCAAGCTTAACCTCGTTAGCTGTCTATAAACACCTCCTTTTTAAAATAGCAGTGATTCCAACAGCATGGTTACGCATTGCGTATTCTAAATATTTTTAACCAGTTATATGGTTTTAGCTTTTCTGGAAAAGAAAAAAAAATGTTTTAGTTATTAACTCCACTACACTAGCCTGACTCCTCAAGTTTCTGAAAGCAACCAGGTACTATCACCATGCACAAGTGCTTAGGTATACCACAATATTTAGTGTTAATTATTTAGTTAATTCTGTGTGCATAGCCATTTGCACAAACACAGTGTTCACAGACTTCTTAGACACACAAGAATAAAATGTTCCAAGGATTAAACGTGGGCTGAAATGACCTGTCAGCTGAGGATGGTCAATGTTTGTGCTTGGAATATGCAAACCTCTAACAAAACATCACAGTGTGTACCAATGGAGCCAAAAAAACCATTCCATTGGGCTTTTATGGTAAGTACAATATTAAAAATGATGACAAAAGTAAAGAAATTTAGAAAAACCTTTTTTCAAGTAAACAAAGTATTTCCCAAACAGCAGACCATAATGCTTTTGAAGATATCTGCAAAATCTGTATTACTCCCAGTGTAACTTACATGGAGTTACCTAATCAGACAGTGACACCAGGGAATAATGAGCCTTAAACAATTTCTTTGGTGTATTAAGTACAAACGGGCTTTCATATAACATCTACTCCTTCTGTCCCACCTGATTTTCTCTTAAAAATATACTTATTGTAAAGAACTATAAAGAAATCCCTTTCATTCAGCAGTTAATGCAGGGCTTGGAAAATGTACCTTACATCAAAATAGCCAGTGAAGACTGAGTCTACAAATGTGGGCAGTCTGTTTTGGTCTCATGTGTGAAAAGCCCAGTTATAATACTGCTTTCCCTGGCTTTCTGAGGGTTTTGTTTTGTTTTGTTTTGTTTTGTTTTGTTTTGTTTTGTTTGCAAACATGCTGGGAGGGCACATGTTGACGAATCAGCAAAATATGACAGTCTTGTTAGCTTTTTAAGTAATTTTCCATCTGGTAGATTCATCTAATTGCAATGGTGGGCTTGAAGTTGTTCGCTGCTGCTCATTTCATGCAAATCGATCGGTGTTACCTGCATGGGGATTCCTAAGCTTCCCTCCGCTTCCAGAGTTCATTGAGAAGCAGATCTACTTCTTGTCCCATGTCACTTCAGCAAGTACTCACCCCCAGCATTAAAGCTTTAGGTAACTTCCAGCATTCATTGGCCTAGAGAGAACCTCATCTCAGCTAGATCACTGTGAGCTGCAGTTGAAGAGGCTTTGAAACAGGGAAAACAACCAGCATTACAAAGAGAGTGAATAAGGCAGGCAGGCAAGGGAAAGGCTGGAAGGAAAGGCCAAAAACATGCAATCTGGCTCTTTGCAGTAGAAATAACTCAATCCGTTGGAGGCCACGGCTTCTGGCACAAAGCAGAAAAGAATCAGGCGCAAGGTTTCAGGCGTAGTGAGGGCACAGTCTTTCAGGTGGGTAAATGACTGAATTATCATTGTTCAGCTTGAGCTTCTTACCAAGATGACTGGAAAGTAAGAACATGAAGGGTCCACTAGACAAGCATATCTCTGATTGCCTGCATCTACAGCAAGGGTGTGGTAGGATTTACAATAACTGCTAGCTAAACAGCTAAAAAAAATGCTATGTTTTTTCAATAAAGATGATGCATCCTTTCCTGGGGCTCCCCCAGAGCTTCAAGATGGTGACTTACTTTTCCACTACCTTTCTCTACATTTCCCTTCCTTCCAAATTTTAACCTGCCATCTGATAACACAACTGGTTTTCCTTTGTCTTTTGTATACTTTCATACATCAAATTTCTAGATCTTTTCCATTCCTTCCTACATTTATTATTGTATTTCCTTAAAGTGCTATAGAGACTTGGGGAAGTAGTGTACACTGAGATCTCTTTTCTGTAGAGAAATATCTTTGCTGAAACACACCTATGCTGATTTTCATAGCAGAGTAGTAGTACGAATTAACTGTGGTGGTGGTGTTGCTCAAAACGAGAGCCATGTCAAAATGTCTTTTGAAAAACTAATCTGAACAAAGTGTACACAGAAGTAGCAGCTGTAACAAATCCTGCTGTGATCGGGTCATTTGTGTCCCAAAAAGAAGTACAGGTCGATGCAACTGCAGCAGCTGCTGCTGTGTCAGTTGCCTTCACATTACCGCCTGAAACCTAACTATTGGGAAACCCTAAGAAAAATTTCAGAAGCGCCTCAAACTGTGCGCCAGGCTCCTATACAGGTCACATAGATCAAGTATTTTTGCTTGACAGAGTAATGCAGTAATGTCGTGAAAGCTGTTAATATTGACTATGCACTAATCTCTAGGTAGGAAACTTCCTTCTGTGCCCAGCCCAGGCCAGAAATCTGATTACAGAGAATGAGTTCTCACTTACAAGAAGGTATCTATAGCTGGAGGGGTGGGGGCTTTTTTGCATCTCCCTATGAACAAACAAACAAACAAGAGGCTGGTGGATTTTTAAAATCAAATAACAGGTCAGTCACTGTTGCTTGGAGTTTCTAAATTTCTTCTCAGATTAAATTAAGTCATTTATGTACATCGTAATTGAATGTTTGATGGAGCAGGCCTGCATGGAAGGCTGCTAGTTCACAGCCCAGGAGGGATGGTTTGATCTCAGCAATAAGTGCAGTTTTGAAAAATTACACTTCTGTTCAATGCCAGGGTTTGTTTTAAAAACTGTTTAGTGTCATGTATAACAAAGAAAAATGGCCATGGGAAGACGAAAAACAAAGGAGAGCAGAATTTTTTCTTTTCCTTAAAAAAGCAGGACAGCAGGCGCTAGGGACAAGCCATGCATTGCGATCATACCCTCGGTGGCTGAGACAGCAGGAGGCTTTTTAGGCAGGGCTGGAGCTGTGCTCTTTGTGTGGCTACCCTGCTGGAAGAGCTGGTCTGCTCGCCTTCCTGGAAGGGCAGAGCAGGCAGCCAGGTGCCCTCTGGCAGTCTGCGGCTTTCAGGATCTGCTTACTTTGCCTCTGCCTGAAGCCAGCTCCAGCCTGGACTCCTTCCTCATGTGCCTGATAGATGAGAAAACGCAGGGCGATATTGCAGGCAGAGGAGTAGAGGGGGGATTAGGATACTTTTTTGACACTCTTTCAATGTTCTTTTCTAACTCTTTTTGTTTTTAAATTTCCTGCATAACTTTAGGGGGAAAAATTAAACTTCTGTGTTTCTTCCTCTGTAAGGCAGCACTAATGAATGATACTTCCCTGTTTTGCAGAGCTGTCAGGCAACGTCTTGAGTATTTGCAAAGACTGCAGAAAGGTTGGGTGCGCTAGACCACCTGAGAATGAGGTGCTTACAGCTAAAGGGAGAACAATTGCCTCACTGGCATAAGGAAGGATACAAGTTGAATTAAGCAATTGGAGACTGAATTGTTGCTTGTATTTTTTTCCTGTATGCACGGGTGTGTTAGCAGAGTTTATAGGTTACAAAATTTGAGAGGCCATTGTCTGCACAGAGGGGAGCTGGAGCAGATTTTGGGATGATTCAGAGAGCTCAGAAGTCACATTACTGGAAGCAGAATGAAACGTAGCAGTACAAAGTGCAAAATCATTCACCTAGGGGCAAATATGAATTTTGTCTTTGAGCTCATCAGTTGGAAACAACTGAGAGGAAAGTCCCTACGGCTGTGTTCAACACAAAATGACTTGGGCAACGGTGAACCCTCCCACCCCCTCAGTATTGAGACCATGATATATCAGGCAAAATTTCTCCAAAAGAACTCAGCAAGTGTTTAATCCATCTGTAAAATCTTAGTGAGAGTGTGTCTGCAACTGTAGTCATCTGTACTGAGGAATGATGAATTCCAAGTGGAAGAGGTATAGAGAGGGGCTTGTAAGGTGAGACGTCAGGAGGCTGGAGCCACTGTTGTATGAAAGAACTAAAAGGTTTTGCCTCAATTAGTCAAGGAAAATGAAGTCTAAGAAAGATACTAATGCTCCTTTTAAATGCCAAAGATCAAGAAGTCAGAAGAGATATTTAAAGCTAGAAGGAAAAGCTTGTCCAAAAGAAATGGCCGTAGATTTATTTTGGCTGGGAATTGGGAGGAGGAAGAGTGAAATTCTGAATGACCTTTTTACTGGGGCACTGGAATCTGCGTAACTGATTTTTAGATGTGTGACCAGTGTATGATAGTAGGGACTGACGTCAGGGATCAAGGGATCCCTTGCAGGCCTCTGGCTCAGAGCTCCACTGACCTGGAAGAAAGTGATGGGCTCCATGTGGCAGTGCCTGCAGCTGGAGCCTGGCTTCTAAGCAAGGGGGTGGTGAGTAGGTTCCCCTGCTGTAGCACATGCTCTTTCCCGAGCTTCCCCTCATACCAAAATTCTCCCTGACTGTCTCATTTTTGTTTTCTTCCCCTTTTAAAGGTTTTGGTGGCTCCCTTTCCCCCTCATTTAAAGCCCTGCTCCACAGATCATTTAATGCTGCATTAATGGTAGCCTATTTTGGAGCTCCATGGGGTTTAAATAGAAAATCAACTCTGATAGTTTTGTAGGTGAGATAAATGGTCTCCAATTTTGAGTCTATATTGTGATAAGCCATGTGCAGGACAAGGACTGGCAGGCAACAAAAGCTATTGGCAGCAAAAATTCCGCTTTTTCCAATAAAATCCTTTAGATCTTACTTAGTGAAGCCACATCCACTCAAACTACAACTTAGGTTAGAGTAGCCATGGGTGAAAAACCTCACATAGAGCTTTTGTTAAATAGGAGGTTTGCGATCTCACAGAGGAGCTCTTTCTTCAGAAATAAACCCAACGTTGCTCCTGCATTAATGGCTTGTTTAGTCCGGACGTCAACCTGTACTTAAAAAAAAAAAAAAAGTTATGATAGATAATTATATCTGAGTGTGCATGAGCCAGATCAGATGTAGAGATGGTCTGCTGTAACTTGGGTGTTGGGACTACTGTATGATTTACTTTTTCTGCTCTTAGAAACTACAAACTAGAGGGCTTGCCAGAAGCTTTCTCATTGTAGGGATTGTGGGTTACAGGTTTCAGTGGGAGCCACATTGCTGCTTTGTCTTAAGAACAGTCAGACCCACAAGTGCAGCATTTACATCTCTGCAGACTGTATCCAGCAAGACAAAGCTGAGCTGAGGATACTGTAGAGATTGCTTCAGGTGGGTTATGCTGTGCTTTCTCTTCTGCTTTTGTCTGAGGTTCAGGAGATTTACAGAAAAATAAATAAATAAATAAATAAATAAAGTTCAAATAAGCTGTTTGCAAAAATCTGCTAAGATACTCAGCTCTGTTCCTTCCAAATGTGATTGCAGTATTTTGCAGTATACTGCTTTGCATTTATTTTCTATATAACAAAGCAATCAATATCTCTTAAAATCCCTGTCCTCTTTGGCTAACATGAACACAAAGCTTCCTAGCCTGAACAGGACTCCTGTCAGTTATACCTATGGAACATAACTTTACTTTCTTTCTTAAGAAAACTCATAAAGAAATTATTTGTGCTTATTTTATTTCTGGGCCATTTTGGAGTAGCTGCTGATCCTGTGTTATCATGGGATTAGGATGTGTCCTGTTTGTTCTGCTTAAGCTCCATGGTCTGTACTCAGTCTCCCAGTCATTCATTCAAGAAACCCATATCAAGCATGAGAGATGAGCAACTCCCTGTCTCTGTAGCTAGGCTGATAAGATGCTGCTGCTTCATTTCTGTTATTCTAAAGTCTCTTCTACAGGCAGCCCCAGGCTTCTGGTAGAGCACAAGCAGTCTCTGTTCTTCCTCTTCCTCTGCTTTACCACCTGACCTTCATTTAGACCCAAGTCTTGGGAAGAATCCCCCTCCCATAGTGAGTACAAGAGCTCTCCATGGGATCTAGCCAGCAGAAGGGCAGGAGGAGGTACTTCTGCTGGGGAAAGACTAGACACAGCAGAGGAAAAGCAGGGGAAGAGCTTGTTGCAGCTGAGACAACAAGGATGCTGCCAGCTTAGTGTGTTTGCTGAGACATGGCAGATGTGGTAGTGTGGGGAGAAATGGTGAGAAGAATGGAAGGGTGTATTGTGCATGAGGGAGAGAAAGCTATTGGACTAACAGGGGCTGCTGGATGATGGCAAAGGAGGTAATGGGCAATAAGTAAACAGATAAAAGAGAACAAATAAATAAGTGTATATAGTAGCGGTGTCTTATTTCTGGAGGAGAAGAATTGTACTGAATCAAATAAGCTTGTTTGCAGTGGTCTAGGGTTGTGTATGTGAGACAGTGTTTGTTCAGGTGTGATGGCAGCAATACCCCAGCCTTCTAGATGGTGTTTTTCACATGTTGCTATTAAAGTGTTTTGCAAAGAAAATCTGTACCATTCTGTTGATTCTGCAACTAGAGAACTACTGGCTCTTCATGTCTCTGGGAGACCTCAGGGGAGAAAGAAAAAGAGAAAAAAAGAGAGGGAGAAATGTAAAAAGCAGCCAATAAAAAGATAGCAAGTACATCCTAGGGTGGGATATAAAGACAGCAGGTATGTATGTTCATAGTGTGTAAATATGTGCTGAGGCAGGGAGAAAAATGGGGTGAAATTTCTTGGTGCCTAAAGTGAGAACGGAATATAGAAAAATTACTCAGATAATAAACTTTTCTCAGTTTTACCAGCTCGATTGTGGTGTTGAACGAATGCATATTAGAGAGTCCACACAGGAGAGCTAGGGGTGAATAACAAACCTGAAGAGTTCAAGCTTTCATTTCAAATTCAAGCTTTCTAGTTTTCAGAATTGCAAAGATGTATTTCCGCATAGAAACAGGGCTTGGATTTGAAATCAGCCTGTTTTATGAAACATTAAATAGCCCGTGGTTGCTAGAGGTGTGCATTTCTTTGTGCTTTCTGTCTCATCAGGGTGTTAACTCTGAAGACTAATGGGTGTGTTTCACTATCAACAGCCACAGTGTCAGGATTGAATCTTTAATAGATGGGATGGGAGTCCTGTTCTTCCCAGGTGGCAACTTGGTAGTTACTGTAACTGAGTGAAATGGGACTTGTCAGAAACTATAAAACAAAGGAGGAATTCAAGTGAAAAGGACAAAGGATTGTTCCAAAAAGAAACTTGTTTCCCTCCAAGTGATACTCAGAAATCACAACAAAGTTATTGAATTCACTGTAGATTTGGTTTCTTTGTAGATAATTCTAAAGGCTGGGCTCAGTCTCTTAACTTATTTTTGCACCTGTTGTTAATATCAAAGAGGAATTGGCTGTAAGTTTGTGCTAGAACAAAGACGTACAGTTAAACTCAGATCTGAGATTCTTAGTTCCATCCTAGAATTTGGCAGTGATAGGGCAGTAGGATTGCTCATGAACTATGAAAACCATGTTGGGGAAGAGTCTGCTTGTTTCTAGTGGTTGGAAGATTTGGAAAAGTGAAGAAGGGGGTTGCAAGAGAGAGTTATGGGGGAAAGCTGGCCATCTCCATTGTGACAATAGCAGCCTATGGGTCTGTGCTACATGCTAGCAAGCTGCACAACTCATGGTGAAGGAGTAAAAGATAAGTCAGTATTAACTTTTTCTTTTGGATTTGTCTTTAAATCTGTTACATATAAAGCAACTTTCATCCATGTAAAGGTCAGAATTTCTATGTTCCAATTGAACACAGAATTGAAATAACGTAATTATTTGCCTCTAGCAGAAAGCAAATTATAAGTGTTCTTCTGTGACAAATTAACTTGAGATTTCATCGTGAAAGATAAAATTACAAAAATCCTGATAACCCTACTTATTTTTCTTGCAATAAAAATGGCTATTCCAATAGCATTGGGTAACAACAGTGCTGTTGCCTACCATGCCAACTGTTACGTTGTTTGCTGTGTCTCATTACTACCTAAGAGGCGCTGGTCCCAGGCCAGCATCCAGTTGTGCTGGATATGATTCAAAAGATGGTCTTTGTATCAAAGAGCTTACAGTGTTTATGATGCTTTGGGTTTATAATATAGCATCTCAGTAAAGAGAGCTGCTGTTGGAGTTTTACTTTATTGAGAGGACAGTTTCTCTGGAGGGGGGTCCTCTACTTTAACAAAAGAAACTTAAGCCCAAACAGCCATTTCCTTTTCTGAACACCTTTTAAATAAAACCAGTAAATAACTAATCTTTGTGCTGCATAGGACAGCACAAAATGGTAGATGTCATCATCTAAAAGATGTTTTTTTTAGCTTCTTTCCTATTTCTTTATAGGAAACAAATCTAAATACAATTATTGTAAAAATTTTCCTTTGTACATACTAGTTTTGTGGAGTTTTTAGATTAAATGTATTTTGCTTTTAATTACAATGTAATATGTAGCAATGTGTCTACCTGAAATTTTAAGATTAAAAAAGTCCTACCCTTGCATATGTGATATCTTCTTCCCATGAAGAACTGCAATTTTCCTCTGAAAAATAATACTGGAAACCTTGTGTAGTTTTGTGTATTTCTAAAAGGAAAAAATTGCCTGCGAGAGACATGGTCTTCACAAGTTTATTAATGTACCCACCATCATACACCACATAGTATAGCACTTCTAGAGAAACTTTTATTATTTATAGTTCCAGTCACATAACTTTTCAGCTGTCACCTTGCAGAGCAGAAGGTGAGGTGACATATGCAGAGCTGAACAAACTTATAAAAGCAAACAATATATTTATTTACCCTTTATTTTTTTTTCTTCTTTTTCTGTATGTCAGTTATCTTTGAACAGACCTGGACTCCTTAGAAAAAAAAGTGTTGTTTTGATTTGCTGAACGAGTTGCAGTTCATTTTGGATCTCACATATTTCTTCTGCATCTGGACTAGGTAATTCCCAAAACCACTTTCAAGATGGCTGCTGGCATGTGTTTGCGTGTTATCAACACTTGCAGTTAATATTCTTGTGGAAAAGAGGTGACTTGTAAAAGTGTTTGTGGAAATCAAAGAAAATGGCTGATACATACCCTTTAAACACACTTACTCCTTGCATGTGCACAGTCTTTAAGAATAATCCTTTGTAAAAAGAATCCCTTATTATGAAGTAGGGTTTTCTATAAATGACTCTTAAGTGTTTATAGAATAAGGCTTTAGGAAACAATGTATTTTCTGTAGATTTCCAATTTCTGATAGCAATTCAGTACCTGAGTAATAATTACTGTATTTTGTGCAAGTTAATAAAAATAATTGCATTTTTTTTTTCTCTAGTGATTTTCTGCTAAATGATCTTACAGGACTTTTCCATAAAGGCTTTAATTTGAGGCTACATTTACTCAACTCTAGAGCTTGGGTTTTAGCTGCATTTATCCTTATGCTTCCCCCCGCCCCACCTTTCCAGCAGGTTGCCTTTTCTGCATTTCTTTGTGGCTGCTCCTGCCTCACCTTCATTCAGGTGATTGGTTCCACTAGGTCCTCTACTGCCGTCATCTGACATTTTTCTAAAATCGCTTTCCCCATAATCTGTTTTATTACTTTTTTTTTTTCCCTTAGCAATTGATCATTCATCATAGAGGGGACTCTTAGGATATAAGGATAATGTGTGAGATAAGAGGATTTACCAGGCAGAAGAGTGGGACCAGATAAAAGATGAGTCACTGTCACTTTTAAAATGTAGCAGATAGAATTGGGAAAGAACAGGTGTTTGGTTTTAAGCTGTATTTAATACCAAACAACTGTTGTTATAACTTGATTTTACTTTTTCCCCACAATGTTTTCCTTCAACTATTTTGATTAATATTGCCAGATTATTGTCAAACAGGCTTACTTTCTGCTTTCAAACCAGGCCTGTTCTTGTAAGTACGATGCATGCTAGACCTCCTGATGGCTTCAGTGGGTACTCTTGTGAAATCGCATTTATCCGTGCAAATAAAACTAAAAACTTTTGCTCATCATTGCACTGACACAGTGTATTCATACCAGAAACCTTGCATCTGATGGAAATGGATGCATCAGGGTATTTTAATATGTTTCTTTGCGTTTCAGAGGTTTTAATTAGTTTTTTTTAGGATGATGTGGCAAACCTCACTGTTTCACATCAAAAATTCCTATTACAGTGGGGGAGGATTTCCTGGTAAATGATGTGAGTGTATGGTTAGTACCATATTGGCAGCAATGACATCATTGCTCTGTGGCAATTGAAACTGTCATGCTGACTAAGCAATGAAGCCCAGATTGACAGATACATCGGGGAACAAGCAAATGTGATTCATCACTTATTTATCCCCAGGTATTCAGATGACCACCAAGCATATTTGACTTGTCCACAGATCAGTATATTTTACAAACGTACAGGTAGAGAGCTTGAAAATCAATTTTCACTGTCATCTAACTTTTCTTCTGTAATTGGTTTTGCTTGCCCAGCCAAGAAGCAGGTGACCAATCAGGTATGAATTGCCGGTGGCTAATGAATAATCACCAAATTAACAGTTTGTAAATAACCCTTAACCTGAAAGCTGCTTGTCTAGATTATCTGATGATTTCTTAAAAATCAAAGTGTATTTTGCCTGGTTTGTTGAATATACATATACATATTTATATATGCACAATTCACCTTCCTTGTATAAATACACAGATATCCAGTTTCAGGCAGTGATATTTGAACAACTGTAGTTTGGATGAACAGCAGTTGAGGTATTTAGCATATATTAGCATAGTCAAACAAGATTTCTACAATTATAAACTGGCGATGTAAAGTTTCAGTAATTTACTCTTGATATTGACAGAACAATTTGGGACTAATCTGTCTAAAAGAGCAGCTTTCATTTTTTCAGGTAAATAGCTCTTGCTTTTTGTCAGTCATTTCAGTCTGATTCTTTCTTTCAATTTAGAAATTTTAGTATAAAAGATTTTCTACCAAGAAGTTGTTAACTGCTAAACAAGCAGGCTGCAACAACAAAACACAGTTCACTAAAGTTTTGTTTCCATTAGCTCAGTTTTCTCTCAGAGAATTTATAAATATTTGCTGGATCTTTAGTCATCCTGCAGTAGTTGTGAGAGAAGAGCCCTATATGTGAAGTATATGTGGACTTAAGGAAATAAAACCATCTCATACAAATAGATGTATGAAACAGAAGTTATCAAACTGTTCTGATAAAGTCAAATATCCCGAAAGAAATGGATCACAAAAGCAGATGCAGTTTTCTTTATTTTTGTTCAGGATATTTAGGCAACAGCAGGTTTTTAAGAGCCACGCAGAAGAAAACAGTTTAGTAAAACTTGTCCTCTCTGAGGTTTTTATTTGGTTTTATGCGTTTTGTTTGTTTAATGAGAGTCTTTTAATCTCCTTTGGCGTTTTAACCTTTTGCAAACTCTGTGGATTGTTTCTCACTGTTACAGAACATTCAACCGGCTGAAAAGGCACTTTAACGTGAAAGCGTTGTTATTTTCAGAGGAACATCTTATTCTGCAGCCTTCCAGATTCAGGGATACATGAAGACTCTAACTTTGACAGGAGTTCGTGTGTATTCTAGCGTTAAAAGAAATCCTGAAATGATAGATGTGAAATACTCAAAGGATCTAAAATAAAAACCAAAAGAGGAGGTTGATATCTTTTTCAAAGCAGGAGTCGAAATTCGGAAAGAGCGACCCTGATTTCGAACGGCACAGGGAGTATTGCGGCGGCTCGGCGAGGATCCCGGGACCGCGGACCGGCCACGGCAGCACCAGGAGGCACAGCGCACGGCGCCGGGCTCTGGCTCCCGGCGGGGAGCGGAGGAAAACAGAATCGCTCGCGTTGCGGGTGCCCCGCTGACAGCACCGAAACAAACACCTTCTCCGCGGCTGTCCGCGACCGTTTCCGCGGCGCCTGCGGCCGCCCCCCCGAGCGGAGCAGCCCCGCGCTGCCGGGCGGCGTCTCCCCGCCGCCCCGGAGCCGGTCCCCGCCGCCCCGCAACAAAATCTGCCGCCACGGACACGGCGACGGCCCCGGCCGGGCGGGCACCGCAGCGACGGCCGCTTCTCCGCCCGCTGGCGGCCGGGAGAGCCGGCTGGCTACCTGCGAGGCGCGGTGCCCCCCGCCCCGGCCAGGTGTTCGAAGAGAAGAAGCCCCGGCCGGGACGTCCCCCCCGCGGCGGGCTGGCACGGCGGCGTGTGCCGGCCCCGCACCGGAGGCTCCCTGCGCGCTGGCGGCTGGCGCCCAGGCTGCCCCGAGGGAGCCGCCAGCCCGGCGCTCGGGTACCGGGCTCCGAGCCTCAGCGCCCCTCTGGGGGCGGGGGGAGCCCCGCTGCCCGGCAGCTGCCCGCCGGGCGAAGGAAGGCGAGGGCAGGGCAGGGCGGGCCCCGCCTGGGTGAGCGCCGCCGCCTCAGGGCGAGGGCAGGAGCTCCACGGCCTCCACGAGCCGCCCGGGACAGGAACCATGCCGGGCGGCTAACGGCGCTGGCGGGGCTGTGGGGCGAGGGAGCGCCTGTCCCGGGAGGGCAGGGCGGCGGCGGGCTGCCCGCGGCCCCGGGCTTCCGTTAAGCTGGCAGGCGGCGCGGGGCAGCGGCTCCCCGGCGGCCTCGTCCCGGAGGAAGCGGCGGGCCGGGCTGAGGGGAGCCCCGCGCCGGCGGGCGGTGCCGCCCCCGCCCCTGCCGGCTGCCGCAGGTGAGCCGCGGTGGGCTCGGGCCTCCCCGCCCGCCTCTCGGCGTCGGCTGGCGCACCGGGCAGAGCGAGTTCGGGGCGAAAACGAAATATGAGGGGCGGGGGCTTCCAGCGCAGCCCTCGGCCCCGCTCCGTTCCGAGCCCGTCCTCGGGCTTCCCTTGGCCGGGCGTTCCTCCGGCGGCTGCCCCGCGGAGGGACTCCGCAGCGCGGCCCGCCGAGGCTCCGTGCCGCCGGGACGGGCGGGCTGCGGCCGCGCTGGCGGGGCGGGGTGGCGAGGCGGTGGCCGAAGGGGCGGCGGCGGGACGCTCCTTCGAGGGGAGCGCGACCCCCTGGAGGCTGCGGATGGGACCCCCCGCCTGCCCGGGGACCCCGCCACGGAGTCGGGGCGGTGGCTGGCCGGTGCGACAGGCTCGCTAGTGAGCGGCGTCGCCTGTGCCGGTGGAACAAGGCCGGCGGCGGCCGCGCCGCGCCTGAGGCGAGGTCTGAGGGAGCCCCTCGGGCAGCCGGGCTGCGCGGAGGGCTGGGGCCGAGGGGCGGGTGGTTGCAACTGTGGTAAGTGTGTGTGCGTGTGTGTGGGGCGGGGCAGAGGGGGGCCGCAGCAAACACGTGCGGTGCGGGGCATCGCGGAGGGACTGTGCATCTCTGTATAGGACCGGGGGCCCGGTGCCCCACAGCCCGGAGGGGCAGCTCCCTGGAATCTCCGTCCTGGGCGCCGCAGGGCGCCTGCCTTTTGCTCTCGGCGGCTGGAAACAGCTGTTTAAAGCAACGCGGCCGCATAGGGAGGGTCTTTTTCTCGTGCCTCTCCCCGCGTTCCCTTTAGGTAACCGCTGTGCCGCGGCTCCTGTGCGCGCCGGGGAGCGGGAGGCAGGGAGGCAGCCTGGGAAGCGCTGGCTCCGCCAGTGGGCGTTTTCCGGCGGCCGGGGCTGGTACTGGAAGCGGCACTGCAGTGATTTTATCTGCCTCTTTGCAGACGAGCACGCACATACGGGGCAATATTTGCCTCGCTCGAAGAAAATACAGGTTGTTGCCGTTTTCTTGCTTTGAATGCGAGGTGGGAGCATGAGGAAAAGCGGACTTTAAAAGGGGATCGGAACCGCTCGGCGGTCAGTAGCGCCCTGTCCCCTCCGGCCTAAAGGGGGAACGGAAATGTGAGGATTTTGTGAGGGCGGGGAGCCGGGGTGCGGAGGAAGCACTGCCCGGGGGGTGCTGGAGGGAACGCAGGACCGAACCGCGGGCGCCCC
The DNA here is from genome assembly GCF_023634155.1 of Falco peregrinus. Taxonomy (NCBI): domain Eukaryota; kingdom Metazoa; phylum Chordata; class Aves; order Falconiformes; family Falconidae; genus Falco; species Falco peregrinus. Next base: position 52,268,178 of record NC_073727.1, on the reverse strand, counting down.
TTCTTCGGCTCCGTCCTTTTTCGGCTTCCCCTTTCGCTTTACTCCGGTCTCTCTCCTAGACGTCCTGCCTTAAACTACCGCGAAAGGGAGGGAAGAGCGGAAGCATGTCCAACCCGGAGAAGCGGATCTTATCCCGCCCCTCGGCCCCCCTGGCTGCAGCACCCGGGGAAAAGCCCGGCTCCGGCAGCCGCCCGCTCCACTCCCATGGCCAGAGCGGCGGAGGTGGAGGCAGCGGCGGTTCTCCTCCTCCTCCCCCCGCTCCTGGAGGCGGCTCGGCTGCCTGCAGCTCTCTCTCTCTCCTCCTAACAACCACCAGCAGCAGCAGGAGCCGCGCTGCAGGGACAGCCTCCTCCGCCGCCTCCGCCAGCATCGTCCCCAGAGCGGCAGCGGCTCCTTTCCTCGCTTCAGTCCCCTCCTTTTCCTCCGCTTCTCCATCTTCTTTTTACTTCTTGCCGCCGCCTCCTCGTTTCCCCTCCTCGTCTTCCTTTAACCTCACAAGTCTCCAAGGGAGGGAAGGAGGAGGAGAGGCAGCGAGAGCGGCAGGAGGAGGAGGAGGAAGAGATGTTGGCGGAGCAGCAGCAGCAGCAGCTCACTTGATCGCCCATCCAGGCGGCAGCGGCAGGAGGAGACTCTTCTGTTCTTCCTCCATCCAGGGCTTGCTGCTCCGTTCCGCAGCCGGCGGCCCCCGGCAGCACCACTCCCGGCTCCTCCTCTCGCCAGCCGCCTCTCTCCCGTGGTCCTGCAATTCCCTCGGTGCTGCAGCAGCAGCAGCCCGCGGCGACGGGATCCGAGGAGGCGACGGCCCCGGCGGGAGCAGGACTCCTAGGCGGCAGCAGCGGCAGAGAGACGCCTTCTTCTCCTTCTCGTCTCCCTTGCTTCTAGGGCCAGACATGGAAGATGGATCTAATTCTGCAAGCTGCTTTAGGAGGTTTACGGACTGTTTCTTGAACACAAGTAGGTACTGGAGCGCTGCGCCCAGCGGCGGGTCGCGCGTGTCTCGGCGGGAGGCGAAGAGCCGTGCCCGAGGCTGGGTGCATGCCTTGGGGAAGGGGCATTTCTTTGTGAGTGGGGGGGAGGCGAAGACACAAAGGGGCCGTATACGTGGGGCGTGCGTGGACGCATGGAGGAGCGGCCGGGTGTGTATTGAGGATGCACGGACAAAGGGGATGCTCGGTGTAACCGAGTGCTCTTTGTGGGAGCTGGCTGTTAACGCTTCGGGGATTTCGGCATCCTTTCGAGATCAGACAACTCCACGTATATGTGCCAGGCTTCTACGTGGTGCATGCTTAATTTGCTCAGGAACGATACGTAGGGGAATGGAGACTACCCCCCCGCCCCCCCGCTACTTACTTGAAGTAGCAATAAGGAAGCATTACTGTATCGACAGTTGACAGAAAAGCAGCGGTGGAGGACCGAAAAGGGTGTAACGTATCGCTCCTTTCGGCATCCCCTGTTAGATCCGCCACACGCGTGCAAATCCCGTGTTTCTGATCCGGCTTTGGTGCCGGGTGCCTCCTTCCCTTGCCCGTGGCTCATCGCAAGGCGGGCGAGGAGCCGGAGAGGAAACATGTGCTCCTTGCTTGGGGGGGCTGGCGCTGTAACGGGGACAGGGACCGGCTGCCGGGGAGGGCGGAATAAAGGGGACATTGAGGTGCTCCGTGGCGGGCGCTCCGCAGCGAGCCGCTGCCGGCCGAGCCCTGGCCGGTTCCCACCGAGACCAGCGGCGGGGGAAGGGCGCGGGGCCGCGCTCGGCCCGTGCCGGGAGCGGGCCAGGAGCAGCCGCTCGGTCCCTCGGCGCGGGGCTTGGCCAGTGGACGGGGGAGCCCGGCGGTGCCGGGGGCCGCTGGCCGGCCCAGCCGCCGAGGTCTTGTGAGATGGGGCGGTGGGTTTCAAAGGGCAGAGGCTCCCCGTTCACAGGGACGCGGCCCGGCTCCCCCGCGGGTGTCTCGCCCCGATCCTGCCGCTGCCGCCTTCCCCGCTCCGAGGCGTTGCGCTGACACACCGCGCCCCGCCGGGCGGGCGCCCCCGGAGCCCCCGGGGCTTCGGGCTGAGACCTCCCGGGGCCGGGCTGCCCGTGCCGTCACCCCAGCCCGCAACCCCCAGCGCCCCGCCGGGAGCCGTGCCGGGGTTCGGTTTGGTCATGGGGTTGATCAGTTTCCAAGCGGAGCATGTATCAGGGCTGAAACACATTATTATTTTTTTTTATTAGAAACTTTTTTTTTTCTGCTCGCCTAGTGTTTTGATGCTTTGGGTGTCTTCAGTCAGCTGTGGTTATTTCTTTGTTGGCTGTTTTTTAGTTTGGTTTTTTTTTTTTTTTTTTTGGTGACAGTTTCTTAAATCATAGCCTTAAGATGTCCCTAAACTTGCATTTTAATCTGTTAGCTTACTTTTATTAGGTGGCTTTTTTGATACAGGCGAAGAGTACATAGTTGATACATGTATGTATTTTTGGGGGGATGTGAGAATAACTGTAGAGATGTCAGCTGTAACCCCATTATGTGTCTTATTTCCTTACAGCTAGCTGTCTTTAGCACAATAGCCTGCAAGCATTGTAGTATCGTAGTACTTTCTCTGTTCTATGGTAGAGGTGAATAAAGATGACTATATATTTAATGCACTGTCTTTTTGAAACTATATTCAATAGTTGATAATGTTACAGAGCCACATACTTGTTTAGTTTTGAGGCCTGAAGAGAATCCTAAACTCTTCCAGTTTTTGTTTTCTCTGTGTTTGAGAGCAGTAGGATGCTGTCGTGTGTGTGGTGCAACTCTGATGTTTTAACATAAATGTTTTTGGGACCAAGGGACCAAGTCAGGGAGTGTGTGTCATGTAGGGCAATTCTCTCCTGCGCCTAGACCAAGAAAAAATGACATGGAAAACATCAGCTCTGTTCAAAACACCATTTTAAAAGCAATGGTGAATTCCAACTTAAGCTGTTTTATGAACACTTGAACAGAAGAAACCTGGTCGTCACTGACTGATCGTGACCCCTGACTGCAGATTTTCCTGCAGGCAGGAAAGGAGCAGAATGGTTCTTTCCCTTGTGAGTTTACTGACATCTAAGCCGACACGCAGCCTCTCTTGCTGTGGAGACACTTTTCTGTGCTCTGCAGCCTGCTATCATGAAACTTTCAGGAACCTAAATGACTGATATCTTTCTCCTTTTTTGAATGTGATTGAAACTGACCAATGGGCTCAAAAAGTATTGGTGAGGTCAGACGGATAGATATCCACGTGTGTGCTTATATACATATGCATACACTTCCCGAGTGATTGCATGTCTGATTTCCTTCTGAAACCAGGCTGAAAAAAAGGAGTGGAGGGAAGTCAAACAAGATGCTATTCAGTTCCAGTGTAGCTACTGCAAAGAGCACTTGTCCAACTGTTTGGAGTACTGTGCACAGTCCTGGTTACAGTGCAACCAGAAGGCTACTATTGTTTTGAAGAGGATGAGATCACGTAGAACAGTGAAGACAGAGTGCTGTATCTCATAGCTTTTGTTTCTTGAATTGTGTTTTAGTTTCTAAATCATACATATATATACACTGTTTGACTTTAAAGACAAAAAGTCTACATATTTTTACAGGGAAACAGGAGTTCTGTAGGGAAGAGAATTGACACGAGCTCTTTTGGAGGGGAGATTTAAGCGTGACTTAATAGAATCCTCAACATTGTAAAACAGTGAAATCATCAGAGATGCATTTCTCTGTCTCCTCTGAGGTCTTTTGACTTGCATGCTCCCCAGTCAGGATTTTTTTAGCAGGTTCTTGATATTATTAAAATGTTGTGTTCTGCAATAATTTGCTTGTGCCATATCTGGCTATTCTTGTTTTTAAGATTCCTAATAAAGCACTGGACTGGGCTGCAGAAGCTTACATGAACTTTATGTGGTGTGTGTTGTTTTTCTTGACTGTTTAAAATCAATAACTTGGTGCATAGGATAGTCTTATGAGAAACTTTTAGTAGCTAACAGCCTGAATCAATTCTCCAGTGGAGTTCTACCATATTTAGGATACTGCAAGCTGCCAGGTATTCCAAGTTTCTGTGAAATATCTTACTTTCAGGGGAGCATCCCATGTTCCTTCTATACTCAAGGTCTCTTAAGCTGCATGGGTAGTATATTTTATCTGTGTCCTGTGAGTCTACTGACAGGTATGAGTATTTTACAGTATGGGAGCTTTCTGCTTGTCAGAGTATTATCGGTATATTAATATTTTAAACAGTTACCTTTTATCTGACTTTTTTTTTGTGATGCAGTAAGTTTATGCTGCACCTTCATGTGCCAGATGCTAAGACTTTCCGATTGAGTAGTACTCTAAGAAAGATTAGCTGTGGTAAGATCTGTAGCTGTGGAAGGAAATAACAACTAAAGTTTAAATAAACTTAAAAATATTCCTGTTACCTGCGCTAATGGCAGAGTTAATCTTGGCTTGACACGTTTTTTCCTGCTCTGTGTATTCATTACTTGCAATCAGGGTTTTTGTAAGCCAAATGCTGATCTTCAGCATGAATCCCATGTGTAAAGGTAGATAGGGTTTGGTTTTACAGTTAAATACAGTTAAAACCCAGTAAAATTTAGATGCTAATGTAGAAAATGGAATTATCTCTGGTTTTCACTCCAGGGATTCTGGTTCTGCATTAATTGAAAGCAAAATCGTCACTAAAGGAGTGTATAGTTATGATAAGTGTTGTCATTCAGCGGCTCCCATCAGGACTGGTGTTTTGTAATACCACATTTTGCATTAATGTACAGGAACATCATGTATCCTGGTCTGAAGCACTGCCTGCCCTTATATTTAGGGGGATAATGGACCAATACAATGGGCAGAGAGCAAGGAATGGCATGGAAAAGGAATGGAAACTGTCCATGCAAAGTCAGTTCACAGTGAAGAAGGGCTTGTTTGTCCGAGTCAAGTATTTTTATAACTGGCTGTCTACACAGAATGCAGTCTACATTTGAAATAACTAATCCTCTGTCCCTTTGAGTCCTCAGCTCTGCAGCCCATGTTTGCCTGATGGTTTGGGGGTACCTAGTGCTCTTAGGCCTTGAGAGAGGAGGTAACGCCTTCACTGTTAACTCAGTAAGCTTGCTGCTTGTGTGAAATGGACTGTGGAAGGTGTGATTTTGCACAGTGGGATAGTGTAGGTGAGTTGGGAGATGTTTTCTTTTTGTTACTTGTGTGAGGAGGATGGCAGCTTCTTTAAAATTCTAATACAAGGCTGGCAGCTCCAATCATCCCGTTCATGTCCTTCCTTTTGGTTGTGTTTAAGCCATACTCATCAGCTGGACATGGTAAAAACCTGAATGTGTAGAAATGAATTTTTATTTCAACATATACAAGACTTAGTGACTTGACTTTGAAACAGTCATGTAAACTTTCACTTCCACTAATAGTCTAGGGCATATGCTTGGCCTCCTTGCTTTTAAATCTTCTGTTGTACAGGCAGTACAACAGTATCACAGTACCTTTTTTCCAGTTTTAATATTTTGTGCTGTATTCTTTTACAAATAGGTTATACCTAAACATTCTCTCAATATTCTTAAGTCATGAATTTAATTTTAGATTTGGAAAATAAGAATGAGAGTCTGTGTATGCATGGATTTATAACTTGGAAATGGCTTATGCAGCTTGTTGGTCGATGTTAACCTTATCCATCATTAAAATCCTATTTCAGTTTGGTGAGGCTAATATGAGCTTTTTTGTAATGCTACTTTTAAAAAGTATCTTAGTTTCAAGTCATATTTAATACTTTTAAAATACAGTGTTTTGTAGAATATTCTGATTTTTGCATTTTGGGCACTATTATATTCTAAAAGAAAGCTAAGATCAAAAGTAAAAAAATATATATAAAAAGGGCTGTTTGGGTTTTATTATTTTGTTTTTATACTCCCTCTGCTGGCTGTTTCAATTACAAGTGCCTGTACTTGTACTTTGTTACTAAATCTGCTCTTTACTGTTTTATCAGATGAGCAAAATACAAAAAAAAGCACCTGTAATTGTTAAATAAAGAAAAGCTATTTGCAGGAATTGAAAATCTGTCACCTGTTTCATGGAGCAATGTTTTAATTTTTGTTATACCTTGTGTTGCTTTGAACTCTAAAAACAATTCAATCTTTTGGTGCATGGGCCACATCCTCACCAGCAAATATCACAGAAATGACAATCATATATTGTTCCAAAAGATTTAGTTATCTATTCTGTTTATTGTAACAATGCTATGCTTTGTTGTTATCATTGATGAGTTTGCTTACGTCTACGTAATTAGCTACAAGAGTGCACTGAAAGTATCCTGCAGATGTAATGGATAATTTCTTGAGTTACTGGTTTTAGTACACTAGTACACACCAGTGTTCATCCAGAATATTTACAGCACTCAAAAATTACAATGTTTAGGAACATTCCTTTAAGAGATTACATACATACAGCAATCCTTGTATTATTGAAATTAAACCATTGCATTCCACATGGGTATCAGTTATGGTTAAAATTGTTCAATATTTCTTGTTGATATTTCTGCTAAAGATCCAGACTTTGCTGTGTTATGTGTCCTCACTTGTGCTGGTACTTGGCTTCCCACTGTCAAGAGTCTGAAGAGTGCCACCTACTGATTGACAGCTCCTTGCAGTACTTCGTTCCTTTGCCATCTGAAGGCTCTCACAGCTCACTCAGCCTTGCTTATTTTGTGGGATGTGACAAGTTGATGTGGTTGAATGTGGCAACTGTGTTGAATCAAGTCTCAGCTTTGACCTCTTCTATTAAATGATGCTTATTCTTTCTTTCTAATTTTTATCAAGGTGAGGAAACAGGATTTTCATCCTGGGTGGTGGGCTTCCCCCACCCCCACGGCCCCTTTTAAAAGCTTGTGAGAAAGTGGCATATTTATGTGGTTTCATCATCACTTCTTGTCAAGCTGTCATAATTAGTGTGGGAGGAACCAGCCTGGCTGATGTTTATAGAAGACTTTGGCTTCTGTAATGCCAGACAATGCATTGATGTGTTGCGTGCTTGAATGAGACAGTTCAAAAGGCAGGTAACAGTCTTGCAATCATAGCTTTATTAACAAATGAACATTCCAAAACGCTCATCCTGTGTTTGTTGTTGCAGGGGAGAAGTACAGTCTGGTTAACAAGTTGTAAATTTTTATGGTAAATTGATGAATTCATCTTTACTGTTGGTGCACACTGAGAGTGCTTTATTTCAACTTATAAGTATGCTAATTAGGTTCTTAGGGAAAAAAAAACACTTGGCAAGAGTAGGAATTAGTTAAAATAAACCTTGTATCATTTACATATTTACAAGGAACTCCTTTATTTCAGTGTTCTTTTTATATGTCTTCTTCCCAGTGATTTATTGCAACAGGAAGCTCTCTTAATTCCCAGCTCCTAAGCACCTTGGCTTAGGTGGCATTAAAAAGAAAAAAATACTGTGTTTCCAAATTTCATGTTCTTTTGAAAAACACGTTGATAGCAAGCTTTAGTCTGGGTGAGGTTTTTAACAATAAAATGTCACATCATTAAGAGATGCCAAATCTTATGGCTTGATAGGACTAGAATTGGGGTTTCTGGCAGGCTTTCCAAAGTACTTCTGGCTCAAGAGTAGCAAAAGAGAAGGCTTTTGGATGTTACTTGCTGCCTTTAGAGAACTCATACTCAGTTGAGTGGTTTCTAATTAAAATAATAATAAAAAACCTCAACATAGGAGCAGCAGTAGTAATCTGACCTTCTTTGATGCTGGGACCCAAAGAAGAGACTGTCAGGATCTGAGACCAGTTAATCCACCTTCCATCTGGAAACTGTGAAGATTAAATGCTTTCATTAACACTTATTGATCTGATTCCTTGTTTCTGCATTATCAACCAACTCCTGTGCAGCTGAGCTGTGCATTTCTTAACAAAGTTTATTCAGCTGTTAATAATTCCAGCATTCTTCCTTCCTCTTATCCTTCCACTTGCATCAAAAAGAAATCGCCTAATGTCAAGCCACTGATAGTTCCTTAAGGCAAGAAAACTTCTGCAATCAAAGTTCTAACAGCTTTGTACAGAAACCTCACATCTCTAATACTTCTGATCCATACATACCCCAAATAGCAGATATTTCTAGCTGCTCACAAGCATTGCCATGTTCACCTTAATAATACTGTTTACTTTGCTTCGCCCTGTAGGGAAATTGTGTAACTGGCAGGAAAGATGCCACTTTCCTTGCCCTAGATACTTCAGTAGCATTTCTGCAACACTGGGGTGTTCTGCTGGTTCAGAGTGTAGGATGCTTAGCCCGAATTACAGTGATTAAGTGTGCATCTTGTTTATTCTTTTATGGTTTTCTTCACTGCCTAATTTTTATTTCTGTATTGTATTTCTTCCGTAGTGTCTTATTCTATTTACATCTAAACTAGGTAAAGCTGCTACTCACTTCTAATGGTCTTCAACTTACTCTAAACCCCTTAAACAAATAAAAACTAAAAAAATGGTTATGTGACTTAGTATTTCACTAATGATTCCCTCCCCCCCCCCCCCCCCCCCCCCCAGCAGTTAGTTTAGCAGTTGGTTTATGATAACTCATTCTTTTACTTACGCTGGTTTCTTGTGTTTATATTTTGATTTTCTTTCATGTATATACAGACACCTTGGCAACTTCTCCAGAGTGAATTCTTTCTTGGAACAGAGCTCTGTTGATTGTGCTTTCTTTGCATGGCTTTCTCTTTCTTTCAGTTGTATCTATATTTTTGGCTTAATATTATTTTTTCCTTGTCCAACCATCAGCTTATTTTAGCTGATGTTTCCTTCTTGATGGGTGAATTGTGTTGATTTTATTTCTTTCTGCAGGGGTCTGTGTCTTACCTTGTTATTTTTACAATGTTCTTATTTTTCCCAGCTACTGTGATTGAGTGAAGGCACTACACTGCTGTTACTCTTCTGCTGCTGTAGTTCACTTCAGCTGTATTGTCTAATTATTTTTGCTAAGACTAAATTTTGCATGTCAGTTTGAAAACTCTTGCTGTGTGTTCTGTGTTTGCAGTGACTCATTGTATTTCCTAATCTGCCACTGTCTGCCCAGCCCTAAGTGTGATGTCAGTAGAGGTTTTTTTCTTGCCCCCCCCCCCCCCCCCCCTTTTTTTTTTTTAAGCAAACGTAGGACTGATGAAAGTTACTGTTTGATGTAACAGGAAACTGAACTCATCTGTTCTCAAAACAGGCACTGCCTTAGCCAGTATGCTCAGGTTTCATCATGCCAGGCTCCCCCTCTCATGCTTGTGAGCAAAATGCTTTTGTGCTTCACTGTTCCTGTTTCTTCAGGCTTCAGTTTTCACCAGTAAAGGCTCCCGAGACAAATACCTTCAAGAAGCTCCTTTTTCATGAATCTTGAGTCTTAAATGTAGTTCTGTGGCCTTCAGTTCATGATTATGAATGCAAGAGGGTCTTGAGATTAGAGGTATCTTTTTGAGAAGTGCTTTCAAGAAGTCAGAGAGTGTGGGTGACCTGCAGTCTCTAATGTTTACAGAACAGTGCATTCCCCTTACAACTTCTGGCTTAGTAGAGAGGACAGGATCATCTGGCGTGTTATAGGAACTTTCATAGGCTGTTTGTGGGTAGGAATGTGCTTGTAGATTGCACATTTCTTTCAAACCTTTTTTGGACTTTCACTGGAACTATATGCAGGGCTTATACTTTGGAACAGAGCACAGAGAGGATGTGGGCTCGAGCTGTAGCCCTGTTCATTTTATTGTTCTCCTTGGTCCACCTTAGGCCAATGCCTAACTGCCTGCATGTGTGTTGGCAGAAAGCAAAGGGGGACTGTTCCCAAAAGGCAGAGGGAATAGTACCTGTCTCTTCTGACCTTGTGTAAGGAGAAGAGTTTAGCATTGTGGACACAAGCTGTGTCATGCCCCTTTACTTTGTGGCTAGAGAACAGGCTCTGAGCTGTCTTGTGTACCTGTATCGGGACGTAGCCCTATGGACAGCAGAGGAATCTATACCATTTGTGGCACTAGGGCAGACCTTGCTTCTTCAGCCGAAGTTCTCCTAGTGAATGAACTACAGGTTCTACACAGTCCTGAATGAAAGATGGGTCGAGTGAATAAGGAATCATTGCTGGAGGACATGGCTTGCTGCAATCATTTAGCTTGTCTGTCTTTATTTCCTCAACTTGCTGCTTTGGAAGCCTTCCAAAAGTTGTGGCTAAAATGTGTAAATGAATGTTCATAGGGTAACAAGAAGACATAAAGTTTGTGAGTTGGCAAGGATGAATGAAGTGTGAGTGGTGATATTGCGTATCTTATGTTACCAAAAAATGATGGAGGTTTATCCATCTGTGGCAGTGGTACTGAAGGGGTAGAAATCAGAAGCAGAAAAAGGAGAATATTAGAATGGTAAGAGAAGTTTAACATTTTTATTGCTCAAAGGAATATGATTACAGGAGAAGGAAATGTTCATCCTTATAGGGAAAGCTATCTATAAACTCTTGAGAGGTTTCTTTTGGAGTAGGTAAAAGACTTGATATGTAAATATCTCCCAGAAAATCATCAAATTTTGAAGAAATCTTTTCACTGAAGTGTAGGACTATGGGCTTTTTAAGTGTGAGGATTATTTTTCTTTTTAATGTCAAAAATGCTTGCTTTCTGCTTAACTAGAATTTTTTTTTTCTCTTTTTAGTAAAAACATAAACGGTCCTTGGTGAAACTTAGGTACTATGTGAACCTACTTACAGATAACCTTTTAATTTATTTCCTCACATGTAGCTTAATGTTATCTTCACCAATCAGCCAATGAGAGATTTGACAATCTCTTGTGTGTGCCAGCTGGCCATGTCTTTTACCATTATTTTACTAGGTCACTCTGAAAGTTTTACTGTTCTACCCTGTGTGGTTTTTCCTTCTTTCTTTTTTTTCTTAAATCTTTATTTGTAGTTTAATAACATATCCATGTTGTTTCTGCTTTTTCTAACAGTTTTATTAAAGCATAAATCTGGCTATATGTAAAGTGCATGCTCCTTCTCTGTCTCTTAATGTGAATCACCTTGGATGGCTCTAGCAATGGATACATTGTGAGTATAGCTAACACCGCTGTGGCTGGTTACTTTGCTGATGGTGACCTGTTACTTGCTCATGACAAGCCTTGATTCTTGTTTACAAGATGATATTGCAGTTGTTACCTTGTGATTTGACTGCAAAACTAATATTTTGTTTGTTTTTTTCATTCAGTTGTAGGTACCTTTTTAAAAAAAATATTTTGAACTACTTTCTTAGCACTTTGCAACATCTTGTTTTAACAACTTGTGTTTGAATTAAAGCAACTAGCCATTCTGCTGTGCCAAGAAATTGTTTTTCTCAAGCACTTGTAAAAGGAGGTTTTTGCTTTTCTTGTTTGACAATTCTTTTGGTGTTTATGGAGCTGAAGGGAGGAATGGCCAGGAAGTTGAAATCTGCTATATATAACAAAATTGAAAAGAGAACGCAAGAACAGTTACATAGTTATATTGAGCAATATTGGAATATTGAAATTCTTTTGCTAAAACATAAATTGGTAACACTTAAACTTTGTTTAATCACAGAAATACCCTGTGCTGAACTTCACTTTGGAACTTAAAACAGAGTTCTCAAAGTGATTTGAAAGTCTGTATACAGACTTCTATATTGGCTTAAACTATGTAATTTTGGTAGGTTTTAGGCTTTTCAGAGGTGAGCTCTGGCAGGTCTACCAATGGCAGCTGAGATACCTAACCTACGCATCTCTACTCGAAGTCACTACCAGCTCAGCAGAGGTAGCAGAAGAAAGGCTGAAAGCATGTTGTCTGGCTTCCTAACCTGTGATGCATGCAGGGGTGAATGTCTACTAATATACTGAGCTTTAAGCTGCTGTGATTTGATGAAGAGCTAAAAAAGTGACCTTGGGTCCTACTCGTGTGCTGGTAACCTCTAGAAGCAGGTTGCAAGAGGTTTTTAGGAGCAATGAGGACATAAACTGTTACACCCACTTGCTTTGTTCCCGTTTCTGTCTGTTAAAGCTGGAACATATCTGACCCCAAGGAAAGCTGTTTCAGGGAGCTGAGATGGTAGGTGCCTGTTGACTCTCTCTGGTGTAGGGTAAGTTTTCTGCTAGTTAGCTTCCTGAATATGTTCACCGTGGAGTCAGAGGATCACTGGTACTGATGGGAAAACAAGCCACGTCAGCGTGCTGCTGGGAGCTGATGAGAGGATAACCTTTTTCATCAGCAGCTCATCTTAGATCAGCGTGGTTGTGCTTGATACAGTTACGCCATAGTTTTATGGTCACTTGAAGTTCACATAAACTAACCCTCCTGTTTGAAGAAATAGCCTAATGCTTCCTCCTTAAGACTGCTCTTTACTATACATTTGTACTCCTCCTTTGTGTGGTCTTGTTTGTGTGGCCTCATGGTGGTCTTGATTGAGGAGCTGCTCTCAAACCAGACTAGGTTTAAAAAGGGAGAAGATGCATGCCTTAAAGGGTTCATAAACTTCTGAAAATGTTGGAAGTGCATGTTTAAAACCTGTTATTTAAGGTGGAAATGTCCTTCAGAGATGGGGAAATAGCATGACTTACGTAACGTAGATTTTGCCATCTTGGAAGTCAGCTTTATGAAGGTCTCTACTTGCATGCTTGGTGGTTTTTGTTTTGGCGTTTGTTTTTATTTCCCCACAGGTCTTTTGCTTTGCTTGCCCAGTACTTTACTTAGCCCAGAATGTGCATGATGTTGATGATAGGAAGTGTTAGGTGGTATCTTCTTTTTTTCTTAGCAGACCCTGATTCCTTCTAATTCTATAGTGAAGACCTTCCACAGAGCATGGAATTGCTGGTTACCTTATGGGCTTTTCTACTGGTGCTGGTTGCGTGAAAGTTTTGTGGACATGAAATAAATTTTTTTTGTACTATGGGGCAGTAATAGATGCTTGTCACTTACATGTTACTGAAGACTGCAAAAGGGATTAGACAGAAATACAAGAATATTCGCTATGTTGTGTATTGTTGTGTAATGTTGTGTATGTCAGTGATTGGAGATAACCTGAAATAATGATGGCCACCACCCCTACCCCCGTAAGTGCTGGGTGAGCACAAACCAGTTCTCACAACAAACCTAGAGGTTTTCTAAACCAGGAGGTTGTCTAAAACTTAGACAACATGGACACCTCTGTCATCTTTCCAAGCAGTTGGGGAAACCATTTCAAATTAGATGAGCGACTACAAAGTAGAAAAATGGCAGAGCCACAATGAGGCTTCATGACCTGGCTTCTAATTGGGGTTCCCTCTGCCAGACAACATTGCTGTAATGATCCAGGGAGAATGTTGCCATAGCTTCCGGTGACTTAATTTGTTATGTTTATCTCTTTCTGTAAACAGCTCCCAGACACTGGGGATCCAGGAGTTTTGAATGAAAAATGTAACGCTGCATTGTTCTCTTCAAGGCCAACAGTGAAACCAATTTAAATGTGGTTGTATTAAAACAGTGAAGTGAGGTGATGATTGGTTTTGATTAGGCCTACTTCTGCTGCTGCAACTTTTCCAAGATACATTTTTGTTGAGGGAAAAATTACTGTTTTTAGCAAACAATGTTAAATTCATTGAGAAACGGTAAGAACAATAAAAAAAGCAAGTTTACCTCACCAGCATCAATAAGACTGAGGGGGGGAAAACAAGATGAAAGAGAAGATAGAAGATACCCTTCAGATGCTTCTAGACTGTATTTGCAGTTTATAGTTTTTTGGGCACTTACCATTTTCTGCCTCATTTATTGATCTTAGGCATTAGAACTTGCAGCTCTTTTACTTCACCTTTTAATATGATTTTGCTCTGAGTTTAAGAACATAGGTTCTTCCTCCTATGTATTTACTACTGTGGTCTTGCCAGGGCTAGCGGTGCTGCAGTCAGTGCCATTGCTTTGAAGAGTGAAGTATTAAGCTGTACTGAGGGAGAACTGCAGTCTGGGAATGTGATGTTTTTTGTAGATGTTTTCATAACTCAAACCTGCATCTTTACATCAGTTGGGAACACTTTGTGAAACTATGTCAGAGCTCTTAAACTTCAGAGTAATTACTGTTTTTTTGGGAGGACTATTAGTAAAGGGTGAAAATAAGGAGAAATAGATAAGCACATTTAAAATTGTACAATGACTGTAAAGTAATGTAACTTCAGTCTAGTTGATGGCTACTGATACCTTCCTATGTTGCTGTTCAGCATGCATACTGTTATTTACATGCAGAAGCATGGATGGCAATGACCTTCTGTCTTCTGCTGCTGGACATTGTGTGGTCCTTTACTTACTGTTTGGCTGTCAAAATCTGAATTTGAAGGTTTAGTCCTTCAGTTTTATCAGCTGATGCACAGATCAGTGAACCTTCTGAATTCAGGCTTGGGATTTATTTAGTTAGTTTTTAGCTGTTTATTTCTATGCCACACTTGTTTGGTAAAACACTGTTCTGGAAAAAAGTATCGCTGTGTATGAATTATTTTGGTAAAACACTGTAACACAAATACTGTCATCTTGCTACCATAATGCTTTGGGGTTTTTTTTTGGAACAATGCATAATTTGGGTACCACCTGAAGTGCTGCTCTCCTATTTTAAATGTCTTCATATTTTCAGCTACCTTGCTTGCATCATTTTTCTGCTGGAACACAGGTAATCTACTCAACTCTGTATCTGTGACGGAGCAATTAAAGTTAAGACAAAGACCAGTAATCTCTAAACCCCAAGCAATTCAGTGGGCATTAGATGTGAAGTCTGGATGTTCCTGCTGCTTTTTCTTCTCTCCACCATTTCTTTCTGCCTAGCCTTCATGCTGTCTGGAACCTCTGCTATCTCATCAGGTGCACAAAACTTACTGTTCTCTTTTAACGGCCACTTATTCATGTCTCTGTGGTCTTCCTAGCTGCTGGTTTTCATGAACTCATCTGGTACCTGTACTGTTTGGTCAAACTTGATTGCACTTAGTCATTGAAGTCAAAATGTGTTTGTAGTGGCAAATTTTGGAGCTGAATAGCCAGTAAGACAATTGCATGTCTTGTTTCTTTCGACCTTCTGAAGATTTGTTGGCTTTTTGTTGTTGTTGCATCTTTATTAGTTCTCTGGTAGCATTGAATTTCTATTAATGATGGCTCTAATGTCTTTGGATTACTAATATTTTTAATGTTTTATGTACAAGGTGGAGATACGTAGCTTGTGGAGGAGAAGTTAATGATGGTTTTTTCAGTAGCTTCTTCCTTCTCAAGTGTAATTTACCAAGGGACTCTGCAATTGAGTCATCATGATGGGAAGTACATCTCAACTGATGTAATGCATTTGTGTTTCCTTGAAACGGAACAAAATCACAGCTCTGCTCTATTTAATGCAAGATTTGTCACTGATTTCAGTTGCCATATTTACTCCTATCATTTGATCCTTGTGTTGTAACGGGTTGTTCATGCTCTATGAATCCATTTTCCTGACATCCGTCCCTCAAAACAGTGTTTAACGTTTTTTATTTGTGAAGAGTATTTTTACAAGGCATTTTGAAATATGTTGCAGCCAAATCTGGTTTCAGCAAAATTTCTAGTTTCTTCCTCTGCAGACTATGCTAAACCAGGGAATCAACATAATTGATACAGTAAGAGGGGCTAGATGCATAAAGATGGATGAACTTGATAGATACTTTTATCTATTTGAAGAAGTTATTTATCTAATATGTATCAGTCCTGTCAGGAATATATTTTCTGATACAGATACATTGTTTCCTCTCAGTCTGTTTTGGAAACTAAAATGTATTAAGTTGAAACAGTATCATCTCGATCCTGTCTGCTGCAGAAGTGTATGTTTAAGCAAAATCACTTCGCTGCGTACACCATTTTAACTATTTTGTCTAAAAACTCATTTAATCTGAAGTAGGAACACATTGCACTTCATCCCTTGCAGAAATGCTGTGTCTTTTTTCAGAGATTAAAGATTAAAATGTTCATTGACTACTTCTAAATACTGTTTTTTGGCCTGGAAAATAACGAGTGTCTTGACAATTTTTGACATGGCTTCTGTGTTGACTTTGGAAAAAGTAAGTTATGGCAATATATGGAAGAACATATCTGTGTTATACAAGTGGTTGCTCTGAATGGTTGAGGTATCCAAATGTTTTTATCTGGTCACAGTTAGAATACAACACACAGAAATTTACCTTAGTGATAATTGGTAGAGTTCATAATTGTGTGTAACTGATTTGTGACCAGAAAATCTTCAAGAACACTCCAAAGGAAAGAGTTTTCCCTTAGTTATTCTTGTTTATCCTTAATTTTGGTGGGGATCATAGCAGTAGAGTAGAGGACAGGTTTGGTGCTTAGTAGCTTTACCTGATTATTGCTGTATTTAAGACAATGGTAGTATAGGGGGCAGGAAGGCATGCAGCAAATTAAAAAAAAAGTAAAGCAAAAAAGTCCCTCCTGTGTACAGACACTTTGATCACAGAGATGTTTTTAGAATTCAGCCAGACCTGCATCATGGTGGTGTGATGTTGTTCTGTGGAACTTTTTAGGCACTTTACCAGTATGCAGGTATGGGAGCAAAAATGGCTACTTGCAAAAGTACCCTTTTTCTTGGTCATAATGATGCTGTGATGGCTCTGTGTTATCGAAAGTAACGGTAATTATTTGTTCTATTATATAGAACAAATGTTATGAATAATATATATATTATATAACATTTGTTCTATATAATAGAACAATTATTATTCAATTCAATAACAATAATATATATAAAATTATATATACATTATATATAGCCCATGACCTCAAGGAAATTTGAAAGCCATGGGCTGAGCCTTGTGGCAGCCTTGATAGGAAGGCAACGATAACTAGACAGACAGTTGTTCTTTCTGTATGCTGTAGCGCAGAAGACTCAATGGTTGGGTTTTTATATGCCTAACTGCATAAATCTTGCTGAAGAAAACTTCAAGTGGTTTAAAAACAGTAGGATAAAATGATTTTGTAAAATAAAACAAAGTATGTTTTTATAACGGCTTGAAGATATTCTGTTTATGGTCATTTTGTGGCTGTTCATTTTTCCAGGCCCAGAGATGAATTTGCAACTCAAATCCCAATAAAACTTTATGAACAAGAGTTGGGTTTACAGATGAGAATGGTACATAGATTTTTTTTTTCAAACAGACTGTTTTTCTTTTAAGTGGGATAATGTGTCTCTGAATGCATTTGTGAATTGAATGAAGGCTGGTTTAGCTTCAGATTTCAGGAAAATGAACTTGAAAGGATACTATGGGGTGGTCTGAACTAATGAATAAGGTATGAGTGAAACTAGTGAAAGTTTTCTTTTTTCAGATGTTGGTGCACTGAGTTCCTACTTCATAGCAATTTCATCTGAAACAACTGTCATCACGTTTTTTTTTTCGTCATTTAAATCATATTGAACGCTAAGTTTTTCACGTGGCCTTTCTGTAAAATCATACACTGGCACAAGCTCAAGGGCATGAACTGCATTTTATGTTTATAAAGAAAATGGAAATGAAGGGAAAGGAGGGAATTGCAAGTGGTAATGGGTTTTTCTAATGAAATTCCTACACAACTTTGCTGCTGATTTTCTCCTTATGTGCATGTCTAACAGAAAATGGAAAACGGCTTTGCTTCACTGCCTCCCCCGTGATAAATAGGGCCTTTTTTCCTGCTGTCCTGCAGTGGCGGATGGGGTGTGTGTGGGGGGTGGGGTTGGCGACTCATGGTTTGCTTATGAAAGGGTTGTGATGTTTTTATGGAAGTTTTTAGGAAAACAAAACATTAAATAGCTGTTGTACAAAGGGGTACCAGTCATAAAACACACTAGAGGTATATTTCTGAATTATGAGTTGCATTATGAACTTGAAACAGACTTTTTATTTCCTCCAGTGTTTGTGGCAAGTATTAAAAATGAGTGAAGGAAAATGCTGATCCTGTAGCAGTTGGAATATTAGAGCATAAAGATGGTTTTCCTCATTGGATGCTGCAGACAGACAACTCCCTGCTTGCCCTTCAGCCAGTTGTGCAATGTTCAGAGCTGAAAGTCTGTCGACGTAATTTTTGGGTTTATTTTTGTGTTTTTTTTTTTTTCTTTGACACTTGTGGAAACAGACCATCAAAGCTCCCTAACAAACACAAAAAGCTGCTAGGATAATCATTTCAATAGGGATAATTCATTTAATTAACTTAGTTTTTTCAGGTTTTGAAGAAAGCACGGTGGAACTGCCCAAGCCAAAATATTTGACATCTGAGTATGATTTAGTTCATTATATTTACCTGAGTTTTTCTCTCTTGAAAGTGGAAAGCAAGAAGCTGCTATATTTCAGGAAATGAATATTTGGTTTATTTGGGATTACTGGTGGGATGAGATAACAGCCTTGCTACCTCTATTAGGGCTATCTGGTGAAAGGGTGAGAGAGCTTTCAGTGGCCTTTCCTCCTTCCAAAACTTCTCGCATATTTTGTTAATTCACTCCTACCACAGCCTTTTAGGAGTTGTAGTATCCTCAGGAAGAGGTTTTTTTTTTTTTTTTTTTTTTTTTTTTTCATTCTTTTATCCCATCACAACTCCATTTCAGAAGGGACTTTTCTCTGAAAAAACAAACACCTGCCCCCATGTTGACAGCTTTACCAAGGCAGAACAGCTGTTGAATGAGATTGTAGTTTTATAGATACCCATAATCATTTTGAGAAATATCAGGAACAGTTACAATTCTGTGACTGATTTAAGTAGTCATCTTACAGCTATTTATTGTCTTGACTAATGCTGGCAACATAAAGGGCTGCTTGATTCTACGGCAAACTGTACTTTGAAAGATTTACATGCACAGGATGTGTTAATAGGAGGAAAACAGCAGAGAGCAAGATAGCATATAAAAGAAACAAGATAGAATTTCATAGTTTCCTTGCCAATCAGAAAATAAACATAGCTGGAAAGACAATTGGGACATCAAGAAATGGAAGGGGCAATAAGGAATTTTCTGGCAGAAGAAGAAGATTTAAAAAATCCCAACAAAACAAAAATAGATTATGACACATGAGTTCATATTTTTCCATTGAGGAGATACAGTCCCACCTACTCATGTTTCTGAAAGAAATACTGTCAGTCTGAGGAGCTGAAATATCAATCTTTGGTCATATTTCTTGTGATACATTCTTTTCCCCTAAATGTTAGGAGGATATAGGGACTGTGGTATTTTTTTTATTGTGCAAATAGGCACCTTCTTTATTTGAAAATAGCAGCTAGTTTTCTGGTAGATGCCTTTTATGGTGCACTTAGGTTTTAATGCTTCCTTAATAATTTCCTTTGTTGCAGCTTAAAAAGCCAAAGACTGGCTTGCTGCTAAGTTTCTAGGCAGCTGAGTTGACTATGTGAGACAGGTTTCTTTGCAGGATTTCCAACGTGAAAGGAGGATGGTATTGCTTGACCACTTAGGAAGTTTTAACATCTTTGGACCTTGAATCTATTTTTCAGAGCTATTCAGAGTATAGATTCTCCCTATGTGTATGTTTTCTTACTAAAGAAAGTGAGTTCAGCTGCAAGGTGAGCGTGGAAAGGCAAAAAAGAGCTTTACCAACAACTGACTATCAGAGGGCAAAGTGTTTCATATGAATAGCATTCTTCAGACTTTAGCTTTATATAGAACTGGATATAAATACTAGCAATGGCAAGGAAAGCTCCGAGGCTTCACAAAAAAACAGGCAAGTGATTTTTGCTTTCTTCCCATTTCCACTCTTTCAGTGTTCCTGAATTTATTGATGTGTGGATTGTTTTGGGTTTTTTATTTCTTTTTTTAAAAAAATCTTTTTTCTTAGTTGCCCCTCTGCCAAGCCCTAGGGGACACAGCTGTCTGCCCTGTAACTTCCACTGTCATCATTAACACTCTGTTATCTTACATGGCTGTGTGAGGACTTTAATCCTGTGTGTAATTGGCGCTGATTATTGCTGCTAAAGCTGTAAAGGAAAAGCATCCGTTCACCTTCGTGTGAAAATGGATGATTGACGAACTCGTGAACGTTTCCTTTCGGCTCTGAACCCAGTAAGTAAGGCAGAGTGAGTACCTCAGGCAGTCTAATTTCCTGGCTTGATAATAGACTGGGAAAAGAGCCATTTGTTGTCTTCAGGGTTGTCCATATATGGGCAAATCTTTTGCCAGGCTGAGTAAAAACAGTCATCTTTCAGGAAAGGATAGCATGTTACAGGACTTTGGAAAATGAAGGTTTTATAAGCAGAGGTCTAGCTTAAAATAATGGATGGTTGTTCGCTTAATTGCACATCAGAACAGCATGGGTGCTCAGGTTTGTATCCTGGAAGTGTGTTAGAGAGTTGCAGCTATAGATGTTAAGTGTGTAAGTGTGTTTATGCTTACCCTAGTTGTTTGGCAGCCTTTGCTTTGAAAACGACCAGTGCTGATGCTGGTGCAGACTAGACCTGTAAGCTTTCACTGCCTTTTTATTTAGTTTTGGATTAAAGATTAGGCAAACATTTAAGGTGAAGTTAAATACAAGAAAGATTATTTCAGTCTTTGACCATCTGTGGCTCCATAGTTTGCTTGTTTATCATTGTATGAAGAACTGTAATAGTATTCCTTGATGATTTGGAGGGTCAAGCTGATTGTTGTCACATAGGAGATTCAAGAACAACTGGACAAATCTTGAGCTGACTGCAGAATTGTGGTGTTATTTTCTAGTCATTCAAAAAGTTTGGGGTTTATGTGGAGTTCCCCCCAGTTTTTACTCAAGGGGACTATAAAATACAGAGTATGTGTGTATGGAAGCAGTGAAAGAGTTTTCTCTCAGATGGATCCTGAAACACCACAAAATGAGCTTCTTTCAGCCATTATGGAATGCTGTTATCTCTGAGTTTCATCAGATGACAGACCTGAGGACGGGAAGTGCCCTGTGTGTGTGTGTAAGTGGAACTGGTGGTTGTCGGATTATGTTGTATCTAATATAATTTCAACTGGTTACAATGTTTCATGTTTAGTATCTCTGTTCCAGGTATAGTAGAAGAAACCTTGATTTCTGATTAATAAGGACTGTAGAAAGAACCCTTGGTTTCTGATAAGGGGTTATGTGTAGGACTTGTCCTAATGCTTGTGTTGACAAGCCCACAGGCACCCTGATGAGCGGATTGCTTTGCTCTTGACTTAGAAGAGATCACGTAGTATACTGAATAGCAAAAAACCTCCCTAAAACTGTTACGTTGCTCTGCAGGTTCACTTAAAAGTTATTGTGTTGACAGTCTTGAAGATGATGACATTTTTTGGCACATTAAAGCCCAGAACATCTTTATTTTCTTTTTCCTCCTACCTGTTGTATTTGGAAGGACAAGGTATGTAAGAGACAGTAGGCAAGATTTCGTTTTATTTTTAAAGGGTAGTAGGAACAGAGCAGCTGGTTTGCTTTAGGCATCGCTGAAAACTTCAGCTGCATCTCTTACAGAGGAATAAAATATTGTACAGTAGATTACTTAGATTTGACAGATGCTTGAAACTGAATGGTCTCTCTTTTTGACAGTAGGTAGGAGTCCTCCCAAAGTAGAGAAATCCCCTTAAATATGTTTTTTTGTCTTAGAGGTTGGGTCAAAAAGATTATAAAAATAACTTTGGCTACTGCATGAATTGAAGTTTCAAAATGGGGAGGAAGGAATGGATATAGGGGAAGAGAACAGCATGCGTCCTGTCTTTGAGACCAGGGTGTTTAAGTGTTATAAAGGAACAGTGCCCAGACTGACTGCATTACCGGGCAGGACATCAAATAATGCAGTTTCCATAGTCTGTCTCTAAATCTGTGGCATTCTGTAAGCTTAACTCTCTTCAATCAGCAGGAGATTGATGTGGGTTGAATTCACCCTTTCTGGCCTGAATTTTTAACCTTGAGTTTTTTCCATGCTGTGGGGAAAGTGCTTTGCAGCTTTAAGGATTTTATATGACTATTCTGAGCAGCAATGACTTTTGATTTAAATTTTGTGATGATTTTTTTTAATTGAAAAAATAGATGGTTTGCTTCTGTTTTGTCTTTTAAACTTAGCAGTAAGTGTTTCAGTTTCCTGGTAATCTTACAGTGCTTTCCTCTTACAGAGCTGAATGTAGAACCCTTGCACAGGTCTTCAGCTGTGAAACCTATTACTGCACTTTCTTGTATTTCTTATTAAATCGAGCTAGTTTAAGCCTGTTCCTGTTTTTACTATAACAGCTTTTGCTGAAAGCAAAAGACAGCTAGTGCTGCAAAATAGTCTCTTAATACTACTGCCTGCTTTCAGAAATACCTAATGACCTATTGTGATGGGTTGACCCTGGCTGGATGCCAGGTGCCCACTAAAGCTGCTCCATCGCTGCCCTCCTCAGCTGGGCGGGGAGAGGAAATGTAACAGACAAACTTGTGGGCTAAGATGAGGACAGGGAGAGATCACTCGGCAGTTACCATCGGGGCAAAACAGGCTCGACTTTGAGGAATTAGTTTATTACCAATCAAATCAGAGTAGGATAGTGGGAAATAAAACCAACTCTTAAATACGCCTTCCCCCCACCCCCCCCTTCTTCCCGGTCTGAGCTTCCCTGGCGGTTTCTCTCCCTGCTCCCCCAGCAGTGCAGGGACACTGGCATGGGGCTGGGGCCAGTCCCTCACACGCTGTCCCTGCCGCTCCTGCCCCCTCAGGGGGAGGCTCCTCACACCCTGCCCTGCTCCAGCCCGGGGTCCCTCCCACGGAGACGGTCCCCCATGACCTGCCCCAGCGCGGGTCCCCGCGGGGTCACAGCCCGGCCAGCAGCCCTGCCCCGGCCTGGGCTCACCCCTCCGCGGGGCCACAGGCCCTGCCAGGAGCCGGCTCCAGCGCGGGCTGCCCACGGGGTCACAGCCTCCTGCGGGCATCCCCCTGCTCCGGCGTGGGGTCCCCAGGGGCTGCGGGGGGGATCTGCTCCACCGTGGGCTCCCGGGGCTGAGGGGACAGCCTGCCTCAGCCTGGGCTTCACCGCGGGCTGGGGGGGAACCCCTGCTCCGGGCCTGGAGCCCCTCCTGCCGCTCCGGGCCTGGCCTGGGGGCTGCAGGGCTGCTGCTCTCACACAGGCCCACTCCTCTCCCCAGCAGCAATTGCTGTTGCTCATAATTTTCCGCCCCCTTCTTAAATCTGTTATCCTACAGGCAGAAGCCACCCCTGTGCCCCCCGCTACCAACACCTTGCCATGCAAAACCATTTAACATATTGAAAAGAAAATCTGTATCTGCTCATAGTTCCATAGCAAACATTAGGCCGCTTTTTCACTAAGTGAAACGTTGGGTTAGGTTAGGTTAGGTTCAGCTAACAAAAACCAGCTGAGCTAGATAAAATTAAATATTTTTCTTTCCTTCTTTGTACAAATCTGTTTGTTGGAGGTGAAGTTTATAGTAATAGTTTCCTTTTTCAAGGAGAATGAATGTGAAAACATACATGAATAAAAATAAGGTGTATGTTAATTTTATTTTTACATTTCACTGCTTTTTAAAATATACATACATTATGCTTTTCTTCATACGTTACACTAATACTTAGATTGCATTAAGTAGGTCAGTTAAATGGTGTATTAACCATTACTGAGCTTGGCTGCATCCCACCTCCAGCCCAAGCTCTAAAATAAGTTTATTTAGCATTAAACTGAAGATGTTGTGACGTGTTAGTGAGAAGCACTTTGTTAAATAATAGCATAATAGTATTTTAGATTTTTCCAATGAAAAAAGTAGCCATGTGAATTATCTGCATATTTTCTTACTTTTTCTTATGTTTCTACATTGTGTGTAGTACTTTCCAAGACTGTTTTCATTATGTCCCTGGCAACTTTACTCTCTGGAGTACCTCTCCCCTTGTATTTTGTAAAATTGCTTTTTGAATGTCTTTTGATGATCTCCCAACTCAAGTGTAATACCATTCTCTGACTGTTGAACTCGCACAAGGTTTTTCATTATCCAGATAGCTTGAGTTCTCTTTCTTTTCCGGGCTGCCACGGGCTGACTCCTCCTCTTCCTCATCTGTTCTTTCAGCATCATTGCCGTACTTCAGGGCTGTGTGTGCAGGTCTGCTGGAGCCCCAGTTTTGGTTTGGAAGAATGAGAGTTAGATGATTGTACAGATTGGTAGGAAGCCTGTGTGAGACATCACCCAGGATGTCTGCTCTACTTACAGTTAGTTTAAGGAGGAAAGGAACAAAGTCAGTGGGGAAGTTGCTGGGGAAGTGCATTTCAGGCTGTGGGCTGAGTGAGAAAGCAGAAGGATTGGGCTATGGAGGAAGCAGTTTCAGCCTAGGTCTAAGGAAGCATGTGATCAGGCAGAGAGAAGGGCAGGGATCTGGGGCAGATTTATATAGTCAGGTTATGAAGAACCTCGGACAATTTTTTCTTATTGGAGGCTCAGTTATGCCTGTTTTATGGTGACAGGGTACTAGACTGCCCGCTGCTGAAGCCTCTGTCTGCTGGATTGTTCTTGTTGGCTGACATCAAGATCTAACAGTAAGTGGAGAATTGTGGCTGGGAGCATGTGCGCATTTAGTGTGTTCCAGTCAGAAGCATGCTTTTGAGGTGACTGTCCTAATTGTTCTCATTAGTTCTTGGCTCACATCAGAAAATGGTTCAACAGAGCATCCATCCATTAACTGGATTTTTTCCAGACTAAACAAAATTGGGATGTGAGCTGCAGTATTCTACCTAATGAAACCAGTTTGGTGTATAGGACCAGATTAGATCTAGTTTTAAATAAAACCCACTAAACCATTAAAAGTATAAATGCTGGGTCCTCATAATCACCTGCTTTGGTCTGGAAATGCACTAGTGGGCAGGCTATGCTAATGTAGGCACGGATCTGATTTGCACGTCGCTCTGCTTTGAAAATTCGGCAGTGCCACAGGAATCCTTGACAGTGGTTGTCGTGGCAGAAGCGGGGACCCAAGGTCTATGTCATGCATTGACTGATGTTTTGTTTTCACTCAAGCATCTGAAAAATGACTTCAGAAGACCAGAGTCTGCTGAATAGCTTTAGCAAAGCATGGTGGAAAGAGTGTAGAATGGTCCTTTAAGAATATTTCATCAACGATTGAAAGGAAATCAGATGGATGTGGATGAAGGATCACTTTACTGTGAGCCTATTCAATCTGTTCATGATTAATGTGTTTGTAAAACATAGCTAAGGCTTATATATTACACTGTTTGGAGATGCTATCTTGGGTTTGGGTGATTTATTAATGTTATAAATTTGATCCTGCTGAACTCAGCCTACTTGCGAAGAAAAATCAGAATTTTTATTTCGCCGAGAACAACATTATGCACTGTGTCGGATGTAGTTATGGAAAGTTCAAATAAGTGCGGTTTTGAAATGCCATAACTGAAAAATCCAATATACTTTCAAAACACAAATGATGAGAGGAATGTTACTTTCTTCCCCATGCTTAAATAATGGTGTGCTATTCAATGTTTTTTCTGGTTTACAACTGATTTTGTAGGCCGAACTTCTAATCCTTTATTGTGTGTTCTTTTTGTATTTATATCAATATTGAATCTGATAGAAAAGTCCTAATTTAAACCATATAATGAGAGTGTTCTTGGCAAAATTTGTCATTTTTTTCTTTCCCTTGTTCTCCTTGTATCTAGCCAAGTACACTTTTTTCATAACCTCATAATGGCTAATGGACAATCTTATGCCCCCTTTTCTATTTAACCTAGTTACAAATAAAATAGCCTTAATCAGAAAAGTCTGAAGAACACAGGTGCTCGTGAACTGTGTGATGCCGGTTCTGAACTGTTCCTTCTCCCATACAGAATAATTCCAGTGGGCTTGTTCTCAGTTTCCAGTGGTATAATTTAATTTTGAATAGATCTTTTATGTTAATATTCATACTGTCCCTTGTCTATATAAGATTCACTTTGCATTTTCTCATCTTTGTTTTAGTGTCATTTCTGGCTAGGTAAGCTAAATGAGAACCATCCAAATCTAGCTTGGTTCTTAAAGCAGCTGCGGAACAGAGTGAGTATGGTGTCTGAGGTGGTGTGTTGCTGCATCGCATACCAGGAACTACTGCTTTCATGTTCCCAAGCACAAAAGCAAAAGGCTAGTTTTGAGCTTCAAACTTGACTTCTCATTTGGCAGTGCACAGTGGCAGTGGCAGGCCATAGGAACATCTGTATTTGTGAAAATAAATAAAACCGAACATCGCATCCTCTGCTGGGGGCTATGCTGATAGCATTTTAATTAGATTCCTATTTGTGTTGAGACCAGTCTTACCTGATATCTTATGCCATTTTTCAGTGTAACATTATAAGTCTAACAGGAATTTATATTCGCTGTCAAGAAAGTGCATGTTTCGGCAATGAAGCGCAGAACCAATATTATAATAAGCACTAGCTGTACTTCACTCCTGCTGAAGTTTATAGTGAAACTTTCCCTGGCTCCTGGGAGCTGGAATGGCTACTTCCATGTCTGATGCACTGGGACAGTTCTTACTTCTCTGCATGGCATGGGGAGATGTTCATAGGATGGTGCTATGAAATTCTTGCTGTGATTTAATAATTTGTGTTTTGATGAAAAGTGTTTTTAATACATTTTCTGGAATGCCAAATAAGACAAAATAAAAAAAATAATAATGAGTGTGATATATTTAGGTTTTTTTTCCTTTCTCTTCCTAGTAAATCACTGGTTTTACCTTTGGCAGGTGCAGCATGTTCTGCTAATGCTGATGTTTTATGTAACCATGGTCACAGTTATTTGCAAGGGTTTTATTGACTGATAAGAAATCACTGTTCTATCTTGCAATTTGATGTATTTCATTACTAACACTATAATTGTCTCTAGTGCAAACACTGCACTGACAGAAACATGTTAAAGTTTGGTGTTATCTCACTTTTTCTTGGAGTAATCCAGTAGAGCTTTCAGGAAGTATTGCGTAAACTGACATATTTATATAAAGTGTTTGATGTTTGTAACGTTAGGGAGTGACTGTGTATGTGTTGGGGTTTTTGTTGGTTTTTTGTTTTCTTTAGTTGTTTTAAGCCGAACATTGTCAATGCTACTGTGGCAACATGAGCAGTTTCTTAGTTTTTGATATCCAGAGGTTCTGATGTGGAGTTGCCTTAGGAAGTAAACTTTACAAACTCTTGAGTGATAAATGCAGTCAGTACCCATACTGGTCTCTGCTAAGTTATCCAGTCAATACCCATACCGGTCTCAGCTAAGTTATCCACGGCTGCCTTTGACTACAACAATATAAGCTAACTAGCTAGGCATTTTTGAATTTTAGTAGTGTTGTGTAGCTCATATAGATGATACTGGCAGCAATGTTTTAACCACAGATGAGGTGACTTTATTAATCGCTCTTTTGTGTAATGTTACTTACATTGGTACTGTGTTGGTACTTTTTATTATAGTTCTGTCTTTGCTGTTTCTGTACATTGAAAGCATGTTAAAAAAACAGATATGGCATTTGTCACAGGTGGTGTTTGTTGTACAAGGTTCTGGGCTGTTAGCTGGAAAAATATCAGAGTGGAGTTGATGAGTGTGCTTGTGTGAAGTAATGAATGGGATGCAACACTGTAAGTGAACATATTTGTGCACGTAACAGACATAAACCATGCAGAGTTGGTGACTGACTGTGTGCCCTCTTGAGATGAATTGAACCATCAGCCCAGCTGTTCCTGTTATCTTTATAGTCACATGTAAGATTTGTGCACTACAGTCATATGTTGGATACTACCTTCAAGGTATGGATTTTGTGTTTTGGAAAAAAATAGCACTGTAAGAATCTGTTTCTGAGAACGGTATTCCCAGCTTGAATAATTGCTGCAGTTATTGTGAATTGCATTTCCCCACCCCCGCTACCCCCCCCCTCCTGAAAAGTTATGGTAGAGCCATAGGATTTAAACTACATTGAAATCATGGGTGGTGATGTAGGAGTCTGGCTGGGCATACGTTCTTTAATTTTCTCATCCACGTTTGTCAGCGTTGTATTTTGTACATGCCACCATATAAAATCTGTATGTTTGATCTTGTTTAATGTCCATTTCTCTAGAGCCCATGTTTTATTCATTTTTCTTAAGCTGTTCCTGAGGCAAAGCAGTTCTTGCTGTCAACTGCAGAAGATAGAGCTGCTAGGGTGCACTTCACCATTATTGTGAAAATAAATGCAAGCACAAAATAACTTGTTTTTTCTCTGTCCGGTGTTATAAAAAAGAATAGTCACCGAAACATTAGGTTATTATCTAAGCCTTTTTCCACAATAAGACTGTTGATAACTGGGGGGTTGGGAAGGGGCAGGAGGGAGTTTAGGTTACCTGAAGACGATTGATACTTAGTTCAGGCTGACTTCAGGTCTTGTGTGTTTTGCACATGTTGATTTTTGAAGCAGATTGATTATTGTAATGAGTTTGCAACAATGATGCTGTAATAAATATATAAATCATTACATTATAATGAATTTAACTTACAAATCACCAAGACTACATTACATATTTTGATGATTTATATACTTTGTACTTTGTGTACTTTCTAATTTTGAAAAGGTGTAAAGCTCAGGTGCCCACCCTCTTAACAAGATCTGAAAGTTCCACCTGGGATAGCATGCTCAGTTTTAGATGATGTTTATTGCAGTAGAAACTTGGAAGTTATAAACCTTTCAGACAGAAAGACTGCAGTTTAACCAGTGCTGTATATAACACCAATACTACATATAAAGAAAAAAATGTAAAAATACAGTGAAATATATGGAAACTGTTTATGACACTCATCTGATTGATTTTTATTTATGTTGAAATCTTTTTTTTTTTTTTAAATATAGTTTAAAAAAAAGGTCAAGAGGGAGTAATAATTCCACATGCCTTGCATTGTTTAACTGTTGCATGGTAGGTGTTGAGATCACACTTTCATAGAGATTAATAAATGCTAACAGTTGTCTCTTTCCAAAAGAAATGCGTACTTTGTGTGCCCACTAAGACAGTCCTTAGGGTATTGTAGTATGCACTCATGTAATTAATGGTGATAACAATACTACACAGGCACAGGAAAATGGGGTGAGATTTGAATGATTAGCCTGAAGTTGGTGTGTTCTAAGTTCTGAATTCTGGCACTGCATGAGTGAGAAATGAAGACATAAAATAGTGGTTTTGTCTTAAATGTCCTTTTATAAAAAAAAAAAAAAAGAAAACTGAAGAACCAGCAAAATTTAATTATATTCCCATTGTACAAATACTCAGATATCCAACTTGTAAAATGGGGCCTCTTAAATTAGCAGCATGTGGCACTGTTTGTTAAGAAAGCTTGTGAAGTGAAGCCTCAACCCAAGCGAGTGTGAGGGGAAGCTGAGCAGAACATTATAAAGTGAGGATTTCAAAGAGAACATGTTCTACCATGCTGTGAGGCTAAATAATATGCTTATAAAATGCAGAGCTACCAATTCTACTGTGATTTCTGTGGAGCTGGATGTTTTTCCTGAGACTAACCACACTTTGGGAACACAGTTAATGCAGGTGGAACATCAAGAAGTTTCTGAGTCAAGTGTTGAAATATAGTCAACATAGTCAATTAAGAATATCTGGTGTTTACTGTTTAACCATATTTGGTTAAGTTTTTATGCATAGCTGTGTATCACTCTGACTTCTGTGGTGAGCCTAATTCCTATTTCTAACCCCATGAGACACTAGAACTAATTAGGCAAATGTGCAAATGAGTAGAGTTTACAGAATGTGGGCAAATCTGTACATTTGGTGTCACTGTTTTCTGAAACAATTCTTTGCTGGTTTTGTGTTCAGTGTAAGTTCCACTGAATTAAATCCAGTCACAGAAAACTTTTATTTAAAATGTGTGATTTATAAAGTGATGATTTTAAAGAATAGTGTTGGGCAGTCTTAACTATAAAGACACTGTTATCCAGTCATCCATTTTGGAAAATTTATTAACTGTAGATTTTGTTTTTACTTTGATAAATTGCCTAATGATTTAACAGTAATTATAGTAATAATAATTAGGTGTGATGCTTGCTTGTGTTCATTAAGCTTTGTGAAGATAAATATCAGTGAGAAAAGAAGAAAAACTAGATAGCAGTTGGACCACTGAGACCTTGTGCTTTGATGTTTTAGGGCAGTCTGACAAATACTTCGAGCTAGCATATGCCAACGTTGCTGCTAAGAGTCGGTGCTGGCATTTCTCAGATCTTCTGCTTGCCAGCTCAAGGGAGGGTAAGGCAAAACATTTCCCTCAGAAGGGAGTGTGTTGATGTGCCTAAGAACAACAGGGAAGACTTTGTGGGGGGAGGAGTGAACAGGGGAGAGAAGAGAAAGTGGTGTTCCAGAGATGCTGATGTATGCCAGATCACATTATCTGTTGAGTTAGCCTCAGGCTGGGCAAAGTTAGGGTTGGTCAGTTCCTGAGTGTGAGAACAAGTGATTAAGTAGCCCCGTGAGACTGAACAGTGGGACTAATAAAGCTTTTTTTCCTCTGGTTTTGTCTGGTGGCTGGTCCACCCTCTTTAAGATGTCCTGGTGTGTTGTAAGGATTTAGGCAATGTTGCAGCCTTTTTCTCAGTGGAGGTACAGATACACTCTACCAGATATACTTCTACCAGGCTGCTCATTAATACAAGTGTTCTGTGGTGATCTCAAATGGATTAAATTCCTGAAAGAGATTAATATTTTTAGTTGCAAATTAACAGAACTTAGTATTTTCTCGCATAGATGTGCACGTTTGCACATCTATTGATTATCAAATTTTCTCACTTGTTTTGGAAATCAGGCACAACTGAAGTTGTTTCATGTTGACCCGAATTACATGTTCTGAATTTACAATCTCTAGAGGTACCTCTTCCTCACTGTAGTGCTTTTGGCCTGTGTCCCCAAACACTTTTCCTCCCATGGCCCCCAGTAGCCATGTGGAGACGATGCGACATAACTGATGGTGTGGGTTGACTGGCTGCCTGTGTGCTGATTGACTAAACCCTGCCCAGGCAAGAGAAAATCTGAAGCTCTTTTAACGACAGGCATGTCAGATTATCCAGTTGCCAGTGTCCATAAAACTTTCAGGAACGTAGTTATCTTTGGATAAGTGTTCTGTGTTGGTTATAGCTGCAATTGATTCATAAGCCCAGAAGTTATTAATGGACAAAAGCAGAAAGGCTGCTGATCTGGCCAGTCAGACAGGAACTGGGCTGAAGGTGTGAACACTGCGGAGCCTGGGTGTCTTCTCCTCTAGACTCCTGCAGTGGCTTTGACTTGCACAGGATATTTCCAGACTTACCTAAGTCTAATGGGGTGAATGCAGATTTTGTTCTGTTGTCTTGCCTCCACTTTACACTCCCATGTTGTGGCATTTGTGTCCCTGACGTCAAGTTGCAGGGCAGCATGTAGTCGCTGCCTGCCTGAGAAGGTGGTGTGCCAAACTCTGCAGGTCAACAGACTGACTGTTCTGGGATGTGGAGTGGATGTGAGTGTGTTCAGTGTATCTAGTTAAAAATACACTTATTCTCCCCTGGTGTGTGACCCAGTGTACCAAGAGGAGTGCCTAGCATGTGACTCTCTGAGGACTTGTATAACACGTGAGGAGATAGACTAGTGTTCTGTCAGCTTGAGAGGTAAGCCTGTCTGCAATCTCATTTCATTCACCATCCACACTATTGTTTCAGTGCTTTTTCTGTTGGAGACAAAGTCCTCTTTCAGGCAAAAGCTATTGGTGACATGCAGTGTTTCCCAGTATATTGAGAACGGGAATCATGATGCTCAGAAGTAATGCAATGAAGTGCCAGGGAGTCTAACCCTTTCCGGGATGGTATGTAGTGGTAACTGCAGAAATGGGATAGTGGAGAGGATGTATGTTGCAGGGAAGGAGATGTGGAAAAGAGGGAGAGTATCATGATGAGAAGTGAATTTTTAGGGGAAAACGGTTTGTGCTGAGGATTCAACATTGATCCTCTGTGTTTTAGTGAGGTTTACTTCAGCCTGGCTCTACTTCAGTTCTGTGCATTATAATACCCTTAAGTTCCTGGAGTGCATCTTCCCGTGTAGCTCAGCCTATGGGGGAACCTCCATGCATGTGCTCTGAGACTGCTATGCCGTGGGAACCGAGGTGCCATGAGCGGGGGAATGGGGAGATTTGCTTCAGAAGCAAACTTCTGAGCCTGTGATGTATGAATAGCATACTAGCTTGGATATGCACCCCATAGGGTGCCTCTGGTTAGCATGCTGCTAACATGCTTAAAGAACACTGGAATCTTCTAGTAGTGCTTTGCTTCAGGTTTTCTTCCCTCCAGTGTCTGTGATGGGCTGCAGAGGTGGTGATGCTGGGCTGTCCTGCATGGGCGAGCCTTATGCTGCATTTTGTGAGGGCCCACAGTGAAAGCTTCCAGAGAGTCATGGTGGACTGAAGGCCAGTGGCATGGTGTGCCAGTGTCGCCTGTCAGCAGGCAAGGGGCAGGGTGCTTACTGCTCCACACTGTTGATCCACCCCATCCTTTGTCCTTACTGCCAGCTAAGGGAGCGGAGTGTGTCCTCAGCCCTGGAAGGGCGTGCAGCATTTATGTCCTTGACCTCTGATCCACCAGGTGGTGTAAAGCAGTGTGTCAGAGGGGACTGAACAGTGACACCTGGACCCATGGGCAAGATCACAAAAAAAAGGGAAAAGGAAGGAGAAATGAGTGAAGAAAAAATGCTTAGGAACCAGGGCTTGTGAACAGCACCAAATGGGCAAGGCTCGTCTGTTGAGGGAAAACTGATGGAAAATGAGTGCTGAAGGAGGGGAAAGCCTTGACATGTCAAAATTCAGGGCTGGTTTTTGCTTTGTATGCATTTCTTGCCCAAGTGGGCAGGCATAAACGTATTTGAACTTCTTTCAGCAGTTTGGTTGGTTGTTTTGTTGGCTTTAAAATTAACACATTTGTCACTGTTCAGAAGAGGCTGCAAAAGCCTATTAGCTGAAATGAATGCATGCTGTCTGTCTGCATTTTCTTTTCAGAGCTTCTGTAGGTCCTAAGTTACTTCTGTGAATTTAAAAGAAATATTTTCACTTGTCTCATGTAAAGTCTCTCCCTCTCTCTCTTTTTTTTTTTTTTTTTTTTTTAAAGAAAGTAATACTATTTTATTTTTTTTTAGACGTTCTGAAGTTTGGTAGCTGTGAGGAAGCCGAAGATTAGTGTCAGTGGTGGTTAGCCCTCAGCAGCAAAGTCAGTGGACACATCCTAAACTATAAGCACTGCAACTGATGACAGGTTTTGGCAGGTATTTGCAGACCACCAGAAGATACAAAGAAAAAAGCAGGGCCAAGTGAGGTGCAATGGGGAGAAAGCTAGCAAAGGGGAAAGAGAAAAACCCATAGAGCCAGCCAGGTCTCAGTGGATAGAAAGGTCAGTCTTCTGTGTGAGGAGAAAAGAGCTATTGTTGAGTAACTCCATTCATGGCCTTGGCCTCTCCTGGAGAGAGGTTAGCTAGCTTTATGGGGAAAGGGAAGGTGTTAGCTCCTTTTGGGGGGAGAAAGGTAGAGCTGGTCAGCTGAATGGGATGAATTATCCGCTTTTCTAGGATTAAAAATTTTGGCAGTGCTTGGAGAGACTGTGGGACTTAAAGTGAGAAATCTTTGCAAATAAATATGCCTCACTGATTAATTTATGACTGGCAGATTTTTTGTCTGAAGAAGATTCAGTTTTTGCTTGCAGTAGGCAATTCAGTAGCTTTGGAATTTATAAATTTTTCTCTTTTAATTTTTACAAGGTCAGTGAAAGGTGTATTTTAAAATGAGTTGTTCAAGGTTTGCTTGTTCATGTTTTTCCACCTCAACTTTAAAAAAATGAGAGGCAAACTTAGCAGAAGGGAAAGCCTTCAAGCTTTTTCACTCCAAAAGACATTTCTGTCCCTGCACCCTTTTCTTCTCCCTGCCACTGGACACGTTGTGGCTTGCCTACTCACTTGACTGACCTGTCACTTCCATCACTGACAAATGTGTACTTTTTGTATGGAGGTTAATGAGTAATTTGTTATTTTTTCTGTCAAACCTGAAAATCTTGGAGAAGCAAAGGACAGTGTCAGCTTGTAGTCATGCCGCTTTTGAATATGGAAAAGCCTGGTAATGCCAAAGAGAAAAGGTCTCCAACTGAACTGGTCGGAACTGGTTTGGCCAGTGCGTGACTTGCTTTCTCCTGTGTCTGTAAGGGAGTAGGAGCTTAGCGTAATATTAAAGGCTAGTGTGCTGTTGAATGTTGAAATGGCCAAGATGGAAACAGAGGGCTCAGTCCATTAGTTAAGAAACTTTCATATGACTTTGTATAAGTATGTGTTTTCTGAATGGTTTGCTTGTACTCTGCTAGACTGTGCTGGGTATGCTTTGTCTGTGGAGCTCTTCACTCTGCAGGAAACAGGCCCTGGTTGTTGGGTGCTATCTAGCTTGTACTACGTACAACACATGTACGTATATCTTGAGCCACAGGGAAATTACCTATTTAGACTGTCTCTGTGG
Source organism: Falco peregrinus (assembly GCF_023634155.1). NCBI lineage: Eukaryota > Metazoa > Chordata > Aves > Falconiformes > Falconidae > Falco > Falco peregrinus. The sequence continues at coordinate 52,233,759 of NC_073727.1, read as the reverse complement.
TTAAAACACATCTGCGTCCAGTGAGTTTGAACAAGCTATGTTGACTTCTCCAATTAGATAGTTGCACATCAGCAAGTGCTTCCACTTACCAGGAGAGTTTACTATGTTGTACAATGCAGAAATGGTAGGAAAATGTCAGGAGAGTGGTATTCTGAACTTAAAACCAGAATAACAGGAAAGAAAATACGGAGGAGGAAGGACAAACAGTAGAGGGCCGCAGAGCTCAGCAAGCAGGACAACTTGATTATGTTTTTGGAGAGGAACTTGTTGAAAGGAAGAAACTGAATGTGTGATGTCAGTAATCCAAACAGAAACAGTTAAGAGTTGGAGGAATGGAAAGTTAGGGTGTTTTTTTGGTGAAGATTCCCACCTGAAACTAATGTATGAGAGAAAAAGCAACAATAAGTGAAACGTTAAACATTAAATAGTCACTTCCCATAAGTCCTGGGGCTCTGTTGAAGGTACTTCATGTGACAGCATTTGTCAAAAATAATTCCAGTTTGGGATGTTTAAATCGGGCAGCACTTTGGCTGCTTGCTCATCTAAATGCAGCATTTTCTAACGTTTATGGTTACACCTGTTCTAAGCAGCGGTCAAATACATACTGTAGGAATTTATGGGTATCAGTTGTTTAAGTAAAGGTATTTGAAATGAAAAATACTTTCCTGGTTTTGAGTTTTTTGGCACTGACAGAGTGATAGATGGGAGCAGTAACTTAGTGGATATGTTCAGTTATAGTTCATGTTTGTTTTTTTTTTTCCCCAAAAAAAGTTAATTAGTGTAGAGTATCCAAAAAAAGTAGGCCTTGCCAGATTGGATGCACATTAGATGAGAATCATGGATACCTTTTCAAAGGCAGAATGAGAAACACTATTTTTCTAAAGATAGGGGGAAAAAAAAAGCTCTTAATTTGTATGTTTCAAATCTCAGGCAGGCCTAACCCTGCCTTTTGGCCAAAGATGTCTGATCAGGGCAGGACTAGATGACTAATGTTTGTGGTCGTTTAAATCCCCGGTGACCCGTTCTGAGCAGCTGCAGTTCCTAGTTATTGGAGAACTCAGGTTTTGCCTAAGACAACAGCTGGGTCTGTCAGGTTAGTAATAATAAAACAAATTAGCATTATCAGCTTGACAATGGCAACAGCTTTAAATGTTGACTAAGAAATTTTGAATTCCTTATTCTAGTTTTGCTTCTTGGCTAAAGGCAGAAAAAATTGGCAGTAAAATAAATCTGCCAAATACAATTCCATGATCATTATGTGGTGTTTGGGAGTAGCACAGTAGAATTAACTGGTACTTTTTGTATTAGAGCAAGGAAGCAACTTTTTTCCCCTAGGTTTTGACCAATCCACAAAATTTTATTACTCTTGAAAATCTTGCTCCCAGATTAACATTATATGCTTTACAGAAATGCCTCCTGGGAGGCTCTGCTGCACTCCTGAGGTAGATGATAGAATATAAGGCAAACCCAGCTGTGAAAATAAGCTTCCTAGCTTATTTCAAACTGATCTAATCCAAAACATCTGATAATCAAGTGGATCATGTAGCTTCTTTTTCACCAATTTATTGATTGCAGATACCATTCTGGTTAAAAATGAATGCTGCTGGTGTTTTAGTTTATAATACTATATTTCATAAACTTCTAGCAACAGTATCAAATGTATGAGAAAGGAAATGATTGATATGGGAAAGTGTGTAGACAAGGTTGCATTTCACAGGCCAGATGAAAATTAAATGTTAATATTTCTGGATGTCATGCCTGAGGTTTCATAATATTTTCATTTGCTCACCTTCTGCATGTACACATGCAAAAGCAGAATGGAAATTTTATTAAAAAAAGAAAAAAAAATGAGGCGAATGTTTCCAAGCCAGAGAATACATTTTTTTAAGACTATACTTAAAAAAAAAAATAAAACTAATTCATGCCTGTACTATAGATATAATTCCATCCTGTACTGGGATACTGGAAGGGCTGCAAGGACTGAATGCAACTTGGAGACTTGATGTCCCATTTCTGTGCTTTACCTACTGCTAAGAACTGTGGTGACTGTTGGGCTGGAAAACTGAGCAGGAGAACGTGTCTGATCTTAAAGCCTTCTGCTTTCGAGTAATACTTTATCTTCTGTTTCGTGTCATTTTTTTTCAGCCCTGCTCATATTTCCTTTTTGTTGAGCTATCAGAAGTGATCTGACTGCTATGAGCAGTGTAATGTCTCTATTACTACTGCTGCAGCAAGTTATCCTAATGGTTCCTAAAAGGATACCAGGGTGTCACGTTGCCGTGAGAGGAAAAAATGACCTTGCGTGCATTGACAAACCAGCACCAAGAAGAGAATAGCCTGTACCACTTCAAAGTAAGAGGCAGAGGATATATGGGGATGTAGAAGATAGGTGCCCTTATATGTTCTTAGCTTTTCTGTTTATACTGTGATAACTGTATAAATGCTTCTAGACATTGCCACTGAGATTACATATCTAATGATGTGCTCAGTGGCAGTTTGCCACTGCCAGGGGCAGTACTGTATATCTAATCTGATGCAAGGTTAGAGGTAGTGCTTTCTTTATTAACAGATGCATCTTGAAATTTTAGTACTATACATTCTGCAGTTTATAACAAAAACCAGTAGGGCATAGAAACAGTATGTCAATGTTTTCCTCGGCCTTACTAACAACAGTATTACTATATGGTCTTTGTAAGCTTATGTTTCACTTGGAGTGCATTTAGTGCTGTTGAATCTACAACTGGATAGGAATAATTGTATTTGTAATTGGGCTCCTTTTGGTTATCCAGAGTTACTGCACTAACTACCTATGAAGATACCTCATTGTTTTCTTTTTCCTATTCAGTTGGTTGTTTGCAGTTCTGTCTTCATGATATTTTGGAGACAATCTTAACCAGTTTCCACACAGAAATACTTTAAAGCTTGAATATGTACATCTGTAAAAACTAAATTGGCATACTTAATTCAGTGCTTGTTAGGAGGAAAATCTACTAGCTAAAACCTTCGTTTCTTCTCTGTAGCTAGAGCTTCTCTAACATTTCTCAGAATTCCCAACTTGGTTCATCAGTGTGCTCCAGAACTGTCTTGAAATGGGCTTCAGAGATCCCTTCGCACTTTCCACGGGTGCTGATAATTGTACAGTAACACCTGTGTGACTGTGTAGTATGGTATTTAATTTTCCTTTGTGTTTTCAGCCTCTGTCCAGCGATACTTCCATGCAAACAGCTCATTGAGGGACTGATGCCACGATTCACTCCCCCAGCATTGCATCATGAAATTTATTACAGATGATCACAGAGAAAATACTGTCCAAAATTGTCCATAATCTAATAGCAGCTCTGCAGAGGCAGACTCTGCATCTTCAGACAGCCAAAATTAACACTGAATCTATAGTTGGATCATTCATAGGCAGCTCGTTGCAGGATCAGTTGTAAAATGTGACTGTGTGACACTTGCAATTTACTTACAACGTTTAAGCAAAGGGTAGGGAAAGAACAAGGAATATTGTTTACATACAGAAGCTGAGATAGGTATAGATGCTTTTGTATGATCTGCTGAATATAGATCGTGCTATGTTGTGATATGTATGTAGCAACCATTAGCAAAATGTACTGCTCAGGTTAATATTAAAGAAACCAGAAACAATGGAACAGAATAGTTTCTGTTGTTGGAGGAATATTGGTTAGGCCAAAGAAATTTAAGTAAAATATAAATCCAGTTGTTTATCAGTTCACACTAGATGTTAATCTCAAGAGTTTATAACAGATGTGTCATATTAGACAAATGTTGTTTCTTTTCAGTCACCAAGTGTACAAACTAACAGATTAGTAACAGGCTTTGGTATTCATGTGTTTAAAAAAAAAAAAAAGGGCACAAAGCTAATAGCCAATAACAGCTGCTCAAAAGAAAAAATAAAAATGATAGCAATGTTGTGATTTCTATAAGCCATGTAAGAGAGAAGAGGGAAAACGTTTTCCATACTTATAATAACATTTTTATATTAAATGTTCTTAAGTAACATAACATTTGAGGAGTTTGGGTAGTTCTGATTCCTGTCTTTCAGTATTATTATCCATATCTATTAAATATTTGGGTCTAGTTAGCTTTTAATAGTTATATGAGAAGATAACATTAAATAAAGTAATAATATGTATGTAAAAATTTTTTAGGTAGTTGTGGTAGGGTGATCCTGGCTGGATGCCAGGTGCCCACCATAATCTGCTCTCTCACTCCCATCCTCAGCTGGACGGGGAGAGAAAAAATAATTAAAAGCTCGTAGGTTAAGATAAGGACAGGGAGAGATCACTCGGCAGTTACCATCGGGGCAAAACAGGCTCGACTTTGAGGAATTAGTTTATTACCAATCAAATCAGAGTAGAATAATGAGAAATAAAACCAACTCTTAAATACGCCTTCCCCGCCCACCTCCCTTCTTCCCGGTCTGAGCTTCCCTGGCGGTTTCTCTCCCTGCTCCCCCAGCAGTGCAGGGACACTGGCATGGGGCTGGGGTCAGTCCCTCACACGCTGTCCCTGCCGCTCCTGCCCCCTCAGGGGGAGGCTCCTCACACCCTGCCCTGCTCCAGCCCGGGGTCCCTCCCACGGAGACGGTCCCCCATGACCTGCCCCAGCGCGGGTCCCCGCGGGGTCACAGCCCGGCCAGCAGCCCTGCCCCGGCCTGGGCTCACCCCTCCGCGGGGCCACAGGCCCTGCCAGGAGCCGGCTCCAGCGCGGGCTGCCCACGGGGTCACAGCCTCCTGCGGGCATCCCCCTGCTCCGGCGTGGGGTCCCCAGGGGCTGCGGGGGGGATCTGCTCCACCGTGGGCTCCCGGGGCTGAGGGGACAGCCTGCCTCAGCCTGGGCTTCACCGCGGGCTGGGGGGGAACCGCTGCTCCGGGCCTGGAGCCCCTCCTGCCGCTCCTGCCCTGGCCTGGGGGCTGCAGGGCTGCTGCTCTCACACAGGCCCACTCCTCTCCCCAGCAGCAATTGCTGTTGCTCATAATTTTCCGCCCCCTTCTTAAATCCGTTATCCCACAGGCACCACCACCGTGACTGATGGGCTCGGCCTGGGCCAGCAGTGGGTCCATCCTGGAGCCGGCTGGCATGGGCTCCATCGGACATGGGGCAGCTTCTGGCGGCTTCTCACAGAAGCCACCCCTGTGCCCCCCGCTACCAACACCTTGCCATGCAAACCCAGCACTTTGGTAGCTAAGGAGTCTGAATTAAGCATGCAGCTTTTTTTGACAGAATTAATCTGTGCTGCAACACAGTAGCAGTTGACAATTACACGTTTATCAAAAAAAAGAAAAAAAAAGCGCCATGAATTCTTGGCAGTAAAATAATTCAACTAACTTTAACCTTCTAAGTATGATAGGGATTTTTATATCCTGACTCAGTAACAGCTTATTTGATCATTCTGACTGAAAAAACAAGACACAGTCTGCTTTGCCTTTATATTCTTGCTTGCTTGCTTGCTTGACTAATGGAATTATTCACCATAGTTTAATCATGGTATTCAATGTGAAAGAATTCCAAGAAAAAATTCTAAAAATAAGTCAATGGCAGTAAAGATCATAACTGTCTCTTGGTTTGTTATACATGTTTTTCTGGTCAAGCTTGTTACTGTAGCCTTTTAGCGCAAAGGCAGTTTTACAGGTGGGGAAATTGAAACATTCTGACTTGTATGATGAAATGCAGCCACACATTTTACGTTTCTCTATGCTAGCATTTCTATTCTCAAAATTCTGGGCTTTTGAAAATTGCTTTAATAACACAGAGTGAACCTAAATATAAAACAAACAAGCCCTTCTGACAATCAGGCTGAAGAAGTCTCTGACGGGTACCAGAACGTGACATCTGGAATTGCTGGTTCCTGCTGAGTGGTTTGGCCTTTAGAACTTCCTCAGTATCTCATGGGAAAATGATGTCAGAAGTGGAAACAGAAATTTTTTCTCTAGAGCAAATCTATTTTTATTAACAAAAATGTTGTAATTAAGGCTTCATCATGGTTTCCACTCAGTGTTTCTGGTTTAAATGCTTGTTGCCCTCTAAAACTTAATGCTCTTTAGGTAGCAAATCCCAGACTTTTCTTTTGGCTGAGAATGGTTATTTCGGGAATTTACATTAATATGATTTTCTGAGGGAGAGAAGAGACAGTGAATGATGACAGTGACCTTATTTATTTATTTTTAATTAAAGCAAAACCAACAGGTAACTTCTAATAAGGAGATACCTGTTGAAGTATTTCAGGTGTCTATTTGATTACTCTACAAAATTTGAAATCTAGTGTATGTGCAGGATTCACTTCGAAGCGCTATTATAAGTGTATAAAAGTGAGTGGTTAGAGAGGGTCTGCTGCTTACATGTTTCAATAACCTTGTGTTTTACAAATGTGTGTTTTAATGTTTCACATCTCAAGATCAGGCATTGAAGAAGGCTAACATTATGCTAGCGTGGTCTAAAATTCAACTTGACCAAATGCAAACCAGATTTTCACCAATGGAGTGGAGGTCTGTCTTGAAACTAAAACTCAACTTGTAAATCCTTTGAGTAGCTGAGGTGCTGTTAAATGTGATGGTGGATTTTTTTTCTTTTTTTTTTGTGGGGTGGGGTGTTTTTGCTGTGTGTTTTTTTTTTTTTCCTCCCCAAAATGGCAAGTATACTTTTTTTTATCATTTCTGAAACTAATTGAACTACTTCTCTGTAAGTTTGGTCTTCACTAGCTGCAAATGTGTTGATAAACTTGTCTTGAACATTGAAAATGAAAATTAACTGAAAAAGGCTATTTCTGATATGAGTAATCTTAATAATTGTCAGTTTGGGATCTAATTTCATGTTAATGAGGTGAAAATTATTTCAGCCCTCAGAAGACTTTGAAAAACTGGATCTTTCTGCGATTATGAGGTTTGTATCTCATTGTGTTTCAAATGCTTCTGCCTTCTCCTTATGCTCTTGAGAAGGATGCGTACAAACTAAGGCTGCTGACTACTTCAAGGAGAGGACTTTTAACCAACTATGGCTGGAGTGGAGCCAAATAGCCACACTATGTTAATTAAATAATGCTGCAGCTTTTAATTTTAAATGTTAATTGAAAGGCTTTTTCCTCACATGAGCAAAGCCCAAAGGGTTACTGTTTTTCTCTAACAGCTGCTGACATCACTCACACCTGAATTATGGGAAATTGCATTCCTTTTGCTGATTTAGGTTCTAGTGATGCTGCCAATTACAGCACAGGGAACTAGAACCCAGATACCTGAATACAAATATTGGTAATATGTGATGGCAAAAATTATTTAATGTTACTTTCAATGCATTTCTTCATTATATAGTATCTCTTTTTGTGTGAATAAATGAAAACTTCAATTGAGATCTTGTTTTATGCTTTAAATAATTATTTAAAGAGCATTCATGATCAACTTCTTGTTATGTATTGGCAATTCTTTCCAAGCAGTGTGGACTAGTTGCGTTTCTGTATGGGACTCTGGATTTAATCATAACATAAATCTATGGATCAGAGCCAAAAATTTTATTTAGGATTTAAAATGTGTAGCTTCCCAGATTCTCTTTGCTGTTGTTATGCACTAGTGATGTATGTGTGGAGGCTTAGGAACGTCAGTTGAAAAGTACTAATGCATTTTGTAGAGAAACTGCCAGTACTTTTTAAAGAGTATTTTAGTGCTCCTTCCTTCTAATCCATAATGCCATACAGTGCATGCATGCTTTACTCTACATGCATGCCGTACGTTTTTTGTAAAAGTGGATGACCTTTGTAATTCTAAGTATTATTAATCTTAATTTTTCTTTTCTGTATGTAATAACTTAAATACTGTGTTCAAGAAATGGACACTACTCTAAAGTCATTCTTGTGTGAGAAATTTGATAGGCATTTAGTTTTGGTTGTTTCTGTAATGCTGTACAATATTCATGGCTTTCAGCTGCAGGATGGTTGTTGCTGGGTTTGAGGAAATAAAGGTAAAAATGTGATACAACTAAGCTGAAAACATGTGAGTCAAAGGTCATAAATATCACATTAAAAAGTGAGTGAAAGAAATCATGGCCATATTAAGAATGTGGCTTCTGTGGTTCTTTTGCTGTACTGTAATTTTTTTCAGACACTTGAACAGCACTGCTGTCAAGGTGGGCTCCAACTCTGTATTTGTTAAAGCTGTTTAATTATCCTGTTAAAGACATAACTCCTGAAATGCACATCCACAAATTAGTAATAGTTAGGAACTGTTTTTTTTACTGGTTTATGCTAATGACAATTTGAATTTCTGAAACCTATTTTTATTCTTTTTGTGCAAGCATTAACAGTAATGTTTCACAGGACCGATTAATCCGAGACCTTAAGAATGCAAACTGAAGCTGACTTGGTGTCAAGTACAGATGGTCAAAATATAACTTCATGCACATATTGTAATGTTGAAAGAGTTTCCTCTTAATTATTAAAATGTGTAAAACCTAACAAAATTTTATTTAGGAATAATCTGTGTCTCTTAACATGCTGTAGGTGACAAATTTTTGTATGCAAGTAGGAACATTTGTGTAAGAGAAGGCTGATTAAAAGAAGCCTGAAAATGTCTTAAGTAGTTAAGCATATATGCTTAATAGTTAGTAAACTTACATATCTTTAAGAAGCAGCTTTTCATTCCTTGCTTGAGGCTGTGGTCAGCCTAGACGTGGAATTGAAAGTTATTACTTATATTACATAAGCTCAAGCTGAGTTATTTTGAATAAAGGACGGTGTTTACAGTACATGAGTTTTGTTAACATTTTGGACTTGGGAAAGCAAGGAGCATACAGCTTGGCTAAAGTTAAAAGCTAGCTGTAAATCACTTTTTTTGCTGCTTCTAAGAACCTGGCCTTTGCTTGTACAACATCAGTTAATTCTATTTGCCTCTTAAAATTCTTGCATTTTCTGTGTTGTATTGATTTAATTGTCAAGGCAGGATTCAGAGATGCCTTTCTTGTGGCTTCTTAAATCATGTTGTAATGAGGATGATCAGCTAAAATAAATTTAAAACAAGTGGGTCATATTGTCAACTTTTGAGGTTTTAGAGTTGCACAGAAAGTACACTTTGTAATACATGATTGAGTAGTGTTTATAAAGTTATCTTTGTGTTTCACTTGATGCCCCTTTTTAGCCTAATGGGGCATCAAATACTACGTGCACGGGTGGTTACTGCAGAAACATTGGATGTCTCTTCTAGTTCTTCAGTGTGCCAGGTGTCGGAATCCACACCAGACCATGGCTAGCCTCACCTGGAGCTATTCAGTGGTATGTTTGCTTTGCCCCCTTTACCAGGTTCCTCTGTTGTTAGTTTGTCACATTCCCAAAGTATCCAAGCACTGTTTGCCCCATATAATAGGTAATAATAATAATAGATGCCTGTCTATTAAGGAGGGAGGGGAAAACGGGTGGAACGAAAGGAGTATGTACAGCGAAGGAAGGGGAAAACATGGTATCTAGTTAAGAGTAAGCAATGGGCATAGCTCTAAAGGCCAAAATGGTACCAAGCATGCGGTTAGCTAGAGTTTCAGTGTCTGAACAGTTAAAAATCAATTCCTTGTATAATGGGCCATTTATCAGTATATGGCTTTGCTTTGCTCTCTTTTAAAGACATATTAACATGAATCAAATATAGGTCCTGTACTTTTCACACTCTGAGTATTCTGTTTATTCTTTGTGTTACATTCAGAAAGGAATAGCCTAAAAATTAAGGATTGTCTCCTGTGTAAAATCCTGGATGTTTGAAGTTGAATCCTGTTGTCATTTTGTACTTCTACTTTCTACTGATTTATATGGAATTGCTGAGTGTTTCTGTTGCGGTACTTGGCCTGAACTCAATTGAACTGCCTTTCCATTGTTCACATGGAAATATTGATAGCTTTGATATTAAAACCCCCTTTGTTAAGATGCAAGACTAACTTTTCTTTTTTCATGTGGTATCCCTCTGTCAGCCTAGGATTTCTTATCACAGTATATTTTCTGCTGTGTAGAGGCCTGTGGCTTTAAAATGGATGAATGTGTTGGTATGTGAAATCAATGATGTGACCAGCTTGAAGCATCCATTAAAAGTTTACATGAACGTTTGGGGCTCCTTGGTTCTTGCCACTTGCATCACTGTTCTTACCTCAGAGAGGCTCAAGCAGTTACTGGCATCTGTCTCCCAGAACGGTTCTCTGTGTGTTCGTCCTCACCAGACCTGAAAACTGGGTCATTACATGCTACTTTCTCAAGTTTGTCAACACATTTGAAAGGATCATCTGGACACTCTTCAAATGTTTGTTCCCAGCTACAAACACTTGTGGCTTGCCTTGTAAACCTTCTGGATAAACCACAGACACTTGAGCCTGGGGTAACTACTTGAAACATGTATGACAAATGTGTTCGTTACTTCTAGCTAATTGTCGCTCAGCTTAAAAAAAACCAACCCTCAAATCAAAGAGAAACCATCAGAACTTTCAGGTCTGAAAGGCTAAGGGTTAGTTAGTTTTATTGAGGCTGGCTGACACCTTTCAAAGCCTCTTGCAGACAAAGTGTTATTGTCTTAACTGGAGGAGCAGAGGTAGTACTGCAGTGCAAGGGGGGGCATACCTTTCAGAGAAAAATCTTTGCAGCCATCCATTGGCCCATCTTTTCATTATTTATCCCTGCTTGACTTGGGAGGAAGGGCCAACCTTATGAAAAGCAAAGCCAGGTGGAATCCCAGGTTTTGTTCTCCAACAGTGAGACTGCTTTAAAAATAAACAAGTCCTGGTATTACTACAGTACTACAATATTACAGTTCTGTGGCTAGATTTCACGAGATGAAGTTCTTAATTTTCTACTTTAAAAATACCTTTAAATGCTTGCAAGATTTATTTTAAAACATGAAGATGACAAGTCGTCTTTATACAACAGTTTCGATCCCTTTCACAATTTCAGTGCTGCTGTAGACATTTGTGTGTGGGAGTCACTTAAAATTTCTTAGATATGTGAATGTGCCTACTGAAATCAGTAATACTTGAAATTGGACACGTGCTGACGTGTTTGCAGGTTTTGAGTTCTAGGTTTCAGCACAAAACATTTTCTGAGCAAAAATTTTATTCTGTAAGCATCATTTCATGTGCCTCCCCACTCAAAAGTTGGAGTCTGAAACAAAACCTGTTAGATTTTGCTGGCAAATCTGCTGACAGGTTTATGAACAAACCAAAGACGTTTTCTAGTGTACCGGTACTGGGAATGTTCATGTCCCAGTGTCAGTAAAACCCTTTCTCCAGTGGTGAACAGGTAATGCAGTCTCCTTGCAGAAATGAATATTCTGGATAAATCTTAAACTCTTCAATCCAGAGATCACTGTGAACAGAACAATCCCTGTGGGTATTTCAAAAAGATAAATAAGTAAATTTTAACATTGCACTCTGCCTCTGAAGTGAGCAGCTCAGTGTAATTTTGAAATATGATGGTATTATCACTGTGGGCATGCAGTAAAGGTATTGGATGATGCACTGCAGTTAGCCTGTAAATAAAAATGGCAGAAAAATGGTACCAGATCAGTCAACCACTGAGAACCCTTAAGAATCAGGTAGAGCCATTGTTCGTGCAAAATAAGACTTTAATAGAGTCCAATTAATAGAGTGCAATTAATAGAGTCCAGGTAATAGAGGTGCTTTACTAATGCCAAACAATTTGTTATTCTCCCTCTGCATGGGGAGTGTTTGTGTCTAGAGATTTTGAGAGTGTATGGTTTTCTGTATGTCATCATGTTTCCCATGTCTATGAAAAATGAGATGAAAAAGTAACAGGTTGAGATAGAACTTACTGGAGTTTGACTGCAAATGACTGCAGTTCCCTGAGAGGATATAAGCATGTCTGCATTCTGCAGTGCACTGCATCAGCTTTGGCTGTCCTGGAAAAGTTTTCTCCAAAGGGGAATGTTAGCTGGCAGCATGTGGGATGAAAGAGTGCCCACAAAGAAGGCCAGATCTCTTCAGCTGGGCTGACCTGATGTTGTGAAGACTGGCCAAGCAAAGGCAGCCAACTGGGAATGTTCTGGTGGAACACTTTGGCTGCTAGCAAGAGTCTAGATGGTTTTTTAATTATTATTTTATTTTTGTGTCAAACTTTCTAGGATGTACAGGGTCTAAATTTCCAGAAAAGTATAATTTGGACATGCAATGTAAAGTCAGGTAATGCAATGCTTAGGTCTGGAACACTATCTGTTACTTGACAGTGGTAAAATAAAGACAGAATTGTTTGTTTAAGAAGAGGTTTTGTTAAGGTGGAAAAAATGAGTTACCAGAAGGCTTAACAGCTAATGTTTTTGGTATGAGTGCTCTTTCAGTCCTTTTAAAATTGTGTTGAGGCAAGATGTTTAGTTTAGGCTTTTAACCTTATAAACTGTATTTCTCTGTGAGAAAATAGGAACGGGTGTTAAGACAATCTGTAATTTCATATTAATTAGAACTAAAAACAATGGTCATGATTGTGAGCATGTCTATGGTGTTTTCTTGAAAGTAACCCATCTGGGTATTCTTACTGAATTCAGTGGAGGAATAAACATTTTGCCCCAATAGCAATGTATAGAAGATTCACTGCATCAATATGTAGCTTATAACATGCTTAATTTCCCATACTAATGTCTTGTGGGGCAGTGTTATTTTTTCAATGAAGATTATGTAGATAATACTGAGTCTGTATAAAATACTTTCTTTTTTTATATAGATTTATTTAAAGTTTATTTTTCTGTAGATCTTCATGCTGTCTGACATGTTAAAATAATAGCACAGTACAATCTTTTCCGGTACTTCTGTAGTATTTTCCATGGTGGAATGCAAGAAGAGTAAAATATTCAGTAATTCCATCTTACATGGTTTTACATAATTGATATTTTTAAACAACTTAAAGTTGTTTAAAGTACAACTTGGTCATAATAGACTAAAAATTCCTTATATACATGAAGATTTTTATTTTTTTTTTACAATCCTACAGCTGTTTGTCTTACCAAAGCTAACGAGGATCTTAGTTGGTAATAAATGAAAATGTAAAAAGCAGGGGAAAAGAAAACCAACCCAAAATCTATATTAGTTTTAAAGAGGGCACACATTTATACTTTGCTTTCTTATGTGGTTCTCTTAATATTTTTTTGAGCACATTCTAGGTGTTTTTGAGATAGTGTTTGGCCAAGTGCATACCTTTCGCACTATGATCTTTTGAGGGATCTCATGCTAAGGAGTATTTTAAGGTATTTGATATGGTTAAAGAAACATTTTTTTTTTTTTTCCTTCAGTCCATGCTGAATCGTTCTTCTAGCTGTGGACATGTCTTATCTTTGGATAAGATAACTATTCATACTGTATGGGGTTGTTAACTTTCTCATGGCACTTCATTAGCTGGGGTATGTTAATCTTTTGTTTTGGCCATTTTAGCTCACTTAATTCTTTTCCTTCTGACTTACGTTCTTTGTGCAGTTTTGGTTTCCTAATGCTTTCCTACTTACATACATAAAGCTGTTGAACTGAATTACATCAGAACGTCAAAAAAGCAGCATTGCCTTAAAGCCTGATGGAGTTTCTTTAACAACAGGAAAGTTTGGGAATCACTTCATCCTTCTCACATGGGTGTTGGGAGCCTTTATTTCATCCACTGTTTGCATAGCAGTTTGAAAACTGGAGAAGTCGGTCATGGAAACTAAAGGAATCAGTGAAAGTAGTTACAAAAGAATCATTAATAGCAAGGGTTTTTTTTTTTGTTTGTTTAGCTTTTATTAGAGTATTTTTAGTAGAAATGGTCAAGATCAAGGCCACGCTGCTCAACAGGATGTTCAACCTGTGCAGTGTACAAACAGATTCCTTTTTATTTTTGCTTACCACAAATGTGGTTATCTTTATGCATGTGAAGGAATCCTATTAATTTCATTATACTAAATACATTAGTAGAAAGAGCATGGAAGCATTGGGATATTACTCTAAGAGAAGAGTAAAGTTTAAATGAAAATAATTATATCAGTATTGCACATACAAAAATAAGGTGTATGGAGCGAAGCAGTGTTCCATGGTCAGACACAAGAATTAGGACATTAAACTTAATTCTTTTTATTCTGAGGTTATTGGTTACCAAAGAACTATTCCTCTTTTTCAGCTTGAAATATGATTTGGTTGCATGAAACGTTCAATTGCTGAGTAAATAACATGTTCTCCATGCCCCCCTCCTTATGTAGCTTATCACCTAAATAAAAGAATGAATATCCTAGCTACCTCTAGTTACTCCATAATTTTTGTTCTGTTTCAGTAACAGAGAATACAAAATAGTCCTTGTTAATTTTTGATCTATTTAAAATTCCAGAGAAATGAATGTAATGTCTTTTACAGTTCTATATTGAAATGAGAAATGAGACATTTTTTTTTCCTTAAAAAAGTTAGTATCCTTCCTCCATCAATTTGGGTGCTACTTTTTGACAAGTATTTTGAAATTGTTTAGTATAAAAATCAATGGTTTTAATTCAGAAATACTGCCTTCCTGTGAAGCTAGGTAATCCTTTGAGGACTGCAGCTACAAGTAGTTGTGTTGAAAGACTGACCATGTTTGAACAAGTTTGCTAATTGTACTGTGCTTCCCCAGTAATCTCATCTGTGTGAGTCTGGCAGGTCACACTTTCAAGCAGAGGGCCAGATTTTTTTATTCTTTCTGGTGTGAAAGGCAACGTGTCATCTGAATTTCTTCCTGTGGGACAGGGTTATGATTAGCAGAAGTATGTTTCTTTAGTTGAAAAGGAATCAAGTCACAGTAAGAAATGGCTGAGGTGCCCTCCTCCGGAGGGCTGCGTTGTATCCGTGGTGGATTCAGTCTGGATCCAGAGTTCCAGTCCCAAACTGAGCTCGCCAGAAAAAATACTATACTTGTTCTTGTTTTGTGTTCTGGGATAAAAGCTGGGGGAACATACTTGTCATATGAACGGCATGAACAGTAACCCTTTCCCTGTAAATAACTTGAATTCTAGTTTTCTGTTATTTTCTAGGAAGAATAATAATCCTTTTTTATTCTTCCTTCCCCTCCTTCCGTATTTTCTTTTCTCTTCTTTATCCCTTTGAAAACCAAAATCCAAAAAATTCCCTAAAAATCTGAACACAAACCTAAAATAAACCTCCAAACAACAACAGCAGAATTCCTAAACCAACTTCTTTGTGTCTGACAGCAAGTTAAATTCTGAAGCTGAAAATGAAACTGAGGTCGTCCTTCTCTGTAAGTTACCGCAGTACAAATAACGGAAGCTTGGTGGGTGACAATGTGCCAGTTGTGACATCAAATCTTTGGTAGACATGATAATGTTTTCCTTATTAAGAATTTGAATACAGTTTAAATAAATTGAGCAAGAGTGTGCAAGGAGTGGTATCTGGTTCATTTTTCAAGGCCTGCGTTGGTTCTGCAGGATTTGAAGGGTGGGGGAAAGTGTTACCCGAACATGACTTTGGTCATTGATTTAATCGGCTGTAGCTTTGAATTCATTATTATAAGAACAAATCAGCTTTCATATTTGAAGAAAGCCATACTTGAGTAGCACATAGTATATATATTCACTATGTAGAGCCTGCGATCTGATTTAATTATGTGGAAAATGACTTAATTGTGTTAACAACAGCTGGCAAAGCATTGGTATTAACTTCAGTTTAGAACTTAAATCAACTTATATTAAGTGACTTGGTGTTGTATATTTGCACTGAGATCTTGATTCTCTTGTTCAAAAAAACAAAGGAGGAAGAAGAGGGGGACTTGCAAAAAATGTGGATACAAGGTAAGCCCTTTTTGTACTTGAGCAGCCACGGAATGTGACAGATACAGTATTACAGACAGATATTCAAAGGTGATGCACATTATTTTTTCATTTGTGTCTTATTCTTGGATAATGAAGCATCATATCCAGTGTTTATGTGTGTGTGTCCTAGAACTGTAACTACACTTAAAATTCATTTGTCAATTGTGTTTTCTGATTGAAGTAGAAAGAGTAGTTTCTTGAAAAATCCACAATTTGAGAAAAGTACCTGCTCTAAGTCACGTGACACATGGAGACGCATGAGCCCATATGAAGTGATCTTTGATCACTGCCAATAACTTTCATGTTTATCATTTAACTCAAGGGGAAACAGCATGCTCTGTAAGCTGCCGATCCTGTATCCCAGTCCCTATGCACATGCTTCTGAGGTGAGCGCAGCGGTGACTTCATCCAAGTGCAGAAATTAATTGGTAAAGGTTAGACTGCAAATTACTGTCTAAAGGTGATGTTTCTCTTCAGGCTTCTGATTCTATTTTTCTCTCTGTCTCCTAAACTGGATAAAGTAACAACCTGTTTGACCAAAACAAAGTTAACAAATAAAACCCCAGAAAAATAAATCACAATCATAAAAAGTGTCATATTGTGACAATTTCATAGATTTTCATAGCAAACCAGTGGTTATGTAGTATTTCACTCTATAGACAGCTTTTTCAATGTCAGGATCCTTGATCATAAATTTTTATTTTATGTTTTATGTAAGAATACATTATTGGTATTTACCTAGTAAATAGTTGGGCCATATTTGGAGAAGAAAGTGTACTACTTGTACTGGAAGATTTCCCAAAATACACTAAACTCACACTGCAGATTTTGTTCTCCTACTGGCAATGTTGACAAAGGCTTAGGATATGTTTTCATTTAATTCTTCATTTCTGCTAATGTGTTTTGACCATAAAAGCATATTACCTCTTCAGATGAATGATTGTCCCACAGACTACATAGTATTATTGTGGTTCAGAAAGTTGATGCAACGTGAGGAATGAAATTTGAAGCACAGGGTGGTGTATGCAGCAAAACATAATTTTTGATGATACTGTTTATGAAAACAGTGTTTGGAAGTAACAAAACTGGAACCTTCATTAGAATGAGCAGAAGTCCATGACAGGCTGCCCAGTCCTGGTCCTCAGCAAGGAGGTGTTCTCAGAGCTTTGCTGAATCCTTAGCAAATGAGATTTCTGTGCTGAGTGGTGAGCAGTTCTTTTGTTCTGTACTGATGTTAGTCTGGCTCACTGGAGTATAAGATGGAAAGTTTTTGAAGGGAAATACCTGGAAATAATTATAAAGTTTGGTCAGGGGTACAAACCCAGTAATTTCCAGAGACACTTTAACAGCTTCTCATTTTTTCTTGTAATTTATACCTTGTGCTGGAGTTTTATAGGTAGAATAGTACTTAATTTAAGGAAATTAATCTGAAGGAGGTGACTTTCTTTTCCTGTCTGATTCATACACGTTGTGTAGGAAGGGTAGAGTGAGAAAAATCATCTTTTTCTGAGTAATTATATTAATTTTTCAGCTGGAATAAACCTTGGAAAGCAAATGTTTTACTTGATAATTGCCTTCCTGGGTGAATGTTTTTCTAAATACTAAATACAAAGGTTCATTTGTGCAATTGAGTTTCAGGCTTGGAGGTGTACTGTATCATAAGTCTTGTTTGTCCCTGAGAATAATTTGCTATAATAAATCCTGCTGAAGATGTGCATTTGAAGAAATAATCCAAGCTGTTTAAATCTTGTTTGCAATAAGAAATTGCATCAGTTCAGAGACTTCCTGGAGGACATGCTTACCTTGGTAAGCTTTTTCATGAGTATATCATATTCCTCATTTCTCTGGCAGCCCTCTCTGTCAGCTGGATGTGGAAGGGAGCATTGTCCCCCTGCCGCACACATTGTTCTGTCTTCTCTGAACCTAAATGAGATGTAGTTCCCCTCTCCTATGAGCATATGGAGAAAGCGGGAGAAATCTTCGTTAGGATTTTTTGCAAGCATACGTAGAGCAGTAGGCTAAAGTATAATCCAGGGGCTGTTCTGCAGTCCAGCCTGGCTCACAAGTCCCCTTTGACCTCCTCCCTCCCAGTTATACACACCTTCCTTCCTTCCCCCCTTTTTTTTTCCTTTTCACATTGCAGAGGTTGAAGTGCCAGACCCTGCAAACTGATAAGATAAGAGCCACATGGTGCATTGCCATAAGCCAGGGGTCCCTACTGGGTCCACTGACGCACGCAGTCCTCCCCTGATGTCAAACAGCTGATAAGTAGCACCTTGGCTCTGGTCCCAAGCCTCTGTGCCAAGAGGGAAAAAAAGGCTCTTTGTCTGGAAAAGGCAGCTCTGTTGAGATATTTTTTTAACATCTTGCTGCTTTTCTTGAATTCAGGCCAGAGTTCTGTCTGTTTAAACTATTTAGTATTATTTCTGAATTGTTTGGCAAGAATAGATGTCCGCTCAAAAAAGTGTGTTTAATTCATCATGGGTGATGTACATTTGACTGTACTTGCAGCATCAGACATGCAATACAGTGTGTAGTGTTTATAAAGTATGATAGCCAAGCCCAAGTTACAATGCTGTGTAAAGCCATATGAAGCATGCTTTTCAAGAACCTAATATCTTAACCATGGAGCAGAATTAAAAAAATATATATATTACAAATTTAAGACTACATTTATGATAAAAAAAAGTTAGCTGTCAAAAAAATGATTCCATAATAAGCAGAAGAGTAGTACTCTTTGAAGTCCTTCACCTTTTTTATTGTTTCTATTAATCTTTATACTTTTGTTTGACCTTCTGTTTTAAATTGTGGTTTTAGTACTTCAGATTTTGAAAGATGTGCTCAAGCTTTGTTAACCGTTCTTAACAAAATAATCTTTTGTGACTATTGTGGAAACCTTTAGAAATAAGATGAGTTCATTAGCTTACATCACTTCAAAGCTTGAAGTATTGTAGTCTTTTGAAGCTAGGAAACTGAATGCGTTTCATAATCACATGCTTATATTTGTGTATTTACAGAAGCCTTTTTCTTGAAAATGGTATCTTCATCTAAAAATGTTTCAAAATTTGCGTTGTTTGCAATTTTTACATGTATGTTCATTTTTTCACACTTCAGCGTACTTGGACATTTATTTATAGGAATATGCGGTGAGAATTTTGTTTTACACTGCTGTAAAGCCAAATCCAAAACAGACGTGCCAAGATGGCCCAGGTAATCACAGCCACTGCAGGGGCTACTGTTGTTGAAGCCCCTCTAAAGCTGCTGGAGGCAGCCTTGAAATGTTGCTGTACGTAGTGAAGCAGTGACGGAATGGCACTAACATTGTTATCCTGTGCTAAGGATTCAAACCCTTACCTAAAACTTTTGGGGAAGCTTTGTGGTCTAAGAGAATACCTCGTGCAACTTTTGGGGCTCTACATTTAGTGCCACCTGAACCAAATAGGATATGGCTGTGTGTTGTGAAGTGCAAGGTTGATGCTAACTTTGAAGTGGCATTTTCAGTGATGATAAAGCATATGTGTGGTGTATGTGCCATCTTACAGGTGTTAAACAGACGTTATTAAAATATTTGGACTCAATTTGGGCTACATATATCTTACTTGTCATTCATTTGTAGAACTTCATAGATGTATCACAGACCAAAAATTGCCTGAGTAGTGTGTGTCTGTACATTTAAAATACCAAATGCAAAAGTCTGCTGCAAAATGAAATGGCTTTTCACAATTGGAGAATGAAGCTAGCTCTCTGTGCTGCTCAAAGTGCTGTTCTGGGTATCTCAAAATATAACTTCTCTTGGGGCTGGTACTCCCCTGGCTATGTAGGCAATACTTGTAAAATTCAGCTGAATTTCTCTGATCAGGAAGAGCTTGTAGGATTCGTGCCTCGTTGGTTTCACAGCATTGAAGTCTAAACCACAAGCATGCTTCGTTTCTCTAAGGACTGGATATATAGGTGCGTTAGGAACAGTGGGACTTCATATTATTAGTAGTTTATGTGCTCTTATTAAGATAGGAATACTAGACTCAGTGTTATTTGTTGTGAAAGGCCATGCTCCTTCTCAAGCAGGTAGTTGTTTTAAGAGATACCTAAATCATCCTGGAGTGAAATCAGGCATCAAGTGATCCATTATGCATATTTTTTTTTTTACTGCATAGAAAGTCAGAATGAATAGTGTGTGGTTTAAATTATGTGCAATTCTGACTTTTTGGGGAATTATTGGTTAGAAATAAATTTTTTAGTGAATTTTATCAATTCATCCCATCTTCCCTCCTCTCTCCCATATGATAGTGGGCGTTATTTCCTGATTGTATAGGAGGGTTTCCCTTAGCTCTCTTGCTCTTCTCATACTGGTTGTTGCATGCTTGTTTCTCAAGATAAAGTCTATGAAAAGCGTTTTATGGATCCCTTTTATGGAAAAGGAGAGGTATTCCCAAAGTCCTCTGCCGCTTCTGGTTTCTAGAGACTCTATTCACTGTAAAATCCTATTAAAGAGAATATATTATGAGGCATGACTTAAAAGGCGAATATTGAGTTAACTATTTACAACAAAAATAAAATGGAGAGATCCAGATATTGTACACATACCTGTATATTTTCACAATTGCCACATTTAGAGCGAGCCTTTCTCTGACAAATCTTTTCTTCTGCTTAAACTTTGCAACAAGAACTATAGATAGATACTGTAATAGAGGCCAAATGTCACCGTCCAACTTGAGCAGCATGATGTTTCACCCTAGGGATTCATGAATGATTATCCCCAGATAATTTTGGAAAGAATTACTGTTATTATTTTGACGTGAAAAAAATTCCATGAGTCCTCAGTGGAAGCTGTCATACATAGTATTAATTTCCTGTGTAATGTGACTGTAAATTATATTAATGAAATGTAATGTTTATAAAATACAAAATAAATCTTCATTTTGTCATTATCATTTTAAGAATAACATGAAAGACATTTGTGTTTTAATGTGGGTAATTATATAATGTTGGTCCTTCAATGATTTGGAGGCTGAAATGTATTTCATTATAGTGGGCAGCATGATCTCATTGTATTTAAGGGAAGAACCAGGCTTTGTACTCTTGCTTTTGCTATAATGATTATTGTATTGCTTATATTTCCTAAAACTCATGAAATAATTTTCTTCTGAGTAAAAGCAATTATAAAACAGGTACTGAATCTCACTGATGGAACACCTTTTAGAATAACTCAATTATTTGAAAAGACAGGTTTTTATGTTAAGGGTGGTTTAAGTGATATGCTTGTAACATTCCAGTTGTTTTATAATCTTAATACAGGATGTACAGCATGATGTGAATGGAGAAGGGATGGAAATGACATTATGTAGATTAACTGGGAAAATGTCCCTTTAAAACAAACAACCCAAAACAAACAAAAACCAAACCAGATCAAACCAAAAAACAAACCCCCAAAACCCAAAAAACCCCAATAAACAAACAGGACCACCCCCTGAAAACCAACCAGCCAGAAATGGTGACATGTAAAATGAGTTACAGCTTGTGTGGAAAAAAAAATTATCCCAAGGTTTTCCTTAGAAAAAGCCTAGCCGTTAGAGCCAGAGGGAAGCGACAAGTGAAGTGAGCACTTAAGGGTGAACTAATGGCTGTAGGAAGGTTAACTATGCCTGATCATTTTATACAGCTGTATTAACAGTGCCTAGTAGGAACACAGCAGGCGAGGAACATTTCTGGAAGTTACGTGCAGCCTAAACAGTAGGATTTGATCAAATTCTTCTCCATCTCTGTGTTTGAGGCTCTAATTCTGCAGGGCTGCCCTGTCCCTCCCAGCTGGGATGGGGTTTCAGTGGCCTGCTGCTCCTTCTTTGCCCCACAGCCAGCACCTGCGCTCCAGTGTGCTGCATCGCTGGCCTGGGCAGCCGGAAGAGCTGCAGGGAGTTTGCAGCATGGCGAGGCTGCTTGCGAATGGGACATACATTTTTCTCCATGCTCTCCTGTGCTTCCTCTGTGCCTCTGAGAGTTACTTCCAAATGTCATCCCTCAGGCATTCAGAACGGATACCAGTGATAGCTGTCCATCGTTACTGTGGCTCCTATGTGATGAACGTTTCTTGTGCCCTTTGTTACTCTCCTCCTTCCTCCTCCTGTGCTATTTCAGGCTTTTCTGCT
Source organism: Falco peregrinus (assembly GCF_023634155.1). Taxonomy (NCBI): domain Eukaryota; kingdom Metazoa; phylum Chordata; class Aves; order Falconiformes; family Falconidae; genus Falco; species Falco peregrinus. The sequence goes on along the minus strand of NC_073727.1, from coordinate 52,211,825 downwards.
TCTTGGTTTGAGAGCTGCTATGGTGACCTACAGACCTTTATCTCAACGTTAATGCTGTTCTGTGCATTATCACAAGGAAATCAGGGAACTGGCACTTTAATTATAATGGGATTACTTTACAAAGTGAACAATACTCAAAGAATTACTAGTCATTTGCTCTTGAACTTGGCTGCACATGCAGGCCTTTTCTTGGGCTACATATGTTTCATATCTTTCATGGAAAAGGGTACAAAACATAAGGGTACGTATACAAAAAATCAGTGGATGCTGCCAAGCAAGAGAGAAGATGCAAAGAAGGTATATCATTCAAAAATATTGATAAACTGGAGTAGTGATTTGTAATGAACCAAATGAAGTATGATAAATAATGCTAAATACAACACATGCAAATGTAAAATCAGAGCCAGGTAAGTGTAAGTACTGCAGAATCAGATACAGGGATAATAATGGATAGCAAAACAAGTAAGTCAACAAGTATGGTAAAGGTTTTATTAACAGAAACATTACAAGTGAAATGTGAAAAAAACAATTCTGCACTGGTGAGGTTGTAGCCAAAGTAACCTGTGTATGTTGGAAGACCAAGCTCTGAGAACGAGCGGGTTAGAATCCAAAGGAAAACAACAGAACTTGTAAGAGATTTAGAGAACATAATAAATTTTGATCTGTCAAGAAAAGATGGATTGAAGTGGGCAATATAGAATACAGCAGTCAGTTTGAGAGAACTTGGAATGTGAATCAAGACAGTTGTTTTCCATAGGAGGTTGTGGCATCACAAAAGAAAACATCAGGGAGATGCTGACTAAATAGAAAGAAATACAAGAAAGTAAAACAATATACACTGGAATGCTTGCTACCATAGACTTTCAGGAATAGCTTTCAAGTGATATTGGAGAAGAGATACACTTAAAATTATTTGTTTGATCTTGATTCAGAGCAGAGTGATACACAGAGATCCTCTCATATTCTGTGTTTCTATGCTGTTTGCTGTGTAATTGAGTCCTTTTTTTGATCACCTCTATTGTGTAACTTTAAATCTCTGAAGATAAGGATTTAAATCCAGAAGCTTTGGAATAGTGAAAATTTTGGCTTGGTTTTCACTAATTAAAAAAAAAAAAAAAAAAAGAAAGAAAAGACGACAACAGACAATTAGTGAGCGACCTGCATTTACTTCTTTAGCGTCTCCCCTGAATCTTGGCAACAAATAGCAGAAATACAAGATTTATGAGATTTTAGAAATCCCCTCCTGTTTTTTCTTTCACAAAGAACAACAGTTTAAACTTCTTTCACAGCTTTTTTACTTCTTCCAAAACAGATTTTGGTATGTGAACACTATGCTGTTGTTAAATTAATGTGATTAAGCAATTTGGTTTATTTTTACTTTCTGTTCTTTATGAAGTGTCTTCCAAAATCCATTAGGAGGCATTTATAATGTAGGAGAGGGCAAGAATTTGGGCAGTATTTATTTAAGTGATGCCTCAGATAGGAACCTATTGTTTACAGAAGGAACAAAATATTCTTGGTGTATGTGTAAGGAAAACTGAAAGTTCAGTGTCTCTGTCCCTAGTTATAGAAAAATGCAGGATCGAGGCAGAATAAGCAAAATGAGCAGGCAGTGAGATTAGGTGAATATTTGAATTTCAGAAAATGAGAGGACTTGCCTATAGAAAGTCTGGAAACCAGCATGTCATTTTAGAATTGTTACCCTAAGAGTGGCTGTAGGCAGTCTGTGCTGGAGGTTGGAGGATTGTGGTGGAGGGGGAGGAGAGAGGTGATAAAAACTTCCTAACTGGCATGATGGCAGAACATAGCCACAGTGTCTGACCTTGAGAAATGTGTGCTTTTATTATGGTATACAGGGAATTGCAGAAGTTTGGGCAGGAAACAAATTAGGTGTAAATAAAGGTGCATCAAGGAGGCCTGATGTAAAGGGTACTGTAGCGCACATTTGTGGTGCATTATTGCTTCTATTCTGATACAGAATGATGGTTGTAAATGGAAAACACAAGCTGTGGAGAAAACAGGTATGTTTTTGCATATAATCTTGCTGCCAGTGTTTATAATTCAACTGTTCAACAAAGTGTTCAGCAATTCAGCAAGGTAGGTGGTGTTTTCAGATGGTTAGTGCTCTATAGAGAGCTTGGCCAAGTTGGAGCAGCTGAATGTGCAGTCCTGTGCTGGCTGTTTGATTTTCATTTTTGTCAGTGGCTCCAAAACATACTATTTCTTCCTTTACTAAGAACTGAAGAAAATACTTTAAAACAAAAGGAAGGGGTAATAGGAGGTTTCACTTCAAAAGAAGGTGTGAGGTTGCAGTTAAAGGCAGGCAGGCTTCAAACTTCATGGACTAGAAGGAATGCATTGTGTGGATTAGAGGGAAGCAGTGATGGGACAGCTGTGGCCTAGAGCCTCTAGCTGTTGTTTTGCACTGCCTGCACATCAAAAAGAAAAGTTTTGAGCACCCATGATTTCAATAAATTTAAACTGACAGTTTTCCTTTTGTCACTTGAAAGCCAGAATGTTATTACAGCATTTTATTATAACTTGCTGTGAATTATCCAAATAGACACAATTATTTTTTTCCACTAAGCAGTAGGATTTACAAAAGAACTGAAACCGGTTGGATGACTGTTATAGAATTAAATGCTGCTGAGGCTTCTAGAGGGTTATACCTCCTTTAAAAATCTTATTAAAGCATCTGCCATCTTTATGTGACGGTATAATCTCTGCAAATTTGGCTCATTGTCCTTAACTCTTTTCAAGTCTCAAATTAAATTCCTGTTATTGTCATATTATGCTCTGTTTGCTGAAAGCATAGGGATACTTTCTTGTGGATGTGACATCTGTGGGAACAATTTGGTCTTTCCAGAAATAGTGAGGTTTCCCTGTGGTGTAAGTTTTTTGATTCATATTCCTTTATCTCATTGAAACGGATCTTTCATTGAGAATGTGTAACTTTCTGCAGGTAAAAAAATTCAATAGTATTTATAAGTGAATTCACAAATTTAGACATAAAAAAGATTTGTTCTTTATCTCCTTTTACAGTATGGTTTTAGAAACATTTGTAGAGTCATTGCTGTATTTCAGACTGCATTGATTTTGCTGCATACATGTCTGCCTTTTAGGGTGAACTGGAAAGTGTGAAAACTTGTCACTGTTCTTAGAGTTTATAGGTGATCTGAAAAATCAGAAGGCTCTGAATATTTTAGTCACACTGTTTTTGGGTAAGTAGCACTGAAAAAGTGGACTGCACATTCAGGACATGGCAACAGTACAGTTAACTCCCACTGAGTTAAGTGGAAGTTAACGGGAAGACTTTGCACTTCTGAAAAGATTAGATGAGGGTCTTAAAATGCTAGGATCAGAAACATAAGGCCCCTCACACATCATTTGAAAAACTACATTCCTCTTGTGTGTGAGAGATGTATTTTCATGGAACTGTGTGTATTACTGAGAACTGATGTCCATACTGATAATGTGATTGGTGTCGAGCCCTCAGGAGAGGTTGCTGCGTGTATAATAACGTGGAAGGTAGAAGAAAATGGCTGAAAGAAATGGTTGTCTTCTATGAAGTTTTTTTTAAAAGGAGTTAACTAGGATGGGGGAATTGTTGAAGCCTGGACTCAGTCTCACTGCTATTCTTGAGGGCAAAGCAAAGTAAGAACAAAGAATGAAAATTCATCTCTGCCATGCCGAGTGCCGTTGCAGGTGCTATTCACGTGGAAGCCAGGGAGTGGATTTTATTGTGCCTTTTTCTACACCCAAGACCAAAGTCAGCACCTACTATTTCTGGCTAGGGGCAGGCTACGCTGTAGCTGTGTAATCCACCTGATCACTGTGTGCAAAAACATTTCTTCCTTCTGTTGTCAGTAGCAGCTTATTGTTAAATTAATGGAGATGGGTGCTTACGAGCAGCCAATATTTTAGCTGTACAAACTGTTTGGGAATATGAAAGACAGACAGTACTTCAAATGATTAAAAGGACCTGACACAAATAGCATTTGAAAATCTTTATGCAGGGTATGTAGAGCAAAGTCATTGTGTACACGAGTATAAACATTGCTAGATGTTTTCTTAGGAGTTGTAAATAATATATAAGGTTTCTGGCAAGACATTGATGTTGAAATATTTCTTATTTGATATGAGTGTATAGCTTTATTATTAAGACTAAAATACTGTCCTGAGGTCATCTTTAAGTGTCAGGAATATTACAGGCTTTTAAAGCTGAATGAGTTTATTCTGTATAATGAAGTAGTAGTAATTTAGACTCCTCCAAACTTACAGCACAACAAAGTGCAGGAATCATATTACCTCTCTGTTTCTTTTATATTATCAAAAAATGTATATTCTTGAATGTATGTGGATTTAATTAGTGTTTATAGTACATTGAGGTGATATATAAATGAAAAGAAAAAATTTTAGGCAAACATGGAAATGCTGTATTTCAATTTTTTGAGAGGTTTATGCTATATTTTGAAATAATAAGGTAGTGCCTGTGGGCCCTAAAAATTAGTTTACCCAGTGATTTTACAGCTTGATAGAGTAAAATTATAGGAAATGCAGGAGGACAAGACTTAAGAACTAGTTATTGCCTACAAACCTCTGCAACACCATTTTTTTTGGCTTTAGAGGCAATGTATTTTTTGCAAAGAAAACCTGAGGATGTTTTGAAGATGTTGCTTCCAATAAGCCAGTCATTAAAGAGAGAAGACACTTCTCTTGTTCTCTACTTCAGAACAATGGTACTGAAATTAAGTTTCAGCATCAAGGCACCATGACATGGGCTGTTTTTTTGTGGCTGCACATGGTGCTGCTGTAATTTTTATTTTAATTAAATAACACATTTTTTTCATGATGCTATTTAAAAGAAACAGACATATAAAAGCAAGGTGAAATCACTGCTGTAGCAGACATAAGATTAGTGTATATCTTGATGCTTTTCCTTTGCTGTTCTTCCTGACTGGACAGAAAGAAGAGTTTCACTTTTAATGTTCCAACAAAAGTGCTGCTAGTCTGCTGAGGTTTCTCTGTATTCAAAACAGTCAGAGCCAGATTTTAGTATACTGAATTCATCTGTTTAGCTGCTTCCTAATGCTCTCCAGAGCAAGCTCTGTGTGTGCCTACTACCTCATCTCAAATCAAAAGTTCTCTGAAACGGGGACTCTGTACAGCTACCAACTCATTGCTGTGATTCACAATAAAAGCTTCTGTTATGCTAATGTGAATGAACATATTTCTGATTGTTCTATCACCTGCCATGATTTAGTTGTCATGCCAGTCTACAATATTTCCATTTCTATGGCTTTTTTTCTTTAAGTGACTGGACAGGTACATGTCATGCTTATGTACTACGTTATGACCATAGATGTAATGTTTCAGTTAATATTTTTGTTTACTAGTGCAAGTGAAATAAACTTTATGCATTTTTAGCAGATATATCTATTACATTATTAAATGCTATATTAGTTTGGCAAGCATAACTATGTATCCTTAGTAATAGGGGGATGTTAATCCTTTGGTAGATTTCTATCAATTTCATTAAAGCTCCATCAAGGGAGTAGTTGTTCTAGCATGAATGTGGAATGGTTGCACACAAGGTGTTTGTACAGTAACTTTCGGAAATAGTGGCCTCCTGCAGTGACAAGTTTGAATTTCTCTTTTTTTAGGGGGTGTGTGAGGAGTGTGGTGAAGGGGAGCACTGTTTCGTGAGAACAAAGTAGTAATATTTGATCTGGATTTGCAATGTTTATCACTGAACATCTTGCCAGCATGGGCATTAAATTTCTTTTAGGGAAGTGGAAAGTGTAGTCCTTAATTGATAGAGTAGTACAGCAGCATTTCCTGCTACATGTTAAAATAAAAAAAAAAAAAAAAAAAAAAAGAAAAAAGAAGTGTGCATGCAGCATGGATGTGAGTTGTTCTAGGAGACTTACTTAAAGCAAAAAAGGCCCTATATTGTTCCTTTTATGTGTATTGTACAGTAATTTTATGTGTATTGTACAGTAGAGTACAAGTCACTCTATGGGAACAAGAAATAGTTTTGGGAGGACAAACCAGGACCCAGGGGTCCCTGTGCTTGGCATACTGTTGCTTACTCTGCTTCTGGCTTTGTCACTTCTCAGTGTCTGGGGGGACTGCAACCTGCTTCAGAAACTTACCTCCCTCCTTCGCCCTGCCTTCAGCTAGAGCTCCTCACTGCTTGGTGGTTAAGGCACTCTGCAGGCATGTAAGAGTTGTGGTTCGAGTAGCTTTTGCTATGGAGAGTAATGATACGACACATTCTACAATCTCCGTAGGTGCAAGAAAACCAAACCCTCACCCCCACCCCAAAACCACCAAACCAAAATCCCCAAAACCCACAACCCACCAAACCCCAAAGATTTCATTCTCCTTTCATGGTAACTCTAAATTTGGGAAGTGTCTACTACATGTTTTATGGTTGATGAAATGTTGATAACCTTTATAAAAAAGCTTTAAAGTCAAAATGGGCTTGACATTAACAGGAGAGTTCCAACAAATAAAATTTGCTAATCCTCTTGAAGTAAAAAACTTTTACAAAGAATTACCTTGTGTTTTTCCACTTCTATATGTAATTGCAAAAGTGAAGCAACTAAGAACTGATTTTACCTAGCAGTTGTTGGACTGTGTGGAAAATGATATTTTCTTTAAACGAGTTATTCAAGATAATTATTCTTTACATCAGTAAAACCACTCATTTTTTTGTGTGTCACATGGATTAATATTTGGACTTACTTTTTAGCAAAGTGCTTCTCCTGGGCAGAGTTTTTTTGATATCACTCTTTCTTTTTCCTGAAGAAAACCTGCAAATGCTAATCTACACATATCTCTGCTAGTAAACCTTCCTGTGGACGGGGAAAGAAGGATTGGGTTTTCATCTTTCTATTTTCAAATGATGGTTTTTACTAACAGATTGACTGAAGTTTTACAAGTTCATAATTATATACATAAGTGCTCCATGAGGGATGATTATGCACAAAACAGTTCTCGAATGGCAGCTCTGACTCCAGTGTGTCTGTGTCTCTTGGGTGGCATCTTCAGCTTGACTAGGTAGCCTGCTTATATTTAAAAACCACTGCTTGATAGCAGCTTATTTTTCTTTCTCTGGCTCTAAAGAAGCTCGGTTGTGTTTTTTGTCTCTATGAGACCATGCTACTTGTAATATATTTTTCTTCATGGTTTCCCGAGTAAATTGATTAGTAAGGTTCAGCTTATTCCAGTGGTGCTGGTAAGGAGAAGCTTCTTTAAAACCAAGTACATGTCTACATATGGCATAATAGCAGGATTTTGAGTGGCATGGAGACAAGTGGGCTCTCACCACTCCCTTGTAGGTTGTGGAAAATGCACAACTTCATTGTGCAGCATCAAAATAAAATAAGAAATCTATATTCATTTATCTTGCTATCTGTCAGAGCTCTTATGGTCATCAGAAACCTGCTGAGACTCACACCACTTTAAAGCTTTTTTTTTTTTTTTTTTTTCTTTTCCATTAAGTGAAGTTTTATTTAAGGTAATACAAAGATAGGATGCCATCAGATGGGATGTCCTCATTACTCATTCATTTCACTCCCAGGGAAGAGGTTGCTGAAATCAAACTTTTTTGCTGCATCTGTTTTCAGATGGATGGATTTTCTGTGCAGTTCACCTCACAATTGCTCAAAAGCTTGCGAAGAAACAAAAAAGGCATTAGGAATATGCAGTTGGGGGTGGAAGATGAAGCAGCACTGTCCCTTCTGGTGGTGAACTGCTGTTAGTGGAGTTTTCATGAGGATCATAAGAAAATCTATGAGCAGAGGAGTTCAGAAATTTATATCAGAGAGAAGCTTCTCTTTGCCTGCAGACCTTCTGGAAAATAAAACCCAACCTCTCCCTTCCCCAAGATTTCTCAAAGAACAGAGTAATGGAGTTGTCTTTCCAGGGAAGCGGAAAGGGAGGTAGAGGGACAATAGCTTCCATCAGTTCAAATCTCAGGGTAGCTGGATTGTCCATGGTGCGACAGCAGTTCTCAGAAGAGCTTAAAGGTACTAATCATTGCCCAAGAGCTGCAAGCCTTGCTTTCACGCTTGTACAATGACCCTTTAAAATCAGGTGATTGTAGAAACACTTGCATTGTCTTGTTCTTGTGTTGCAGGTGTCTGGAGAGATTTTTGTTTCCAAGGCTGTTAAGGCAATTCCTTGCACAGCTTCCATCAGTTTTTTAAAACTCCTATTTCTTATGTTTGTAAAAGAGGCATTATACATTGTATCTTCAAATCAGACTTTCCAAGGGTAAGAGACCTCTTGTAAAAAAAAAAAATATATATTCTTCAGAGGAACTTCCTAGAGTAGACTACATAGAATAATATAGCGCGCTGTTATCGTTGTTGACATGGAAACATCGTACAGTAGGTAAGACAGTGTTGTGCAATGAGCAAATTATCAGAAAACCCTTTTTATCCTCCATCTGCTTGTTTTTATGGTCCAGAAAGGCTGAACAGCTCATGTCTGTATGCAGGAGAGATCTAGTAATCTTTGGCATTTTTTGTAATGTCTTTGTAACAACAGATTCATCCTTGTGTCAAATGCGTTGTGGTGTGAGTGACATGCTTATTGTAACCCGAAACCGTGTTAGTTGATCTTTTCTGAACATTAGATACTGGCATGTTAAAGTGTAGCTGCGTGGCCTCTCGCTTGGCAGACTTTCATTCTGCGTGTTTTAGGCTGTGATTCACAATCCCTGTAAACCAGAGGAGGTATGAAGAGATCCTGCCTTCCCTCCGTCCAGGCTGCTTATTGCCACCCTCATACTGCTGACTCTTCGCTACAGCATAAAGGTTCATGCAGGTAGACAGGATCAATTGATTGTGGCAAAAGCTGTCACTTTGTTTCTTTGTGGGCTTTTGGTGGTGATGGTGTCCTGTTCCATCATGTCATGGCCCCGCTGCCCCCTCCCTCCCCCCCCCCCACCCCCCTGCCCCCCCCCCCAAGTTAATTTGGAACTAGTTTGGTTCCTCATTCCAGTTCTGTGTGGTGCCTATCCAAACAGAAGCTTCATTCCCTTACCCTCCTGAATACACCCGTTGTACTGTTTCTGACCTCCGTTTATCCTCGTGCCCCTCAAGTTTGCTTCTGTCTTTTCTTTGTGCTTTCTCCCAGCTTTTTTCTGCCCATTTATCCATAATGAAAGAGTGGTCATGATTGGAGCCTTGTGACCTTTTCCTGCTTAAGAAATATCCAGTATTTCTTAAGCCCGCCTATCACAAGAGGGGACAACTGTACCTAAAAACTTTGAGTCGATGCATTTTTTCATTAGCCCTTTTCTTGCCTCTTTCTTCATTGCTTTTGATACTCCTCCCCCCTGTGCCCCATGAAAAATACATACGGATTAAGATTTCCTCAGCTGCTGTCATACTATGTGCGCACAGATTATGAAATATTTTGTATTTACTGACCTCAGGATGCTTGGCTATCTCATAATGAAGTTACAGTATGTGTGTCACTGCCGTTTGAACATAAGCATTACAGGGTTGCATGTTTGCTGGCAAGATGTGCCAGGGGACTCAGAGGGGCTGGACTGTCAGGTGTATGTTCACTAGCTCATGAAGTGACATGGACAAAACACCAGCACTATTAAGTCCCCAAAACTGCTGTTCATAACATTACTAAGCATTGATCTGTAAAATAATATGACAGTGGTGCTAGAGGAGAAACAGTCATGTACTGCCATTTATGACTGCTTTTTATTATTGATACCATAGCCCTGAGAGACCCCCTGGTGCTGTTTTTCTTACAATACAACACAGAGTTACTTTGTAGTTATCTTGGGTGCACTGGTTTTTCTTCAGATCTTTCGTGTTGCTGTCAGTTAGACTGAGTAGAATAAAACTTTATATTCTCCAGCCTACAGAAGTTGCAGTCTTGGAGGCTTTCCCAGAGTGAATCTGAAGGTGTTTTAAAATGTTGAAATCTACCTATTTGTTAAACCTCTGTTTTGTCTGATCTGGAATTTTTGAAGTTCTTTTGTTTACTTCTATTAAATATTTTGTGATACAGCTTTTAACAGGCTAGTTTTGGCAGCGGATCAGTCTGTTTATTTGCTGTCAATGTGATTTTTAGGCATGTTTTTCAAATTTTTGTTTTGTCATTATATGGCCTATTACAGTCTCATGAGAACTGTTTTGGTTTGTCAGTGTGCTGGACAGAAATTGGAATCTTAGCCTCCAGGACTGTAACACGCTAAAGTGAAAATTTATGACTAGTCCTGTGGAAATGTGCCTTAAATTCCAGTATTAGAGCCTCTGTCTTACATGGACATCTTTATCGTTTTAAAAGTGTTTTCTGAATGTAGCCAATGGCCAAGTTCAAGTAGGCTTTAGATAAAATGAGGTTATTACAAAGCTGAATTACATTGAAAGATGAAGTGATTGTACCAGAATTTTTTTCTCAATGACTACTTTATCCTCCTTGTCTGTGAAAAGTTTATATAAACCATTATAGCAAAGGCACGATGCAGCACTTGCATGCTGTGAATGCAGTAATGTAGACTGAATTATTTTTTTAAGGTGTTTCCTGAGTCCTATACAAATACAAGTTCTCAGTTTCCATCTCTCCCATTTTCCTTTTCACTTCTGCTTTTTCCAACTTTCTCCCCCGCCGCCCCTCCCCCATCATCCCTCCCCCCCCCCCCCCCCCCCCCCCGCCTTCTCTTTTAAGGATGCTTTTTGAGGATGGACACGTGTTAGTGAGCTACACTGTCTCCAAAACAAACAAAGGAGGGTGGGGAGATGATGAGGGGGAGGAGGACAAAGAAAAGATGCAGCTGCTCATTTTTAATTTTTGAAACTAGCCTTGAATTCTATGGCATTTACTTAAGCTTTACAATAAAAACTAGGGGCCCAACTGAAACACTGTGTCTTTCTTTTACTGTGGCTGCCAATGAGAAAATATTAAAATAGTAACAAACAGATTATTTGAATTCTTGTCTAAAATAGTATCAATGGAAGATGTTTTCCCAGATGAGATTGCATGAGTAGAGGGTTGCCACACCAGTGAAAATTTGTGGAAAAGCAGCCAACCCCATATGTTGTTTTTTATTCCGTTGTGCCAACATCCAAGTCAGTAGAAGGTATTTCCATTTATTTCACCTGCTAGGAAGTAGGAAGCCCTATAGTGTTTGTCCGGTAATTCCTTCCTATTGAACCTGCACAAGCAGTGTGCCCTCACAGCAAAGGTGGCCAGCAGCATCCTGGGATACATTAGGAAGATCATTGCCAGCAGGTCTGGAGACATGATCCTGTCCCTCTACCCGGCTATGGTGAGACACATCTGGCATGCTGCATCCATGCCAAAATGGATGGTGGTCCCCAGTACAAGGGAGACATGGACATAGTGGCATGAGGGTCTGGTGAAGGGACATAAAGATGACTGGGACTGTTTAGCCTGGAGAAAAGATGATGCAGTGGGGGATCTTACCTGTGTGTATAAGTACCTTATGGAGGGGAAACTAAAACAGAGGCAGGCTCTTGGCAGTGTCCAGCGACAGGGCAAAAGGCCATGGGCACTAACTGAAACATGGCCGTTTCCACCTGAACCCACTGCGGGGTGACTGAGCACTGGCACAGGCTGCTCTGAGGTAGTGTGGGGTCTCCATCCTTGGAGATACTCAGAAGCCACTGGGGACAGGACCCTGAGTAACCTGCTATAGCTGACCCCGCTTGAGCCGGCGGTGGATTAGGCGATGTCTAGGGGTGCCTGCCAGCCTCTGTGAAGCTGCCATTCTTGTGTACCTCTGGTCTGGTATTTAGCCAAAATACTGGGCCATGTCGAATACCACTGAACAAGTCGTATGATCTTTCATATTTTTTGGAATGGTAACATTAATGAAATAATATTATTAACACTATTAAGGAAAAACTTGTGGTTGAGGAACAAAGCTTGAAACAATGTGCGGAATGAAACATGTTTTGGGGCTTTGTTGCACAACTCTTCACATGTTAGTGAGCTCTTACCCACATAAGTAGTCTCATTGACGTCAATAGGACTACTCCTATAAGTGTTCACTGGTGCAAGTAAGGGTTGCACAATGTGGCCTTGTCTGTAATGTATAAGCATATGTAACACAGTATTTAATTATGACTTCAGTGGCATGTTCATTTAAATATCTCAAATTATACTGCTTTTCCTAGGTCATGTTTTACTGACACAGAGATATCGTTACATCCACCACCATAAGATTGAGCAGAGACAGCATCTCTGAAAAATCATCTTTCCTTCTGTTCTTTTATATAGCTGAAAAAAAGATGTGGCAGAAAAAGAAAATAATGTCTCCCTTTATTGTGTTTTAAATAAATTGGAGTTTCTTACCACTTTTTTGTGACAGTTTGATGGATTCAGTGCTTTACTTTCAGTGCTTAATTAGTCTGAAGGTAGGCTTTCTTTTCCCCACAAAAGAATTATATAGGGTTTTTCTTTATTGTCTTTATATTTCTTTATATTGTCAAAGTTCAGTTTTGAATAAGGAGGCATCTTGTATCTAAATTTTATAGTAATACCAAAGGTAAGGTAAAAAAAGCCATTTCCAGGATTCATTATGTAATACCAACTTTTTGAATTTCAACTTTATTGCTAAAACATCTGCTTTAGCACTTTCAGTGGGGTTGAGGGAAGGCTGTGTGGTACCACAATGAAGCCAGAATCTTTGTCACAAAAACTGGGTTTTTTGAGACATTTGGAAGCTTTTTTTTTTTTGTTGTTGTTTTAAAAAACAACACAACACTTCTTGTTTGTGGAATAAATTAAATACCATTTTAGTGAACAGCACTGCATGTTTACATTGTTAATATGTTATAAAGGATTTACGGAACTTTATTCATGGGAGTTCATCTGAAGAAAAATCAGCAGTAAAACTTAGGCAATAAAGACACTCTTGACTACTCTTGAGCCAGCAGAGTTTACTCAAAAAGGGAGCTACTCCAGGATCAGGTGTCAGGTGGGAGGAAGACATTACATCACGCAGAAGGTATTACTGGAGAAGTCATAAATCAAGAACTTGGTTCCAACACCTGTACTCAATGGAAGAGTTAAGGCATTCTTACCTTGCTTAATCGTTAGTCTTTAAGATGTTTAATTCACAGTTGCTTTGGATCTTTCCAGAGATTAAGTATGTGCAAGTCCTGGGTGACTTGACATTTTTCATAATGTGCTATGAATGAACTGTATTTTAGTACTTGTCACCATTAAGCTGACTATTATGGTCGGGTATGTTTTGGGCAGGAGACAAGGTACCCTGGCTGTGTGTGTTGCACAAAAGAATAAAAAAGAGCAAATAATTATAAGTCATATTGAGATGTTCTTTATGTGTTTACAAATACATTTTCACTTACTTCAATGTGAATTATTTTTAAGTATGTTATAATTATTTTAATTGGTAACCTTAATATGATACATAGCTTTCTCCTCAAGCAAAGACTTGAAATTTATTTGATTACAATTTGCAAGTCCTAAAGCATATCTGTATTCCTTTTGTTAGCTTTTTGCAGTGTTAATTAAACTCCCAAATTTGGTCCCATCATGCACCTGGAAGGAGAATAAAGCTTGTTACTGACCCCTCAAAGTTACTGCAATGTGCTAATTAGAATTGGAGAGAAGCTACTCTCAAACCAGGACATTAACAGTCAGACTTTTCAAAAGCCCTATACATCAAATAATGGATGGTATTTCAGTGCCACACTATACATGCTGTGCAGGGTTATGCCATCCAGACAATTTGAAGCATGTTTTGATACCCTGTGAAAAATCATTATTCAGGTTAGGAACACGTTCACCTCATTAAGCATACGTATAGATCCTATGGAAAGATGATACGCCTTATAACTCTAGATAATGAAAACTGATTTCATTGATGTTCACATAGGTTCTTGCTTTTTAACTTAATACTGAAGCAGTGCTCTGAGCTGCCAGCACGGTGAAGTTCCTGAGTGCTAGATTTTGGGAGACAAGTACAGCTGAGTACCTGTAGATGTCTAGGGCTCGAGCTTGCAAGGTGCTGGTAGTATGAGGAAAACCACTGTGGAAGTTGGTGGAAACTAAAGGTGCTTATGGCTTGTCCATGCCTTGCTCAGGATGTGGAATGTTCAGGTGCAAAGATACATCCATGGCTTTTTCATCAGGAATAAGGGATTTGAATTACAGGATACAGGATGAGGTGGTTATTGGTGTTTTTTCTGTATGAATGCATTCCAGCTCCATTTGGCCAAGCCGGTCTTTCTTTCTTCTTTCTAAAACTTCGGCAGGGCTGCCAGTGTCCTGGCTGAAACATTGCATTGCCTACTGCTGGCTGCTGTAGCTGCTGCACAAGTGAGGGTGCTTGGTTGTGGGTGAAACTGTGATCTAAAAGTTTTATGCAGTGGCTGGAGGCTTCCATAAACAGTTGTCTCTGTGAAGATTTGAAATGTTTAATGATAAAATTTATTATATGTGAAACAAATATATACCCTTTTAAAATACCCAGATCAACAGTGTAGTGTTTTTTTTCTGTACCATGTTACTGTGTTTCACTGCAAATACTGTGAACGCTGGTGCTGCGTATTGATTTTGTTTTAGCAATGCAGGCGGCAGTTGGAGGAGGAGGGGCAAAAAATGTGAATGGAGCTGCTCATGGATGAGTTTGTGAATTTATTTTTCAAGAAGAGAGAAATCAAAAAGAGGTTTGACCATTCTGATTGCCTCTCATTAGGGATTATACTTTTTGCCAGACCAGTAATGTCAGATCTCACAGAGTTTGGGCACTTGGTTGCATTACATTCCTGTACACTTAAATGGATTAAGATAAAAAGTCTGACTTGAAAAGGGTATTCCAAAACTGACTGTGCCTGTGGTTTTGAATCCTGATGCTTTGAACAAAGAAGGGATTGATTTAATGGGATTAATGCTTAATCCAAATGAAGCAATGTACACACATGCCTTGAATGCTTTTGAGAATAACTGCAAATATCATTTATAAGGTTCTGTGGAAAGATACAGAGAAGCGATCTTTGTGTAAGAAAGTGATGGGGCAAGACAGCTTTAAATAAAGGAGAACACAGGCAAAGTTGTGCCCAAATTAGCTCTTCTGGGTTACTTTCAGATACTTTATAGGCTTCTGTTTTTGTACAAGTATGCTATTTATTTTCAAGTGCTGATTTTGAGGAACTGTTATACATTTCTCTTAATTTGTTATTCCAGATGAGAAAGTTTATTTTAATTTTATACTTTTTTAAAAAAAAAAAACTTTTATTTGAGGCAAAGGTTTTCTGTTTCAGATAATACCTTATCTCGAAAGTATTTATCATTGTGATTTGATAACCCCCACCCCCACTTCCATCCTTGGCTTTCAGATTTCCTATGTGGTACAGCATATTGTTACTTGGAGAAATTATGACTGTGCCCATGTTTGCTGTGACTCCATGGCCCCTCTAATTTCAGGGAAGAGTTGCTTATTAAAGAAAATAAGCAATTTGTGGTTTTGTTTTTTTTTTTATTTCAGTTTTGGGTGGGGTTTTTTTGTTCATTTATTATTTTTTTATATTAACAGATGTAACATTTACAACATTTATAGGTATTTAATGTCACCTTCATTAATAATTATTATTAATCTCATTACATAAAATCCATCTGATTTCTTGTATTGACCAACGTGTACCCTCACACCGTGTTTTCAAAGCACTGGATCCTGTCTAACTGGGCAAAAGTTATGTCATACGCATCAGACACTGTTGCAAGGGTTTTGAGGAAAGCAATGACTGCAGTGTTTCAGTTTAGTGGTTCTAGGGTAACATGCTGAGCCTTGATAAGTATTAGGCTGGCTCATCAATTTTTATCCATTCTCCCCCGCCTCCCCATGTGCCCCCCCAGCCTGGGAACCAGAAACTTTAGTTGAAAACTAAAATTTCTGCCTAATCATGAGATTTGATTAAGCTAGTGGTTTTAGGAAAAAAGACCAAATATCACAACACTAGTGAAAAAATTGCAAGAATTCCTAATGATGTGACTGACTCATGTTGCTAAATGGAGCAGATTTTTAAACATAGCTCTAGGCTTCAGTTCTTTCAGCTCATTCACAGTCAGTTCTGCTTTATTCTGAGCTCAGTGAAGCTATTCTCAGAGGAGAGTGCAGTACAACATGGATTAAGAGTGAGGGAGTGGAGCCATTAATCGATTCAGTACTACACAGGTTATCTAATATCTAAGAAATATTTAATTTAGTTTAAGCAGCATAAAAAGCTGAAAGCAAAAATATGATTTTAAAGTGATTTTTGGCTTTATTCATTTTTTTTAAACGAAGGCAGTTGGAGACTGGCTCAAAGGCAAGGACTAATTACTGATAATTGATGTATGAAGGACGTCTTGTTTCTTAGTTTATTTTTGAATCTAGCTATGCTCTATGTGGGCTAGTAAACAAAAAGTGTGAAGGAGCATTGCTATGTACTAGATTTTTATTTTTTTTTTGTCTATGCTGTTACATTGTTAAGAGTGGTTCTTGGCAGTGCGTTGATCAAAGCCATCTACTGACGTCCAGACAGGTACCGGGTGTTGCTCTGGAGTAGGGTCAGTCCAGGGATGGCTCTCAGCAGGCAATCAGCAGGTAATCCCCTTCCAGTTTTCCCTCGTCTTGATTGTTGGGAGTCAAGAGAACTTAATAGCAAGGATGGAGGAAGTCAGAAGCCATTTGGTTTCAGGTCAGTGAACAGCCTGAACAGCAATGAACACGTTCCCTTGACTGGTGGACAAGCTGACCGTGTTGCCTTGCAGTGCCATTACAATTGGAACCAGTAACATGGGTCTCTAGGGTGCTGAGTTTGGTATGCTTTGTCACATCTGCTCAAAAACCAGTTTCTCCCTTAAGACAGAAGTAATAGTGTTTTATACATTTGTTTTATTTAAAAAAACCCCAAACAACTGTTGATAATCGGTTATTTTCCAAAGAGTATTTTGCTGGCATTTTAAGTGGACAGCAGCATATAAGACTGTGACAGTGTTTACAGTTTCTGTCTCTCTTAAACCCTAACCTAGATATTGTGAGGATTGCGGTAATCAACAGGGTGACTATGAACGTGTTTATTACTTGAATCTTCCTATTCCCTAAGCTCTGTCCACTGTTATGCTTTATTCTTTTTGTGTCATTCAAATACACATTTCATTTGGAAACCGTGTTTGCTCACTTGAGGGTTCTTGAAAACTATTTGTGCCGGTACCTGTAAAATGATCTGCTTGTGTAGTACGCCCAGCTGCAGCAAAAGTTCCTTTTTTTCTCTCTCATTTTAATTAGGATATTTTGGGGGTTTTGGGGTTTTTTTTTAGTGCCACATGTTTTCTTTTTTACTTATGAAGCTGTTGGTTGACTTACACTGGACAGTGGGAGATTGCTCTGTGAATTCAGTTGATCTCTTTTAGCATTCTACCTGATGTTATCACTAAGAAATGCTGGAGTTTTTGAACTGAAAGCCTTACCGGTAGGTGACAAGGGGAATTCATGCTTGAGCAGGCCAGGCAATCACTAAATCAAGCAGCCTGCAGTCCTCTCACTGGCTTTTTATGAGACACAGAAATATAGGTATTTTGGAAGATGGTGGTGTTGGTGTTTGTGCTTTTGTTTGGCTTTTAGTGTAAGTACTAACAAAACCAGTCAGAGTCCTGGTTATGCTTTTGAAGCCTGAATGATCTAGTCCTGGTACACTGTTCAAATAAATAAAAAGAAAAGACAGTTGTGGTTGTTCATGATCTACATGAATAACTATTCCTTTTTAAACTGCTCTACTAAACTTGCTAAATTATCTTTAGGTAAATGTTTCTTTATTCTTTTCCTTTAGTGAAATGAAACGTGTTTTTTAAGTATTAATCATAGGACCCTGAAGAGATAGTTGTTTGTTGAATCAGACTATTGCAAACATTTGGCTTTCTAGTTTATGCTGAAATTACTGAACTGTGATATTTGGTGGTAACATTTATATTTTCCATAGCTAGTTTACTAAAATAGGAAGGGGAAGAAGTGCACCCATAATTCTGTCTTCTACTGTACGTATTCCTGCTATCAATTTCAGTGAAAAAGAAACTACATCTTGTAGTTTGTGTAAGGAAAAAAACCCCAATGCCACAACACTCTTATACACTCTCTATTGAAAGACAAGGAGTTGTTCAAAAAAACCCCACATCCACCACCACCACCACCATAAAACCCAACCCCCAACCACAAAACCAAAATTTTGATAGACTGACATGAGCTAGGCCAAATTAAATGAACAGCTTGAGCCTCAGGCATATGCAAAGTGGAGAAACAGGACTATTGTTTATTTGGTAGAGTGCACCGATACGTCAGTTCATAGAAATACTGTAAATGAATACAATTATGTCTTTTCTATCATTTGATTCACCATTCCCACTTCTAACATCTCAGAGCGAATGTCCTGCCAGAAAGATCATTCCCTCTGGCAGTGAAAAGGCCTTTCACTGATTAAGGAGTTGCCTCTTGGATGGTGTTGGAGGGACAGGCTGTCTTCAGCCCTCTGCTTTGTATCAAGCTTTGCCAGTTTTCTGTTTTCCTACCCTCTAATAAATGAGACAGACAAAACCCACAATAAGGTGAAACACTTGTGTAAGACCCAGCATTTATTGACAAGGTATATTCTACTTACTTTTCAGACAGGGGTAGCCAAGAAATGGAAAACAATGAAACACACGAACCTTGATTAATGTTTTCCACGTGTATGAATGAACTTTTAACAGCAGATAGCATGGCCAAAGAGAATGAGATCTACACAGAGAACCTAAATGGGAGTGTTGGTCAGGAAGCGAGGAGCTGCTGAGCTTGCACACGCGGCAGGCAGCCTGAGCTGCTGCTTTGCCTACGATTTGTTCAGAGGGAAATGAAAAAAAAAGCAAAAGCTTATCTGGTACACGTGTGTCGTTTTGCATGGTATTTTTATTATCATTTTCATTATCTAATCACAAATCCAGGACAGATAGCTAATGGGTGCATAAAATATGGCAATAGTAAGTTGTGCCAGAAAGAAATCAGCACTGAAATGTGGGTTTATGATTTTAAAATAAGAATACAAGGGGCAAAGGTGGTTTGGTGTGTGTGTTTTTAAGTAAACAGGATACATGCATGAATCAGGAAGGCAAACTCCAATTCGTAAATGGAATGAATGGACACTCAACCCAAATGCCAGGTTCCTCCTTTAATTCCCAGAGGAATTTGGGTCGTTCCAGTCTTTCTGTGCTTTCTGGCCTGCTGCGTGCTAGGCTGTTGGCCAGAGTTCAGCCCTCCTGAGTGATGGTCCATCTTGATAACTGTTATAGCTCTGTCAGAGGACAGACAGGTTCCAGATACAAGAGTCAATGCCATCTGGATATGCGTGAAAATAAGTGAGGGGAGCTTTTGTTTGGGCTGATTGCAAGAAAGTGTATAAACCAACATAATTATGGATGTGTGCACTACTGCCTTTTCCTTTGTTAGACACTGTTGATGTATGTACTTTATGCTCCATACAAGAACTGATGGGCAAGAATAAGAGCAGTCTTGGCATCACTGGAGGTGATGGGAAGCTCCCTGTTGTGTAGAGTGTGCTGTGGAAATAGTAAACATAGACTATTCTTTCTACTAGTCTGTGAGCCCAATAGTAGTAAGGGGAGAAGAAAGGAGTAGTGGAGAAATATTTCTAATGTGGATGCATGTAGAAAAGTTTACTGCCCCAAATACTTCAGACCAGTACATTAGTAACAGAAAAGTTAATAACCAGCATTGGCTTGTGCTTTGTTTGTTTGTTTTGAATTCGTAAATGATACTTGATTGGCTTGATAAACCTTTGGTTCCTGAGTTTGGGGGTGTTATAGTTTGGTTTATTCAAATGTTATTAATCATTGCCTCTGAATTCTCAATTTTTATTTTTTTTTTTTTGTATTTCAGAATTAAAAGATTACAACAGATCAATGTAGAGGTTGATAATATTTAGCAAAAATATATGTACGAGTTTTCAGGAACATGTGAGTGTTCAAGAAAGCAAGTGTGTCCATCATTGAACCTATGCATATTCTTATGTAAAATTCTTATTCTTACATGCATTTTACAATGTAGAAGGCTTTATATATGACATAAAATAGTTGTTTATCCACAGCTGTAAAACACTCTTACGTTCAAGCTTCTTTAGAACACTCCTTTGCCTTGAGGTACATAAACAACACAAAGTTTAAGCTTCTTCTGAAAGGCTACTTTCTATTAACGTTACATTTTGTGAAGTTACAATGTGTTCTTGCTCTTGCTGGTTTCGGTTGTGGATTTTGTGTGTGTGGTTGTAGCAGGGATTTTTCAACCCAGTAGCTTAACAGGAGGACAGATAACTCTGCTTTAGTCTGTGTAGAAAATAAGTTCAAGTTACTCCTTTTTTACTCTGCAAATGCAGTTGCAAATCCTGTTCTGCCTGCTCCCATCTACAAATCTGACATTGAAAAAACACATCTGCACAGATGCCTTCAGTGAAATAAAGGAGGGTAATTTAAAGGCCGTTGTAGGATTTCTTATATCAGCTGCATGAATCACTTCTCTGTATAAGGTTAAACCAGAATTTTCACCCTCAGGTGCAGAATATCTGGAATGGAAATTAAACTTGGGACATGTAGATGAAAATCTTATTTCAAATTGACATTTTATTGATTTTTGATGTGTATGTTACAAAACCCACAACCCATAAAGATTTGAATCAAGGAAGTATATCTTTGAAATCAAGGTACACAGAATGCATGCATAAGAAAGTTAAGGTTATTTTCACTGAAAACACAAATCATCCCTTGTACAATTTCAGTTGCTAATTTTACAAACTTTTCATTTCCTTGTTTCTTACCAGAAGCAAAAAGTGTTTGCTTCCGGTCTAAAGACAACTGGGAAGCAGCAAGCGTTTTGTGACAAACCTGTATTGATCGTTTTTCATCCAGAACTTAAAGGCAGATACATTTTGATGACTTAATGATGGTTAACTCTGGTAAATCTTTGAAATGCTATATTCTTTATTAATGATTCTCCAAACATGTTTTCTTTTCAAATTCTATTACTATGAAATTAGAAAGACTTAAACTTTCAAGGTATCATGTTTTTCGTAGTTGAGCAAATGGCAGACTTAGATTAGTTGGTCTGATTGGCTGAAAAATCTTTTCATTCATGTGGCATGTACTTCTTTATAGATGAATTGTGATGTCAATTTACAAACTATCACATCAGGTTAAGCAGTCAAAGTTGTGGGATTTTGTTTGTTTGTTTTCCTCCCACTTGCTGGTCATCTCCTGATCTTACTGACTTAGGAAGAGCCTTTTCTTCTTTACTAATGAAAAACGGGACGCTCACTTAGCTTTCTTAATTCAAGTGATACAGATCTGGAGAGTCTTGCCTAAGTGGGAATATTGTTATCTGAGTCTATGATACCTACCAGGAACAGCCACCTGTGTGGATTAAGAGAAAGGGTGTTTTAAACCAGGTTTGGGCTCATGGGGGCTGATGTGGGAATGATGTGGTGCAGTTGGTGTGGGGAGAGTGGCATGTGTGGCTGGAATCAGCAGGCGGGAGTTGTTGGTTTCTGTTCTGGTATTGTTTCCTGAAGGCTTTCATAGTAACATTGGTAAGATATCTTAAAGGTTACAGTCATTGACTAGCATTTGAATTACACTGTAGCTGTTTTCAGCATGTTCTGTTACTGTGTGAAGAATAAAATAAGAAAATTGATCTTATTTTATAGCATTAATACTCTCCAAAAGAGGCCAGCATTTTTCGGAGGGGAGTTTCGCTTCTGCTGAACCTAGGCTGTTTTCTGTGGAGGATTTATAATTACGCTTATATACATATAACACAAGAGGAAAAGGCGTTTTTAGAGTCATTACAGTGATTGTTACTTACCCCCTCAAATGTCACTGAGGCTTTTCTACTTGGGGTGCCCGCTCCCTTTGTGGCAACCTGGAACTTAGTCCCTCGGGACAGGTGTGCGTCCTTCCTGCCCTCCCTCAGAAACCCTCAGCACCCTTGGGTTCACCTCCCTGTGGCCAGTGGTTTTGCTGGGGGGATTTATGAAGAGTATGATCATAGAACCATTCAGGTTGGAAAAGACCTTTGAGATCAACAAGTCCAACCATTAACCTGGGACTGCCAAGCCCATCACTAAACCATGTCTCTAAGCACCACATCTACAATTTTTTTAAATGCCTCCAGGGATGGTGATTCCACCACTTCCCTGGGCAGCCTGTTGCAATGCGTGACCACCCTTTCAGCGGAGAAATTTTTCCTAATATTGAATCTAAACACCTTGGCACAACTTGAGGCCATTTCCTCTTGTCCTTGTAATGTTATGAATTTGGGAATTTGTTTATGATTGTCAGGGATCTGAGGTTCTGAGTTGTGCTTTTTTGTCCAAAATGTGTACTGGAGTATATAAACGTGCACGTGAAAGCGGTTTATATTTCTGAAGTTACTTAAGTAACTGCAGTATTTAAAAATTGTGCTTGATTTTTTTGTTGCATAATAGTTATTGTTGTTTTGCTGCCACATGGAGTAAGAATACTGAATTTGATGGTCTACAAGAAATACCAGTTCACTTTCTTTTACTTTCTACTATCTCCTTCCCACCCACTTTCTTATTCAGTGTATCATCTTGCATATCATGGAAATAAGTAATTTTAGACTCATACTAATAAATTCCTTCCTGGCCATTTCTCCCAGTTAGTGTTTATGTGTACTCCTGTAGGGAACTTTTTGTACAAGGTACCTTGTATGGATAAGCTTTGCTTCTACTCTTTTCTATGACAGCTTATTTTTTGACTGGATATTGTTCTGTCTGGGAGGAGGCAATTTAAATAGCCTGCGTTCAATCAGTGTGTTAAAAAAACAAGAGTACTGATTGTCACTGGCATCTAGGTATTGTTGCATATGAGGAATTTCATGCCAATAATGTAATCAATTAATATTCTCTCTTTCAGGTTTAACAGATGAAAAAGTGAAGGCCTATCTTTCTCTTCACCCCCAGGTACTGGATGAGTTTGTGTCAGAAAGTGTAAGTGCGGAAACTGTGGAAAAATGGTTAAAGAGGAAAAATAATAGACAAGAAGGTAAGTCCTTCCTATTTGTGATTTATATTTAGATTTGAACAACTCAATTCTTATTTTTGGATTTAAAAAGGAAACCTAGTTTTGGTAAAACCTGTTATAATTTTATGTCTAGGTTCCACCATTTTTTCGAAGGCAAAAGAGGTTAACAATTTAAAAAAACTAAAAAGTTTTTTGAGCCTTTTCGTATTCCTATTTTTGAAAATACTGGTATTAATTTTGGAGGTGCAGTTTACCCATTTTGAGTTGCGAATGCTATTCTACCACCCCATAATATCTTACATCAGTGTATGTTTGGAGAACATACTTTGGTCTTCTTGGATCTAAAATTGTTGAGTCTTGGATTAAAATTATTCTGTACGTGCGGGATGTAAGCCTCAGTAAAATACTGGATCATCATCTCAAAAGTTCCTACTTGCAACATGTATTAAGTCAATTTTACATATGAACACAGAGGTTTTAAAGCAGCATGTTGAATTCTGGAGGCATTTCTGATGGGTTGAGTTAGGTATAATCCCTCACTTACGAGACCCAGAACTGTTCCTTATGAGTCAGCCTGGGTTAACAGTGGTTGTAAATTTTGTAATGATCTTAAATTTTGTGAGATTGTGTGCAAATGTAAGATTCATGCAATTCTAAAAGTTACTTGGAATGTACCAGGTAAAATGCCAAAGAGATTACCAAGAACGTGAGGAAAGAAACACTGGTTTTACTGTGTGTGCGCATTGCTCTGTGCCTGACTTCTAAGGTGCTTGGTGTTTAAGTTCTGATGTTAATTCCCATTTTAAATGGAGGGTTTGATGCTACTTTCTAGAAGATAACTGAGTGTTTTCTGGATAATTATAGAAAAAAGAAAATGGTGAGCAAGTGACAGAAAGGGCTATATTGAGACAGATTTATGGTGGTGATGGCTATATGTCTAACACTAAGGTGATAGTACTTTTTTGTTGGTGCAAAGAGGTTATATAATGGAAGTGTGAAAGTATGTAGCAGTAGACCACCTGTTTGCTACTTTGTGGTTTACAGACTGCTCAGGATGTCATAATTTGTTATACTGTGTATATATATATATATATGATATATGTAGATGTTATATATAAATAGTTATAAGCCACAATTGCAATTAGAAAAACACTCTTATGAATCGAGTGAATAAGTCATGGCAATGCTTTTTGCAGACAGAAGAGAAAGAAACAAATACTACTTATTTTAAAGAGCCTTGGTCCTGTGAAAATGATGATTTTCTCTAAGATGCTTGAAATCACTATAAGAAATTATTGCTTGTCTGAAATACAATTTATAGTCTGGGTCAAGGATCTCAATACTAAAACTGAACACTTGATAATAAAAGTGCTTTGGATAACATTTCAGCTTCAAGAATTTTGTATTGCTAAATAGAATTTATTACCAGTTGCTCACATTTTCAGGTTTTTGGGTTTTTTTTTTTGTGTGTGTGACCTGAAAATACATTTTTGTGAAAGTGCTTATAAAGTTTTTTGAGCTAACTACAAAACCAAAGTAACTTCTAACCATTGTTTTCATGAAGTTTTAATGTAACTGCAACAGTGTGATTAGTCTGTTGTGTTCTTAAACTTTAAAGCTTCTGTTTTGTGGCTAACACTACCCAAGCTGTGGAATTAAGTGTCAAACAATAGTTGCGCTATCATTATCATTCAGCCTTATATCTGTTATCGTCAAGCAGGTCTTTCTGTCTTCCCTTTTGCAGACGGTGATCTTTAAGGTAGCCTTATTTGTTACATTAAAGGCAGTTAAAGATGTGGCTTTCTTAGTGTTGGATTTTTAGATGAAAATGAGCAGAACCAGATCTAAAACTACACTAGTCCAGTAAAAAAGAAAAATTTGAATGCATGTTGTTTATAGAATGAAACAGATACTGATTAGCCTTATCTATGACTTTCTTCTAGAAAGATAAAGGCTATAGCTATATAAAATATATCTGATAACAAAACATCTTAATTTGTCAGAATGCAGCATTTTTAAGAAAGAAACTTGCTAGGTGATTTACTCAGTTTGTGTTATGTATGTACAAATCCTACTGCCTGAGTAATGGTGGTGGTCAGAAATGAGGAGGAGGAGATGGAACTGATTGGTGTCAGCATGAATCTGCGCTGACTTAAAGTGAATGTGTAGACTAAGTCACTTTACATCAATAGGGGTGTAATGTTCCCTCTATCCCTCTTGCTTTAGCGTAGTCTACTTTACAGATGTTCACGTTATATAAAGTGATGCAGACAGAAGAATAAGCTTTGTTTTTATTAGAAAGTTGCCAGGCAGGAGAAACGCTGTTTTGAGATCTCTGGCTTAGTGTCTATACTCTTATATGCTGGTGACGCATATCAGTTGTTAACCTCGATGCAGAAATCGTGTCCTGCCTGATTTACAGGCATCCAGCTGTGTGTACTCTTCAGCCAAAAGTCAATGGGCCTGCAGCCAGGGTAATTTATCTGAATTTCATTAGCATGAACATGAACTAAAATGTCTGATTTGGACTTAAATGAACTGAAATTTATCTGTGACTGTGATTCACTGAATTGGGTACTTTAGATGGATTTTGTTTTTTTGTAAAAAACCCAAAGTATTAAAAAGGGAGGCAATCAGTAAGTACTGCAATGTTTAAAGGATAACTATATCCCAAAATATCATTAACTTTGTCATCAGTGTGTACCAGGTAAATCTTGTATCTGTCACAGTAAATGCTAGATTGAAAGTCGTTCATGACAGGTTGATGGTGATCTACCTGGGATTATAGGATACATACATATATATATATATATATATATATATAAATATTTTTTTTGTTAAGTATATTGGAGAAAACCTGCAAAGGTGGCATTGGGAAGGAATGTTGCCCATACTGATATTTGGGTATTTACTGCAACTTTTTGAACCCTGACTGTTATCTACCAATAAAATACATGCTCAAAACACACCCAGGTCTTATATTGTTCCACACAGCATTTCCAAACAACTCTATTTCTCAATAAACTAACACTTGAGTTTTAAATTTTTCGTGTCCAGATCATGGCTGAGTTAAGCAGGAAATGAATGAAATTGGAGCACAAACTGAACTGTGTCTCATGCAAAGTATTGTTGATTGGTTTTTGCAAGCAAAATTTAGCCAAGTAAGAGGGTGTCTTGATTAAAGAAACTAATTAGATATTTCTGGATTAATTTTAACTCCTTTTTAAAGTTGTTTGCATATTAGCTATGGAATAAACTTGTTTACAGATTAAGCCTGCTACTTGTAGTCTGAGGTCTGGTCTGTGCTTTATGCATTATGGCCTCATGGGTTTTTTTATGAAGTTTATAGATCAGAAAAATATTTTCATATAGATACGGTAGAAAGTGCCTTTGCTCTTATATCTAGTCTTACTTGAGGTGCTGGTGTAAGTGATACCTACAAGGTATATGATCTTCCTTTAAAGATTCATTAAAGGTACATCTTGATAGAAG
This sequence comes from Falco peregrinus, assembly GCF_023634155.1. NCBI lineage: Eukaryota > Metazoa > Chordata > Aves > Falconiformes > Falconidae > Falco > Falco peregrinus. Next base: position 52,185,242 of record NC_073727.1, on the reverse strand, counting down.
ATTTTTTTCAATTAAGAGTTAATCTGCCAGCAGGAGATCTTTTCTTTTCCAGATGCATAGATACAATATTTACAGAACTCACAAGACTTCTTCCATTTGTCCTGTTCCATATCATTCAAGCAAAAGTAAATGATGATAGTAGCAAGAGCCATAAGATTATGATGGTTTTAAGCTCTGATGTATAAATCCTCATCACCCAACAAATTTCTTAGAAAAGATATTTACCAACTTCAACCTTAATTACATTATTTGAAGCTTCACTGCCACAACGAGGTGGATAACACATTGATTACAGGCCAGATGCACATCTTTTACACTGCTGATACTGAATTTCACAGGTGTCTTTCCTAATTTTTTAATGGGGTGTTTGTATAGGAAGAAAAGACAAACTACTGACACAGAATTTCTACAGGGAAAGCTGCCTGTATCATCTCTTGTAGGAACAAAGTTATCACTTCCCTAAGGGAGTGGCCCTCATGTTCATCAAAATGCGTGGTCATTACTGCTCAATTACTGATGAATCTGGACACATCAATAACAGCTTTATGCCTTATTTTCTCCCAGCAGTATTTGCCAAAACCACATAAAGCTAGGTATAGTGGGAACTTAAGGTGTTTTCTATCACACAGATGCTGTGGTTAAGTAATTCTTAAATAGAGTATTTTATTTTTTTTTAAATGGATAATTGTATATACAACAGTACATTCAGAACACAATATGACACTGATTACACACTGTCAGAAGTTACTGTCTGTTAAGTGCAGTGGACTTACTGCATTTACAGGAACCCAAGATTTCATAATTGACCTTTTTTTAAAAAAAAAAATAAAGAAATTAGAAAATTAATTGCTTAATATAATGTTAGTATGATATTGCTGTAATGTTTATTCGGGATGTATAGCCCTCCAGAAGATATTGCATATTTTCCTTGGCTTTTAAAAACAATATGATTGATTGTCTTAGGGTAAGTCCAAGGTACTGTCATCCCAATACTAGTATTTCCTTTTACAGACTTCATAATGTAATACTGGGCTATAACCTGCTGTACATTCAAGCAGGAAGAGAATGTATTATGTAGTGTGACCAAAATATTTAGCATTTTCTGATATTGCCTTACATGAGTTGTTTAAAGAGAAACATGAAATGACTTTTTAAAAGTAATTTTGCATACATTCTTTTATGGACTGTTGATTTTTCCTGTTGTGCTTTTCCATATCCATTAGATTTCCTGTCAGTATTAAATTAGTGCTGTTCAATAGATACACTGTTGCTAATATGATGCAAATCGTTAAATGAGTGAATTTGGTTTTCAGTTAGAGGACATTTGTGAACATTCAAAGTACTTTTCCTCCTTTTTTATTTATTATTATTACACAGTAAATCAAAGTGTATTCATTGCTGCTTTTATATAATTACAGTCTGGCTGACTGCAGGATAAAATGTAGTTATTTAAATGCATGGTTTTCTCATGGCATATCACATTCTTGAGTTGTTTCTTGTGAAACGAATACAATAACTTTGTGCGGGTTAGGAATTCAAATGAAGACCCAGTTCTGTCCTTTTTTTAGCCCAGCCATTTTGCTTTTTACCATTTTCCCCTTCCTTTCTACTACGTGCCCTAGTATTGGGCACAGGTGGCAGTCTGATTTGGTGCAGTGGATGGCTTTTTTTTGGCTAAGGGCTGGAACTGATTGTCGCTGGATACACTCATTCTTGTCATTTGGAAAATCACTCTAGCTTCCCTCTTGGTAGGAAATTGAGTAGGCTTCATGAGGAAAAAAGACACCTGCATAAAATCCCTCAGCCACATATTCCTTTAAGTCTTCCAATATACTTATATATGCATGTGTGTATATACATATATATGCATGCTTTAACAACACCAATGATAGCTTTCAGCGAGATAATTCAACATAGAAAGGATAGAGCTCTGTGCAGTTAAGTTAAAAACATTTACTTTTCTTAATTTGTACTCTGTGCTGAACTGAAGATTTCAGTGACTGAAGTGGTTCTGGTGCCTAAGCTAGTTTGTTTAAGCCTGAAACCACCTGTGATCTTTAGACAAAGAAGTATTTTTTAAATTATTATTATATTTTACTAGAGAAAGGATTGGAGGAATAGAAGCCGTGGCAAAAGACTTCATCATACCCGGACTTTGAGACTATATACAGAGAAAGAGGTTTTTTTACTAGTCCTTTAAGAAGGCTAATAAGAAAAAATGATGCTAAGCTGCATCATTAAAATGTAAAAAAAAAAAAAGTTCTGTGATCCAAAACAGACTGAAAATTATTTCTTTTCTGGTGCTGCAGTTTCAGATACTAATATATCAGTATAATGTGCTTTAAAATTTGCTATAGTCCTATGAGAAAGTAGTGAGTTTTAGAGAGATGTTGACGTGTGGCTCTATTTAGGGAGCAAGTCTGTGCTTAGGTATTTATTCTTAAGCAATACTGAAGTACACATTTCTACAATAAATCATAGTTATTCCTTTATTTACTTTTTTGAATAGGTAACTCATTCCTGTATTTAAATGATGCTGTGTAGAGGAATGTTATTTGCACTTTGGCTAAGGTTGTTAAATATGTGAAAGGATGGCTAACAAGCATTTCCATAAGCAGTGGTAGAATATATGAAAAGATATATGTAAGCAGGAAGAGTATATGTATGCTAAATGTATGTCAGCTTGCTGCCAGAATTAAAAAGAAAAAAAAAAAAGGAGCCTATGCTTGATTTGTTAGTTTTTGAGGATTGTGGATTTCCACACTAGCTAATCAGAAATACCTGTTCTGTAGCCTAGGGTAGTAGTTGTAGCCATGTAGATGAAGGATACTCAGAAGCTGGAGTCTATCATGTTTTGATACTCCACAGCTTGCTGCAGTTCTGTCATCTCTCCAACCTAGGCAAGAGGAACTGATACGTCAGCATGTTAATGACCTCCTTGATTTATAATTAGGCTGTCTTAATATTTCATTGATGCTGCAGACATACTGTTTCATTCCGATGCAGCCCTGCTGTGCTTATGTTAGTGGTATCCAAGCAGGCAACAAAGACTTGCCAGAAAGCGAGAATGAATATGGGAGTGATTTGAGTAACATGGGACTTGCACCATTGACACAATAGTAGTAGCTCTTAATGCTTCTTATTAACCCAGCCCTACTATTTAAATATTTTTATGCCTTTCTTGGAATTTTTTTTCTTGAGATAATACAGAAAGGATGAATCCTCCAGACCCATTCCCCCAGTACAAGTGGCATAATTGCTTACTCTCTTCTTCTCTTCCCTCAGCATCTGCTAATGGCCAGTTGGAGACAAGATGTTGGGCTAGGTGGTCCTGTTGGTCTGAACCAATGTAGTTATGACACTGACAGGTGCTACTTTTCTGGGATAATATCCAGACTGATAAAAGTTGTCTTTATTGAATGTTTTTCCTGGAAAAGTTGCAATAATATCCGGGGGCTTGACTGCATAGACCCTGTTCCTCTGTGTATTTGGTATAGTCCTGACTTCCATAGAGACAAAACTGATTGGTAGATTTTTGTATGGAGTAGTTTACAAGTTGCCATCTTTCATGTGTCCAGAAAGTTTATGTTAGTGTATGTTGTTATATCAGTATTTCAGAGGCAGACAAATGAAGCGATGGCACTCCCCAGACCTGTTTTAGTCCAGATGATGAAAATGGCATACATCCATCACGGGTGCAGAACAATTTTGGACCTTACTTCTGGGGAGACTGTTGCATTGTGTTACTGCTTTTAAAAATTATTTTATTCCTGTGTCATTTCCTGAAAAAGTCGGTATAAATACCCAAGGTCAAATTATTTCTTTCCTGTGTGTCCAGTTCAATGAGGTCTTTATTGTTTTCCCTGAGTTAATCAGAAGAGAGCCATCTTAGAAGAGGGTTCGTTTTGGCTGTGAAAATATTGAGAAGTTAGTGAAAAAGTTTCTCTCTGTTGTGTTGTCAGGCTGTTCCTTTGGGCAGAAAAGATGGTTAGTGGAAAGGATATATAGATTGGATAGATCAGAAATTGTTTTTACGTACTGTTAGTACAGAAGTATTGAGCAGTGACCCCTTGATAGATGGTACTGAGGTCTTGAGTGGCGGTGATGTGTTTTGATTAGTATGTGTCTTAATGCTGAAGCAGTTACTGATTTTATTCTTTATTATTTGAATGGCTATCACTAGCAAACTCCGAACAACTGCAAAAATAAGCCTGATTAGTTGAACATGTTTCTAGATTGTTTTCTTCTAATTTGCTGAAGTATGTGAGAGTTTATTGTCTGAAAAAAAATTTTTGAGTGGGTCAGGTGGAGGTGATTTTTCTGGTTTTTTTTCAAGGAGCTCTCCTGCATATTTAGAATTGTTTAGGTGGTCACAGATTTGCAGAGGGTAATCCTTTAATGATGAGATATTTGGTCTTAGGAAGTAGACGTCACTGCTTGGTCTGAGTTCCCTCTTGAACTAGTCATGTTAATCACATTATATCTAGAGGATTTATTCTCAACATGTACTTAAACTGATGTTTGTTGTGTCTGTTAGGCTTGAATTAGGAATTTTTTATGGCTTTTTTTCTGTCTGCTCAAGAGTACTGCTTCTCCTTATTTATAAGACTTGCTTCACTGAATCATTTTCTGCCTGTACCTGCTAGTTGTATTAGAAAGTAAAAAGACTGTGATTTTTGTCATCTTTCAATTTTTCAAGTGAATGAGGGCATGGAGCTTCTTTTAGTATCTTACGATACTAAACCAGTATCATAATACTTATTAATATTTAGAAGAAACAAGTTTCCCACTTTTATTATTGTTTGTCATCAATTTGTGTTTTGAACCTTTTCAGATTATCAATGTCTTCTGTAAAGTGTGGGCAGTGTAAGAGATGCAGTATTGCAATAGGGCTCATTAGTACTGTATGCGATACAAAGCCATTTCCTTCCTATGCAGGACAGTAGTCCTTAATGTGTCTGGCCCTTCTGCTCTTTGTTTTCAGTTTTTTTCCCTCCTGTACATGGGAACTTTGGTTTCAGAGTAAAAATCAAGCGAGCAAAAGAAAAAAAGAAGTCGCTCAGTAATTTATGGAGAAGGTCCGTTCCAATCATATGTGTAGAGACTGTATACCCACATAGCCAGAACTTTTTAGTAAGGAATATTTATGGCGATGTGAGCTAACCTGTTTTTCCTGCATTAAAATGGAGTAGGAACATTCCCGTGGTCTGTAAGCTGAGAAACCAATAAATAAGAACAAGAGACTAGTCATTAACTGTTATGGGACAGTAGCATTTAATCCAAGTGTAACAGTATTAATTTAGGAAATGTTGGCTAGACAAGACCTGTAATATTTACCGATATGGATAAAGAGACAAAATGTAAAATAATCATGTACATTAACATGGCTTGTTCTATCCATTAAATGACACTTGCATCTTTGGTGAAATGGTATGTGACCATGCCGTTTAATAGTCTGTTACACTACATATGCACAAAGAAATGATGAGTAACATATTTGTTCATGGATGTTCTGTATGCGAGTAGTGAAAACTCAGTTCAGCAAAGTTCTTGATACCTTGATATATAATGTATGTGTAAAACTTCTGCCATCTCTTTTATATTCCAGAAAGTACAGGAAGCCCCGAGGATCAGTGAAAATTCATCTTTTACCGTGGCGATAGCTAGTTGGATGTAAATGATGACATAGTCTGTAAAGGGATGATTTTATGTTCCTGTGGATGGAAGAAAATAATGGTATTTGTCTTAACATCATGTTGGCTCTTGGTGAAGATTTTCTGCAGAAAGTTTACTTCTGAAACTGCTCTATTGTATTAAGGCTTGGAATTCAGATTGTAAAGACAGAAAAGTAAAACACAGACACGAGTATATTCATAGTACGGGCTTAATGAAGACTATAAATTTTCAGTGTGTCATCCTATAGTGATTTAGATAAGGATGGTGGTATTTCAGTTACTTTATCCTTCAAAGTATCTATGATTACATAAGAATTTTAGACAACCACAGGACAATAGTATATCAGATTTAGTGCAGCTGATTCAGAAAGTGCACTACTCATGGTGAGTCATAGATAATAATTTTGTTTGTCACAGAATCACAGAATGGCCAGGGTTGGAAGGGGCCTTTGGAGATCATCCAGTCCAACCCCCTGCTAAAGCAGGTTCTCCTAGAGCAGGTTGCACAGAGTTGTGTCCAGGTGGGTTTTTGAATGTCTCCAGAGAAGGAGACTCCACAGCCTCTCTGGGCAGCCTGTTCCAGCGCTCTGTCACCCTCAAGGTAAAGAAGTTCTTCCTCATACTCAGATGGAACTTCTTGTGTTTCAGTTTGTGCCTGTTGCCTCTTGTCCTGTTGCTGGGAGCTCCTGGAAAGAGCCTGGCCCCATCCTCTTGACACTCACCCTTAAGATATTTGTAGACATTGACAAGATCCCCTCTCAGTCTTCTCTTGTCCAGGCTGAACAGGCCCAACTCTCTCAACGTTTCCTCATAAGGGCGATGCTGCAGTCCCTTGATCATCTTCACAGCCCTCCACTGGACCCCCTCCAGTAGTTCTCTGTCTCTCTCCCTTGACCTGGGCAGCCCAGAACTGGACCCAGCACTCCAGATGGGGCCTCACCAGGGCAGAGTAGAGGGGGTCGATCACCTCCCTTGACCTGATGGCCACGCTCCTCCTGATGCACCCCAGGATCCCATTGGCCTTCTTGGCCACCAGGGCACACTGCTGGCTCATGGGCAGCTTGTCACCCACCAGAACTCCTGGGTCCTTCTTCACAGAGCTGCCTTCCAGCAAGTCATCCCCCAGCCTGTACTGGTGCGTGGGCTTGTTCCTCCCCAGCTGCAGGACCCTACACTTGCCTTTCCTGAACTCCATTAGGTTCCTCTCTGCCCAACTCTCCAGCCTGCCCAGGTCTCACTGAATGGCAGCGCAGCCTCCTGGTGTGTCAGCCACTCCTGCTGGCTTTGTATCATCAGCAAACTTGCTGAGAGTGCACCTTGTCCCCTCATCCAGGTCATTGATCAGTAAGCTGAACAGGACTGGACCCGGTAGTGACCCCTGGGGAACACCACTAGCTACAGGCCTCCAGCCAAGCTCTGTGCCGTTGATCACAACCCTCTGAGCTCTGCCATTCAGCCAGCTCTCAGTCCACCTCACTGCCCACTCATCTCCCCCACCTCCTGAGCTCACCTATGAGGATGTTATGGAAGGCAGTGTCAAAAGCCTTGGAGAGGTGAAGGTAGAAAACATCCACTGCTTTCCCCTCACCTACCCAGCCAGTCATTCTATCAGATTGGTCAGGCATGATTCCCTCTTATGAATTGGCTGTTCCTGATGACCTTCTTTTCCTCCACATGCTCTGAGATGACCTCCAGGATGAGCTGTTCTTTCCAGAGGTGAAGGTGAGGCTGATAGGCCTGTAGTTTCCTGGGCCCTGCTTCTTGCCCTTTTTGAAAACTGGAGGGACATTGGCTTTCCTCCAGTCCTCAGGCACCTCTCCTGTTCTCCATGACCTTTCAAAGATGATGGAGAATGGCTTGGCAATGACATCTGCCAGCTCCCTCAGCACTCGGGGCTGTATCCCATCAGAGCCCATGGATTTTTGGGTGTCAGGTGTGCTTAAGTGATCTCTAACCTGATTGTCCTTGACCAAGGGGAAGTCTCCCTTTCTCCAGACATCCTCTCTTGCCTCCAGGGTCTGGGATTCCTCATGGATGGCTTTGGCAATGAAGACTGAAGCAAAGGCAGCATTCAGTAACTCTTGCCTTCTCTTGTGTCCTTCATCACCACAACACCCACCTCATTCAGCAGCAGGTCTGCATTTGCCCTTGCCTTCCTTTTCTTCAAGTACATACGTAGGTAGACCTTCTTGTTGCCCCGACTTCCCTTGCCAGATTTAATTCCAAATGGACCTTACCATTCCTTGTTGCCTCCCTGCATGGTCTCACCACACCCCATATTCCTCCCAAGTGGCCTGTCCCTTTTCCACATCCCATAAACTTTCTTCCGTTTGAGGTTTGCCAGAAGTTCCTTGCTTGTCCATATAGACCTCCTGTCCCCATTGCTCATTTTCATACTTGAAGGGATGCACCTATCTTGAGCTTGGAGGAAGAGATGCTTTAATGTTACCCAGGTCCCTTGGACTTGTTTGTAGAAGGCCATAATTGACTTCCTCTTTCTGATCAGGTGGCCTGTAGTGTGGCCGACAGTGTCCCCCATGTTGGCCTGCCCCTGAATGTTTACCCGTAAAGCTCTCCACTCATTCTGCATCCACCCCTTGATAGATTCCAGTTGCTCCCTCACATAAAGAGCAACTCCACCACCCCACCTTGCTGGCCTGTCTTTCCTAAAAATTACATAGCCACCCACAACAGCACTGCAGTCATGCGAACTGTTCCACCATGTCTCTGTAATTACAGTGAGGATCATGACCCTGTGACTGCACACAGATCTCTAATTCTATATGGTTGTTTTCCATGCTGCATGCATTGGTATACACGCATTTCAGAGAGGTAATTAAACACACAGATTTCCCCAGGAGGGGTGCAAGAGGATCCACCATAGTGATGCACACCCTTGAGGTGTTTGGCCTTCTGGTTCTCACCTTGGGAGGAGCAAAGGAACATGTGTCACTGCTCTGGTTGGCCTGACTTATTCCCCAGCTGGATGCAATGGCATGAGCATTGCCACTTTGGACACCATCCCCTGAATGTCCTACTGGTCATTGGTAGGTCAAGTGCTTTGAAGAGTTACCTTTGTCCAAAAATGACTTTTTCATATTATGCATAGTGAAATAAATCCTGACAATTAACTTTCAATTAGATGATAATAAACTACTTTTTTTTTTCCCTTTTGCATGTCTTATGAATGAATGTTAAATTACATTCCCACTTCATTCAGGAAGAGGAAGGTCTAAGCATGACTCCATTCCCACTGGCTTACTGCTATACATTCCCTAACTTACAGCTTCAGGTGATGATACTTGTTTAAGTACATTACAGGAGGGAGACATGTATTGCACACAAATGAATCCTGCTACCTCTGTTTAATTGCCGTAGAGTTTTGTTGAAGGAAGACTTAAGTCACAAATATTACTCAAATACTTCGAAGATATTATTAAGAATGTAGATGGAAATAATTTGGTTCAAAATGTGCACTCAACGTTCAGATAACAAACCCCAGTGTAACCCACAAAGGTTTGAGATGAACTTTCTTCAGTGATATACGAAGATATATGTATTAGATAAAAAGACCTCCTAAAGATTATTAAGTTGCTAAAAACTGGGTATTATGCTATAGAAATGCCTAGGCAACTTTCACTACAGAAGTCAGTAGTCTGAGAGGAATTTTTATTTTTATAAGCTTTCTGGAAAAATGGGTGCATAATAGAATGAGCCAGCAGTGTGCCCAGGTGCCCAGGGTGGCCAACAGCTTTTACTGGAAACAGTGTGGCCAGCAGGACAAGGGAAGTGATTGTCCCCCTTTACTCAGCACTGGTGAGGCTGCATCTCTGATCCTGTGTCAGTTTTGGGCCACTCATTACAGGAGGGATGTAGAGGTGCTGGAGCATGTCCAGAGATGGGCAACAGAGCTGGTGAAGGGTCTAGAAAACAAGTCCCATAGGGGAGCAGCTGAGGGAACTGAGGTGGTTTAGCCTGGAGAGGAGGAGGCTTGGAGGGACCTTATTGCTCTCTACAACCACCTGAAAGGAGCTTGTTGGCAGGTGGGGTTCGGTCTCTTCTCCCAGATAACTAGCAACAGGACAAGAGGAGATGGCCTCAAGTTATACCAGGGGAGGTTTAAATTGGATATTAGGGAAAATTTCTTCACTGAAAGGGCTGTCAAGCATTGGAACAGGCTGCCCAGGGAAGTGGTTGAGTCACCATCGCTGGAGGTGTTTAAAAGATGTGTAGATGTGGCACTTAGGGACATCGTTTAGTGGTGGGCTTGCAGTGTTAGGCTAACAGTTGGACTTGATGATCTTAAAGGTATTTTCCAGCCTAAATGGTTCTATGATAAGGTTTCAGGCATACTGATAATTAAAACCAGGTGTATAAAGACTCAAAAGAATCTTGTAAAGTTGAATAACTGAGTAATAAAGAATCAGATAAAAGTTAGTTTTGACTGCCTCTGAGGCCAAGTTATATTGCATAAGTCATGTCTACAAGGCTAAAGTACTTGTCCCTCCCTCTCAACCAGAACATTGCATCCAAGCCGCCTCCTGGAATGGTCTTGGGCATGTGCTCGTCTTCTCATGTGAGCCCATATGTTGTTTTGGGAAAGTGCAAATTGGCAAGGTCCAAGCCACGCTGTGGGTACAGTCTGTCAATCAGGTACTAGTGGTGGTCAAGCCCAGTCTCCACCCTGTTTCCTGTGTTACTTTAGGAATAGCTTGAATTAGCTAATGCAGCTCAAGGAGAGGAGCTAGGAATACAGTGGAAAAATCAGTCGTTAGGGTTTAGCAACAGATAGATAGTTCACCAAATACAACCAAGCAGGAATCATCTTTTAAGTCGTCATGGAAATTCACAATTAATTTGAAGTTCAGGTGCTCTGAACAGGTAAAGTCACCTTCTCAGGATACACAGAAGTGCAAAGATGACCAGATGTGTAGAAGTCAATAATCTGTATTTCTGAAAGTCCAAAAAACAAACAAGAAAGGAAGCATTTTTTTTAAATGTAGATCTTTTTTGTTGATCCAATGCTAACAGTTCTATAAGCACAGCTGAGGGGGGCAATGAACTGTTTGACTAGCACCATGTGAGGACTTGGAGGAACCACTTATCCTGACATTGTCAGTGGAGAATGTACTTGGATAACATCAGACTGAGTTTAATTATGTTTAATTATTTTAATCATTTAGACATTTTGAGTGAAAAGAGTGACTATTGATTATGGAACAGGAGGAGACTGTAGGTTGTAAGCTTCTCTGTGTCTGAGAAGGGTAGGTCTTTTTTTTTCCCCTGTAGAATACTTAAGGCTCAGGTGCAAGGAGGTTTTGGGAGAAATTATAATGGGGTGCAAAACTGGTATCAACTGGTGTTGAGTCAGTAACAGGTATATATTTTATTTGAAGGATTTGTCCTCTTTAAGCATCAGGACTGAAAAGCTAAAAAGAATTAGTTCTTAAAAGAATAATCTTTTCTCAACAGTAATGTTGAGTTTCTGTTCTTTATATATAAATTCCATGAAGACCTTTACGTCCATTGAACTAAATATATGACATTAGTATCCGTATATCTTGTATTCTTTTGTAGGGGGCTTGTGGGGATGGCGGAGGGAGGTTAGCAAGGTCTGACTGTTTTGCACTAGGTAGTGTATCTAGTTCAATTCAGCCACAAACAGATCCCCACTCCTGATAACACTATTACCTCTTTATAAAGCCTGCCTTGCTTGTTATCTTTACACTGTAATGACTTTTATGCTGCTGCTGCCAAACGGAGGGAGATTCTTCATTCTGCAAAAGACCTAAACTGTAGACAGTTGAGATTTACCTTTTCCATGAGAGAAGAACTGAAGAGTACCCCACAAAATAAATTGGCTACAAATCTGAAACAACAGGACATCCCTTTTCATACAACCCATGCCTAAATTTTGAACTCATTAGCATACGATATTTTAGATGTTAAAAATGTAAATGGTTTCAAAAAGTGATTAGACACATTCCAAGAAAGAAATACTTCATCAAGAGCTGTTACATACTATGAGCCTGATGCAACCTCTAGCTGAGAAAATTCATAAGCATCTGATTGGTCTAAGAACGTACTGGAGTAAGTATATGCCATACATCTGTAGTCAGTGCTCTCTCTCCTTTTCATATAGTTTTTTCATATTTTTTTCGTAATGAGCTGTTACTAGCTGTTGTCATAGATCATGATCTCGAGCAGATGGACTTTTAGTTTACCAGAGTAGGACCGTTCTTTATCATTACGCTTCTGCTGCCTCTCTGGGATTTATATACTATCCAGTGTTAGAAGTGTGAGTCAAGTTGGCTTAATAAGACATTTGAATATGCTGAAAAAGAAATTGTGGTTTTATATTATGATACCTTTTTTATGGATCTTTTTAAATAAGCCATAAGAGATCTTTCCAGTTGTAAAACTAAGGTGTCTTTCAAACCCTTTGGAGACAGCACCTTATCCTAACTCGTGTTGCTTAGCTGCAGTACTGAGCTAAATTATCTTATTCTGTCAACCTGCACTATGCAGAGATACCCGTAGGTGATGACTGTGAATCTTCCTTAGTATGCAGAAAAAAAAAAAAGAAAAATATTTTATCTTCATCCAGTTGAAATTGCTGAGTAACACTGAGCAATAGAGTAACTCTTACACACTTTTTTTTTTTCTTTTTAATGCAAAGCTAGAATGTTTTGTGTGCTTGATTGGCTGTTTAGCTATACAGAAGGGAGCTCTTTTATAGGGTGCTTGGTCCTTACCCCAAAGTGCTACAATTTAATTTCATTTGTCATTAAGTATGGCGAGTGAAAGGGAAGAAGATGATTGTGTTGATGAGGAACAAGAGTTAGGAAATTAGTAAGACACAATTCAATAATAGGTGTGGGAGGTGGAATGTGTGTAAATTTTTGAAGGATTTGGGTGTAACAGTGACATTGGCTTTTGGTGATTGGGGCGGGGAAGTGATAACAGACCTGTTACAATTATACTAACTCAGTTCCAGTAGGCTCATTGTGAAAATGCAGGAATAACTTCATGCAGTCATCAGGTATTTGTATAGCAGTAGAGAGATGTTCATTGCTGAGGACTTGCTGGGCAGTGATTTTAGTAGTGATTTTAGATTTACTATAGAATGCTTGTGGAAGCTTATCAAAACAACTCTTAAACCTGATAACTATATGGTGACCCATCTTTTTGAATCAGTTGCATGACCCACACAGTGAACACCTCTTTAGGACAGGAGGAGGTTACTTCATCTGAAGTTTTAAGTTACTGGAATATGCTCTTTTTGCATTGTATAACCTGGGAAGCTATGTCACTGTGACACCTGCTGGTTTATCATCATACATTTATTTCATGGTAGATCATATAAATGTGGTTTAGGATTAATCTGAATTTTCCCTATTGCCTGTTACTTTTCTTAAGCAAAATTTTAGTTCTACAAACGATAGTGTGTTTTTACAGTTACGCACTGTTACCAGATTGCCTTTTCCAACACTTCTCTGTTGTGAGTTGGTTTTTTTTCCTCTTTTTCTCTTTCTATCAAAAACTTTTGGTTGCACTGATTAATAATAGTTATCAAATTTTGAATCATCATGGTCTGAGCAGGTCTTGAAAAAAACTAGTCTCTTCAAAATGCTTGGTGTTTCCATTCACAACAGGTGGCATAGAGTAGTATTGGAGAGGCACAAAACCATAAGAAACCCGAGAAATACTGTTGTCTGATATGGTCCAGTACAGCATCTTTTACTGACCATTTTCAGAGCTGAGTACTGATTAATAGCCACTAGTCCTTGATGGCAGTTTTGTGTTTCACAAATAAGTCTTTATGATTGGAGAATGGATAGACTCAGATTTGGGAATACTTACTGCAACTGTATGTTTTCTCACAGACAGATTTATTTAAGTCTTGCCAAGATTGGCCCTTAGAAATGGGGACATAAATAAGGTGTTTTTATTTCACCAAACCTGTGCTTTTTTTCCTGGATGTTGTAGGTTAATTGAACATTTTCTTTGCAGTGTGACAGTGGAGGTGATGTTCCTGTTCGCAGATGTGGATGACTTGTCATCATTCTGAACTTGTTATTTGTTGTTTTATGTGGCTGTCCATCCCTTAATTATCTGGAGGTGCTTCTGGAGCACTTCTAGGAATATAGAAATGCTGACAGAATCCAGAAATGCTTCTGGGCTCAGCTGAAACAAACTCATTGGGCAGGTTTCTGATACTTAGCAGACCCAATTTTTAATTTTTTTTTTTTAATAGGAACAATGAAAGAAGCAAAGCTATATATACAGAATCTTCTGGAATAAATGCCAGACTGGAAGTTCAACTTTTTTTCCTTTCTTATTTTTCTCTTGTAAATCTGTAGCTAAAGAGAGAGAAGATATTTGATTTAACTTCTCTTCATTCTCAGTAAATGTGCATAAGATCTTGGATAAATATATCTTAGTACTTGGGACTTGTTTTTCTGTATTTCTGTGATGCATCTTTAAATACACACTAATGGCGTATTTCAAATAATACAGTATTTTCTCTGCAAGTTTTCTCAACTCCAGAATGTCTTAGTTGAGTTTTTGAAGAGCTCTCTCTTCTACAGACTGTTAAGAAATTATTGCCTTTTCCTGAGTGATTGCCTCTATGTAGACCTTCTCTTCAGGCTTTGAAACCAACACTTGATTAGGTCAGCATCAGCTTGTTTGTATTTGTTCCTTATTTACCTTTTGATAAACGAGCAGAATGAAGCCTGATGTTACTTAATTTCCTCTACCTTCATAGGCTTGTAGTTGTTTTATATATGTATATTAATATATTCGTGTAGTTCTGAGGTTATTGGGAGATATACCACTTTTAGTAGGTTTTCATTTTAACTTCCTCCATTTGTTTATATATGTCATAGTGATGGGGAATGGTTTCCCTTAGTTTCAAGGTTCTTCCTCTCTTGATATGTCAGAATACCTCAGACATGGTTCTCTTTCTTTCAGTGCTCTTTCTGAAGATGGGTTTTTCTTAAAGAGTGCTGAAACAGAGACACTTGTACGAAGCCTTTTTTTGTACAGCAGTTAGATGAGATTTGTCTCAGAGCCAGACAGGGGCTTTCTGACCGATAGCCTGCTTCATTTAATAAAGCCTTGGTGAGTTCTGACTCTACTTTTACTTCTTAGAAAAAAAGTCTTTAATAAGGGCTCCTGTCATTACTATTTTCATATCCTTGAGGCTTCTCAAGACCTTAAGGAAGACCATTGCTGTGGTAAGTGGTAAGGACACACATTTCCATAAGGAGAATCAAATAAAAAAAGAGCAGGCGTTGCTGCATTCTTACCAGGACCTCTTTTGGGATTTTTGCATCAGATGTCATTTTGGTTTTTGAAAATGTTTTTAGAACATGTCTAGGATCCAGACCTGGAGGAGGAATTAGTGAAAACTGGCTTGGTAACTCCTGTGAAACGGATTAGGAATGTAGAGAACAGTATTGCATTTCTGTTCTGACCTTCCAGTAATCCTGTTATCATCTCAGTCTGACCTCTGCTTTGAAAATCTCTGATTAGTTGCAAAAGAGATCATAATTAATTAAGTGTTTTTCATTTGACATCTTTAAATCACACAAAAAAAATCACATAGCTCCAGTTCATTTCATGAATTCTACTAGAAAAGTTTAGGTTTATGCCAAAGCAGAATGTATTTGTTTTCAGAGAAAAGGTTTCTGGAATTCGTTATGGCAAATTGAAATATTGCAGGAGAATACATGTTAAACAATGGTGCTTTTCTTACGGTTGATGATACAAAAGTCTTGTTGTTTTGCTCCTAAAACACATCTAAAGAAGCAGCCTGTGTCTTTGGCCAAAAAGATATTGTATGCAAAGGGTAGTTGTGTTAAATAAATTGTCAGTACCTAAGCATTTACTCCTGCCTTTCTTACTGAACTCTTATCTGATGAACCCTCCTATACAGCCTCACCTTACTGAGATCTCTTGTACAAATTCAGAATCTTATAATTTTTCCACTACTAGGTTTATCATTTACTAGAAAAACTACTGCTCTGAAGATTAGCGTTTCAAAGGCATTGTGGCATAGTACATGACAAACCGAGCGGCTCTGTCAGTAGAGAAGCTTAGAAAACAGCTTACCTGTTTATCCCACTCATGCTCTTTGTAAACAGTCTTGGCTACTTTCCCAGTAAAGATAGGAATATGAAGTGATTTTATCTAATATGGGGTTTTTTAAGGATTCCCTTATGTAGTGAAACTGGAGCCCTTTGGGGTAGCACAGGACTGATAAGAAGTGGACAAAACCAGGGGGAGTAGATACACTTGGACTAGCAAAAGGAGCATTCGCTTGTGTAGTGTAATGCTGATGGCAGGCTGAGAGATCATCCCTTTCAACTAATTAAGACCTCATATATTCCAACAAATACAGGATATTTATTTTTGCTTTTCATTTTCTTGCTGATTTTCTTTTCCAGCTGTTAGTAGATTGACCACATAGGATTGCTACAGAGCCTAGGTTTCTTTGGGCTTAAAGAGAATATAATTTCCAGAATATAACAAGTTAGAATTCAAGTAATAGGTACTATTTATATTAATCTTAGCTGTTAACTTAGACAGCTTAGAGTTCCTAAAGGAATGCCTGTAGTTATATACTTGTTTTAAGGTTATGGGAAATCCTTTTATATGTCAAATTAAAGGACGCTATTGCTAAATGATACATATAATGAGAAATAAGTCCACTGACTGATAATATATTAAAACATAGCTGCACCATTTAATCAGGATTTTTTTGCTTGTTTTGATGGCTACAAAATTGTATTTATGAGAAGAACAAGATTCTGTCATTAAAATAATTCTTTTTGAGTATTTGTTGTGCTCTGTGTTCTTTGGATCAAATTATGTACAATATGGTTATGACTAGCATTGACGAGGTGATAGATTAAATTGAAAGATTATTCTTCTTAATCTTTAGACTCTAAATAACCTCCCGATATGTTGCCAATATGAATGTGTCTTTGGGGACAGAACCCAGCCTGCACCACATGGCTGACTGCCAAGTCTTTCCACTGGAAAGCCAGCTATTATTTTCTACTTTCTACTGCACGGTAGGGTGCATCTACCCCTTTACAGTATTAAGCCATAGCTTTTATTTTATGGTAATCTTTTATTAGATATTCATAGGAATAAACTTTCTGCAGCCATGTAGATCATATTTCTTCCAAACCAAAGCTGAAACCTAATAGACTCATTTAATTCCTAAAGTATCTTTGTGAACTTTGTACTCTCTAGACAGGCTTTTCCTTGGAAATGGACACATTTTTACATTGTCACTGGCATTGTAGGTATATCTTATCCAATTTCATTGCCATATGATGTTAGGCAAGTAAAGAAAAGTAAATGAGTAGTTTTGCATTCTTTTGCTATACCTGGAATTATACTGGGAAAAGAAAGCATTAAAGGTAATAATACAGCGTAAATCAGTGATGGAATCACAGGCATCTTTTAGAACAAAGTTGGGGAATATGCTATTGTGCTGCCACAGTGAGTTTCTCTTCATGCTTGTTTTCCTCTTGAGATTTGACTAAATAATTAAAAACCAGGAAGCTAACAATAATTCTAAATCTTAATAGCCCCTTCCTTTGACTGCTCCTAACATCATCTTACCTAAGGGTCAATCCTAAATCATTAATTGCAGTTAAATGTAGAATGAACCAACAGAAGCTGCTCAGTGGTATGACTTGGCTGTGTTTGTGTTGAATGTTAGTGTTTCAAGATTCAAGGCTAGTAGTGTGAAATCTTACATAAGCCTTTTTCTGCATGCTGTACAGATATCTAAAACATATTGAAATTTCTTTCTTGTAATGTGCTGGAAAAAATTAATAGAAATGAATGTTGATATAGATTATCTTACCTTTTAAATGGAAGAACCCATTAAATCTAGACATCTCTGCAACTGATACATTTCACTAAAGAGGATGTGTATATGTCTCCTACCTGAAGGTAGCCATAACGACAATTTTTATTAAGTATGAAAATACTACATATGGTGGAGGTGTTATGCTAAAAAAACCAATTATGCTAAAAAACCATCTTAGCAAAGACAACTGTCAATGTCTGCTTAAGAGTCTTCAGAATCTCGGGCTTTTTTACTAGGCATCAACTAGTCTTGAATAGCCCAATCATTAAGAAACTGAGATGACAACGAGTCCTGTCTGCTCAAGAGTATTCACTCAAGCCAGAACCTCTTGGTTCCCGGGAGGTAACTCTGTGGTTGATCTAGGTCTGCTCTGCCTGCCTTCAGCTTCCATCCCCGGGTGTGTACATCGAGCCTTTCCTTTGCATTGGTGGTTGTGTTTATGTAATTGTGGATTATATTTACAGTTCACTGAGTTGCTGCAGCTGAAAAGTGCCCCAAGGCAGAGGTGGCAGCTCAGGCTTAAACTGGTTTCTTGCTGCTGTGGACCTGCACCTTGCAATTCCTTTCTAGAGAAGTTCAGCTCTTCAGGAAGGAAGTAAAATATTCTAATCTGAGATTGCATCAGTTGTAGTTGATTAAGTAATAGGCACACATTGGCAAAACATTGGATAATATTTGGGTAGTAGATTCATCAAAACAAAAAAGAAGTACTATGCGATTCTTCAAACTATGGGAAAAATACACATTTTGACATAATATACCTCCCTCTTTTAAATCATTTTCCATGTAGGTATCAAAGTGAAGATCTTCCAGGGATGACGTGTTAGACTGGATAAAATATATTCAGAGTGGACAGGGTGCTTAAAGGAGTTAAATCTTAACAGAGATTGTACTAATACAAATTGCAGAGAGAAGCAGTGTACAGCTGAACAAATCAGCTCGTATGGGAACTGATATATATTAGTTTGGAGTGAAAGCTGAATTTTCAGTGTGTTAGCTCTCTCCTTTTATAGTGAATCCATTTTATCACATTTTGAAGGTGACAGGGTTTTGCATCTTTTTCAAGTAAATTAGAATACAAACAGACACCACTTTACCAAGTCAAGACGTTGCTGTGGCTGGAAGAAAGGCAGTAATAAGTAAGACAGGCAATTAAAAATCGTACCATTCCTAAGTAAATTCTGTATAGGCTAATAATTCAAGATGGTGAAGAGAACAGCAGATAAAGCATCTCAGGTATCAAATATGCCAGCCTAGCACAGCATTCAAAAGCACTGACACGTATTTGGCTGACCTTTTGTTTATTTTCTGGGAACATCACCTTGGAGAATAAAACTGAAATTTCTGTGGGGATTATTTCTAGAGTAATTTCATCGTATATCATAGTATGAATTTTACATATATGTTTAAAGAAAAGTAAATGTAGTGAAATCAACAGGCTTTTTCCCTCGCACCTGTCTTATAGACTGTCTAAGTTGAAACCCTTTGTGTAGAATTCAGGCTCAGAATGCATAGAGTAACTTGGAAGTGACCCTGCCAAATAAATTACTTTCTAATAGAATTTTTCATGCATTTCTTGTGTACTTTTGTTTCATTTGGCATTATTGTTTTTATATACTAGCTCATAAATGTGGGTTTATAACTGATATTTGTACTTTTAAGCTATTTTGAATCCTGCAGCTTTATTTGGAATATTACTGTCTTTTTTGTATAGTTAGTGTTGTCTAATGAACTTATAAATACTTCATTCTACTAGAATTTTAATAATGCCATCTGTTCACTTGATGGGAAATGGCAAAGCACATTGAAGCAAGTGCCTTTTTTTTTTTTTTTCTTGACAGCTGTATTTTTAAAGCTTAAGATTAAAGTTTCCAGCTTTTTCTTTAACAGTGGCAGTGAACAATATTGCAAACAAAAGGACATGTTTTGGCACAAATCTCACTTTGTGAATTATGTGTATGATTTTCTATAGATGAAGTTTGTTTTTTTGATCAGTAATAAACAGTATTATTTTTTCTTTTGAGTAGAACTTGTTTTCTACCATGGCAGAAAGTAAAGTAATCCTAGAGAGGTTAGAAAAGTACATCCCAGTAGCATATGATGTCCTTGTCCAAGCTTCTTACTCATCTGGCATCTGTGTCCCTCTCTCCCTGCATCTCTTCCTTTTGAAACTCTGTTTGAAGCTCTTTTCTTTGGCTCTTTCTACTTTCAGTCTTGCTTTATTTAATTATGTCACTGTTTGTCTTTTGAACTGCCATCTTATTACGTAGTTATCAGGCTGTTCTCTGTGGTGTACTCTTTTGTAACTTAATCTTTAATTTAGGTGTCAAAACAAGTGGCCTGATGTTTAGAAATCGTCAAGTCCCTAGTAGAGGACTTGCAGTAGGGGACTAATTTATCCCTTAACGAATTAGTGCTGCTGGCCATTTATTGCTTGTGAAAATCAGATGGCCTTATAAGTATGCCTACGTGGATGTGAGACCCAAACAGATTAACTAACACAGCTCTTGTGTTCCTTAACAAAGTAGGTGCAGACTAAAAGAAAGCTTCTAAGGAGTGGTTGTGTCACGGGCTTGTTTTCCAGATTCCTCTTCAATGTAGTTGTGTCATACTTGCTTATGAAAGAAACTCATATTGGTGTTGCCAGAACTATATGGCAGGCCTGATGGAGGAAGTTGAGAACGATGCTTTAACTGACAAAATATGAGACTCCTCAATTATGACTGTTTCAAAACTAGTTTGAAGGCATGGGGGGAAGGGACTTAGATTATGAATTACCCTTTTCATACTTGCAGGAATAGATCTCTCACTTGGCTGCCTGCTCTCAGTGTGTGATCATTAGTAATTCTCTTAGACTGACAATTTGGGAGATAGACACAGCTCCTTATCCCAGCAGGTGGCAACTTCAGCCATGCTGAAGAGGTACGGTTGGCTCTGGTTCCCTTTATTCCACTGACAGAAGTGGTACTTCCACTTGCTTTTACTGCTGTGTTAGATATAGTTTATTAGCTTCCCAGCTGATTTCTTTACATATTTCCTGAGTTCTTAGTATTTCAATTAATTTACCATCTGCACTGGATTTTGTTAGTTAAAAAAGCACATGAAAGTAATTTTGTCTTGTGTGAACCATCCAGTTCTTCATTCACTCTAGGCTTATACATCTGTGTTTGCAGTTTTCTTTTGGATTCCCTCCGCCCCCCCCCCCCCCCCCCCCCCCCCGCCCTTGTTCCTTGTTATCTATCTATCAGGTGGGCTGTGAGCAGAGAATTCCTTCTGAAACTGCCAGTGTAATCTGTTCTCTGTATGGGTGTGTGTCTGAGTTTGCCTTGCAGCCTCTAAAAATGGGATACTTTCTGTCACCAAGTCTTTCGTATGTTCCAAACTGCAGAGGTACTGTGATTTACATGTCTTGCTTATGGTTGAATGTTTTGGTCAGCTAGATCCTTCTGACAGGGCAGCAACCTGTGCCTGAGCGTACCCCTGGTCCCGTGTTGGAAGCCTGTGTCAAAGTTTCTGTATTACAGTTGGTATGCAGTAGATTTGATAGTGTAATGGAGCATGAGGATGCACTGGTAGGTATATTCAGAAATGAGAAGGTCTTCGGTCCACTAACAGCTGGGTTCTGCCAGATTTTTATGGAATTTTTGTGGAATCTCTTAAAGATCCACTGTGGATAAAAGGACTGAGTAATCTGGAGGCTGATGTGCCAAGGTATTTAATGACTATAACTTCTGATGTATGTGGACTGGTAGGTGCCACAACTTTGCAATGTCTTCTGGTGCTAAAGTGTCTGACGTTGGCTGTCACAGTGTGTCCTTGAGGTTTACAGAAGACCAGTTGGAGGTATATAAACAGAGTTTCATTTGAAACATTCTTGTTTTCAGCCAGGAACAACTGGTATGTGTCGCATTTTTTATATTACATCTTACTAAGCTCACTGTCCAATATTACAGCCTTCATCAATCATTTCACATGTTAAATCAGAGATTCATTATGTAGTGGAGAGCCTTAAGATGATCCTATAGAGTCACAAGTGGCTGAGTCCCCACAACTTAGTGAATTATCATTCTCACTTGAGCCGTGGTAAATCATCATGCCTACTCATAGCTGGGTTACTGAACTTCCTTTCCTTTCAAGGAACCGGGAACCTGACTTATTTAGAGTTTTGGAAATCGTAGTGCATGTATTGCTGCCTGAAAATTTTTCTAAGTCTGGCCTAGTATCTTTACTACTGTACCTGCTACTAGGCAGAGTTAAAATTTTGCATTTGTTGAAATGTTGGTATAAGAATACTGAACTCTGTAACATGTTTTGGATTCTTTTTGTTGTTGTTGTTGTGCAGCAGCCAAAAAGATAAATTTTGTTGTTATTTTTTCCTGTATAGTTCCTGTGGATTATAATTATCTGTCATTATAAGTCTTCTTATTGTAAAACTGTCTAGTTTAGAAATTCAGATGATACCGTCTTTATCTTTCATAGAGAGCTAGCTATAATTTTGTAGTTACATATTCTGTTCCTTGACATTCACTGAAGTTATAATTATATTTTTTTTTTTTCGAACAGTCTCCCCCTTGCAAGCAAAATGTTTCAGTCATGGTAGTGGTATGGATAAGTAGTAAATAGTTCTATTTTCTCTTGGTTTCAGTCTATTTTTTGTGTTAGTGTAACATGCAATTTTGCAGACTCCAATGTCCTGAATTATCTGCACATCATTATTCTGTAACACTCAACACACAGTAGCTGAGAGCTTGATTGTGATTACAAACAAATCAGCTGAAATATCCTAAAAGCAAAAAGGCTTAATTTGTAAATTTTATTCTGTTACTTTTTCTTCTTCAGTATTATCCAACATTGTCTCAGTTTTTCAGTTTTCAGTCTCCAGGGTAAAATAAATAAAATGCATCTCTAATACAAATGTATGTCCATTGGAGTTAAAGTAGGGTTTCTTCAGAGGGATTGAAACGATTCCCCTGACGTAAATGGTTTACATCGGATCACTACACCCTCCCATGTGGTAACCTATCATCTCAAGCTCTAATGATCCTTTACCCTTGTTGACGTTAGCAAACTTTTCCTCTGGGGCATTTTCTTTTGTTTCTTTTGTCAGCTGGTCTAAAGAGAAGAAAACTACTCAGTCTTGATTTTTCTGCAGATGTTGAGGATTTTACTGCAAAGTTCAGTAACACAACATTTGTTTTCAATGTAGTCAGAGACACAGAAATCAGAAAATCAGGCAGGCAGCAAAGCTTCTTGTTCTGCTTTAGGGTCTCTATAGCAGATAAACAGTAGAATTTGAAAATTTTAAACAACTTCATACGAATGTGATAGCTTATAGTTTTATTACATGGACATGATTTTCCCTTAAAAGATCCTATGTTTCTAAACAGAAAGAGGTGAGAATACAGTAAACAAAAAGGTAGGGATGAGAACAATATACAAAGAATTAAAGTGAGAAAGCATAGTAAAAATCTTGGTATCTGATGCTTTTTTTCCCCAAGGTAAGTGTAACATTACATTTAAGTGTAAGATTATTATATTCTCTCGCTGTCACTGAGCCATATGCAGTATTTGCTGCTCCAGAGGCTGAGAACCTGCTGAAATTTCTTGGCCTGTTTGGGCCAACAAAGCTTTCAAGCCTCACTCTGTGCCAGGGACTGGAACTTCATGGCACGGAGCTGTGTGCGTTCTGCGATCCGTCCCCTGCTGCGTCGGGCTGAGGGTGGAGGATAGGCAAGCTGTATACAGATGTTGGGGAAGGAGGAGGAAGTGCCTTTCCTTAAAATCCTCCAGACAGTTTATCAGTCAGAAAGAGGGATTCATGGACTAGGAATGAACAAGCCAAACCCAAGAGGCTCAGCAGGGTCCAAAAAGCATGCATAATAATGTGTGTTTGTAAAATATCCAAATGTCTTGCAATGGACAAGATCCAGTGTGGCTTTCTCAGGTTGTTGGAGCTTTGTAGGACCTGCTTTGAGTAGTGTTCTTTTTTAATGATCTCCTTCAGCCCTGGATCACTATACATAATAGGCATACCATGACATTTAATACATAAAAGCATTTCTGGTTTCCAGTGCAAGCTGTAGCAGTCCTATTGATTTCAATGGCATTGCTTAAAGGTGTATGTCTCAGTATTTGAACCAACAGCAATGTAATTTTTTCCCTCTCATTGAAAACACCTGCTGAACACAATAAAACTTCAACCTTTGTGCAGTGTGTTTGAAACACGTTAAAAAGTGAAGGAACAGCTCTATTCAGCAGTGAGAGAACCACTTAGTAGTGTAATGCTGTTTCTGAAATCCATCAGTTACAGTAAGCTATAAGGATACCTTATACCTGGCAACCAGCAGGGTTCTGGGACCAAAAACCAGGAGAAAATCAAGTTTGATTTATCAAGAGTGATACTGAAATTATATTACTACTGGGTGAGAGACTTGCTTCACCAAATACATTTGCAAGACCTGTAATCAACTTCAAAGAAAGCTGCCTACAACAGGTAGTGCAGTGAATGCCAAACAGGATTCAGTGTCAGGCAAGGAAAGTGGTAGATAGAGGCAAAAAGAGGTAGGTGTATATGGTAAGTATGAAACAAAATTGTAAGCCCATTGTCTAGTGGCTGTATTCCAGTAATAAACAATGGTGATTGCACCTCATTGACTGATAAGATAGATGAGGTAACCCATTTAATGCTCCCTTCATTCAACAGTCACGTTGAGTAGGATATGAAGTCATAGGCTAATTACCATAAAACATGGTGAAGTATGTTCACTGCTGGAAACCATTAAGTTTCTTCCTGGTGGTCAGAGACCAGGTTCTAACATGATTTTTGCTGAGTTGATTTCAACTGGAGAGACTTTTACGGATTTTTATGAAACTTGGAGCTGATGTGTTGATGGTATTATTCCACAAGTTCAGAGGCACATCCATCGTCCCGCTATTTAAACAGAAGTGAGAAGATAAGTCTATGTTAATTATAAAACAATTTTCTGGATCATAGTTTTGTGGAAATACCCTGTTTATGTTAGCCTAAATTATCACATCAAGTATACAGTTGAGAGTTTTCCGTCTGTATCCCGTCCGTGGATACAGAAAGAGCGAAGCCTATATCAATAAGCTTTGTGTACTGCTAAGCAATTTCAGAAACGAGGAAAATTTGGATCCTCTGTGTGCCTTTCTGTTCTTACCATGGGCTGGTGATACTTTCAGAAAGTCCCTTTTGGAAATTTTCTGGCTGTCCTGCAAAATTGCTCCAGAAGTTCCATCTGTTTTGTGAGGGCTAAGACCACAGAAAACAATAAACTTCCAAACACTTAAGTGTGTCTAACGAAGCCAAACATGCTGTCTCCTGGCTCCTATTTTGTGTAGTGCTCTATTTGCTTATATGCAAAGGAATGTACAAAAATTTTAGGACACCTGGCAGACAATATGGTTCTGTGCTTACCATCTTCAATGAAGTCTTGGTTCAGGACTTATTTTCTGATCCGCTACTTTGTTGTTTAAGAAGAGGAAGAACTAAGTATCCTTTGTCAGGAACTTTTAAAAATGTGCATCTTACTGTTGTAAAAAAAGCTAGAATTCATGTTTTCTCCTTTTGAAGGAAAGAAACCTACTGTGCCACCAGGGATCAATACTAATGAATATTCCTTTTCAATGTCTAAGTCTGTCTAAGAAAACTGTCTCAGTTAGTTTTCTATGAAGTAATGTTACAAGTGCTTCTGAATTGTGAAATAAATCCAGACAGTTGAAAGTCAGGAGAGCTGCTCAGGTGCTCTCAGTGAAATTGTGCATTAAGAAGTAAGAACATTTTTGAGTGGCGGCTTAAGCATTTCCATTACATATGTGTGATAGTTGCCACTTTAGGAAGCTCGTTCTCAGCTAGATTTGTAAGATTTGAAAGATCTTACAAATTGAGTGGAAGCATAGGCTGCCAGATGCAAGGTGTCTAAAATAAGGATGCAGAGTGTCTCAAGCAAGGATGCAAACTGCAATTAAAGTAGACTGACCAACTCATCTGATTGATGCCATTCTACTACAGAAATAAATTAAACATGGTAAACTTTTATCTCATGGTGGTGAGATCAGTCTTTAACCAGTCCATACATATTGATGTGGAATTTGTATTGATGTGTGTGTGTATGACACTTAAGGGAGAAAAAAAAGCAAAGATATTTATGCTGGTCTAATTGCATTCCAAACAACTTGTGTTTTATTAGCCTAAAGCAAATTTTTAAAAGAAAAATTATTAGGTCAATCTGACATCTGCTGTGTGGGGAAACATTCCTTGGGAAACTGTGACTGTACAGCTATCTGGGATCTCATAAACAGAATTAATCCTAAGCATTTGTTTGCTGTCATCAACAATGGTGGGCCAGCAGCAGTATTTAAGTACGCAGTGCAGAAAACTGCATAAGACCAGGGAGAAAGCACAATACTATTTTTCCAAAAGAGTTCTTCTGATAAAACTAACTAGGGATTAGAATTATTGCTTCCTTGATAAATGCATCAGAATATCATATCTCAGATGCTGAAAGCTTGCTTTGCATCCCAGTTGTCTTTGTGACTACTCTGGCTTAGCGTCTTGGAATTGTCGGAAGGTCACTTTAAAAAAAAGAAAACAAAACACCCAGATGTGTAGAAAACAAGTATGGAAAGAGATTCTTTTTTTTGAATATTTGAAGTAAAATATTATATTTCCTATTAAATTAACTATTACACATTTTAATACCTCTTCACCCCCCACCTAAAAGAGAACCCCAAATTATACTAAACCTGGCCTTGTGTAAATTGTGCCAAGTACCAAACCTGGCCTCATTTATGCTGTGCCAAATGGAAAATCCTCTGTAGAGTTTTTTTTCCTGTTGGTTCCCTTTCTCGTTGTCTGCTTCTTCCTATCTTGCTTGCCTTGGTTTCGTATGGAAGCTTTTCCAGATGGATGTTGTCTTTAATTATCATACTATTTATTATGTATATCTGTGGTGTGCTGTGCAGTTGTTGATTAGAATTGTATAGGTAGTAAAGTTGAGGTTATTAAGGTTTGTCAGTTTTTAATTTTGTTTTTAAAACCCAAATCTTATCATGGAACATTTCTCATTCTTCAGTGCCTCCTCCCGATGTCACTAACCTCTGAAGAGAGCTATTTAAATAGTAATGTTTGCAAAGGTGTCAAGATAAAACCAAATGTAACTGTATTCTTGTGGTCTAGAATAGTTAACCTGGTTTTGAAAGTTTAGAAAGTGAACCATATTCTATACATTTGGAGGACTGAACCAGCTCACAGAGGGGTAGAACATTATTGCTGGTGCAAGGGTTTTGGTCTCGTGTATGGAGGTGGGGAAGCCCTTGAAATCTAGTCCGGTTCCCCACAGTTTTCTGTTTTTTTAGTTGTGGTATGTGTGTGCTTATGCTCAAATTAAGAAGACATGAACAACAAACACAGTTTATAGCACCAGCTAAATCAGGACATTCTGCTAGATTTACTGATGAATGCCTAGTGCCTCTGGAGGGCAAAATTACCTCTTGCTCGGCTTGTGTTCTCTTCTGAGCTGCTCCCATCGCACTGCTGTTGACTACCTATCTCACTGTGCATCAAGTGACGTTGAGAATCATGATGTTAAAAATACAGCTTGATACAGCCTCGACTGAGCAGTGCAGCCAAGTTAACATATGCGTGTAGAGTGACTACTTTTCAAGAATTCATCACTTTATTTTTGAAATTAAGAACGGCGTTGGCATATTCAGAGTGCCAGAACAAAATCATACATTTTTCTTGTACTACTCTGTTTTAATAATTATCTCGGGTATCACAAAAAATACACGTTATCCTCCTAAATTCTGCAGACAGCAATACTACCAGCAAATGGGATTGAGAGAGTGACAGTTATTCAGGTGCATTGGTTGATTGTGTGTGATGTTTAAAGAAGAAGTGAGCTCCAGCTGAAAAGTTTCTAGTGACTGGAGCATTAGTGTGATCTCTTTCACAAACACTTGCTTTCTCCCAGGGTATTTATTTCCCTCAGTGCAGATGCTAATAAGCATTTTCTCCTGTGGATGAAACCACAGCAAGGTGGTGCCAGCAGTGGGGGATACGTGTTACTTGGCGTGCACCTGGACCATAAAGACTGCATCTCCAGAAAAGCACTTTGATTCACTTCAGGTCACGTTTCTTCCTTTACTCTTGAGGGGCAGGGTGAGGGTGGCGGTGTCTTGTTAGGCTTTTCATTTATTTTAATAGGGAAAATTATTTTCTAGTTCACTGTGTAGTAATTTCACCTAGATGTATTAGAGTATTCCATGCTGTTTTTTCCCTCTCCCCTTAATCTTTTGCTTTCCTTCTTCCCCTAAAAAATCTTCCATTTTTCGCACCAGTTCATAATCCCTGAATTGCAAACCTTATCTGTGGGTTTTTAATACCAAACCTCCCAAACACTTTGTTTATTCTCAAAAAATGGCATATTGATTATATCTTTTTTTTTTTTATTATGAAAAAGTATTTGCGCTAATAATTGTTCCATATAATGTATCTTTATTGAATTCCATAGGTATTATTTTTTCCCTTCCTGATCTGTTAGCATATTTCTTTTAATTTTCTCACAGAAAGAAATAAGTTTTTTGATATAATGACCATCTGTCCATTTTCATGTTTTTTAACCAGCAAAAATGGACCTAGACCTGGATGGAGTTTTCATATGTTACCTTTATGCAATTACTTAATGAAAGAATGATTCCTTTAATCTAAATAAATGTAAATATTATAAGTACAGGAATTATTCTTTATTATAAGTAAGGGAATTAACAATGAATTGCAAGGCAGGAGTGACACCTGTGTATCTCATGTAAAAATTAAAGCACAGTATTATATATGTGTGGGAAGTTTCATGTTGGGTTGGTGGCATTTGTAACATCCTGCTCAGACTATGAAATTGCATTGTCAAGGATCTCAGAGAATTGGAAGTGATTAATTGGTCTTTCTGATACTGGAGGACTGAAAATTTTTATGGTGGCTCAAATAGAGATTACGTAAACTTTTATACTGTTTAGTAAGCTTTAGATTTGGTGCATTTAATCTATCCTCTGTCTATCATTGGAAACTGCAGTGGCAGTTACGTCTCACAATAGTGTGAAAGCCATAAGATTGTGGTGGTCATTTTTACTAGGTATATTACAATAAATTCATTTTGTTCCAGTAGAGGAAGATGACTATTATGATTTACCCATGCTGTTCAGCATACACATGCATGATTTTGTTAAGTGGATACATACAGGGTTGAAGATAATTTTGGTTTTGGTGGGGTTTTTTTAGGGTATGAAGTTATTTGGGGTGCTAAAAGTACAAAGTAACAGAGCTAAAACAGCTGACAAAGTTAATACTGATAAATACTGGCTACTTTACATGGGGGCGGATGTTTCTAATTTTACATATACAGTAGTGGGCTCTTAATTAGTTGTTAGTGCTCTGGAGAGAGATATTGGTATTACAATGTATAAACGTTTGAAAATATTAGCTCAGTGTTTAGGAACCATCAAGGTACAGGTAAAATGTTTGGAATTATTCTTTTCAAATAGAGAGAAAACCCCTAAATCATCCCTTTGTCATCCTGTATGTCCCCATTATGTTTTCCTGAGCTGCTGTATTGCCTGTAGTTCTGGACTTTCCATCCCAGAAGGATGCAGTGGGATAGAGGTAGTAGGAGCAGTGATAGCACCCAGCAGTGCTGAGCGGCTTGCTTGGCACCAGCAGCAAATCAGACCAGACCTCTCAAGCCAGGAAAGGTTTTGGTGGGGCGTGATGCAGAGAAAACCTTGTTTGACAGATTTGTAGAGTCACAGGCTCCATAGATAAGGTGAACAGACAGCATGAGATGAAGTTTGCAATGTGCACATTCAAAAGAAAAAAGAGACAGCTTTTCTCATAGTAAGTGTTTAAACCATGAAACTCGGAGAGTGGTGTGAATGCTGAGGGATGGTGGCTCAGGTTGGGAAAAAAACCAATCACAAAACAAACAAAACCTGACATCCCTCCTGCTGCCTGAAAGTGTGAGGATGAAAACCTCATCCTAGTCTTTTAAACAGAAAAATGTCACCACTGGTTCAAGAAATGTTTGATCAGTTGGTTACTGAAAACTGAGCGTATGCTCCACAGAAAGCATCATTATGTCATCACTGTTTTCTGCTGTTCACATCTGCTGCTGCTCCCTGTCAGACATCAGGTAGTGGGGGAGATGGATTTTGATTCTAGATTTGGCTGGTCTTGTAACTGGTGTGTAGATTCATCTGGTCAAGGAAGATAACATCACTGAAGATTGCAGAGTATGTGTTATACATTGCATTGCAAACAACAGAACTACCTTAAACAGCTCATTTAAGTTTATGTCTGTGTTCTGCATGTGTAAATTACTGCTATATGATTTGATTTGGGGGTAAGAGAAGACTAATACTCACTTATAGTTGTGAAATACGTAATTTTACTTGGTATCACTCAGTTTTGAGGAGAAATCTGTATTATGTAGGGATCTTTCATTGGAAATTTGAATTTTTTTTTCTAGACATTCTTGAATTAATTTTCTAGACATTTTTTTCTAGGTTTATTGTTTAAAAGTTCATCTTAAATGGCAAGATATGAAGAGCCTATGCTGGTAATAACCTTGAAATACCAGTGAATGTGCTATTCTCAAGGGGCACCTTAAGATCTCTCCTTCACCTGGAGATGATTTTGGAGAAAATGTGGTGTATCTGCTATTAAGCAGCCTAGGTGATACTATGTTTGACAGACATGCGAAAATCCACTCCAATAGAGATGTATCAAAATACATGTATTCTGTGAGATTAAATCTATTTGGTGACTTAAAATTGTATTTCCAAAGCATAGCAATTTGATTCCTAGCATCAAATAAAAGGTTACAAATAGTTCCCTTCATGTTTTCAGAAGCTAGCCAACTGGAAGTTTGTAAAGGTGTGCTTAAACTGTTTTTGGTGTGGTTGAACTGGAAGTTGGAAACTCTTCCTATGACAGATGCGTTCTTACTATGTAACTGCTTTCCCTTTATTTTCTGAAATACCTTAGTGTTTTAGCTAGTGCTCTGGTATTGTATCTGTGTTTATCTTTACATATTTACATTACAAAAAAATGCATGAGAGTCTGCTTGTATTTGAAAGCACAAAACATGATAGTGTTTGTGTGTGTGTGTATATATATATATATAAAAAACCTGTAATCTATGTGCTTTTAATGTGTTATGCCAGATCACATTGGTGATACTCTTCTATTATTATAGTCACAAGGCTTTTTTTCCACATGCAAAGAGGTCAACAGGAATAGCATCTTTGATCTTCAGAACAGAAAGTCTAAGCCTACTCACTCTCTTGCACATGTGGGGTGTTGGTGGCATGTGTTTGGTAGCAAAAGGCCTTTACTTCTCCGACTGTGCCATACTGAGTTGGAATGTAAATGTAGAAGAATGGTACAGGACTTGTTGGTTTAGCTGGCCTGTGAGTTGACTTAAGAAATGTGGGAAATTTTGTGTTCTTATTAAGTCAGGACAGAATTCCTGAATACTTTACCCTAATTTAAATTCATTTTTAGATTTAGAAGCGTAAAGATTGCAGCTGCACACCGGTCTCAGGATATTTCAATTACTTTATTGAACCATGTTAGAAAAGTTTTATACAAAGGTGCAAAAATTGTTTGATGTGTGGCATCTTGTTCTTCATTCAGCCTGGAAACTTCCCTGAGTGCCTAATTGTTTGTTTTGTTTTCTCTTAGATGAATCGACTCCTAAAGAAGTCAGCAGGGTAAGTGCCGCTCTCTATCCCCTCTGTAAAGAAGTGTAGTCTCTGAGGCCCACTGTTCACTTGAGATGATTTTTGTGCAGTCTCTGATCAAGATCCGACTCTATTCCCTGGACGCAGTAGGTCTCCAGAGAAAAGAAATTGGTGTACTGACTGATTAGAGAACAGTTAATAAGTAAAGTAAACATTAAGAACACTTGATCGGCTGTAAATAAATTAAAAGGTATTTTGCATTAACAAATTTAGAGTTCTCACTGTTATTTTCATGATGTAGTTTTAAAAAGTTACTTCACGGAAACCAGGGAAATCATGGGACTTTGAGCATAACGGCAGACTATTTAATCAGTGTTACTGCCTTGAGAGATGGCAAGCATAAGAGGAAACAAGGGAAGGAATATGCCTGATCTAATAACTCCCTTTGAGATGTGCTGTGGTACAGATAAGCTAAATTCTTTAATTTGAAAAGTTTTGCAGTGTACTGTATGAAATGTAACGTAAAATCTTAAAAAAAAAAAACATGTTTAGTAATGAATTCGCAACTCTAACCTTACCTCTGATTGACACTGTCCTGCAGAATGCCAATCTATGGCAGAGGACTAGTTAGGGGGATCAGTTAGAAACTAGTGCCTTTGCTGGGAGTGACAAAAGATCAGTACAGGACAATCTGTTGCCCTTAGATGTGTCCAGTCAGCCTGAAGCACCCGAATGTTATTTCAAATAAGATGAGGGAGCCACTTAGAGCTTTCTGAGGTGAAATCGCAGTCCTGTTGCCCAGCTCTTCTTCAGTGTCTTGTGTAAAGTATTGCATGTTCCCAGGAGAAACACAGTATCATTAGACACATATTAAAAATAACACTAATTGAAAGGGTGCAAAAGCTGGTTGGGTGGTCTTGCTCTCAGTGGAAGTCCTTTGGAAAATACTAGGGTAAGGAAGGGGTGGAAACAGGCTGGCAGTGGAAACCTCAGCTGGGTAACCCTGAGAGCAAGGGGCTGGCAGAAAGGGGAACTGAAATTCACCTCTTGGGAGACAATGAAAAAGAGATTACATGATGTCTAAAATGAGTTTATTAAAGCAGATGTTCTCTGTATACATGATATGCTCAGGACATATAAGGGTGTTGAGAATTTAGGTAAAAATTGGTATGTTTTAGTAATTTATTAATTGTTAACACGGTTTTTGGTCATCCCTTATTATTCAACAGGTATAACAAAAGATTATGGTTATTAGTATATCTTACATATTGTTTTGATTTCAAAGTAAGTATATATCTGCCTGAAAATCTCAGAAGTAGTAATTATTTATGTGGAAGAAAATTCCTTTTAATTGTCATGAATTTGGTAATCAGATTCATGTTTTACCTAAAACTCTATAAAATGAGTTACAAATCCTATCTAGGTTACCACATTTGAGCTGTTTAAGGCGCAAAAAAAGCAAGTTCTGGAGCCCAGAACCTGCCTGAGTCTGCCCTGCCCAGTCACCCCCCCCATCTCTGAGGCATGCTGGTCCCAGCCATCTCAGCCCCTCAGTCACATACAATGACTTGGAGTTATCCTGAAAATGGATGGGCTGTCACGTGAAGTCCTGGAGTCAGCCGAACGCAGATGATACTTCAGAAGTTCTTAAGTAAACGTTGTCCCCCTTGGGTTTTTTTAGCTATCAGTCACTGTGCAGTTTGTGTGTATACCGTATTACACTACTGGGTTTTTTATTTAAAGTAAAATATTTGAGGGCTCTTGGTAATGCACCTTACTACAAATGAAGATGTTTGTAAGTTTATAGTATTTTTGAATAACGCCATACATAACAATATAGACCCTTGTAATACAACCTCTTTCCTCAGCAGCAGCAGCTCAAACAAATGCCAGTTTAATTAAAATCTGAACATAAATGGGAATTTAAATTAGGAAAGTTCTGCACGTGAGTAATGTTTCTCAGACAAAAAGACATATTCATGCTGACTGAAGAATTATGAGTTTTAAAGTCATTAAGTGTTACATTTTTAATTCCTGAAAATGTCTGCAAGAAGGAGCTTATATCATAGGGAAGCAAAAGTAAAAGTGAGAGGAAATTTATTGCAGAATTAAATCACTAACAGGTTTAAAATGTTGTATTAACTAGGAACCAAAGTAGAAATATGCCGATAAAATGTATTTTTCATCACTGATTTCCGCCCCACCCCCCCACCCCCCCCATTTTTCAATGTTGGGCAGAGTGAAAACATTAAAACATTCATAGTCATATGCTGTGACAACTTGCTTCAATCCTCTCCTTCTTTGTTGTGCTTATGCAGGACAAAAAAATTAAATTGAAGATATTTTTTGTTTAATATATTTAACCCCTTTCTCCCCCCAAAAAACCTCACCTTTTTTCTTTATAAACATACACATTTCTGTATGTTCGGGGGGCTCTAAATACTGAACTTGTCATTCATTTGCATTTTTTTCATTTTATCAGCAAAATGCAGTGGGATGAATGTTGTCCAGATTTCTGGGTTAAAAAAACCAAAAACAAAACCAAACTTTTAGCTCTTGAATTATTGGAAGGAAATTCCAGTATTTTTAAGGGTTTGTATTGCAGTTCAGTGCTTTGAAAACCGAGGAAGTTCTGAAAAATGCTGTTGTATAGGGACTGCATTTTTATTTTGCCATTTTTAGCAGCTTAGTAGAAAAACGAAGCTGAAGTAGCAATCTTAGCTATCAGCATTACGTTGCATGGTTTTGAAACAAGGAGTAGATGAAACCTTCCACATATTTTAAATTTTGAGATTTGTAGAATAGAAAAGAAGCTTTTAAAAATGTTTTATTTTTAAACCCAGTCTACTCATGGCAATTTTAGTCAATGTTTTGGTGTTTAGTTGTGTAGTTATTCCACTGGCCTGACGCAGTAGCTGTTGGATGGGGGGTGGGGAAGATTTCCTGATTCCTGCAGACTGCTTTTGGCATAAGAACAACTCTGATTATAAAATATCTCATGAGTTTCTGTGACCAAACAGTGAACCTGTGAACTTTTTTCTGCATGCTAGATTCCAGTGTTTATGAAATATATGTAACTGGGGACCGAACCTCCTCTTCACATGATGTAGAATTGGGAACATCCTTGGAAATACTGAGTTTCTTCTGCTTACTTATTGTGCAGATGTGTGTTGGCTGATCCCATCCATCCTAGCTACAGAAATGGTTTTCTGGGCAGAGGGATTTCAGAAAGAAAACCAGATATTGAACTGTTTGATGAAGAAAACTTAAGCTGAATTTTTTACTTTGTGCTGTTTTACCCACAAAAGAAACACAAGTAGAGGAGTGTGAGTTTGAGCACTAAGTGCGTATGTATTCATGCATATCTAGGCTAAAGAGATATTTCTTTGACAGTACTAGTGAAAACAGTGTGCATTGGAATAGAGGAGTGTTAGTATGAGCACTAAGTGTGTATGTATTCATGTACATCTAGGCTAAAGAGATATTTCTTTGAGAGTACTAGTGAAAACAGTGTGCATTGGAAACATGTTATTCTTTTCAGTTGGCAAAAATGACCCCATTCCTACGTGAACTATAGCCAGGATTTTGTTCTACGTGCTGCTAAGTTTCCCGTGATCACTGTGTGCTCTTTTGTACCTCAGATTCTGAAGTTTAAACAGAAATACTTAATGTTCCTGATATGATCATAGCAAAATTAGCTGTTGTTCATTTTGCCTAATGACTTTCCATTCCATGTTTACTTGAACGGCCCTTCCAGTGAAGCTGCCTTTGGCAAGTACCTTTGCTTTGTAAACTCCGGTGATGCCAACAGCAATTCACTTTGCAGAAGTTTACCATATAAACACCAGAAAATTATTACCTAGCAAGTGACTAGCTCATTTATAGTACTTTATTCTTGGAAACAGGAGTAATACTTTAATCCTCTCCTTTCCCCTTTTTGGACTTCAGCTTTTGGCAGCTGCCTTGGCACCAGCTAGCACCCAGCACAGTATGTCACTGACAGTTACAGAATTAGCAAGTGTGTTTTCAGTAAACAGTTGCAGTAATTGCATGTATCTTCACTATGCAACTGGTAATAAAAGTTTGAGCTTTTTATGACACATTGGCAAAACAATCTCATTCTTTGTAGTATTTCCTTATTAAAGATGGAATTTAAATGTTTTTGCACAGTCCCAGAACTGAAGACTGTGACAAAATAATCAAAAAGTTAGGGGAACTAGAGCAAAACATATGTATTTCGCCTTTAGAAGTGATGCAAATGGCATTGCACCCATTGTCACAAGATGATGCTTGTATAAGCTGATTTCTTTATAAAGAAAATCTTGTGGATACGGTGGTAGTGATAAGCAACAGTGGTAGGAAAATGAGGAAGTTTATTTTTAATTTTGTACATGATGTCTTTAGAGTTCTTGCAAGTCAAGTATTAGGAAGGAATGTGATTTTATAAAAAGCTTTTTAAAGAGAGGAGCAGTATCCAGCCTTGTCAAGTTAAAATGAAGCTCGTTATGCTGTTTTATTATATAATCTGGAGAGGTGATATAATTGAGATATTCATGCAGTTTTATGAGCCTTACAGTTAATAACAGCTTATGTGGTTACTTCTATATGATCATAATGTTCTTTTCTTGTAAGCCAAGGCTTTGCTTTTTATTAAGTATTTTTCCTATTACTAGTGAAGCAGTTTATTTCAGTGTTACCATTTGACAAGAGGGAAGGAGCTGATGGAAAGATTAGAATTGGATGTCAGTGGATGGGGGCTATTTGGCAGGAAGCTTCTTCTAGGGAAGGTGTTCACCATCTCTCCAAGGCTTGGAAATCAGCTACATAAACAGATTGGGAAAGACATGCCTTCAAAATTAGTGAACCTTTGCTATGCAGAGTGAAAGAGATGGTTTTCATCTTTTGACATCATAGGGCCCATCCTGCCAAATGTCATCACATATTTTCCCTTCTTTGCTTTTGTCATGAACAATGCTTGATGTGTGAACAAACAATTCATAAATACCTGTGTACCGTGCTGCAATGCTAAACTTTATTTACTGAGCAAGTTCTAACCCATGTCCTCTCCAGTCAAAACAAGAAGAACAGACGTCAGACAAATGCTTGTGGAAGCAGTTTTCTCTGAGGCTATGTACAAGCATTAAAATTAATCACCTCAGCTAAGTCTGCTCTTTATAGCTTCTCGCTTTCCAGTGTCCAAATTTAAATAAAACTGGTTACTCCAGCCAACCCCAGTTACCTTTTCTGATTATTTGGAGCAGAGATACCTTTTTTCTGAGTTTCCTCTCCAAGCTCACTGCTCCTCTGAAAGCCAGCTCTGCACTGTAAGCTTGCTTGCCACATTCCCTCTACTTTTTCTGTCTAAGCATTTGACACCCTTCAGCTCAGCATTTCCACCTTGTGAAGCAAGCAAACAGTTCTATTCCTTTTCTCTAGGTTTGGGGTTTGTTTTGGGTTTTTGTTGGGTTTTTTTTGATTGGTTTTGTTTTGTTTGTTTTTTTGTGGATCTTTTTTTTGCTTTTTCTGGAATGAAGTCCAGATCCATACTTTTGGTTCTTCATATGTGCAGTTTAGATGTGCTTCACTGTTATTAGGACACAGTTGCCTCTTCGTTATCTGTGCTCAAAAATGAGAGACAACAGTTTCTATGCAAGATGCGAACTAGCCATCATTGCAGCTAAACAATACAGATATTGCAGCCTGTGGAAGTGCCAGGCCTAGAGAAGGTAGCAGTACCTACATACATATCAAACATGTACAGAGCCCAAGTTATGTACACATGAAAGTGAAAAGTGACCCAAATAAAAGTTGGTGTCCTTTTCCCAATTTTATTATTGGTTTAACTAAATACTTCGGCTTTTTTTCTACCAGCATTTCTCTTTTTATACCCATTGGTCATCAGAAATGCAGTAACATTACTATAACTAAAATACAACAGTTTCTTGCATTTAAAGGAGTAGGTGACTTTCAGGTGAAACAGGTCTGGCTTTTTTGGTTTCTAAATGGGATGTCTGAATACTCATTATGGTAAAGTGTAGTGACACATGGAATGCACGTTCTAGGTACTTTTAAACATGACATCTCTTCAAAGGCTCCTTTTGCCTGCAAGAGGCTGGATTTGATCGCCAATATGTTCCTCTCTAGTTATGCATTACTTTGCAGGGGGGAGGGAAAAAAACCCGAAGAGAGAGGACAGAATATTTTTCAGTTTAAAAACCTGCTTATTATGTGGGCAAATAAAGTTATGGTGCAAAAAATCTTAAAGGAAATATACTATTTCTTTAAAAGAGATACAGTAATTGAGTATTGATGATCCTTCCAGAAAATAAATTATAGAGGCAACCAGAAAATTATATAGAGTGAGTCTTGTAAATCAGGGTGGTAACTGGTGATCTGGGTTTTTCATAATGCTCTATTTCAACAAAAGGCATCAAACAATTTTGTTTGTTTATTTTTGTGACTGCAATGCTTGTTTTTAAGTAGTACAAAAGTGTTGCTGTTGGAACTTATTTCTTTATAAAGCAGGTATCAATGGCATTGAATATATATAACATCCCTAAGTAAGACCAGTCATTTTATACCTCTGGTC
Organism: Falco peregrinus; assembly: GCF_023634155.1. NCBI lineage: Eukaryota > Metazoa > Chordata > Aves > Falconiformes > Falconidae > Falco > Falco peregrinus. Next base: position 52,147,327 of record NC_073727.1, on the reverse strand, counting down.
TAGTATGAGCATACCTAGCATGAAATAGTTTAGATTGACATCTCAATCAAATGACAAGCAAATGTTCAGACCATTAAGACTGCAAACAAATGCAGTCTTTTTTTTATTTGACCTTTTTTTAGCTCATCTTTGAATTTGTTCCTGATGATTCTTGTTGCCAACTGTAGTTTTAAGGGAAAGAAAACTTGTGTTGGCTGGAAGTTTATCGGGAGATTTGGGTCATTTTGGGTTTAGCAGCTTGCTGATGTTCTGTAGTATACTTCGTAGAGAAGAAAACAGAAGACTGAAGAAGTCTGGGTGCAGGTTGTCTTCACATTTCTGATCTCATGATTGTATTTGCTTGTGGTGAAATCCAGTCCCTGTCAAAAAGACGTTGTTTTGTATAAAGTGCTGCACAGAGTCACTTGGATTCATTACATGCAAGTCTTGATGCTGTCAACAGATTAATTTAGGTGGTTTGATAAAGCATTAGCTGGTTATCTGAAATACTACTTGATGTAACAAAAGAGAGAATAGGTATTTTTAACTCCTGTGTCTATATGCAATCTCTGTGGCCTATGTACATCCTTTGTTCTTAGTGATTTAGCACCCTTCAAAAACTGAGGCTCCTTACAAGAGCCGCTGTTTGTCTGAATGTATCCTAATCCTTGTCCAGGAATTGCTTCTTACCTGAACTGCTGGGTTAGCCTTTTTTTTTTTTTTTTTTAAGAATGTCATTGTCATTTTGATCTTACGAAGCTTTTTTGTCCTTAGGTTTTTGAGGCTGTTTTTTTTGGTGGTGGTTGTTGTTTTGTTTTTTTGGTTTGGTTTTTTTTTTGCCTGCTTACATGTCTCATTTCATTTATGGCCTCAGTTTCAAGTGTGCTGGGACAGAATAGCCTACACTTCCCCATGGTGTGGCCCCTCTGACACCTCTAGAGTGCCTTGCAAATGGATGGGGTGGCACTGGACACATGTATAACATTAGCTCGCTCGGCACTGCTGATGTCCACATTGCCGGCTCTGTCCAGCCAGCCTGCACAGTGGTGAGGCTGTGCCCCTCACCTCCCAGCTCCTCCTGCACAGCAGATGGAGTGGGGGAAGGCTGGGATGGCACCAGGGGCTGGACCTGGACCACTGATTATGAAGATCCCTACTGCTTTCCAAGGGCCTTGCTACATCTCCATTGGATAATACTTGAAAGGGTGGGTAAAAAGCCTTGAAAATGTTTAAGAAAATGCTTAATAAAGAGTTGGTCTTTGTGTTCCCAAAAGCCTGTTTGCAAGGCATACTAATATAACAGGTCAGTACCTTCTTTCTTTCCCTGGGCAAAACATTTGTGCTGTCCTTCCCCACTGAGCCTGTAATGAAACAGGAGTTCTCAGCCACCTCCAGAAGGTGGTACTATGCTGGCTCTTATAGCCCCGTGGCTGGCTAGTGGCCTCCAGTGCCAGCTGACAAAGAGCTCTGCCTTATGGTTCCCTCTGACATCCTCTGACACCAGCCCAAGATGCCTAGATTACAGACGAAAAATAAGCAACATCAAGAGGAATCTCTCTGGATGTGGATGTTTCCCCCATGTTTTGTGGTTTTCACAGTTAGGTTTTAGGTTTTTTTCCCCTCTCCTCATCTAATGAAGTTCTGCATCCCCAAAGTACATTTGGCCATCCTTCTCCACGTTATGTGGAATTTGGGCTGTTTGTTTATTCTAACTCCTCCTAGCCTGCAACAATGTCATGCACTATGAGGGCTGTGGAAGGACATGTTTCTGTTGTAGAACCAGGCAATTGTTGCTGTGGAGAAAGAGCTCTGTAGTAGGGAGTAAGTATTGCATAGGAACTTGCTTTTCTCATTGCTATTCAGAAGACATTTTAAGAATTTACAGAGAAAACAGATCAACTTCTGGATTATGTTGGCACTTATCGACCCTGTACTGTATTAATGAAGGCTTTTTGCTGCAGCAGAAGGGCTTTTTTTTTTCTGCAGGAGTATAAACTGCCCCTGGCCCAGCTACCTTATAAGCATGAAAGTGTGGAAGTTAACCTTCATTTCAGTTTGTCATTCATTAAGTTTACTTTGGATTAAAATGTATCCTTGAATATTTTTTTTTTTGGTGCTTTAATCATTCAGACTGAATGCTTAAAGTTCCCTTGAATATTTTTTTGTGTGTGTCTTAATTGTTCAGAATGAATGCTTAAAATTAATCTCACTCTATGGATATTTCAGTATCTCCATTCATGGAATAAAATTTTTATGATTCTCAGCCTCTCTGTTTAGAGCTAAGGCACAGCGTTATTCTTAAATCACTTGTCATGAGTTGCTGTCTTCTGTTGCACCACAATATTCTAAAGACAAATAACCATAGAAATATTTTCATATAAATCCTGCAAAAAAGTTATTTCATATTTATAAATTTGAATATGAATATTTATAACAGGATTTCCCTTAATTGTTGTATCTTTTTCGTAGCATTATATATATGCAGCGACTAGAAATATGATGCCAGTATGATAGTAGTATGATAGTGCTAAACCAGCTTGTAGTCCACTTGAATTATTTTAATGTAATGTCACTGAAATTCAGAATTTTACAGTAAATAGGTCAAAATACTTGTAGACACTGAATCTTTAATAGAAGGAGATCAACAACGGGAAGAATGAATTAAGTAAAAGTACTTGAGTATTAATGATGTTTAAATTGCAAACAAAACTATTATAAACAAATGAAGAAACAGTACTTATGCTATATATGGTGACAAATAAGTATTTTTTTCCACCAAGCATGTTGAATTTTTTTTATGAATTACTTCCCTCAAGTTAAGTTTTACTTAAATACCCAAATATGTGCAGGTCTGTGATAGCAACTGCATTGGATAGTGCTTGTACCAGGGTTTGTTGGTGATTTATTCAGTGTTTAAATACATGGTTTCATAAAGAATATTGTGGCTTTTCAAGCAAACGTAATTGTGGTTATTCAATCTAAAATGCCTAGAACCAAATAAATGAACCTCTTTCACTCCACCATAATAAAACTAAAAAAACGTTCTACAGCATGACATTGCTGGTGGTTGATCTAAGTCATAGAATTACTTAATTGTGAATCTGGACAAATTCTATTCATCTGGCCAGCGGTGGATCCCCAGATTGTTGATAATACAAATCTGCCATATTACAATTGTATGTATTACGCAGCTGCCATCTTTTTAGTAACATGGATGCATGCAATGATTTGCCCTGCTTACAAAATGTTTGCAAGCATATGTTGCAGAGGTGAGGATAAAGGGCACAGAGCTTATTATGTAATTACTATGCACGCAGAACTGCTGCTTGATTACAGGGGAAGTTATTATTCTGCCACGGCTGTTATGCCAGTGGGCTCATTTTGATGATGCATTCACTTAATGTATTAGCTTTAACCTTTGAAGATTTGATTTAAGTCCTGACTGTGCATCACAGGCCAAGACATATATATTCATTTCCATGTTCTGAGAAGGCATTTTTCCACATGATAAAGGCTTTATGCATGTATGCTTGATTAGCTGTTGTTGCTTTAGGATATGTGGCTACACATACTTTTGCAGATATGGGTTAACACATATGAATAATATAGACTCATTCAGCATTTTCCTGTTATATGGCTACTTATGGCTGTATTCTAAGTATAAAAATTCCGCTTTCATGAAACGATGTTATTGTTTTCTCCCTTTAAAGAATGATACAGTAGTAAATTTGGGCAGTCAATGGAAGCTTGCCAGCTGCCATACGGTGCTAATAACAGTAATGGTATGCTGTATTGTAAACACAAGACTTCAAGCAATTTATGCATGTATGCAGTTTGACCTTACGTTGCTGTCCAGATTTATAATCACCACATGAATTTATAGAAAGAATTATGAAGCGTTGAGTTTGTTATACATTGAGAAAATTTCAGGCACACCCTAGGTCTCAAATGTTCTAAGTCGTCCATCTGGAGCAAGAGATTAATACACCACCATGTGTTAAGAAAGGGTCATGACAAAGGTTGTATATTTTTAGGAGCCATTTTAAAGTCAAGATTAAGATCTGCTTAATTTAATGAAATTGGGGATTGATATTATCCAGCAAGCACTTGGGTTTTCTGTTGGTAGAGTTTGGGTTTTTTTGAGATGAAGGCAGAAAATGTGTCCTAAATATATGGCTGTATGCTCTGTATTCATGACATAGTGTGTTGTACAAGGAGTGCAACAACACTAATACAAGTATTAGTGGGAATAAAAGTTACATCATGGAATATATTGTGTAAGTTATGTGCTTAATCCATCAGTAAGTGTCAGAGGTTTTACCAAGTTACAGAGAAGATCTAGAGAGATGTGGAGCAGAATTACATATATCCACATAAACGTGAGAGTGGTGGTAGACTGTTGTACTCTGAACTTTAGTGGCATTTTCTATAGTACTGTTTACATTTGTCCAGTCTATATTACATTTTACTGTAAAATATGAATGAGTAGGAGAGTCAGTCTTAGTCTTTCAAGCAACACTAATTTGTCTAAATATCACCAGCTTCATTTTTAGTTTAAGCAACATAATTTACTGCGTCACTGAATTCAGTAAGTAATTGACCATATTACTTTCTTCAGTTACCACATTACCAGTTTTGGGCAGGGTAATGAATCTTTACTTACTGCCAAGTATTGCTTTCTGTGAAAGTATTGTTCTTGATGCTGTCGTGCTACACATGCACACTTACTGCCAGAGTTATCAGCCCTTCAGGACTTGGTTTTAGGACTCAGGAACCAGATAACCAAATGCAGCTGGGCCCCTGAAGGGAGGCTGCATCTCCTTTCCTAGGAAGTTTTAGCTACGTCCTGCTGTTTCATCATACCAGCAGCCAGCACCCCATTGCTCGCATCTAAATATCCAAACTGATTTATAATGTCTTTCTGGCTTTGTCTGCTGTCTTCAGTTGAAGCAAGTTCCTGTTAGGCCACAGCAGCTAGCATGATTTTGACTCACGCGATTTCTGTTCTTCAGTCTGTTGGTGATAACTGCTGCTGTATTTGGAAGGCTGAGTGCCTTGAGCTACACCTCAAAGCTCTGGTGATTGGCACAGTTTTGTCTTTTGGTTCATGAAGTTGAGGTGGGAGATGCTGGCAAAGGCAGCGAGTTGCCTCCTTTTGTGGTGGAGTAGGAGCTGAAAAGGAGGGATTGAAGATTACTTACCTTATAATTGTCACATCTCTCAATTCCTTCTTGAGGCACTGTCGTGTGACCTTGGACAAGTTTAGGTGATTATTAATTGCATAGTGGCGTACTCAGGACACTTTGAACAACTATCTAATGGATCATAGAGTGGAGCGCTGTGCCTTTTGCTTGGCAGTGACTCAGTTCTTCAGGCAGCTGGATTAGGACAGTCACGATTGATGTGGTATAAAAATCTCAATTTACTATTTGTAGTGAATTTACATGTATAAAATCTGCAAAATAAATCAGAGTTATTCTAAAAATGTTCTCCTCATCTTTGCTTCCGTAGTACCAGGATACGAATATGCAAGGTGTAGTGTACGAATTGAACAGCTACATAGAACAACGCCTGGATACAGGAGGAGATAACCAACTACTTCTGTATGAACTGAGCAGCATCATTAAAATAGGTAAGAAAGAGAGTAGATGTCTCTGAGTTGTTACTTACACAGCACATTTCTTATGTGGTTTAATTAATAAAGACAGGTATTGAGGGATAACAGTGTTTTCTTTGGATGTTGTCTCAGTATGAAATTACTTTGCCTTCTGTCCCTCAGCGAATCCCTGACTGCACTTGAGTGTATTTCATTTTTGAGTATCCAGTTGCAAAATCAGAGTCCCCTATTAAATGAGCCAAAGAATAGACTATTCTGGTCATGATGGTGTTGCAATGTCAACACTGAAAGTAAAAAAAAAAAAAAAAACACAAACCAAAAAAACAAACAAACAAAAAAACCTATCAGTAGTATCACTGCATACTTGAACTCCTTTTGAAAGAAAACTGAGATGCTACTGAAAGGGCAGAACTTTTGTGTGATCTCAAATTAAATTTAGTTGTTTAGATAGGAAAAAATGGTTATAATGTAAGTACCTTTTGTGGTAAGAAAACACTATACATGATCAAAAATTTAAAAATAAAAACAACAACAAAAAAAATCCTACTAACAGTAAAGTGTAATTTGGCATCTTTATAACCAGGGTGGATGTACTCAGACTTCAATAGGAAGTATCAGTAGCTTTGTCCAGTATAGATTTCAGTCAGCTCTTTGGAAAGGTTTTACAATCCCTGCTACTTCATCATTTTTTAATGATGACTAATAGTTCTGGTTTATATACACGTTTTTTTAAAAGGATCACTTCTGTTTACTGATTTTGTTTAAGTGTTTATTTGGATATCAGTGTCCAGCTCACAGCAAATCAGACTGTATTTTGTTAATACACAGCAAGTGAGAAACTATAGGAGGCAGGGTCTGTTAATCTTTTACAGTTATTTGTTTTCTTTTGTAAAGCAGATGAGATTATATGTTTAAAATTTCCTTTACAGTGCTCGTTTGCCTCATAACTCAATATGCTTACGTACTTACGTAAAGCTGAAGGATTTAAAATCTGAATGCAAATGCCATGAACTCTCCTTGGTGTTACACAGTTGACAATAAGCAAATAACTACACAGTGCAATTTTTTTCGTTTTGCTGAAGAAATGCACAAAGTCAATTGATTTGTTTGCACACAAGTATATTCACTCCCCTGAAATGTACTCAATGAATTATTGTTTTCATTCATAGAAAAAATGGGTATCAGATATGTACATTTACTGGTTAGAATGTTTATTAACTGTTAGGAAGACAGACAGACTTACAGTATTAATGTCTGTTGTGTAAAGTGAAGTAAAAAACGTTGCCTGCTGTATCCTCTTCTGATTTTGAGAGTTTTTATTTTAGCAATAAGTTGTGATGGTTGGTTGGCTTCAAACTTTTGGGAGTTTAAGGAATTTGACTTTACCCTGTTTCATACAGCAATCTGAATCTGACAGAAATCTGACAAGTATAAACTTTCTGGGTAGCGTCAGTGTTTTTAATATGGAGCAGGTGCAGAAAACAGGAAGTTTGTTTTGAAACATTTTTATGGCAATATTTACAACACTTTATTTTTGCTATTTTTCATCATTTTCTATCAAGGCAGGGACAAACATAGCTCACCATCTACGAATGGTATTTATTTTACTCAGAATTTATGATGTTATCTGGCTGATTATATTGTAAATACACATCCTTATGTTATTTCTATACTGTCATATGAATTAATTTGAATTTACAGACATTAGGCCTCAGAATAAGATGTATAAAGAGATGGTTTCTAATTTTCTAGAATCCTAGAATGTGGTAAATGACAATGGAGAAAACAAGAAATACCTCCTATCTCTAGCTTTGTAGAGTCTGGGAAGTGTCAAGGGACACAGCAGTAGACCTTCACTTTTAGAACTTTTGATGTTTGTCCTAAGTGGAAGTGAATCTGTGGTTTCACCCCAAAGATCTTGTGTCAGTTCAATTTCCCCCTGTGAGTACAATTATTTCTTTTTTTTTTTTTTTTTTTTTTATTGCTTTGGCAGCTACAAAAGCTGATGGATTTGCACTATATTTCCTGGGAGAATGCAATAATGTAAGTATACTGGATTAAGATGCTGATTTTCTGTACAGTTACATGTGCATTTTCCAGTTTGACAATGACATTTTGATTTTACTTTGCATGTCATTTAGCAGGAAATATTGCCTGAGTGCTGCATATTACCTTTATGTTATCTTTATTTCTGCAAAATAAAAGTTTGTTGAACATAGTGGTAATGAAAAAATGGTTCCTGCATTTAGATCCTTGGCCTTTTAATTTATTATTTATTTTTTTTTTCAAGATTTGGCAGTATTGCTGTTGTTTCTCTGACTGTAGCAACTTAACTTGTGATTTAGCCTCATTATTAATTGTCTTTATCAAACAGAAAACAACTTGAATTTACTCTCTGCATAGCCTATATTTTTCACCTAGTTATCCCTGTGATTATTTAAAAAAAATATTATCAGGTCTTCTTTTAACTGTCACCTGCAAATTAATAGTGAGCTAATGTAAATTTCAGATGTAGATTTTAATTAGCATAAAATAAATTTTACATTTAAAATTTATGAATGGAAGTAGCTTGTGATGTAATAATTGGAATAACAGTGAGTCCAATATTTGCTGTTCTGTTATTTGTCATTTAGAACACATTACATTTTTGTCCCAAATAATTTGTATAATTACCATTATACAAGGTTTTGTAGTTAATTCAAATGGCTACCAAGAAGGAAATGCAGTTTATACTGCAGTCAGTTCCATCAACTTAAAAATCACAATTTGTCAGAAATGTTATGTCTTTCATTGGTTTAAGAAACAAGTTAAATTCTTCTTACTGAAAAATGACTAGAGAGGAAAATATTTTTCTCTTTGTTTTTGTTTCCTTATGTACACAGCCAGTTTTAATAGTTTATTTTTGTATAGTCCATTTGCCAATTTCCTTTGCTCTTTGTGAAACAACTGAATTCAGAAAAGGGAAAGAATTACATTTTTTAAATAATTGAAACAGAAATTAAGTTGTACAAACCTACAGGTGACTTGAGCCTTGCCTGAGAATATTTTTTACTCACTCAAAAGGATAGTGTCTCATTTGAAAGATGTGGAAGAAGACCCGTATAAAAGTTTCCTAAAAGGAATGGAAATGGATTTTGCTTTTTTTGTCATTTAATAATTATTTCATATAGTAAAGATAACCCATTTTTATTATTCAGAAATTGGGTCTGCTCTGAATGCATTATGTAGAAGTATGTAAATAGCATATATTTTTTAATAACCCTTTCACTGAGGGATGTAATTTATGTAATGTGTTGTTCATCCTTCATGAATACAATCATTGGTTCTCATTAGTAGATGACAGCATCCACTGTCATGGGTGGGGGGTGATGCACATGGTCGTTGAAGAGCTTCCTCCTGCTGCCAAAGGCAGAAGCTTGCAGGAGGTGCAGCCATCCGTTCTGAATGCACAGTGCTGGCCAGCTACAGTGGCAGTAACTGCATGCCAGCTGAGCATGTTCATCGCTAAATGCCTTCTAAAAGATTACAGTAAAATTAACGTTACAGCTGAAGACCTAGAGAATTCCTGTGATGGTGAGGTTACTCCTATTAGTATGGCATAATACGGGGTTCCTCCCAGTCTTCTGATGCCTTGAGGGCATGGGCACTTTATGACCTTCTGGGATTTTTTTTTTTTGTTTTTGTTTCCTTTTTAGTTTTTTTGTTCTTTTCTTGTTTTTTTTTTTTTTTTTTTTTTTTTTTAAACAGCCTATTAGGCAATTTAATCTATTTGCTTCTCAGTATAACTCTTTCCTGAAAAAAGTTCCAACCACTAAAAACACACATTGACTTTATTAACCACTACTATGTAGCTGCATCTCCCAAAATGGAATGTTCTTCATGTAGTTATTATAGGGACTGACCCCAAGTCCTTTGAAGTTGGTGCAACATTTTCCATTCACATTAGTGGGCTTTGGGCCAGACTCATGTTTGTAGTCATGTAACTGAATGGTAATGCATTAGCCTACTTTTTCTAAGAAATTATTACTGAAAATTAATTTAAATATCTTGGTCTTCTGAATATTTAAGTTAAAGGATGTGTCCAAGTGAGATTAACCATTGTCCAGCAAATACCAGCCATTTATTTTTATTTGTGTTTATTAAATATCATTTTAAAATAGGAACAAATGATTCTTTATAGCATAATTGGCAGAAAGGAACTAATGCTTTATGGTGAAGTTTCAAAAATTATAAACCCCCATGTCATTAGCCTGGACAAGATAACTGCCAAACAGCTGTGGCCACATGTTGAAGAATGCCTTCTGGTTTTTAGTGGCTTAAAGTTTTTGGTGCTTGGTTTGTGACTTCAGTATCACAAATACAGCAAGATTATTCTTTCTTATCCTTTTTTTTTTTTTTTTTTTTTCCCCATCATTTGGCTTTTTGTTTCTTAGCTTAAGAAATATACATAAAACTGCTTGTATTTATCTGGTAAGCATCCTTGTGTTTCAGAACTAGACCTGAGGTAATAGTTATTTCCACCATGCTTTCAGAGAAATACTTTGTGCCTGAATACAGCTTTTCTGGAGTATGTGTCTTTTTGAGAATTAGGTGCTGGAGGGGATTGTGTAAAAATGGAAGAATCCTTTTAATAAGTAGATACCTACTTTCTCCTAAATGGTTTCGTAATGTTTAGTAATGTGAGTTCTGACTGTATTCTATAAGGGAACTTGGGATCAAAACTGAAGCAAAAGCATTAACTCAGTTTCAGCTCCTGCTGTAAGTATGTGTTGTGCCTGCTTAAAGAAATCAGAATTTGAGAATCTTGACATGAGTTAATCTCAGTTAAAGAACATTTTTGCAATATGAGATTTCCATAACTACCTTTAGCCTTAATTAAAAAGTAAGTTTCTAATTAGGATAGAAGATACCTTCCTTTTACAGAAATTATAGGTATTTGTGAAATGAAAAGCAGCAGATGATTACTCCATACTGTGAGCTGTTATTTTTTAATACTGAGAGAATTGCCTTATCATTGCTTTTTTTTTTTTTTTTCCCATGGGATACTAAGAATTCATTTTAAATCTTTCTTTTTTAAATATAGATGGCACTTCCCTTACATGAAAATTATATTAGAACTTGAAGAAAATTTGTTTAATGTGAAGAAAAACTAGATTAGCTTGTCCTTTTCTTTTTACAAAACATAGATGAAACACTGGCATTTAAAGGAGAACCTTGTTTTAGAAAAAATTTCTTTGGAGTATAACAGCACAAATGTGCGTTTGTTAAAATACCTGTCTATATATAAAGTTTCTTTATGGCCTTATTTTTTTTCTCTCTGTTGAAATTTACTGAACTATAACTTGACTTGTATTAGATTTGGATAACAGCATAAGGAAAAGGTAACTTCTGGATGACAGGTGAGATCAAATGCCTTCAGGATCTTTACTTGGGTGAATTTGCTTGAAATGGAAGATCCACACCAATTGCAGGTTACAGTGCATTTCTGTATTACTCAAAATTGGTGCTAGAATGAGTGTGGCCATTTCAGTTGTTTTAGCAACCTTCTGGTTGTTCAGATTGCCTGGGGGCACTAGCACTTGTAGCGCTTCTCTTCTGATAATATGATTCTGCTTTTCAACTGGTTGCCCCCAAAAGTACCACTCGCATGCCCAACTCCTTCCTTCCTTCCACATAAAGTTGCCCTGTGTATCAGAACCTGGTTTTGCATATGCTCTATTTAGAATCACAGAATCATTTAGGCTGGAAAAGATTAAGGTCATGAAGTCCACCCATTAACCCAGGACTGTCAAGTCCACCACTAAACCATGTCCCTAAGCACTGCATTTACGTGTTTATTAAACACCACCAGGGATGGTGATTCTGCCACTTCCCTGGGCAGCCTCTTCCAATGTTTGACCACCCTTTCAGTGAAAATATTTTTCCTAATATCCAATCTAAACCTCCCCTGGATAACTTGAGGCCATTTCATCTTGTCCTGTCTCCTGTTATCTGGGAAAAGAGACTGACCCCCACCTGCCAACAGGCTCCTTTCAGGTGGTTGTAGAGAGCGATAAGGTCCCCCCTGAGCCTCCTCCTCTCCAGGCTAAACATCCCCAGTTCCCTCAGCCGCCCCTCATCAGACTTGTGCTCCAGACTCTTCACCAGCTCCATCGCCCGTCTCTGGACACGCTCCAGCACCTCTACATCCCTCCTGAAGTGAGGGGCCCAAAGCTGACCGTAGAATTTGAGGTGTGGCTTCACCGATGCCCAGTACAGGGGGACAATCACTTCCCTTGTCCTGCTGGCCACACTGTTTCAGATACCAGCCAGGATGCTGTTGGCCTTCTTGGCCACCTGGGCACACTGCTGGCTCATGCTCAGCTGGCTGTCAACCAGCACCCTCAGATCCTTTCCCACCAGGCAGCTTTCCAGCTGCTCATCACCAAGCCTTTAGGGTTGTGTGGGGTTGGTGTGACCCAAGTGCAGGACCTGGCACTTGTCCTTCTTGAACCTCATACAATTGGCCTCGGCCCATCGGTCCAGCCTGTCCAGACCCCCCTGCAGAGCCCTCCTGCCCTCAGGCAGGTCAACACTCCCCCCAGCTTGGTGTTGTCTGCAAACTTACTGAGGGTGCGCTCGATCCCCTCATCCAGATTGTCGATAAAGACATTAAAGAGGACTGGCCCCAGTACTGAGCCCTGGGGAACACCACTTGTGTATAAGGTGGAATGCAGTGCAAAATACTCAGTTACTAGACAAAATGTAACTTCCTATTCAGGGTCAAGTGATCTGAACATACCTGTGCCCATACTGCCCCTGGTTCTTGAACTTTCTCCATATCTAGAAAATCATCTTTGTCCATGGGTTCATGCAGTTATGTAAATTAAATGATTTATTCTTGAGGTATGTAACATCCATTTTGCAAACACTATATGTCAGACATCAGAAACACTTCTAAATCAAACAGGAATGTTTCAAATGTCTCCAGCAAAGGACTTGACTTTATTTCAGTTTTGTGTTTTATTCCTTATGGTTATGAATATATACTTCATAATTCTTCTCTTATGACCTTAATTGAATAACTTCTTCACAGGTGACTTAAAGGATTTACTGAAATCCTCATATTGGATGGGGTGCATGTAAATCAATTGCCAAAGTTCCATGCTAGCTGGGTATGGATTTAAGCCTGTAAGCTGACATCTTTACAAGGCAATATTTCTAAAATACTGATCACAGCTACAGAGTTTCTTATTTATTATTACATTACCTGATTCTTCAGATCCACCTTGTATATAGTCCTTACTTGTGTCAGTAATTCACTTCATGATTACATTGTGATTCCTACGTAAAGATGTATGACCTCAGATTTAATAGGCATACACTTAAAGTAGCTTTTATTAGGTCTTGTGAGTGTTACTTAGTTCCTGAAACTGCAGATTGTGTTGACAGATCATCCTTACTTCAGGTAGAAGTTTCCAATAGATATGGTAAGAAATAATTACGTGACCTAACAAATTTGTGCACATATTCTGTGCCTCAAAGTGTATTTTATTAAGCTATTCTAGACTTTCTGGTCATGCAGAAATTGTTGCAGCTTGATGTGCAGTGCCATCTAGTGAATTTGTGGGGTGGGTGATTTGAATTATTAAACAAGATAAAAACATCTACTGTTTGCTAACTGCCTCAGGTTTTTGTGCCAGGCTAAGGCACATTATTTTGAATGTGTAGACAGCTTCTCTGAAATTTGAGTCTTTTAAATATGTTTCCAGGTGAAACCCTTCTAGCTACAAGTCAATTTAGAAAATTTTAGTCTCTATCCTTGAATCAATTCTAACATGTACTCTTTTTCTATATAAGGTAGAGGAAATATGTTGTTTTCTTATGTGCCAGTGAATAGTGATACTCAGCACAGAGGGAAAGATATGGAGGAGTAACGGTGTGTGAGTTTAACTTTGAGTCAATAAATTATCAAACTGAAAAAAAATGGATAAATAAATGTTGATATATTTTAGTGAAATGGACTTGTGGAATATGGTCATGATGAAAGTACTGTAGGTAGTAGAATGCAAAACTGGTTAGAAAACTACAGAGACTAGTTGTTTGTGGTTCACTGTCAGAATGGGAGGGCATTTTGCATAAATCCTCAAGGATTGATCCTGGATCTGGTTTTGCTCAGTGTATTCATTAATGCATTGGGTGAAGGAAGAATATAGGCTTATTAAACGTGCATATGACAGGATATTGGGAAGGACTGCAGATGTGTTTGTAGAGAAGGGTTAGAAGTCAAAATGATCTTGGGAAAATGGTCTGAAGAAACTGGCTGGTGATTCAGTGAGGACAAGTGCTGGTGTCTCCATAGATTGCCTCTCTCTGTGTAGGGCAGCTGATGACTTTGAGAAAGATTCTGCAGAGAATTTGAAAGTAAACTTGAATCAGCAATATCATTGCTGTAGCATAAAACCCCCCAAAAACCCACCACCACCACCAACAAAACCAAACCAAAACAAAAAAACCCCAAAACCCAAACCCAACCCACCATTGTACGTAGCAAAAGCAGAAATCTAGCCTTCATGTAAAGTAATTTTCCCATTCCTCTGTCCACTGCTAAGGTCTCAGGTGGAGTAATGTCTGGTTTAAGCACTGAACTTTTAAATAAGGATTGGAAGAGCTGAAGTGAGGCCAGGAGAGAGCAGGGAGAATGGTCAGGAAACAAAAGAAACTGGTATTGCTTGTTCTAAAGAAAAGAAAGTTGAGGGATGAAGACATGCCTGGATAAGGCAGAGAGGTAGGGAATCTCTCTTCTCCATACCTGTGTGTTGCTTTTCAAAGTTCAGGGATCCTCATTCTTGGAGGTGGTTGGGTACTGTCTGGACAAACGTATTTCAGAAAAATGTTTAGCTGACCATGCCTTAAAACAGAAGGGATGGAAGAGAGGTATGTCAGCTTAGTTTTCCGTGTCAATAAACTGGTATAACTCTTGTGGTTTTTTTTCAGTTCTGTAAATCAGCTGGAAAGTTTCCAGGAACACAGCACAGTTAGAAATTGATACCATTTAGAAGGATGAAATCATTAAAAAAACCCTCCAAAACTACTAGCTGTTTTACAGTTTATAAGTGCATCATCTTCACTTCACAAGTATGCAACATTTGTATGTACAATGTAGTTTAAAAATGCAAATCTCCTGTCATGTACACTGTCAGTTATCAAAAAAGAAATAATAAGTTTCTAGTTTGTGGTTTGTTTATTTTTCTTCTTTTATTTATTTATTTATTTATTTTAATCCCTATATGTTTCAGGTAGTAGGATGCCTGCACTTGTGTTTAAACCCAGGACATAAAATTGCAAAGAGCTGTAGACAATTAGCATGGTAGTATTGGCCTATTGCTTCAACTTAGCCACTTCAGAAATCCAGTATTTTGCCTATGGATACTTTCCAAACCAGTTCTATGTCTTTGGTTTTCTTGGTCACCCTTGCTTATTGTGCTGAGTTTTATTCCTGCAAAAAACTGTTCTTAGGACACAGCCTTTATACCTGTCTGCAAATAATTTTATCATTAGGCTGTGTGGTCTGACATATAGGTTGTTACATCCTTTACTGAGAGCAAAAATCTATTGTTACTGAACAGAAAAGGGCGTGAGCAGGAAAAAACATTAAGCTCACTTAATATCAACTTGCATAATTCCCATTTCTCTTTAATCTTTTTTTTACTAAGCATCAAGTTGTATAGCAATGCTTTAGTATTAAGGCTTTCAGTTAATGACTGTGGAATATTAAATGATTTTCCATTAAGCATTTTTAGGGCTAGTTTTGGCAGCAAAATTCACTGTGGAAGAAACTATATCAGGATCCAGTTGCCTTTACCACCAGAATGGTTTGTCAGCAGTATGCTTGTCACGTGTGTACTTTAATCCTCATTCTAATCATTAAACCTGATTATTCTTATCCAGATCTCTTTTCTGCAAAGAAATTTTAGAAAAAGCAGTTTATGATTGCATATTGGTATTTGCTCTAGTTATAGGGGGTATTATAAAAAAAAGAAGAAGCAAACAGTTTGAAATGGCAAGCCGTACATGTTTTCAGTTCAAATCCAGCCCTGGCAAATTTTATATAGTTAGTTGAATGGTTTCTAGCCAAATCTAGCCTAGTGGGTTGAGATTTGGTGTTGTGCCAGATTCCCATGGGTAATGTACCAACTGCCACTAGAAAAATAGCATCAATTACACCTGTAGTTGACCTTTCCAGCATTAGAACCAAAGCCTGAAAGCACGTGGAAACTATAGGTCCTTTCTTATCACTGTAAGAATATCTGTCAGGAGGTGCTGATGGTATTGTGTTACAAGACCTCAGCTGCTATTCCTAATATTTTCTTTTATTGGGATTTTAATCTGCTTCCTCTGTTAAGCATTAGATTTTCACTAGAAAGACCAACTGTGGGGCCAAGTTACGACAGCATGACAAGATGAGCATGAGTAATTCTTCACGTGCGTGCTCTTAGTTGTTATAAAAGAGGAATAATGAGAGTTTTTTCAGCCACCATAAAAGAAGTTCAAGATAAATTACTCAGTAATTTCAACAGACTGTGTGCATGGCACCAAGAAAAGAGCACCAAACCCCATGGTATTACGTTTTATTGGTTACATACTAATTTTGTTATGTATCTGAAAGCCAAGTTTGTGTGTTCAGCTGTGAATTGAGAATACTGTAACGTTAATATCCCTCAAGAACTGATTACAGTGTACATCATTCTGCATTCCTGTGGACTGGAAGACTTGTTAATATATTAGCATTTTCAGAAGACTTTAAAGATTACCATATCTGTACTGTAATATAGATATACCTACACCTAAAGTACCTATGAAATATGGAATGATGAATTTTCTTACATTTGTCTGTGTTTACCAGTGGTTGAACGTTTGTTATGGTTGTCATTTGTTTTGGACTTTCTATTTTATTTCAGTTTGGTTTTTTAAAGCACCTCTTGCTCTCTGTGGTCGAGATAAAGCCATTAGTGGATTCAAAGCCACACTATGTTAGCGTCAGCCACAGTAAATAGAGGTGGTGGGTTTCTTTGGTTGGAGACTTTATCATAGTGAATCAAGAGATTAAACTAGGAGGGAAGGAATAATTCTGAAGATTTGGGGCCCAGCTGGAACAATCTGTCATGACACAGAAGGCAGGAAAGGCAGCACCTTGTGTGTTCTGAGGTTCCAACAAGGTATAGGAAGTTTCTGGTGTCAGACTTCAGTGTTGCCCTGCCTAACTACATATAAAGAAAGAAGTCCATCACCACATGGAACTTGTTGGTAATAGGGTAGTTGAGCTTGATGTAGGTAAGGAGATTCTGTCTGGCGGGAAGGAGGGGAAACAGATCAAAATAGGGAACTGCAGGATGCCATGGGCTGCTCGGTGCCAGAATGCATGAACCTGAAGCCTTGTGAAGGATTTGCTTTCCAAGCCAATGTTTGCTCTTTTGGTAGTTTATCAAACCAAGTGACTCTCCCATCTTGGTTGTCTTCTCCCTTGTCGGCAATAGAGATATCTAACTCTCAGTCTACACCGGATGTTGTGTATTACTTGACTTTTGCCAGGAGACAGACAGTGACATCGCAGTGTTGGTAAAGAGCTATTCATGTTTGTTTCTGATACTGACTTACATTCTCAGTGCCAATGGTTGTAGCACCGAAAGATACTGTGAGCAGTGCGCAGGCATCGTGCTGTGTCTTCAACCTTTTCATTTTACTGCGTTGTGAGTTGTCAGTATAGTATTTGGTAAATTATGAGAGTTTGTGTTCTCATATTTCCTTTTTTGTTGACTATATAGTTTTAAATTGTGGTTGAAAATCCACTGGTTCCTAATTTTGATTACTAATCACTGTTCAGTGTCATTACCAAAAATCCTAACTGTTAGTCAGTTTTTGAAGTAAAATATTCAAACCCACTAAAGAAATGCAAGTAATTTGAAAGGGCCCAATCTATTCATTTCTTCATTTACTTGTAAAGCTGTGTACAATGTATCTGATGTCTGCATGGGAACATTTATAACTACTCTTTGAGCTGATGAAAGATCGTTTGAATGTGCATTTGCAAATTATAAGAATGCTGAAGTTATTCATGTTTAGAAGAGAGTAGGTGACTCCCAGATTGTATTATTGCTACAGTACCTTTTATTTTATAAGTATTTTCTTAAGCAAAAGGAGAAACAGGAAATGTGAGCTGGATAGGTGGTGTGAGAAACCTAGTGGGTTTGGACAGTGGTAATGAAAGAGATTCCCTTAAAGCTGTGTCTGTGGGATGCCTCAGGGATTACATCAGTAACATGCCGTAGTAGAGCAGAGCACAGCTTTTTTGTTTCTACTGCATTTTGTTCGGTTGACATTGCCATTGGTGGCTTCTAGGATTCAAAAGCTTTGCTAACAAAACCCCAACTAAACTCGAGAAATTTCCCTAACCTTAATTGGCGATAAGTGTTTAAACTCACTCGGATTTAAATTGATCATACATGGAATGTATCATCAGGCATGGAACTTTATTAGGTGTATGTATAAAGTCAATGTGGAACTGTAGAAGCTTAAGGACTAATCGAAGTTTATGTATGGTTATGAGAAAATTTTCTTTTCAATAGTGCTGCACAGTCAAGGTAAGATTGTCATGTGGCCTTGGAGATCAAGGGTTGTTGTTTGAGGTCTAGGCGGAGGTCTGTCCTTGCACAGTCACACTTTTCTACCTGTACAGAGTCAGGAGGAATAGTGGCAAATTTGGAACCTACTGGGTAGTTTGAAGAGATTTTTGATCACTGACCCCTTAGCAGTGGGGTCTGTAGTTTCCCACAAGAAGCAGAATAGGATTGCTTCAGCAAAACTCTTTTTTTATCACTGGAAGTAAGGTCCAGGAGGTTTTTGTAATATAGGGATGGTTATTCATAATAGTACTTCATGGTGGTAGCAACAGGGGTTTACCAGTCAAACTGATAACACAAGGACACAGCAAAGACTGTGCTGGCAAAAACAACAGGAAAGACTTCTGGCAGCAACACTGTGTAGTGTCAACACAGGGTTTTGGCCACTGAAGATCCAGTCAAGGCCTTTTCTGGAGGAAAATATGTATGTGTGGAAGGAGTTCTTAGTTTTCTGCTGAAAGTAGCCATTTGATTTTATCTTTTTTTCTTGAATTTTGTTTTGAGAAGCTGTTTCTGAGAAGAGAAAAATTGTGCATTGTTTTATATTTAGTTATGGGCATGACTCAGGAAATCAGTGTGGAAAAGCACATTTTATACACATAATTTAAATAACACAGTTACTTTGGTAAGCATTACACATTGCTATCTTGGCATAAAGAACCAAATATGTCTTAAGAATAAGTAAGAAGAATGGTGTGAATACATGCGTTAATCTTTGGAGAGATCAACTTTGGTCTCCAGTGTCCTGTTAATTTAATTTGACTCATTCCACTATTTAGACTGCATAATTCAGACTGTAAACATTGTGTTTAATCTCCTACATTTTGTAACACTCTGCAATATGAGCCACTTTTTCAGTATTGAACACATTATATTTTTAGTGTTCCTACTATAAAAGTACTTTTTAATAGGAAGTCTTTTTCTTCTAAGCATATAGTATAGCAGGTCAAATATTTGTGAAGATAACATATTTCACTATTTCTATGCCCTTAATATCATAACCCTTTTACTAGCTTCTTTGATTTTTTAAAAAAAATACTTTGTCAGAACACTGATTTAAATAAATAGTGGACTGTGGTTTCTTCAGTTTCATTAGAATAATGTACTTTTTTTCAGGTCTTGGGGTGCTTTTCTTGGATATGTTATGTAAAATATTCTTTTTCATACTATTTAAGTGCATGTAAAAACATGAAACTGAAGCTTATGAAGGCAAGTAACTGCGAAACTAAGTTTTCATTTAAGAGTTATAGGTATCTTTATTAGATTATAAGAAAGTAAGAATAAATGATGCTTTTTATTCTGTAAATTGAGCAGGTTGGTTCTGACAGATTCAATGTACTGATTTAATGAGTTTTCTTATATGGCTTTTTTTTGTGTGTTGCTTTCTTTTTTGTAGCGCATTCTTGTAATCCATATGGAAAATAAGCATTCTGACTTTCCCAGTGTCTTTCACTGCTAAAGGCCATGCTTTAAAGAAGCTGTAAATGGGTTTGAAGAATAAGCTTAAGTTTTGGGATCGGAATAAACAGAAAATGTCAGGTTTTTATGCACGTGTACCACAGTGCAAGACATCAAAACGGAGTAAATACCGTGAATGTTCAGCAGAGCTACCATGGAAGAAGTATCTTTCTTTCCAACTACATGAGATAAAGGAAATAAATATGCCAAAATGACTTGTCAGAGCTGAAAGACTATATGGCAGCCCTGTTTTCTCTTTCAAGGTAGTTTAATTCTTATCTGTATCACAATATTAACAAATTAATAACTGGATGGAAAACTCTCTTCCTTGACATGCTGAACTTTTTGAGACTGCATGACTTTCTGCTTAAGAAGAAGACAAATACTCAGTTACTGGTTTTGTCATAAACTTGAGTGTTTTTCTTTTGATCTCATTAAATGCCCTAACCATTGGACTACTGATTCTTCTTAGATAGACTTCACTGTACAGACTTCACACTTGCTTTGGCTATGAATTCTGTACTTTTCCTTGAACTTTTTTTTCCTCATCATGAAGTCCAACTTTCTTCTTCCAAATTGTTGTTAATCCATTACAGCTAAGGTACCTTCATTGCTGCAGGAATACCTACATATGGTGTGTTATATTGCATCTCCTTAGGTTCTGAACATTTCAGTGTGTTTTTTTTTTCAGTTATTTAGGAGGTTTTGTAATGTGCCTTGCATGTTTGCAGAACAAAGGAATGATAATTATGGGAGGGTGCATCTCATACCGTCACTTCATTTTCAACAGCTGAGAATAGATGCTGAATTTTCACATGCAAATTGTGTCTTTAATATTATGTGCTAGAAAACAGGCCCTGTTTAGTAATTTACCCTATCTCATGTGGTCCAAATCGGTAACTATCAATCTCTGAAATCTGTCTCCTTTCTTTCACACCTGAGTTTTCTCTGCCTTGTGATCCATTTGGCTGATTCTAGCTCTAAGCCATAGTGCAAAGTTTGTACTTAAATGGTAATTGGAGTAATACAAATTTTTTTATGGTAGTTTCCATCTATAAAGTGAGGACAGTGTCACTACCCGACTTACAGGAGAGTTGTAATAATGCATAGTTACAGATTGTGAGGTGCTTGGGTGCTATAGTGGTACTGACCTCATGGGTCTAGGAGAGCAAATAAGAGAACTGCCATTGATTTCATAGTGCCTAGATTTCACTTAATCTTTTTAATGAATCAGACACATAGATTTTGTTTGTTTGTTTTAGATTTTCTGGTGTGTGTTTTTCTGCAGGAAATTAAGTATGCATTTAATGGTGTAATATTTAAATATTAACAATTCCATTGCAAAGCTCCATGCTTATTGCTAAGCCTAAGCTGAAATCTTATTTGAACAAACTAGAAGCTCTTTGTTCAGTCTTTCAAGGCAATGCTGCATTCTAGCTACTGGAATCTGGAATTCCTGTGCACCTGTTTCTGTCTATTGTGCTGTTACAGAAACCGTTGTGAATGATAAACATAGGAGACAGATTAGATGTAATTAATATTAATCAACATAACCATTATTATTGCAGAAACTTGGACAAATTAACCCTCATAGCAGCCCTAATGAAAGCAAAATCTGATAGTAAAATTAATCAGTACAAAGGAGTGGCACAATATGTGGCCATTCTTACCAGGAATGTTAGTAATACATTGTGTGGTGGCACTATCATCTATCTGTGATATTATATATGTAATTAATAGTAATAAAATATAGTAATCATAATAATAATAATAATAATAATATAAAAATCTTCTAAAAATCTGTTTTCCTAGCAAGGATCTTTGCTTAAAATTATTCATCTTAATTCATATGCTTTAAGTTCCTAATTTAAAATCATATAGCTATTTAGCAGTAGAGTGAGTTACTACAAGAGCTCTCTCTGTGTACTCCTGGTCTTACAAATTTATCAGCGAAATAAATTGGATCATTGATTACAGGAAGTAAGAAAACACAATTTGTCAATAGAAGGTGAGTCTTTCAGGTCCTTTAGTTGTGCTAATATGAAGAATGTATAAGGAGGGATGGGTCAAGAAAGTTAGGACATTAAACTGAAGTCTTGGAAATACAGATTTGATCCCTGCTATTCTAACACTTTGTGTAACCTTTGCCATGTCATTTACTCTTCATGTGCCTAAATTCTCGTTGTGTTTAGAGGGTAATAGCTCTGCTATGCTGAACACGGTGTGACAGTTATAAATGCTTTAAAATTTTGAGTCCTTGGGATCCTGTAGCATTAGGAGACACATAAACTAAGGGATGTGATGAGATGAAGGTAGAAAAATGAAATAGAAAATGAAACATTTTGCTTGTAAAATGAACTGTTCCTGCCGATTTCATTGGAGACAGGTTGGGGTTTTCTTGTGTTTTTATGACTTTAAAATCTGTTGTCACCAACAGACTGCTACTTTGCAGGTTGTCTGAGGGGAAGAATAAAAAATTTGAAGTGACAGGGCATTGTTTTCCAGCACTCTACTGTTCCATAAAAGTTTTATTTTTCAAGCAAAAATGAATGAGATTTTAAATTTGAAGAGTTTTGGCATACAGAAGGGTTTGTAGGTTCGACCTTTATATGTGTGTTTAATTTTGGTTTTGTAAAATAATATTTGTAATCACATTCTTTCTGGTGGTGTTAACTTGTCTTTTTGTTATATAACAATTATCAGATGTTTCTGGATGAGTTTCATGATCTAAATGTCACCATACCTGATGTTTCAACAAATAAGAGAGTTTTAGGTAGGCAGCAAGTAAGATAATGTTTCTTCTAGTGTAGGGTATGAATGCTGTCACTTGGATTTCAGGAAATAGTGTTGGGAAAAATTTGAAATTACCCTTCCTTGGGGTGAGATAAACAAGACATTTAAAGATTATCTCTACTTTTTGAGTATTATCTATTGAAATAAATAAGTGCATCCTAGAAAAAAATATCTTTCTCTTATAAGGTAATATTTTCATCTGCGAGTCTTATGTTCAAAATAAACGCAATCCAACTGTGATATAAGCAATGAGTGGCTTCAGCAGAAGAGTTATCCACTGCCTGAAGGGTGACTTTAGACTAGGATTTACTAAGATTTCAAACCAGTTAAGTGGAGTTTATCCAACTACTGTTCATTGTCAAAAGCTGTGTTTTTCTACATTATCTACTTAATCCTTTACACTACATAGGTAGCACAGTAACTCTGCAAAAGTAACCATGCTTTCTAATTGGATTTTTTTTCTTTTTTTTTTTTCTTTTTTTTTTTCTCTCTCCTTCTGACCAGAGTCTGTGTGTATTTACACCACCAGGAGCTAAAGAAGGACAACCACGGCTCATTCCTGCAGGGCCCATTGCACATGGCACTACAGTATCTGCTTATGTAGCCAGATCCAGAAAAACGTTGTTAGTAGAAGATATTTTGGGGGTAAAAAGCTTTCCTTTTTTAATGAGATGATTACAGCATGTTCCTAGAATGACTGTTTTGATTCTGAAATGTTTATTGAGATGGATCTGTAATGATAGAATTTACATCTGTCTTGCTACCAAGAGAATAAATTTGAATTTGGATTAGCTTGATGGAATCATTTCAGAACATCTCTTTTATTCTTAACTTTAAAGATCTTTTTTTTCTTTTAACATTTTTTTCATTGTCAGATAAGGGAAGTAATGGTACCATAGTCACTTAGAGATTAAAAAAAAAATAAAAAATCAGTCAAAACTGCTGTCCTTCTGGTCTCGAAATACAACTTCTGCATAGTCAATCAAAGTTTGATTTAATTATAATGCAGGGTGCACACTGACAAGAATGTCAACCAGAATTCTGTTTATTAGACAGGTTTTTGATCTCTGCTTACACCAACACAAAGCTGGAATTCTTATACTATAATAGTAGACCTACATGAAAGGCACACTAATGTAACAGATATCAAAATTCAGGCCTTTTTCCATGAAAGGTTTCAGAAAATCCTAAAGTCATATTCTGATAATTCTTGGCACTCTGCACATCTGTCTTTTTTACTTTTTTGAAAAACTTCATCCTCTAGTCACACCTATGCAATTGTATGAAGCTGTTATTTAAACTGTACTTTATGAGAGGGTTTTATGCCCAACTGGTTATGAGAACATCAAGGAAATTTAAATTCTCTTCTCTCTTCAGTGTTTTCTATCCTTTTGAGGTCTGTCCAGAATAACAATCTTTGGATACTGTGGCCAAAATTGGATATTGCTGTCTCTATTTTAAAAATATTTGTTAAAAAATGTATGACCTTTATTGAGCAAACCCGGGCTGTAAACAAAATACCAAATGCCTAATGTGAGTACACTTAAACAGAACCACAAAAACAAAAGGCAGAAGCTGCTTTCCCTGTAGTAACAATAAATGCTTTCTATGCACCCTGGACTATAAGATTTTATACATTAGGTTTTTTTCAGACACATGTAGGGCTTAATTTGTTACTGGTGATTTCCAATTAATATAATGATATCCTTTAATGCTTGTTATATGTTGTATGTATATATATATGTTGTATGTATTTGATGATGTATTGTGATTTACATTCACAATAAATTCGGG
Organism: Falco peregrinus; assembly: GCF_023634155.1. NCBI lineage: Eukaryota > Metazoa > Chordata > Aves > Falconiformes > Falconidae > Falco > Falco peregrinus. Next base: position 52,123,027 of record NC_073727.1, on the reverse strand, counting down.
AGGTGGGGGGAGTGGGGAGGAGTTTTGAACTTTGTTTGTTGGTTTACAGTATCAGTGGATTATTGGCTGAGCAGGGAGATTCATTTTGGTGACATGATTTGCATTTGTGTGATTTTAGGAGCATCACAACAGTGAAAGGGAAGCACTTGCAGATAGATTTTCCAGCCATTTTTTTTTGGGGGGGAGGACAGAATTAAAAAGTGAAAGCAGGAGGCTCCTGGGTTTTTTTGCTCCTGAAGCAAAGTGTTCCCCACTCATTCTTGTTTGTCATTTGTTCCTAGCCTTTCACATTGATTGTCATCTTAGTAAATAGGTAGAGATTACTGGATGTTTTCTTTGAGAAAGGAGCGATTTTGATCAGCCTTGAAGGAGATTCTGTTTTTCCTAAGCACAGCCTGCAGGGAACATCTGGTACAAATCAAGTACTGAAGGGCCAATGTGCAAAGAAGTGGGTCTCAAATACTTTGCATCTGCTATTTACTGCCTTATCAATTGCAATATCCAGGTGGTTTCTCAGGTCTTTGTGGATTTTCCTACATGGGGAACCAAAGCTATAAAGCCTTGGACATTCCCTATGTAGATTAAAAGTTACGCATTTGGACCTTTTATTAGCAGCTGGTAGGTTAATTTTAACTTTTATTCCTATAACTTCTGCACTGGTTTATTCAGGATGTATAAGCAAGGGAAGGAGGAAGATTCTTACTCTCATGCATACGTTTTTGGAAACACAATTTTCTCCTCAGGAGTTGGTTGAGGATTATAACTCAGTATAACCTAAAGCCTTAGCCTCAGGTTTTGATTTTTGTTCCCTTGCAAGTGCTGCTGTCTGCTTCGTAGCACTGAAATCTGAGCAGTCCACTTGATGATTACAAATGCTTTCTCGTTTTGTTTTGGGTTTTTTTTGTGTGTGGTTTTTTTTTTGGGGGGGGGGGGGTGTGTGTGGGGGCGTGGGCGTGGGAGGAGCCGGGGGTTAGTGTTGTTTGTCCAGGTTTTTACTTAATCTGGACCGGTATTAGCAATGAAGTGACGGTTTTGCTGCCTGTGACATTATAGAAAATGTATTATAAAAACAGACCTAAAGCTGGGTCTAATATCACAGCTAGTCCAGACTTTACATCAGTAACCTTATTAATACATGTGAAGTAATGCTGAGACTTTTTTTGTTGCATTGTTTTAGTAGACGTCTTAATACTGTGTGTAAATTATGCTGAGAGATATGAGTTTTAGTGAATTTTATCATTTTCCTGCAGATCTGATGAGCCAGGAGAGGGACGAAAATGTCAGTGTATCTTTCACATTAATGTTATGATATTTACATTTTATCAGATTATGTTTACATTTTCTAGGATGAGCGATTTCCCAAAGGTACTGGTCTGGAATCAGGGACTCGTATCCAATCTGTTCTGTGTTTGCCAATTGTCACTGCAATTGGTGATCTAATTGGTATCCTGGAGCTTTACCGTCACTGGGGCAAAGAAGCCTTCCACCTTAGTCATCAAGAGGTGAGTGAGCTCATGCCCAGCCTTTGCCCGCTTCCCCACAATGGCCAGAACTCCAGCTCTCCCCAACTTTCTTCTCTTGCTCTTGTCATGTGTATTTTACCATTTTCATAGTTTATTTTTCCTCATCAGCAAATGTTACTTATTGAAAAAAGCAGGCAGTGATGTGCATTTCAGTCACAGGAGGTAAAATTTACATATACAAGTACAGGGACACATCAAGAATCTCACCTTGTGTTCTTTTGTGGAAAAACAAGTTGAAGATTTCTTGATTATAAGCTCAGTATGGAGTTGTTAGTGAGCTTAATGCAGAGCATTTGAATGAAATGTAAGTGTAAATCAAATGTCAAACAGTATACTGTTGTTACAACGTTGCAACATGATATTTTACAGTAGGGTTCTTCTCTTGCCATGGCAAGTCTCAATGCTAGGTCTCACAGGAGTGGAAAGTGATTTTATTGTAAAACTGAAGTGAAGCAAAAGAGATTTCATATATTTGCATTCACATTCTTATGGTGCACATGCTCTCAGACACCAAGATGTATGTGTCCAGGTGGTATTTCCAAGAGTTGTGGACAAAGATGTGTGTATCCAGGTAGTCTTTCCAGGATGCTTTGCAATGGGAGGACAGAGGATGAGGGCTGGTGAGTCCTTATGTCTCCCAGTTTCTTCCTAGGTTGACAACCATCTGTTAGTTTTGAGTCAGCCTTTTCTTTAGCCTTTAGAAGCTGATGTCTTGTCTATCTAGCCTGTTCCATCTCTGTGAGTCATCAAGTTTTACTCACGGTCCTTTCTCTCCTGACCTAGTTGTCCTTGGAAACTGTGCGTAGCTGTGCTGCTGCCTGGATGACCTGCTAATCTAGGTGCCATTCGTAATGCTCTCTTCTGCTTTTTCTTTCCTTCTGATGCTTCCCCATCCAGATATTCCCATTCATAACTGTCTTACGATTTCCATGACTGATCTCTACACTGTATGATTTACTGTATTTATATAAGGTCCGTGTAGCTACATTGTCTATACAAGTCCATTTGTCAACCCAAAATTATGAGTTGTTAGCCAAGTGCAAACAAATTTGAAAATGGAGCAAATATGTCAAAGGCTTTTGCTGTATTAAAGGTGCTAGAAGTGCACCTGCATGTCTAGGTGAGGATCCTTGTTATGTCCCATCTACACACTAAGATGGTTCTCACATGAAGATGTGCCATTCATTTCTCTCAGTACCTTTCCCCAGGGAAGGGAGCCTGGACACAGAGGTTAGGACAAAATGGGGTGAGTTCTAGTCAGGTCTGTTGTCTTGATAGCAGTACAAGAAACACCATGGAGCAATTTAACTGTACTGAACAGGAATTATTCTCGTGAAATGAACAGAAAATGTGCAGACAAGAGATATTAAAGCTAGCTGTGCCAAGGAAGGAAAAACCAGCGATATTTGTCAATTGTATATTCTATTTGTCAGTAACCTAAGTAGCCTAGCATACATGGGATGCTCATATACATATATATTAGTTGGGCAGTCAGTGTCACTTCAGCCTCAGTGTCACACCTGGTATTTTTTCATTGGTAAGTAGAGGTTGTGGTGGGGGACCGGATTAATATGGCAGTGCCAGTGTCCCTGCTCACAGATCAAAGAACAGGCATTCAAGAAACCCCCAGACTTTATTAATTCTGCTGCTTACACACAATGTATTTACTTTTAAAAATTGTGCTTATTACGTTAATCAGTCTGCAACTCAGGTAGGTCTTAGACATGCATTGTTCTGTGCAAACATGAATATTTTTGTTATATGAAATACATTCTGTAACTGAAGTTCATGAATGTTCTACTTGGAAAAGATTAACTGCTAAATAAAAGTATTTTATCAGTAAACTAAAAATGTTTTAAGGTAACTTTCTGGGTGTTCTAAAGCAGTCTTTTAATTTTCAGGTTTCAGAAAGCCTTTGGATACCATTAGCAGTTTTTATAAAATGTGTAAAGTGTGTTCTGCTTAAAAAATGTATATATAACCTTAGGAGGGTATGCAGCGGCAGACCTTTTGTACTTCTGTCCTCTGTTCCTATAAAGCTCCTGTGTGTCAAGGACAGGAGATTATGCATGGTAGCACATCTTAGTTAACTGCAGTTTAAGAGACAGTTGTTCGAAATGTTGCCTGGAAACTGTCATACTTGAAATATTAGTCTTGAGCTGAGGGATCAGGTCTGGTTCTTCTGCCACCAACCAAAATGGTAGTGAAAGGAACTGCCTGTTTACAGCTGGAAATAGCTGTGGCTGAAGAGATACAGCCCCGCGAAGATGTAATGGGGTATCTTATTTCTATGGCAGATGTCTTTCAATAATGTACATAATGTAATTTTTAAAGCCCTCGGCTTATGGGATTTTTGTTTTGATGTACTTCTGAGCTGATGGGTTCCCAATACTGCTTCTGAAGAGCATTGACAAGCATTTTGTTGGTACTGATTTTGGTGACTGAACGTACCTTACTAAAATTGCAACGCTTGCAAGTATACCGAGACTTACACAAAATAACTGTCTTCCCACAAATCGTTACTGCCTGCCTGTCTAAAACAGCTGTCGGTTACTTGGCAGCTGGATAGAGAAAACAAACACGTAACTGATGTGCAGTTTTCAAGGTTTCCTCAGAGTTAATTACTACTTTTTAATTTCAGGTTGCAACAGCAAATCTTGCATGGGCTTCAGTAGCAATACATCAAGTACAAGTAAGTGTGGGTGGTTTTTCATTTTCATTGTGTAGCCATTCTGCCAGAAATTGATTAGTAGGAACATGGGTTATGATCAAATTTAAGTGGAGGTCATTACTAAAACATTGATTCAAACTCCTTCTCTGCAACTGAGAAAAACACGCTAACATTTTTGGTGTTCATGGAGCTAGTTTTCCTCACTTGCAACCATGGATGAAATAAATTAAACAGTATTTTTACTAAGGGAAAAAACCTTTAACAAAGTAGATAATTGTTAAACCAGAATTATGGCAACTTGGCAGTTTTTTTTTTCTTGTAAGAAGGCACCTGCTAGACCAACTGGTTGGTTTCCTCCTGCTTTTGGTATTCATTTTGAGATTATTAGGTGTTGCTGCCTAAGCCTACTTTAAACTGCACTTGCTAGCTGCTTCGTGGTCCTGTAACTACTCCCACTAAGGATGCTTCGTGCTGTCCCTTGTTGAGTGCCAAATGAAGCTCCACACAGTGCACGCTGCTCTAGCAAACCCCAGCAGCTTTGCTAATAGGTTTTATTACTTCAGTTAATAGAAGGTGGTAATGCTGTAATGAAACATTCCATCAACTCACAGAAGATGCTAAAATAGTTTCTTCTGTCAACTCACAGGAGGGAGGTCATGACATTCTTTTGTTCAAGGTGTCTTTCATACACTTGGCAGAAGACTCGCACAAAGCTTCCTGCTTTTCTTTTCTAGCTTCTAATATTTGCCACCTTGGTGCTGGAAGTCATTGACACTGGAATGGTCATTCACCCTGGCACATTTAGGCGGAATTAGCAGGTGTAGACTATTGTAGGCTGGTAGAAATGCAATTGTATGCTGTTGTAGCTTCACTTTGTAACAATGACTCTCTTTTTAACTGAGAAGTCTTTCACACCTAACAAAACAAAACGGAGAGTTTAGTTTAAGCCTGTCCATTGGTCACTTTTGTTTCTCTCCTTTCTGCTAAGCAGAAAGCATGCCCTTCCCAAGTTTTTGTGTGAGAAGAATGCAGGAGTCTTGATCTGGCATTGGGCTGTACCTACCAGACTCAAAGCTGGGGTTTAACAAGTAGTGTATATCAAGACAATGTACCTAGTTACCTAATTATATGCAAGAGTAAGGCTTCTGTATATAGCCATCGTGTTTTGCATACTTATTTATATCTGCTTTGGACAGATAAGATACTACTAGTTCTGTGTGATATTTTGTTGTGTAAAAGGTACAGCAATAGAGGCTTCTTTTCTTTTACTGACCTCAGTGCTTGCTCTAGTAACATACAGGTGTACAGTTGTACTTTAGATATGAAGTATGCAATTAGATGAAGTAAAAACACAGTTCAAAGCTAGCTTCATCTAATACTTTGCTTCTAGAATGTAGTATGCAGACTATTTTTTGTGTTCATATTCATGCTGATTTCTCTCAAAGTTGAGCATGCGTCATCTGCTACTTAGCTTACTTAAACTTGTCTGATGTCAATCTTCAGTTGTGTCTACATGCTACTTTGCAACCTGGAAAAAAATGGTAAAGGTAAGGTAAGGAAGAAAGCAAACCAAATATTTAACATTCTCAGAAGAGCTGAGGGTCTGGATAAGGAGGTGTCTTTAAATTGGTTTCATAACCACACTCAGTGGCAGCCTTTGAGGCAGCATGAACAAATGTAACAACTAACATTTATAAAGAGACATAAGCTGTTACTTGCATTTGACTGACAGTTTTAAGTCAGCAGCTAGACAGCTAAGATTGAAGCCCAGCACACAAATCTAGCTTTTAATTTTATACAGTGCTGTAAAATATGTATATACTAGTAGTGGTATTTATTTATTTTTTTTGTACAAATTAAAGGGGTAGGCTGTGCAACCTCAGTATCCCTCTAACTTCATTGTTTTTCTGGAGCAAATGATAACATGATTTGTGCTTCTAGGTGTGCCGGGGCCTTGCCAAGCAGACTGAACTGAATGACTTCTTGCTTGATGTATCAAAGTAAGTGTGATTTGCACTATAATCTCATCAATTTATTTTGATGAGTTTTTCTAACATGGCTCTTCCACGGTTCTTTGGGCTACCACACGATTATTCTTTCCCTGCATTTTCTGGAGGCTCTGTTTTCATTTTCAAAGACTGTCACTGCATGTCGTATGTTTTCTTTTAATTTTTTACCACAGTAAATGCAGGATTAACTTGAAAACAGTAAGAGTATGAAAGCTTGGGCTTAGACTTGGAAAGTCAGTTTAGTGTCTTCGGTGTTCTACTCTTCCTTCATCCTTTTTTCTCTGTTGTTGTTATTTGCGTATTTAAATAGAAGAGATAGCCAATAAATTAAGACAAACCAAGTTTACTTTTGGTAAATCACAGTTAAGGGTGCTTAATGGTATGTTATCGAAGTAATTGGTTGAAGAATTTCTAAGTCCATCACAAAAGACTGATGATACTGTGGACAAATGAAATGTCTTGGAGTTTTGCTGTTACAAACACTTCTGTGGGTCTTGATGAACAATTCTCAAACAGATGAGATTAGAGAGAGTCCAAGATTCCTATGCCATTCCTCAGGAATGCAGGCAGTGGAGTCAACCCAGCTGGAATGGGGAGTGATACACCGCAGGGAGGAGTCTACTCCTTGCAAGCGGGCAAGCTGGTTGCATCCAGATTTTTTCCTAGCTCTTTTCCTCAGGGATAACCTTTTATTTTTTTTCCAGCTTAGGTTCAGAGCGTGTCTCCTAAAGGGCTCTCTCATCATTCCCTTGCCAGAGCTACCCACTTACTACAGTGTCTTGACAATTATGTTCGTTTCCAGAGTGCTTTTATGTTGCTAACATCTGTACTGAGCTATTTTACCAGAGATCTCTGGATTAATCTACCCAAATTAATGGGTTGGCAATTTACTTTTGTTACATAGTAGTGAGAGTGTTTCAAAGAACTTTGAAATTATTTTAATTTTTGAAGATAAAAATTATAATAAATACTGCAAATATTTAGTATGTATGTCTATAAGAATATAATTCTCATACAGCATTATCAATTGCTAGAATTGTTTAGTATTAACATAAAAGAAACCCTATGTTTTAAGCCACAAAATTTGGTATCATTTAATAGCAACTTTATGCACTTCATGTAGGTAAAGACTTGCACTAGCAAGAAAATAATTAGTTTCCTCTTAGAAATGGTCTGTACCTTTTCCTTACATGGAAAGAGCGTTTCCTATTCAGTGAGGAAATTGTTAGTATGCAATGTCACCGGGACCAGTTCTGTAACATTTTAGAAAGAGCATTATATGCAGTGCTTTACCTCTTCATGTCCCTGACAATGTAAGAGCAGTGTATTATAGGTTTCCTTTCCACTAGACACAAACAGAACTGAGCTGTGTATATGTTCAAGGCCACGGGACAATATCTTTCTATCTGCTGGGAACGTTGTAATCCGAGGGTTATTAAGACTTGGCATGTGGAAGATTTAGACTTCTTTTACTAATAAGTTTGACCTTTATCTTTCAATGTTCTTGACTGTCCTTGGACAGTTACCACTTTGCTTCTGAAACTGAGATTTTTTTATTTTTATTTTTTTTAAGTCACAAGATCAGTCTGTTTCTGCAACTTCAACATGTCACACCAGGATTGATAGAGAAGACTCATGAAGAGTTTTATAAATTGTTGCCTTTTAAATAGTGATAAAGGTTGGATAATATGATGTGAATTTAGCTGCAATACATAGTTTCCATTAGTTCTCAATACATAGTCCTCTAAGCACAAACCTAATGAGATATTTTAAAATCATGTAGATAATACTTATTAGCAATGAAATAACTTTTTTTTTTTTGTTTTTAAATCTTTTGGATTGCTTTTCTTTTCCTTTTTACTTCTCATCCTTTTAAAATGATGAGTGTGAAAAGGGTGCCAAAGCATTTTGGTACATTTTTAGTGTTGCTCAGCAGAGCCTGTTCAATCCATGGTAGGCAATGTTTGGTGATCTTTTCCTTTCTACAGAGAAAATTCTGCATATTATAGAGAATATTCTACAATTCTGTCATTGTCATTAAAGGAACAGAGCTAGGGCCATTTCTCAATTCCTTTGTGCTATAGCAAGCCAGTCGGTGATTTTCACGGTACAGAGGTTTGTCCTCACCCATTCAGGCTCCACTGTTAAGTGGTTTTAAAACAAGAGTGCAGGACAGTCGTTTGAGAAGTGTTTGACTAAATGCCGATATTTACTGACTTCTCTTTCTCTGCAGAACGTATTTTGATAATATAGTTGCAATAGATTCTCTACTTGAACATATAATGGTAAGTTGTCTTTTTCACTTCTAAGTTTATTAGTCTTAGTTATTAAAGCCCTTCATTCTCCTTTCCTTGAAATAAGACATTACATCATTGAAAAATAGAAGCTGTTTATAATGGACATGTATTACAAACAGTAGTAACATCTCTGGATGGAAGAAGATGGCAAAGGTCGGCTTGCTTTTTTTCATTCTCACAACTTCATTTCACAGCTTTCATAAGTGATGAAACGTGATGATCTCTGAAATAAAAAGTTACTGTGTTTTAGAGAAGCTTTAAAAATTGTAACAGAAAGGCTTCTGTTTTTATTTCAACTTGTTGTATTAATTCCTTTTTCATAAATTCTATTTGCTACATGCTGCAAAACACTCCTGAGGAAGTTATTGTCTGTAGGAAGGACTAGAGATCAAACATTACTCCTAGGGCATTTGTTCCATTTGCTGAATGCAATATGCAAGTCATGACATCCCTTTTGCTTTGCAGAAGTATTTACACCAATAACAAGAGTGACAGAGTCAGTCAGTGTTTTATAAAAAAACACTAAAGCCAAGTCCATTGAAATAACTAATCAATGGCTTGAAGTACAGTTCAGAAACAGATTATAATTTTCTGAATCAAGCTTGAATTCAGAATTATTTCCTGAACAGTGTTTACAAATACATATGGACTGGTTGTTCGTAGCACATTTTGAGTGTTTGATATATGAATTCTGCTATTTAGATTTAAGCACATTCATTGTGCTTGCATGCTGCAGTTCTTTTTCCTGAATGTAAATCTTAATCGGGTCTGTGATACCATTGTTTCAATTTGTGTAGACAAAAAATTACTCTCCAACAGTACTCTGGTACTTACTCCAATCTTCAAAGCTATATTCATGGCTAGACTATTCAAAGACAACAAACTTAGAATATAAACAACATTAAAGTGGTTTTATTTAGAAACTTGAATTAGTAATGGAAAATATTCTGCAGTGTTTTTCTTAGTCTAGTTAGTACACAGTCAAGAATTCTGCACATAGGACACGTTCCTGAACATTGACTTTTTCAATTTAAATGAACTGCTTAAAAATAGCTTAACATTTAAAAGAGCTCGTGTAATATAACATATGGCATTAAGAACAAATATTGATATTCTTTCCTGTTCTTCCGTATGAAGAGAGGTCTGGTGGAAAACACAATGGGCAGTAAAATATGCTTACTCTTTCATCTCCTTTTCCAACACTTGTCTACATCACGATTCTGCATTTTAACCTGTGTAGATGTTTCATATTTAGCTTCCTTTATAAACTGTAGCAGTTGACTGTTTCTTGGGCCAATTAATTAAATTACATGTTTGCACATTTATTGCCATTTTATGGGAGCGTGATTTTTATCGTTATGTGACTTATTCTGTGTCTCTTAGTGATGAAGGAGTGGAACTCAATTTCACCTCACTACTTCACCCTTTAGTGATTGCATTTAAAGTTTTATTTGTTCCTGTAATAATAAAGAAAAAAGTACAGGGATTTTAGCATTCTTTTGATTTTTATTTTCATTAAAATCACTCAGTTAGTGGCATAAGGGTGTTTTTGAGTATAAATACAAGGAGGGGAAGCGGAAGTTCAAAGTGTCTTGCAAATTTTCTTACAATATATTTGAGTACTAGCAAGCTACCCAAAAGGTGGTTGCTGGCCTTCATATTGATGGTGCAGAACATACCTTTTGTATTGATACTCTCTTTCAGCCATTGACCTGGATTTGAGCTAGGGCTTCAGAGAAGTAAGACTTTCTTATCCCATTAAATTTTTCACTCAATTAGTAGTGTTTAAACAGTTATTTTTGAAAAGCATGAGTCATGATCAAGGTAAGTTCTTGAGTCATGTGAATTAGAACACAAACATTTAATTGTATAAATTGAAGGACTCCTTGCTGTTGATTTTATAAAGAAATGTAATACACTTTCTGAACAGGTGTAGAGAAGCATGTACTGAGCACCTTGTCCTTTTTGGCACAGTTTGCATTCACTCCAGTTTGAGCAAAGGAAAATATGGTGCGAGTGGTCAAGATGTTTGAACTTCTTAATGCTCTAAAGTGGGAAATACTTCACAAAAGTTACCTCTTAACTTGCAGTCTCCCTGACATCCTACTGCTCTGATGAAGCAAAAATGGAGTAGAAAGTGACATAATCTTTCCAGCCATAGATTCTGTTGGTACGGGAAGGCCCTCCAAGCTCTGTAGAGTTGGCCTAGATCATTTCTGTGCAGTCCCCATTTCACAGCTCATATGGCATGGGATTAGTCTCCCGACTAATGGTTTATAGTCTCATAGGTTTTTTTCTGTCAAGGTTTAATGTTTATCTCTTTGCATTAGTGTGAAATGAAATATTTTAGGGTTTTGTTTTTATTTTTGAAAGACAAGAGAGGAGGAGGGGGAAGTTAATTCATCCATGTGGAAGTCTTGAGAATTCTTAAGATGTGACCTGCACACCAAGATGTAGTTATAGCTATTATATACAATTTTAAAAAGTTGAGCAAGATCCACCTGAGATCATGCTCTACCATGCAGTTACTATACTTTCTGAACAGGTAAGAAACATAGGACATGTATCTGAATTGGATAGAGCAGATCCTTGCACCTGACTATACAGCATCTTAAGTTAACACAGTAATCCTTGTTCAACTTTGGTTCGCTCTTCCTCTTGTTCTCAGAAAGTCCATTGTATGTCTGAGCAACATTTCAGTGAAGAGCTGCTGTGTTCCTGGGACCAGATTCTGTTCTGACAATCAGTACTGGCTGGCAGTTAGTTTTGCTACAATAAAACTAGTTGGTTCAAAGCATGAAAGAGACTGTGCAAGTCTATGGTACTGTCTTGACTGTGGGTGATGCCATGTGGGCTTTTGTTAGTTCATGCAGAACTATTAAGCCTCAGCTTTTGTGCAAGAACTGTCCCCAGCTTCAGGAGGCTGCAGCCATTTCCTGGACCGCTGCACAGGGCAATCCATAAGGACACTTCCAATAGTCCCTGTTTGTTCATTGTTATGTATTACAGGTGCATTTAGCTTTTTAAGAAACAAACACTAGCCTCTCTGTTATGTCTTCTTTTGTAGGATATTTAATAGCAATATATTTGCATGGAAGATAAAGAGAAAAAACCAAAAATATTCTTAGGTCTTGCTATATTCCATCTATATAAAATCAGGTAAAGGTGAATAATATCCAGACGCAGAGGGAGGAAAGGTACCATTTTGAAAAGCATCCCTTGTACTTGAAAAAGAGTGTAGTAGGAAAGCCTTTTTTCTTTTAGCAAACATTCAAGCCTTTAAAGATATTCTTGCATTTCTCAAAGAGAGAAACACTGTAATTTACAACAAAATACTGAATAAAAGACACATTTTCCTTTTTAGTTATATCTTTAAAGATTACTGTGAAGGTGGATGCTCCCTTAAACAGATTTTCATACTGGATGATTCCTTAAAACTTTTGTCTTCTAGGGGCTTATGTTTGTATCAGATAAATGACTGAAGGTAATCTAACTCATGACCATTAACTCTAGTTTTGGTATTTTTTGTCTATAGATATATGCAAAAAACCTGGTGAATGCAGATAGGTGTGCACTCTTCCAGGTTGACCACAAAAATAAGGAGCTGTATTCAGACCTTTTTGATATTGGAGAAGAGAATGATGGGAAACCTGTCTTCAAGAAGACCAAAGAAATAAGGTAAGAGTGCTAGCAGAAGAATGCATTTTCGTTGTAACTATGGATGTGCAGGCATTTTATTACCCAGTCTCTGTGCCTATCTGCAGGTACCCTGACAATACTTGTCATACTGTGATATCATTCCCACCAGGACCCGCCTCCAGAAGGTAGTACTTCTGGGAATGACATTGCAGTGCCATCGAAACAACGTCTCTGAAGCTATAACGTCACTCCTGGAAATGCCGTCTTCCGGAGGCGGTCCTTTTGGAAATCATGTTGGGGAAAAAACAGAGGTGTTCTGAGGTAGGTAAAGGTGCAGGTAAAGGTGCACCTAACCCGTAGTCTGCCAGTATGGGACTTTTTTTCCCCAAGAGGAATTGAAATTTGTGCAATTCAAGCACATCCAAAGCAAGGAAATCACAATTTGTACTTCTTACAGATGGATTAGGCATATGTAGAATCTAGTATGGACTCATCATTGGTTTTGAAAACTTCAAGTCCAGTAATTTAGTTTTACTTACTCTTATGTGAATTTAGAGTATTTTCAAACTTTTAAATAGTGGTGATTTTGAAGTATGCTTGAAGTGGTGAATTTGAAAATGTATATGGACTTGTAATGAATACATAGGGTTCTCTGTCTAAAATTGATATGTATTTCTGCTTTGTGTCACAAGTACATAATTTTTACCCATACAGACATTTTTTTAATGAAAGAGGCAAAACAACAAAGTCATTATAATGTTTTCCACTTTTCAAAAATTGTGAATCCTTAGTAGATACAGATTTTCAAAGACACGCACAGGTTTTAAACATGCAGCTTCGTAAAAAGAAAGAAATGTATAACTTAATATTCTGCACTAAAATTTTGTTAAAATACTTAGCATAGATTTTATCAGATTTTTTTTAATTTCCTCATACTTTAAAGTTCTGGGCCAATACGAGGTGTGGTTCATATCTTCACTTGAACTCCTTTAGACAAACTTACTCCCACTTACTACATTGTCTAAATGAGAATGGAAGGAGTCAAAAAATTGGTGCAATTTACATACTGACAAGCAAGGAGGTGGTGTAAATTAAAGAAGGTGGCTTGCTTTAACATACGCTTTCATACTCCTTGTTAATCGCTTTTCTTGCTTATATCTTTCTGTCTTCTCTGTATGAAAATTACTGAAATGTTGACTTTGAGTGCAAGGGTGTGAGCCATTTCTCAGGTGCTGTGTACTGAAAGAGAAGTACAACTCAAATATCTGTAAGAAAGCGACACTGAGTCAGTCAGTAATCAGGAAGGAGCTTTAAGTTGGTGTGATGTACCTATCACAAGAAGCAGCAGAAAAAACCAAAAACTTAAAATCAGGTGTGCAGGGTGAAATCCTGTCAGCTTTGTCACTGACTTCTGTGGGGGCGGGATACTAGCTGGGTACATTTAAATTTGAAAGTGTTCCACATGTGATCCTGTCTACTTATTTTTCTCCACAAATTCTTTTGTGCTTATATGTCATAACTGTTTTATGTCAAGAATTTGTTCTATGTCAAAGAATTAAAAATTTCCTTGCAAGACAGATATTTATTTTTTTTTCTGATTTAGCTCCAGAATATATTTGTTGTGTTTAACTTTGTTGTGGTGATTAAGGGGTGCAGTTTGTACCATGGCACTTTTAGCGTTTCATGAGACGAAACAAGATGATTATTCTGGTGTACGTGGCAAATGTGTATAATATTTAGCTTTGAAGTCTCCACTGGTCTTTTTCCAAGTTTATTTTACCAAATCCACCTGCCCTTCCTGAAGAAACAAGCTCCATATTGCATATGATGTGTCTAAAGAAACAATGAGTACCTAAAAGTGATGATAATTTCGATAGCTTGTAAAGGTAAACACAAGTCTCAGGTTCTGTACAACTGTCATGTTTACTCGGCATAACCCCCAGGGTTATAGAAGACTTTGCATTTTTGTCACTAAAATGGTCATATTGTGGCATTTTTTGTATTAAACTATGTAGTTATATAAAATCTTTTCAAAAGTATCTGTTAGTATGTGCTTTTGTATTTTATTACTTACTATTAGTTATTCTCTTATAAGGTTTTTCTCCTAAAAGCATTGAACTGACGCTGGTTGTGAACAAATATCCCTTGCTGTGCCCAAGACAGACTCCACTGGAAAAATATCTTTCCAGGTAGATCATGTTGTGGCTTATGCACATCTTTATTTTCTGCAGATTTTCTATAGAAAAAGGAATAGCTGGTCAAGTGGCAAGAACAGGAGAAGTCCTTAACATCCCTGATGCCTATGCAGATCCACGCTTTAACAGGTAGGATTTTGTTCATGAGAAGGGAAGATAGCTCACCAAAACTTTTACTTAGATTTCATATTAGGATGCAGTTGTGCAGCTGTGATCCACCGATGAGGAGACAACCTATTATCTATTTAAATACTTCAGCCATCAGAGATATTTTTAAGATACAAATAAAATGTATTATTTTTACCAAATATAAATATAATGGAGAAAAATCTAGTTATTTTTCCTGTTACAGAACTCTGCCCAGTTAGGTAGACTGCTGCTGATTTTCTTTTTTAGCCTCCCTCCAATCCGATTAGTTTCAGGGGAGAAAAAAAAAGTGTTCACTAGCAAATACCATGCTTAAGTACCTGAATATATTCCTTGATTTTATAAGTCAACTGACTGTACATTTGAGGAAGTATTCATTCTTTATCTTAAAAATGGAGACTTAAAGGATTATAAAATTCTATCTTAATATGACACAGTAGATGGAAATATTTCAGAGCTCTGGAGGTGAACTTCTGCAGATACGAATTACATGTACTTTAAAACCATTTTGTATATTGTGGATCAACATTTCTGAGAGTCAAGGAATAGATATTAATTGATAACATTAACTATTTTCTTTTTTTCCTTTCTCTTTTCTGGCTCTGCAGAGAAGTAGACCTCTACACAGGCTACACAACCAGAAATATCCTGTGCATGCCTATTGTAAGCCGTGGAAGTGTAATAGGTGTTGTGCAGATGGTGAACAAAATAAGTGGAAGTGCCTTCTCTAAAACTGATGAGAACAACTTTAAAATGTTTGCAGTCTTTTGTGCTTTAGCCTTACACTGTGCTAATGTAAGTTTTATTTAAATTTTTGTAAGCTATTGGTTATAATGGGAAGACTTGAAATCCTACTTAAGGATTTTGATGTTCTACGTTATTAAAACGATTCATAAGTTTGTTCCATTGAATTAACAAGGAAACAGAAATCATTGAATTCTTTGCTGAATAATTGTATTTCCAGAGAATGATAAGGAAACATTTGATGCTTTCTGAAATAATTGTAGCCTGGATACATCAATTTCTTGTAGCTAAACTGAGAGAGCAAGCTCTGAAATGTGAATGATACCTGTCTGTCTTCTCTTTTCCTTTAGAAATTAAAATTCTTATCTATTTTTATAAATTCAGATCACATGCTTTACAATTTTAGCTGGGGGATGGAGATGTTATGTTTTCTCTCTATTCCGTACATTTAATATTCAAAGACATCAATTTATACATTTATATGCTGTGCTATGTACTCATAGTTGTCCATACCTCTAGGTAAGAGTGAATAGCTATTTTTGTTTTCATACCATTTATCATCACAAAAATTACTATTCTTGTATGAAGTGTAAGCAATTTAACGATCATTACTACATAAGCATAAAAATGCAATAAATGAAAGAAAAATGCAATGCAGAAGAAATGTGTCATATTCATGACAAGTAAGATACAACACAATGCCAGTTAAGCTTGGTGATTTACATTAAGCCATTTTACCAACATTATACTGTCGATATACTGGGGCAGCAAATTTTACTAACAATTACTTAAACTTGCTCCACATGACTCAAGGCAAGTAGAAAGGCCTGCATAAAAATGAAACTTGGGACCATGCAATCACTCAAGTATGTGTGAGTTCACTCTTTTTAGATGGCAAATGTCGCCACTCAGGGCATACTGCTCCAGAGGATTATCTTTGCTATTAAAATTGTTGTGTCCTCACTTTACAAACCATGCCATGTCTGCAATTGCTATCTGAACATCTCAATAATTAACTGTACTTATTTTTCACAGTTATTGCATAGTAATGTAGGTATGATAAACGTCTCATATACTTTTTACTGTGCCTAGGTAGCAGTTATTTGTACCAATTAATGACTGAATTCATGCAGTGGCATAAAATATGAATTGTGCCATTACCAGTTTTCTTTCTGTTAGCATGCTGCAAGGGACTGAGCTCTGTTTCTAACGCCTGAGCTTTGATTTTTTATTTTTTTTTTGGACGAGCTTAGATGCAGTGAAAGATCAGCCAAGCCTTAGATGTTTACCCAAGTGAGTAGATGCCGAATGATGTGATAAAGGCCCTGTTTTCCAGAAGTACTGAATTTCATATAATCCATCACTTTTCTAATGTGTGAAGATGAGCAGCCAAAAGCACTAACGATTTTGCAGATGTGTATTTTCAGACTAATTGCTTGAATACAAGAAAGAAATGTTTCTTCCTTTATTAAAATTTTACATTAATGAATGACTTCCCTTTTTCAGATGTACCACAGAATTCGCCATTCAGAGTGTATTTACCGTGTAACAATGGAGAAGCTATCCTACCACAGTGTTTGTACAGCAGAAGAGTGGCAAAATCTCATGCACTGTACACTGCCTCCACATATTTATAAAGAAATTGAACTGTAAGTATTTTTCTCATGTAGCGACGTTGGCACCTTGTGTCATTCTGTGGAAAAGATGATGTGTCTTTTTTCTTTCCCCTAGCTGTAGTGGAGCTTTGTAGGAAGCACTTTTATTATTGAACTGTCCCAAAATCATAGGGGTTTATCTCTGGCTTTCTTATACTTACTTATACTCGGTGACCTGTGAACAAAATTTATAAATCGAAGATGTAAAATAATACCTATCCTCAGGCATGGGTAGCTACAGTAGTTGGTTTAAGCATTAGTTTATATCTAAGGATGGTGGAGATGAGCTTGCTTTCTGATAGTCCCAAGTCACCAACATTTCAGAGCCAGAGAGGAGGATGAGCTGGAACATCAGTAATTAATACCAAATGCATGATCTCATCCCCTTGTATATGTTTTAGAATAAAAGATTCAGCTCGTTCCTGGGATTTTCTGGGTAGTGTGTTTCAGTTTTGGGTTGGGCGTTGGGGTTTTTTGTTTGGTTGGGGGTTTTTTTAGTGTGCATGTGTTGCGCATCTGCTTGTGTTTCTTGAAGGAGGGGAAAATGGATACAAATCTCTACACTTCCAAAGATAATTTAAGGTTATAAATCCCAAGTGCTACAGTTTAGAGCTGCAGCCTTAATTTGGATGAGGACATCCCATACAGCCTCTTAGGCTTTCTCTGAAATAATTTAGTTACTTTCAGCTCTCGAGGATCTGCTATGTGCTGAAGACATACCTCTACGTGTATTTTATCAGTCAGTCCCCACTCAGCGCTCACACAAGGAGTCATCTCATTTTCAGTCACTGTTTCTGGCCCAGGACAATAAATTACACTGTAGTGACCAGGTGCCTAAAGTCAGAACTCTGTGATATAGAGTCACAAAATCTAAGTTGTCTTTGTGAATGTAGTCTCCGGAGCTTGCTCGCTTCTGTTAGGCACCGAATGTTGTAGCTGTGAGTGAGCAAAGTATGCAAGTGTATGCTTAACAGGGACGGGATACAGTTAGAGTTCATTACATGCTGAAGTGATTTGCTTGAACGCCGAAGTATTAGCAGCTTGCAGGATTACACCCTAATAAAGCTTATTCTTTGCAATACAATTTCTTGTGCTTTTTTAGATATTATATAATCCACCTCCTCAGCAAAAAATACTTTTTCTTGCAAATATGACAGATTTCATTTTAAATTATATTAACATCCTTTAGTTCAGGCAATCCGAATACATTTAACCATTTTCCAAGCAGTTCAGCTACCTTCAGCTCTCCTGCACCTGCTGTGCTGTTCAGTATGCCACGTATGTGCAAGCGTTTAGCTGGGTTCAATGGAAAGTAAATAGAAGACTTGCAGCGCAGCAGGTGCAGGGAAAGGGGTTAATTAATAATTGAAGGACAAACAGTTCTGCTGAGTGGGTCCCTAATATTAGGCCTAAATGTTGATGTTGGGAGAGGGGAGAAGCCCTCAGCTAATGAAACAGAAAAAAATGCAGTATGAAATGTTTGGGGTTTGAATTTTGGACTCAATTTCTATTAGTCAATAAAAGTTGATATTTTTTTTCCCCCCTCTCTATCAAAATTAGAGCAAGTCTCACTGAATTAATGATAGAAATTATTCAAAAAAAGCCGGTAAATATATTATTAAAACCACCATCTTTACAATTCCTGCGACAAAAGTCTGAAATATTTTAGAAATGCCTGTAAAACTCTCATCATCCCTGAACAAAGATTTTTGTACGTTGTTTAAGCAATGGATTCTTAAATAAAGGTTTATGTTTCTATTAACTGAAGAAAGCCAAAGGGTAACGGTTGGACTCAATGATCTTTGGGATCTTTTCCAACATAAATGATTCCATGATTCTATGTGGAGATACATTAACTGACATTGCTGGAGAATATAGCCTGTAAAGTCAGTTTTCGGTGTGTATTCAGAAAGAAGTGAGTGCTGTCAGTTACGCATTACCTACTCATTTTCACTTGCTTTTGGTAAGGATGAGAAGGTGTTTGCCCTTACTAAACTGAAACTGTCTTCTTAGATACCACTTTGATATCAGTCCCTACGAGGATGTCTGGCCTGCCATTTTTGTCTACATGGTTCATCAGTCCTGTGGGACAGCCTGGTATGAAGTACATAATTTATTGCTTTAATTCTTTTCTTTATGTGTTTGTTTATTAGAAGATTTTGAGATCATTATTTTCTAATTCAAGATCTTATTTTCTTTGGAGTTTATTCACTATGTCTGGTCTGTACAGGGCTGTAATAAGCAGCTTTGGTTTCCTGTCCCAGCTTCTTGGTCTTCAGTTAATATAATTTCGGAATGGCCAGGCAAAAGAACTCATGATATCATCCACACAGTTGTCCTTTCAATATATAAAAGTATTGTTTAGTTCTGAGGTGAGATTGCTTTTCAGACAGAAGATGGTGAAGATATTAATTAAAAAAAAAAGCCTAAAGCTTTTTTTGAAAGACAATATGCCTCCATTTTTACTGATGTCAGACTAAGGCTAAGAATAATAATAACCTTGCTCAGCACACATAGGAATATGTTTTTCTATCTAGCTGGCTCCATACATTAGATGTGTTTACATTTTTATATATAGGTCAGAGACATTAAACACTGTTTTCTCAGCCCACATAGACTGCAAAACTAGAACATTAATAACGCTTCCCTGAGATACCCAAGAAATTATCAAAACATGGAACTTAAAAAAAGTCAAACCACAGTAACAAAGGAAAAACTGAAAATAAGGAAAAGTGATCTGTTTATGAGGGAAAAAGTCCGTGACTTGAGACTCTGGCATCTTCAGTTCAGTCCTGAGCGCAAGCGTAATATTCCATTTTCACCCTGGGCAGCTCAGATTAGGTACTTCAGAAAATTTTACCAGATATATAATTTGTGCCTGAATTTCTCATCTGTAAATGATAAGTATTCAGCTTTTCTTTCAAAGGAACATAGGTAGGTAAAGTCTGTTAAAGATTGTGCAGAGCTTTGGTACTATTGAGTATGAACTCTCTCAAGAGGTGGTTTTGAAAAGCACATAAGCCAAACATCACTGTTACTTTATTACTGCTTTTTATTATTACCTTAGTGAAAATATTCTTGATCATAAATTCTTTTTGCTTGTCTATATTAATAGAAAAAAATATAAAAATCTTTAAGAAATAATCCCATAAATGCTATAGATTTGGAGATTTTCATGGATGGCAGTACTTAACAAAATATTGTTTGAAAAAGGAAGAAACAGTGAAATGTGGATTTCTGTTCATTTAGCCAAACTGGAAAAAAATCTTGAAGTCTTGGAAAAAGTAAAATCTTCTTCTTTTTACAATGTCGATATGGAGCATCTCAACTTCTTTTATTCAAAACAACTTACACTTTTGGCATTTGACTGAAATTTTAATTTAAATTTTAAATTTCCTCTGTGTCATTTGCTTCAAAAACCCTGATTTTCTGTTCTGATCACAAACAAAGTTTTCAGATTTTCCATTAGATGCAGTTTCCCTACTTGGCAAGTTGAATAGATAATGAATTAAAGAAACCACACTTCAAGTTTCTGGGATCAGGCAAGGTTGTGTAATTGTGTTGCCTGAGCTGCGTAGCTTCACTTGTGTTCCAGAACTCCACGAACCAAACGAAGAGCATTATCAGGTATCCACGCTCCCCTGTCCTTGCCAAAACTTGAATGACTCTTGTAATCAATGAGTCATCTGCAAGGAGAGTCAATCCTAGCAAGAAGATTAAATCAAAGAGCATCTTTTCTCCTCTGTTGGTTATTTTTCCATTCTTATTTTTTGTCTCTAACCAAATTAATTTCTTTCTAGCTTTGAACTTGAAAAGCTATGCCGATTTACTATGTCTGTAAAGAAGAATTATCGCCGTGTGCCCTACCACAACTGGAAGCATGCCGTTACCGTTGCACATTGCATGTATGCCATACTTCAGAACAACCAGGGGCTTTTCACGGACCTAGAGGTAGGTGAGATGACTGCATCAGTTACTAGACCTCGTCAGAGGTATCAGCCATCATAGAAGTCCATTTTCTATGCTAGAATTTTGCTGTCAGCTTGGGCAGAGTATACATAAAGGTCCCTGTAGAGGAACGGGTATGAGTGGAAAGCCTGAGGAATGAGGATTATTCAGATTCCTACTCCTAGTGTTTCCTTCATGTTTCTCAGGTCTGCCCACTGAAGGGGAGGAGTAACAGATTTGCTCTAAGCCCTTGCCCATATTTTGAGGTTCTCCCTGGTTGCTTACAGTCAGTCTTTAATTATTTAACGAACTGTCAGGTCTGTACTGAGGGGAGGGAAGCACCCTGGATCTTGAACCCTATGAGGTTAGAAGAGATTCTGAATAGGCAGACAAGGGTTGCAGAGGTGGTTGACATATGTGAGTAAGGGAGAAGAGTAGA
This sequence comes from Falco peregrinus, assembly GCF_023634155.1. Taxonomy (NCBI): domain Eukaryota; kingdom Metazoa; phylum Chordata; class Aves; order Falconiformes; family Falconidae; genus Falco; species Falco peregrinus. Next base: position 52,101,760 of record NC_073727.1, on the reverse strand, counting down.
AAGGATGTAAGGAAAACAGTTGTCCAAATGTTCTAATTTACTGATTAACTTTTATTGGACAACATTTTTCCTTAGTATGTGTGTATATTTTTTAAAGATAAATGCATGGTGTTTAAAGAAATCGAGGGGAAAAAAAAAATCTTTGAATAGATCACCAACTGAAAAGTTGTAGTAATAAAATGAAAGACTTAGAATGATTAAATGTTAATATACACTATGAAGAACTGTCACTATTTTTTTTCTGAATTATGGTGGTGCAACTGGGAGCGCTGTCTATTACTAATACTACCTGAAACTTCTGACTGGGAGAACCTATTTTCAGTTGTGTGTAACTTTGCCAAATACTAGCCATTTGGGCTGTAATTTCTGAAGCTCTGTAACTTCCTCCAGCTGATTCATTTGGGGAAATTTCAGCCCGAATTGTTTGAGTCTTTTAAAGAAACGTGCTAGGAGAAATCAAGGGTTTTTTTGGTGTATGAGAGTGAAATAAAATTTGGGAATCTTTCATTTAAAAAGGTCAAGTTTATTCTGCCGTATAGCAGGGACTTGAAAACTGACACTAAAAGGGGAAGGTGGCATTTGCCAGGCATATGCTGAAAGTTGGCAAAGCTATGCAAGTTAGAAAAAAAGTCAGTATTCCTTTAACAACAAAAATCTGTGGAGTGCAGACTCAGGGAATATTTAGAGTTCTGTTAACATTCAGTATTAGCCAAATAGTAAACCTCATCTTTTGGGAGATGCAGAGCAAGAAAGACAGAAAGAGCAAAAGAGGAAGCTGTTAAGAGAGATGGTATCAGTCTGTTCCTTGCCAAACGCCAGCCAGCCTTCACCTGTTTGGATGCCTTATCACAGTCTGTGTTCCAGCTCTTCCTAGCAGTCACCTTTCTTGAGACTGGAGGTGAATCCAGCAAGAATACAGGAAACTGCTGAACGAAAGTTTTGGGAACTAGAATGGGCTGGTCTCAGGTGAGGGCTGATGACATGAACACCTAGACTTGAAGATGGGAAGAGAAGTATGAAACACTGTAAAGTGGACTCTGGTCTAGAGACAAATAGGTCCAGCAGTTGGCAGTGGTCAAAGATTTGGGATCCAAGCAGGGACAATGGATACAAGGTCAAGAGTGCTGGGTTTAGGCATTGTGTAATCCTGAAGAAGTGAGACATGAATGAATTTCCGGGACATGGAGGCTGGGGTGAGCTAGACAAAGAGAATCGTCTGGTACAAGGGGCAGACTGATGAGAATTGTAAGGCTGGAAATACGCGGGTTGTAAAGGATGCAACAGAAGAGTTAAACTTTGGGGGGAAGGACACAAAAGCTTATGCCCACTAGATCTAACACGTAGCACAAAGAACACTGACATTCATCTTTCTTTTGCTCAGAGACTGTTTTTCAAGCCTATTCATTACACAACTTCCCCTCCTGATGGTAAGGAAAAGGGGATACCAGCTTCCTACAGCTGTTACTGCACTTCAAGTAATGTTGTGTGTTATGTTACGAAGGGTGCACTTCTGCTGTGTGGATGTGTGCTGCTGCATCATCTGTTTTATTACATGCTTTTAAAAAAAATGCATTTCACAAGATGCAATATTGGAAAGATATCATTAAAAATAAAAGTGAAAGTCTCAGGGTCTCAAAATCAGAATTACGGTTAGGGTTGCTACAATCTTAATTCTATATATTGTAAGCTTGTGATAAAATCTTTAGTTACATCATGGTTTGCTATTTTTCCACAGAATCGTGTGCCTCAGTACAGTAGACAGATTGGATGTTGCTCACTTAATATGTGGTTAATCAGTATTCTTTTTCTGCTTAATTTTATAGCTTTATCCTTGTTTACTGAACACTCATCAGAACGAACTATAAGACAGAGCTGTGAAATCTATAATGACAGTGACTGCTTCACAGCCATTAATGAATGTGTTTTCAAAAAACATCTGCTGTGTGACAACCTTTTGCAAGTGTTCACACAGTTTGTGTGTTGAAAGAGAGATTTCAGTGACTCGCTTTCTTCAGGATATTAAAGAGTTAATTAGATAAAAACATCAGTTACCTTCTTACCTTGTTTGCAGTTGCTGTTGTCCAGCATTTCTGTGGCTCACATTAGTGACTTCCAAGGAAAATTTTCACCTAGGAGACTTGGTCAGTGTCTTTGAGGAGTGTTGCAGAGGCAGGTCTAGCATCAGACTTCAGTTAGACTTCAGTGCAGCTGCCTTGACAAGGGGATCATACATCTTATGTATTTCCTCTCTCAATAACTGCATATTTTTTTTTGTTTGTTTGTTGGTTTTTGGTTTTGTTTTGTTTTTTTTTTTTGTTAATAAACACAGTAAGGAATCAGTGGATGACCAAACTCTTTAAAACTCAGCTTTCTTCGTGAAGCAGAATCCCTCTAATAGTATACGATTGTGTAACAACGTTTTTTAAATTCATAATATATAAAAGGTTTGGCTTACAACTGAACTGAGAATTTTAATTCAGCACGTCCTCACTTTTGTGTTTCTTGCAATTTTAGGGATGTTTCTCCATGTGTTTTTTGAAGGTAATGAAAGCATAGTGCAACTTTTACAGTATTTTGGCAAAAGAGTGACATCTAGGGGCAGGAAATACATCTTACTTTTCATGTTTATCTTTTTTTTTTTTTTTTTTGGTAGCGAAAAGGTCTTTTAGTTGCATGCCTGTGTCATGACCTGGATCACAGAGGCTACAGTAACAGCTATCTTCAGAAGTTTGATCACCCCTTGGCTGCTCTCTATTCCACATCAACGATGGAACAGCACCACTTCTCTCAGACAGTGTCCATCCTGCAGGTAGGATTACTGAAATTGTATCTTCTGTGCAGTAGAATCCCGTGGTGGAAATACGAGTCACATCATTACCCAATAGATTTTCTGAAGCATGATTGATTTAATTTCTGGATTGTAGTGCTCATTTAGAAGAGTGGATGATTTATTACAGCAAGTCATGTTTCATATTTAGCAAGCCAAGCATTCAATAATAGTGCAAAAGATAGCCTTCCCAAATCTTTATGTTATAAAAAAAAAAATTGTGTATTTGAAGGTGTTTGCTTATGGCCTTCCTTTGGAGCTTTTGGCTTCTGGCTCAGTGATGTTTTTTCCTATGACCATACGGAACAGGAACTTTGAAAATGAAAAATCAGTTTCTCATTTAGGTATTTCTGGCATAGTGTCCTTCAGCAAAGTCTACAGCCAGCCTGAAATTGTGAATGAAAACTCAAGTGCTGGCAAAAGTTTGCATGAGAAGCTTGAAAACCTGCTGTAATAAATTCCGCAGACATTAAATGTGTGGCATGAAAGAGGCAATGTTAATTTTGCACGCATGAAAAGTTTAAACTTTTTTCATTATGTTATAATGTGGTTTTTTGTCATGCAGCAATTTGAAATTCAAAAAAAAACTGAGTGAGGTAATAATCTGTGAAAGAGAGCTCCTAATGTAAGGTAAAGTGTTTGTATGTTTAATTAACAGAAAACTACAAGAAGTCATGCAGGCACATTTTGGGAAACCCAAGTGTGCTACTGAGACACAAATATTTTCTCATCAGTGAAAACTTTTTCATGCTCAATTAGAAGAGAGAACTCTCACCTGTGAAACCACTGCCAGTCCATAGCATACTTGTGCTCACTGGTTTTAGTTTACCATGCACACACTCAATGCACAGCCTTACCATGCTACTGTGCCACTATTTGTTGTTAACTTTTCTTTCTTTCTGGTCTTTCAGGGGGAAGATATTTATTTTCTTAAATACCTAATCACCTTTTAGGAAAAATACATATTCTGTATTGCATTCAGAAGTACACCTTGTGGTTATGGGTTTAGGTATCTTGTACATTTCATCACAGAATGGAAACTTTATCTCTGAATGCTCCTTCATGTAGGAGGGTGTAACTGAATCCTTCAGTGGTGGTATGGCATTAGATTTTTAGTATTCATTCTTTGTGTGAGTATGTGCACAGTGAGCAAGTTCCTCAGCCATTAACACTTCCCTTTCCCTCTATGGCTACATGAAGTAGACTTCAGTCATTCTTCAAAACACATTTTGTGTTTTTCCTGCAGAAATGTTGTAATCAGTGAAAGTCCCATTTGCCAAGAAGGCAGGGAACCCTTTTTCTTCCCTGCTACCTCCTAGCCTTGGCATCAGTGTGAGTGAGGAAAGGGAGATAGGGAGTCAGGGCTGTAGACTGGATTCAGACACTGGCTACCAAGTGCCCATGGTGGTAATTAGCAGCAAGACAGATTAGAGCAGCCTTTTGGACTTGCTGTTTTCTGTTTGAATCAAAAAGCCTTACTAAATTCCTGTACTGTTAAAAAAAAAAAAAAAAAAAAAAAAAGAAAAAAGAAAAAAAAGCCAACCAGCCCACCAGACTGTTAGACTGTTTAGGCTTTATCTCAATGAGTTTTAACTTTAAGTTAGTAACCTGTGGTACTTTTCACTGCTTGAAACTTTATAGCTACTTTGCTTATCCACCTGCAGTTTACCATACTTGCAAATACAGAGGATTCTATTCACTAACTTTAGCTCAGCAGGGAAAAAATAAAATCTTAGGAGCTGTACTTTGTATGTACTACTCAAAAGCCCAAGTGACATGCTCAGAAATGGCAGCTTCTGCCAGTACTTCACAGAATATGTCTTCTTTAGTAGTATGAACAGAATTTGTCACAGTGGTCTTTCTGATAGCGCAGCTTGTAAAGCCTAAAGGATAGAATCCAGAATAATTTTAATATTAGGACAAAATAGCCTGTTCACATGGATTAGGGAGCAATATTGGGAAGGAAAGGGTCCCCAAAACCCTAAATCATGAAAAGTAGTAGTAGTCATTCCCTGCTCCCAAAGTGATGATGATGGGTTAAACTGTTCTGAACTTTTTTTGTTCAAACATCATTTTCTTGACTTAGGGGTTTGTCAAAGGAGCACTGAGACATAGATGGATTGTATTTTCTATTTATTATTCACAAGAAATCTACTTGTCCAAGTAAAAATGTTGGAAAATGATGTTTATGTTCCAGATGGTGAGAGGAAACCAAGCCTGTTTGTACCACGGAGGATTTATTTTGAACAAATTATGTAAATGCTTGACAAAAGCCAGAGAAACTTTTTATGAGCTTTGGTCCAAATGCCAATTAAATGTCAAAACACATCTGCATTTGATATATTTTAATAATATTTCCTATTTGTGAATGTGCACACCTTGACATGGCTGGCTTATTTTTTCTTATTTTTCTCTGTTTCCTCTCAACAGTAGTAAGACTTTTGACAAGTCATTTTCCAGACCTTAGAGTCAGCAAATAGTGTCGACTTTTCAAAATGTGATATAGCTTCATGAGCGATCACAGTACATGGATATTGTCAGTTAAATGTGCAATAAAACGTAGTGAAAATTAAAAAGGGATGACAGTGGCATGTTGCCAGAGTGTTCGTAGCGGAAACCATTGTCTTTAATTTGTGAGTCAGTCAACTCATGGTTGAACAAAGCAGCTTTTTCCCCTAAATGTTCATATACCTTAAAATACTGTAATTAACTTTATTTCTATAGAGAAAATTGTATCAGTAAATGCAGCAATTTCAGGCACATTTCATTTGGAACACTGTGAAAACAAAATCGTTTTAGTACTTTAACTTGGATATTTCCTTATTCGTATTATGTTATGGAGGATCAAAATTGTACTTCAGAGTGAATCAGATACTCAGTTTGCCAACTTGGCAATGCAGTGCTCTGGATCAGGATAGAATCACAAGTTCCCAAGCTAAAACTGTCTAGAAATGCTGTGTCTTTAGTGCTTATAAATCAAAGAAGCAGCAGCTAGCATTTTTTTCTCATAATACCTTTAGGCTTCAGAAGGAGCAGTTCCAAAACTAAATCAGCGTCTGTCATAGGTTTCATGATGGTATTTGAAAAGGAAAGATGAAAATGGGAATTTCAGGCTGTTAGCATTTGAATTTGCAACAAAAGTTGTCATTGGGCTGTAAAACCGTTGTAACCTGTCTGGTGACGTAAGGACTACAATCATCTCAAAATTAGAGCTTGTGCTTTTTATTGGTTTTTTACTTTTTCATAGCTGGAAGGGCACAATGTCTTCTCCAATCTGAGCTCCAGTGAATATGAGCAAGTACTTGAGATCATCCGGAAAGCCATCATTGCCACAGACCTTGCCCTGTATTTTGGAAATAGAAAACAGCTTGAAGAGCTGCATCAGACGGGAGCATTAAACCTTAAGAATCAAGCACACAGGTAAAGCAGCAAACCAGTATTAGTTCACTATAGCATTAATTCCAGAAAGAAAAACCTCATTTTTGCAAAAAACCTCTGTGTAAATGGTAATTTTCTTACATATGAAACTTTGAAGTCCAGCTGTGTGTGGAATCCCAAGTATGTAACAGTAATTTCTATTGGGTTATATTGCATGTCACTGCCTTTTGGATGTCATCTGCACAATTCAGTGACAGATCAACTACAGAGGAAAGTTAGTGCACAGGAAGTTACGTGGTGGGGAAAAAGGTATAGTGGAATAAGTACTTAGTTTTATTTTTATGTCAGTATTTTTTTATTCTTTCACATGCTTTTTTTTGGAAAGAATTCTAGTCAGACCCCAACCTTTCTGAATTAAGATAACTCTAAGTTTTTTTTAAAAAGTAGAAGTGCATATATTCATTAATACATTACTTTCTTTGTCCATATAAGCAAAACACGGTGCACCCTGGATGAGAGATGTGGCTCATAACAGGCTACATTAAAGTGTTCATGCAGCCATTCAGAGCTTATTTAAAGTGGATCTTGTCATTAATGTAATGAAGTGAAAAATTAGAGAGGTATTATGGGAAAATATTGAGTCATGATTCTGATTTCTTTTCAAAAGGATCTTTGATACTTGGGTCTTCTTTATGAGGAGTTTTACAGGTTTTTGCCAGTAGTTTTGAATCAATTATTGCAACACTGTATGAAGGGCAGTTTTTAAAAGCCTATTTCCCAGTATGGAACTGAAGCTTCTCAGTCTTGAATAAACTTCAGCATCTTAAAAAACCCAAAGATATAGTAACTCCTGATAAGCTCAGGATGAAGTTTACTGGGAAACTTGAATTTTGTGTTTGTAAAATTTAAACAACTATTTAGTGTGTGATTGAATATTCTATTCTGTTTATTATTTTTTTTAATCTTACCTGCCCTCAGAGCATTTTCAGTGCAAAGCCTCCTGCCTGAAGAGAGGACATCAGTTTGTAATGTGGCTAAAAAATCCAAGGCTTCTAACTGGTGTCTGTACATGCAATGCAATGCTAGATTTGGCCCTTACATGGCTGGTGAATCCTCTTTCTTGTTTCAGGGGAATTGCACTTTGCCATTTACCTATTGGTTATATTGTGTGTTTTCCCTGGTATATTTGTCTGTTGGTACAGTTGTAATGACTGGCATCACCCTGGCATGCAAGTTAGCAAGCTGTATGGTTTTTTCATGCAGTAGGCATTATTAACAAAGATGCAGGTGACCTTAAGTGTCATCTTAAGTCCTTCACTGGGTGGAAAACACATGAATTCATTCATTGAATTGGCCAGTTTTCTTTATAAAACTTAGATTCATAAACCATAGGTTTGGGGTGGTAGATAAGTGCTAGAAAACTGTTTAAATAAGATTTTTGTGTGTGTGTGCCTTATGCTAATAATGGTTATAAGCCCACTGATACTGTTCAGTTATTCTGTGAGCAGATTCGTTGCTGTGTAGGACAGAGTTACGTGTAGGATTCTTGTTCTGTCAGGGTTAGAATTCATTCCAACAAAGCAATGACAGTACCTTGAGGCAGTCTCAGGACTAGTTTTTCCTCTTTTTTTGAGCATGTGTTTCTCTCTTTTAAAGAACAGAAAGAAATCCAACAACAGGATATGCTGTCTTTCTTTTTATAGACTTGTACTGTATTTTCAGAAAATGAAGGAGGGGTGTGTGAGTGTTTTAACAATGCAGAGACTCTTGCGTGCTTTTCTGTGAATGCGATTGTGCAGAGGGTGGTCAGTGAACTCTGGCTGCAAACAATGCAGGGAATACTACAGGGATTATAATATACCATTTGTGTGATGCTTTACCAATGAATCATAAACAAGCGAGGAAGAAACAAGCAAAGTGGAGGAAATTTTGTATTATAGGTACTTTACTGCTGATTGAACTGAGGAAGGGCAAGTAAAAACTTTGCAGTGTGTTCATTAATTCTTTACCAATTTAACTCACAATTTAATGTTATTTTATTTTAGAGACAGAGTGATTGGTCTGATGATGACAGCTTGTGATCTGTGTTCTGTAACAAAGTTGTGGCCGGTTACCAGACTGACGGCCAATGATATATATGCGGAATTCTGGGCTGAGGTATGTGTGTTTCTTTTGCTTACTATCTTTATAAATGGAAGCATCCAGGAAGAAGAAGAAGAAGAAGAAAAGTATTTTTCAATCAGTATCTTAGCATGCTTGTTTTAAAGAATGTTCATTGATGCATGCACATTTATTGTTGTTTACTCTGAAGCTATTTAAAGAGCTGAGTTAGATTCCCAATTGTCAGGCAATGTTTCTTCTCTCTGTTAAAGATGAATTTAAAAAGTATGCCCTAATATAAAATGATCAAGCAATGGAACACAGAAGAAAATCTGTAAGGCTTTTTGAGTCACTAGCTGTAGTTTTGTAAAGGATCTGTTTGTTTCTAAAATTCAAAATATGAAACCAGCTTCCATGTCACTTGCCTTGAAACACACTTGTGAAGCTGTAGTATGTGTCTAGGAAATGCTAAAGCAAATATGACAAACCTTACAATTTCCTTATCTGATCATTTGTAAAGTGGAAGTGACTATTTTAGGGATAAAGAATAAATTCTGACAGCGTTGCAGAGTTCAAGTATGCAGTTGTAAAAGATGTGCTGTATTTTCAGAGCTACTATTGCACACATGTATCATAAAGTGTTGCTCTTTTCTGTTATGTGCCCTGTGGAAGCCTGCAGAATTCAGTGGCTTATTTCTGTTTTACACAGGTGTAAAATGGAAATCAAGCTCATAGATCTGATATAGCATGCATATAGTGCTGAGATTGTTGTCCTGCCTGTTGCGTGTTCATTATGAAATTCAAGGTGTGCATGGCTTGTGGGTGTTACATGTATTCACGTGTTTTCATTCTCTTAATTGCGAACAGCTCAGACTACAATAAAATATTTGAAAAATGCAGGCTATATAAGCTCAAAAATCTAGTTCAGTACTCACTTTCTATAATGTCAGCACTGGTGTGTTTTTATGAATGATATAATGGACGTATAATACTGATCTGCCTCACTGATTACATATTCAACTCTTTTGCTTACTTGTGAAAAGACTTTTTCATGCAAATCTGGTGAACCAAGTGGAGAAGGAAGGATCAAACTGATTTTTCCTACTCAACAATAATAAAGATGGAACTATGGACATAATTGAGCTTGCCCCAACTTTAACCTGTTTTGTAATCCAACGATAAGTTAATAAAGGTGTATCTTGTTAAATTGCTACTTCATGGAGCAAATGTAAATTAGAAGTTATTGACAGAAATTGAATTCTATAGTTGGTGTTTTACTGAGTCCTCTTTAAGAAGAGGTTAATTAATACATGGCAGAAGTTGGATATGTTGTGATCCAGTCAGGATGGCTGACAAATTCAGCCACCGATCTAAATGCTTCTGGAAATTGGAAAGCCGGAGACAGATATAAAGAAAATCCTGGGAAAGCCAAATCAATAGAAAGTTTAGACTCTGTTTTACTGCATAAATTGTTCCTTAATTGGAAAAAAGGTAAACTCTAGAAAAGTATATTTGACTAGATTGAATGGTTATGTTACCTTCTAGAAGTAGGATAGACTGTTGCCTCTAATTACTGCTTGAACTCATAATCTTAATATGTTGAATGATTTAATCAGAGCATGTTTATAATATTTCTTCTTTGTGTAATCATTAGCTAAAACAGTAACTGCAGAAGAGTTTGCATCAGTTTTGTGGTATGTCACGCTGATCTTTTCTTTATTGGACAAAGCCCAGTATAGTTAGTGCTTTCAGCTAAGATCTAGCCTGTTGTCACTCAACATGAAGCTTTCCTATAGTGCTATAACTCAAGCAAAATAATATGTTTGCTGATCAGTTATATAGGATTACAGGATTTATCTGCTTTGATTTCTATTTTTTGAGATGTGAGACACTAGGCAGTCATTAAACCATTTCTGCAGTATTTTTTTAGAGATTTTAAGCCAATTATTCTAGCCATGCAACTATGATACAAGCTTCTTTGCTTAAAATTTCAACTTTAACTTTCTGGCCATGATCATAACTATGAGGATAAAAGCAGTATTTTTTTCATAACAGTGTATCATATATGTGTTTGCACATACTGAACAGAAGAAAACACTTGTATTTCTAGTGCGTGCATTCCAACTAAAGGTAATACTTTTTTACTGTGAGGGTGGTCAGCTGGTGGCACTGGTTGCCCAGAGAGGTTGTGGGATCTCCATCACTGGAGATATTCAGAAGCTGACTGGACACAGCCCTGGATCACCTGCTCTAGCTGATCCTGCTGGGGCAGGTGTGTGGGATGAATTGGATGATCCCAAGAGGTCCCTTCCAACCCAAACCATGCTGTGATTCTGTGGTACCTTTTTTTTTTTTTCTTTCTTTTTTTTCCCCCAAGGTGAGATGGCAAACATAAATCTGAGCTTTGTTCAATTTTGGCATAATCAGTCAGAGGCTGTACAGTTTCCTCAAAGCTCTGACTTCAGGTGTTTCTCAGGCACTTGATCTTATGTTAAGCAAAGAGTGTGAAATCATATGATGCTGAATGGTTTAGTGTTGAGGAGTTTATCATTGAGACTACAGTAGCTGCAGATAGTCTTGGATCAATCAACTGCAGTACATCAAGCAAATGCAAAAAAAAAATATTATTTACTGGGGGCAGATGAAACCAAAATTTGCTTATAGCTCCTAAATAACACTCCACTGAATTTCTGTGCTTGGAATTGCTATAGGCATCTTTTTTTATCAGCTGAGGAAGGAAGCTTTTCCTTTTGTTTCTTTCAGCAGTAAAATGTCTAACAGAGACCAGACTCAATGATTGTAGTCTCTTGACTAGGTGAAAAAATATGAGAGACTACTACAGATACCAATTCAAAAATAGCTTCCTGATTACATCTTTGGTTAATTGAGCAGGATCGTAGTTAATATGATGTTGAGGCTAAATATGTAAGAGGGAATTGACTTCCAGAACTTTCTATAGTTACAGTAGTTGGAAGGCAGTCAAACAGAAAGATGCTCTGCTCAAACTAGAATCAATTTATTATACTGCAAACTTCTCTTAGAGTAAAGATGCCGAAATCCTTCCTTGGAAAGGAGGGAGATACAATACATTGTCTTCTGGAGATGCCTTCACTAACTGTAGCAGAAGCATAGAACATGGATTTAGGAAATGTCCCAGACTTTCAGATAGCTAAAAAGTTGAATCTCACATTAAAGGACACAGATAAGGAAATATTGTGTGAGCAGTTACCCTAAATAAACTTTGTCCCCGAAAAAGGTATATTGTGTCTGGCTGGGATGGATTTAAGTTGCCCTATAGCAGCCCTCAAAGTGCTTCTAGCATCTTCTCGCAGAAGTCACTCCTGTAGCACCCCCATCCCCACTACCTAAACCTTGCTATGCAAACTCCATACATAAGGTTAACAGTTTGAAGATCATATTGACTTTGGAATCTCAGATATGAGCAGTAGCCAAAAGCAACCATTGCTGCAGCTGTAGTTGCCTTTAGCACCTCAAGATTAAACATCCATGGTGTTTTGACGATGCAGTTGAGGCATAAGACTTGGAAAACTTCAATTTGTTAGAGAAAGTAGCCAGCTACTTACAGATTTTTAAGGAGTAATTGTGTTCAAGCCCAGTATAGTGCTCCGAAATGTGTTTTGACTGCTCTGCTGGTAATGGGTAAATACAAGGAGACAGTTTTCTCTTGTACATTGCATATATCTGGTCTTTACATATACTGCATCCTTCCCACTATTCATCTTACAAATGTAGAGGGATAACATACTTAAAGAAAAGAAGGCTGTTTGACAGGCGGCTTCTTCAAAGCAGCATTGTCAAAAAGACTGGATTGTTGACAAAGAGGGCACATTGTACATTCACTTCTTTTACTCAGCTTTTACTTTGATGGAGGAGTTGTGTTCTGCTGGTCATCATAGTATAGTGCTTTAAACAGGTCATGTTTTGAAAGATGAGACTGACTATGAATAGAACAGAATAGAATGAACTGATTTATTTGGTGTTTTTTTTTCTTCCAGTTGCTTTTTATTATGGAGACCCCCTTGGAAACAAGGAGAATGTGTGTACATTGACTCAAAAACTTCATTTTTAGGATCTGCTGTTTTACCTTATCGTTTAGGTGAATGTATAAAATGAGCCCCTCCTTAGGCAGTTTTCTGAGATTGCCTTGGACTGGTACCACACAATATTTTAAATGCTGAATTTTTAGATTGACATACAATAGAAGATGGAAATTAATTCAGATCTCAGTAGTCTTGTCCTAATCTCTCTCTCTGTCTGATTTTGTCCAGGGTGATGAGATGAAGAAAACAGGTATTCAACCTATTCCTATGATGGACAGAGACAAGAAAGATGAAGTCCCTCAGGGTCAGGTATGAACTCTCAGTAAAATGATACATGTTTATAGTGTTAATAAAACATGTATGGAAAACACTTTATATATATATATTAGTTCATATTGCATTTGATGTTGAGTGTGAATTCTATGTTCTGCATGCAAAACAGTGATAGGTTTTTTTTTTTTTAAGTAGCAGTGGAAAACTTGTTTTCAAATCTTTACTTAAATGACAGTATGCTCTTTGCTGTTATCACTTGCTCCATTCTCTGTGTTTGTAACTCTAGCTAAACCACAATCACCTACGATTTTGAGAGGTGTCAAAAACACTTTTTCAACTTAGTAAGTGGTTGCTTCATCTTTTAGCTCAAAGGTTTTGGGTTTTGCAGTTTTACCCTGAATGCAAAATGAACTTTGTCACCTGTTCTTCATTAAAATACTCAGGTTCAGATTTCAAAATATTTGTGATTCTGGACCAAAACTTCATCATATTTTTGGATAACTACAATCACTGCTTTTTGACATTCTTAAAAAAGAAAAAAGAATAATGTGAAGAGTTTCTTGAGGATAAGCAGTAAAGGGTGTATTTCTAAAAGCCTCAACTGTTTTTCAAAGTCTTTGAGTACTGATTTTTCTGTGCAGAAATGACTGCTTTTTTATGCTTTTCTTAGGCAAAATTGTAACATAAATTTAGGTGGAAGAAAGGTCTTTGAACTAACTTTTTTGGGTAAATGAAAAAAGTAGCTTGTTCTTTGATTATCTGAGCAGGGAAAAATAAATTTAAATTCTCCATTCATATACAGATATATATATATGCATAAGGTTTTTTTTTATTTCAGTGGCCTCTGATGTTTTAATTGTCAGTAGTTAGCACTCACAAAGCATTTAATGAATTCTGAAATTAAAAATAACATTTGAAATAAACATGACAAAGTATCACAAAATCACTGTAGATTAATAACTTGTAAGAAAGAGTATGGAATTTTTTATATTCTGACACTTTACATTTTGACACATGCTCTATCATTTTTTAGCATTAAAACGATTACCCTTATTATATTAAGGACTTAGCAGTTAATTTACTAAATTTCTGTGCTCAGTATAAGCCTAAAAAAGAGAAGAAACATTTTTCTGCATGTGATTTATTTTTCCACACACTAGATTAGTTATCTTTGATGATCTTGAAAAGTACACAGTATTGTAGTACATAGTCATGTTGGCATTTCTGAAAGAATTGTTAATGGGTTGAAACCACAGATCTAAGAAATAAGCTCCTTTTTCCTCTTTAAAATGCAATAATTTTTTTTCCAGGTACTGTTTTCTTCAGGTTCTTTTTTACTTTGTGCTCAGTTTCATGCTTCTTAATAGCATAACAGTGAAATATTAAGCAAAATAGACGACAAAAGCCAACTTCAGTAGTACAGTTGAAGCTGCTGTGTCTTAAAACAATGTTACAGCAAAATGTGAGATTTAAGACATACATAACTCGGTGAAAGTAACCATTCCTGTACTTAAGTAGAGACTAAATAGTTTAATAAAGCATTATCATCCATTTCCTTGGGCTCTAACAAAAAGAATTAATGAGGATTTTTATGTGGCCTTTAATTAAAGCATTAATACCTTATTTAAATTACAATGATGTTTAGGAAATGAAGATTTGTGTAAACATGCAACCTCTGAAGACAACTACTTCTGCCTCAGCTACTCATCTTTGATGAGAACAGCTTGTACTTGGCTCTTCCTCTCACTTGGGTGGCTGGATCACTGGGTTTCTGTTGCCCTTTACACCCTTTGCAGCACAGCTCCTCTAAGGTCTCTGAGTTTGGTGTCTTCCTGCTGTGGAGCCTGCACTGAGGATTTGTTCCTGATTCAGCAAAGATCCCATCACCTTCTTTTCTGCCCCTCCTTTTGTAACCTGTGAAGAAAATAGAAATGCCAAAACTATGCAGTGACCTGAAAGCACTTTTCATAAACAAGTCAAGCCAGCCTGAGTAATGAAGGGAGAGAGAAGGAACAGTTCATGTCCTTCAGCCATTCAAAGCTTACCTCCAAAATATAGTTTTCAAGGTAGAAGTAAAAAGTTTACTCTCATGCAGTGAAGATTAATATGTTAAGGGTGATTTCTTTCTTCAGTCAGAACATGGAAGATCCAGCTCTTAAAGCTAGCGGTATGTTTAAGATGCGCAGTTGAAGAGACAGGGAAAATTTATTTCAGAAACTAAAGATACTTTCTAGTTCCTCTTGCTTATGTGTCTTCAGAATACCTTGCCTTTCCTGCCGTGACTTCAACAGTTTGCTTGTACCTGAGCGAACTCTAGGCTTTCTGTCTAGCCATGGCAACATGAAAATCAATCTGCAATAATTTATTCAGATAATCTAATCCTTTTACAAAAGGGATTTGTGCGAGTTTGCTCTCATCAGAAATGGAATTGTTTGTAAAGGAATGTTTTTAATTAGCTTGGCTTTATTCAAAACCTAAATCCTTTGAGCCTTTTAGGCTATTTCTTCCTTGATTGATACACATTTTAACCTAAAAGATTTCAGGACCTTAAAGGACACATTTTATTCTAAATATCAGGGTTCCAAAGAGAAGGTTGTTCAGATTATATTGCAAATGAACTTAGTTTGGTTAAAATCTTTTATGTTTTGCAATGGCAACACACTTCCCATTGAGCCAGAATTGTGACTGTACCTAAGGTGCCATTTTAATTTTTGATAGCTGTGGAGTAATCTGCCATTTTCCAGTGAAATCATAGAATCATAGAATGGTTTGGGTTGGAAGGGACCTTAACAATCATCTAGTTCCAACCGCCCAGCCATGGGCAGGGACACCTTCTGCTATTACCTCATTTCAGTTCAATTTCTAGGTACACAAACAGTTGCTTTAGTAGGCCGTTAGCTGACTGGAGTGGTTCTCTGATGGCGAGTGATGAATTTATTAATGTTTAAACAAACAAGTCTCAGAATACAAGAGCTGCAGACAAGCGGAGTAGTCCGTCTTACAAACAAGCAAAGGAAAAAAAAAAACCCACAAGAAAAAGCACATAGGAAGAAAACAATGCACTATGCATAACTTTTTGTTGAGCAGACTTCACAGCTTTGTGCAGCCTTGCCTTCTCACCAGATGCAGTTTCTTTCTGTTGGTTACATATGATTACTTCTATTCAAACTATTAGGTTCTCAGGTCAGAAAATGTATCTTATTTTTTTCTAAGTACAGAATGGACTTGTTACCTAGCAGAATGGGAGGAATCTCTGCATTGATGGAGGTGATGGCAAGAGTTGCTCTTTAAATGTTGTCCCTTATTCAGAAATCAGACTGGTAAAAGGAGACTTCTTCTTAAATGCTTTGGTCACAGTACAGTATATGGTATTTCAATAAAAGGCATTTAAAAACTCTGCCCAAAGAAAAGGATCATAGTGCACTACTGTAACTATCGTAAGAGTCTGAGATGAATGAGTGATGTTATAATGGATCTGAATTTAACCTGTCATCCTTGCTAATAGATAAGTAGCATTTTCTAAAAATTCCATCATGTCATGACAATTCAGCTGTGACATGGCAGCTGTCATAGGCCTCTGAGCCTGTATGAATCAGATACCATTAAAAAGGTGCTCATTTGATGTTCTCTAAATAGGTTTATATGCTAATGGTAAAAATATATGTCACTGAACCACATACATTAAAAGAACTTGAAAACCAATTGTTGGTAACAGTGTACACTTTCCAAAGGTGCAAAACCCCTAGCATCTCCAGTAAATTAAAGTATGGAATACATACTCTGGAGGACATCAGAACCATCCAGAATTTGACCATGTTTTAGCAATGCTGTACAACTTTCCTTTTATAAAAGAAAAAAAAAAAACCCAAACATCACAAGACTATAGTTTGCAGAAATTGCAGTGGATGGGGCTTTGAGCAACCTGTTCTAGCAGAAGGTGTCCCTGCCCATGGCAAGGGGTTGGAACCAGATGATCTTTAAGGTCCCTTGCAATCCATTCCAACTTTTCTGTGGTTCTATGAAATGGTTCTGCCACCTACACCTACTTCCAGCCACTACTGACACCAAAAAGCCAAACAGATCCTGAGTAGATCAGTTTAAATCAATTGGACAATAAAAGGTCCCATAGAAAATCCTGTCTGAAGCAGCCATATTAGTCCTAACAGAGAGGCATGTAAACAACTTGTAATTGCCAGAGACTTCACTGCTTCGTTTTAAAGTATTCAGATATTGAGAGGAGACGCAGAAGTATGAAGTGCTAACATAAGCAGTAATTAAGAGAGTAGTCAACAGCTTTGAGATAGTTGGCTGTTAACTGCCAGTATTGTAGTTTGGCAACATTTAACTTTTTTATTGTTATTTTTCATAGATTGGGTTCTACAATGCTGTAGCCATCCCATGTTACACCACACTTGCACAGATATTTCCTCCAACTGGGCCACTACTCCGAGCATGCAGGTGAGTAAATGTACAAGTTTTTGCATAGCATGTAGCTTGGTTAAAGAAAAAAAAACACCATGATTTACAAGTTTGGCTGGAAAAACAGACTTTTAATTTTAGAATTTGCATGCAGATAAACAGGGTTACGCATCTCACATTAATCTGTGCAGAAATCCAGAGGTAATAACCACTGGCTGGGACTATCCAGTGCAGATCTACAGACACAGCTGATTAAATGCATTTGACCCCAAAAGCATTTAGAGGGAAAGAGGTTCAGTGCTTATGTATCCTTATCTAGGCTGGTTCAGTGCAATTTCCCTCTGTGTCCTTTTTACTTCAACATAGTTCTCACAACTAAGATTGGCTAGAATTCTGTTTCATTAAAAAACCATGGGTTTGCATGTGGTTTTATTTAATGTCAGAACATTTTTTATTAAAAAGCAGAGAAGTAAAGATCCCTGGAATATTCAGTAATTGGGAGCATAAGGATAGTACCACTGGGATTTGGGAGAAGCAAATGTAATGTTTTCCTATCAGTCAGCTGGCATGTAGCTTGGGATCTTCTGGAGAAGAGGCAATGGTCCTTAGCCAACTGGTTGCTTGTACCCTGGAATGATCATGAAACTCTTTGTAGGTAGTTCTGTCCAATAATTATATCCTGAACCTTAGCAATCTTTCCTGACAAAACTTATGTTGAAACCAGCATACTTCATGAAAATGTTCCAGTTTCAGGTTAATCGGTATTCCCTAAAGAAAAACAGTTGGTTCATAAAGTGCCACCAATCTTTAGTCACATCCAGGGAAAAGAGGCCCGTTTTCTATGCTCTTGCTAAGACTTTTCTCATAATCTTTATTTTTTCTCCTGTGGTCCTTTTTCTAGCTTGCATTGAACTTTTTCTTTGTCCTGTCTGGCAGATCTACCAAGTCTGTCACTTTCCTGATCTTGTGGATTAAATGACCTGTGTGAAGTGACAGAAGGGTGCCCACTATATACAAAATACTGTGAAATTTAAGGTAGTGGTTAGCAAGTAATTTCCTTTGCACCCAGACAGTATTTCATGTAGCTATGAGAAGAATATGTAGGTCTGTACCAGTGGGACAATGGACTATCTTACGAGAAGCAGTGAATATCTATCTGGGAGCCATCATTAATAGTCAGCTGCCTCTAAGGTCCCACTGCTGGGCATGGCTCTGCAACCCTTAGGTGGATTTGGAGGGGAATATTAAGTAGGATTAGAGACTATACCTCTGCAGTTGTTACATTAATGGGGCTACAGATGGAATCCTGTTTAGTGTCTGTGCTTTAAGAAGAGTGGATAAAGACACAAGCAAATAAGAAAAGATTAAGAAAGAGCTTAAAGAATGTTTTGAGAGCTTATAGTGAGAGACTAAAAAATCTGACATGATGTATTTAGTTTATCCAAGAGAATTACTTTTTCAAAATCTGTGACAGTCTCCATAGTATGTGTTCTGAGTAGAACAAGTTCATTAATTTAGCAGGCAAAGACTACTTGAAGCCCAAATGTTCAAACAAGGAATATGGTGAATATGTCTTTTTTTAAAAAAAAAAAAAAAATCTTTTGGAATTTTGTCAATTGAAGATCTTAAACCGGAGCTAGGTATAGTTCTAAAAAGAGAAAGGTAAAAAGGATACAGGCCTGAGGCACAGTTACTGTGATAAAATTACTAAGGCCTGTCTTTTCCAGGAGACCGGGCTAGGTGATCCTTCTGTTAGTGTCTTTTGTCCTTAGAAGCTATGAAAGTAACAATATCTGGTAAATAATAGGCTGTAATTTGTTATCCTAAATTGAGTAACATGGAAGTATTCATAAGTGCATATTTTAGTGATTCCATCAGTTACAAGATAGCATTAAACACTTGTCCAGTTTCAAAATGCTGTGGAGTGTGTTACTATCATAATGGTATTAAAGTCTAAATCCTGTTTTGGAAGTCAGAGCTACAGCATGGGGTAGGAACATGTACTCCCCGGGCCATGTTGACCTAATATATACATGTTGGTAGTGTGATTATTGAATAATGTGTATGCTGATAAATAAAGAAGTGTTGCTTTCAGTGTGAAGTCAGAGAACATGAAGTAAATTACAGAACCACTTGTAATCCTTTCAGTCTCTGCAAGGTTGTGATGCTTTACAACTGCTTTACTGAGAGGTAGTCTGAGTTCTTGGAAGTTTTCTAACTCTTTGTAATCCTTGCTTGAATGCATGTTGCGTCAGCTGTATTGATGGCTGAAAGCTAAATGATCGGTTTTTCAATCCATGTAACTGGAACACAGATTGTACTTTGCATAACCATGTTGTCAGTCAGAGTTTTATACCCACTATATATTTAATGGGTATATGTACTATTGACTATAATACCTACCATTAGAAAGGCAGTAATGCTCTCATGAGTGTTTCCAGTGACCTGTCTCTACTCAAGCTAATAAATATTGTCAAACTGCTTTATATATGTGAAAATTTTTATTTCTTTTGTATTACTTGTCAACAGCTGGGTGTACTTTTACTCCCCAAATCAGTATTTATATGCTTTTCACATGAAAATCTCTTGCAGAGTCTGTATGACTAATAAAGTAACCTCAGCGCTGGATGTCAGGAAAGTTCTGGCACTAGCACAATCAAATGGGAGGTTTATATTTGGGTTTATATTTACTGTAGAACAAGTTGTGTAAGCCTGCCAGTACCTTTGGTAAGAAGCATTGTTACTCCACTTAATGGGAACTGAGGTGCAGAGAGTCTAGGATGAGCACTTAAGACTGCATGGTGTCTTTTTCAGGAGCAGCGTTCTGGGAAGACCCATATCTTTTGTTTTCTAGCCATACGGATATCCATATGAGGCTTATTGGCAAAAGTGGCTTGTAATACCTCACAGTCCATCTTTCAGTACTCAGCTGAGGAGTTTTAAAGTTGAATTGCAGAGTGTCAAGAACCCACATGCATATGGGTTCTAGATGAAAGATTCTCCATGATTCTAAAGATCAAGCATGGACATATTTTCAACAGTGGGTGTCTCTGCAAAAGGCATGATGTCTGAAGTAAAAGCAATCAGACTGGTGGCAGAGATTATATGAACTTTTTCTATTCTAGAAATTATGTTTATTGTTTGGAGTTCTAATTATAGTTATAATACTGATACTTCTGAAAGCTATACTGCCACAGCCTCCAGACTGGGCACAGCTCTGTACAGACACAGCTCCTCACCTTGTTCTTATACATTCCTTAATTCAGATTGCACTGATGCAGAACTGGAGCATAGGTGTGTGGATGGGGTGTAAAATCTCCGTAAGACTAAAGAGCTTCCTGAAAATCCACACCCTGGCATAAAGTCTTCTGAGGAGCGGTTTGATAGTTTTAGCTTAGCCTTGAGATTACCTTCTGCTGTCTGTTTGAGGGGGTTGAGGAGGAAGTGTTGAGAGTTCAGACTAGGAGATGCAGAGTAGGAAATCAAGAACTTAGATCTAATTTCAACTCCCCAGTTACTAAAAATGTATGTTATTGCAGGGTTTAGGTTACTCCAGAGTGTTGCAAATAGCTGATTTCGCACTAGACTGTTTTTTTCCTTTAGTTTTGACAGGTAACTTATTCAGTGTGAGGAGAGGAATACAGCCTCGTTCCTGTCTGGTATTGCCTCAGTTGCTGACTGAACTGATTTTGATATCACCCCCTCACCAGCAGTGCCTCGTTCTTGGAACACAGTGTTTAAACTGCTGCATCCTTGAGTTGTTTGGAAGGCAGACACCAGCTGCAAATAATAGCAGCAGAAGCAGCCAAGGCAGCATGTCAGCATCAAGGTTTTTATTTTGAGAGCCTCTGGGCATTTATTCCAGACACTCAGGAGCCAGGGCTTCATTGGGAGCACAAAGGCAAATGAATCATATTATCTAAATCTTTTAAAAACAACAAAACAAAAAAGTATCAGTCACTGATTTCTCTGAGGTAAAGTAGCAGCAAAGAATCTAGAAGTTTTTCTAGTCCTGTAATTTATTCCACATTTTTAAAATACTCTTTTGTCATTCATTGTAGATCAAAACTACCAGCTACCTGTGTTACAGTGTTCAGAGTAAGTCCTATGTGTGTTTTGTAGCACACGCACTCAGTAGGCCTGCCAAAGTGGCAAATCTATGACAGTATATTTATTTTGAGGATGAGGGGAGGTGATTATTTTTTTTTCTCTTTATTTCAGACCCAATAATTTTAAACAAATTTCCATGTGCTTTCAGGTTTCTCAATTATTGATGAAACTGGTATAATTTAAAAATATTTTGGCTGCAATCCTTCTCATTACTTTCCCAATTTCAGGAAAAGGACCTAGAAATAGTGACAGTTTGATTTTGATAACCCTTATTGCCTGATTGTGTGAGCTGAGATTCAGCACATATTAGTGCTGGCTTCATGACTTCCAGTTGGCCTGGAGCACTGGCAGAGCAGGTTTCCATCTGTCTGCAGAAAATGGTGTAGGTGTTACCCTAGAGCAGGGGTCCTCAATCTTTTTAACCAGGGGGCCGGCGCACGGATGAAGTGGCAGGAGGCCATCTGCGGCTGCTTGGTTTCCCCCCCAAACTGCCGGCGGGGGGCAGGGGGGGTCTGTAAATACGGGGGGGGGGGGGGCGGCAGATTGAGGACCCTGGGGGGCCATATCCAGCCCACGGGCCGTAGTTTGAGGACCCCTGACATAGAGGGCACTAGCTTTCTGTGACAGGCTCCATCAGGTCCTGCCTTCCCTCATCCCCAGAAAATGCCACATTTTTTCTAACCCCTTCACTGCACTTTCAGCTCATTGCTGTCTTATCAACTGTTTTGGCAAAGCTGTGACATAAAAATCAGAAGAGCTCTGCAACATAAATTCCAGTGTAATACGATAATATGACACGTAGCACTTTTTACCATCCTGTTTGTTTACTGAAGACATCTAAGACCTGTTGTTTTAGTAACTAGGTATCTGATAGTGAGAAGTTGTGCTTGCTTGCTTTCTCTGTATTGGAAGACCGAATGCTAGATTTGGCCTCGGGTTGCAAGCAAGTATTGTCTGCTGTTGGATATCATCAGCATAGAATTCCAAGTCACTGGAGTGGTACTAGTGTACCACAAGTAAGATGATGGGTCTGTACTCCCTTCAGATCATCAGAACATCACCAGCTTGATTCCTCATCATTTTATGTCTTGTGAACCAAACTTTGGACTGGGGGGTTGGCCAGGCTGTGACACTAAAAAAACTTTCTGTCTCAGGGAAGTTACTCTTTAAATGTAGCAGCTTGCACTACTTTTTAAATGTGCTAGCTTGACAGTATGATCACCATAATAGTAATAGAAAGTTGATACTATGATGTTGGCACACGTCATTTTATAGAGCCCATGTGCAGGAGTTTAAGAAGGCTTAATGTGCTTCTGTGGTTTCCAGGGAAGGAAGTTTCCTGGCAAAAGTCCTGATTTCTGTGGTGGTTTTGAAAAGGGCCAAAGTACACTGTGGTAAAATCCCTGAAGTCTGAAGTGAGGAAGGCTGCTTGTGTCCAGACTGCTGTTTCAGTCTTTGCAGATGTGTCTCTCTTGGGTCACAGCTGGGTTTTCTCTGCAGCCATGAGGGCTAGAAATCTGTAATGGAATCAGGTGCTGCCTGTAGCTGCAGGGCTCATTCTGGGGAAGGTATACTGTAGGCTTATATATAGTCTACACCTGTATGAGCCACACAGAATTAGAAAATAGAATAACTGAAGGTAAAGGCTGAAATAATCGAAAGATGATAAAATCTTGATGACAGTTACCAATATAAAGCATAAAGCTAAATCTCAAATTATAGTACAACAGACAGTATTGTTAGGAAGAAATCCTGGTAAACTTATGTACTGTGCTTTACCTCTGACTTCTTTGCATCTCTAGGGACAATCTCAACCAATGGGAGAAAGTAACAAGAGGTGAGGAAGCCTCCATATGGATTCCCTCCCAGTCCCTCGCTCCTGGGACCTCAGATTCACTTCCTGTGAAGATCGATGACTGAACAGCAGCAACAGATTGCTTGAACCTGAAAAGCATCCCTGCTTATTTTGGGGGTTTTTAGTTTTGGT
Organism: Falco peregrinus; assembly: GCF_023634155.1. Lineage (NCBI taxonomy): Eukaryota > Metazoa > Chordata > Aves > Falconiformes > Falconidae > Falco > Falco peregrinus. The sequence goes on along the minus strand of NC_073727.1, from coordinate 52,078,605 downwards.
TCATTTTTATTTGGGGAATAAAAAAAAAAAAAGAGAGAGAAAAAAAAGGAAAAAGAAAAGCTACAGAATGCTAAGAAGTAGATCTGCCTAGGAAGGTAACACTCATGGAGTTACCTCAGCTAAATGACTCTGGCAGCCAATCTCCTGATCTACACTAGTGACACAACATCAACAGAGGGAAAATGACAACCCAGATGTTTTGGAGTCAGCTATCAAAAGAGAACTTACAACTTGTGAATATAAAAGACTGGCCTTATCTCATGGGCTACATTGCTGAGGCCTTAATTTAAAACTGATGGGGGGGCAGGGAGGGGGGCAGAATAAAATCTTAGGGGGTACTTCTAAATTGTATCTTTCTAGTAAGGGTTTCAATGGTACTTTTATTATACCGTCCTGTGGCTGGCTTTAACACCAGTGTCACTTGGGAGTTCTTGGCTATAAATAGAACAATATACCCATTGCTATTGTGAATGTTTATGTGTGATCTACTTGTAATCAGTTTGAATTCCAGCAGAATCCTTGGAGGCTATCATTCATGCTTAGGTTACAGTGAATTCTCTTGCTGCAAACTAAAGGAAAACCAACATTCGGGTTAAAGTTTCAAAGTACTTCATCAAGCATCATGATGCAAATTATCTGTCACTTACATGGCAAACGTTGAAAGAACTAGTGATGGTGCTTTGTTCTTCAGAATAGTTTATAAAGCTAGACAACTCCTCCCTTTAAACACTGGAAGTACTGGATATTTATCTCTGATATGAGAGAGTTTCAGGTTGGAGTTTTTGTATCCATAGTGACAGAAGTATCAGATTAAAATTTAAATGTGACAGCAAAGATTTCCTTGCCTAGCTCACAATTAAGTAAAGTCATAATTTTTATTTCTACCTGCTGAGTTGTATTTTAAAAGGTATTGGAGACATACCCGAGGTATGCTATCTGCTGGGAACAAAAGCTTTGTCAGAAAAGTCAGGTCTGATAAGAGGGATGGTGGTACCATCACAATAAATCAAAAATGTTTTTGTATTGACTAGCTTTTGTGTCGCACAGTAACACTGCATGTCTTCTGCTGCTCTTTTCCCCCATCCTGAGATGAGTGAAATTACAAAAATTCTCCATTTGTCTGTTTGCTTTTTTTCCCCTAGTACAGAAAAATTTCCAGGGCTTAGAACGGCCTTTCTTAGTGAAAGAATAGCTGACTGAAGAAAAGTACGCTAAAATAGTGTGTTTACAGTTCTGTGCTGACTTAGGCTTCAGCCTTACAAACCTCTGCACAGACTTTAAGACCTTGCATTTAATGCCACTCTTTTAAATTTAGTGCAATTTTGCAGAGTATGTTTCAACAACACTTAATTTGCCTTCATCTTTCCCTCAAAAATAATGAGGAAAAAAATCTTCATATTGATCCGTACAGTAGGTGAAAACACAGGCTTTGCATACCTTTCACATACAGCCTATACTGCATTATATGCTTTTTCACAGGTCATATACTTTTGCAGTTGTTCCATGATAACATGGCCATTTGTGTAACTTTAACAATTAATAGGGTCTTAAAGACAGAACACAGGTTCTCTTTTTCCATCTCATGTCTGTTGAGCTGTGTTGCTCTAATAAGCATGCCATTGTATGGGTTTCATGTAAATTACTTGGACTCTTGAGTTTTGCCTTCTGTTATGGTCGAGCACATACCAGTATCTGTACATGTGTACAGTATGTGATAAATAATTGCATAATGTAAATGCACCTAAGCCTTTGCAGTACATAGATATCCCAGAGGCTGAGAATTCAATATGAAGTTACCTTATTTGTATGGAACAGATTACCTAGCAGCAACCCCATAATTTTTTTCTGTTTGCTTTACCAATTCTAAGTGCAGAAATTCATTGTTAACCACAGCAAATTAGTTTGGCATTTTTTTAAAAATGGCAGGAAACACACCAAAGTAGAATGAATAGTATCTCATGCTGTGTCCTCTGCTTTAATCCTTAGCAGTTCTGTTTTAAGTAAATCATGCAGATGCAGCCTTTCATCTGCTGAGTACTTGAGACGCAATCCATGGTTCCTAATTTACATGGAAATTATCCAAATCCACAGTGACTACAAAAATACTCTCTACAATTCAGGTACCCCAGCAACTGGATGGGTAGTTTTTCCTTCATGGGTTAAGTATAATTGCTGTTATTCTCCCTCTTTGAATGCTGATATTACAAGCATTGCAAAAATATTGCTTGCCATTCTGTTTCTGTGTGTATGTTAAGCTTTTAATCCATCTTTTACTCATTGACAGTGAAGGTAACTTCGCTAGTTCTGTTACTTACCATTCAAAATATTTGGCAGTATCACATAACTTATATTTTGAAGGTTATAAGTACTGATACAAAACATGGTTCCCTAGCAAATCTGTCAAATTGTCAGTAATTTGTTCTATTAATGTCTCAAGTCAATCAGGTATTGTTTCTAATATAGAACTATCCAAACCACGTAATATATATGTTTGCTATAGTACAATGTCCATTAGAATTAAAAATTATGGTGTCAATATTTGTGGTTTGGTTTGTTTCCCTGGTGTGTAAAAGGAGAGAGGTCATGACAAAAATGTTACTCTCTGTTAGCACCTAGACAAAAAAAAAAAAAAAGCGCCATGATGGGCTGTATTTTCTAAGCAAATTTAGTCTGCCTCAGCATTTACAGAGTGAAGATTCAGATATGGGTTGTTTGGTTGGTTGGGTTTTTTTTGTAGGAGCAGACTTATACCCGTGCTTCCAAATTAAAAAACACCAAAAATTAAAACTCTGAAGCTGCATTTGAATTTCATGGCTTAAGTTCATGTTGAGATTTGACTATTACAAATTCCGAATGGAACTCACAGATAGTGTAAGACATCTAGGTCTGTAAGGCATCTTAAATTAAATCACCAAAAGCCATTCTTCCTTGCATTTTTATCCTGCTAAAGCTGATTTTCCCAAGATCAATAAGAATGTATAAAAACCCTAACAGATCTCTCCTTTCCTAGAAGTGTTAGACTTTATACTCCCAGAACTGCATTATGTTTGTTGACAATTCCAATTGCTTTTCCCTTCTAAGCCCAGTAAAGGTAAAAATGCTGAAGCTGTATCTGAGCATTTCTAATCTATTATGAAATCATGCCTGGAAGGTATGCACTAAGTGAGAAAAGTAGTTGACATAGCATGTTCCTCATCTGAGGTGTTGCATATTTTATTACAGTGCTGATAGAAACTGCACTGTTATAATTACTCTGTGAATTTTGTTCCATAGTGCAACGTTCTGCTGTAATGGTTCAACTCATGGCAGTATTATTATTTTTTTTATAAGTGACCATTATAGAAATGCAATAGATTTTTTTAGTAAGTATGCGATAAAACATATTTACATTGGAGAGGACATGCAGTGTGGATTTCATCTTTGTATGTAGCACAGACTTCTGGCATGTGTTTAAACTTAGAACAGTGTGATCAGTTTGCTGTGACTGCATTTAGAATATTTTGTGTTAAAATTGTAGGGATAGCAAGTAACTATTCATGTTAAAAAAATAGATTGTTAGATGCTCAAAACAATTATGACCCTCTTGAAATAATGCATTTGCCTCAAACACTGTGATACAGAAACAGTTCTGTGAAGCGAAACAATTAATTTACTCATTCTAAACACAGAAAAGGCTTTCTGCACACTACTACAAGGAAGTTCATGTTCAAACTTTAAGTTATATACCCCAATCTAGCAAAGGCACATCATAACTCCTGTTTTGCTTTTTGACCAAAAACTGTGCTCGATTGTAATACGGGTGTATACTCTGTCAAACAACCTAAAATAACAGACTGCTTTCTAGGGTAGATCAAACTGATTTGTAGAGTAGTTTCATATATATTCAAAATTCAGGTTGGGCTGTTATGTGAAGAAGAAAGAACTTCAAGGTAACAACATTCAACTTTACTACAGTTAGTGAGCTGAAAAAATTGTTTTATATATATATATATTTACACACACATATATATATATATGATACATATAAAATATCTTTGTAAAAAAACAAAAATATGCAAGTGCAATAATTTAAAGAGGTCTTAACTTTGCATTTATAAATTATAAATACTGTACATGGTGTGTAATTTTTTTCATGTATTCATTTGCAGTCTTTGTATTTAAAAAACAAACCTAAACCTTTACTATTACGTTTGTACAATAGAACAGTAAGCATTTATTATGATACAGTTAAGTTGTAAATAAATTCACAAACCAAACAGCCAGTACATATGCATATATGGGTGTCCTATTGTGAAACCTGGTTTTGCTTTTACTGCTGGCTTTAGCACAGCAAGACTACTTCTGTGGATATGTAATTATACATATAAATATATGTATGATACATAAAATATATTTAGAAATGTTCATAATTTTAATTGATATATCTATACATATACTTTGGTGTGAATATTACTGAATACAGAGTTTTTTAATATTATTTTTCACGTTTATTTTTGCTATTATTGGGAGTGGAAGTGAGGGATGGGAAAGTGTGTGTGTTTGTGTATATGTGTGTTTATACCACAAGTAAACCACAGGAGAAAGGGATTCAAAACATAACAGAATCCTTTAAAAAGGTGGTGCCTGATTTTCCATGTAATTGCAGTTTATGGATTATGATGTGTTTTCGCAACATGAAAGTTCATTCTTTTTTAAAAGAAAAAAAATGTATATTTTATCACCTATTGCAAGTTCACATTGTCACAAACTGCAAAGGGATCCACTTTCCTGTTTGCCCTCCTGCTGGCAGAGAGCTCACCTTGCTGTTGACAGATACTTCTACACAAATCGTTGCTTTGCCACTGTCAAATGGCAGTACAGCTGATGCAGAATCATTTGTTACATTTTGGGAATTATGGACATGCTCAGATGCTGAATTGTAAAAAAAAGTAGTCCTGCAGCCGAATTTTAAGGCTTTGACAGATGGCAGTACCCTGAAAAGATGAGGTAGATTCAGGGAACCGTAAAGCACAATTTTGAACACATCAGCAGATATTTATAAAATAGGTGAAAAAAATGAGGGGGGAAAAAAAATCCTGTGTATTTACCCACCTAATACATTGATTTGTTTCAAAGATCTCTTGCACTGTTCATGTTCGGTAAACAGGGTAGTTGCTGTTCATAGACCTCAGTGGCCTTGTGTCTATGGCTCTGCATGATCCTTCCATGCTCTAAAATGTTTGGCCTGGGATAGAGCGTTCAACCTGAGCTCTGTCTCTGGTTCTCAGCATGGTCTCCAAATGTTCCTGGTCTCCCTCCACATGAAGGAACTCAGCATTGCTAGGACAACTTCACCAGGAACAGGTTTCCAAGACAACTCTTTTGGTCTAAGTACTACATAAAGTTGTCAAAAACATATTTTTACAAAATAAACTTGGGTTTGTGCTGTTGCGGCCACCCCTTCCAGAAAGCTCTGTTTGCTGCAGGGGACATGCTGCTCGGGCTAACTTGTGTGATGAAACAGAAACTGCACTGACATTTAATGCATACTTTTAGCTTTTTAAGGTTTGAGAGAGAGGCAATAAAAGGAGAATGTTTCTGTAGATACTATTAACTTGGTCCTTTCCACCTGTTTTGCTGTTGTTGGCAAGGAACTGTAGGGTGAAGTCAATTAATGACTTTCTGGCCAAGCTTTTAAAATTGGTGGCTGTCAGTCACATGCCTTTTCGTATTTTTCTGCTTGTCATGCAGACTTAGCTCTTGTAGCACAGCATGCTGTGTTGCCATTGATGGTCACTGACCAGTTAGTATGCTTTCTTTAAGATTGTTAGCCCTTTATTATTGAAAAAACATCATCAGAGACTAATAAAAACCAGCCACTGAATACATTCCTTTGCAGATACTGGAAAATATAAATGTAAAAACACTTTTAACAAGCTCATTGAAGGGAGGAAAGGAGCATTTGTGTTGGTTTTGAGGAACTTTGAATTAGGCTTATGTGGATGTATCCAAGTGCTCTGTGAAATCCTGTGCTCATTTGAGTCAATTGTAAGGGGAAAGAGACTTAAATTGATTTCACCTGTTCAATAAGTGTTGGAGATTACTTTGTTTTACTTATTTTGCTGAAGACAATTACTAAGGAGAAATTCCCCTTCCTCAGTCTGTAGTCTCTCTTCTTTAGACTAGGGAGAAAAGTGTTGTTTTCAATGTGTTTCAGTAGTGCTCTAGGAAGAGCTGCCTGTACCATGGATGTTGCTTATGAAGATTAAATTCTTTCTTTCTGGGTCAAGAACGAGGTACAGAGAAATGCTTCAGAAGGTAGTTGGTGTGTGTGTAAGACCTGTTGTTTAAAAGTCTTCTAAAAGAAAGGGGAAACCTGAGATTCAAGAACTTTGAAAAGAATGAATTATACCTGGTAAAGTTTTCCTCTCATGGTTTGTTTTTTTGTTTGTTTGTTTCTAACTTTCCTGGAAAGGCTAAATGATTTTCACCACATCATCTGTTGACATTCAGCTGGCATTAATTATTTTTATTTTTTACAGCAATGTAAACCCTGTGAATGTAGGTGTGAATATGATGTTTGTAGAGCTCCCTCTGTTCCTTGAGCTGTATTTATGCTGCTTATGGAAGCGACATAAGATGTTAATAAACACTATTTAATAAGCATATGGGAATGAAAAAAATAGGGCTTGTAAAAGAAATAATTTTTTAAAAAGCCAACAAAAGAAACTTTTGGAAACACCTAAGAGACTCGATATCTGTCCAAAACCTTTGAAAGTTTTGCCATACATTAGTAGCAGTGGTAAATGTGGTGCAGCGGTGAATATGGGTAGTTTGGAATTAGTGCTGATGGATGAGTTGATCATAAAGGAGAGAAACGGTCCATCAAGCAAACCTAAGCTTCCACATAGTTTGAGACTTGAGGCTAATACAGCATACCTGCTAATGTAGTTTTGCTTCCTGAATGTGTAAGGACAGCAGTCTTCACTGAGTTTGTTCTCAACCTTTTCAATGCTGACAGATCAGAGGGAGCCGACCTAGTGTTTAGAGGTGGTTGCCATTCTAACTGGTGCTTCACCTGCAGCTCAAGATTTTTTCTGTCCTTCACCAAAGCACAAGACCGCCAGCCTCAGAAAAGCAAAAGATACTGTACTGCAGACTTAAAAGAAAGCTTCATGCAGGAAAACTAACATCCTGTGAGAGTTGCGTAGTTGTTATCTGAAAGCTTCTAAATCAGTTCCTTGAAATCATTAAATAGAATTTGCTGATAAGGTTGGCATTTTCTGCCTTTTTCCTTTCTGCTTTTTTTGTCCTATGCATTTGCTTTCCTGGTGGAACAATTTGGTGGTTTTTCACCTTTGAGGACTGCATCAATAAAACAGACTGCCATCCCTACAGCCTCTTCTACTCTCTCTGGTTCTGTGGTCTGAATTAATTCCCAGTGATTGGGAATTCAAAGTGTAAAGCTATTCTGCAGGGCTATGTTTTCAAGGTTTGTATAAAGCATAGAGAACAGGGTGTGTACCAAATACCGAGTTAATGGGCTGGAATTGTGGAAAGGAGACCTTAGTTTGTTTCTGCCCTGAGAGTAATAGTTTGCATGCAGTATTGCATACCTGAAAAGCCTGGAATGAAGTAGATGCTGTGGCATGTCAGGGTAAGGTGAGGGCAGAACTAAAATGAAAGACTGCATATAGGGAAAGCTTCTCTCACCCACTGGATCGCCTAAAGTAGGGATGCTGATTTAAAGTCTCAGCTCCCCACCAGTCTTGCTGCATGTTGTTTTGCCCTGAATTGCATAAAGGCCTCGTACAGAATGACCCTCTGCCTCACAACAGTGCCATGTAATGCTTATCATGCAGAAGAGCTTTCTGAATGCTTTGGAAAGTGCCTCTGCTCAGAGTTGGCATAGATTAAATGGATGTGTTTGGGGATCCTGGTGTTTTTCTTTTGAAACTGAAACTATATTACAGAGCTGTTTAGGAAGTGACAAGAACAGGCTGCAGAGTGAGATCAAGAGCATTTTTCATTTCCAAGACCTTTTACCAATTTCCTGTATTTAGCTGATCCTGCATTACCTGCGTCACAGATGTGTATCTTACTCTTTTTGCTGCTAGCTTATAGTGGCAGTAAAACAGAACAGAGTTTGCAAAACTTTGCTTCAGCTTCCATCTCTGTTTGGTATCTAACCTTAGTCTGACAAAACACTTCTGACACTGATAAGAGTTCCACCTCCTCAGGAATACTGATGCTGCAGGAAATGCTGTGGCAGACATCCTCATGGTAAACATGAAAGATTTTTTTCACATTCTTTCAACTGGAATATGTACCAAAAGAGGATCTGTGTTGCCTTTTTCAGTTAAGTTAGTCGATATAAACCATACCACGGGAAGACTGGAGCAGACCATTATTTTGCAGATGTGGGAAGGCTTTGTGTCAGTGACTTGTCACCAACTGTTTTGCTGTGGTTTAGTAGCAACTCTACATTTTAAACAAGAGAGTCCTGTGACTAAGAATGCTGTAATTTAGTGTTTATGCTGCCACATTCAAGGCAAATGAGGTTGACGCTGCCTGCAACTGTCTATTCTATGATCTTTACAGAGTAGGCTGATGGCTGTAACCTATTTTCTCTATTTCTATAAGTGATATCACTGCCATGCTTGTCCTGAATTGAGGGGAATACTGATAACCCCATCACAGAGAGAGGATGGGCTGCGACTGACTGAATTATTTTCCTTTCTAGAGCTTGTCTCATCAAGTTATCCTGGAGATACAGTGGTTGGGAACATCAGTTCCACTAATGTCACTTGCACCTGAATATAAAATACACTGAAATAAATAGAATATGCCACATTCTGCAATAAGATTAGAAACCAGATATGAACTGTATATTTTTCCCCATGACCCTACAGAGCTGGTCCAAATCTTTCACATGCTTTTTCATGTGCATAAAAGTGCACACATTTTTAAAATGATTACCCCACAGCCTGTATGGTTCTCTAGCACTGTACCCATGTTGCATTTGGTGCTTGTTTCAAACACAAGTAGCCTTGGAGAAAAATGTAATGTTATAATTTCTGCATGCCAAGAAATGATGAGAAGGAAGTGCTTGTGAAAACTCTATTAGAGAGTTTTGAAAAAAAAATATTTTGGGAAAAAAAAATTATTCAGAGGATAGTTGCATTTAACTTGATAGTAAACCACCTGGATACTACTACTCCAGCTATTATGATTGCTGGAAATAATATAATCTCAACATTTATTGGCATTGGTAAACTCAAAATCTATTGGTAGCAACAGGTGTTTTAAAATGCGTAAATGTTTAGAAATCACTTTCTCAACTACTTTCAGCACGTGGTAATCCCCAGCTTGCTGGAAACGCAAGCTCGTTGGAAAAGCAAGGTGTTGACAGGGCAGGGAAAGCTCTAGGAAAGCTGTAGTCACTTTTCTGTCTTGAAGTCACATGTGCCTGTGTGATACTGCACCTCGTTTAGCAATGGCTCTTCAGAGCAATCTAACCCAGAAACTGTTCTGTCACTGCGTTAATGGGATTGGAGAGTGCTCGGTGTGACTGCAAGTCCTCTCTGTTTGACAAGGAAGAGGCAATTACTACCGTAAAGCAATCTCTGCCAATACCAAAACAAGCAGTGGACACAAGCAAACCAAATATATCCCTGTGCAGAAAAGACTTTGGGACAGGAGTCCATGGTGTTGCTCATCTCTGCTCTGAGTGGTATTAACTAGTGGAATCCACAGGAACAGAGCTGATATGAAATCCTACCCAAAGCGCCTGAGCCTGCACTGCGTTCCCAAACAGGTATTCTTCTGACCCGTGGGGCTGATAAAGCCTGGGTTCCTATAGGTTTGCATTATTATTCGTAGGTTTGAAAAATTAAGTTAGGTTTTCTGCTATCTTTACACATAAATTTGAATTTCTCCTCTGTTTCCCGTTACAATGCATTTCTTGCTGTGCTTTGGCTGTGATAAACAGACTCCCGTATTCTGTAGAAACTGGCCAACAAAATGAAAAGTTTTGGGGTGGACCCCAGTCCTCTCTCTAAACAGCTTCCTCTTTTATAGAACATTGAACTTTGTTATTTTTGATACTGTTCCCCTCTGAAGTTTGGATGAAATCGGCCAATACGTTCAAAAGGTTTACAGAAGGAGCATGAAGACAGCAGGCAGTGGGAGGTCTAGTCTGACATTGCTGGAAGGCCACCTATGATGGCAGACTGTGCTTTACAATTTACTTTGACTTTAGAATAGAGTAAGATCTGTTGAAGACCCACATACTGTATGAATGCCAGGAACTTATTTTTGGCATTCCTAATACACAAACTAAACAATGCAACTTGCCTGCAGTATCTCAGAACAAGTCTGGGCTTAGTTTGTTTTCTTCTGTTTAAGATGCATTATGTAGAGGTATTTTACCTCTGTCTGCAGTGGAGAACAATGCTTCCTAACAGATAAGTCTGGGTTTCAAGTGCAGCAATGCCTTTGACTACATACAGGTTATGTTTCTGGGACATAAGTGTGATTATGAAGCTGGGATGGAGACAACTAAGCAGCACATATTTTAAAATGATCTTAGATTTTGGCTTAAGGACTTCTAGTTTAGTCTAAGGATTTAACTTTAGAAACTCTCTTAGATCTAATCCTGGAGCCTGCTGGTGTTGACACCAGCCTTCCCAGTGGTACTGATGAGACTGAATGCTGTGGCTGCTGAATAGCTGAGCTGCGGTGTTGTCCCCAGATCCCGTAAACACTTTATGACAGGTGGGCTGTATGTATTTAAGGGCTCCATTTTGTCCTTTGTATAAAGCCTGCCCTGCCCAGCAGACAGGTTTGAATTATCTCAGTCCTATTGTAAGCCTCCTGCTATTTTCCTTCTGTACCCTAAAGCCTTCAGCTCTTCCTCGTCCATGCAGAAAAATTGGAGCTGGATCCTGGCTGTGTTCATGGAGGATTTTCACAGAAAGGTCTTGCTGACTTCTTTCATAAAGACCAGTTTTAGAGGTGGGTTGGGACAGGTTTAAATGGCTGAATGTCTGCCCCTGAAGTCTGATGTCCATTTAGCCTCCAAAGGTAGCAGTGTAATTAGCAATGGTTGATAGTGGCCTCAGAAGACCTATGCTAATAATGCAAATGCTGCTTGCCCCCGTTCCCCAGCATGGAAGCCTGCCTTTGACAGACGTGCCTGTCTGAGCCTGCCTGGGCCACTGCATGACCCAGATTACACATCTGGCTCAACACAGCATCCAGCCTGATTCTGTGCTGCAGATAACTGAGGAGGAGCCTGCTCTCATCCTGCCGCTTCCATGCCCCGTAGGGCTGCCTCTGCTTAATGCAATGGGCCTGTGCAGCTCTGCACCGCTTCGTGGATCTGAGTACAAGGTCAGTAGTTTGGTTTCGGCCCTTCCGCAACGCTTGCAGAATAAATACTTCTGACCCTTCAAACGGACTCCTTGCCCTCTGGTTGATTGTGTCTTTTTCTATGTAATAACTATATGAAATTAAGGTAAATGGAACTTATGACTGTGACGAAGTACATAACAACCATAAGATATTTGCCTTTCAGGGCACTGAGGTGAAAAATAATATCCATAAAACTTGCAGCAATAGATCTGATTTCTTGACAGCCTTTTCTGTTGATCATTGCAAACAAAAGTCCCATGTAGCACCAACAGCAATGGAAGGAATGCTGCTGCTTCTTTCCCCCTTACACAAACATAGTTTGAGAACCAGGAGTAATAGCTGAGGGATAAGAGAGGCTTTGCATCTTGGCGCCTACACATTTCACAAATAACAAAGCTATACTACTTAGCTAGATTTGTGGTCACCGTATACAGGAATGCTGGCTGGAAGTGATCACTGCTGAGTGCGTATGGGAGGTTTCATGTTTATTCTAAACTATAACTGGGTCCAAATGCTTTGTGACTCCAGTCTGCAGGATGGATGTCAGCCTAAGGACAGCCTCTTGAGTCAAGCAGGTGTGAAGACCAGTGCTGTGGTCGATGTTTACTAAAGTAGTTGTCATGTAGTTTGTCAGGAATGAGGCGTGCAGTCTGATATTACTCAAAAATCTGGAGAAGTGGATTTCATTAGATGTGCTTGTAGGACTAACGTACAAGCATCAGGATGGTTGTTTGGTTTTGGTTTGTTATTTTGTTTTCATGTGGTTGGGTGTTCTTTTTTTAGTTCTTCCTTTCTACCTGCACCAGGAACAAATTACGGGATTTTCAAGCTAATGCGTATGTGATGGGACAACTGTGCTAAGAAGATGTGGTCTTGGTCATGGTCCTAAAGCCAATCAGACATGTGTCTGTTTATCTGTTAGGGAAAGACTATCTCCCACTTCATTTCTCATGCACCCACACTATGTCATCAGCTTGTCTACATTTTGATTCAGTAACTTGATGTGGGTTCAGAAATCTGGTCTGACACTCGTGGGGGCTGTTTGTCTATGGCTTTGCTAGATATCATGCTCTCAAGACTTTCTATAATTTGTTTTCTTTTACCTCTTCCACAGACCATTTACAGTATGGTTTTCCCCCTCTTTGATTTTAAGTATACAGACTTGTCTATAGCCCGTTTCCCCTGTAGCAGGTCCTATTGATACACAGTCACCCTGTCGCCTGAAATTCTTGGAGGGGCCCATGCCCTGACTCCATCCTGCTTCTTGGTCTTTCACTAGATACTGGTGTGTCTGCCTGAGGATATGGGAATTCAGCTTTGCTGTTTCTGTTGCTGGTCCTCCACACTGCGCCCACCCAACACCTCAGCTCAGTCCAAAGCTAAAAATCTTCAGTCACTGACTGCTGTCAGCAAAACAAAGCAGGAAGCCCTCTTTCCTTAAAGGTTAAAATATTTGTGATATAAAATGAAAAGGCTTGGTGCTCTGTCGATGAAAGGAATCTCCCAGACAGGAGCACTATATTTTTTGGAGGTTAGCTGATGTGGAGAGAAAACACAAGTGTTACTGGAGGACTAGATGTAAGGTCTTGGTCCTTAAGCTCCTTTGTGTTTGTAATAGCTGATACATGTGATCTCTTTAGAAGCAGATGGAGCCTCACCCTGCAAGGAGGTGAGGGTGGTGGTCTCGCTCCTCTGCACTCCTGTGTTGACAGGAAGGCTGGTGCAAGACTTGGGAAATTGTACCAGGAAACAGGCATCTGCAGGCAGGTGAGGGAGTGGAAGTGGGGTGGTAGGAGATAAGCAGTGGGAACAGGGTCAATGTCATATATGCAGGAGATAAACTAAGCATGTGTTCTGAGTAGGCATTCCTCCTGGCTCCCCACATCTTGCCTGGCACCCCTGCAGCCTCTCTTACTGAAAAAAGCAGGTGGATGCGCACATGTCCCAGAAGAAGGAATTACTTCAGAAATGGGTGCTTAGTGCCTCAGGTTTGCTACCACCATGCTCCTGAGTGGCACTAACTGTGCTTGCTTTGCCACAGCTTTTTCTTTAAATGAGGTGGAGGGAGGCAAATGAGGGTGAGTGGAGAAGAGGGGAATGCAGGAGGAAAAGGGATAGAGACCAAGTCAGGAGGAAAGGAGTTGGCCTTGTCTGAACAGGAATCACAACTGCTCCATCTGTACTCAGGTCACCTCTGGGGAGTCTGACTGCTTGTGGTGCACAGATATTGAAAGGACTGGTGCATGGTACTGCAAGCCTGGGAGCTTTTTACAAAAGGATGTCAGATGAAAGGTATCATCACCAAACTAGAAAATAGCAAACATGTCACCCATATTCAAGGACAGCAGGGGGAGAGGAAGGGAAGAAGTAACAGCTAGGCACTGCATCCAGATTAATTGACCTTTAGTTACATGAGGAACATATACATTCAGGACAAATCTGGAAAGTAAATCTAAACAAATACATGGAGGGAACAGAAGATGGAGTTGTAGGGGGAAAGTTTAGCAAAAATAGGGCATGCCAGGAAAAATGTTTGTCGTCCGTGTCATTCCCCCCACCCCACCTCCCCGTGCCGCCACACCCTCCCCCCCCCTTTATTTTCTCCCGTGATAACTAATCCTTTTGTACAAGGGATACATGGTGGTGGTTGTCTGTGGGAGTTTGAAATAGTGTCAGTAGAGCCATTCTCGGATTAAACCAGAGAAAACAGTTATTAGTGCAAGAAGCAGTAGTAATCAGCACAAGAAGTAATTGGGGAGATGAAGGGGCTATCCCAAAAGCCTGGCTGGGTGCGCTGTATGTCCCAGCATCCGTGCTCCAGGATGCTGTGGTTGGGCCAGTGGCGGGTGGCCAGGAGAGCCATACCGCCAGTCGGGCTGACCTTGCACTGGGGAGGGGACAGTTCACAACTGGAGGTTAACGCTTGTACAGAAGCAATGGGTGCCTGTGGTAAACTTGGGGGCCATGCTGTAGCCTCAGGAGGTGACAGTGGGGTGGCAGACCAGCACCTCACAGGGCTGATCTCAAGTCAAACCTGGGTCTGGCCTGAAGTCCCAGGCTGAAATGTGACTGAGGTGAGGCTCAGTCCCACGGGCCGGCCTTAGTGCTGAGTAGGGGCCCTGGGGACAGCATGGCTTCCAGAAGGTGTCTGTGGTGACGGACGGGGCCAGTGGTGAGTGCGGCCCTGGTGGCAGTGGGAGGATCAGGGGAGCACCCCAGGGCTGAGGCACTGGCTCCCATCAGCCCGTCGTGGCTGAAGGGACAGATGGGACACTTGGCTTGTGGTGAGGAAGCCACGAGGGATGCAGTGGGTGAAGCCTTTGCCCAGCCTGTGGCTGGTGCCTGGACTTGCCACACAGCAGGGAAAGCCCAGCATCATCCCCTGTGTGGTCCACATTGGTGAGCAGGGATTGGCATGGCACATGCTGCAGGGCCACCCTGTTCAATGACCTTGTCCAAAAACTCCTGCTGGGCACTGGCATACGTAAGTGTGTTTTGCCATGTGCATCCCAAGTTTCTCTGGATCCTGGGATGCCATTCTCAGCCATACCGAGCTGCTTTGTCATGCTTCAAATCTCTCTTTCACCCTCATGTTCTGTGGACAAAAATATCCCTCTGTCACCCTCAGGAGGTATATCAAGAGAAGAGATGAAAATGTAGTTAACATCTCTTCTATTCCACAAGTGCCAACTATGTGGTTTTTTCCCTCATATGGTCTAGTTGATAAATATAGCTAGCTAAATTCAGACTAACTGTTTTCAACCTGTGTTTAGCACTGAAGTGGGCTGCTTCTATTTTTGAGCTGAAGAAGCGTTTGCATGTCTGAAATCCCACCCAAGTTCTAACTGTATCAGTAGGTCTAATAAAAGAGATTACCTCTTCCTACAGACCTTGGCTGGTTTACATCTTTCAGGCACTGTGACTACAATGATGATGCTGGTGCTTCTTTCCTGTTGCTTCTCTGCCACCTGCAGTGCACAGCTTGAATGCACAAGACAGAGGATAAGGGGAAGCACATCAGGGTATTTCCTAACTTTACAGTGTTTCATTTGCAAGCTTAAAGACATTCCTGGAAACATAGAAAAAGTTAATTTGGAAGGGACTTCTGGTGTTTGACCAGTCCATGCTGGGCTAAGACATTTTTGTCAAATGCTCAGGACCTTATCCAGCGAAGCTACAGGTGCTTCCAAGGATGGAGATTTCACAGCCTCTCTGGTCATGTGCTTCAGTGATGAACAATTCTTGCTGTGAAGGTTTTTTTCCTTACCTCCAACCTTTTTTCCCGATGTTTCAAGATGTGGCTGTGGCCCTTTACTCTTTCACAGTTCAGTTCTGAGAAGAGGCTCTTTCTTCTCTACTACTTACTGCAGTAGTAAAAGAGAAGTAGTAAAAAAGAAATTCCTCCTGAGGTAGCCTGTTCTTTAGCCTCTCAGCAATCTCAGTGTTCCTCTGTGGGACTCTCCACTTTGTTAATGTCTTGCTTGCTCTATAGGGCCCAAGACTGGACACAGTGCTCCAGGCATGGCCTTGCCAGTATGGAGTAGAGGGAAATAAACACTTTCCTTTATCTTTCAAAGACTTCCTGTCCAAGTGCAAGCTATGCGCTTGCTTATGTATCCTGGTATGTGGTTAGCTGCCTTCATCACAAGGCATGCTGCTGTCTCTTGTGCAACTTGCCCTAAAGGACCCCTCAAACACTCCTCTGCAAAGCTTTTGTTATCCAGTTCAACCCTAGCATGTAGGATTAGGCCATCCCAGCTGTAGATGTTGCACCTTTTTGACCTTCAAGAGATTTCTGTTGGCCCATTCCTCTAGCCTGTCAAGGTCTCAGACTGTTTTTCCTGTCCTTTAGTTTTTGTTAGACAGGTAGTTTCCTATCCTTTTGTGTTGTGTTTATGCTGTACAGACACGTTCAAAGACCTACTTTCTCCTCAGAGCAGTGTTTTCTTTTATTATGGACTATAGTGGCATGGTGGGAAGTTTTTTTAGAAGACTACTCTTGCAGAGGAGATAGTCTTGGAAGAGGAAGGACCTGTGCTCCCTAGCATGTTGCCCAGTGCCTTTGGAAACTTTCGCTTTCTTGTTGGTCTCCCACTTACCACCAGAAATTATAGTGACATGATGCAGAGCTATCCGCTGGCAGGCAACACAGGCCCTGAGGTCTCCAGCTTTGCTATCTGCTCATTGACAGAGTCACCAAGGAGACAAATTAGAGAATTCTAGCTTCTCGACTGTTCAAGGAAACCATTTCATACCAGACAATTCGCTTTCTTTTGCTTCATGCCTTACCTTGCACTTTGCCTCATCTCCTATCTTCTTAGACCTTAAAGCTTCAGCTTAAATGAGAACTGAACTCAAGGCTGCCTTTGTGTTGAGGTTTTCAGACTACTGTGATCTGCCCAGAGAAGAAATGAAAGGACAGCATCTGAGTATGACCTTATCCCAATCCAGTTCTAGACTTCCTTTCATGGACATGCCAGGCTATATTCTGAATGGGAAAACACAGTTAGTTCACTTTTCTGCCATATACCTCACCAGCCTACTGTTACATTTCTAGGAAAAGTAACGGTAATCTCCACAAGAGGGTTTTGTGTCTGTATAAAGACAGAAAAGAAGAGTAAATATAATCAGCTAGGCAGATCCTTCTCAGTGGCAGCTGCTGCTGCTTCTCTTCTACTCAATATGCTTCTATGAAAAAAAAAATCACGACCTTATTATCATGCTCATTTCCATCCCTCTAGCACAAGTCAATCATGGGAACAATTAAAAAGTTCTGGATTTAAAGTGACAATTAAAAAAGAAACAGATATAAGAACTGAGTGGCAGGAAGGGAAAATTAAATGGTTTCTTTCCCCCCTCCCCTTTGCTCCTTGTATCCTATTGTTGTTGAAGAAATAATAAATTTCTTCCTTATTAGATGTCAGTTTATAAAATTTACTCTGTGCTACCTAAAACCTACCCATACCTGCACGATTTCTCCTACTTCTCCCCTGTGGTCCTTCTTCCAGTGAGCCAATGCCACTTACATGTGTTGCTCCTTGATGAGTAAATCAAGGCTTCAACTGCATCATTTAGATATGCGTTTCAGATACCATTTAGCAGCAAGAGGATTCTGTGGGTTATCATGCTGTTTAGGCTGACGGGTCAGGCTTTGACTTTCTGGCTGTGTCTATCAGTCCCTAGTCTGTTTTTCTGGGTAGCAAGAGCAGTTCGGTTCTGTTCTTGACCACCCCAGTCTGTTCATTTGGAAACGAAGAAAAGCAAGGCATGCTCTGTAACACTGGAAAGGCTGTGGTTTGGGGTTTTTTTAATATCTGAACTCTTAAAATCTTTGCAGTCATACTACGAGCATATTTTCTGCTACATCTCCCTCATTTGGTCTCTTTTTCAGTGAAATTAAATTCTTCCATCCATGTACATTTTCTTTTCATTAAGGTTTCAACTCAGTCTCTTCTGGAATCCTCCAGTTGTCCTAAATCTTTCCTGAAGAGCGGTGCCTGAAAGCGGGCATAACATTTGGCTGAAGCCTCTTCTGTGCTGGGCACACTGACAGGAATATTCCCTCTTGCGATGTGTTAAACACTAGCTTGTATATCCCAGAATGGCATTTGTCTTGTTCACCGTACTGACAGTGTTGATTTGTGCTGACCATGTCATCCACTATATTCCCCAGATATTTTCTAAATAACTTTCTACTGAGCCAGCTGTTGCTGGCCACTGGGCAGCTGCTTGTTTCTGCACATATTGAAGTCCATTCAGCTGTTCTCAGAATTTTCCAATTTATCAAAAGCATTTTTGGTTCCAATTCTGTCTCTAAGAATATCTGCATCCCCTCTCCATTTCACGTCATCTGCAAATTTAACAATCATGCTGTGTATTCCATCATTCTAGGAAAATTAGATAGAGATTCAGGATGAATCCCCATATAATACTGCTTAGTACCTCTTCCATTTGGACAGGGAATCTTTATAGCGACTCTTTGAATATAGTTTTACAGAGTTTTGTTTTGTTATCATTTTGCATCCATGCTAGCCTACCTCCATCTAGATTTTTGTTTTGTTTTGTTTTGCTTGCTCATAAGGATGCTACACAAGACAATGCCAGAAGCCTAAGTAAAGAGAAAATATGCAACAGCTACAGCTTCTCCCCTGCACTAATGCTCTTAAACCATCATACTGGCTGTTATTCAGCTCCTTGTTTGTCATCTGGGTGCTTAGAGCATCCTACAATTTTCCAGGATGGTGTTTTGTTTTTTTTTCTTTTTGGAATTGAAGGTAAAGTTGTGGAGCTTTTCTCCCTTCCCCACTTTTAAACACAGACCCTGTACTTGTGCTGTTCCCATCATTGTTGGCTCACCAGTCCCCAGCTGACCTTCTCGAAAATAACTGCTAATGTGTCTGAGACTGTTTTAGGCACTTTTTCACATATGCTAGACAGATGTTCATCAGGTTCAGCCAAATTAGCAACACATTACTGTAAGTGCTGTCTAATCTGCTCATTCAGGGTATTAGTTTTTTTCAACGTTTATTTACCCTTCTCTCACTGATGTTACCTGTACCAGCCACCTGCTCACATTTTCAGTAATGAGTGAAGGAAAAAGCTCACTTGAGCATTTTTTTATCTCCTCCACCCCCTTCATTATCGACCAGGGTGGCAAAATTTCTTTGTTTTTTTCTACTAATGTTAATGCATTCTCCTCATAATGTCTTGTACTGTTTGAAGTGAAGAGACAGTGGTTTCATGCATTTCTGTGGAGGGACTGTATCCCTTCATGAAGAAACACGTCCTGATGATTCAGAACTACTGGACATAGGTTGTCACTGTAACAATACTACTGGCTTGCTGGTTCAAAGTCTCCCCTTGCTACAAGCCCTCATGTTCACCACCGGGCAGGGTCAGCTCGCCAAGAAAAGCACTGGTGTGCTGCTAATGCAGCAGACATGCAAACTTGGGGAGGTAGGACGGTCTAAGAGGAACCTGTTTTAGCTGCATTAGGTTGCTACCATCTTGAGGGGGTGAAGCAAGCTGTACTAGGGAGACAAAAGTGAGAGCCACTTGGAAATATTAGCTCATTGAAGTTGGTCTTGCCTGTTGAAAGCATCGATAACAAATGCTACTTCGGCTCCTGGTGCTTGCTGACAGTTAATATAAATGTACTTTTACCTTTCTCATTACCTTTTTCATGGGCTGCCATTGGGTTTGAGTTGTGGGATGCTGAGATCAGGCTGTGCCCTGACATTTTAGCATGGCATCCTGTAGGCTCAAGTGTCTCTCATATGTTATGTGGATGTCTGGTAGTGTGTGTAGATATTTTAAGGTTCTATACAGCACCTAGAGGTACAGTGAGCTGCCCTACTCTCCAGCCTGCCCCTTGATTGCCAACTGGTCCGTTGTCTCAGTGTAGCATTGAAAGGTGTTACATTGTTTTCCTCCAAATTCCTGTCCATTTGGAGACAACTCACAAACCACCTGCCTTCCTAATTCTGCTCCTGTGGCTTTCACTGCCTCACCCCTCCAGGGAAACAAGGTCCTGCAGGACCAGAGTACCTGTGTACATAAATCTTAATATCTCTAAATACACCAGAGTGCAACAGTGACTCATTTATTAGGTTGCTGAGACAAAGTACAATGATAACGTAAGTAGAAAAAATGTTTTCATTTTTGGGGGGGTTGGGGGAGATGAGATTACTGTAAAAAAACAATAATCAATTAATGGCTAACCTTCCAGGAAAACCTAGGAAAAATCAGCCTACTATTTTTATCAAGTGTTAGGAATATGCTGGTAACATCCTGATGTTACCTGAATATATTGCATTATTTAATGCTGAGTGAGTAAATGGATGACAAAGTCATTGCCATAAAAATTACCAGCTAGTTATCAGCTGCAATGTTTGTGGGCCTTCTGAGTCATGAAGGTGACATAGAACAGACTATGCCATCTTCATACCTGATGGGAGGAGCAAAGAGGATGGACCCAGGCTTTTCTCAGTGGTGCCTAGTGACAGGACAAGAAGCAATAGGCACAAAGAAAAACACAGGCAATTCAATTTAAGCACAAGAAACAGCCTTTTCCATGGTGAGGGTGATCAAACCCCAGAACAGGTTGCCCACAGAGGTTGTGGAGGCTCCGTCCTGTAGATAATCAAAACTCAACTAAAAGTGGCTTTGAGCAACCTGATGTAGCTGACCATGCTCTGAAAAGGGTGTTTGAACTAGATGATCTCCAGAATCAATATCAACTGTTTTGTGACTCTGTGTAACTATAAGAGGAGCAAAGCATTGTTACTGAGATGACTAGAAGAATGATGAGCCTACCTTAAAAAACTGTGTTTGTACATAAACAACCTACACTGATCCTGGACAAAAAGAGGAAGCCTGAGAGGAGCCGTGACTTCTCTCTATAGATGACATAAGAGTAGATGGTTAGGGAAAAACTATTGAAAGTAAAGAACTGGCACAAGATTAGCAGATAACAAAGTATCATCTGACAATGAACAAAGACTTTAAATTTGGACTGAGAGTTTGTTTCTGAAAAGGATTATTTGACATACCATAGAAAGGGACCAGCCTTAGACCTAGTGTTAATGAGTGGGCAGAAAAGGCTGTTCTCTTAATCAGCAGAGTTCATGGGGAGGCCTGGGGGAAAAAAAGTCAGAAACTGTGTTACCAAGAAGTATGAGCAGAGGCTGATCTTTGCAGAAACCTACAGGTGTTTCCAGGTATGTCTCATTATTTGTATACTGCTGTGGATAAGAAGGAAGGTAGCATATTGTTGTAGGCCATGCCTTCCTAAAATAGTCCGTTCTAAAAGCAGAAGAGGTTTTTTTATGTGTTGAAAGTTTTTGTCATCTAAAGTTTTCCCTTTTAAAAGTGTACTTTGTCTTTCCTCTTTCTTTTAAGTGTGTGCTACAACAATGTTTCATCATGGAAAGAAACCATCAAGTGAGCCTGGCTCATCTCTTAGATAGTGTGGAAATGGCCTGCAGAACAGATGTTAAACTTTACAGCTCTGGACACATAACAAGCTTTATAAGCCTCTGGAGAAAATAAAGCAGGGATGATGATACTTTTCCAGGAAACAAACTAGTTTCATGACAGTAAGAAATCAATTCCCAGCTGAAAATAAGAGGACAATGAAGATTAAAAGATTTTCAGGTAACTTTTGTCCAGTATTCCTCTGTTTCCAGCACAGGCTGAATCTTCGTCCCATAACAACAGTCATGACCAGCATTGGTGCCTCAGCAGATTTTTCTACTCCACTGGAAATGTTAAAGTTGAAAGCACTTAAAAAGAAATTAGAGGAGGGAATTGATGGACTCCATAAGTGTCTCAGAAGAGATGAGTTAGATGTGTCAGAGATTAGGGTGCTGAAAACCAAACCAGTTAAGAACAGCTAACAGTGTGTTGTGGAGCTTGCCAAGGAGCAAGGAGTTTAAACAGTTTAACAAGTTTTTACATTTCCAGGAGTTCACAGGAAAGCATGAACTGTTACAGACTGATTTCACAGGGAGCAAAATATCAGAGCAGCATAAAAGAGAGCTGGCTAAGGTAAGAAAAAGAGTCCCCAAGTTGAGGGAAAAGTAAATTTTGCATTATCTTTCTGGGTGGATTGGTTATGTATGTTCCAGGAAAATGGAATGGGTTTAGGCAAAATCACTTCTTTCTTCTTATCAGACATGATCCCATGCCTTTCCTCATAAGACACATCTACTATGTGCTCCAAAGCCCTGAGACCAAAGCTGTACATCATTTACCCTTCCCTCCATTGTCATGTGGAAATATAGTAAAACAGGATCTTGCAAGCTAGTAATCTATATGCGAAAAATCACTGTTGGTCAGCAGCTCTGTAGGAACCACGTATTCAGTGTCTTGTCCAGCAGCATGTCTGAGACAATTTGTAAGAAGCTCCCTTCTCTATGTGTGCTGTAGACTTTCCCTGTACACAGAGAGTTGCTGCACTCATGATGGGTAGGATGGTGAGTTAATTTGATCAGTCAAACACATACACCTTGAAGAAGTTGCTTGTGTTGCTTAGTTGTTGCCCTGGGGGAAGCATTAATAATCTCATCAGCATGCAGAGCCAAATGCAGGAGTGAGTAAGACACTGGATTTATAGAAATTAGGGATGGAACTTAATGAAAGCAGTTGGGGGTCAGCAAACTCAGAAATGATTAGGCTACTGTGGGCTGGAAAAGATCTGTCATTTCATGTAGATGAGAACAGTTTTTGAAAGAATTTGACCAGGTGGTACTTATGGCCAGGTTTTCATCATTTGTAAGATGCCAGCTGATTTATCAAGGGTGTTTTACGGAGAATTGAGCAGTGGTATTTGCAGAACTGGGGAAGAGATGGTTGCTGACAGAGAAAATAGAGGTCAGGCTTGACTGAAACAGCGATCCCAATAGCAGTGTTATGTATACCGGAAAGTGGTAAAGAAATGATCAAGCAAATAAGCAGAGGTCGTTCTTGTATACCTCCAACGTGCTAGCAAAACTTTTCAGGAAAATTATGGAAAATGAGGGAAGTGAGGCTGTAAATTCATTCAATCTACTTGTGGGTATAACTTGGAGAAGCAGCATAATCCATGTTCCACTGGATTGTAGGAGGTATCATCTGCCGTACAGTTAACCAACTTGCCAAAAAGTTGGCTACTTGCTACCTCACCAAAATCCTCAAGCAACCTTTCTCTTATGTCTCTGGGCTGAGGCCAGAGTAAAGAAGGCATGGGGGAAAACAGAGGAGGCAAAGTGCAGTATTATAGCAGAATAAGAGCTTGATGTTGTAATATTTAAAGCATTTTTTCCCAGAAAACGTTTTCCCCAGGAACAATTTGAATCAGTACAATTTTTGTGAGATAGTGAGGTAGCAGAAAGCTGTACTAACTAGCAGTGATGGCAGGCTTTGTCCTTTGATTAAATGGTCAAAATATCTATCAGCCTTGGTTTGAAAGAAGGATATTCATAAAGTGAAAAACTGCCATAGTTTATTATCTACCTAAGAAGCTTGCTGTGAAAAAGTTAACAGAGCACTTTGAAGTGAGGCCAGCAGCCCTCTAGAGAAGAAGTTCCCATGGCAGAGGAACACACAGTACAGGTTGCCTACGAGACCCTTTCTTTCTCTCAGGTTTATTACTCAGAGCTGATGTGTATAACCATGAAATTTATAAGTATGATTGTAACTGTTGTATTCCCTAGCTAGGGTTTCTTGGGTTATTCATATGTTAATTACGTCTCTTGGAGCTAACAGCTGCTTTAAGAAATGCAATGTGTTCCAAGGGCTGCTTCTTCCAAACCTGGAGATGATCAGTAGAGACAGACTGATTTATACTTATGGAAGGATTGGCTGTAAAGATGTAAGCAAGATATTCAGCAATAAGTTGAGGCATAATGTAGTAATTGTCTTCCGCCACACAGATCTGTGTCTTCCTTGTTTTCTACTAGTCTTTTTGATGATTAGTACATCCTGTTTTGTTGAATGTGAGCTTTCTCCTTACTGATGATCAAAATACAGAATTCATGCTATGACCGTGACTTGATCTGGATTCTTATATTTCTTACTGCATACTGTCAGGAGAAATAACATGAACTTGAACAAAGTAATACATTCTGACAGTAACTGTTTAGAGCACCTTCTGCATGTGGAAGTATTTAGTTGCTAATTTTGATGATTGTACAAGTGCCCCAAAAAAATCTGTGGCTGTAATCCCCTCCATTTCAACTGAGTACAGGTTGTTTAAGAAGTATTTGAAAATATATGCGACAGGTCTCGGATATTGGTGATATTCTGAAGGAATTTAAGGTAAGAAATATTCCTAAACTTTAGCACAACATAAGCCAAATGTACCTTAACTATTGTTTTAAATGCATTCTCTCCCAGTGCCCTTTGCCAGTTTTTCTCAGTGCGCCTGGGACATTTAAGCCTTTTTAGCTACAGTGAGGAAAGTGATTCTCCCAGGGATTTATATTCTTCAGGAGACTTTTTCTCTGCCCCCTTGTTCACATGTTAAAATCAAACTTACATAACAAACTTCATGAGTTCATAGCATCATTTGGGTTTTTTATTTACTCACTTGTGATCTCAAAGGGGATAGCTGATTTCTTCCTCATTTTTGCTCCTTCTTCCATTGTACATAGGTAAGCAGACAAGAACAGAGCCTAGAATTATTAAGAGGTATGCCTGTATAGAAAGCCGATTTCCAGTCTGCTCAGTGATTTGAGCTGATACCATTTCCACCTATAAGCATCATCATGTCAATGGAGAAAGGAGCAATCACAAGGAATTGCACATCTCTTCAAATCACCTGTAGATGCAAGGGCCACAAGACTAGAAGAAATAGCACTGGGGAGAAAGGTGAATTGCAAATTGCTCATATGCAGTGGTTCAGGACCAGGCTATGTTTTCAGTCACTGCTTTCATTCATTCAAGTTAGGGCCATGACTATGTGCGTGTTCTCTCTCTCTCCCTCTCTCTCTAGCTGACCAGCAAACTAAACCGCATGGCTACAAGAGCCATGTGATTTTGTCTTTAGTGGGTTCCCAGTTCTGCTTCTGACCGTGCAGGTGAGATGACAAGCATGTGTCCCAGTGTTCCTACTGTGACTTTATGCCTTTTAATTAATCATATAGCAGGAAGCCATGACTGTTTCTCCCTGCACTGCCCCCCAGGTTACAAGGCAGCATCACATGAAATACATTTGCAACTTGCTTGAACATCTCTATGGTCAGGAGAGAAGGACAGACAGCTTTTGGGAAAGATGTATTGTGAGTTAGTTACATAAACAGACACCAGACATCTGTCTACCACTTACACGCTCTGATAAACGGATTACTAAAGAAACCCCACAAAAGAAATCAAAACCCCCCAAATCCCAACCTTCACTATCTTTTTTTTTTTTTTTTTTCTGGAACTGTAGCCCTAATTCTAAAATTCTTAAAATGTTTGGAGGAAAAAACCCCAAACATTCAGGCTGTAACCTATTGGTGAATTAGTTTTTCAGTTCTCACTTTGACAGTTACATGTGAGGAATCGCAATTCTTATGTGACTTATCAGGTAGTTTCCTATTCTTTTTTTTCCTTTTGATTTTTCACTGTGCTGAAGGATGACATTTGAAATCCTTTATATGGGGATCAAATCCATTTGTTTCTCCCCTTGGACACTCAAGACAGTAATTTGCATGTGGAACACAGCTATAATAGTATAGGTGAAAAATGAAGTTGCACTCTGATTCTTTACACTGTGATGTGGTGCTAGTGATGGTAGAAATTCTACATTCACTCTCCCAGTAGCAGCTGATGGGGGAAAAAGTCATTCCTTCATATTTGTTGATAAGATAATTACCTGCTAAAATCCAGCATTTATAGGCAAGAGAGGGGAAGAAGTGACAGGCATTACAACCAAGAAATCCTTGAGGAAGAGGAAGTAGATAGGTAAGTGAACTGTGCTCAGAATGACTTTAACATAGTCAAAACCCAAATGATCACCTCTGGGTTTTGAACAAACCCATCTGTGGTAGCATAAGTAGACCTCCTATCACAGCACAAAAGGTATGATTTTCCTGGATCCAAACTGAAACAAGAGTCTGCCATCTCTGGACTGTGTTAAACATTTTTTGATGGTCTTCTTTCCTCTCAATTTATTTAGAGTGAGTATGAGCTGTAAATGATAATGCTTCTGCACTCTGCCTATAGCACAATACAAGGTAATATTTGCTTGTCAATATTAGCTCTTTTCCTTGGTGATGCTACAGAGAAATTAATTATTTGAAGTCAGATATGGACACTTCGTGACCTTATCTTTGACACAGGAGATCTAGTGCTTGCCCTTTGCTTCACTGCTTATAACAGTTTCTGTAGGAGCAACCCACAGTAGAGAAATTTGATACAGCAGCTGCTACAGAATAAGCAGAGCACTGGCTGAACAGCCTGTGCTGAGTTTCAGAAGTATCAAATCTATTGTCCTTCTGTCTCCTCTTTGGTAGGGTCTCATCAGGCTTTGTGCCACCTTTACTGCAGAGTGACATTGGAGTGCTGCAGTACAGACGCTGACATTGGCCTCAGGCTGCCAGAAGTAGCGGCATACCTTTTGCCCCCATCTCTCCCACAAGTGACACCTTA
The DNA here is from genome assembly GCF_023634155.1 of Falco peregrinus. Classification (NCBI taxonomy): domain Eukaryota; kingdom Metazoa; phylum Chordata; class Aves; order Falconiformes; family Falconidae; genus Falco; species Falco peregrinus. Next base: position 52,052,097 of record NC_073727.1, on the reverse strand, counting down.
CTTCTGGCAAAATAAAGAGACACCAGGAATGGTATGCTCCCCTATGGAAGTAGAAGAGGAGCACAGAGGAGATGTCAAGCCCTGAGGATAGATCCACTCCTGGCTGGCCTTGCCCAGCCTCCCTGGAGCCTTTTCCCACCCTGCCCATGGTACAGGACCCCATTTCAGCCCAGCCTGGACCTGTCATTCCCTGCCCCTTTCTCTGAATCGTTTGTATTCTTTCTCTTTTTATTTTCCCTACTCCAGACTAGCCCCTTCTGCTCCTGATAGCTTTTTAGGCCAGTGTTCTCTGTTGACCCAGAACCAATCCTTTGGTGTTGCTGTGAGAATTTCACCCTAGCTATCCGTTCCCTTTGGCACTGAGCCTGTGAGCTCTTGTGTGGTATTGACAATGTGCTGAAATGAAAATTAAAGGTAATGATGGATGTGGCATAGCTGACATCATAAATGCTTTGTCCAGGATGAGTAACACGCTGCTCAGTGGCAAAACACATGAATTAAATACCCAAAAGCAAGGGGTCTGCATGAGTCTGAGTCTTCATTTTTACTGGATGTGACACACAGGGAGAATTGTCCATATTCTTTTTTTTTTTATTATTTGTAAAACAAACCTTAAATCAATTTACAAGTGGAAAAAACTCCAAGTGACTCTAAACGGAGGGATTTTTTTGTTCATATCTGGCCATATTAGCTCATCAGTCTGACAAGCAGCTCATTCAGAAGTTTTCATAAGAACTGAATTTTACTGAAAATGTAATTTTAGAAATGATGCCAGAACTTGTAGCAGAGGAAATAAATATTCAATGACATGATTTCACATTTTACTCTTTTTCATGCATTCTCGTAGGCTTTGAAGGCTCAGGTCAAAGGGATGGGAACAAAGACTTTGAAGGCTCCAGAAATACAGGCATTCAGGAATGATGTGCAGGTTCTTGAAGAAAGCCAGTACTGCTCTGGAAAGAAAAAAGGAGTAAGTGTTGCAAATGGTGTCAACCCCTCTAGCAGCAACTAGGTAGATTGGGTAAAACAGAAACAAATAAGTTGAGTTCTTGAAGTTTTTAAAATGTCGGGTCTTGGAGGGAAGGCCAAGGGATTAGACCCTACAGATGGCCTGTTCTAGGTGAAGATCTTTCACCTTTCTTAACATATTATTTATTCCCTGCTCCCCCTTCTTTTTTACCAATCATGCAGGGAGATGTGGTTTAGCTCTGAGCAGGGCAAAGGCTTTCCTTTACCATTCCAGGCTGACCCCCTCCAAAAGCTTATATCATCACAGAGAAATCTGCTGACCACACAGACCGCAGCCTGCATTGTTAAATTTCAGACTATATCACTTTTTCTGGGACGATGGTTTTGTTCCTCATTATGGAGGCAACAAAACCTGTACTTTCGATTATCTGTGTCCTGTCCTTTAAGACAGGACTTGGTTTTGCTTCCTTATTTTGACTAGCTTGTTCTCAGACTTTCTGAGGTCCCCTGTCTTTGGACTGACACAGTGCTACCGTGTGTCTGTTGTATGCCCCTGATACTTTATATCACAGCTTCCAAACATCCTCACTCCTGCTCCAAGCTCTGATCTCACTTGCTACCCTCAGTGTTTGATCTTATGGTTGTTTATTTCTAGAGCTGTAACCTTCAGGCAGGAGAACTTAATTACCAACTTTCCTGTTCTTGCCCCCTCCACTGTCTGAATCTGAAGAATTGTAACCCTTTCACTAAGCTGCTAGTTCCCTTTCTTACCCATCCTTTTTGTTTGTAAATGTTGCTTTAGGTAGACTAAATGACTTAAGAGGTCTTTTATGTCTTTGCAATTGTTGTTTCCGCTATATTTAGCGTGTACACGTTACAAGATTTACACTGTGCTTTTGAAATATAATTTGGATGATTCTGCAATGAAGGTACTGAGTGTGAAAGAGACTCATGTTCAATAGTTGTTGCTAGTGTAAGCAGGAAGATAATTATCAGTGGTCCAGTACCTGACATGTCTATACAGCAAGAGAATTCATGATGTGTTACTATGGATAAAGTCAAACTGTCATGACTTTAAGATGGATCAGGGATATAGTGTAGAATATTTATAAAGCATGCATATGCAAATTTTATCTAAGCTACAGAGACTGATTTTTGAACAAGCTTTTATAAGTATTTTAGAGGTAAATGGAAAAAAATATGACATTTTGCCTTCTTCTGAAGGGCTGAAAGGGAATAATGATAAACATCCTAGAATAATCTAAAGGAGTTCTTGGGAGATTTGACAGCAATAGGTATAAAAATCCAATACCTTATAAGACTGCTCAGTTCCGGATAGCAATCTGTTTGCAGAAAAGTCTAGGAACTTGGCTATCCTAATGACTACTTTCTAGCTTTGCATGAAAACTAACAATCAACGTCTGAGTCATTTGTGTGCATTTATTGCTACTGGGAGCCTAAGACCAATTTTTCCCTCTTGCCTTGAACCATGTGTATTCCTTTCTATGTATAGGGAGACCATCCTTGAAGGAAAAGATTTTTCATACAAGACTGATGTCTTTTTTAAAATAACATTGTTTTGTAGATATTAGAGTATGTGGTAGGATTTTTGAGATACGATGAGGAGAGGGGAATGAAGAATATTGGTGTGCAAAGAACTAAGCTGTCTACTTATGTTATTGTGATACCTATGTGTCTTACCATGTGTGTAATTCATCTATAATTGCCTCAACATTTCCATTCGGTGAATAGGAGGTTTCCCCTCTTAGGAAGAGAAGCTGCAGTTTTAATGAAGTAGAGAGTGACTGAGTCCTGTTAGCTCCACACAGAGAGTCAGTTCTCCTCTCCTTTGCATCACTGAGCATCCAGATCTGGAGTCACTTCACTGTAATTCAGTGAGCTTGAATTTGGCCTATGCCCTGTTAAAGCAACATTTGGCCTCTGGACATGTATAATAATCTTCATTACATATAACAACTATTGGCTCACATCTAACTTTGTATATGATCTTTGAAATGTATTTGTGAAACTTTTGTTCTCTTTTGTTCTGTTCTAGACTGAAGAATAAACTAGAAATGGTGCTACATGTGAGTCAGACTCCAGAAGATAAAACAGGTGAGTGGTAGGACAGTTCTGAATAAAGCAGAAAAGAAATATGGCACAAATTAAAGTAATGAGGTATTATTAAGGGTTGGAAGAAAAATCAACCAAAAATTACATTAGCTGTTGAGATTTTTCCTGTTAGTATGATAAAAATATGCTGTCATCTAATGAAATTGGGCACACAACATCTTTCTTATACTTCTTTCACTCCTGGCCTTATCTGAAACCAGTAGATGTCAGTGGAAGACTTCCTAATGCTGAAGAAACCTAGGGAACTGCCAAATCATCTTTATGAGTCTGTGGCTAGTTCTGTCACTGTCAGAGTCACTGCACTCTGGTGTGTTAAAGAAAACTCAGGGGATGGTACAGGAAACCCATCAGCTGGCAAAAACATGATAACTGGATTTCATGCTTATCATGAGTAGGTTAAGCCTTGAATCGTGCTTTCATGTGACCTTCCCAAGCTTCTTTTCAGCCTTCATTGTATCAGTCCTGGATGCTCTGCTTATCCATACAATAGTCTAGTGCCTCTTGGATGCTTGCTGGGTAGTTTGGTTAGGTAGCAGCAATGAGGTTTACAGTCTATTTATGTACTGCTCGAAAAAGGAGTGTCTTTGATCAGTGGAGTCTGGGTCAGGACCTTTGAGTAAGATAAAATACATGAATCTGGAATGATGTAGAAGAGCAAAAAGAAAAGCTGGCTGATGAACTAGGAAATACTGTGAAATGCCATCAGGGTAGAGTATAGTATAACTAGGCTGGCTGTAATATACCTGCATTTTATGACTTTATTGAAAACCTGTACTCAAAGCACAGGTTTTTTTCCAGAGCATCAGAACATACCGGTTAGCAAATTATAACATGGCAAATAAGGAAATAGATGTTTAAATGGTGATATAAAATGCCTTCTGCGTTTCCTCTTTGAGGAAAGAGGAAGACCTAAATTTGCTTTCTCTGTAGTGTCTCAGTGCCCTAGTGTCCTGCTCCAGGCTGTGGGCAGTTGTTAGCTTCACCATAGGCAGCTCCTGTCACCGGCCTCTAACTCACTTTTACAGACACACCTTCAGTAGGAACAATGCTCGAACAATCAAACCAGCTTCTGCTTTTTTTTATTTTTTTCTGCAGCAATTAAGCTGGCCCAAATTCCTCCGTAGTGTAGCTGTCTTCCTGTCAATGAATGTATGCCTGAATGCAGCTGCCCTGATTATGTTTGTTTCTACAGCATGGTGCAGGTTTGGAATTCCAGAGCTTTGCAGCCAGCCACTAAAAACCCCGTGAAATCAGTCATTGGCTCTGGGTCTCCTGCCGGACTAATGAATAACACAATCAGAACTCTCTAGGCCAAGGCATATCTGAGAAATGGTTTTGCATAAAATCAGCTAAAAGACATTTAAACAACGAGTAAAGGTTTCTTCCCTTCTCCTCCCCACCAGGTACTAATTTAAAAAAAATACTTAATTGGTTAACCTCAGACTTCCCCTCCCTACCTTCCTCAATTACACATTGAGGAATCAAAACCAACCAAGTCAGAATGTAAATGTTGTTGTTCTCCTTTTTGTGTTACAGCTGTATTTAGAAGCCCAAGCCAAGAAATTTGGGCTAAATGTGCTAACATGCTGGCACTATGGGGAACAAGGCTCTGCAAATACTTGTTGGGGTTTTGGGGGATTTTTGTTTTGTGTGAGGTCAGGTGCTAAGCAATTAAAAAAGTATTCAGTTCAAGTTAACTGGAAATGAGAACTTTACAGTTTTCCCAGAGGAAAAATTGGAGATCTGATTATTTATTTTTTGAAAAAATTGAATAAAATGTTTTCTATATCTTTTCTAAACAAGGAGGCATTATTTCGTTTCTCTTGAGGTAGCATTTCTATAAGGCCCTTCCAGGGCCAGTAGCTATCCTGATCCACAGAAGGGGTATACGCTCTCTGTCATTTTCAGTGGCTCACATGAAAGGACAGGATTTTTGGGAAGCTAATGGCTGTTATCCCCTGGGATGGGGAGCAGCAGGAAGCACACAGAGTCAGGCACTTTCCCAGGAGGCAGTGCATCACTCAAGGGGGGCTCACCCTCTCTTCCCCCAGCCTGTCTCACTTTTCATCAAAGCTGTAGGGTCTCCCTGAACCTGTTGACTTCACACTCACACTGCTCTGCAGACCAGAGGGAGGCAGAGGTGTGTGGGCTGCCCATGACAAGCTGCTTGGAAAGTAGGAAATTCGAGTGTCCTGGGATCACAACAGGCTGCCTTTAATCATTGAAACGTCATTATGCAACATTGGCTTGGTTCTGAATCTGACAGCATGGTGCAAAACCATTATGTTGCAATTGTGGCTAATGAACTACTGTGAGCTCTGAAAACCCCTTCCAGCACCAGGGCAGCTCCCGCGTCACCAGGATTTTCTTGCCCCGCTGGCTGCACCAGTCAGACAAGCCAGGGTGCACCATTAAGATCTCTCACGAAGCAGAGCCAGACCTGTTCTTCCTCTCCCTGTTCTCATTCTCTTTGCTGGTGCCTTTCTTCCCTCCCTCCTTCCTTCCCCTGTCTGCCTGCTCTGCAATCGAAAGAGCCTCAAAGGTGTAACCCTGCACCTTGGCATCTTTCCTGGCTGCTCCCACTTTCCATAGCTCTGCTTGCAGACGAACACCAGGAGGTGAACCAAGGGGTGTGAGTGAGATAAAACAGCATGACCTTGAGCTGCACCGTCACCAGGGAAGAAAGTTTATTTCTATTAGTCCAGACCCTGGTAGTGAGGGGCACTACTCGTCTGTGCACGTAACTCCCGTCATTCCCTAGATGAGGAGGTACCAAGGGCCCATAATACAGCTCTGGCTGCAGTAGCAGGGACACCAACAGGCTGCAGATGAGTTCGCTGACAAGCTGTGAAAAGCTAAAAAGGACTTTGACTCAAATAAGACCGTGCCTGGGCAGAAGCATGAGATGACCATGTTGGATCTTGTAGGATCACACTAATGATGTGTTTTAGTGAGGTGAGTAGGTGAGGTGGCAGCGAAGTTAGCCTGTAAAATTCTGAAGTGCATTTTCTGGACTCTCCTAAGGGAGTACAACATGTTTATTCTGCTCCTTGCTTGCTGTTATTTGTTCCCCGTGCTGGGATGCAGTGATTTCCTCCTTGGCTGTGTTCCCGTTGTACCTAGAGCCCAACCATATTTCTGCATGAAGTGCAAAAGGACCTTGGTTGGGGTGGCTGTGAAAGGCGAGTGGCATAGCTCCCGTGCCAGTGTTCAGACTGGTGAAAATGAAGTCGTCAGTGGTGTACACAGTGAGAGACAGGCTTGTATTGGATATTGTGCAATCCAAGGTACAGAACTTGCAGAGATTTGTTTATGTGCTAAAATTTGCATATTGAGAGTGGCCTGTGTGAGGATGACTTACACTATAAAAGTTAGATGCTTGCAAATTTCTGCAGGATTAGTGCATTCAGCACTTAAAGGCAGTATTCCTTTTCTATTGGCAATTGTGCAGTTAGAAATAGCACATGGACTCAATAAAGTTATTTTAAACCTGTCTTTGTCACTGCTTAAGCTGATAAGTGTTCCAACTGTGTGAGGTGAGGAGGTAATTTAGTGCAGCTAAATAGATGTTAAAAGTACAGAGTAGCTTGAGTGGGGAATAATGTGTCACTCCTAATGGTGGGCAAATAGCAGTTGTTTACGTAGAGCTTATGTTGGGCTAAGCATCCAAAAGGTCCAACCACATTTCTCCAAACTTTCTGTGCCTGGAGGCAGAGTTATACCTATTGACAGGAGATCACATTAATCAGTTAATTGTACTGAGAATATAACAGCTGCCAGAAAGTCACAGAAAAGTTGAAAAATGTGAAAAATATAACATGAAAATTGCTAGATGCCTGTATTTTTCTCTTAACCAGTTCAGGTATAGGTACAGCCATTGTGTTCTTGTACTATGCTTTAAATTGAATGATATATTTAAAACCATTGTTTTCCCTGCCAAAGTTTTCAACCAGCTCTGTGCACGCTACCTAAGAGTACAAGACAGAAGTCTGTCACTTGTTTCTAAAGCAATTAGCAGGCCTCCAGCATCAGAGAGCCTTGGGGGAAGGAGGTGAACTCTTGGTTAATTTAGATGAATGTAATTGGTATCAAGATATTAAAACAATGAAAAGCAGCAATTAGTCATGACAACTTCCTTTTTTCTTCTTTTTTTCTTTTTTTTTTTTCCCCCTGGCAAACAGATCTTAGGCTCCATGTGCCTTTTGAAACATTCCTGTCTATGGTCTGTGAGATGTGCTTCCACAGCACGACTACAAATGACTGCATGAAAACTGGTCCTCTGAAAAAATTAAGCACTCTGAGAATGTCCTCTTTGCTTTTTTTTCTTTATTTAAACAAATATGAATATTCAGAAGGTCTTTAAATACAAATTGCTGGCTTCTAGAATGTTTTTTTGGGTTTTTTTTTTGGTGACTGGGCTTTGTACTGTAATGAAAAAGGGCAGTCGGCAGATGGCAATGTTGTATAGCTGTTCCGGTAGGAGACGGCCACCTCAGCCAGGGGAGGGAAACTTCTGATCCACCCGAAGTAGCCTTGAGGGAAAACGGAGTGGCCCCTCCAGGCCATCGGAGAGTTGGCCCTCCAATCATGCTTTGGCTGATTGCTTATGTAGGATTACAGAGTTTTTGTTACTGTTTGTAACAGCAATCCAACATTTAAAACCCCTCATTTGAAAGGGCAAGCCCATTATCATTTAAGAAGAGCAATTTAATTAAACTAGTGCATTTCCATATTCTTTCAAAAACATGATTTCATAATGCTACATAAGTACAACATGTTCTTTCCCACACAGACTGCATTTTTAAAAAGATAAGTGGCTCTGATGCATTTGCTTTTGCTATAATATTGTATGGCAATTTAGCTGATCTGTTACTGCCTTTTCAGGCTGAAACTATGAAAATCAACTCACCAAATGTATTTCTCTAAGACCAAATAAAAATAAGTTAGTTATTTCCTTAGAACCTGCTGTGGTTCAGGTGTAATGCAAACTATTGTATATATGAGTTACTTTCACTAGGTCTAACCCCAAATTACTGGAAAGCTTCTCTTTGGCTTCAGCAAGTTCCAGATTAGGCCTGCTGTGTGTGCTTTGCCAGCTAGAAAGTGAAAAGGTACTGGATGTATTTCCAGCTCCCTTTTTTTTTTTTTATATATCTACGGAGGAGACCTATTAGTGTACTTCAATCTAAATATGTAAATCAAAGCAGCAAAAGCTTCCTGCTTCTAACTGTACTGAAGTCACTGGAATGAGGTAAAAGAGCTTGTGGTAGATAACTCCAACATAAAAAATCCATGGAATAGCTCAGCAAACAGAACTTGGAAAGACTTCTGTAAAATATAGGGACTAACAGATGTCTTGAGAGAAGTGAGTAACAGTTTGAATAAAACAATCTTTGTCTCTTGCACACTCAAGTCTGAAGCTCTCTGTTGGTAGCCATGGAACGGAGCAGGCATCATTCCAGATGTTAGTGAAATGTGAAGAACAAAGCTCTTTACAGCCAAACCGAGTTCCGTCTAGCAGCTCAGTCTAAAAGCCAGAAATTGGCATGTATGCTGAAAGACAAAATCAAGTCATTTGTATCAAAGTAATTGATTTAGCAAAAGCAATGCTACAAACACCCTTCCTTGTTTACACGGTAAGACCTGGTTTTACTGTCTGTTGGGTTTCCCTCAGGGTGCAAGAACTGGCAAGAAGTTCTCTATGTCAGACTCAAAGACATGTAACTTGAGATGTAGTACTAAATTAAAACTCCTGTCACACAGGAACTACTTACTATAATTTATTTCAAGGTTAATGGAGTAAAAAGTATTGGAGTATTTTAAATGCTGATCAGACACGTTGCCAATTAGTATCACTGCAGATTTTTTTCTTATGTACTGAAGGATATTTCAACGTTTCTCAACATTTATGTCTTTTTTACAGGAAGTTGAAGGAAATACAACAGAAATTTTAAATAAACTGAGAATCACCCAGGAAAATCAAAGGTCAGTCTGAAACGTTCAACTATCTATGTCAGTGTGGTTACAGAGAAAGTGTTAGAGTGATGGAAATGCCAGTTGTAACAACTTGCTAGGCCAAAGAAAGACAGATTAGTTATTAATAGCAGCTGTGTTCAAGTGCTGGTTTTACATAAAGCACACACAGTAGCAGCTGGGAACCATAATTAGATATTATAGATTTGACTTCAATATGGCCCAGAGTGTTAAATAAGAAAAATTAACAATGGGAATTACACATAGTGTTTGATTAACAACTCTGCTTGCTTCAGTTGTTTATTTAGGTACCAAACAGACACATTATGGTACTTGTTAAAGCCTTTTAAGTTTTCTGACGGTGTCCCACTGAATGTTTTTTTCATACCTGATGCGAAGGAATTCAATCCCTTGTTCTGACACTGTTCACTAGTGCCATTTTTGATAACTTCCTTGTGAAATTTTTTTTCTTTTTTGTGTTGGGAACTGGCTTGAGATTCCTAGTCTTGTTTCAAACTCTTTTTTTTTTTTTACTTTTTAGAAAACCTTTTTTGGAAAGGAGTGGATTATGGGGTCGTCTCAAGCGTTTGAGGTAACATGTTTTAAGGAGTTAAATCATGCAGCTTTGGTTATTGATGCTGCCTGTCAAAAGTAAATACAGAGTATATTTGTTGCTGTGGTACATTCAGTATTTAGGTTTAGCCCACTATGTTTATCCTTGGTATGTTTTTCATGTTCCAAAGACTTGGATGAAGAGCCATCCAAGCTGAAACAGCGTGGAAGAGAGGCTATCTCTAGTTATTCATCCATTGTGAATGCCATGAAATGTACATACTCAGAGAGGTATAGGTTTCAACGTATGTGGCATAGCTTCAGATTTGTTGTCAGTTTGTAGTGCTGCTCACAGGTTTCCTTTTCATACCTGCAATAGTTTTACAAAAACTGAGCAAATGTCAGCTATAATGGAGGCTCTGTATGAGCTGAAAAAAATACATCTGTCAAATAGCTGAAAAGTCTGGTTTAGTGTCAGAACAGAAGGTAGCTTTGCACTCATGTTCTCTGCTACTGTCCATAGGCATTTTTGCACGTACAGTTCATCAGTGTAAGAAATCATTGCATCCAGGCAGATCAGGTAGTGGTAGGCTGCAATCAGTTTAATTCCTTAGTTTGCTGTGTGTCTAATTTGTTAGTTTATATCTGCACACGTAATGCAAATGATTTATTCTAGCTGCTGGAGATGGACATTGCAGATTAGTAAAAAGCCTGAGCAACACACAGAAAGGCTCACTGACCTTAGTGCATTTTGTTTCAGCCTCTTGGATTTTCAGACATTAGGCTGACATGGATTTGTTCTCCTATTGTTATAACACAACACTACCTAGGAGAATGGTTTCTCAAGACAGCCATTGCAGATTCCGGTTGTGTTTGTGTGTGAGCTATACGCTTTCATGCACAGTTATGAGTTTGTTGGTAAAAATCAAAAATTATACTTATAGACTCCAGAGAACAAGATCCATTAATATAGAAAAGAATGATTCTATTTTCATCTTATTGCCAACATTTGTTGTTAAAGGGAATATGTTTTATTTGCTGACACAGACAGAATTTTTTTCTTTTCAATTGTATTCGGAAGGTAAGAAAAAAACTTTATTCAAAGAAGACTTGAGTCTTGGCAAAAAAGCACCCTGAACTCAGATCTTATGAGATACAAAGATTTTCAGTTAACTTTTATCTTAAAATAGAAAATTATGAATTCTGGGAGTCTATGGAATCTTAAAATTAAGTTTCAGTTAACTTACTGTTTCTGTCTCTTTGATTAAGTTGAGAATTGTCAATGTCAACTTTCACAAGGTGGTGTGTACAGTTACAGTAGACTTTTGTTGTTGGAGAGTGGGAATGTGAATAGCTTTCAATTCAGGAGCTGCTACATAATGATGTAAACCCACGAATATATGATAATTTCATGAACATGGAAAGTAACCTGCTTTATGGTATGAAGTTGCTCTATATTATGCTAATAAAATTTCCTGGATGGATGTATTCGTTAATCTTAATGAGTGGGAGGGGAGGAACTGAAAGAAAACAACAGTAAAGCAAAGCATGAAATCTAAATAAGAGTCTCCCCACAAACAACATGGAGATCACTTACTAGACAATGGCATGTATCTGGCCTCCTGCTTAAATTTGCAAGACTTGCTTTGCCAGAGGTGACTACTAGTAGATCTAGAAATTTCTGGGTGATTACAAAATTTTATGCAAAGTTACATAGAAATGTGTTGGTTACTAACAGTTACGTTCCCTTCAGGAACTGAACGTAAGTCAGGGCAGCTGAGGTGATAAGGATGACATGAAGGACCTGTATGAATAGTAGAGTTCTTTGATCCTTCCCTTCAAAAAGTTATTGATGGGTCATGGTCTAAGAATATGCACAACAGGAAAGGTTCAAACGAGATAATAAGACATGATCACACTTGCAGCTGCTTAGAAATTACAGCACTGTGCATGAACCTACTTTCTGGTATTTCTTTGATTTTGAAATAAGAGTTGCATGACCTGCAGATCAGGTATGGAACTTAACAGAAAAAAAGTCAATGTCATTTGACAGACTGTATTTTCTGAAAAGTTTAAATTTGGGAACATTATTAACATGGCATCATTGGTCAGCCAAAAGGCTATTAGAAATATAACATCAAGGTAATTAGTAGTATGTATAGTTGAATACAAGGTTAATTAGCCTCATTTGTACGATGTTAATGGGATACTTACGGAAGCGATCTCACTAAAAGTTTTAAAAAATATAACCAAAAGACTCTTACCATTTTGCTTCCAGCAGAGCTTATGTATAAAGCTTTTAAAGATGCACACTGTCTTGGGATATTTGCATAATAAGATACTTTATAAAATTACTATCCAAAATTCTGCCCCTCCCCCACAATGTTATGAATCACATTTCTAGAGCTGACATTATTCTCTTTCTCCAGGACAGATCAGGAGACAAACCTTAACAGTAGCATGAGAGTTCTGAATCAAAGCCTATCTTGAGGCATAGTTAAAGGAGGGTGTCTAATTACCTAAGTCAAAACTGTATCATCCTTAGCCTTAATGCACATAAGATAACTTAGATGACATTTAATTAGAGACAAAGCATGGATTAATACTTATTTAATATCTACAGTAGAAGCTTCCCTTAGGTGCTAAGAGATTGTGCAATGAATTGGGGCAAATATTTAGCCTGTGTCTGCAGCTAAATAAATATTTTGCAGCAAACAATTTACTTAACCAAGTTTCTACTGTTTCTGCAGCAAGAATGTGATTTCTTCAGGCTTAGCAGCTGATTAAAAACCTTTTATTTTTAATGCTCATTTGAGAAATTAAAAATATTCAAGATACAAAAGGTTGAACACTATTGTTTAAATGGATGGATGAAGTCATACGGTTTTATTTGCTTTCCTGGTTAGACTGTTGTATCCACAACTCTAGTGGAAGTAGTGAAATTCCTTTTGCACTTAGCTTTCTGTTCTCATTTGTATCTGTCAACTGTCTCTCAGGACTTTGTAGGAGGTGTCTAGAAAACAACTACAAAATGTGATGAAATACATTCTTTTTAATGTGAGTAAATATTTATGAGGAAAAAAAAACCCCTGTATTTATTGTCAAGCCTTAACAGCTCTATTTGATCCATGTCTAAGTCACTGTAGGAAAGGAAGGCAGCGGGAAAGCAAGCTATGCTGTGGAAACAATGACATCCACACTCAGAATTATAAAATCTTATGGGCCAGTGCCATGAACATAAACTGTCTTTACATTCAGTGCATAATACCAGATCTAGAATAGGTCTCTTTTTTGGTCTGTGTTCTTCAGACAGAGGAACAGCATATCTTTACATTCTAGAGCTACTGCATCCAGTTGAGAAGAACAGATAGGTGGATAGTAGCTTTCTGCCTAGATCCATTCCAACAAATTTCAGTCATCTAGCAAGATGTCAGGGAGGATGAATCATCCTCTGGACATGAATCTTTCTTTCTCTATAAGCAATCTCAAGTGCCTCAGGTTAGATGAGTTGGTCTTAGTTCCTTTTGTATGGTTTATAATGGCAAGACACCCCAGTGCTGCCTGTTTACACTGGGGTGTTGGCTATCACTAAGATAGAGCTCAGTTTCTGCTCAGTGATTCTGTTGGTTCTATGCTATACTCTTTTTTGGAAGGTGTGGGAGCTAACAGAGGGGTTATTGTTACCTGAAAATGAAGAATGAATTTCTGAGTATCCAGCAGAAAGGAAGGGTAAAGGAAATAAATGCAAATGAAGTGAAGGAAAATAAATAGCATTTCAAATGTATGCTTAATCTTTTGAATTTATGCCAATGGAATCCAGGCTTGAAAAACTATTGTTGGACCTTAGAATCAAATATTATAATGCAACTTCAAAATCAGAAATGTGATTTCATTTTTGCATGCATTATTCTGGATAGCTATATTGTCTAAATAAAGAGATATTTTCATATAACATTTTTAGAAAATGTCTAATGCTAATAGTTGTTACATTAAATAGCTGTGTTCTTCTCTATGGTTTTCAGTAGAAAGTGCCCTCTTTCCATCATGGCTCTTTTCCTTATGGAAGCACTAGCAGGTATTAATCAAACTCTCAGGACAGAACTCACAAGTGAAAGTTATTTAAGTAAATCGAAGTGGTATGTTCAAGTAAGATACATATACTAGTCTTGAATCAGGCTTTCAGCTACGGTAGTACATACTGGCACATGAACATTGCTTATGAGAGTCTTTTCATGATCCCCAAATTCTGGCTTTTATTTTATGAAATCTGATTATGGCTGCAATTATTTTTGAAAACATGAGTTAGGTTCAGATCAAGTGGAAGCATCTGCCTGATTTTACAGAAAGCCTGAAAAAACAGGTCAAAGAAAAGAACCAGTCCTTTCAACTGGAAGGGGTGCTGCTGTGAATACCCATAATTAAACTCTCCCTATAGAATTGTTTCTCTTTATCTTTATGAAAGAATGTGAAGAAAAAGTAGGAAGGAGACAGATTATGCCAACTGCATAGTTGTATCCATGCTAAAGGAATATCTTCTTTTGGCCTACGCAGGATCAACCTGGGAACAATGGTATCTTTTTTTTTTTTTAACTTAATAAGTATTCAAATGTAAGGGGGACATGGAAACATTCACACTTTGCAGCAAGCAAGGCAAACCTAGGAACGTCAACGTGTCAGATGGCTGTATTTGGATTCACTGGAGGGACGCTTAATCCAAGAGACTCAGACTATATATTCCGATTTAGCTAAGGTACACAGTGTATCACTGGCAACCTGGGAGAAGTCTTTTTATAAAGCAAAACCAAACCAAATTAAACAGCCAAACCCACCATCTAGAAAAAAACACCCAAACCAAACAACCCAGGGGTCTTGGGATTCCTTGAAGTTTTTTCTTACTTGGGAAAATGACAAGGTTATTTTAGTAATTTTTTGCTATTGTTTTCAATGAAGTGGTTTAATAGAATTTCATGAACAGGTTGTCACTGTAGTAAGTGACATTGCAAGACATCAAGTTGAATAAGTTCATGGAGCTGTCTTGTTAGGGTTTTGCCTTATTTTAGGTGCAGAACCACTAAATCCTGTAGCTGCCAAAAGTAAAAAATCTGTAAGCCTTCTTCCTCTACCTTCGTTCTGGGTCAAAATGCTGTCTAAGACAGGACATGCATGAAGTCCAAATTCTGTAGTAGTTCCTATGGTGTCACAGTATTTTGATACCTCACTTGCGTTAGATTCCATGGGATCCACCAATGAGGCATTACTGTCCCTGTCTTAGACATAGACATGTCAAAGCATGATTCCAACTTGTCCTAAAAGATGCATTTTAAACTATTTTATTTTATTTTATTTTGGACTTGTAGCCCCTTTATCCTGTCTTTTGAGGAAGAGTACAAAACCAGGGATGAATAGGGGAATTAACAGTGTCTCCCAGCTTCTAGTGAGCCGCTTCCATTCTCTGCCATCCGTCCTACTAGAGAGTGGTTAAACAAGCCATGATGAAAAAGGAAGAGAGAAAGACAGTGGTATTATCTCCATGATTTGCTGCCCAGGGTTTCATTTGGCTGTAGAAACCTGCTATAGAATGACATTGTCACCAAGAAGTGAGAAGGATAGTTTTTTCTATGGGTAACAAGAGTAGTCAGAATCATGAGTTACTGTTTAAAACAGGAAAAGAATTGAAAGTAAGCCAGAATCCCTCAGTAATATCTAATCTGTGGAGTAGGAAGGGAACGTCATATAGCAACATATGGTGCTGCTCGCTGCTGGAGACAGCATTCTGTGGAAAATGCTTTCTGAATTTGGGTCCGTAATGCCACTTCCCATGTCCTGTTTTAGAGACTGAAAATGGAGCACTGCTGCAATTTGTGATTGCTCAGGAATGTACTCTATAGAGCGTAACTTAAAATATCATAGCCACAAAGTCCCAAATTCCATATTTGATTTCTCTCTCTCGCTCTCTGTCTCTTTTTGATTTGGAGCCTATCTGATTATTTCAGTAAAATCAGGGCAGGGGAAAGTGTTTTGAACTTTCTTCTAGGGACAAGGTATGCATTCATCTCACAATATAAAACAGCCATTACCCAAGTCTGATCTGTACTCATGTATGAGTGCTGATTAGTATTCTGTGAACAAGAATGTGCCTTTTGAACTCACTAATTATTACAGCATATTTTTAATAATTCTTTCCTTGTAACCCTCAATTTATCTTTATTGCATTTATGAAATAAATGTAGAAGCTCCCAGAAGGTGAATGTAATATTATTTTGTGCTCACCTCTCATCAGGGACTCTGCCAGAAGTTTACAAATATCAATTAGGTTTCACCATGCTGTCATCTGGGAAATAACTTTTCTTACACCCATGTTACAGATAGATAAACAAATGGGAGCTAAATAACTTGGCCTGAATCACGTTGGAAATTGGGAATAGAGTTCTTCCACTGTCTCCCAGTCCTTCACTCGGGTCTAGCCAGGGAGCATGCTGCCACATAGTTTATTTACATTTGACACTGTTTTAAATGAACTAAGTTGCCATTTTATTTTTCCTTCTGAATCACTGAAAACTTGCCAACATTTCGTTTTAATAAAGCTCTCAAATACCCAGGCTAGTATTTATAGTTAAAGATAATGCTTATCCTCACCTTTGGTTGCTTCTAACATTTGTGTATGCTGCTAGCACAGGATGATAGAAAGCACAGCACAAATAATTTTTTGTGGTTACTTTTAAGATGTGTTCCCTCTGACAACAGTGGCTTTTGGATCATTTCCTCATGCTTGTATTATAAATTGATCTCTCTAGTTCCTCAGTTTTATTTTTCCTTGCACAGAATCCTTTCCACTTCCTAATGTTTTATGGTGATGGTTGGTAAGGCATGCACAAGAGGATGAGGAGCTGTTTTTTTCTGTTGTGGACTGTTATGCATTTATTCACACAGGTTGGAATGATTACAACTTCTTTTTTTTTTTAAAAAAAAAATTGTTCATTGTAAAGTTTTTCTTTTTGTATCGTTGGTAGCCCTTTTCAACCTAAGAGATATACCTAATTGTGGGTTTAAATGGAAAGCTTATAGCTTTTACAGTTGCTCTCCTTCCATATCAGCTTTAGGTAATAAAAATTTTCCGTGGTTGTTTTTTTTTTTTTTTTTAAAGGTTGTCTCAGTTCTCCTTTATGTGTGATATTAATTATAAAGGCAGAAGGACCTCTACTAAAGTAGTCACTCTATGACCATGGAGGAATTACTTCCATGTGAAAAATGGATCATTATTTTTATAGTATTGGAAGTTCCTGGAATTATTTTTCCTGGGGTAAAGGAGGTGCCAAAGAAATCTTGGTACATTGCTGTACTGATAACTTCCAGATTTCAGGGACATTCTCTCAGGAGAAAGCCATCCTTACTAACCTATGTGATTTAGAAATGCCAGCTGGTTCTTTCTGATTTTGGCACCAAGATGGACAATCATTAGAACAGGTGGGTAGGTACGTTATGATAATTCTCTTTGTTATAAACAGCATTATTATTTAAAAATATGTCAGAACATAACTCAAATATTAGCTTAGGGAGCAGTCAGTGGAGGTCCATTATTACCCTGAAGTGAGTGATTACTGTTATGTCTCCTCCTGAATTAAATTCAGTCATATGATGCATATATTAATCCCAGCAGGGTGACTGTATAAAGTATGATTGCCAAGATTACCTGTGTATAAAGGAATGTAAGTTAATAACATGAAGAAGACTCACATAAGGCTTTGAAGCTGTCCAGGCTGGCCTTGTGCTCCAGGAGGGGCTAGCAGGCTGTCAAGCACCACAGCAGTCACTAGCTGACTGCTTGCCATTTGGGCTAGTGATAATCACATCTAATCATGCCCAGGGGACACCAATGTTTCCAAAGCAAATAGGAGCAGCCAGAGGGTGGTAGATCAAAAGACATCTTTGAAGGAAGCAGTGATGGGGAAAAAGAAGATTTGAAAGAGAAGATCTGAGGGGCTGGGGAGAAGCAGAAAGTAGAGAAACCCAAATCAAATCCTCTTTTGTTTAAAAAATGTATTTATTTTGGTTGTGCTAAGCAACTAGATGGTGGGACTTGAGCTCTGAATGTCTAACAATGTCAACCTTCAGAGCTGAGTAAAGTAGAAAGTTTCCTTTTTATCTTTTATATTTTTTCTGTAAATTTCTTAGCTCTTATCTCTTTAGCTTCTGTCAGTGAATGGTTTCTTTTATATTTACCATAATTTGGCTTGAATTTATGTTGATTTCAGGGTGCTGGCAAATGCCAAGGTCAATTACTTCTGGGTAGGGAGCCTTAAACTTGACTGCTGGAATTTTTATTTTTTTTCTCTCAGTGTCCAACAAACCTATTGCACTTGGTTTCCAAAAGGAATCTCAGCACCTGCCCAGCTGCATGAGCCAGTTTACCAGCTGATGGTAGAGATCTATGTGGAAGAATCCTTTTTTTGGCTAAAAGTGTTAATTAGATACAGAATAACCTAAGCCTCAAAGAAGTTGGTGGTATCCAACATTTAGTTTACAATCAATTTTATAAAATTGACTAGGCGATACTTACTCCCTTTTCAGGTGGGGGGAACCTATTCTTATCCTTGGAAAGCATAAGACAAGATTCAGGGCATCAGCTGGAGAGGGTAAGCTGAGAAGGGGATTTTTGATAAAGTAAGACTGGAAGAATAAACAATCTGAAATGGAGGATATTCAAGCATTAAAAGCGAGAGGGCACTGCTCTGATGTATTCTGCAAGCAGGATATCTGATCCAGAACTGGAAGTAGTTTAACAGAAGAGAGCCTGAAGCCAAGTGTTAGAGTTTAGGAACTCTAAGACAGAACCCCCATTCATGTTCTAAAACATGGATGCACACACAGTAGATACAGTCCCTGGAAAACTGAACATCTTTTAGGATATGAACAGTTAGTAAATCCTGTGTATTCTTGATGGTTTTCTTTACCTTAATGGTGAGTCAAGGACCTAACATAAAGCCACCTGGACATGGCACTTCTCTTTCCTGCTGTGCTTATGGTGTTCATAATAGTGTTTGTAATAATGATGCTATTTCTAGGATACCAACTGACAGCAAAGTGGAAACTTGAGATTATTTTTTTTCTTGTGTATATGCCTGTACCTCTTGTAAAGTGTCTTTAATTAGGTCTCCTTTTGCCTATATGGTTAATGTTTTCTACTAGTGAACACTCAAAGTCTTGGTAGAAGTTTCCACATGACTCTTAAAATAGGACATTTCTGTCATTACATCCCAGGAGAGCAGACCTCCTAAGTGGATTTAAAAGAGTACTGTTGGAACTTTTATTAGATAGAGACATTTCTTTTTAGTAGCAGAACTGTAATTTTCTTCTCAGATGTATTGTTCTTTTGCACTCTGAAAATCAATTATAAATGCTATGTAAATATTATTTTATTCCTGTTCTATTCATAAAATGAGAAATCATGTTGAAAAAAGAACGATCTTTAAAGCCAACATTATTTGCACTATGATGAAGATAACACAGCCTTAGATTTCCACCCCCCCCCCCCCCCCCACCTCATTCTATTCTGGTATGTAAACTTGTCCTTTTGTCCTATCCAGCAAGCTCAAACTTGCAAAGTGTTTTAAGCAGAATATTGAGTTGGGTGCCTGAATCATGGAAACGCAGAGCTGGAAGAGTGCCTATGAAGCTTAACGTAGTCCCCATAACCTGTTCTTAAAATCTTAAAGATATAGAGAGTGAGGTATATTCTCACCCACTCTAGTGTGCCTTGTGTTTCACTTTCCTGACTGTTAGACAGCTGGAACAGCGTTCTGAAATGCAACTTGAAGTCTTCTTAGGAGTGCATCTGGCTGATTTCTTCTTGCAGTCTTTGAAAGGGGAATTACCTTTTAATGAGGTTTCAGTCATGTACTTTGATGGAGGGGGGAAAACTGTGTCCTTCACTAAGTGAAACATCATTTAAGTCATGAAAAGGACTAGGGCTTCTAAATACTCATGAGAACAGCTTGTCTTAAATAAAAGCAGAGCTCTTTCAGTAGCAAAACTCTCACTACCATCCATGCCAGCAGTACTAGGATTCCATTCACATGTTTAGTATTGTGGGATGAATGATGCAGAAGCAAAGCTATGGTTATTTCCAGATTGTGCGTTACACAAGGTAAGCATAGAAAAATGTGAAGAACATCTGCTTTGAAAGTGATGAACCACATAGAGAGAGCTTTGGAGTGAGGAAGACTTTTGTAGGCAGGACTCATTATAAGTGGAGTAAATCTTCTTCAATGGCTCATTCTGTAGGATCATCAACCTTTATCCATTTTGCAACCATTGAGGAAGGGTTTTTCTTATCACTTTCATGTTAGATGGTTCTTGCCCTCATACATGACTATACAATGTCACAGATTTTCAGTTCTGCAGTGCTCTTGGTTTGCTTGACTCATCTCAGAAAACCTTTGTTTCTCACTCATAAGGGAAATAAAGGTAACTTTCAGGATTACAAACTACCATTAGCAGTCAAAAAACAAGCTTACTGTTCTCTACTACCTTAAAGAAAATTAGCTCAACTCCTTAGATCTTGCAATGTCTACCTGTACCCTGCTAGGGACCTACTCTATATGATTGCAACTCCAGCACAATATTGCTAAAAATGAGCAAGTAATTCTCCATTATTAGCTGCCAAGAATGGGATATTTACCTCAAGTCATTACAAAATCAGGACATGAAATACAATCAAAGCGTGGCATGCATTTTTTTTAATGTTGTTTTTCTAGTTAATTAAGCCATTATCCAAAACTATTAAATTATTTAACCTAGAATAGTTGGTGTACTTAATCTCTTTTTCTTTTTCCCAATAAACAAAATGCAAAAATGGGTAGTAGTAGAAAGATATTGTAATTCACATTTAGTTCTATTAATGAAAAAAACCCCAAAACAAACCTCAAACATATCATGAAATCAGTTACCTAAGTGAACGTAGAACAGAACATATAAAGCTGCCTGTGTACACAGTGAAAACCTAGTTATTACGTTATCACCAGCTGTTTGGCGATGTGAATGAAGTGGTACAGTTAATGTCTACATTGCATCACCTGTCTAATCAGGAGCAGATTCACGTGTCTAAAATCTCCATCATCCTTATCTCTGCTTGTTTTCATAAAGTACAGTATTTTGGAACAGTATCTTGACTAGCAAATAGGCAGGACTAAGAGACACTGCTGTGTGTTCTTCAGGATCCTGTGCAGTAGAACCAGTTCAGGACATCCTGGCATCAGAATAGCAGCTGGGAGCAGTCTGGATATTTTACGACCTATAGGTGGGTGTGGAAAGGATTACTGTAGTGCCAGAGGGATGTGTGGGGAGCAGCTAGTGATATTTTTGAAAGGTTTGAGAAAAGTAGGTAATACAGTTTTTAGGAAGCTGTGGATAGTAATCACATGATTTAATGGGACCTTTGAGATCTGTGAGTTAAGTCCCCTCCTCCCTTGTCCTAGCTTGTCTTTCCTCTTTTCTCCCCTCCAACTATTTGAGGTTTAAACCTTTGCTTTACAGCCCCTCCTGATACCTGCAAACCATCCTTTCTCCATGCAGACATTTTCTTCTACCCTTACAAACCTTTGCCTTGCTCTGCCTCTCCTCCTTGTTTCAGGGATCACACAGGTACACTATTATCCTGCTACTTTCAGGGGCTGCTAATGCCCCCCGCTGGCCCATGGGCTGGGTCTGCTCCAGAAGAGTTGTCTACAGAGAAGCTGCAGCCAGGTCAAGTAAAAGGGCACCAGCACCTGGGAAAGATGGTAACACAGAGGAAGAATTGTGCGATTGCCATCAGTGTTTCCTAGTATTAGACCTGCATAGCATATATTTAAGGTTGTAATAATGTGTCCCCTTGAAGTATGTCTGGCAGATGTCATTGTTATGAGACAAGACCAAGCTGGAGAAAAATTTTGTTCAAGAGGTACGCTAATCCTCCAAAATTATAATGAGGGAAATGTGCAGTTGTCAAAAGCAAGATACACTAATGAGAACATTCATAGCTTACTGAAGCAATATAAATTCCAGGTGGGAATCTGCTTTTTGGAAGAGACAGGCTTTTATATAAAATAGGTACACTTGTATGCTCTACTATTTTAAAGAGTGTTCATGCAGAAGCCAGTCTCTCCTATTTTTCTTAAGTGAAGACATGAGTGGGAAAACAAATTCAAATCTAAATAAGGATCCAAACATGTTCTGAAGTCTTTGTGAGCTAGCTATTATTCAGGTACCAAGGAATTACTGAAATTTTAATTAGAGATGTTGTAAGGTAACAGGGATGGGAAGAAACATGTTGGAAAAGAAAAATCCATACAGATAACGTGCAATATGCTTCAGTCTGCATAATAGGAAGAAGAGTGGCAGAAGTGATATAAGCAAACAATAAATGAGAAGCCTTTACCTCACACAGATGTCAGAAGATGTTTGCAAAAAGCAAGCAAACCTGTTTTTTCTCTTTGTGATTTGTTTCTAAGTACTTGAAGAGCTTTGATGGTGGTTTCTGTGAATCTTTTCAATGATGATGTGGGGAGGTGGCCCTGCTCCATTTTGTAGTTATGTGTGTTGGTACCCAGTTTGATGTACATGTGTTCAAACACACTTGGGCTGAATTGTAGCTCTGTACAGTCTGCAGGGGTATGGGTTTCAACAAGAGGTCTTTCCTGCTTATCCTAATGTTACTCTGCTTTAAAAGACAGAAACTCCTAGTTTCCTTTTGCTATGGGGCAGGAATGTGTGTGTGTGTGAGTGGAAATCTTTACTGGACACAGTATGTTCCTTCTGGCTTGTTCATAGTGTTCCTGCAGGGTATTCTTTTTTTAAGATTTCTCTGTGTGCCTGCCACATCTGATCTAGCTTACTGATCTCCTTGGTCTTTCCTTGTCTGTCATGAGCTGTTTGCATTTTTGGCTTTCGGCAGCTGCTGAGCTGTCACAGCCCTCTCTGGGCAGCTGGGTGATGCCCTGTGGGCTGACAAACAGCCCAGGAGGCTCCTAAAGTACCCTCCCAGCTCCACTCTGGATCGTTGGTTACAGTGGAGCAGGTAATACTTCTTTAATAAGTGTTTCAAGATGCAGTTATGAATAACATGGAATAGAATGACACCTTTAGGAAGAATAATCTCTTCTTAAAAAGTTATTGTGTGGTCTGGGTGGTTGTCTAGGATCTGTAAATGACTGTTTTGCACCTTTTTATCTACAGAGATGCTCAGGAAATCTTTTCTGAGAGAAAGGTTAGTGCTGAGGGATTGCTTTCTGCCCGTATGTGTGAAATTAAGGATCTTCTGGCTGCTTCTATGAAAAAGCAATGACAATTTTGGTAAACTGTCATTTGCCTGCCTACCAATTTGGAATTAAAACTTAGTTTGTGGTGATGGAGCAATACTTTTCTGTATATAATACTGCTAACATTACCACTGGATGGAGATCTGCAGATGTTGTTTTGTTCACTGTTTTTATAAGTTTTAAGCTAAGATCTGATTTCTGTAGCATGCAAATGTGCACAAGTGTAATGCTGCCATCTGTATCTATACCTACATACTGTCTCAGAGTAAAACCAAAGGTATTTAGTAGACTCCCTTCATGGCTGTCACAAGTTTCTGCGTCTTTGCAGTCAGTCTTGTTGAGCATCATTATCGCTTATTTGAGGAGAGGAAACACACACCTTACCTTCTAACCATGAGTATGCTTTATTTTTTAATCCCAGATCCCTGATCTGAATGTAGTAAAGAAATCTGAACCCTTTTTTCCCCTGCAAGTGAATGCTCTGGATTATATATTAGTCTGCCTCAATTGCTTTCATAGTTTTGTGGTGGTTGTTGTGGTTGGGGTTTTTTTATTATTTTCTTTTTAAGGACTGTTCCGCTTTGGGTATAATACTGAATACCAGAATACCAGAACACAAGTGTCTCAATTCCCAGCTGAGTGTCCCAGTGACTGGTTATTTACTCTTCCCATCACACTTAGTGAACATTTCAGTATCTTATTAAAGAGAAGTAAAGTGCACAAGAGAGAGTACTGCCATGGCTAGGATGTGCTCCTGTGCTGCATGTGATGCAGCTCTGTCCAGGCAGGAGAGAGAGCTTACACCTAACTTCCAGTTTCCTCATCTCAGCCTGTAATTGCCAAACTCCTTTTAGCCAGAAGGTGGGTACCACCCAGGGTGCTTCTCTACACATCTCTCAGGGTGTTATATATGCCTGTTGGCTTGTGTTTCTCAGGTATGTGAGAACTCACGTGTTTTGTGAGCTCTTGATGTAAGCAGCTTACAGAAGGCACTGGTGCTGTCAGCTTGCAGGGTAGCACAGTTTCAGTTTTTGCTTGAATTACTAGAAACTTCTGGTGCCCTAGGTATCTGAGTGGATTCTTGAGAATTTTTAGTTACTTTTCTATGTAGGCACCTACCAGTTTGCCTAAATGGCACCTTTGGCATTTGAGTGTGGATTGGTATTTTCCTGAGGCGACAGAGTGGCTGCAGTGGCAGTATGCAATGTCAGACCCTACATTTTGAGGTTTCAACAAAACAGCTGGAATCCCTAGCTTTGTATTTCTTTACTTACAATCTTGTGGGTGTTAAGGAAAGAGGAGGAAAAATAGTAGGATAGGCATGCCAAAACAGAATGTGGGTAATAGTAATGTGATGAAATGCCCTTTAAAACTATTTAGAAAAACAAGGCTACAGGAACCTCTAGATCATCTTATTTTGTGCATTTCAGGCTATGTAACTAGGTTGATCATTACAATCTGAGCTAAGCCAAACTGCTCTATCACTCAGAAGACTAAAATACTGGGTAACCCAGACCTAGACAGTAGCAATCAAGGTACTTCAAGCACAAGATCATTTTGATATAACAAGGTTGCTTAGTATGATCTGGACAAAATTAACTTGGTGAATTACTTCTGTCTCTGCAACTGAAAAATGTAGAAAATCACCATATTACCTTCTGATATTACCATTTTGGAGTCTTCATCATTGTTCTTCATCATTTAAACTTTTTCACTGTGCTAAAAACTAGACTGGAGAACACGTAAGTAGCAAACAGTGGTATTGGTCCTGTAACTGCTATAGCTGCATTAGCAAGGGCATGTCTCTCTGCTCTAAGAAAGATTTTCTGTAAGAATTATCCTATTGCTTCAGATATTTTTTTGCCTATGAAGGCTGTGTACTGTGGTGGTATGGATATTTGATATTGTGCATGCAAATTAGGTTGATTAGCCCTTCCAGGAGAAAAAAAATAATGATTCACAGTGCACAGTTTCTCTGTCTTGGATGGGCAGATTTCTGTATTTTCGTCTGAAGTGTGCACACACATGGAGGTGAAGGGTTATGAAACAATATACTACCATTGTTAAATATACAAAACAATTTATTTCTTAGTGTGTGTGTTGTGCTTCACCATAATTCTCTGTGAACTTGAAAGGCACCTTATATTATTTGAAATACATCCACACTGTTATCTTAACAAATGTTGCTCTTTGCTGCAAAGTCAAAGTATATTTGAATATAAGGGCACTTATAGCATATTTATATCATCTTGGAGCAACCACAGGGAGAACTAAGGCTGTAAAGCTGAAGTGACCAGCCACCATCCATAATTGCAGACTTTCATTATTAACCCCTGTGACCAGAGTACTGCTGGATGTGGAATGAGACACATAAAGTATTTATTAGGAAATAACAAAAATACATTCCCCAAACAGAATTTTTACCTGAAGTCTCACAGACTGACTTTGTGAAACAAAGGAGTGGAAAGATCAGACTGCTGGAAACTACTGGCCATGGCGGAGGCCGGGGGGTGGGGTGGGGGCGGTGGGGTGCAGGAAATAGAACTGCGGCTGAAAATTCTTGTCAGACAAGGGAATTAGTTCACAACTGACCTACATTTGCGTAAGAAAGTTTAAGCAAAATTATTGCTTTCTTTAATTTCTAACTTCCCCGAGAATATTAATTTATTTATCCCAAGTAATTGTCATTTTTGTGTTGTACAGGTGGCTGAACAAAACCTGCTCTCGCGTCTAGAGTCAAATGAAGTATTTGCAGTGGCATATGAAACAGTGCAAAATTCTGGCAAATTTGAAAGTAGGCCTCCAATGTAGTTACTGCAACAATTTTTTTTCACACCTGGTACTAGATTGTACAATAAGGCCACAGTGCTGCAGGGGAAAGAAAAGTGATAGTGCTATAATCATGAGAGATAATGCAGGTGCAGATATTTTGATTGATGTTACTATCTCAGTTAAGGGTAATCTGAACCCATCTGAAGAGGACCACTATACACTCAAAACTGATGCTAATGTTTTAAGCAGAACTTCAGTAGTGTTCAAGCGTTATGCCAGAAGTCTGCACTGGGGCAATCTTGTTTCTCCTTTTTTTCCGAGACCTGACAACCAGTTGAATGATTTCCTTCCACTTCTACCCCCAGCCCACAAATGTCACAAAACCCAGGCATGAACTTTAGGAGAAACAAATTTTATTTTTTGTGTGTATTAGACCTAAGTAAATTCTTTTTTTGAAAAATTGGTTTTGACTCAACTACTTGCTCGTGTGTGAAAAGTGCCTGCTCTCAGAAGAAAACTTCAGACTTTCTCCTCAAAAGGCATGCTGTCAGCGAGTATGTTTCTATGTGGTTATCTAGCAATGATGTGCTGGGAAGCCGTAGTTTTGTTTTTCATTCACTTTTTCTCCAGTATGGATATTCCCAAGAGGAGCAGGATCCCACACTTCATGAAGGTCATATACTTGTTAAGTCTGGAAATGGCAGGGCATGCTGGGAACTGAGGCAGTCTGGCCAAGGAGCACGGTTATCTGCTGAGCATACCCCCTAAGGCACTTAATTAAAACTCCCAGCAGGCAACATCTGCATGAAAACAATTTCATTTTTGGTGCAGACTGGAAATTTCAGCTTTCTCATGGCTTTTATTTCCTCTCCTCCCCTTTTGGTAAAAGTCTATTCTCTAGTGTATATGTAAACAGACCCCATGGATTCCATTAAAACTTGCAAATTTCCTTTATAAATAATGTCACTGCGGTGTTCTCACCATGTCTAGCATAAAAAGAAGTGTCAGAACTGTAATGGCGATCACTTGTATATGCATGCGTGCTTTAGCAGCTTAAGGGCAAATAGCTTATGCCTTTGTATGTCATTGAAATAAGTAGCATGTAGTAGAATTGGCCTAGCTCCTGAGTGGCAATACTGTGTGATGTTTATTTGGTTGCTAGTTTAAAGGTATTATGGAGGGGAAAAAAATGAAAAAGAAATGAAACTCCACAGGCAGAGCAATTACTAAATAGTGTTTGGAATATTATGCTCCAGACTGCTGGTCTAAGGTACTATTCACAAGCCATGGCCATTTTTCCTGTTCTCTCCTGGTACCCCTGCCCTTAGCAGTTCTTACTATTGACCTGGGAGTGAGCACAATTAAAATCTTTTTTCTGTTCCTTCCCGCACTCATCTTTAAACTTGATAGGGATTTTAATACCAAAAATGCAAGTCAGAGAAGGGAGTGTTCTAAAGCCTGGGGTGGATGATTTCTTTTGCTGAAAATGAAAGGAAAGACTAATTCAAGTAGCTGTAATGTTTTCAAAGTGTCTCTATTTCATGTCACAGGTGGCATAGCTTGCTATTTGAGAGCCCAAAGCACAGTTTTCATACTGGTTGCAATAAATCACACTCATATGGTGATGAGGGAGAGAGATTGATAAGTGAGGTCACTTAAGGAGGAGAACAGAAAAGCCTCAAAGGGAAAATGCTGTGGTTGTCATTTCCCTTGGGAAGGGAAGAAATATGGGAAGTCTATTTGCTGCTTACTTCTGCATGGACATACTTGACCAGAAATGCGTATGGCTGAAAGCATTTTTAATCAGTAAACCTCCAAAACATTAACAGTGGCAGGAGGCCCTAACAGAAAGTATGAAAACCACCTACAAGGGGTTTTGTAAGGGCCAGAGAAGCTGAATTGAAGGCAAGGACCATGCTGTTGGACATGTAAAACCTGAGAAAAGCCTGAATATTCACTAGAAATCTGTATGCCCTGTGCTAGGAAAAGTCAGCGTATTTGAAAAATGTGTTACCTTACACAATTATTTCTTCAGTCTGTTCTTTTGGCTAGCAAAAATGCGGCTCTGCTGAGTTCAATAGGTGACTAGCACCCATACTGCAGATACTTATTATCTATGATTAAATAAATAAAGCACTAAGCAGAGCTGATACTTTACCTCCTTCCTCACGTGAGTAGTTTTGATAAGGGCTATTCACATGGCTGAGACTTGTGGAATCAGGCTTTGTATTAGTGAAAAACTGAGGCAGAAAATTCCCCTTCCAATACCTGTTTGCATGTGTGTGGAAAAACGAGTTAAAGGTAAGAACAAGAAGGTGGTATTTCATTATAATGCATGCTGAAATACCTGTTTCTCTGCCAAGATGTTTCATAGCCATAGCCTGCCCCCGACCCCCTGGTGTAATTGCGTTTTTGTACAAGTGGAGGTTCAAGGCAGGATTGTTTTCCCTGTTGGAAATAATTATTTGAATGCATGAATTCAGAAGGAAATTGTTTTAATCCTAATCACATCTTCAGTAACATTAAACCCTTACAAATTATATAATATCAGAAAATAATTTTGTCTCTGGGAAAAATTTTCCCAGGACACCTTATAACTCCTGCCCCTGCTGTACCAGCAGCTGCAGCCAACATGTGCTTATTCTCCTTGGATGAGTTGTATATGGATTTTAGTGGAGAAGATTGCAGCTCACCTGAGCCCTGATCTGCTGCAGGGGCTGGATCTGAGTGTGCACCCTGGCCAGCTCCAGGTCTGGAAGCTCCGAACCTTTGGTGTGGTGAGGATGTCATGGAAGTGTGGAAAGCTCCAGTCCCGTCCAGATGAAGAGAAGGTTTCTTGCAGAATCTGGTGTCAACATGGCTGCTGTTGGCTTGGTTTGTTGTGTTATGAACTACAGACCTTTCTGTCAGCCAGTGCATTGAGGACTGGAAAACACTTGATCTTTGCTTTTTGCATATTGAACAAAAGATATTTTTCTTTCAAGTGTAAAACTTGTTCCCACATCAGCCTTTCTATTTTTTCCCTTATTTTAAATTTATCTTTTTCTTCTTAGAAAAAAAAGAAATACAAAAGAGAAATCAAAGCAACACTTTTTAGGTAACAGTTTCTTTCATAGTTTGAAAATTATTAACTCATGTGTTTTCTGAAGTGGGGAAATGTCTTCATATCCAAAACTGCAGGTACTGGGGTGGGTGGTGTGTGTCAAAGAAATATCTGTGTTATGGCTTACCATCTGCTTAATTAAGTAACTGCCTTTATTCACTCGTATTTTGCAGTATCCTTTTTATTAAGAAGTTATTTAGTTTTAATTGAATGAGTTCCAGTTTATGAAAGGTAGTAATGCTGTCCTTTCAATGCAAGGCTAATTAGTCAGAATCTGAGCTGCAGAACCAGTTGTAGCAACGGAACCTTATGAAACAAAAGGATACATATAGGCCAAATGATGGAATGTCCTGGAGGTCAAGAGAAAAGATAGGTTCTTTCTTGGAAGAAAAATTAATTGAGGGAGTCAGTGATGCGGACACCAAGGGCGGCTGGGAAACTCCGCCACCATGAACAGTGGGAAGAAAAAAGAGATGCTGTGACTCATATGTGCTTCTTCTTTTCTTGCACTGTTTCCAGGACATCTTCTTACGGCCACTGTCAGTGACAAGTTATCGGACTAAGTAGACCTCTGGTTTAACTGAGAATGACAATTTTCATACTCTTAGGGATGCCAAAGCTTAGTTTGGATCTGGACCTTTGGTAGCTTTTTTAAATGATATTCTGCCTAAGCAAGGTAGCTGTTTTCTTGCAAGTAAAGACAACAGTAGGCTCAATAACAAGCAAATATAACTGGCCTTCTAGAAGGCTCTGAGATGCCTTGAGTATATCTGCACAGGTTGTGTACACAAAACCATTAAAATATCTAAGGAATGGAATGAAGAGGATACTACTTTCACTTTTGCACCTAAAGATATTATTTATATTTTTTCATTTGCTCTAATATTCTGCAGAAGCTGGTGTTTGTATAAACAGAAACCAGGTTTGCTGTTGATAGGGGACTTGCCTCACAGTCACAACTGAAAACTCCTGGCCTGGTTTCATGGGAAGTTTCCCTGTAAAGGTTTGCAGGTCTTTGCCCTTGGATTCAATGTAAAAATAATATTGCACCTGTTTGAGGATATGGATTAGGACTGGGCTAGTCTGTGAATTCCTAGAAACTTCATGTTTCTACCCTCAGAAATTTGTGTGGTTAGTGATAGTCAGTAATATTGTATTTGGGTTTTAATTGTATTTTAAGACTTTATTGAAAGCTAAAATTCAGGAGGTGTAATTCAGATGTTAAAATGCTAGCTTGAATAACCAAGGAGGCCACTCCACAGAAATGAATGGAATATCATCCTTTTCAGGTTTTCTCCTGTTTGTAATGAAACAATCAAATGGTTCTGTCAAAATATTTCACAACAGTGGAAGCAGGAGATGTTGATCGAGCAGAAGCAAATATTTCAATCTTTATTAACTGGTGGGGAAAATATTTTAGCTTTTGTATTAAATCAGCCTGAGCCATTGATAGCTGTAGTAAAGTCTGAAGTATATTACTGCTGACTCATTGTGAAATGTATAATTTTTTTTAGAATGTTTTGCCTTATTTTGTTTTGAGTTGTGGTGAAACATCATCATTTCCCACAAAACAAGAATTCTGAGTTTGTTACCTCTACTACCCATACTGAGGAGGTGGCTAGATACCTTTTTTTCAGTGTTGTAAGCCAACAACTTATGGAGACCAACTTTTTAAGGCAAGACTCAGGTTGAAATAATGTATATGAGTTACTTGTTTTATGGAGAAGCATTTTTAATGAATTGTATCAATGCTCTGAGCTGACTCATTGATCTATGAACCCTCTATTTCATGTCAACAAGTTTGAAATCTTCCTCTTGCACTGGAAAACTCATGATTTTCCTTATCATCTCTGTTATACTTCTGACTTGACGGAAGTAATATCTATATCTGTATCTTGTGACATCCAGATGTGATACAAAGCACCTTTCAAAAAGAAAGTGCTTCAGCTTGTCAGCCTGAACTGCATTTCTAAAAGTAACAGTTTATTTTTTCAATGCTTTTTCTGTTCTTTTGTAAGAAGAGTCTGAGTCCTATTCACTGTTGGGTGCTCATGAAGAATAAATACAAAAAACCTCTAACCAAAACCTAACAGTTTCACGTCAGATTTCTTCTGTGTTCTTACTTCAGGCTTAACTGAAGAATTTAAAAAGATTTCTGATGAATAATGATATCAGATTCTGGCTTTACAATGGCAAATGCCATTGCAAGTCCCTCTGAATAAGGTCTGGGTTTTATTTCCCAGGTTGATTGTTTGTCTCATTTTTCCCTCTTTTCCAATGTAGCAGTGTCCTTCTCTGCTTTTAGATTTTACTTGTTGACTACTTGCTTCTATATATGTGAAGAACACAGGTAGTGGGTAGATTTATTTTCTTTTTAAAGCAGTGTTTTTGTATTTTCAATGCTTTTCCTGTGTGTGTAACCTGCTGTGATGGTAGGTGAATTTTGTCCTGGAGTCAAACAACTCAGGGAGTAATATTCAAGATTTTCTGACAGTGCTGTAGACACTTTAGGTTTTGGGGTTTTTTGCTCCTTCTCATTATTGCTTATGATGAGGAATGCTTTCAGCTTCTCTTAAAACACATCTTTTTGCTGTTACACTTTTCAGTTAAGAGGTTGAGGGAGTTGATTTGCAAATGTTTATTATCACAGATTCATGTAGGTTGTGGTTATGGAAGTGTAAGACACATCATCAGTCGTGAAATGGTATTTATAAACTGTATTTCAGATCAAACTCCCTGTATCTCTATTAGCTTTGATTTGATAACTAATGCCTTACAGTTCTGTGGATAAAATAGTTGTAACACTTAGACTAAAAGCATGTAGACTACCCCCCCCTCCACCATGTTTGCCATCCTAGGCTTTCTGTAAATAGGCTGCATTAATTAGTCCACTGAGTGTTATTAGGCAGAAGTACTTACTCCTGCTGTTAGACAGACAGTGGGGCAGCCTGCATGACAGTTCATATCGAATACATATAATTTTGCTTGGAAGTTGTTGGACTTTTTCTCCTTACCACCCTTTTGGGGAAATTTTACTTTTTCTTCCCCCGAACTTCCCTTATGTGGGGCTACCAGCACCAGGAGCTGTGGGACAGGGCAAGCCCAGGTTCTGCCAGTGGGAAACCTGGGCAGGAGGGCACCAAAGCCACCCTCTGCTAACACCAAATTGCCAGGTAGCAGGGTGGCAAGATGACAGTCATGGCACCAAAAAAAAAACAACCAAACAACAACCCAAACCTGTTATGATTTGTCATCACTGGTGTTTTCCAGGAGAGTGAAGGCAGCAGGATGTTTTACTCACTAAGAATATACGCTGCTTTTAGTGGAACAAGTTGCATGCATTTAGTTAATGTGGCAGCTAATTGATTTCTGGATGGGAGTTAAACTTTCCTGGTTAGCAATTTCACAGTTATTCAAAAAATTATTTAACAAAATTCATATGTTTTGCCCAGAATCCTCATTAATGTTTTTAAATTCCATACCTATCATGCTATATCTCCTGAAGTATAGCATTTGAACTATGTAACCATAAAGCACAAAGTATGTAAAATTTTCATTAACACAGGAAATTCCAGTCTGCTTCAGTACAGTCATTTTTTCTGAAGTACGTTACCCTATAGTCCATATTTTCTGCTTATTTACTAAACTTCAAGGCAATGAATTGCTGTTGATTACATTATTCAGCTATCAACTTGTTTTATTCCTTCAGAGGGTGCGGTGGGAAAGCTCCAGAAAAGCCTATTGTAAAGCAGTAGTGCTCCTGCTGCATTTATTCAGGCTCAGGCTGGTTCTTACTGGACTCCTAGGGAATGGTGGTGCTGTGATACTTTGAAGAGCAAGGAAAAAGTGGAATCAGCTTTTAGCCTGGGATAAGAAAGTTACTGCGGTGTTGCATTTTCTTCTCTGTCTGTTTTTACTGAAATCTGCCCTCCTGGGTATAGAATCATTTACCTTGAGCCTTCTTCCGTCAGAAAACAAGACTTTTTTTTTCTCCCTGAATTGCTCTCCCTTTTCCATTTCAAACTATAACCAAGAACCCTGTTTTTCCCTCCTTCCATTTAGGTTGCAATTATGTACTACTGCTGCAATCATCATTTGTATTGCACATAATTTTCATCACTCTGCTCTCCTCTCTGCGTCATGTCAAACATAAGCCACAGCTTTTCTCCCAAAGCCTGCCTAGCCTTCCTTCCAGCACTGAGAGCTTGACTCCCACCTCCGGTAACCATCTGGAACCAGAAATGCCAGATACTTTCACTGTATTTTTTTTATGTTCTTGGGTAAGTACTTTCATGCTGTTTCCTTCTAGCGCAGGTGCTTTTGAGCAATCCTGGTGCTCTCCTCCACCACTATGAAGTGAGTTCATTGCTCTCTTTCAAATGCCTGCTTGTAATTCTCCTTACAATTTCCCTAATACCTACCAGAAACTTACCAAGAGCTGAGCCACCATGGATTGGGCCACCAATGGGTTGGCATCAGCTGCAATGCTGAGTGCTGGTTTCTCCTTGTTTTGAGATGCCTTTGCTTGTGTTCAGACCCTAAAGCTTGGAGGCTGATGCTCCATTTGCTTGTCTGCCTGTGCTGTGAGCTGTTACGTGTGACCAGCAGGCTGGTGTGTGGAGGCAAGACGAGAAATCCGTATCACAGATGTTGGGGAACTTCCATCCACTGCCTTGTTGTGTTGTATCTAGCAATTTAATTTTGCTCAATGAAATGATACACCAGTGATACCATAAAAATCACTGCATGAATGCATAGATATTTGAAATAGATGTGTGTCAAGATGTTATAGTGATGGAAGGCTTATTTTGGCTGTGTGATGCATGCAGCAGTGTCGCTCAGTTGTGTGTTCAGTATTTACACTATAGAGATCTCTTCTGCTCTTGTGTGCTGAGTGTCCAGGACTCTTCTATAACTCCTGCCAAAACAGGCAGCACTGCTCTGGGTTCCCTTCCTGGCCCTGCAAGTTTGTGTGATCTTTCTCTACTCTCTTAATTAATTTATGTTTGATTTCTTTTATACAGCATATATTTATCAGGTATACAGGGTATAGATCTGTAAACTGAAATCTGTAGTGAAAAGTGTTAACTATTACTAAAAGTCTTGATTTTGGCTGATATCAAATACAAAGACAATCCAAACATAAAAATTCCAGTTATTTTGTAAGTTATTTTCTCATGTTTATTTAGGTCTTCCTTGCACCTTAGTTGTCAGCACAAGAAAAAAATACTTGACTTATATATTCAAGAACAAACTAGGGGAAAAAAAAGACCCCAACCTCTCCTTACCCCAGATTTCAGAAGGGCCTCAAGTGGCAAGTATGTGGTATTTTAAAATAAATGATAATAACACCCCACCCCCTCCAAGGAAAATTACTTATTTCAGTCATGTTCTTCACAAAAGTGTTAGGCTTTTTCAAAGGACTTTTATACTTTTTCCATCTAAATGTTAGTCAAACTCTTTAATAATCAAACACTGATGGCTAGAAAAAATATATTAATCATGTATCTCCTAAGCCACAGATAAAAGCTATTTTATCAGGCTACAAAATGATTTAGTATGCATAAAATTTAACATTTAATAATACCACCAAGAACATTTATTTCAAATGTTTCCATGTTCCAGTCCTGTCTAATTAATATTTAAGTGTTGGTGCACTAGTTATGGTTTTTTGTTTCTTAGTGTAACTGAAGTTTTTTGTTTAGCAGCTCTTGGTTGAAGATTCAACAAACCATACAGCAGATTAAACAGGCTGCCTGGTGTAGATTTGAGGATCCTGAGATACCTCAGAAGTAAGGTTCATGAGGAATGATCATGAGGAATGTTTTCTGCTACAGATGAATATGAGCTATTATCTATCACCAAAAAATATACTGAAGAGGGTTTGGGGGGGTATTTTGTGGGTTAAAGAAGGCTGCATTCCTCAGACCTGCATTTTCATGCATAAATACAGAAGCAGTGAAGATTGTTTTGGCTTGACTAGCATTTAAAAGTGTGCACTGGAGCAACTTTTCTAATGCCCTCCTGAATTTTAGCTCTTGAAAGACATGCTGCACTTGACAGCGTATTAAACTATCCAAGAGCAAAGCCAAAGGGGAAGCCTTTAAGCTGAGCAATTGTTAGCTGTTGAAGTGCAGAATACTGGTTCTAAGCTAAGCAACATATAGAGAAAATACAGGTTGAGCTAGATGACATGTCCTCATAGTCTTGTCTATGAGTCTTGTCCTTATCAAAGTAAGACCCAATGTTGTGCCTTTGGGTGAAAAGATATTTCGAGTGCAAAACAATGACATCTGAGTGGAATAGAAGTCCTGCCAGGGGCGACTGCTGCTTTATCAGTTAATTTACTCTCCTCCTTCCTCAGCAACATGCAGACAAAGGGGCAATCTTTCACTGACAGAAACTGAGGTCAAGTAGTGATACCATCAAGGAGCCCAAGTATCTCAAAGCAGTGCTAAGAAAATGGAAACTCCTACCTTATTCCTTTCTGAAAATTTCACACAACCTTTCTCTTAATTTCTCTTCACTGTTTCCTTATTGTTGACTTTTTCCTCCCTTGCATTCATCATGGAAGCATGGGAAGAGTCCTAGATGTTTCCCCAATCCATTTGTTCCCTTTCTTCAGGTGAGGCCTTTGATTAAATGATCCATATGTGCTAGAGGGGGTGGATTCTAAGCTGAGACATCACCTTTATGAAAATTACTTATTGAGTGGAGAAATATGGATAAAAGCTTCTTGTGTGATAGCTGCAAAATGACAACCTCACATAACTGAAATTTTAAAGGCAATGTCTGTCAGCATCACAGACAATAACTTGCTAAATTTTCTAATAAATAAGTAAATATGGAGTTCAAATGAAAATCGAGTAGGGGGCATGAAGTGTAAGCATCCCGTGTAAGGATTGCTGAATTTAATGGTAACAGCCACAAAGGTAGACTTGTCTTAGACCAATATTGAAGGCTTGTCTAAAAAAACTGAGCAAAACTAGCAAAAACAAAAGAAAAAAAAAGTCTATGAAGAAGAAAACTGCCTAATTTGAAAGGTTAGTGCACAAGATGTGTTAAGAGAGGCCATAAATACTAGGCCAACTCATCATTACCTTATGCGTGCTTGGTTGCCATGGGGCGAGCGATTCAGCAAAGGGGCCAGTGGGAAGCTAAGGTAGCCACTGAGCCCAGACTTGCCAGAGTACTCACTACCCCTCTCCCTGGTGAAGCCAAGCCACAGGGAGTGAGGCCAAGAGGCTATAATTTTAGGATATCAGCTTAGAAGAGCCACTCTTAGCACACCAGTTGCTGTGCCATTAAAGTGAAAGGCTGGTCTCTGCCTGCAGGTAGTGTCCTGCACCAGCACTTCATATAGCATGTAAGTTAGTGCGACTTCTATATGATATGCACTTCTCAAAAGAACTGCTGGATTATTTTGTGAAGACATCTGCCCTGGAATTGTAGGAACTGAGAAGTCAGAGTTAAGACGTGGCAAAGCATCTTCTTGTAAGTACAATCTTGGAACTTGGTGTGAGGTAATTAGGTTTTATTTGTAACCTGGTTTTCAGTCTTGGAACTAGGATTTTGATTTTCTTTCCTTAATGAATTCAATATAAGTTTTAATGCTTAGATTCTGCTGGAGATGGCCCCAAGGAGACCTTACAAGTTTGGAGTGTTTCTTCCTTTAAAGGAAACCATTCCAAATACAGTGATAAGAGCATAATCCTTGGGAAAACTGTTCTGTGAGGTGTGTAAGGGGTTGGAAAGCATCTCCTGCTGTTACAAGGCCAATATAAGAACTAGCCTTGCTGGACTTTCCACTAGCACAGAAAAAGCAGGACACAGATACCCCTTCCTTGCCCCTTTGAAGACACCAGGCATCTTGGGGAAGCTTCCAAAGCACTTCACAAGGTGCCTTTGACTCCATGATCAGCAGTGAGTGTGTTACCTCATCTTGTGAAATACCAGCAGCATGGCTGAGTCTAGTCTGTGGAAAAGATCACAGATCACTTTTTAATATTATTTTTTTAAAAACAGTTATACAAATAAGAATATTTTCATAGTCAGAGAAGGAAAACCACTAAAATACTCATTAAGGGGATATATCATTCTGTCATTTTCTTTTTTTTTTTCTTCTATTTTTCTCCCCTCTTTGCTATTGAGTTAGTATCGTCACAGAGTCTTTGGCATTACAAAGAGGTGGTGTGGGGTCACCTAAAAAATGGAGTCAGCTAAAAGGGGTGAAGAGCTGGGAAGGAGCCGAGAGGGGTCCTTGGGAAAAGATGCAAGTGCTGTTGCTAAGGGGCAGTCTGAAGAGGCTGGCTGCTTTGTAGATCCAACTCCTCTTGGAGTTGCCAGCCTCTGAGTCAGTTTTGGAAAGCTTGGGATTAGTGAGTTTGCAGTTTACGTTAGATACGTTCATGCCCTTGAAGCAACAGATAGCAATTCTGAGCTTGATTTCACTTTTTTTTTCTGCTGGTCTTTGAGAGGTCTGTGACAAGAAATGCTGCACCTCTCTATGGGTTTGGTGGGGAAAGAAAGAGTTAGAAGGAAGACTGCTGTTCTGCTTGAAGTCTCTGCTCTTTCAGTTCACCTCTAAATCCAATGTTATTCTAATGCTTTTTAGTGCTCTGCAAGAAAAGCAAAGTTGAGCCACTGATAAGGTTTTATCTACAGGTAAACATTTCCTTTAGCTGTAAGAAAATGAGACTTCAGGGACCTGTAACAAAATTACTTCCTTTTCCTCTCCATAGATTTGATGGGTTTTTAGTAAGAAAGTGGTGGTGAAGAGGGAGTTGAGGAATAGGGAACAGAGAGATGGCATCTACCTATCTGCAAATACAAAATGCATTTAGATTTAATAAAGGCAGTGAGCAAAGGGATGGGACTTGAGCAAGTGGAAAGCCTTGATGGCTTTGACAAGCCTTTTCTCTATTCTCTTGAGCTAATTGTGTCACTTGTCAGGCTGGCATCAGGGTACAGTCAAATTCTGACAGGCTAATTTGAGCTTGTGGTTTCAATGAAACATACATACGGCACTCATTATATTTAGTGACAATCAGTGTCATTTTCCGCTTAAATGCAGACAGCTCAATACATTTATGCAGCTGCCTATCTGTAAATGAAGCAAGTAACCCCATGATGAAGGTGAAACAAAAAGTTTCGGTCAGGACCTCCCTTTGTACTCTTGATAATACTTGGGGTCCAGAAAGAGGGTGAGAGGTTGGCTATTAAGCTGGCTTCAGTGAGACTGGGAGGGGGGGAGACAGAAGAGTAGTTGCCATAACATACCATTTGATGTGGTACACTGGGAGGAATGTTCCTTTCTGCAATAACTGAGTAGGAATTGAAAGGACTGGCGACAAAACTATTCCTGCTTAGCAGAGGCTGCCTCCTGGACGCTGAGTAAGCACAAAATCACTTGTCATTGCACAATCTACCTGTTGGGAAGGGTATTGGGGAAGGCAGCCAGCTGGGCTGTGCACTGCTGGAAGATGGCAGTCTCAGCCATGAGCTGCCCTTCAGAACTGAGGAAGCAGGACTTCGCGCAGGCTGTCATCCTGGAACAAAAAATCGTTAATGTTAAAATTATCCAATTAGAAATCTAAGTGATAAATAACTTTAAAGAAAAAAACCCCTCCTTAATTTTTTTTTTTTTTTGGGGGGGGTGGGGTGGTGGGTGTGCTACTAATCTACATTTGCTTAATGTTACCTTTGTACACATGGTTCAGCAAATTTCATTTGGGCCCCAAAATTACCAGATAAATATCTCATGAACATGATTTTTCAACATTGCCTTGTGCTGTTTCTTAAATGTATATAAGTTCCCATAACTCAGAGTTAGGATCTGATCCTCTGTTTTGTTATGTAATCTTTGGTTAATGCTATAATCTTAGTGCTGTTGTGTTATAAATCAGTGAAATGAAGGCTCAGTGACATTCTTCTCACTGCTTTCCAACTTTTAAATTCTCTTTCACCAGAAATGGTATTTTTCTCTTGCAGCAGATGCAGCTATTCAGCGTAACTGTAAAATACCTGAAGTATGTACTGTCCAAATCCTTAGTGCACCAAAGAAAAAAAAAAAACCCAGCATGTATATGCCTGCATTGCTGTACTATAAGAAATATTTATTATTTTTTTCTTTGCTGGTCATGATTAAAGTCTGTGGGCAAAGCAGAGGTAACTTGCACAAAGGTTGTTATCCTTGACCATTGCTAAGTTTGTTATGTTTACTACTCTGGTATAGTCCTACAAAGAGGAGTCGGAGATGTGTAAGACCTGTTTGTCTTGGGGTCCTATTTATCCTGTTGATGTGGCGTAACTGTGTGTTATACGTTCAGGAGGGCTCTACCTTTTTTTGTGATAAGCAGAGGCCCAACACATGGCTAACAAAGATGCAAGAAGTCTGCATTGAGCTGTATTATGGTGAATTAATGTAGGATGGCAGCATCTGGGTTTAACTTCTAGTCTACTCTGAGTTGGTTTGGCAGTTCACAAAATTCATTTGTCTTTGTGGGGAGGGTAAGAGAAACTTGCAAACTTGCATTGAGAGCTTGCAGCTGGAGTTGACTGAAGCTACTTGGATCCAGAGTCTGGCTTTGAAATACTCTTACTACCAATGGCAGAATTTATATTTTAACTTTTTGTTTTCAAAAAAAAAATTCACCTAAATAGTGACTGACCATTTTACAGAAGCTGAGGAAAATGTAGCTGGTATCTTATCTGGGGAATTTGATAATTTTCTGTAGGCTTTATTCAGTTTTAAAGTATCAATACACTTCCTCAAGATGTGTCCCCCTCTTGCAGGAACACAATCTTGCATTTCTTTACAAGGTTATGTTGATTATGTGCTAACGTGATGATGCTGTCATTCAAAATGAAGATCAAGATTTTAATGCTAATGCACTGATTTCAACTTTGGAAAGAAACCTGTGCTTAGCTCCATCAAGGCAACTTTGTGTGACATATGTCACAGTTTGGAATTGATCCAGCTAAGTGTTATGTTGTAAATACCTTGTTTCCCCTCCAGTGTTCAGAGGCTGAGATGTAATTTATTCCAATCAGGATGTACTTTGACAAGCCAGCTGAATGGGATGCAGCTGCTGTTGTTAAATATTTCCATCTCCCTCTGCTTTTCAGGTTTTCCCAGATGTCATAATCTTCAGAGCTCTCCATGCCAGCATTGCAGGCAGCTCTGCCAAGGGTTAGGAGGAAGTGGGAGCAGGATGAGTTGGAAGGAAAAGTAGCCGATTTTGCTTATTATAGAAAGAGATGGACAAAGGGGTTTGATTTGAAAAGCCTTCTCCACTGATGAATAACTAATTCACTTGGATACTAAATCTGACACTTATTGTGCATTTGATGAATGCTTTGAAAATTCTGTATGTGGAAAGACATTTCATAATAATGTTACTCAGAAACAGTGAAGCGATAAGCCTTCTAAAACCTGAAAATCTACCTGAGCTGAAATTCCATTGTTTCTCCTTTGGAATACAAACCCTTTGAAAGCCAACGTATTTCCCTCCACTCCATAGACCTAGCAGGTAACGAGCATTGCATTTGTCTTGACATATCAACAGAGATGCCCTTCTCCTAAACCAGTCCTCCCAAGCCAGCCAAAGTTTTGCTGGGTAACTTTGTAGGGAACTCTTGTACAGTTTGTCATTGTCCTCCTGCAGTGCAGTTATTCCATGAGGTCTTTTGAAAGTGTATTATCATGAAATAGTGTATGAAGCTGTCTGCATCTTTTGAAACGGAGTCATCGCTTCTCAAAGACTGAAAAAAGAACAGGAAAGCTTATCTGTATTTTGTTTAGCCACAAGTGTCACACAAACTTACTAGCCCACCCTTAGCCAAACCTGTACGCTTAGGGTCTTCTGTGCTATGGATTACCTGACTATCTAGATGACTTCAACAGAGCTCTGACTTATTTAAAATGACATCAGAAATAATCTCTCAACTATCTGTTTTCCCTTACAATGTCTAGTTTTGTTTATAGTCGCTCTATAATTTTTTCATGCAGTTGATATTTTTACTTCAACAGTAAAGTAAATTGGGAGAAACGGAGTCAGAGTTATACCTCTGTTAAAGCAGAGGAAGTGAAATTAGACCTGGGTCTTGCGTTTTATTGACTCTTGCAGCCTTTGCTACTCTGATTGCTAGGGCT
The DNA here is from genome assembly GCF_023634155.1 of Falco peregrinus. Taxonomy (NCBI): domain Eukaryota; kingdom Metazoa; phylum Chordata; class Aves; order Falconiformes; family Falconidae; genus Falco; species Falco peregrinus. The sequence goes on along the minus strand of NC_073727.1, from coordinate 52,011,146 downwards.
AGGGAATAAACTTCAGTCTCTGAACCACACTCCGTGTATCAAACATATTTACAGTGCAAATAATTCTTTTGCTGTTCTGTCCATGCTCTTTAATTGAAGGAAAAAGTAAAGATCACCAACAGGGAAAGAATAATTTTCCTCTTAGAGCTCAAGATGAAAAGAGGAAACACACAGTCTGTAGGGAGAGATGGTATTTAGGGGCCTTTTAAGTCATTCCTAGGGTTCCATAATATCCCTGAGCAGACTTGGAGGTAGATTAGATTAAATTAACAACAGTTTCTTTAGGAATTCTCCACCTATGCAGAAGGTTTTCCCAACTTCAACATATACTGTTTGCTTCTTTGGGGCTTGCTCTAAAAAAAATCTCCTATTAATAGCTTTTAGACATTTATGGCTCCTTCAGTGTAGGGTGGTAGTGGTGTTGTGGTTTAACCCTGGCTGGTAATTAGGTACCACACAGCCACTCGCTCACTCTCACAGAGAGTAACCTCTGGGTTTTTGTGTTAATAAAAATACTGGATTTTCAAAGTTTGGCTATGTCGTCTCTGGGTAGACGTAGCATAATACACTGCAACGGAAAGTTCTCCAGACTGTCTTACATATTGTACCCAAAGGGGCCTGCTACTAAAGTGTAAAAGAATATGTAACTATGCCTATTTGGGTAAGGGCCAAGTGGATTGCTAAACTGCCAATTAATGTGGCTTGTAATGATAGCTTCAGTGATTCATACTCTAGTTTACTACAGAGCTGATTTGGGCTATCTGTTCATTTCACACAAATGGAAAATAGGTGGAAAATAGCGAACTGACAGTAACTTCCTAGCTTTGCATGGTCTTCAGGCTCTGTTCAGATAAAGCAGAAAACCTGTAATCCACTACCAGTTCCCTGGGTCTTCTATTCCCATTCTAAAATATATCAGCAACATGGCCTGATGGAAACCACATCATCTTTCAAGTCTGCTAGTATTTATTCATTTCTTGAGAAATGTCCTATCTGCTTCTGGTTTGTGTGGTGTTTTTTTGAAGTTTTTTAATTTTTTTTTTTCACCTTTGTTTCTTCCTCCTGCCCTTATATTTCCTTTTTATATAAGGAAATCAGGAATTCATGAGAAAATAAGTTCATTCATACTCTTTTCATCATCCACTGATTCTGTTCACCAAACCCAGATGAATTATGCAAGTCACAAGTTATGGCAAAATTTACAGGTACAGAAAGCACTGTCAAAATCTAGCTGCCCACATCACAAAGTGAACTTCTCCAAATGCCATCTCCTCCTTACAATTAAAATCCACAGTATTGCCTCTACACATCCAAGGTGTTGATATTATGAACGTACAAGGAAAACCAGGAGCAGAGTTGTCAATGTTCAGATTCAAGAAGGATCTCTGTACAACATGCCTTTATTTTCTGGATACTGTCTCTACACAGAAAATGCCAGGGGTCACAGTTGCTTACAGCTGCGATTCCCTCAAATCTTTCATCAGGATAACTAACTTCTGTTTTACTAAAATCCACCTTGATTTCTCCCTTTGTAGTGCCCAGCCCTGAAAAATGAAGTGTCTGCCTGAGTTAAATGTGCAGGGTGGTGTAAGATGAGCTGAAACCAAACCACCATATAGTTTATTTCAAGACATCTCAGAATCTGGTGAGCAAATTAAGAATATGTTTTAATATAATGTTGTTTGGTTTTTTGGTTTTTTTTTACAATTACAGTAATTTAAACTACTTCAAGGGAAATTCTCAGATGTTTCAGAGTCAAAGAAATAGTCAGACAGTGGGCATTCCTGTCCGGGACAGCAATTCTAATATAATTCTATACCAATCATCAGACACTAGAAAAAGGCCACTAAATGTGCTGTAAATACACTATGAAAATTATATTCTGAAGGGCTAGTTTCTGAGTTTATAGGTAACTGCTCTTCTCAGGTGCACATGGCATGCAATGAATGCTTTTTACTACTTTCTGCTGGGTTAGTTTGGCCAGAGAATCTTACTGCACCCTTCCTGACCTCTCAGAAAGAGCCAAAGTGGAACTGATCCTTTGCTGTGTTTTTTCCCTTGCTGTATTAAGTTTGCTCCAGACCTTTTGGGGCATAAAGAGTAATTTTTACTGAGAGTCAACATAGATCTTGCTTTTGCGTGAGATATGTAAACTTCTGGTGCTGTCATTCATGCAGGGTGGAATTGATAGTGGTGAATGCTTGAATATCTTTTCAGTGCAAAAAGTGAATGAATACCCAGAGCAAAAGGCACTTTCATTTCCTGCATGTCAACTTCACAGGTTGTACAGCTTGAACCTGTTTAAATAAAAAATTAAAATAATTAAATGTGGCACAACAATGATACATGCTGAAAAGTGACTGCTTTTAGGTTGCTAAACAGAAAGGGATCAGATTTCTTTTAATAGCTTGGTAATTAGAACCTTGATTTTAAAATACTAACTGAATGACCAACATTATTTTTCTGTCTCCTCCTTTTTTTAATGGCTAAATTGTTTCACTAGCTTTGTGCTTAATTTTTGCTCCCATATGATAATCAGAAGTTGAGATATAAAAACTTTTTTTTTTTTTTTTACATGAAAACTATATTTTTGATCAGCAGTTAGTGTCTCCTAGGAATTTAAGAATTTTTCAATCTCTCTTGAAGCTATCTTAATTTGTTGAAAGTAGTCTGGGTTTAATAGATCAACTTGTGAAACCTGTTCAGCACATTGAGTACAGCTGGCAAATAAACAGCTCCATGCAAACACATCGATCTGTTCCTTCCATCCTGCCTTCCACACTGCAGTGGCCAGCGTGCCATCAATCATCAAAGGAGACTTGATAAAATCACTGTTGAAGTGGGTGGAAGAAATACAGAGATCTACAACTGTTCAACAGTTAAGATCAACTTTCTTTGTTGATATCAGAAATTTCATACCCAGGTAGATAAAAATGGTGTACTGTTATGTGTGCAGATATTGCATTTTTGCTCCTATGCAAGTGCAAGATGAAAAAGTGTTTCCTTCTCTCCTGTAGGCACTCCCATCTCTGACACTTATGCCCAGATAAAACAGACATAAACATTGTTTCCAAAGCTAAAAATAGTGGGGAAAGGTGGTATATCTTTGAGTTTTTCCACTGCTTGACTTGGAATTACAATGCTTAACGCTTACTGGTATTTTGTCTGCTTTATTTCTTACACCTGCTTCTGTTCCTTGTCTGTTTCTTCTCCCCTACAGTCTCTTTCTTCAACTCCAAGCAGTGCAATGACTAATTTTTATTGTTCTACATAGGAATTATTCTTCTCCTTAAGAAGGAGAACTGGACAGATGGTGTTTTTCATTACTCATAAATCCTTTCTCATGCTAGCTTGGACCATCAATGCTTTCTCTTGATTTCTTTTTCTTTTCCTCTTTGTGGTTCCTCTTGTAGTATAGTTGTTTGTGTATACTTTTGGTGTCAGGGTTATCACAAGCAGAGCTTCTACTGGTGACTTGCCATAGCGGATCGGAAAAAGATTTTGCATAAAAAAGTGAGCATGGCAATTTCCAGCTTGTCCAGACAAATCTAAGCAACAGGACTACAAATGCACTGGCATGCCATGTTGTGATGTCAGAAAATTGTTATCCAAGGCTGCATACATGAAGGATTGCAAATGCACCCAGGCTTTCCTTCAGAGCACAGTTTGCTGCATGGAAAGGAAAAGAATATAAATGGGATTAAATAATCTGTTCTTAGGACATAAAACTTCAGGAGTGAATCGGGAAGAAGAGTGCTGCTTGGTATTCTGAGGCAAATGCAAGTATCAGGCATGATATTTATTCACTGATGTGCCAATTTTTATACTGCATTTACCAGAACTGTTATCTGATGTATCACTTATTTCCAAGCTAGAGTCTAAATATATACTGAAGCAGTTTACAACTATTAAAACTTCTGCTAATGCTGGTGTAGGATTGGGATTGTTAAAGGATTGTGTGCTGATGCTTGTGGTTTTATTGCACTGCATGTATCTCTAGGAAATTTAACCTAATGGTGTTGGATAGAGCACAGCTAGCAAGCTGGGTGGCCAATGCCTTTGGTAAATGACACGTAAACCACCATTTCACTACTGGTTCACAGATCCCTGTCAATGTGGCTTCTCTCTTCCTGCTTCCATGTTGTTTATTACTTATTGACACACAGACCCTCATGAAGAATGTTTTTTTTTGTCCTGATATGTGATGTTCATCAATTGTGTGGAGATGCTACAAAGTGGCTCTAAAAGGCAAAGTATCTCGTTGATCCACAAGTTTCAGATTTGCATGAACAGAGATTCTAATGTGATCATTCAGATCACACTGAACATGATTTTACTGCTTTGTGTTAATTAGTCTGGGAGCTATTTATGGTTTTAATAATGCTGCAGGCTGGCCCAGCGTCATATTCAGTGTTGCAGTGGACTCACATGATAAATGGATGGTTGAGCTCTATGAAAAAGTGTCAGTCCTTCTATTTCCAAAACGTAAAGTAATGTTCACTGCTTCCTAAGAGCCCATTATGTACTTGAGGCAATAGTTACAGCTTCCTGTTATGGATTCTTATTGACTCTTTCTGGTTGTTCATAGCTATTAAGCTGCTTGTGATTAAAACAGTATTCATGTTTGTGCATGACGACTGTTAGTTCACATTTTTTGCTGTTAGGTTAATCCTCTAGAAAGTGATCCTGTCTTTCATAACTTGTTAGAAGCTGCTCAATAATTTATACCTTTATGCTGAGAAAGAAGTGCCTGGAACAGAAGTTATACAGATGGAACAAGTCTGACAGGACACTCTGATCCTATGAAATGACTCACATCTGCAGAGAAACTGAGGGATAGTTGTGCTTGTTGGTTTGGTTTCCTCTGTCACGTTTCTTTGCACATCCTAATTCTGGCCACAACTAGAAGTAGAAATGATACAATGTGATGAGACAGTGGCTGGCCTTGCTAAGCTTTGGTTTAGCCAAACCAAAACAACCAGAGCCATTTGAATACCTCATGTTTCCAGATTTCTTTCTCTCAGGGAAGAGACTCTGATGATACCCTTATGAGTAAAAGCAGGCCAGTCCAAACCTTCCCATCCCCGTTTGCTATTTGCTGGACATTTGTTGTGCCCATCCTCTTATCTGTTGTTTGTCTGTTGCTGTAGTCTCAGCGTGAGTCTAGGTTTTGCTGCTGACTCAGTGGCTTCACAGCCTAGCTCCTGCATGAACTTCGTGCCTGAGAGTTCATGGAGACCTCATCTCTGCTTTCGTTCTAGCAGCTGCATCTACATGGGGTTCCTGTACAGCTTGGTGTTGTGGGTACTGGGCATCAGTCCTGTCCTCTTGGGTCACCTAATAGGAGTAGAAGGGAAGACCTTTGAAAAGACTGGTCCTAACAAGTTAGTCTAATTGCCTTTGTGCATTTTTGCTTGCTTTCTGCATTTTTTTCAGAATCCAGTTAAAAAATATACTTGATTAAGTAGATAGTTGATTATTCCAATTATTTAATTAGTAGCCATCTCTAAAAGATGTTCTTAAGAAAAGACTTTTAAATACAAATATTTTTTAAAAAACCCAAAATCGCTGCCTCCCCCTTACAAAAAAAACAAAACAAAAACAAAATCCCCAAACAAAAAGAACCCCAACAAATACCAACCAAAACCAGAAAGGTAACTAGGTCAATAGAGTATTTTGCCAGTCACAGTATAGTATTATCCATAATTACATTACTCTTTAAACTTTAACTCTGTGCCCTACCTGTGAAAGCTTAGTAGCACTTCTTCAATGAAGGATTTTCCATTTATTAGTCAGTAGCAGACTCATACAATTGTATAATAAAAAACGTTGTCTTGAACCTTCTTCAAAAGGAGATTGTTTGTAACAAATTCACTTTAGATTCTGTTTTCAGTTTCAGTTGAAATAAATTTTAAAGCATTGTGATTAAAGGCTGTGCTTAGCATCGCATTCAAAAGACATCAAAAGGCTTTACAAAGGAAAAGACAAAAGACTGAAGATTACCTTGTGGACTAGAGGCCTCAGCTACATTGAAACAAATTAAATTGGCCTCTAATTTGGTGCTTTGGCTGTGTGACCCTAGGAAGAAAACCCCTGTTCCTCCTGCCTCAGTCTTGATGCCTGCCTGGTTCTGACCTTCTCACTTCTATGTACGACCCTGTGTGGGTAGGTGTAACCTTGGAGGGAAAGCCTGTGATGAGTGCAGCCAAGGCAGAAAGGGCAGCCCTGTACCACTTGGTCCCAGCCAGGGTTCACTCCACCCTCCCAATGTGCAGGGCTGGGCCACACTCTGCGTTCACCAGTCTGATGTGAAGGTGGCATCCTTGGCGAGATAAGATATACCCTAGGTTTAGTGTGTCACCTCTTAATTCTGTAATGTGTTTTAAAGCTGATTCTCAACTGATCATCTTTTTAACGATCACTAGGCAACTGCTCAATGCTAAGAACTCTTCACAGTCCACATTAAAAACACATCCCTGGAAATCTCGGGTGCTTTTCTCTCTCCTGCAAGAAACTGGACCGAATTGAGCAGAAGATGGGGGCTGTGGAGCAGGGCTGTGGCTCTGTCACTGCATGTCTAGATATTCACCAGATGTGAGAGGTACAAGCTGCCATCTGTAGAGGGTCTTTTGTGGAGTACTGGAGAAAGAAGAAAATTCTTAAAGTAAGGCTTGTTGCCTGGGATTGGTAAGGCCTCATTTCCGCTTTGTAGCTCAGGATTGTTTCTGTAGTTTCCTTGTAAAAAATACTACAGGATGCTGAAGAGAAAGATTCCTTGAATCCTTGAAAGATTCCTGGAACCAGGTGAGTGTTAACTGTGTTTTCATTTATCAGCTGGATAACTTGACCTTATCCAAGATAAACTCTGAAGGTTGACTGTGGTCTTTTGATCCAAAACATCTGAGAAAAGCTGTTATATAAATGATAGGCCATGCAAGGGTCCTTTCTTTTTCTTTCAGTTATCTGTGGTTTAAAAAGTTAGTTCTGTTTTGGGTTTGGGTTTTTTTTAATTATTATTATTTTTTGGCTCATTCTGGAGAGCTGTAGGTGCCTGACAAACGAAGAGGATTAATCCAGTCCTGACTTCAGGATCTAAACTCTAGAAAGTGATCAAGAGTTCAGATATTCAGATAGACCAATTTCCTACTGATTTGATACAAAGGCAACAATCTTATTCATTTATATAGCTTGGTCTTCTAAACTGACATATTAGCACAGATTGGGTGCTGATTCTAACTTCCTGCTTTTGCTCTGGAAACCCAATGTTTTCTAAAAAGCAGGAATTTCAGTACCTTGCTTCTAGGTGCCTACTTTATCTCCTAGTCTCCAGTAATGGTCTCTAGTACCGGGAAAACTGCTTCTGTGCATACTCAGAGGTTTGGAAGATGTTCTGCCCCATATTGAGAACCTGCAATTCCTTGGTGTTACTAAGCAAGATTTAGGGGACTATTAGCATGGTGTGGTCACAGATGGTGGTTGTAGTCAGACTGGATCCACCTTTGCAAAGCAGGTGTGTACATTGCAGAAACGTGAAATAAAAAAAGTAATTAGTGAGCTTTTTGGTAGCATCATGAATTTACTCTTGAACCTTGAGTATCTAATCTGTATGCTTTGCTGTTGATGAAATTGAGTTAATCCTAGGTTCATTTGTAGTTCACCTCTCCAGAAATGGCTTTGCCTCATTTGTAAGGCTTCTTTGATTGCTCTACAGCTGAGTGAATTCATGTTGATGTTTCATTACTGACTGAATAGCATAAACTGTGAATGTGAGATAGAAACTTTGTTGTTTTAAATTCTATTAAGCTCCTTGGCTTAAAAATCATAGCCCTTCAAATCAGATGTTCTGCATGGAAATATTCTGTACTACGTCTGTTTAAATCTGTGTAGGCAACCACAGAGGTGGCAAGAGGAAAAGATATTGACACGACCATTGAAGTGCAGAGGAAGGAAGGTATTCATTGAAATAATGTTTCATTCTTCCAGGTTTGTTACATTAGGACTTGAATGAATAGCACTACACAACCAAACACTCTGCAGACATCATTTGCTCAAAACGCCACTTCCTCATTTAATGACTGGTTGTTGAATGCTTTGTATATCTAGAATTTTCTTTTTTCTATTTTGAGAATAGCATTATAGTGTTCAAACTATTTGCTTTTATCAGTGTTATAATATCTTGTGTCCAAATGACTGTAATTGAAGATTCTTTTCTGATACCACTCAATAACTATAGAAAAAAACCAAAGTATTTTGATTGCATGCTTAGACTGAGGAAGTGGAAAGTGTAATGTTCCAATATTAGCCTTTGACAAGACAAGAGACTCCCTTCTTTATTCTCTTATAAAATGCCATTTTGAATTGCTTTGTGCAATTATCAATTATATGCTCTTCCAGACTTTGCAGCCTTTTGCCTTTTTATAAAAGCTACAGCAAGTCATGCGAGTCTAAAGAGGGGTAAGTTTAAAGAATAAGTAATGTATTTGTGAAAGAGCTACTACAGTTCTTTTTGTAGGTTAGTAAAGGCAGTCAGGATAAGCTTGAGGAGCACAATGAACTTATGAAAGAAAATTGTTTTAATGTCTTCGAGTAGAAGGTTGTTAATCTCAGACTTTCAATGCTGACTACTGCATGATACTTTGAGAAATACAGCATTGTTGTTAGTTCTTTCTATGAGTTTTCAGTGTGAAGCATAAAGTTTCTTCCATGAAGAATGTTAACCTTGTATCTCTGCATTTGTCTCAATGTCCTTCAATATTGCTGCCTTTATTTATTATATCCCTTATATTCAACAGCACTACAGCTGCTGTTTAAATGTGCAGACCACAATATGGAAAACATCTGTATTATGAAGGAGCATTTAGTCCACTGATTCTAGTGATTTATACGTAAAGTTATGTTGAGCTGAATGCTCTAAGTGAGCTGTAATGATTGTGAGCTAAAAGTGTAGCTGTCCAACGCAGGTGGCAGAGTTAATGAGAGCTACTTAAATAACAGTTTTTGGGGTATTTCTCTCTAGTTCTCGAGAAGCACGGTGGAATAATTTTTAGGGTCAAGTTATGTTGCAAGCACAAATGTGTAGGTCTTGAAACCAATGTATGCTAAACTGTGTTATTGAAACAGTGAAGCATGTTAATGTATCTAATTAATTTTAAATAGCAAAAGGAAACCCAAACAATACAAAACATGCAGATCTAAATAGTGTGGAAATTCTCTGGAGCCGCAGTTCATACAAAACCCATATTGGCTTAACTGCTAATTATGGAAAGCCAGTGTAACCCCCCAAAAATGACCTGCTTCCACACCAAAAGTCAAAGTAGAAATACAATCCCAAGAGGAAGCCATGGGGTTGCACAGAGTAGCTGAGAGTTGGGGCAGAGCATCCCTATCAGAATGGGTGGGGGTCTGGTAGAGACCCCAAAGTGCATTTCAGGTCTGTCAGAGTATACAGCTGAAGAAATCTGCTATGCAATAAACAGGGCACATTATACACAGAGATCCATAATGTTACTTTTAAGTCACTTCTCAGAATCCAACTGCATCTAAATTCTGTATAACTTGCTGTTTCTTCTTGACAAAACAAGTTGTTCCTGAATCTTTCCTGTATAGAGCAGAACTGCTCTTGTTGCTGTTAGAAAAGAGAAGTACGAGCTCAAGAATGAGGGAATTGAAATGTTTTTGTAAATAAAAATACAAGTGTTATGCAGCCATGCTCTTCTGAATAGTCAACTGTCATGGTTTAACCCCAGCCAGCAATTAAGCACCAGCCAGCCGCTCGCTCACTCCCCACCCAGTGGGATGAGGGAGACAATCAGAAAGGTAAAAGTGAGAAAACTCGTGGGTTGAGATAAAGACAGGTTAACACATAAAGCAAAAGTCACACACACAAGCAAAGCAAAACAGGGAATTCATTCACTACTTCCTTTGCCTGGCCAGTGTCTTCCCAGTGCTCAGCCATCTCCAGGAAAGCAGGGCTCCATCACAGATAACGGTTACTTGGGAAGACAAATGCCATTACTCCAAATGTTCCCACCTTCCTTCATCTTCCTCCAGCTTTTTATTGCTGAGCATGACATCATATGGTACTGAATATCCCTTGGGTCAGTTGGGATCAGCTGTCCTGGCTGTGTCCCTTCACAGCTTCTTGTGCCCACCCAGCCTGCTCGCTGGTGGGGTGGGGTGAGAAGCAGAAAAGTCCTTGACTCTGGGTGAACCCTGCTCGTCAAGAACGAAAACATCCCTGAATTATCCACAATGTTTCCAGCACAAATCCAAAACATAGCCCCATACCAGCTACTATGAAGAAAATTACCTCTATCCCAGCTAAAACCAGCACATCAATCTACATACTTTTTGTGTTCAATTATATGAAACTATGACCTTTTGTTACATTTATCTCTGTGGTGGGTTAACCTTGGCTGGCTACCAGGTGCCCAAGCCCACTCCTCAGCAGGACAGGGAGAGAAAATAAGTTAAAAAAACCTTCCAGTTGCAATAAAGGCAGTTTAATGAACAAAAAAGGATGAAGGAAAAAATGGCAAAGGCTGTGGGTGGAAGCAAAGCAAGAACAAACAAACAAAAAGATATTTATTCTCTACTTCCCCTCAGCAGACGATGTTCAGTCACTTTCAGTAAAGCAAGGCCTCAGTATGTGTAGCAGCTGCTTGGGAAGACAAAAGCTTTAATAACAATTGCTCCCCCCTCTGCTGCCCACTTCCTCCTTTCTCTTCATTTTTATTGCTTAGCATGACATCATATGGTGTGGAATACCCCTTTGGTCAGTTTGGGCCAGCTGTCCCACCTGTGTCCGCTCCCAACCCCTTGCCCAGCCCCAGCCTCCTGGCCTTTCTGGGTGTGTGGTGTTGGAGAGACAGCCTTGGTGCAGCATCAGCGGCCAAAGTACTGGTGGGTTATCAGCACCCTTCTAGCCACAAGTGCAAAGCACAGTGCTATATGGGCTGCTATGAGGAATGTTAACTCCGTCCTAGCTGGAATGAGTACAGCAATAAAAAGTGACAGCCCTGTGTGGGTGGTTACATTTTTAAATTGTTATTATTAAAACATGCATCTAAATGCTCTGGATCCATGACTTTGCCAAAATGATGCTGCATCTCTCCTTGGTTGCATAACCTTTGATTCAGCAAGGGTAGGTACACTCATTACCAAAATTGTTGCACGTGACTTTCTATCCAAACTAGATTTCATATGTGAGATGTTCTAAATAATCTTCATGGCTTTATAGATTTGTCCTTGTATGCAGATAAAATAGATTGCTTTGGACAGAAGAGTGAAAAACTGAGTAAGTCTCATTGCCATTTGGTTCCTGGGGGAGGTCACTGATAGTGAGCTTACTCTTTGCAGACACTGGCCTGTATGCACTGGTAATCACTGTTGGAAAAAAGAAAGTTGTCATTGCTGTGGGACATTCAGGTCCGTCACCCTGGAACAATAAATCTCTTCTCATAAAGCTGCTATAACGAGCAATCTGTTTTGCAGTCAGAGGGTCAGGTGTGGTTGTCTTATCAGGTGGAGATAAATCATTTAGTGCTATGCTGCTGTGGTAACAGTAATGGGAAGGGAAAGTTCAGGAGATTTTCGGTTGCTGGATATGAAGTTTTGTCAGTTTTGCTATTGTTGCTGCACAGCTCTGGGGTGAATAGGGAAGTAAGCAGAGGTCTGCACAGCTATTTGAAACGTTCAGGAAGCTCCTAATTCAGCATTCAGCAATTGCTGTAGCCATATGCTTGTCAAGTCCTTATAGATACAGAGGCAGATCATTCTTCCTGGTATAAAGACAGAGCTAGAGATGTAAGGCATTATCACTAGCAGAAGAACTTCTCAAGGATTTAGCCAAAGGCATGCTTTTGACAAATATAGTGCTAAATGTTGTCTTTCATATTGCCAGCTGATGGCTTTCAGTTAACATTGCTGATCAGGGCTTGCAAATCTGCTAAGTTTCATCTTTAAATTCTAGACCATATCATAAGCCAAGGTTAGCTGACACCTCCTCCAAGCTGTATGCTACCCTCTGAGAAACCTAGCCCTTGATCTGCTCTGTATCTCTACTTATTCAGTGTTGGCATATTTTATGACCCTGCCTTGGAAATGGAATGCTTGACTGTTTTATGGAACTCTTGCTAACAATCAGCTCTGTATTAAAAATCACCCCTGCCAGGGCTCAGAAATATTTTACTACTGAAAGAAAGCTTATGAGTATTGAATGTGGACATTTTGTAAACAATGCTAGGATGTTTAAACATTTTTTATTAAACTTTTTTTTTTTTTTTTGTCTAGAGGATGGTGCTGTTTGTGGCTTTCAAGGGACCTATATAATAATAGCCATGCAAAAAAAAGAAGCACACTATGAAGATAATTGCATCAGCACAGACATGTAGTAAACCCTGGAGGTGAAAAAAACCTGTGAATTAATTTCACTTGACAATTATAACGATGAAAAAACCATACTAGACATGAGGCAATTTAATTAGTGAAATTAAATAGTTAAACCACCAATGCAATATACACCCTTACATTTTATTTCCTTTTCTTTACAGTAATATACACTATTGGAGGCCATAGTATTAACTGAGATTCAATGCCAGAATTCTAACTTTCTAAATCACTGTTTTATTCAATTTTTTCTCTTCCCAGAGGAACCGCTGAACGTTTCATCTTGAACAGTACCTTTTGCTACAGAAAAATAGCTGCAGCTATCCTTCATACTGCTAGATGGGCAATCTTTGGACTGAGTGGCATCTGGGGGCCAAAAAGCTGGATAAGGAGGGTGGAACTAACAGGTTTACTGTGTGAAAGCTATTTCTGGACAGAAAGAGCTGTTTTTCAGTGATCTCAGGTGGTCACTACAGAGGAGGGCAAGGAGCTGTAACTCAGTTTCAAGTATAAGATTGTTAACATTAATGTCATTTTGTATATAATGATGAACTTCATCCTTAGTTGCACCTATAAACCTCAGGGAAGCCAGAATTGCACCTAGCAAATTCTTATGGAAATTCATTATTCTGTATTTCCAGCTTTCCCTGCCCACCCCCTCAAGTTCTATCCTGTTTCCTTTATGTATACTTCTTTGTCCCTCCCTCAGATTTCTGCAGATAATTCCCCCCCCCCCCCCCCCCCCCCCCCCCAGTTCTTTTATATCTTATCATTTAACTAGCCAGATCTGTCCTTATCACTTAGTTATTTGGGTTAAAACTCTACTGCATGATTGTATTTTCCTCTCTCTTTTTCTGTTTTCCTTTTTATTTTTTTTTTTACCATGAGTAAATTCTTTAGTAAATCTGGGAAGATGTTTCCCCATGTGATTGTATGGGAATCTGGGATTAAGCATTTATAGCCAATCTGCCATAGTCTGTGAATCCATTAAGACAGACCTGTATGAAAGGTCAGGAAAAGTAACCTTTTACAGCTTAACCACTCCTTAATCTCATTAGCTACCTCAAAAAGTTGTGCTTTCTCTTTTGGTAGGCAGGTAGCTGTATTATAATATCTGTCTATAAATAGGTCTTAAATAAGGTGCAAGTGGGTAAAGCATTGTCCCTGAGGACACAAAAGCTTCATGCAATTTCTGAAACATGCGTTTTGACCAGTTTCTCAGAATTGGAAGTAGTGGGGAGAGGGACACTAATGAGGCTCAGCTTACCAGCTGGTGATCCAAATCTCTCATGTCTGACTTTTTTGCAGATTATTCCCTTGGCCATCATCTTTCTGTGGTATCATCTTTATTGAACAATGAACAGATTTCACAATATAATGCATCTTTCCTGAAAACTTGGAACATTCTTTAAATAGAGGGCTATTTGGGTGAAGCTACTTAAGTTAAAATGTTATTTACTTGTTCTTAGGCTACACTTTCAATATGCCCTTGGAAAATCTACTTTCTAACATATTTCATGCATGCACTTTTGCTTATTCCTTTCTTGGGTTTAGGGACTTTCTGCAGAATTACAGTCTAATCAAAGCAAGAGGATTTAAAGTAGAAGTTGAGTGCATTTTAGAGTGATAAGATATTAAGCTTACCTTCAAGTGATCAAAATCTGAGGTCAGATTTAAGTTAAGGCTCCATCTATAAAAAAGCCTCTTCTGTGACTGTACTTTGTTTAACTGTAGCACTGGTCAGGTTTTGGTGGTAATTGTTGTGTATTTGATTTTTTTGTTTCTTGTTCTTTTTGGTTTTCCAAATAGCACTTATCATGACAGCACAATTTTCAATGTAAGAGACCCTGACATAGCAAAAAGTCTTTTGTCTCAGAGAAAATCAGGATTAAATATTTCCTGTTGGGTCTGCCACTCCCCTCGCAGAATAAAATGTTCATCATGCGTAAGTGTCAAACAATGCTGTAATTAATACAAATGGAAAGCTGGTGTGTCACACTGGTGGCAAATATTCACATATAAGTAGTTCAAAATACAATCTTCTATTTTTTTCTGGCCAAATCTTCAGCTAGTAATTTGACTCTGATTTAGGTAGGCTCTTGGACAACTGTATTATTCAGAATATCTGAGTTCATTAAGCAATAAGATTTGTGTCACGAATTGCATTTTTTGTTTGCTTTTTTAATCTCATCCTTTCCCCAGGGAGACAATCGTTTGTGAAGGAGATTGCCTTTGAGGGTTCTGTCTTGATTATTTTATTTATAGCACTGCTATAACTATGTATTCTAGTCTTCCCTGTATCTGGACAATTAGCACCTGTTCTAATTGCTGAATGTTACTTAGGCCTGGATGTCATCCATTATTCAAAACCTTAGTGCCTTGAACCTCCATTGCAGAGCTGTTTTATGAGCATTTTACATTTCTTGTGTGGAACAGTAAATTCCAACAACTTTTACATGAGGTGCAATGTAGTATAAGTGCAGGTTTAGGAGTATAATCCCATTCAGTGTCATATTGGAAGAAACGGTTTAAGAGCTCTGTCTTTGAATTAGCTCACAACTCTGCCCTAGTACTTGGAGAGGCTATTCTCATCTAAAATGTTATTTCCACCGAATTCAGTGAATTTACATGTACTTCCTATTAACCAGGTTCTGGAGAGGATTAATCAGGTTCTGGAAAGTGATCTATTGACATTTGAATTCTGGGGTTTATTTGGAGCTGTGGTTGCTCATGTTTCTGTTTGCCCTGAAGTCTCTGGTAAAACCACAGCCTGAAATAAGAGTGGAAAGAGAAAGATGCTTGTGTAATTGCGAGTGAAAATATTCCTCCGAATAGACTTAGCACCAATATTTGTGAAAGTATATTTCTATATCAGTGGAATGAGTAATGAGGACCAGGAGTTTCTGTCTTCATCACTGCAATGCATTTTAAAGTATTTTATAATAAAAGCCCTGTGTTTGTCTAAGAATAACAACTGTTGTACAATGTGACTTGTGGAATTCTTGTACAGAAACTGTCACTCAGCATCCTTCTGCTACTTGAAGTGTAGGCCTATGTATAACAAGACTTTGGATTCATAGCTTAGTCATGTGAAGGGCTTTAAAAATATGGTTTTAATATTGAAAGAATAGACTGGTCATGAGTTTCAGATGTGTTTATACCCTTGGCTTCACTGTCTGAAACTTCAATTACCTTAAAAAAAAAAATCAGATACATGGGATATTTTAAGCTCTCAGTTTCGATTTCTTAAGGGGAAAGAAAAAAGCATATCTGTGAAAGAAGGGAGGATAAAGAAAGAAGTATTGAATTGCAAAAAGCTGATGGAGGACAGCAAGGGCTCATTTTTATTTGTTCTGACTTTATGAAATGTAGATTTTACGAATGTGTGGCATTATTTTGCTGTATTAAAAGAAATAAGAGACCATCAGTTACGACTGACCTGTAGGTTTCAAGCAGTCTGGTGCCATTAGCAAAATGCAGAGGATTTTCTTTTGCTATTAATTTTATACAGCTCTCATCAAGTGTGCATGTTGAAATCTGTTTAATTAGAGATCTCAAATACTATACTCAAAAATTATAGCTATTTTATGTCAAGTTCTCAGCTACCGTTCTTCATTATCTTTACCCTTTGTATGCCAGTGATGAAAATTAATGATTTCTATACCGCAATGTAAACATTATTTTCTGCCTGCTCTGTCATACTCTGCCTCACAGATACAAATGGCATGGTTCTTAGTCAATATTGTGTTTAGTAAAGCCTATGAGAAAATGTTTTCCTATTTTCGTAAAAAAAAAAAAAAAGACAGAAAATAGTTTTCAAAAATAAACCTATTTTTTTCACCTTCTATATTCTTTCATACAAGGCTTTAAAGAAATTCTTACATATGCCCAAGGCTTCTGACATTACACATTGTCTGGGCTATGAGAAAGCTACCAAGTGGTCTCTGCAAAGAGACAAATGTATGGCAATATTATGGAGAGCTTGTAACCGCAGCAACAGCAAACATATGTGATCCTATAGTCTTGGTTCTTCATTACTATATGCTTGGGGTACAGTAGATGTAAGCTTTGTCCTTTTTATGCCCTCAACCACTTCAATCAGCTAAGGATCTGGCTGTGGCAGGATGGATTTTTTGTAACTTATAGTTTGGGTGATAGGCATCCCCCTCCCCCAAAGCATCATCATGTAAGGGAAGAATTGCTGGCTATAAAGTCACTGCAGCCCTGTTTGTGTGCTGCTCATTCCACGTTGTAGGACACTTGCTTAGGTATGGGCACAGGGGGTCGGAGGGGGCAATGAGGTCTTCATTATCTGGCTCCCTGATTACTTTGTGGTGTCAGATGCGTGTAGATGAGGAGACAAGGTCCTGGCTCCAGCTGAGGACTGCAGGTTCACAGTTGCAGGCTGTTACAGAAAAAGCAGCAGTCTCTCCACGTGGTGTCAGTAAGGCAAAAAGCCTGTTTTTCAGGCCAGCTTGGTATGTTTGGCATAGTAAGCCCATGATCACAGCTGACATTACATCCATTCAAGGACAGGGATGCACACAGGACCTACTTATATCCAGTACATCACAGTACCAATCAGAGCCAGCTCCTGAGGCTGCACCTCCTGGCTTCTAAGCAAGGCAGGGAAAGGAGCGGGGAACTTCCTCTTGTTCCGCTAAAGTCACTGAATGATGATAAACAGTCTTTCTCCTGCTAGAGAACAGAATAGGAGGCTGTGTTACAATAGGCATGCACAAATCACTCACTAAGGTCAGTGACGACAGTCCTTGCCTTCTTAAGGGGTGCATCAGCTTTCACTTGCTCTTTTCATAAACACAGAAGAATTGGATTAGAGCTTGTCTTTTGATAGCTTAGAATTTCCCCCCTGTCTTTTCCATCATCTCCCAGTCTACCCCAATGCTGTCACAAGCCCCACTGTGGGGCTGACTCTTATTAGCAGAAATGTTGCTGATGCCAGAGAAGAGATTCAGATCAGCAAAATATCCCATTCCAGGAATATTGTGTCTTCAGCTCTGGGTTGTGATGCACAAGTGTCTTTACTGCTTAGCTACAGGAAAAGTGGATTTTGCTGTGACATTTCTATTCAGCATCCTGGCCAGCTGGAAAATATTAGGGGTGGAAATAGCAGCCTTTTTTTTTTTCCTCTTTTTATTTTTTTTTAAAATTTAATTATTTATTTAATTGGCCTCTCTGGTAAAGAGATGCAATGAAAATGCTAGCTTCTCCTCACAGCAGCCTGCCCCAGTTGTGCTGACAGAGGGTGATGGGTTACTGCTTCTAATACTGTATCCCAGACTCAGGCTTCTTGGGAACCACAAAAGTTAAAGTTAATGTGCAATTCAGGGATTACGCTTTTGTTGTTTGGAAGCTGAGGAGGATATCACTGCTGCAGGACCCTGGCAGTGGCATTATGGAAGCAGAGATGTTGGGACCTTCAAAAGTTTCCAGTAACGGTAAGCTTCCTTTGTTACACCTGTGAACAGGAAATATCAAGTAGATAGAAGAAAAGGAGATTCCTGACTTTCTTTTCAAATTTTATGTTGGGTGAGAAGTAATGAAGGTTTTAAAGATTAGCTTTTATGCTGGGCATGACTTTCAATTGCATAAATCTAGAAAACATAAACTAACACACCCCTTGGGTTCATGTTGAGTTATGATGTCTCTGTCAGGCTCTTTGGTACTCTTTGCTCTGATAGGTAGTCAGGGACTTGTGTTAGAGCACTAGTCTTTTTTTCAGCCTCTGCTTGACATTTAGATGGGTAAGGACTGGAGAAATCTTTTCCCCTAATTTAATCTGCTTTCCAAGGATCTCCCTGCATAGGGGGCTAATGCAGAGCAGAGGGCTGGAGAAGGATGGAGGAGTAAGAGATGCATTGAGGGACAGACCTGAAACACTGAAATTATTCCAGGTAATATTCTGGCCCGTAAGAGGAAGCAGGTTAGGAGGCTGATTTTAGAGAAATGTTGGTATTGGCACAGGAACCTAGAGGTCTTTGAGAAAGCAGTTTACTTTGTGGGAACAGCTCAGAATGGGTATTGCACAGAGGACTAAAAGTGACCTTAATTTCCTTGCACGCAGGAAGATGGTAGTGAACGTTGGAAGTCTACATTAAGTAGAGTAGAAAATGCAGACCCCTGATTAAATTTGTGAGAGAACACAAGCAAGCATAGTAATCACACGGTTTACACTTGGGTATGATTCTCATACACAAATTGAGAGCTGAAACAGATCACCCCAGAAAAAGTATTAATTTCTAATTGCTGGGATTTGGGAGATGCTCTATGAAATACGTAGCCATGCTTTCTCTGATTTTTCCTTTTTCCCTAGTCATAGTAGAGGCAGAACTGCGAACCAGATGAATGTCTACCCTGAGCTGGTAGGACCACTTCTGCATTATTGCAGTGGAATACAAATACCAGACTTCCACAGTTTGGATGTTTTTCTTCATAAGGACAGATCAACAAAAGAAAAAAGTCATGAAAACATGACAGAACTAAAGCATCATGAGTAATCTTAGTCGTAGGTAAAAACTTTTTTGAAAATGCAGGAAAATAAAGCATATCCAGTATTATTGGCTTTCCTAGTGTATTTCAGTATGGATGAGCCTGAAATATCTCTTTAGATAAAGAAGACACATCTACTGTAAATGAGGGAGATAGAAGTTTTTTTCAGAAATGCTTAGTTCTATTCCATAAGAATGCAGAAATGGATGAGTGGAACAATAGTTTTCTGGAACAAGATGATGGCCATTGCATAGCTTGTTGATTTAACATGCAGCTTAAGCGATGTCTGATTTCTATAGCTTCGAAAAATAGTTGAATGTAGTTCTACCTAAATTCCTTTTCCTTGTGTTTGAAACAACAGAGGGAGGGAAGAAACGCCAACAGAACTTGCAGGAAGACAATCTAGGATGTATTTTCTGGAGAAACTTGAATGAAAGGTGTGGGATTTGTGCGTTAGTTCAGAGCAAGGAGCTGCTCTCATGAAGAAAGCAATCTGTGTCTATCACTGAGGATGAATCATGTGGGCTGTCAGTTCCAGAAGCACAGTCAGCTTTGACCAGAATTGCTGTACTGCATCTGATGAGTGGATTTCACAGTTCCTGGGAGCACATTTTTAGTACTCTAGTTGCAAACCTGGCAGACTGCAAGGGAAGAGCCATCACAGCTTCAGGGAAAGAGAACAAACTTTCCAGTGGGCACCATGCATGAAAATATTTATACAATTTCTTAGAAGACACTTGCATCCGATCTTTTGGTCAGTTGGAGTTGGAGCATGCATAGGAAGAAAGTATGTGCACAAGAGCTGAGTCCAGGTCTTTTTTAAGGATTGTGTTGGACTCTTTAATGTATTCTGTGCTATATGTAAACCAGGAATGGATCAGGATAGTCTAAAACAGAAGACATGACTGGAAGTCATGTTTCTCAGCCTTGAACTACTCCATCATTTAGTGTGACAAGATGATACAATAGCTTCCAGATGGTCTGCTCACTTGCACTGCCTAAATACAGTGTTGAGGCTGTTCCTTGGTGTAGTGGTTTAAGCACCTGCTGGGTCAGAGAAACCCCTTTCCCTGGCTTCTTTTACTCATCCTCCTGGAGACTGATATATTGGCTTTGTCAGGCACAGAAAGATCCCTGTGCCTTGGCATTTTTACGCAGCCATCTGCAGACTTTACTTTTTTACCAACAGCCTGCTTAAACAGCACTCATCTTGTGTCTTGTGCACCCAGGTCCCTTCTACAAAGCTGGCTGGTATTGGCTGCCCTTCAGCAGCAATGGCAGATGAGTTTCTTTGCCTGTTGCCATACGTGGAACTTTGCCACATGCCAAGTACTTGCAGTGTGGGATCCCGGAGCAGCTGGGCAGTGCCCCCCAACAGAGTCCTTGGTTCTGCCTCGCTGGGGCCCTGCTCTACCCTCAGGAGGTGGTGACAGCCTGCCAGCTGGGAGGACCAGGTAGCAATACTAAGCCAGTACTACAAGCTCCCACTTTCGTTTGAGCAGACATCCCTCTCCCTTGCTGGCCTTCCTGTCCTGCCAGAGCTGTAACTGGATCTTCAGACTGTCAGTCATGCATTTGTTTCTCACCCCCCCACACCACACCTGCCCCTAGCCTGACAGCAGATATGCAGGTTGCACTGGAGAAGGTAGCTACATCCACAGGTGGAGGATCTCTGCGTGCCTGTATTGCCATGGTTCTCCTTACCCCATGCCCCCCTCTGCCTCCCACCTCTGGGAGAGCTGCTGGGTGAAGTTCCCACAGCAGGAGGTCCATGTGTGCAGCCCTGCTTGGGAGCTCAGCCCCTTCAAGGGGCTGAGTGGGGAACTGCTGCGTGGTGGTGGCACAGAGGCTGTACCAGTGCTGCCTTTGAGGTTTTGGTTAGCAGGGCTCTTGGCAAGACTGAGGATTTCAGGTGAGCTTCCTCTGCTTGGCCAGGGGCTGTGTCACAGGGCTGGGCACTGCCCCAGCAGACCCTCATGGGGAGCCCCAGCCAACAGGGAACCGCTGGCCCCTGTGACACCCTGACGAAATGTGAGTAGACTTTCATGTGCACAATGGGACACAGAGAGCACTGAAGCCACCATGGGTTTGTTGGTGTGGACACAGTTCATGTATCATGACATGGTTGTAACATGCCAAGTTTAAAAATGTGCCTACTGAGTGGCTGTGGAGATGTTTAAGTTGTCATGTTATATGCATCCTTGTGGGTGTATGTAGCTTTCTCCTTGATGAGGTTGGCAGGGATTTCTGGAGTGGAGGGAAGGGAGAGGGGAGGAAGAGGTTGCCCTTCTTTGTACCATGGGACATTCTTCTTAACATAATTTGAGAACTTCATCTAGCAAGTTGGTTGTAATTGTGGGGAGCTGTGACAAACAGAAACAAGACACAGAGTTGTGTTTTTGTGTGGCCCATTGCAGTGGACATTTAAAAGCCACATTAATGAGGCCTGTATTTGTGCGGAGGTGGTAGGTAGTGTAGGTTGTGGTGGCGCATAGGGAAGACATTTTCATAGCAGTTTTGGGAAAAACTTTGCTTTCCTTTGTGCGTAACTGGACTTGGTGGTTCAGGTGATATTTTCAAGCCACATTTACCCTGTTCTAAACACTACACTGCTGTTAGCTGCAGGCTTGCCTGCCTTAGACAGTACTTAGACCAGGGGACTCATAATGCAGCTCCATTAACATATAATGTATTTCCAAAACAAGAAGTTCACAGGATAAGGATTACTACTTTGGTTTCACTGTACTATTTAATGTACTATTTTTCACTGTCTTGTATCTTCTCTTCTTGTGTAGAAGTGTAGAAGAAGCACACTTCTGCATTTCTCCTCCTTCCCCCCCCCCCCCCCCCCCCCCACCCAATCCTCTCTGTGCCTTTGGCAGAAGAAGGTGGTAGGTCAGATCCTGCAGACTTCAAAATTCATTTGATCTCCAAATATTCTTTCCAACTATTTTCTGATTTTTTCACATTGCCCTTGATAACCCTGACAATGCTCCAGGTTAGATAACATGCAGCCAGGGAATTTTGCAGGTTTCTGTTTTGAAATCAATCACCGCTAATAAATTAATGTAGTTGCAATGTACAATGTGGCTTTGCAAAGGTACGTAACACATTAGGGAATATGTCTGAAAGGAGTGCAGTGTCATTTTTCTTCCTTTCTGTGAGCTACAGGGAGTGGCAGGTTCATCAGTTGTTTCACACATGTTGGTAGAGACAATGCAAACAAGCCTTTCTAAATTTCCGCTCCCAGTAACACTCCTGCTCCTCTTTCACTTGGAAACAATCTTGCTTTACTGCCTGTTGTTTTACTCTGTGCTGTTATGCCCTGTTTGTTTCCCTCTTTTTTGTCACCTTATCTGTCCCAGGAAATTGTGGCTTTCTGTTTTATTACATCAACCAGGAATATTTCCAGGATATGTACAGCTATGCTCTTGAACTTGTGACATTTAAAGGGCAATAGAATGCTAATGTGACTAATAAAACAGAAAAATGGCTTTATATAAGCCAATGTGAAAATGGTTCAACTTATCCTTTAAACGGACTAATTTCAACAACATTCATTGATATGGGCCTGGAGGGAGGCTGCAAAGGTTTGTGGATTGACGTAGAACTGTAGACACAAAGAAAGCTCTTGTCATTCTCTTTTGACACCTTTAAAAGTGATTCAGGCAATTTTTCCTATTACAGGGACTCTTTATCATCTATTTTCTGCAGATGATAATTCACAAGGGTAATTGGCCATATGTTTTTGTTTTGTTTTCATTCTGCCATGAAAGATGTTATAATCTAAAAGCAATTTTATTGAATTTCTTTAACATTGATTTTGGGATTTTTATTTGAACATGTTCAATAAAAGTACTGCATTTTATATTCCAGTATTTCTAGCTAATGCTATCAGGCCTAGCGAACAACTATATCTATAATATTTGCAGGTCATGTCCTTTCCGAACGCTACTAAGGCTGTACTCTTTCTGAGTATATGCCATGTGGCCACTGAGTCCTGATTTGGTGCGTATGGGTAGGTAACAATGGAAAGCATCCATCAGCTCTACCTTTTTGACCTTTTCCTTTCCTCATTAATTAAAGTTTCTCAGTTTACATGAGAAAAAACACCAGCATTTCTGGATTATTAAAACAGACAAAAGACATCAAATAACAAGAACTGTTTGTGATTATAACCCATAGGAATTCTAAGGTATATTGTTATTCTGAATAGGATTGGTTTATTTAATTAAGAGTATACTAATAAAGGAAATATGGGTGTTGAATGTTGGGAGTATCCCATGTATGTTTGCTAAAGTTTTCTATTTGCATTAGAAGGATTATAGGTATTTTTAGTGTTTCTTTAACAACAACCACAAAAAACCTCAACTAGTCAGAGAATTAGCAGATTCAGATCTTATATGACAGTTGTTTAAAAGTACTTTTGACTAATTATAATTAAAAACTTATTAAAATATTGTTTTCTTCAATGCAAGTTATATTCTTTCATCTTTTCCCGTAATGCATCATCTATTAAAACGTTTTGATGTGGAAAATTAGTGCTTCAGGTCTGAAGAGAGTGACAAGAATAATGTTTGAGTTATAATTTCAAGATTAGTAATGCGGATTCACCCTTCTTAGTGGAATAGAAATGTGGTCACCTAATGAACACTCTGTGCTGTAAGTTTTGTCTTAACTCCAAACAACTGCTGACATTCAGGGTTTCTTACGCTTGGATTTTGCAATCTATAGGAAGCGATGTTCTGGCTCCTTTTTGCTCCAATACCTCAAGCTTCTTCGTGCCCTCCCCTCTGTGTGCCCTGTTGTTGTTCTAGCTTAAGTGCTCCCTGCCACCGAAGGAGCTTGTTTTCTTGGTCTTTCCTGCTTTGCTATCCCTTGTGGTCCCACGAGGTTTGTGGGTGCAATGCCTTGCTGGCAGGATGACTTAGCCTAACGTGCCTGCACTGGCCATCCTGTGAGAACTAACTTGGATACTGTGGTTCTGCAGCTCAGGATCTTGGAGCCCTGTATCGACCTATATGAGAAATGTGTGTATGTTAATAAAACTACACTATTAGGTGTGGTCTTTTTAAAAGACTAGCATTTCTGAAGCATATTTGATCACATAGGTGATGTAGGACACCTGTTCACTGAATTGTCATGTACAGTGTAGGCCCTTCATTGAAGAAATTCTTTGAAACTGAATCCTTTAATAAAGCTAGTAACTATTTTTTTTTTTTTTTCACTACAGCTGTTTGTCCCTTTGCCCAGTATTTGTTATATAGGAATCCTTTCTTTTACCGGACAAATACGTCTTCTTGATGTCTCCCTTCTTCTCTTGATAGCTACATGCAGGTTGTTTCCTCTCCTTAATGCAGTTCTTTTTTCCTGTTTTCCATGCCCAGGCTTTTCTCTGGGAACAGGAAGGACAGGTGAGAATGATTACCTTGTGCTGGCTTTTGAGATTGAGAGCACTGTAGGAGATTTTACTGCAATCTGCTCTCCAGTTGAAAACAGCTGGCATAAACTCTCTGTAGAGGTAGTGGCAATTTAAAGATTGCTCATACTTAGTCTTGAAGATTTAAGAATCCTCCAAACTTTTGCAGGAAATCTTTATTGAACAAAATAAAACTAACAAAAATTCATTGTTGTTCGGCAATATTTACCTAGGAAGACTGAATGTCATTCCCAAGATGGGTGGAACTCTAAGACTGCAGAAGAAAGGAGGTTTTCTCCCTGTTGTGTTACAGGGAGGAGAAACTTATCCTGAATTCATGTGGGGCTTTACAACTTAAATACTACTTTTTAATGTCAAAACCAGTCATCTTAATCTCCCCTGGCAAATCTTTTCCATGAAATCTGTTTCCTATCTGTATGCTTTCCATCTTAGTATGCCACAGACATTCTACTTCCCACACCCACAGCTTCATGATGACAGTCCATCATGCTGCAGTCCCTTGAAATTGATTTGGCTGCAATACTAGACATTTCTGGTCATGTCAGATGCTTGGCTGCAATAAAATCAGGTCTGGACCATCTTTGTTATTTTGCTTTGCTGGAAATTTGCACAAGAACTTTTATTCTTCCTCTCCTATGGTAAAAAAACTACAGATGTGATCTCTTTAAAGGGAATTACAAAGACTGCTCAGCATTAAGAAGTTAGCAAACTGATGGATACCTGCTTATCATTGGCTGTGTGATCATCTATGATCTGATACGTGTGGGTGGAAGTGTCCACCCTTCTGTACTTGTTGCACACATATCTGCTGAAGGAAACAGTCAGGTCTAGAAACTTTGTGGGAAGAAAGACTGGGACTTTTACGCTTTGCTCATGTGGCTGTAGACACAACAAGGAAAGGGCAAATTCAGCCATATTGTAATTACTGTGTATAACTTGGTGCATTTTCTGTGGTTTTTAGCCACCTAATCCTAAAATAATATGGTTTTTGGTTTTACAGTGTCGTAAGAAAGAATGGCTTATTATTAATTACGCAGTATCCAGTTTTTCCAGCCATGTAGCAAATATTAATGGCCTCAAAACTGTAACATACATGGGTGATTATTCATTGTAGCAACATCTTTGCTTGAATCTTTCTAAAATAATTTAGTAATTTAGGAACTGCAGATACCATTGATCTTCCAAAAGAGTAATCTCATTTCCTTAAGATCTTTTGTGCCACTACATCTTTCAAAGGTAGATAGTTTTAACAGAGGTGTAATAGTTCTACTTTAAAATTTGGGCAGTAAAGCCACAGGAGATAAACTGGAGCAAACTAGTTATATACTTAAACCATAATTTTTGTCTAACAGTGGTAAGAATCTGAAAGTCCAAGAAGCCCTATGATGAGCGTGTATGTCAACAAGGCAGCAATTAAAAAAAAGGAAAAAAAAAAAAAAAAGAAAAAAAAAGAAAAAAAGAGGGCAATGTGGTTGGCAAGGAGTGCTAGGCTGCAGGAGGAATGAGTACATTCCTGTGAGAAAGCAGCTCCTGGCTGCCAGCCCTGAGAAGTTCAACAGGAGCCAGGCTGAGGCTTGGAGTGGTAACTGTGCTGTGCATTTTATTGTTTTCCTTACTGGTCAAGGTTCATATTTGATTTACTGCACTCACTGGAGCAGGAAGATAGCAATAAAGTGTAAGAGTTTTGGAACCTTCTCAGTTATATCCTGTTTCTTATAGGAAATCAGCTGATGTGATTTTGCTGCTTTTCTGACCCTAGAAATAGGTGGGGCCTTTCAGCCAGTTTTGACAAAGCTTAGTTGAAAGAGGGATGGGAGTCTCTAGCTTCCTACCTACAGTGGAAGTTTTGCAGGGAGACTGAGAATATGGTTTGGTATTGAGGTAGGAAGTGATGTTCTGGGTAGGAAAGATACAATTTGTAGGAAGGCAGACTTTACTAAGTCTACTGTTCATGAAATAACATACAGATTTCTTCTAAATATTATAGTTCATGAATTTTCATGGCTTCTTAAATTTCTTCAAAGAAGAAAAATAAAAAATACATTTAAGGATAGTTATTTTTGTATTTCAGTACTGCCTTATTGAGATCAGTGCTATTTATTTGTTCAACGTTGCCTGAGTTGTGCTCTAAACCTTAATTAAAAGATTGTTATTTAACTTGGCTCGTATTCAGCCATACTCCAAATATAAGCTATGCTACAGATTATGGTTCAGTTTGTTTTGTTTTGTTTTCTATTGTTCTGCTAGGAAATAGGCATCTCATAGATACTTAACTACTTTTTAGCAATGAGGTTTGCAAAAGAGCATCTCTCTTTTGCTGTCTCACCTGTCACTACATTTGCCTCAGTCAAACGTGTCTCTCTGTCATCTTATAGTTGGTGATAAACCTCTGCAGGGTAAGTGCTATGTTTTTGTTAACACATCATCTAATATAGTGGGGTTCCAGTCAGGGAACTCTTGCTATTTTGTTAAGTCCCCATGATTGCTCTGAACGATTGAAATGAATAGCTGTCAGGCTTCAGGGGTGATAAACCAGTGCTTCTGCCTTTTTTGCTCTTTCCTTCCTGACCATGTGAGCTTCTCAGCTGAGTTTTTCTACAATGTAAAACTGGTGCTTTTTTTGTTTCCTTATTTTTATTTGTCCTAATAGTTCAGTTATTTTAGAAAACCTCTATGCTTTCTATTTGCTTAAGCCAGATAATGCTTATTTAAATTATGTTTGTATAAGTATATGATGTATACATGTATATGGTGCTCCTAAGTACCTTAACGGTACCCACTAGGGAGAGAAAGTTTAAGTCGGACCATCCTGATATTGTTCACAGGGTCTTGCAGAGATCAGTGTCCCCTGAATCTTTGTTCGAGATCAGGTTTCCAGACGTTAATTTCTCCATTTGCAGTGTGTCTAACTTTCCCTAAAAATGAAAGGAAGAGACAAAGGAATGTAAATACATTCCAAATACTGTAACTTCATAAACACAGTTTTCACAGGGTTTTTTCAGCTGCCCTTAATGAAGGTGCAGCTGAAGGATGGGTTGTTTTCCAGAGTATGAGGAAGGTCCAGAGTGTGTCAGCAGCTGAGTGACAGGAGGTCATCCTCAGCTTTATGCATACCTTCATGGAGTCACCTGGTGGAGAGCTGCATGGGAATTTTTTCTTTATTTAAAGCCCACTTTCCATGAATAGCTTCTCCTGGCTGGATTACGATGTTGAAGAGTTAGAGCTCAGAAAACAGTGTGTGGAAAGTGAGGGAACGGATGTGGGAGAGTTGTCAGCTGCAGCAAAGTGACATGGACACACTAAGGTCAGGTGAATCATAATGACATCCTCAAGAGACACTGTCCTGAAGTCATGTTTTCCTGTGGGGGTTAAAGAGACATGCCAAGGATAGGAAAGACATTGTCCACATAAGCCTGATCTTTAAATAGCTTCATCTGAGTGCCATGGACTTTTTGATGGATACTTTAGTTTTGAGGAAGCTGCTGCACACTGTTATTATGCAAGACTCCCTCAGGGGAGCTGTTAATCCTGCTTGTTATCAAGGCTGCTAATCAAAATGGAATAACCCCATCATGCCGATAAATATGGTTACACTACAGGGCCCTTTTCTCCAAAGAAAAGTGGAAACGCAGCACTATCACTTGAAAAGACCATGCGTGGGGAACAGGACCCTAGAAAAGGCGTCCAAGGATGGTGAAAACTATTACTGTACTGAGATAATACCTCAGTGTTCAGGTACATACTTTTAGGAACAGCCTGATGAGAGAATAGCACACTTAGGACAAGGAATGAAAACCCCAGATGCACAGGTTTTTTTAATGTATCGTTTTACAGTCAAATTGAGCACTGTTTTCAAAGTGAATTAGCTTTCTGTGGATACAGTTTATCAGAAACTGGAGTTATTACAAAAACAAATAAAATACATGAAGGTTACCTTTTTTCTACTGTTCCCCAAAAGAATATAGCATATAAATGTAAAAGTGTGTTACATGTGTAGCAATTAGTCTTTAGCTCACAACAGGGAAAGAGCTCACTTTAACAGGATTCGGTAAAAGCAGCTGCATCTTGCTTTAATGGACAGAGAGGATTTTATGCTTCTAGAGTACCTTGATGTGCTGGTAGCAGATGAGGTCTCATGTGGGATCTTAACTGTAATCCAGAACACTTTTTGCTTACCAGATATGCAGTGGAAAAGATATGCAAAAGCCAAGTTTTCAGGTACTGTGACAAAGTCTCTAAAATTACATCGTTAATGTTATCACGTGAAACTCCATCTATAAAAGTTGAATTTATTTTTAATTGTTAAGAAATAACGTATAAGAAGTTCCCTGCTTGTATCATACTTTGGAAGCCAAGGTAAGCTGTAAGAAGAGGTTTGCAAGTAGTAAATGTGGCTCTGGTTGGTAGACTGTTCTTTGGGCACTGAAGCTTGACCGGCTGATTGAATAACTCCAGGTGGACCTGCTGGTGGAGCCAAGGGCATTCTTGTCCCAAATGTTCTTCCATTCCTTGCTTCTACCTGACAATTTGTTCAGTCCCCAATTTGTCTTCAGTCAGGGCTTTTACCACATGTATGGTGTTTCAGGACAAGAGAATGTCTCAGTGTCCTTGTTACAGGGTTTCAGATCCCAGTCCACAGGGACAGCAGATGTATAAGTTAAGTAGAAATGTTTTGAGAACATCATTGCACCAAGCTCTAGATATCTGCAGAAGTAAACATACAAATCTGTATGTAAAGTCATATGAAGCAACTGTGATAAAAGACGTACCAAAGCTTGGAAGCTTAGAAAGAAAAGAAAAATTACAGAAGCGTATGATGCAAAGAATAAGATTTTTTTTAAAACGAATGTTATGTAAACGTACTTAAGAAAATAAAAGCACCACAAACCCAGCCCTCTGAACAAACAACAAGGCATCATGCTTTAATAATATGGCAACACTCTACAAAAAAGAGACATAAATGATGAATAAATTGTTAAATATCAACAAATAAGCTAGATTAGACAAGATAAAGAAAAAAGAAAAATAAAAAAAAAGCCAAATTAAAGTTCTGTTAACAAGAAACAATGTCATTAGGATGCTGTGAACTACAAGGAAATTCTAAGGAAAAATACTCGTTCTGAGAATTCACATTGTGTAAACATCATACAAGAGGCTGCTTTCAGCCAGTGTTTCTTTGGTTCCCTTTAATGACATTAGAACCTCTCAAATCTTTAAGGCAGTGCTCTTGTTTAGATTTTATTTAGAACAGGGGTCTATATAAAGCATCACTGAAATGTGAAGAAGTTTTTTGGTCTTTGAATAGGAAGGGCTATGAGACGACATCTGCTGCTCCTCTCTGCCCTGACAAAGGGCTGGCAGTGTCTAACCTGACATATTTATATACCCTTGGTTGAAAGGCTGCACTGATGTAGATTCCATGCGCTTGCTTTGCAGCCTGGTTTGCCACTTGATTATTCTTGTAGTTAGAGGTTTTTTCATAATATCTGATCTAATATTTTTTGGCTGTGAGCATATTTCTATTTGTCATGATCACAGTGAGCACAGGGGACCTTGCTCTTTTTACCTCTAATACTGGAAGACTTCTATCTAGTGAGCTACTGGAATGCTGTTTCCACGCCCTTCTTCAGTCTTCTCTCTCTCTCCCTCCCCCTCCTCCCTCCCTGCACATACCACCACTACCACCATGCTCCCACAAAGCGATTTCTTTGTCTTTCCTAACAAAGAAAATCCCCAAAGCCCAACAAATTAATGTATTTCATGTGGCACATGTATTGATACAGTGCAACAGCCTGTCAGTATTTGAAACACTGCTGCCTTGCTAGTTATTTCCCATTTTGTATTTGTGAATTTAGCTGCTTCTCCATGGATCTAAACACTTACCTTTGTATTATATTTTTTCTTATTAGGAGAAGGAGAACAACATTTAAACAGGCAAAAGACTGTGGAGACCAGATGGCTCCCCCCAGTACCAATGAGGAGATCATCAAGAAGATGAGAGCCAGACTCTTAGCAAAGATGGGAGGATGACAGGCAATGCGTATAAGTGGGAATAAGAAAGGCTGAGACTGAATATATGGGAAAACATTCATAGTGAGGTCAGTGGAACAGATTGCTTATGGCAGGTTGTGAATGTAGTTTCTGCTGTCTCCATACGTGGCTTTACTCAGTCAGGTCTTGAAAATCTTTCTGAGCAACCTGGTCTGATCCTTTGAGCAGGAAGTTGGACTAAAGATCTCTTGAGGTCCCTTCCAATCTAAATTTTCCTATCGTTGTTTCTCTGATTCTCAAAGTCATTCTATGTTCTGACTTGCTTACAATCCTTTTCAGCACGTGACTACTCTAAATACTCTAAATATAATTTTATTTAATTTTAAGTCACTGTTGAAAATACTGAGTAGTGCTGGATTCAGCAGGTCCCTCCAAATCTCAGCTTGAGGTTAAACATTTTTAGTTAACATTTGATCCTATTTTAAAGTCAGGTATTCATGCACTGATATTTCCTTTGAATCATATTTTCCTGATGTGAAAATATCATGCAGGTGTGTGAAAAAAAATAAGTAAAAGACATAAATGTCATATTGGTTCCTTTCTCCTTGTCCTGTAGACCAATTATCCTAAGAAATATACCAAATTAAACTGGCATAATAGAATTTATCCTTGTTTTATTATTGCTTTTTGTTAGCCTATTATCTTCTTTGTCCTAGTAACCAGTAATTTTTCTTGCTGGTATTTTTGTTAAGCACTGTTAATAACTTAATTAATGTATATTGGAAAGTTATTTTAGACAGGCACCGTTGGTGCTGCTTTGCTTTTCTCTGTTTCAGAGACACTTTTGTCCTCTGACTTATTAGGGATTACTTTAGCTGGTTCCTGAAATACTTTAAGGTGAACTTCATCAGGTCCAGCTATGTTGAAAATATCTGTCTTGCCTTCATACTTTTAAGATGTCCTTTCCTTATTCTGGTCCATGTTCCTCTCCCCTTTTTTTATCACTCGTGTCATTCTAAAAAGAGAATGGCAATGTCAGTATTTCAGTCATATCTGTGTCATACATTATTTGTTTTTCTTCTATGGTATGTGGTGTACCTAATTTTTTTTCTATTCTTTCCCTTATATGCAATGAATAAGATAGAAGTGTTTCTGATGCAATCTGTGAACTTTTTCTTGGAGTCTTTTATGTTCCTTCCTAGCCGTAACTCATTTAGTATCTTCCTCTTCCTGATTTTATTCTTATGGGCTGTGTTTCTCCCTCATTCATTCTTAGTCATGTGTCCTTGTTTCCACTTCTTGCATGGTTCTTCTCTAATTTTCAGTTTATTAAATGGTTATGTGTGAATCACAAGGCAGACTGAAAAGAACTGGTGAACAATCTACTAAAGATTTACAAGTATTCATGTACATCATTCTCCCTGAATAGTCTGACAGCTAAGATGAAGCCCACCTGTCTTTCAAGGTTACTGGAAATATTAAGATGATTTGAGTATATATAGTAGCACATATAGAGGTGGTTGGGTCATAATGCCTAGATCATAGAGAACTCCTTGGGTTTTTTCCCCAAGTATATGTATGACCATTCTGGAATCAAAGCCTGCCTCTGGAAACCCAGAGGGGCCATATACCAGTCAAACTTGACCAAGTCTTTCAGAGATCTTAGAATTAATTGCAATTGCAGTTAAATTAAATTGTAATTGCCATTTGATTTAATTGCAGTTAAATTATATGTAGGCCATATAGCAAAAAGAAACAATAAAAATAAAAGACATTCCCAACAGACCTTGGAAAAAAGTAGGAAACGACCTTTCCATTGCAAATCATGCACACAGCCTCATTATTTTAGTCTGCTCTGTAGAATTCTGGGAACTGACTGATTTCTTGGACTTGAAACAGTTGTGGATAAAGAAAGAAAATATTTGGGCAGGAATGGAGTTTAAAACAGTATGATTTAAGATCACAGACCCCAGTGTATTCACAGCAGGTCTGTACAATTTACCATAAAATAGAAATTAAGCCGTATCTTACTGCCATACAAGAACAGCCGCTCGCTGCTGTTAAACTGAGTTAAAACTGTAAAGGCTTTATGAAAGAAAACTACAAAAAGCAAAGGAAATATATGGCAAACCATTTTGGGAGTGAAAAGAGATGCTACCAAAGGCCTGTTTAATCTGCAGCTTAGCAGAGCTGGGTACCACGTTTTTCTGGTGTACCAGGGCTCAAAACGATGGTAGAAAGGTTATATCTAAAAAAGTATAGAAGACTAAAGCTTGCTGCTGCTTCTACTAGATTTCCATGAGCTATAACTGGTTAGGTTCAAAATGGTCCTTTGGGACAATTCAGGTTTTTGCTGGGAAGTAGCATTCATTTAACGTACAAGCAACCATTCATATTAACCTCGTAGTGAGTAACAATACAAGTTTACTTAAAGGACAATTATATTGGGCAATCAGGAATGCAAAGCAGAAATGTAATTTTGAGGGTGGTGAAATGTGCCCTCCACTGGGAGTTAATGAGCAAGAAGGAAGAGGTCAAGAAGTTATCAAGACATCCATACAGATTTGCAAAATGTCATACAACTAAAATGACATAGGGTGTGGTGTGTGGGTGATGGTGGTGTGCGTGGGGAAGAATTATCTTTCCATCACATGAAAACCTGTTACTTGCTTCAACACAAATTTGTTTAAACTATCCATTAACTTGCAATGCCAGCTAGTTTTATCCTGTGTTTGGTAGACATGTGAGGAGTGATAAGTTTGATTACCAAAGAAGGCAAATTATTACAGTACATTTAATTTTGTTTCTCCGAAGTTATTTATGCCATTATGCCATTTTATGGACCTATACATCAAAAAGATTGGAAAAACATAATTTTAAAGACTATATAATGCTATCTAACATGTGAGGTACCAATCAATTCAAATTACACAGCTAAAAAAAAAAAAAAAAGCTCTTTGTAGCCCAGCAGCCTGAAATTGTAAAAATGTGGCGTTTTTTTTCTCCTCACATGAATGGTACAAAATTTAAAACCATGTAACAGAATGATAAATATGTAAGTAGGCCATGGTATTCCTGTTTAATTATAATGTCTTGAATAAATGTGCCAAAAGTAATGTTCTGGTGGATAGTCCCTCAATAGGGGCATTGTAGTGTGATCACATATTTATGTACAAGACGATGTCTAGGAAGTGCTGAATAAGAAGGGACAGTCAGTGGAGGAAGGAATAAATCCTGAGTGTGGCAGTGGGTTGCCTGTCACTCTTATTTATGCTAGAATGCTGAACACTATCTGTGCTGTGATTTGGACAGCTCGGCTGCTTTGCCAGTTTTGAAGCATGAACAGCACCTGAAGTGAATCCATATGCAATGGGAAGCTTTCCTCCCTGTCTCAGGCTTAACGTCACTGCTGCCTTATTCCAGTAAGGCTCATGCCTGGGAGCCACGTGCAGGTCTGGTTATTATTACCATCCCTGAATTTCATCGTTGTGAGCTGGTGCTGGTGCATACAAGCCTCATTTGCAATGTGGTTGTGCGCAGCTGAATGTTGGTATTGTATCGGGCAGCATTGTATAAACTCTATCCATTTAGTGAAGTCATCTAATATAATTATACTTTTAAATCTACAGGCCTGTTGCCAAACCATGTACTCACGGAAGACAGATGCTGTGAATTTTCCATTCTGTTCTGCA
This sequence comes from Falco peregrinus, assembly GCF_023634155.1. Taxonomy (NCBI): domain Eukaryota; kingdom Metazoa; phylum Chordata; class Aves; order Falconiformes; family Falconidae; genus Falco; species Falco peregrinus. Next base: position 51,977,126 of record NC_073727.1, on the reverse strand, counting down.
GAAAATCCACCTTGCACAGAGAGGGAGCAAGGTGCATTATAAAACTTCCCCCTTGTCTTTTATAATGCAGGAAGGCTTTAATTAGACATAAATGAGTTTGATCAATGAATCATTAACTTCCATTAAACTTTAAGTAGATTGCTTGACCCGGCTACTTCATTCTGAATTTAATCTGGTATACACTTGATAATTAGAGTTAAAGGGACAAGGGCTGGAGGCAATCGTTCTCAATCCTTCACACAAAATGGAGTTGAGTCAGCTAATAAGTTAATTTTATAGTCAGTGTGTAAGGACAGAATTGGCCATAAAACATAATTTTCCTAGAAGAATGGATCAGGAAACAGACTGCCACTTTGTTTTGCTTTCAGAATTACCTGAGGAATTACCTGCCCAGGGTCTTCAAAGCCTTCACAGATCCTGTCCTCCTCAGCACAGCATCTAGAGGATTAGGGCATGAATATACACTCAGAAACCAGGTGGCAGAGCAAGAAATCTTCTCATGGCTTTGTGAAAATACTGGTGTAGCTCTCCCTGTGGCTGAACAAATTGTTTTGGCTTGCCCAGGTCCATAAACAGTGGAAGGAGTGAAAGGATGCTGCTTTCTGGCAGCTTCCAAGGTTAGGAAAAGTAGAGTCTTTGATCTGCTGGCTTTACCAGCACCTCCATCCAGAACAGCAACTGGCATTTCCTGTGTGCGTTTACTATTTGTTTTACCATTTGGAAAATGCAGACTTGCTAGCTTGGGTGTCTCTGCATGGCACTGTGCTGTGCAGTAGGGATGTACTTTTTGGGAGGGCTGTATCAAGTCACATTTGTATGTGAAATGTTTGAATCATGAAAGCTGACTTAAAGGACTAGAATAGAAGTTCACTACTTGCCTTACTTCTACAGAAGTGAGTTGTCTAACGTCCTTCTTATGAGCATCATCTTCTCTACTTCCTGGGTTCAGATCAGGCTATACTGAGGGGTGCTGGATGATCCAAAGTGGATTCCCTTTATCTTGTTTAGAATTCACCTTATTCATCTGATATGTGTGTCTGAAAGTACTTGAGGAAAGAACATACCAGTCTGTTGAGTTGGATGCCGTGGAAACAAAAAGTAATTATGCTGACACATAAAGCACTGTGATAGCAAAGTGTCCAGCCACTGTTGTGGGCATTCCTGTTGTTGGTGTGTGCGGCTGCTCACAAAATGCTGATTTGGTGGAATGGAAGCGTTCCCCAAAGATGGGCATGAACCCATTTAGGGAAGAGATACTTTGAAACCCAGGCCTCTTCAGCCTGGTGTGAATGCTCTGACCAGTGTGATAAAGGAGAGGGCAGGCACACCGCCTCTCCCTCTGACCTTTGTAGTTATTTATGACTATATTACCACAGTGGACCACAGAGGTCAGGAAAGAGTAAGTATGGGATTTCTTCTGGAGTGTAGTTATGAGATTGCTGCTGAGAAGTGTACTGTTGCCCAGGCACAAGCTCCTTTGTGTACGTCTAGAAGCAGGTGCTTTTTTACCAGTAAAGGATTGCAGGCACAACAGGTTAAAAGTGGTGATGCAGAGGTTCTAAGTTTTGGACTCTTAAAATGGCAGCCAAGTTTCAAAAGGGCTTTAAAAATCTGGCTTGTGCCTTTCCCGTTTTTTTTCAGTCTCAGCCTTGAGATAGTATTTCTGAATCCCCTAGGAGTGCTGCAGCCTGGGGTCACCAAGAGCATTGCTCTGGGCTTGTAATGACCTGTAAAATAACAGGCAGTTCTGGGGCTGGGTTCATGTGGTACGTGTTAGCTGCTACTCTGAGATACAAGTTGAGCAAGGGCGAAAGTAGAAGCTGATTAGCTACCTATTTAAGGAGCCTTGTCCATTCTCTGCAGTCACATAATGTGACACTGAGGGAGGCTGAATTAAGGGTTGCTGAATTAAGGTCATGCGGGTGACCTTAATACTGCCATTTTGCGACTTTTGAATGCTAGATTATATGACCTTAATGGCATTATTTTTAAAGTATTTTATTTGGATGTGATTTTGTATATTTAGGTCAGACAAAATTGCTAGCAATGTTCTCCTATGGCTCAAAAATTCACAGATCTATTCTTTTTAATAGTGCTGCCAGGATGCAGAGGAGAATTCTGCTAGAGCTGATGAAGACCTCTAAAAACCAGTCCTTTTCCAGTGTTTTAATGATACTGTTATTGACATATGCTTGCTAGTATGCTGTTATTTTTTCTTTCGTATTCTCCACTGCCAGACTCCCATTATAAATGACAATAGCTGCTGAGGTCTGGTGGCAGAGGGCTCGGGGTGCCCTGTTCCCATACTGCCTGGCTCACCCTCAGCCCAAGTCAAGACTTCTTGCTGTAGACTGTTTCATGTTGCCTGTACAGCGTGAGGTGTTTGGTTCCAGGTTTCTGTAAAACAGAATTCCCAGTGCAGCCTGGTATCAAATAAATGCTTTTCCATCAAAAGAGCATCTAACTTTTGCTCCAGTAAACGGTGGCTTCTGATGTTTTGGCTGTGTTTTATTTTTTTTTTTCCTATGAGAGACCCTTTCCAGATGGATGTTTGCTGCACATTTTGAAGAATGTAATGGGGAAAATATCCACTGATGATAACCATTTTGTGCTGTACTGAGTTAAAAATATGAAGGCTTAATTCCTGTCAGTGAAGAATTGTTCACACCAGTGCTCACCGGCTTATGAATGTGAGTAGCTGTTTGCCATTGGTGGTAAGGGATTTACAGTCTGTCTGGGACTTGAGAAACTTATTCTCTCTAGGGTATTCCATCCTGAACCTTTTTATAAGCATTTAAAAGTCAATTCAAGTGATAAAACCTGTTATTTATTTTGAAGAAAACATGTTTTAAGACATCAAATCTGCTTCATTATTTGAAAGTACATTTAGAATACATACTTGCCTTCCACAGAGCTCAAAAGACAAATTTCAAGTAACAAAAGCCTTCCTAGCAGGTGGTGGATAAACATTTTATGCTTCCAGTAGAAGCCGGGCTTGTCTCTCTGCTATAAGGAGTCTGAACAGATAGCTGTTTTACCAGCCAAGTCTGACAATCAGCTACATCTGTCAGAATGCAACGAAGGAATTTCACAGGTCTGTCTAATAAAAGTAAACTTCCTTAACTATATTTAACTTTCCTTAACTATCTTTCATCCTATCATCTCTAACTTGCAAACTTTGTCTCATACAAGTCCTGTTGATTCATGGCTTCTATTTATTATTTTATTTTTTATTTTTAACCTGCAAATAAAGGTTCAAATGATTTGCTCAAAATCTAGCCTCTGCCAGAATGAAGCCTGGAATGCACCCGCACCTGCTACTGCACGGGTCTCCATAGCAGCTGTATCCAGCTGGTCTGTACTTGTGTGGTCTGGGGAGTGTTAAGCTTTGCAAGAAAATGAAGCATGTCCAGTTCAGACAGAACCCTCAGAGATTTTGCTTGCTGGGTTTTATCTGAGCGTATATGAACTGTGACATTTTGAAGGCTTGTAACTCACCCAGGTTTTGGCAGTCTTTCACAAGGGTAGGAAAAAGTGTTTTTCTGACCCAAAGCAGACCCTGTCAAAATTTTTCATATTGGTTGGAATAATTATCTCTACTTGTGTGCTCAGAAATGGCTGAATCATTTTGACTGAAGTTTTCCGCAAAGGTTCAGCTTGAGATGGATGTTGACAGGGGACACTAGCCCAAGTGCTGCCAAACAGTAACCAACTGGAAAAACAGAAAAAAGAAATAATGGAAGAAGTAGGAGGCAGCCTTAATAATGGTAGCATTAGTCGCAGCTACCACTTGTGTGAGATTTGGTGGATAGTGGCAAGTTTTGAAACACCATATTAGACTTTTTGTGGGTTGAAAGTAAAGGTAGATAACATCTTTTTAAAGCACAGCCAGCAAGTCAAAGGAAGTGATTCTCTTCTATTTAGTGATTGTGAGACTGCATCTGGAATGGCATGCCCAGCGCTGGGACTTCTGGTACTTTAACAAATTGGAAGGAATCCGGTAGATGGGTGCAAAGATGGTTAGTGGAAGCATGATGACAGGCTGAGGGAGCTAGCTAGGTTGGTTCAGGTTGACCTGTGCCTGCAGAATAGATCTGTGCCTTGCAGAAATGCTGCGCTTTGGCTTGTTGGCAAGTGCCTTTTCTTGATGAAGATGAAACAACATGACATTTTGGCTTTGCTGCCTTTCTTGCGGTGATGCTTACCTTAGTTTTTACTAGTAAGTATGACCTGGGGAAAAAATCACATATGCTAAAGACTACAGAATAAGAAGCCAGCTTTTGAGCTATGTCCACATACCAATTTATTTCTTTGATTAGAAATCACACGTCTTTTGCTGTCCACCTTGCAGTGCAATGGCGTATTGCCTTCATTTCTGGCTATAGGTTAGTTGTAAATAACAAACCACCTTCATGTGTAGTGACTGCTAGCTGAGAGGCCCTGAAAAGTGGTGAAACACTGATGCACGTGAAGCTCTTGTGTCTACACTGTGTGCATGGGCAGCTTGAGCTCAGATTGCAAAAAACAGCTATCAAGGGATGGGGCCTTTCTGGGACCTTCTCATCTTTTAGGTGGTTTTAGCTGCCATACAGTGGATATAAGACCTCAGCCCCAGCGTGGCTGGAAGCTGCTGATTAGACAAAAGAAGTTCAAAGCCCTTCCAAACAGCAGGGCAATGGGTCCCAGATCCTGTAGTATGACTGAGATTTTCTGCTTGAGAGCCACAGCTGTGCTGCCCCACAGCTGGCCTGCAGGACATGCCTGCATGTGAGTGCTGGTGGCAAGTGGTGAGCATGGTCTGCAGCCTGCTGCCACCACACTGCTCTGGCAGCACCGGTGCTGCTGCTGCCACCGCAGACAGTCATCCCTCACAGGTCCAGAGCCAGCTTTTTTTGCAAAATGTCCTCCATCAAAAGAGCAGTACCAAGGAGGGGAGTATGTTCTGCAGCTGCAGAACCGAGGGCAGGGAGATGGGAAGCTCCACAGATCAGACAGGAAACCTGTCAGAGCTGGAAGCTGAAGCCACATATCTTGATTCTTTGTTCAGTGCCTTAGGTGTCAGAGCATCCTTCCTGAAGTAAACATGCCACTGTGCTAGCTAGAGAACAGTTTTATCAATCTTCTCTTTCTAGTGTGTTTAGTAACCTTTCTCTCTTTCACTTGATGATTTTGGTTAGAACAATTTGTTTCTTTTTTTCCTACCACTTACCAATGGCATCTTCTTCTGCCTTTTGTTGTATCTGTTCCCTTTAGGCTAACTGCTCCTCCACTTTCTAGCTCTGTAATGTATACCTGTGGCTCTGGTGCAGCCAACAAGCTGTCAGAGTAGTGCTGGCAGAGCCTTCTTTTTTGAAAGCAGTCCAAATTAGATACAGCTATGGTCACAAATGGTAAGTAGAAAGCACACAAGACACCAGAGGTGAGAGATCCCTATTTTCTTTTCCTCATCCTGTCCTTCTGGCAATTTCTCATACTTTTCAGTGGACATCATCATTAGTAAAATCTCTTCTCAGGTAGAGTATGCTTCTGGGCCAATAGACAGATGTTCTGTAGCTACAGGTCTGAACCTGTGCAATGTACCTGCCCAAGGATGAAAGCACCGCAGAGCACTCCCATATCTTCTGCTCCACAGGTAAAATATCTCCCTTTGACCTCACCTGAACTAATAGCAACATGTGGTAATGCAGATTTTTCCTAAAGGAAACTATCAGTCTCCCTTGTCCTTGGCAGAGAGTGCCTTTTTGCTGCATGTGAGGATAGTGTACGCTACATCTGTCACAGCACAGATATAAAGCTACAGCATAAGAAAGGTGAGGTAGCTTGTGGGAGTGTCAGTCAAGAGACAAATGGTCACAAGGAAGCAAGAGGCTCTACGTGGGGAGGAAGCCCAGAGAGTGGCCTGACCTGGTGCTGGAGGTGTTTGGGATGACAGGTTAGGACTGCTGGTTTTCCCTTCCTGTGTGCTATTAGTGGTGCTGGTGGCAGGAACATACAGAACTGAATTGTGTTGAGTGGTGCTGAAAAGATTGTTCTTTTCTCCCCCACCAGACCTCTTCCCATCACATGCCAGAAATGCATCTGACTGACCTCTCTCCTCTCTTTCCTTTATGCCTGCAACTAGGAAATGCTGGAGTAGGTATGCCTGCCTATTTGCTTGTCATGAAGGTTGCCCAGGGGGTTCACAGGTCTGGTGTGGAAGGGCTTTGCTGTGTAACTGATATCCAGCAAAAAAGCAGGTCAAAAAGGCCAAGAAACCCTACAGGCTGTGGCCCTTCTGTGTGGGTCCTGCTCCTTTCCAGTCACTGTGCCTTACAAGGGAAGGATTTGACAATGCAGAAGGTGCTGCTGCTGCTGCTGTTGGGGTTCTGCACAGCTTGAATCCTGTTGGAAGCTTACCTGATTAGCAGGTTTGATGGCTGCATTGTTCACTGGTACAGGGAAGGCTTGTGGGCCACACTGCTGGTGCAAATTACAAGATAAGCCGACTGCGTGTGCCATGTAAACTAAAGCTCTCATTGTATTCCTTTGGAAGGAGACAAGATATTTGGCCTGTGTGAATAAACACATGAAGCCATGGGGAGCTTGGAAGCAAACTTCGAAAGCTTTAAGCTGTTTGCTTTAAAAGGTATTTTCTTCAGTAAAAATTTTGCCCAGCACAACGTGTGGAACAAAAGGCAACGCTTTGCAATATAGGAAAATAATTTCAGATCCTTAATGAAACAGGTTCTGATTTTTATTTCCTCTGCCACCCTAAATGTGACTGACCTGCTGAATGACTTCTTGAATACGTCTATTCTGTACATGCCTATGTGTCTGCAAATGCAAGCTGAGTTCCCTGTGTGTCCTATATTGCTCACTGGCGGTATTCACTTTCATAGCTGATTGCAAGCATAAGGAAATCGTGCTGAGACCAGGAGCATGCCACTGTTTTACTCTGCAGAGCATTTCTGTTTGGTGTGAGCTCTATACAATTAAGTAATGCTAAGTAGTATAACTTACAGAAGGCAGTAGAGTTGACTATAAAATACAATGTGAGTTGCCAGAGAATACTGTAAGATCAAGAACACAGTGAAAGAGAAAGTAAGATGCAGATGTGGCAGAGAGCTTAAATTTTTTAATTTTTATTAAAGAAGTCAATGAAGTCTAGGGAAAACTCAAAGCTTCAGATAATGTACTGGTGTTGGGAAGCACCTTTTTAGATGGCCCTGTTATAAGAGTAGAATGTCACCTCTGAAAACGGCTTCAGAGTATTTTCTTCCATAAACTCAGTTATTGTCTGGGGTCTATTGCACATTAGATCTAACAGGAGATTGTGGCTTCCTGGAAATCAGGGTAAAATCTTCCAGGTATGTGAAAATGACAAGTGACTTTGATTAGTAGTGACCTTGATGATCCTCTGCTATGGTTAGAGTTCTGTAGCTTTGAGTGATATTGGCAGAACAGTAGAGAAAAACTCAGTAACCATTTTACAACAGGTTTGGAGCAGCAATTTCCACCTTTTATCCATGACCATAAATGATATTATATGGACTTGGGAAGATATTTGTTGCCTCAGTTTCCCCACCTGCAAAATGAAAATCACACAGAGGAATTTCTGAAAGGGATTTTATGGAACACAGTGATCATTAATTAATTTGAAGATAGGAATTCTGGTAGTCTGCACAGATAGCTTTTTTTTTTCTTTTTATTTGTTGACAGTAGTTTCCTGGAGAAATGGACCTTTTGTAGACATACTTTGGTTGTTAAACATCTTCCTCTTACTATCTAATGATTCTTTTGTAAAAATTTGAAGCCAGCCGTATTTGTATGGTAATAGAGACCCAATAGATAGGTATTTGCAGAGAGAAAACAGCCAATAGAAAAGGAGAGTGGTCTTGACCTTAATTAAGCATTTGAGGAGTAGAAACCACATGCAGTCAGCATTTAAAAATGCTCCAGCCATGGAGAAAGCATTGACTGAGGTTTTCGTTTTTACACATAATGAAATTCAGGCATGAGGCACACATCCCTAGGAATATTGGCTTTGTTAGTTCTACTGCTCTCAGGACTAGTGTTGCTGTGAAAGCCATGTCTTGAGCAGATGTGTCTTGATGTCCCTTCTGTTGTAACTTATGACAGTAGTACCTCTGAGCGCTGCAGAAAATGGAACCAGGACCACAATTGTTCCTGGTTTCCTTTCTTCTCTCTCCATTAATGTTCTCCCTTCACTTTGCAGTTAGTGGTAGTGCTGTTCACCCAAGATGAACGTTCCCAGCTTTACTCTGACTCTTTTTACCTGCAGAAATGCCAAGTACAGGAGAAAGTCTTTCCCTTTTCCTAGGACCATAGTAGGTAGATTAAAAGTTGTCACTGCACATGAAAGAGGTGGCAAGAGAAATGGCAACTGCAAGCAGAGGCAAGATTGTTAAGCTTAGCAGCTTACCCCAAAATGCAGAGAAATAGTGCAAGAGGCTGTGGATCAGCTGTCTAGAGAAAACAAAAGTTTTTTCCTTTTATGAATGTTGTCTTAGGGCTGTGGAGAATTTCCATGGTTTCTCCTTCCTTAAAAATGTTATTTTAAAAATCAGCATCCAGATTATATGCAGGAAACAGTCACACTGCAGTGTCACACTTCATCTTTGCCACATGGTGCAAAAGGAGAAATGGAACTGAATAACAAGATCCCTCTTCACTTTTCCCCGAGCAGTCATAGCAGTGCCATGGCATAGGTGTAGAAGGCCATGATCCCATTGCCCTGCCTGAGGAAAGCGAGAATACAAATACACCCTGTTGGATATTTCTGCCTGGGATGCTAGCATGAGAACTAGCAGTGGTGCACCTGCTTCTGCTTCTTGTCTGCTCAGGGGAATAAAATGCACAGAAGGAAAGAGAATGTGAGGAATCAAGGCAGCTGCTGCTGGGCAGTAAGGGTCTAAATGATGCTTCTGGAAGTTCTGAGCTTCATGCATAACAGCAATATGTCTGGAAATAGTACAGAATCCTTGTCTTTTGAATTCATTACTGCTGCCAAGAGGCAGCTGCACCAACTGCAGTAAGTTGACATCCTCTTTCCAGGTATAATTGGGCTCAGTACACGTGAAGCTTATTGATATTGCATTGTTTGGCATAAATGTTCCACTGAGGACTATGTTGTAGCAGCTACAGATGCAAATGCTTGCACAGAAGTAGATCTGAAACTTGTTTTATCTCCTCATTCAGACTAGAATACATGTGTCTATCTTTACCCTGTATTGCTTTGGCTCCACATTGTTGCCAGTCATATATGCTCAAGCACAAGAGATGCTTTGATGTGGTGTAGGCTGGCAAATGCCTGCAGAATAACCATTACTTGATTCACCCAGTCATTGCAGATACGTTGTTTTGACTAAGATTTGCCACACACAGACTGCAAACCCTGCAGCCTTTCAGAAGAGGAGATAGTCAGCCTTAAGATCCTTGTAAGGTTGTTAATGCATCTCTAGAGCATCTAGGCCACGCACTGTAGTGCTGGATGAGAATCAAGGTGTGAATCTTATTTTATTACCTTGTTACACAAAACCTATGCTGATTCTTATAACATTTTCTAATCGTTACCCAGGATGAGAGAGGGCTGCAAATTATCCTGTACTGAAAAGTAGGTAAGGTCTTTTCCCATGGCACACTGCTACAGCTTTTCTTTCTCATTTCTCCCTATAGGTCTCTCTTAGTCAACGGGCAGTTCTTTCCAACCAGCCTTTTTTGAGACTGCTTGAAATTATGCTGCTGGGTTTTGCCCTTACATCTACTAGCTGGAGACATAGTTCAGATTTGGGTTGTGGAATGGGTCTTGAAAAAGCACTGGGTAACGGAGTGTGTTATGGGAGACTCCTTGTTTGCAAGGAAGAGGTGGAGATTTTCAAATGATTTGTTTGGGGAAGGAGTGGATCAGAAGATAATTAATCAGGTAGGAAGTTGCTCATTTAGCACCTTGGTGAGATCAGAGGTAAATGTAGATAAAATAATTCATTACTGCTTAATGAATCAATGAGAACAGCTAACTTATCTTCTGTCCATGCTTAGACAGGGCATTTGCAGGGTTAATTGTGGCTGACTTAGTATGTGGCATTAGCAATAAAACATAAAATAGTGGTTTAAAAAATGTCCCCGAGAAAATAGTTCTGTATCCAGATCTTATCCTATGACATGTGTTTCTGGCACTGTCACAGGACTTACGGAAACTAGCTACTGTCATGGAAGCCAGCCCAGCTTTAAATGATGAAATTGCATAGTAGAATCTCCTTGATTGCAGTACTCGGTACCCTTGTAATCGGGATGCTAGACAATTTAAAACTGGCATAGGTCCATGGGTGCAGAGAAATCTCTGTGACAAACGTGCCAATATTCTACGCCATCATGCACTCGTTGCCAATGGTAAGTAATGTAGAACATCTTTCAAGGTGGATTGATCAAGAGGAAAAAAAAAATCAGCTGTATTTGTGAAGATTTCATTTCTGTTGCAGGCTGAAAAGGAAAATTTATGCCATGCTAGTTTTCATTAAAAAGAAAGTCTACACTAAAAAATAATAAATAATAATCACCCTGTTTAGTTGGGTTTGTGGTGTTTGGTTTTTTTTTTTTGTTTTGTTTGTTTTTTTTTAATACAAGAGAAGATATTCAAGTTACTGGCAATTGATTTTAACCCCTCATGACATTAGGAGCAGTCTCCTCCTGGAGCTCTGGTCTTGGGATTTGATTAAAGAGAGTTATAATTTTTCAATCCCAAGAGATAGTTGTTGCCCCAGTATGGACACCCTTGATCAACCTCTGAAAGATTGAATACACGAGGAAAAGTGAACCATGCCACAGATTCTAAAGGCAGAAGGGCTGCCAAGATAGCCAAGGTGCTGACCCATGACATATGAATAAAGCTGAAGGAACTGGCCTGGAGAAGAGGACTGGGGGAGATCTTGTTGCTGTCTACAACTACCTGCTTGCAGGACACTGATAAGATGGAGTCAGACCCTTCTTGGAGGTACCCAGAGAAAAGGTGCGAGACGGTGTGCATCAGTTGCAAGATGTGAAATTCTGACTGGGTGCTAAGAAATCCTTTTCGTGACGAGGGGGATCAAACATGAATTGCCAGAGGAGGGGAGGGAATCTCCATCCTGGGAGGTGTACAGGACCCTGGACAAGGCCTTGAAAAGTGTGGTCTGGCTAGATCTGCTTTGAACTGGGGGTTGGTCTAGATGGCCACTGGAAATCCTCCCAACCTAAATTATTCTCTGAGTCTGTGATTAGAGATATTTGGGATTTAGCACAGTATGTGCTTAATGACTTTGCTGTGTCATACAAGATTTTGAATATGTGTCAGTCTAGAACGGGGTTTTCTGCCAGTTGTTGCTTTGTGATGAAGACTATTGTATTCACTACTGGCAAGAAATGTCAAAGGAGGCAATGATCTAGTATCATTCAGAAAACTGGGACAACTTAGCAGATATCCAGCCCTGCCTGCTGTAGGCTGTATGCTATTCAGAGCAAGGTATGATTGAATGTGACGAATGAGGATCAGGGACAGATGACAGTGTGGGGTATGTCAAGAGGATTGCTCCACACTATGCACTTCAGGCTAACTGCAACACTGTGTTTACATGGTGCTAAACCTGAGGTAATATACCTTTTCCTTGGATCGAGGTATTTTTCTTGGGGTTCCTACTGTGCACATTAAAGTTGAGTTACCTTTTGTTGGTTCAGGGTGACATCACAGCAAGCTTGGAAGTATCTTTAGTGACTTTGTGTGGCTGTTTTAGATACTGTAGCCATGTAGTAAGTAACATTCCCTAGACTTTGAAAATACAATATTTTTGACACATTGTTAGGTTTCCTGTTGAAATGTTGATTATACCATGTCAAGCGGGGTGGTTTATAAACAATAAATGGCAAGAGAAAGGAATAATGACTCTCATAGATAAGGAAAGCCTGGAGGAATAAAGCAGTCTGCGCAATGTCACACCAAAAGTGGATGGAAATGCTGGACACTGCATCCAGAGTCTTGAGTTCCTGCTCTGGGCTCTGACTGTTCTCTGGAAGAGAATAAAGTCCAAAATTTGGAATTACATTAGCATCACACAAATCAATACTGCAGTTCTCATTAACATAATAGTGCAGCAAAAGACTGCATAGATCAGTTATAATACTGAATTTTGCTGATTATTTCATTAATAATTTAATCTACTGAAAGCAGGTGTTGGGTTGTTTGAGGTTTTTTTACCTTCAAGATGCATGAACATAAACAAACTTCAAAAACTTCCTAATGGTTTATTTGCTGTTTTTAAATAATTCCTCTCTTGATTTTGCATCTGATGTGGCATGTTTTCTGATGCCTCTGATTTTTGCTAGGAACAATAAAATGGCTACCCAAAAAGCCAGCAGCTGATCCTCATATTCTATGTCAGCCTTAGCTCAGATTACAGAAAGCTGGTGTAACTTCTGTCATGTATGATCTCTAAGGAACCATATAGTGGCTAGGGGTTGCTGCATTGCTATGGTTTTGGGCCCTTCACACACCTTTTGGGGCTTTTTTCTTGACTCTATTGTCATCTCTCTCCATCAAAATACATCTCTCTGTAGCAGCTGCTGTAGCATGGGGAGTGTAAATAAAAGCACTGATGTGTTTGTGGCTTTTCTGTCTATTCCTCTGCAATTCCTTGAGGAGCAAAAGATTTTCAGCAGGACACACTTTGTTATGCAGACTGTAAAATGGAATTCAGGTAAGAAGATGAAACATGATGGTTTCCATCTTGGAAATGAACACTTTTATTCTGTTCATTTTTCTCTTTTCTATTCTTCCTATATTTCCTTCCTGACTGCAAGTTTGGCTAAAGACTGGCCTAGCATACGGAGCTGAAAGTTTTGCTCTGCAAGTATGGGTTCACTGCAGAAATGTGAATGATGTTCAACTGATCTCTGGTTCTGAAATCCAAAAATAAATATTATTGATTTCTTTTCCCCTATTGTCTTATAATTTCAGAGCCATTCTAATTCATGGAAATGATCAGGAAAAAAACAGAAAACACAAACAAATACAGAAATATTGTTCTTTTCCCCACCTCTCTGCTGCTTTTTTTATATGACCTGTTAAAAAGAACATGGTTTTCAGAGCATGGAAATGGAAACCTTGTTGTCTGCTAACTGTGTGGATCACTTGTGATCAGCAAGATCAAGATGACTTCAGGTAAGCAAAGAGGGAATCCATGCAAGATATTTACTTGGGGCATGTGCTCCAAACAGGTAAAGGTCTGGGCTGCAAACAGATGTTTACTTTGCTGCAGTGCACTGTGCTGCCCAGCTTGTGACTTACTTCCAGGTCATAGGGCTCAATTGTGGAATCTCAGAGTATAACTTTTAATTAGCCTTTATTATATAACCTCACTAGGCTCGTTCACACTTCTAACACCGAATGGTCTGTCTTTTTCAGGTGAAGAACTGAACTGAAATCAAGCTCTGGCTTGTGGTTACAGCCAGGGGTGTCAACTCATTGGATCTGGCAGCATGATTTTATACACCATAAAAAGAGAAAGGAAAAAGGCAATAATCTGTGAAGAATGATTTTAACAGAAAAGGGACTGAGAAGGATTAAATGGCTGTTATTCAAATGCCTGTGAAAGTTACATGATAAAATGAATTAAGAAATGGGATGTTTATGTTTTTTCTTGTGCTTGTTTTTGTTTGGATGAGTACAACTGTTTCAAGTCTAAGTTTTGGGTCTTTCAGAAAGAAAATTATATTTGCAAGAAGATTACTTTAATATAAAAGAGATTAATTAAAGGCTACTTTGCTGCTGGCCGTCTAGAAAAGCAAATGTCTTGACACTCCTGATTAGTCACAAGCATTTTAATTTTCCGTAATTTCTGTGACTATCAGATTTTTAAAAGGTTTTCTGTGTATTATTTTGTTTGCTTGGGCAGAATGTGGTAATTGGGAATAGATGCTGACTTCTAAGGGCACTGCTGCAACAAAGCATGTTAATATTTCATTGCTTCTGCCTCCCTTGAAAAGGCAGAGAAGGTGGCTTAATTCTGAACACTTGCTGAATTATAAGCCTTTGTATGTGCTACACTGAGCTGAGATGCTGCTTTGTTCTGAAGTGAGAACGGGAACTTGATGTTGTAATATCATCAGTGAGGGGGTCTGTCCTGAAATAACATTGAATTCAAATCTTTTGGTCATGATATTGCATCATGACACAGTCCAAGAGCTGAGGAAGAAAGGGCTGAATTCTTGCAAACTATCCAGAAGAAGGAATATTTTCAGTGGCTTTCAGGGGCACTAAAAGGAATTTTCTACAGGGTGCCTTCGAAAGTGTGGTATATGTGTATCAGTTTTCCAGAGCAGACTCCCTTATGGGCCGTCAGTGGAGTATATTAGCACATGACTCTCCTTTTAGCTTTCTTCTTTCAGCGATATGCACGGAAGGGGTAATGCAAATTTTTCACTGGGTTTCCAGTACTGTTTCTGATGACCACACATCTTTTGCAGCTGCTGAAGCACCCTTAGTACTGACCTGAAGCCAATGCAGCTTTTCTGTGAATAATGACAGTTCCAGATACCCCCTTTACTGATGGGATCACGCCAATACTGTGGCGCCTGTATGTCTTCAGGAGAAATCTTGAGCTTGTCCTCTGAAACAAGTGGAGCTGAGCTTTTCTAGGGGACTATCAGGTGTGCTGTAAACTAATATTCACATGGAGATACTAGATCTACCTTGGCATTATGTGGTGTGAGTATTGTCAGTGAAGCAGTTTTGGTGACATGAGGTGGTGGCAGGTTGGCATATACATGCCAGGTAACGTGGTGAATAAAGATGCTGCTGGAATCTGCATCTTATTGACTCCCTACACCTGTTACGTGGATTAAAACTATAATATAGCTGCAAAATTTGCAATATCACCTCTTGATTTTGATTGTTGGCTTTTCTTTGTCCTTGATCCATACAGCAACTTCTAAGAGGAAAAAGTTAGTAGAGGTTAAATCAAGCCAAGACAAAGTTCATTAAAAATTGGTATGCTAAATTAATGGATGCTAAGAAAGATGCTTCAGGTGTAGCAGAGTATGAACAGACAGGTTTTTCATTTCCTTTTATTTGTTTTGCTTTGGTATGCATCTGAAGCACAAGGTTAACTACTACAAAGGCTGCATCTTTGTTTTTTAAGACAGATATGTGATTGTTTCTTCCGAAAAAAACCCAACAAACCAAAGAAGCCTTACCCCAAAACACAAAATCCTAGAACAACAAAACCCCTAAATAAAAACGAACACAAGCAATAAAACCTAGTTTTGTCTTGACACCTTGACACCATGTTTTAATCCTCTCGTGTAAGGGATTACTTAAGCGCAGGGTTCTAGCTTCTGTGTCCATGCAGCCTTTAGCCTGTTGTATACCCGAGCAGAGTGGCAGCTACTGCCATCAAGAAATGGTCATTTATGTGTTGCATAAAAGTAAGGAAATAGATGTTGCTACTGACTGAGGTCTCATTTGGCAATTTATATAAATTCTGTTTGCACTGTGTTCACAGAAACTTGTTCTGTTTTTTTAATTCCCTCCTCCCACTCCAGCTTCTGATCAGGAAAAAAATCAGTGAATAATAAACACTTTGTTTTGCATATATACTAAACCTAATTTTTAAAGAGATATGGTAGAAAATTCAACATTCTTGATGTTAAACCCAACAGAATGTTTTGATCCTTGCCTGTTACAGTTTTTCTTTGTTCATTTCTGGTTCATTTTTGTTCATTTCTTGGATTAAGACCTAACATTAGTGCTTATTTCCCTGCTTATACCATTAAAGCAGAAAAGTTTGTTAACATGAAATAATTTATGTGTAACTATATTTTTGGAAATGGCTCTAATAAGTTTTATAATAAGGAAGATTTGGTAGTTCAGGAGATTAGGAGTGAAAATATAGACTATAAATAAACTCTAAATATAAGGATTAATATTGGGATACCATTCCTACCTTGTAATAGCCTGTTGGTTTTTTTTTTGGTTTTTTTTTTTTTTTTTAAATTCGTCTAGACACAGAAGATCTGCTGTTGCTATTTAACATCTTAATTTGTTCCAGGCTGACAAGTATGACTTCAGATTTTACAGTGAAAGCATAACTCATGAACAATGAATCAATATTTCTATGCTCATGGTTAAGTAAAAATGGGTTTCATATCAGTAAGCAGATCAAATTAATGCTTACATCTGTAGTTTTGTAAGCTACCAGCTACTGCAATTTTAATTGTCACTGGGATCCAGCCAGTGAATGGCTCTTGGTCTGTCATATAAACTTGCATGCATGAGGTTAACAGGTGAGTTTCGGTGTTCACAAAAGATAACTAATACATAAACCTCTCTGTTTTAGAGAGAAATTTATTCAAGGATGCATATGCTTTGATTTTTTTATGTGTCTTTTTTTCCCCAAAGCATTGAGTAAAATATGGGAGGATAACAAGTCGGCACCATAGCAGAAAACATTACAAGGAGATTGATGGATAATTTCTCACTGTGCAGAACAAACACTTTTGCAGATGTTAGTTCTTGCTTTTTTTTTTTTTTTTGAAAGTGTTGACAATGAACACGATGAACTCCGGCTTCCATTTTTCTTCAGCAGAATCTGACACAGGCAGCTGTTATTGTACATTTTATATTAATTTCTTTTAATTTTTGAAAACCCAATGTAAGTAAAGCTTTCCTTCCCCTCTTCCCTAGCCTAGTTCTTTGAATTTCTTAATTGTTTGATTGTATTCTGAAATTAAATGGAGACCCACATGTTCTGTGCTTTTCTGGGAAATGAAACTGTCTAATACAAGGCTATATTTTCTATTGGTTGGGTAACACTGCCTATCTATTTAGGCAAAAATGAATAATGCAAAAATAAATCAAAGTTGCTAGAAGACAATTCATATATGCTGTATTTGGGCATGCAGTACATTGCTTGTACTAAATCACATTAATTTTTTTTTTCATTTCAGTTTGCAGTATTTTTATACTGCACATGTAGGGAGGGTAAGGCCCACATGCTCCTGCATCTATAGCAAACACATCTTTAGAAGTCCAGGTGAAGGCTATGTGTGGGAAGGCCAGCTAAATACTTTGTTGTTCTACTGGTGTATTATGTAGCCTGGTAAAAATAATCTAGAAGAACTGCCAAATCTTGGAAGAAACTGTGCATCAGGTTTACAAATCTACTTGATATTTTATATATATATATATATATATATAATTTTTTAAAAAAAAGGGAAAAAAAAGGGTTCAAGTAATCTGAGGAGTATGTACTCAATGAATGCTTTCAAGGTTTCCTCTATGATTACAGTGGCAAGAGTCCCTTTGTGTTCCTCCAGGACACGAAAACAGATTTTTGCAGAATCTTTTGGTTCGAACAAGTGATTCCTCAAGAAAAGCATGAAATATTTCACAAGTAATGGTAGGTGAAAACCTGTCTGTGATGGGATGACGCTTGGATAAACTAAACTGCAAATTTGTTTTCCATTGAAGAATTGGCTGCTGAATACTGTTTAATACCTAAATAGAGTATCTGAATACTAGCAACATAGGTACAGTGCTGTTGTGGCAAGTTCTGGTGTTCAGTGAAACATAAAATCATGAGCCATACAGTGAACCTCACAAGGTATCTTATTGCAGCTCTCGGCAGCCTTTGAGTGTGAAAATTAATTTAGATGGCTAAATGTCTTTACATATGTGAGAACTGTTGCCTTTTAGCCTGAGGGAAAATAACACTGCTGACTAAAAGGGTGTTTTGGGTGTATTTGTTGCTTAATGTTGCTACAGGGCTGAACACTCTCAGTCTTTAAACATATTTCTTTTCTGATTTATTCTCACTTACCTCACTTTTCTCCTTTGACCTAGTTATCACAACTGCCCTTCCCACCAAGAGAATCCTTCTACCTGTTTCAGCACAGTGATGAAAGCCATGTTAAGGTATTTCTGACGACTGTCCCTAGTGACTAAGCACCAAACTCAGTTGCGCACACGCTTGATCTTGTGTGATAAAATGCTACATCTCGTCTTCAACTCCAGTCTCAGGTTTCATTAAGGTCAAAATTAAATTGAGCAGAATACAGTAAAGATGGAAACATATTTACAAAGATTCCATTTTGCAGTGAAGTATGTTAAACATGATGAAATATATATGTGGCAAATCTTGCTTATTTTCCCAGGAATATATAAAGTAAATTGAACCCCATTACTCTTGAGGCTCTGCGTAAATTCCCATTGCCAGGTCTTGGCTGCAGGGAGTTCTTCTGACTTCATCATCTTGTATGATATACAGAACAAATGCTGTGGCAGTGATGAAAATACACAGTAACATTAGCTGGCAAAAATGTTCTCCTTCTCCCTTTCTCAGACTTTTGTTTTTAACCATAACTCCTACTGCACAAGTGATATCCTATGTGCCTGTGTGGATAATGATCTGTGCTAATAATGTTGCAGTATTTGAATTAAATGTACACAGAAATAGCAGTCTCAGTACCGAGGATAATTCAGAGAAACGAGCTCAGATGTTTGCTGGTTTCTTTCAAATTCTGACAAAATTGACAATTTCTAGTAAATAAATCAGTACCATAGTTAAGACTCTGAACGTCTTCACAGTTCAAAGGGTTTACTTAGGTTTGCATCTTACAGTTTCAACTCACTTTCTGTTTTTATTTCAGATGTGTCTCTTTGCTTATCCTAAGTTTGTTTGACTCAGTCCTTTTAAAAAACTAAAAATAAATAGAGAGGAAATGTTCTTAGCTCTGAAAGTGAATAAGTGCCTTAATGAAATTACAGAGAGACTCAACACATTTATGAACTCTTTTCTTATGTAAGCAGTAATGAAGAGTACAAGGAAAGTTATATATTCTGAAGAGTGCCTGAACTGCACATGTTTTCCTTGATGAAGGGCCTCATAACCCTGGAGAGACAGTGAACTAGAAACTGAATGTGAGCACAAGCTATTAAAGAAAACTCTATTCAACCAAGAAAATATCTGAGCCATACAGGACAGTAATAACTTCCATGACTACTCAACATTTAAGAGAGAAGTTACTTAACATGTTTAAAAAGGCTTGGCTTTCTCATCTGAATTTTCCATTACACTAGATAAAAAAGTTGACAGATCAATTTTGTTTATGGAATAAGCTGCACAGAGCTTCATTGAAAATTACTATGAGAAATTTTTTTCTTAGGCAAGAGTTCTGGGTATTGTGAAAAATTCTGAATGTACAGCACATGGCAAAGAAAGACTCCACTGCTCTCTGCCATTCTGTAGCAATCACATGAGTATACTGGGTTACTGCTTATGAGAAATTCACATTTAAAGCAACAAAATAGCTGGAACCAAAGAGAAAAATCTTAATTTGTGTGTTGGTGGGTGTTAGTTTTCCCAGCTTTTATTAAACATAATTTAAGATGAAGTATGTGGGAAGCTGGATGAGAAGTTTTCTTTCTAAAATACATTAAGGTGCACATTTGTCTTTGGTTACTTAAAATGCCTTGCCCAGCCTTCTGGTGGTTTAATTGCCTTTTGACCTAGTCAGGTCCAGACAGCCTAAATGACACTGAGCTGTCTCTTCCCCCTAGTCAGATTGGTGCAAATTAAGGATACTGCAATCCCTCAAGATTAATTTGCCAGTTTTGTTCTTACTCATAGATTGTCCCTATATCTATGCAAAAATGGCACCCAGGTAACCCATCCAAACTTGACAATCCTGTAATTCTGTGCAAAATGTGAAGTAAGTAAGAAATAGGGTAGTGCAAATGCTAAGAGATGTGATGTCCTCTAAGCAGCTGAAGAAACCAGAGCAGAAATGCTGTTGTTAGACTCTGAAGAAACAATAAGGAGACATCAGCAATATGATTTCTGAATAAAGGAAAACACTGTGTAATTCAGTTTTGGTGCTCGATGAAATCAGTTGCCAAAGATTAATGAACTGACTGGCATTAGGATCTATGAGAATTCCTGGACTGTATGGTTTTGTGGTATCAGTAAACAACTGTTTACCTACTGTAGGAAAATCACTGATTGAATTGCTACGAAAAGGTAAAAAATGGGTCACAGGAATGCCAAACTGTGTGGTGCAGCTACACAAAGGTTTGTGTATTCTGGTATTGTTTTATCTGTGACCTTGTCTTGTGGTGCCTTCCTCATGGGACCAGGAGCTGTGATCGCACACTGATTGCCAGATGGCAGCGGGAAGCCCAGAGCGCGTGTACTGACAAACGGTGGGGAAAAAACAGCCGTGCAGAGCGACTGCATGCTGCCAGTACAGAGGCAATGAGCTAGAGCCTAGAGAGAACGTTAAGATATCTGCCAAGACTGAAACCCCAGGTGTGAGCAAGGGGCTGCAGATCTTTTCCAAATGACACAAGGAAAAATGGACCAGCTTTAAAATGTGCATGTAACCAGGACAAGTAGCTATGGACTTGCTGTTCTCCTTGTTGATCTCTGTAATGGGAAGCTTACAAATAAGCTAAATCTGCATGTGGAAATGCTATGACTTTGTGTGTATATATGTAGGGCTATGTTTTCTGACATTTAAACTAGCCCCAGACAGGGAAGGGTTGGTTTGTGGAGCATGGAATAAAACCCTAACAATCTCCTGTCTGTGAAATGAAAGGCACTCTCTTAACAGTCTTTGGTCAGGCAGTAACTTTGTCCTGATTGAATGACACTTCTAACAGGTGACTATTGGTTCATTATATCCGGGGTTTCTGGAAGATGGCATTTGTGAAGGTCGGAACAATCCTGGCAGATACAGAAAAGTGTCCTTATTTCTCCTAACAGGGCAGGTCACAGTCATCACTTCATGTTAATGTAATCTTTTGGTTTTTGGAGACCTTTTCTTGCTTCTCCAGGAATATACAGTGTAAATGAAGGGAACCAGAGAGGTTGAAGGGGAAGCTTACAGCTGTTGTGCACCCTATTCTGCATTCCCATTTGGTTATCTGCATTTTATTCTGGTATCCTAAAAATCCATTGTAATTGTATGAGTTATTCCCCTGTTGCTCCTGCCTCCAGGAGCATCCAGATGATCTGTCTTCATGTGCAAGACTACTCCTCTTAGTGCATATTTTGGTACTCTATTTGCAGGCAGCAGTTCCCACAGTATCTAATTGTCTTCTGCTAACATAAAGAAAGTGTCTTTCCCTGAGCTGTTCAGGTATTTCTTTTTGATTCTGTAAATGTCACTAGGTTTGATCCATCAAAAAGAGGCATGTGGCACTGGAGTGGTAACATTGTTGTCTGGAGGGAAGACTTACTTCCCTGGAAAATGTGGCACATGAAGATATTACAAGTTCTTCTAAAAATGCCTTTGCTTGGCACCTACAACCTGCCTAGAAACAAAATTTTAACAGCAGTAGAGAAATTAAACTTCTTTTCACTTTGCTCCTTTTCTAAATGTGAGTTTTATACTGGTGGGAAAACATCAGACTGACTCCTTTATAACCTCCACACAGCTTATTCTCTAATAAGCTTGGGAGGGGAATAGGAGGGGAAATAGAGCCACCCGAGTTTCTAGAGAGACTCTTTTAGAAAAGCTTTGGGGAAATTGGTTCCCTTCTGGAAATATTCTCCAGTTTCTCTCTGCTGCTTTACTAAGTCCTTAGTTGTCAGTTGTCTTTTAGCTCTTATCTTTGGGGCTGACCTATGGATTGCAGAGAATGAACCCAAAAAGTTTATGTGCCTGGATTAGATGCAAACTCATGCTGCATGTGGCGTCTCAATAGGCGTATAGCCAGCATTGTGCAGCTGGGAAAACATGGCTATACTTGCCTGTCTATAGTTAATGAGGCAGTATTCAAAGGAAAATAAACAGTTGACTACCTGAAGCTTTCTTTTTGTCCATGAGTCAGATCATAGCTTTGACTTCTCTGATGAGAGAAGGAGCAGAGAAGCAGCTCTAACTCTGCTCTTGAGCCCATCCCACTTGGGCTCAACCTGAAGTTTCAGGTTATTTTGGGCTCAACCTAAATTTTCAGGTTATATTCAAGTACTGTTCAGACTGGACTTCAGCCTAAAGTAGAGGAAATGTTTCTTTCTAGTGCTAATCCTTTGAGACCTTTCTCTTCTGTTTCTTCTGATTTAGACAATCACCAGTATAACTTAAGATAAGAAAATAAGTATTGATTTTGCCAAAATTTTGTATATATCTTTAAAGCTTAAAGTAATCCAGCCTAGACTATGTAAAGAAAGACAGATTATCTGATAGTACGTGCTGTTATTAACTACTCTTAGGCTTAAAAAAGTTGTGGGCACAGCTTAAATTGAATAGGAACTAGGTGCATTGAAATTTTTTATCCACCAGCCATATCAGTTCGGTCCTTGCTCTGAATATTGAGCTGGGTTGATTTAATCGAGAGTAATACAATCCTACTCTAACTGTATTTTGCTCCTCATGACACTTGTGCAACCCCCACAGACATAGGTGCATTTCTTCAAGTGTAATCAATTTAATTTGCACAGCAATGCTGTTGTTCCAAAGGACAGACTATGCCTAACATTTCTGTTCACTGACCTGGTGCTGCAGGATTAACAAGGGCTTTGCTCCCATAGCAAGCTGACATGACTGGATGTGCAGCTGGCATAGTTTTGATGAGAAAAAGCGGTTTTGTCCTGTGCTGATCATTTACTTGCATCCCTAATTTTAGTTTAAGTTGTTCAAATTCCCCCAAGTTTGAAGCTCAGGTGTTTAGAAGTTGTTCTTCAGTGCGGAAAAACTGTCCCAATACAGTAGGATCCTGTCAAAGAAGATCTAACAAACCTGCCAACTGATTGAAACATAAAGAGTCTGCAGGAGCTGCTTCAAGACTTCTTGCTGTTCTTTTCACTTTTGCCTTGCCCAGAAGATGAACAAAAAGTGACTGTTGTCTAGATGGACTAATTAAAGTCTGCAGACTTCACATGTACTTTCTATTGTACAGAGGAGAGAGGAAACTGGTGACACTGAGGAAATGATGGTCAAAGTGGGGGTGGTTGTGACCTCCTATTGACCGTTATCCTGCCAGGATGTTGAAGGAGGAAGACAGGAGACTTGCTGTTTCAAAAATGAATGGCTAGTGAAACAATCACAATTCCCTTGGCTCTCAGGAGTGGAAGTCTAGTGTCAGAGTAAGGGGTATCTTTTGCAAGACCTTCAGTACTTGCAAAGTGCCCACTAGAGAGTAATATGAGTGTTAAAATACCATTTTTATTTCTAAATAGGAAGTGGAAAAGCTAATGTAATGTACAAAAATGACTCCCCTACAAAATCTACTTCAACTGTGCTTTAGGCATGGTTGCACATTTGTGAGTAAATCAATGTTAACACTAACGTAACTGAATTCAGTTACAGAGCTTGGGTTTTTTTGTCTTGTGGTATTTTTTTCCTTGTTTTTGTGTTTGTATAATTATATCAACTTTTTTTTTTTTTTTTTAGGAGAAAATCCTTCTTTCAGATTGTATTTTTTATTCTTTTCATCTCTCTCCAAATCCTTCCTCTTCATTTAGAAGTCTCATGCCCCAAGAAGCCAAACAATTTATCTCCAGCTTTCTAACACAGCCATTCTTTTTGGCTAAATTAGAGCAAGTTTTTTTATAATCATAAGCAACAAAGTGGGTAGCAAAATGGGTTTTCTGTTATTAAACTTCATACCCCAAATGGCCAAGGACATCTGGTGCAAGTTAATACCCTCCTTCTAAGGAGAAGAAAGCCCTGCTTCTGCTCAGTGCCTCTTCTTTATTGTCCCAGCTACAAGGACAAACAGGGTATGTGACAACTTCTCATATTCCCTTATGAAGATGAAGAACTTTATACACAAAAATCACCGTAACAACAACAAACAATACTGTGTTATACCCAAGGTTATTTGGGTTGCATAATGGCCTATTAATCCCAAACTGGTGTTTCTTGTTTTCTGGTGTGCTACCAATGCAAAATGTCCTACTTTTTCTCACCAACTCAAATGTTATCTTGTGAGTATCAACTCTGAAAAGCATAATTTTCATACTGAAGGGGGAAATTTGAACATCATCTTTTGTCCGAGAGTTACATTTCCTTCTTCAGGACAGACTCCTGGGACATGTGAGTTGGTTGACAACAGTGGTAGAAATGGAGACTGTTACCACCCATTTGCCAAGATAGGCTCCCCCTGTTCTTCTCTTAATCCTGGAAGCACTGAATGCAAATTAATTTCTAGCAAATTCATTTCTACTCCCCATTCCTACAGCTTTGTGCTATCCTTACTGCAAATTCCTGCAGAGAGTGTGTTCCCTGGTTTAGTTGCCCTAGCTTTGTATTATGCCTTGATGGAGTCTGGTTTTAACAGGGGAGAAAAGTTGATCGTCTCTGCTACAGGAAAAGCACAGAAGACAAGACAGACTGAATCTCAGAAGAACTCCATTTTCCTGCTCAATGCTGTGTCTAGTCAAACATCGCTGTGGCACAAAGGCAAGGATGGCTGTTGCTGGTGGGTGACTGGAAAGAGGGGTGGCAGGGAAGAGATTTGTTAGCTTTCACTCTGATCTCTACTGCCATCAGCACTGGCCTGTTGGAGGTGAGTCTCAAGGAGGGAGAAAAGCAACAATCTTGTTTTATAGCTATGTATTATTCAGTTGATTTAACTATGGTTGTTTTCCCCAGCATTTTTAGAGATGTATAAGGACTACTTCTGGTAATTAAAGGGCCTCCACAACAGAGCAAGGAAGGTGTTTTGCTCCAGACCTGTTTTGAGAAGCTAAAGGAAGGGGAGAGCTGTGACTCCTTATGCTGTAATACAGCCTAAAATTTGTGAGAGAATTAACTTTTTGTTGGGCTTTCTGAAACTACTGTGTGTACCTTCTGGAAAAATTAATCAGCAGTTCTGTGTGAGTATAAATGAAACCCTGTTGAGAAGTCTTCCCAGATATTTATAGAGTTGATACTCCATCTTCCTCCCAGTTTAAAACAAAGGAGTTTAGATCTGTTCAAGGTTAATGAATACTGGGAAGCTTGGCTTTTCTCATCTTCTTAATAGTATTAATTATTGATTTAAAAAAATCTTATGGGACATAGAGGGTAATGATGTTTCATCTGAGAAAAGTTTGGATATTATGACACTGCAGAAAGTTTAAGTACATGATCAAGAGTTCAAGCTTAACAGCTTCTAGGAATGTCTGGGAAAATGAAATTGAATGGCAAGTTACCAAGGGAAATTTCTATCCGTAAGTCAAATGCAAAGACTGAATAGAGTTGAAAAGAATTTGGCATTTCATGCTAGCTTACTTGTGAATATTCTGAGGTGGAAAAATTATCACTTAATCTTTTATGATAAGTGTATTTGGAAAGATGTATTGCTTTAATAAGAAGCCATTATAATGATAAAATACTTCACATGAGTAGGGATGGCTAGCTCCTGGTATTCAGTGGGGCCAGGAGACCTATGTACACAAGTGATTGTGAGCAAGACACTACTGGGCTTTAAGTTTGGAGGTACAGCAGTGTAAGCTGAAAATGTTATATCATACTTAACATCTTCACAGGCAAGAGCAAATGTAATGCTGAAGAAGTGAACCTTGGTATTCTTCTGTTCATTGATGAGGATTCCTTGGGTCAGATTTACACCTGCTTCATGCCATATGACAGGTGTATGGGTGTCCTGGGGCAGGGAGGGTGGTACTTGCTGACCCAGCTGGTGGAGCTGGCTGTGGCGGTGATGCTCCTGTGCTGTTATACAGCTGAGCAAATGTGCCGTTGCCTCACTTAGTCTGAGGCTGTATTGCACCTCCTGCTCCATTTCCCCCAGAAATCCAAGATTAATCAAATGTGCTGAGAGGAGATAAAATCTGAAATGATAAACAGGAAGATCAGACGTATTATCACAGAGGCAATGGAAGATTTTATGCCCAGAGGACCACTCTGATTTTGTCTCCAGACTGTGCAGCACAGACAATGCCACTCTGAATGGCTGAACTAGGCTTGCTGTGAAGGTTTCGATTTATATACGCATTAGTTATGCTTTCTTCTTCAGATCCAGATCTTTTTTTTTTCTCAGCATCACTTGAGATTTCTCCCTCTTTAATGTTTTTCCTCCATTTGGCTTTGACAGCCTCTGAAAGATAAGGGCCTTAAAATACAATGCTATTTTAAATGTGATCTAACCCCACAGCCAGGTGGGATTATGGGTGAGATTGCTGGTTTGTAAACTCCATTACTGCAAGGTGTGCCTGCAAATGCTAAGGAGGGAGTGAGAAAAGCAGAGAGACAGATGCCAAGGGCTGGAAATGCTCATACCATTAGGTAAAGGGCAGGGAAAACTTGTTCTCTCTTTTTTATTCCACGCAACACTCTTTGACATGCAGTGTCTTAAGATAAAGTTGTCCATTATTAAGAGCATTGTAACAGTTCTTTGAAGAATGAGAACACCATGGTCAGCAGGTCTTTTGCTCCTTAATCATTTGAGCCTTTGGAAAATTCAGTCAGTTGCCTAGGCCTTTCAAAGGTAAAAAGTCAAGTCTCAGGCATATGGCTAACCTTGTGTCTCACCAGGCTTCTACTCATGTTCAAGGGGACAATTGCAACTGATTTCTGCTGAAGGGTTCTTGTGAAGGCCTGTTTGATCAAAGCAAACTTTGATTTTCATGCCTAAATATTACTTCCTGATCTATTTTTCCTTGAGTGTACCCAATTTTGATGGTCAATGAGACGTGAAGTCATCACAAGGCCTTCAAGTATTTTTTTCCTTAACTCCTACACTGCCTAGACTATGGTAAGGTTCTTTGCTAGAGAACTTTGACCGGTTCCCTTCATGCATGACTCATCTTGAGGGCAGAACGGAACGTCTTTTCCTTTTTTGTAGCTAATGTTTTGTTCTGTACTCTGCTAATAGTGAAAGCTGATTTTTTGTTCAACTTCCATTTTTTTGTTTCATTTGCCTATTTTACTGTGCCAGTTCCCTCAGTCATAGTGGAAGGTTTTAGTTTGCCTTGTTTGTTTGGGCCTATTGTTTCTTTTGTGGGTGTTTTTGTTTGGTGGGGGTTTTTTTGTTGTTGTTGTTGGTTTTGTCAGGTTCTTTTCCTTTTTATGTGTGTGGCATTTGGGACATTGCTTTAAGCTTAATTCTGGTAAAAGCTCACTGTTGCCGTATCAGGCTAAAATGGAATAGCTGTCCCTTCAAATAAGGCAGTTGCCTGTGGAGGTATCGTAGGTGAAATTCCTGCCAGGTTGTTCAGCATCTATGAATGTTTCATTGATACTTTTCTGTAGAAAAATATCTTTGTTACTAATTTGGGGGGGGGGGCATAGCTGAGGCTAGGGGAGAAGAGAACATTGTGAAGAAGACAGCTGCAGACAAGCCTCAAGTCAGTGATGAGGTATGAAATTCTCTGTAAGTAGTAATGCATTAGTGTGTTTTCCTTCAGATGAGTTTTAACTCTCAATATAAAGAAGGTATTTTTTTCCCTTCTCCAATGTATTCCCAGAATTCCTGAATGAAAGGTTTCGTTTGTGCAGTCTGAATGCAAGTGACTGTTTTTGTAATATGTTTCCCCACTATGAAAATTACGTGACTGGCCCAATCCACTAACTTTTATTGATATAAATTTTATTGATTTCAGTATGACTATCCACGCAGGCCAGGGTTGTGGATCAAAAGCTGAATATACTGTGACAGGTGTATGCAGTCTGTTCAATGGCTTTCTGTTTATTCCCGTATACTGCTTGCCATTGTATAGGCTTAATTTTTGATCTGGTCACAGATATTAAGTACCTGCAGCTTTTTATTGTGCTAAATATTATGCTTTAAGGTTTGACAGTAATCAGTATTTAGCAGATTGGAATGCTCTTTAGGAATGGTGTATGTACTCCGTCCTCTCCCATCCCTGCATTTCCACTGAGTGAATGCCTCTTCAGAAGTCTCAGCATACGGTGTACAATTTTAAGCATATGTAGGAAGCTGATGTTTCGTCTGTATTGGAGCTGTGATTTTTCCCTCTGCAAGGTCTCTATACATTCATTATCACCTGATGTGTGTTTTATTGATGTAAGTGGTAATTTTGCAATGCAGAGGCACAGTGAGATGCAGAGAAAAAGAATTCTATCCTCTTTATGACCCTGTGTCTCCCCAATTCATTTCTTATCCTAGGATTTTCATGCAGATTGAGAATAATGATGGCATCTAAGACCGTAACATAAACAATAGTGCAATAGCACGTTGTTCTGTCTTGTGTTACAGAGTGTATAATGGCTGAGCTGAAAGTTTTAGAAAAATGGGGAGAAATGAATTGTTCTTGGCTCCTTGGATTATTTCAGCAGCTGAATTTCTTATGAGTGCAATAAAAACTGTAATTAAACATAAAACGGGGGCAGCAATTCAAGCTGCTGCTTGAAAAAAAAACAAACCAAAAACAGCTACCCTGATTATTTTACTATTCCTGGCCTCTGGTTTGGCTGCAAATTTTTTTTCCTTTTTTCTATTCCCTCACCCCCATTTCTTTCTCTCCTTCCCATTGGTGCTCTGTATTGCAGTCTAGAATGGCTTTGCAGTTTCTGTAATGACAGAAACACCCAGAACATCAGAACTCAGAGCTGCCTTGGAAGGTTTGATATTAATTGCACAGAACATTGTTACTCAGAGCACAAAGCAGCATGACTGACAAATCTGGCTCAAAAACGATTTGAGCAATTTTCTTGTTGAAGTGGTGATTATAGCATGGAACATTATGTACTTCATTTAGGAAGCTTATATTTAGGAGATTTTTATTATTGTTTAGAGCAGTCTTTAAAGTCCTATAGAAGGAAAAAATAGTTCCTATTTTTGGATTTCAATTAGATTAGCAAATGTTAATGGTCTACTTCTCTCCTTTTCCAGCCATTCACACCTGCCCACTTAAAATAGTGTGCTCCATTTTTGCAGAAGCCCTGGAATGGTGTCTTGTCAGCTGCCTTCCTCTTTTTGACATTAGGTGTCAGAATAAGGAGTTTCCTTAATTTAAGGACCAGACTGGGGTAAATTCTATTGCTAAGTCCGGTCCAAAGAGTGGCGCAGTGCCCAGTTCTTAGTTCCGAACACTTTAAACCTTGCTTTGAATCTTTCATTCTGTTTTGGCTTGAACTTGGGGGACACATAGTTGCAAAAATTAAAATTTTTTTTTGGAGTACTTTGAGGATGTTAAGTCTTGGCTTATGGATAAGAAACGGAGCTCTGGAGATCAAGAAGGTCCATTTCCCTTGTTTGGATGAAGTCTGATGATCACAGTGATGAGAAGGACTCAAATACCACCTGCATGCTTCAAGCCTTGCCACTCTTTCCAAACGCAGTGCAAATTAGACCAGCCTTTAGGCTGTCCTGACCTATTTGTGTTTTTTCACGTCACTTTACTGGCCACAAAAGCAGCCTCCTAAGATGACAACTCTGCGGCCAGATATTATTCTTTTTTTCCATTTGCAGTCCTTATCCTGGTGGCTGCAACTGATAAACCAGCTCCAGGTCACTGAAAGCTATCCAGTACAATGGGTATATTTATTTGCTGAAGCATGTTTTAAAAAATACTGTCTTACACTGTAATAAAAAACCTGGATTGCTGTTACAGTGAATTTGAAGGCTCTCCAAATATCTACTTCCAGGTAACAGTTTTAGTATTCAGCAGTATTGCTTTTGCAGTTTGGCTGTCTAAGGGGCCATCTACATAGGGTATGTCTGACAGTGGAGGTACAAACATCAATGCATTTTTCATGGGGTAGCTTATTGAAACCAATGAAAATGAAGCCTTGATGGAGATCATAAAGATCTCATTTTGTCAAAAGCACAGCAGTCAGAGGGAAAAAAGAGACTATGTCACAAGGTTCTCTAGAAGAAAATGTGGAGAGTAAATGGGGTCTATTGAAATTGTAACTAGCAATGTTCAGGTAGTCCTGGACCTAATGCACTTGCAGACTTTCTGAAAGGAACACAGTTAATATGCTAGTGCACTTGTCGGCCAGTTCATTGAATCTGCAGTGGATTTTTAATCTGAAGATTCTGTTCCAGCCTTATAACTAGAGTGATAACAGTGCTTCTTCTGCAGTGTGGATGGCCATCTTTGGTTATTCCTATCTTATGCTCTCTTGGTCATAATTTCATGCATTGGTGACTTTCCTTTGGAAATATCTTTATTTAAAACAATGGACTAGTCATTCTTGTTTACCAAATATAGCAATTAACACGTTTGCTTACTTCATCTCTACAGTGTAGGATAGGTGCCTACAGCTTAACTTACAGGGTGGTAGAAAATTAAACCAGTGGTGACTACTTCACTTGTGATCTATGTCAGAGGTTGTGCCTCTTTTCAGAAAGACCAGACTGACCCATGACAGCTATCTTTTTGGCTTAGTGTTGGATACGCCTTTCTCATGTTAAGGTACGTTAAGCAAATGTACAGTAGAATGTAAGAGGCTACTCTGCTTGGGAGTCATTGGTGTGGGTGAAGTTCTTTGTCTGCTCCTGTAATTCAAAGGTTTAGTATATTTACATGGCCACTTTGTAGTGGATGTTACACAAAGCACTTTTCATTAAAAAGCATTCTTCCTGGTGCTTGTTTCTCTGTGAGCATGGTAAAGCAGTCTATGAGCAAATTAGCTCAGTGAACTGCTGGTGGAACACATGCACTCTGTACACTAATGCGCTTGGTGCAATGAAGCTAATTTACATGTTCCATTCAGTTGCTATATGTGCCATTCTGCTTCCTTCTTTACCTTTCCTAAGTGTTGGAAACATCTGGTACTATGTAGCTCAAATATTGATAATGAATTTTGGGTGCGTATTTAAAACTTTTCATTAAAGTATAGAATTTTCTCTTCAAACATCATGTGCTGAATAAAGGACTAAACCCAGCCAAACTCCTGATTGTTTTTGGCAATGTTATGCCTCAGCTGAGAAAAGGTTTGGCATCTAGGACTGTGGGGTTTGTCCTCTGCTTTCTTTAAATCATTCAATTAAAAATAATAATAATAACCCACATGTATACTGGATAGTTAACTACAGGAAGCTAGAGCAAAAGGAATCAACCTCATTAGGAAACTCTGGACTGGCTGCCCCTTCACCTCTCTTGTCAGCTCTTTATGCTTGGAGCACTGTGTTTTTTCCTTCCTTCTCAGAGTTTTTTATTTCCTCTGGTAGCGGATAAAGCCAGTGTATTTTCTGTTTTTCTAAGAGGAAATATTTCTGTAGTCTGTTAAATTATATTTTTAACTGAGATAAAATGCTGAGCTGATGAGTAAATTTTGCATAAGGAGAGTCCCAATAAGTATGACTCTCCTCATGGGAATGGCTCTTCTCCCTAGAAATAAATGTGGTGGGACATTCAGGGTGCATTTCTACCTTGTCTACTCCAGGATCAGAAGGAGCCACAGAGGAATGTAAACATCCTAATAAGCTGATTTTCTATGCTTTGGAAACTTCTGGAGAACATGTCTGCTTGTGATAACTTACTGATAAGGTTATCTTCACATTTAAAATTATTATTCCCTTTTGGAATACAATGGAATGTATCTTTAACTGTCTTTAAAGTTTTATTTTTGATTCTCACTGAAAAACTGCCTTTGGCTGACAGAAATTGCCCCCGCTTTTTCTTTTTTTTTTTTTTTTTTTTTTTTTTTTTTTTTTTTCTCCAGAAGTGTTATAATCACAATTTCTCCCTTTTCATTTGCTTCAGAACCAAACCCACTCAAAAGCTCTCAAACTCTTGGCAAAAAAGTTGGACTTAGATTTGGGAACAAGGTCTATATGTGAAGGTCTTTCTCACTGTATTGCCATAAAGGAAGACAAAATAGGACCCTTATACCAAACTGATCTAGGTCAACTTCAAGGTTTATCTTTAGCCCTCTGAAAGGGATGACAGAAAGCAGATTTGTCCTAGGAAGAGGAGGTCCAGATAGGGACTGTAGCTTGGAGGGACCTTTCTCCTCCCCTGTCCTGTAGGAAGTGAAGGTCACAAAAGGAAAAGGTATTAGTTAATCTCTTTGAGACTCTCTTGCTACTCCATTAGTTTTTCCCTGTGTTAAAGTGTAGTCCTTGCTACAGTTATGTTCTTACAACATTTTCACCTAAGCTTGGTGATCTGGATTTGTTCGGGGGTTTTTGGTTGTGGTTTTTTTTGTTTGTTTGTTTTTTTACAAGAGGGAGCCTCTTCACCATTGTCTTCAGATAACCGAGTTAAAACATGTGTGAATCAAAACTTGCAGTAAACCTCAAGATCCCCTTCTGTGACCCAGGTATTTGTAGAAGCATGTGACATGAACACTGTATTTCAGCTTCTGGTTTTGAGTCTGTTTCATGCTGGTCATGTCTTATGCTATTTTGCTATCCTGAGATGCTACTTAATACATCTCATTAGAGGACCTTGTCTTGAGTCTGTCTTTTATTTTTAACCTCTCCTTTTGGTTTTATAAAACTTCATCTCTGTGCTACATGAAGGCTGTGACACTTCTCAAAGCATTTTGATTTGTTACACTCTGTTCTGTACTCTCTCCCCACCCTTGGCTCTGCAGGTAATTATGCTAAGGGGTCTCATAATGGGGAGACTACAATTTGAAGGCATCACAGTGATAAAATTGCACTGCTGAAGATGTGTGTGTTGTTTCTGTCTCCCACTCTTCTTGGGGCTTTAAGGAACTTTAAGAGGCTTTAAATTACTAGGCATGGATAGCAGCACAATTTGGAAGGCAAATGGCTGTAATTTTACTGTGAAATTTGGAAGGTTCATTTGTTGGACTAGCAGATAAAGGGTAGGGGAGTGCCGTGTGTTGGTCACACTCGGGAGTGTGAGAAAGAGGAGTACTGCTGAAACCAGCCTGAAGTGACTTATCTAAATTGAATAATTATTGTTATGCACCTGATTGTAATGAGTTGGGTTTAGTTTCATTACTGGACATATATTATTTCATTCTAGGGGATTTTCAGTGTAATCACGTTGTTTTTCCCTTGAGATTACCAAGGGCAGAGTATGAAAGAAGAATCTTCTAGGGCCCTATAAAAAGAGAGCTGCATCACTGCAGTAATCAAACATTGTTGAATGGCTCCTTAAATTATAAAGTTTTCTTTATTTACAAGTCTTAGACTTAGATTTCTAATTGACATTATTCAGGCTTTGTTCTTACCTACTTGCCATGGACAAGAGCAGTCTGGTGCCTGCACCTCTGTTGAAATGAATGACTTTGAAACTATAGTAATCAATCCTTCAAATGTTTTGATAGATCAATAAAACTACTGTCAGTCTCTAATATGTTCCATAATCAAAATGTCACTTTATTTACTCAAACAGTCAGATGTGATGTGAAATATTAAGTGCGTGAATGCACAAATAGTGCCTGTGGGGACAAATTCAGCTCTTTTTTCAGCTATGCATCAGTTACCGATGATTTCCAGTTTCCTCTGAGGATTGCTGGGTATGTATGTTTTGTAGTCATTTATATAATGAGCCAACTCTATGACCACAGAAGTCACTGTGGTGGGGTAAATAAACCCCATCTAGCACTGGCAAGAAAGGAATGAGTTTTCTCCTGTTTTGAGTGAAGGGATTTGCTGCATAGTAGTGTTGTGTTGCCTTGTGCATCGTGTGATATATATCTCAACAAACACAAGGCTTTAGAGATGACAAGTCAGATAAAACAAACCAGAAAGGAAGAGATGTGGACCTGAGAGTGTGCTAGGACATGGATAAAGAGAGTGTTTTTTAGGTACTGTCATTTGCTTTTTTAGCAATTGTAATTGTGTGCATTACACAGAGGTAGCAGGATCTTTTCATATTTACTTAGCTAAGCTTCAAATCTTTTACCATAAAAGATGCTGAAGCCATTATTAGTGAGGTATGTATAATCCAGCCAGCTTCTTGCATGTCCTGTCCATGAGAAAGATTCTTTACAATGATTTCCAAGGCATCCATTACTAATTTTCTTGCATGTCTTTCTTAAGTGTCAGGGATAAGTTAAAGGGAGATTATCCTACCTCAGCCTTCTATAGTTTCATGCACCTTTTGCTGCAGCAACTCAAACCAACTATTATAGACACTAGTGTGTTGAGAGCAGCTACAATTCTGATCTACTGATGGCAGTCAATATGTTCACATTTTGCTGCAATGGTACATGGGGATCCTATCTGAAGCTCACATGTAACATCAGTTCTTGTTTCCATATGAGATTAATTAGTTCATCCACAAAGATGGGAGGATTTTTAGAAATGTATATATTTATTTAGTTGTGTCTATTTATGTTCTGTAACTAAGCTAAGCTGTTCAAATCCTGCAAATCTAGTGCAGGAGTTTCATTAAGCTGTATGTATAAGCTTTGAATTGCAATTCACATATCAATTCTGCCAAATTTATATAATTTAAGAGCAAAAATATCTTGGAAATATGGAATTTTAATTTTTTTCTTGTATAGCTTGCTCTCAGCAAAAGATATGAGCTGCCAGTGAAGATCAAGATTTTGGATTACATTTTTTCTATTTTTTTTTTCTTTTTCTTTCATCATCACCTTCTGACGACCATGGGAGTTATATCCAAGGCATGGCTGCGTTGTGGAAAAACAATCAATCAATCACAGCTGTATCAGTGCTTTTTTTACCAAACAGAAAGACTTTCACTTGCTGCTTTCATTTTTATGCCCCAGTTCTTCAAAGAGCTTTAAGTAAGTCAAGCCTGATTGACATCTCCTACTCTACAAACTGCAAAGTGTTTTATCATTCTTCCTTGCTTACAGGTAATATGATTTGAATGCACCTGAAACCATCTTTGGGCGATTAAATAGTGACAGTGTAGATTTCATCCATTAAATTTGTGTTAGTTGCTTAACTGAAAATAATATTTTACAGTTTTAATCAAAAACCTGCATTTATTTTCAAATAATTTAAGTTTAAAATTATATATTTTGCAGAACTGGAGCTTTGCTTGTGTTGTGGGTAGTGGGCATACTTGTGTTTCTTTCAGAGTAAAACCATTCAGTGCATTATTGACCATACGATTTTGAAACAGCATGGTTTTGGGTGTCATTTCAAACTGTATTCATTTATTTCCTTATTTCTTCACAACTTTGTTGCACCACTTAATTATTAATATATTTTGTATCTGTAATGTTACAAAATTGTATTAATTTGTATCTCTGTATGTAGATTTTTTTTTCATTGAGTTAGAATAATTGTGCTCCCTTTTATGAATTAGCCTGCAAGAAGACAGACTGGCAACTGAGATGTGGATATATGTTTCACCTGCTCAAGCAGAGGTTCTTCATAAATATTTAACCAATAAAATTATCAAAGAATGATCTTTTCAGAGCTGTGGCACCACTCTACAGCAGCACCTTTTCTGAAATATGTGACTGTTTTGGTGGTTTGTTTCTTTTTTATTCTCTCCCTTCTTACAGAGGCTCAGTCCTTGTTTCTGTGTGGACATACAAGAGAATATAGTCAATAGCACAAGATGCACATAATGCAGCTATATATAATCAGAACACTGAAGATATTATCTTGGATTATTTATTTGAAAACAGTTTTCTCTAGTTATTTCCACAAGCTTTTGGGGATGCTAGAGGTAAGGACTAGAGTCCTGGAGCAATCTCCTGTGAATAACCTGACAAAATAGATTTTCACTGAAAAAATTCTTTAATCACATAGATGTTAACTATCTACACATGTATGTATGTAACTGTTCTAAGAACTAATTCTAAAACTTCCTGGAGAAAGGCAGAACTGTCATCTAGTTTTTAGAAGACTATTTCTCAAATCCAAGGTTTTTGTTCTGAGGAAAATTAGTGCCATTATGTTTGCTTCTAGGTAATCAGCATTTTAACGTTTTTATTAGTATCAGAAATCCCTTTACTAATCAACTTTTAGGCTAACGGGTTTTGAGGTTAGAAGGAAACATGAGGTCATCTGAGTAAACATCCTCTGTAAGCATTTCACCCTGTGTAATCCTCAACATTTACAAGCATTACTGGTATTGTGGCAGAGTGTTGTGTAGTTCTCTGAAAGGGTCAACCTCTTCTAGGAGCCAGGTGACCACATAAGTACACATAAATATTGGAAAGAACCATGACATGCAATGTCAGCACCTAGCTGTAACTGCAATTACAAATTCTGGGCAGTAGCCTGGATGTCCTTGCTTGTGTGTCATATTGGAATGTTCTAATTATTTTAATCTATATGCTAAAATGGTGTAGCTATGAGAAGCAACAGATCTTCTCTACTTCCATCCTGTGTAGGCTTTCAAAGTAAAGATTGAGAAAGGCAGAGATGTGGGGTTAGCAGGAGTGCATCAGGACATTGCAGGCCCTGAGGTCTTTGGCCTGCTCTCTCAGAAGAAAGGATAACCCTGAGCAGTAGAGGAGTGCTAGGGCCATGTTACCAGAAAAGTAGGCTTTTCAGTGATTTTCTGGTGAATTCTCTGTTTCTCCATCAATGCTTACAGAAACTGGCAGCAGAATTTATTGTCCCATTTAGGATATTGTGCATTGATGGAGCCCATAGGTGACTTGTTCTTTCCCACTTGCATCTCTACTGATGTGACTCAGGGCTCCCTTTGGAACTAGTGCAAAGAGGTGTCGTGGCTTTCTCTTGGCACTTTCTAAGTGATTACCAGTGCAAAGGTACAGGGTATAGCACACTTTCTTGGTCTCTTTTCCAGCAGCTGGCATCCAGCTTCTACAGAGAGGGGAGACTGATTTCCAGAATGTCAGATTTTATGCTGGTGTTGCCTCACTTAAATTGGGCTAAACTGGTGTGAACTCTTAGAGATGACCATAACACAGAGTCCTCTCAGCTGTCAATGACACTTCTGTAGCAGAGCTCCACCCGTGTCACTGAAACAGGAGGACTGTTTTTATTGTATTGACTACACAGTCCTGATCTGGGTTTTGAGTTATGTCAAAATACTTGCAACCCCCACACACATAGTGTGAAGAACTGAGAGGGAAATTTACAGAAACGGGGTGTGAATGTCTCTGCAAGTGTTTGAGGGGGGTGAAGTTGTACTTTGTTTTATGAAACTCACTGGAGGGATGTGTGAGTAACTAGAGCAGTTTCAAAGGTATGGGACAACATTGCATGTATCACTTACGTAATTTGGGATCTGGCAAAAGGGAACTCCTTTTGCATGTGCCCCTCTGCTCTGTCCCATCCCTCTGGCCCTCAGGGGGATATGGACAAACAATTAGTTATTCCTGAGTAATCACAGATGTGTGTTTACAGCCTATCATAATTTTCCAGGAACTGCTTGCATGCACATGTCTTGCAGTGAAAAGTCTTACCTTCAGTGGAAGAGGGCTGGCTGAGCTACGTTGTGTATACCAACGGCCATTTACTGAAGAACTATGGACAGCCTAAATTCTTGTCTTAGCTTACAACACAGTTACTCTGACCACACCTTGAAGTGTGTTTTGTGTGAGGCTCCTTTCTTATCTTTCCTGCTGTCTGACCATAATTCTGTTCACTTTGGGTAGACCGTGACACATTAATCTCTGCCCAGCCCTATCCGTTACAAGGTGAGATACAGGAAGATCAGGACACTTAAGACCGGTTTGTAGAAAATATATCTGTCCTAATCATGAAACGATAGATGTTGGGTAGTTTACTTCCTATTTCTATGCTTAATTGTCCCATATACGTACAGTATAGCTGATGAAGCTTAACTCTTCTGTGTGGAAAGCGCACTTGCCATATAGCAGTATGGAATACTTAGCATCTGGAAACAAGTGTGTGTACCCTGTGATTGAATGTAGAAATATCACATTTTCAGTTTACTCGTGCTTATCCTGTTGGAGAGCAGCTGATATTTTTCAAGTCAGAGGATAAGGGTCATACTTTTAAA
Source organism: Falco peregrinus (assembly GCF_023634155.1). Classification (NCBI taxonomy): domain Eukaryota; kingdom Metazoa; phylum Chordata; class Aves; order Falconiformes; family Falconidae; genus Falco; species Falco peregrinus. The sequence goes on along the minus strand of NC_073727.1, from coordinate 51,939,333 downwards.
ACAGAGCATTAAATTAGGAGAAAGTGCATCCTGGTCCTGATTCACCTCATAGCTGACTTCATATAATCAAATCAGAAAGTATATAAAATATGTTATGAATTCACCAGAACATATGCTTCTCTAGAAATAGCATGTTGACATTATCATAATCAACTTATTGTTCAGAGACTTTGTCAGAATCAAGAAAGGGAAGGAATAAGAACGCTGACAGTTACTCAAGTAATAAGAAAAATAGTGTAATGTGTCTATTCTATCTTAAAGGATCTAAAATTATACACAATTTCTAGTGATGAAAATCTAGTAAATACAGAAGAATAAAGAAATAAAATTTCCCCAAGAATTTTAATGTATATATGACCCTAAATCTGCAGCACTTAGACATCAATACAGTCCTGAATAAATCTTCTTGGATGATAGCTTTGATCCTGAAAGCTGGTGGCAATGTCAGTGATTTTTTTGTTTTGGTTTGGCCTTATGCAATGGGCAGGTACTCCATCTGCACATCCAAACCCCTGTAATTTTTAAAGAAGATTTCCTAAACATGAAGACCTCCCTTTCAAGGACAATTGTGAAGAGTTATCTAACCCTGAGTCAAAGGATCAATGTAGTTTAATGCATTCTTTGGTAAACTAATCCACTCATAAATTAACATTTCTCTTGCTGCTTTTTTTCTTTTTGGACTTGCTTCTTTTTTCCTTTTGCTTTTCATTAGTTGGTCAGATATGGTTATTCAGATGAGATATAACAGATATCACTCTGTCATGGAATGTTCTTTCTTCTGTTGGGGTTGGTTCCTATGAAATGTGAAGTTTCAAAACCCAAGTTCAATAATGTTCTAGACGTGATCACTATAGCTTCTTGATACTTCTTGCTCCTTAGATAATGGCTTTAAACTGAAAGAGGGTAGATTTAGATTAGATACTAGGAAGAAATTCTTTACTGTGAGGGTGGCAAGATATAGGAACATGTTTCCCAGAGAAGCTGTGGATGCCCCATCCCTGGAAATTTTCAATGCCAGGCTGGATGGGGCTTTGAGCAATCTGATCTAGTGGAAGCTGTCCCCCCATGGCAGGGGGGTTGGAACTAGATGATCTTAAAGCTCCCTTCCAACCCAAACTGTTCCATGATTTCTTTTCTACTGCAGGTTTATTACTTAAAATGTTTTCCATGTGGACTTTTTCTTTTTCTTGCTTGAGCTTGTTTTTTCTAAAATTATTTTTATTCTTTAATCATTTTATCCTCAAAGGAAGAAATGTGCTTCTCCTCTTCCTTTAGTCTTTCTGTAACATTTTAGATCCATGTTCAGGATATTTATTTGACCTTTTATATCTCCTACATCTAATGACATTTGTTACGTTAGCTTTTGTAAAGATGAATGACCTTTTAACTCTTAAAAAAAATCCATTTTCTTTTCTTTGCTCTCTTTTCTTGCTATAGAGGTAAGCGTTGCTCTTCCCTTTTACTTGGTTTAAAGTTTTAGGGTGAAAAGCTATGCTTCATTAAGTCAGGGGAAAGATTTCTGCTGATTTAGTTGGGTCCAGATTTGACTACTGGTTTTACTGAGAAGGCAAAGCTGTTGCTCATATTTACAACTAAAGAGTTAGTCTTTTTAGTTTTTTTACTTTCCCCAAAACAGTAAACATGGAGGTTTTAATATTTACTCTTGGTAAATGTTGGTTCTATGCCTAGAAGAAGGACTTCAGAAGAAGGTACTAATTGAGATTATCACTGAAGTTAGAAAAAAAAAATCTGTTTCCTCATTTAAAAAAAAAAAAATTAAATGTCAAAATGTAGCTCTCTATTCACAGTTGGGAAGTGCTGTAATTCTTATGAAATATTCGCTCAGTGAAAGGGATATGTGTCTGGGAGGTATCAGCTTTATGTTCAAAATCATCATCTGTCTTATGCAAAGGACAGGCAGAACCTCTGTTTCTGGAAAGTCATTTAACCAAGTGGCTATTTTGGTAGGTGTGATGCCACTCAGAGCACTCCTATCAGGGAAAAGATCAGATGTGAAGGCAAAAACCTCTTTCTGCTAACAGACATTAAGAGATTTATGGAAAATGAAAATTCTCTCATGGTAATTTCATGGAAATATTTTTGTTGATTCTTGGATTTCTGAGGTAATTTAAGGAACATTTGGTTAATTCACAGCGGGAAGAAAATGAGAATGAGAATGAGAGTGCACTATTATTACCTTTTCATGTTAAATTTCATTCTTATCATAGACACGCCAAATGTGTCATCCTGTTTTCTTGTGAAAAATAGTAATTACATTAGAATAACCCATATGAAAGCAAGGCTTAGTAGACCAGTGGAATTTTAACAGGCACAAAATAATGGATTTCTTTTCTTTGCTGTTCCTATCTATTTGTTATAGGAGTGCTATGTGCATCTGTGTATTCCCATGATGAAGTTAATAATTAATTTTAGCCGATTCCTTTGGGAAAGATGGATACATGAAGAATTAAACTACACACACATATATATACTGTTATTCAGAACTTTCATTTCTACTGCCTAAGTAAAATGTCAGACTGACTAAATAACAGATTAGTGAAAAAATTAAATGTTTTCTGTACTCTATAATTTTTTAATCATATAATTTTATTGGGAAAAAGCTGAATGATCTGCCCTCTCAATTTTCTTTAGCTTGAAAATAAAGGAAATTTATTGCTATTCTTGCTATAAATTTATATACATTTTAGCTCATTTTAATGGTTCTCTGATGAAATGCATAGTTATCTTGCAGCGACTCTGACATCAACAAGTGTGAGAATTAATCTCTCTATAACCCTTAGCTGTGTGTGAATCACAAAGCAATATTTTTGTTCTGATCTTACAAGTAAAACATCTTAGGACCTGGATTTTATTTCTCTCTGCTGTCTTATTTACAAATGAGATTGATTAATGTTAAAAAAACCCCTCCCTTACAGGGAGTGTTTTATTAGTGTTAATGTAGACTATTAAGAGTTAGGCAAATAAGTGCAGCATGTCATGTTACATGTTATATACCTCTGCAAAGCCGTATTGTAGGTAGCAGCTCTCCAATACTTGCACAAAGCCACCTGCTCTTCAAATGTAGTGTTGTAAATAGATGTAGGTCTTCTAGACCTAAAGCACATACAAACACACATACACCACACCCCCCCGAGCAATGCTGGCTCAATAGAAAGGAGGGGGAGCTCGGAGCTGGGACCTACAAGGAGCAAAGACCATTATTGTGCCCCTTGGGCTGCGAGGCTGTTTGTGTGTAGAAGTCCTGCTATGTTGATCTGAAGCCAATGTTAGTGGTTACGTTTGTGGCTGTTTCTTATCCTTCCCTTGTGGCTCTCTGGAAACTGAAAAAAAAGCTCTTTTCTAGTGTCGAGGATTATCCCCTTCTGGGGTCTCAAAAATAAAAGCCAAATTCTCTTCTCAGCTATATAGCAAAAAAAAAGGAAACTATCATTGCAAAACTTCTTTGTGCATTTGCTCCTTTCTAATAAATAGAACCAGACATATTGTATATTTTTTTAATTTCTTTGGTATAAATAGCAAATCCTGTAGATGACTGAATTAATCTAGTAGGGATGGGTAACCATGTGACTGGAGCCTGATTCTTTCATTTGTCCCTTGGCTTCTTGGGTGTATGAACCGGCTCAAGAAGTTTGTTGTATAAATAATTCATGCTATGTTGCTGTCTTTGGTGATTTCTTTTTTTTGAGCCAGATCTTTTCCCATATTCTTCTATGCCTGTTAATGACAAGCAATGCATGGTCTATAACTCTTGTTGGTTTAACCTAATGGAATACTTGCTCTCTGTCCCTCCCAAAAGCAAATATTAGGATGACACATAGTTAAAATTTGTTAAAGATTTAAATTTATCAGAAGGTGTGGTTTTAAATTTTTCATTTTTTTACGCTCATCACAGAGTTGTTTATAGAAGTACAAAGCTGTTAACAATGCTGTAGTAATAGAAAAGTTCTGGCTGAAATATACCAAGAAAAGTCCATCTCTAGACAGACTGCTCCAAGTCCCTTGGGGCTACACCAGGGCTTTGCTGTGATTCATCTGCAAGGTTTCTGTTGCCTCATCTCACCTCTGAACCAAGCAGCACATGTCAGCCACCTTAACTCTGTTTCTCCAGAGAATATGTACCGCTGGGTTTGTGTCCAATTTTGTTTTAAAAGGAGTTCTGGTGTAACCTGTGTGAAAAGATATAGCCAATGTTTTCTCATTGACTCTAGTAACCTAAGTTTCCTTTTTGCTAGATGGCAAGTAGTGAACACAGGCTGCTGCGATGTTTACCCTTGCAAAGCAGTGTGAGCACATCCCTTTTCCTTGTTCATGTTAGTATGGAGGTCCTAAAGGAAGCTGCTTGCTGTTACTTTATGGTGCTGGTTATGAGTCCAATTTTGTGAGGGAACATACAGAAGGCTCGCTACAGGCCATTAATCACAGGCTTTTCGCAAAACTGCTTCCAAAAGCTCTTTGCTCAAATGCCTCCAAATCTAGGAATCCTCCGCCACTAGACATTGCCATGATATGGAGGTAACCAGTGACATCGGTGAGGCACAGCATCCTCCAGCTGGGCTAGGGGAGCTTTGGCTAGTTCCAGGAGGGGAAATGACTATCCAAAGGGCTGGGATACTGGGATAGCATGGACTTTTTTTTGTGAAGCCAGGTAGCTGTTGGAGGGCTCTGGCCTCCAGCTTGCCAGACTCCTTGAGCTTCCCATGGAGTGCTACAACTTTGTTCAAGTACCAAGGAGGACCTTACTGTGTGCCAGAAATAAGGCTGAGTGAGAATAAATGACCTGAGCATGTAGTTAATCTTCTCGATTGAGGAACATACATGTGTTTTTCTCCACTCTGAAACTCCAGCTCTGCTAGAGGTGATTATCCGAAAGAGGAAACTCTGGGGACTGTGGTAAGTATGGAAGTGGCCATGAGGATCACTTTTGGCCTTAAACTCTACAGAAGTAGCTTGATTGCGTGCATCCAATTTCTAAATCCACACTTCTGTAGAGGTTATCACCACTGGCAACCCTTTCCTGATAGACCTGACAGGGTAAATGGATGAAGAAGAGGTGGTGATTTTAAAATTAGTTTATTTTGTGAGTTCTGTAAGTGTCTAAGTATTATCGCATGTGTCTAAGGGAAGAATGTGTAGAATAAAAATGCTTTATTTGGAAATACATTCATGTTTTCTCTCTTCCTGTATTTAATGTAACTTGGCCATGACTTTGCATTAAGTTACATTTAGGTCTGGCATATCTTCCCTGGGTCAGATTCTCAGAGGACAGTGGGCTGCATTGCTCCATTGATTTCTGTGGAGTATGACAATTTATGTATCAGTTGTATAGGGAAGCATAATGAAGGGTATGTTCATTCAACACTGGAATTGAATACCTGTCAATCTGTCCTCACCCTCTGCCCTCTAGAATAAACGGGAACTAATTGCAATGATTCATTTTTTTTTCTTTTCTTTCTTTCTTTTTTTTTTTTCAAAATACTGAAAATATGCTCTACTCTAGTATAAATTTTACGCTGCTTGTTTGCCATTCTTCCTCATGCTGCTGTCGGAAATGCATCAGGAAACAAAAGTAAGCCTAATTGACAGCTCTGTGGAGACTGAAGGTAGGCTGTGACCTGAAATGAGGACTGTTCTTATAATGAGAGACAGCTGAAAGATTATGTATATAGAGCCACTAAAATAGATTCCCTGGCTCTTTTTCATAAACCAGCAGATGGTAGCAGAGTCTACAGATTTCAGAGAAGGCAAATGTACACTAAATACTGTAACTGCCCTCATTCATTTGCCATTCATCTTTACTTGTCAGCCTCTTCATAAGTGCCTTCTGTAGTGCTGACCCTGAAATTGCATCATTTAATCTGTAATCATATATTGCCAACATTTCCCCTTTCTATCACATATCAACTACATTAATTCTGCTATGCTGTGGACCACCGATAGCAGTAGGCAAGCCTCTGTGGAAAAGAGATATTCATAAAATGGAATAGAGGCAAAAGGAAAGGCTGACTGGCTGGAGAAAAAGGAATGGGGCAAGGGGGAAGTGAAAGAGGTGTATGGGCATGGATTTGTCTGTCTGTCCACTCCTCTTTCACATGTCCCTAGAAGTCTAAGTGGCCTGTTACTATTACTAATATTTAAGAGTTGCCAGAGGGCTCAATTCCTGGCGTAAGAAAGCATAGGGAAAACACAGGTCCTGCTTATGGAGCCTTCTGTTTGAACAGAGCTGCTGCATATAGAAATGAGCCAGAAGAATACGCTCTCTGAGTCAAAACCGGCATGTATAATGAATGTGTGAGAGCATTTCTAACTAAATGGGATTCATGGTTTGGTTTTGAGAGGGGTTTTGAAAGGGGAGGCTGAATGCTTTAGTTCTTGAAGAGGGGGAGGGACCTAGTGTCCTTGAAGACTGATGTATTTTTGCCTGCTCTTCTTGTTACTGTGCCCAAGGATGGCAGGGCTCAGAAGTTCAAATATTGTCAACAGTTAGTCATGTTGAAAGTGCTGCTGAGATGTGAGCTACATGCTGTGAGTCTGTCTGCAGTGACTGGTGAAAAATATGCTTTCAGGAGACACTGACAGACCAAAGAATTCAACATGCCAAAATGATTAAGTCAAATAGAACATTTTATCCCTTGATCCATTTTCTGTGAAGGATCAGCTGTAGGATAGTAAAGCATCCTGAAAATGGCATCTGTGAAAACAGAGTATTAAAACCAGCATGCTTGCATAAAGGATACAAAGTGCTTGGTTCTAGGTTGCTTTCCATCATACTGGAATATCCCCTCTGTGGCCCTGGAAAGAAGACAGTATTTCTTTTTCCCTCTTTCACACAGACCCTAGCGAGAGTCCAGAAACAGCTTTCTTTTCAGAGGTGTTATAACAGTCACAGGCTCTAGATGGTACTATGCAATCGCTCTATTGTGTCCTGCTTTTTGTAATGGTTTCTTACCTTTTTTTTTTTTTTTTTTTTTTTTCCTTGGCTTCTACAAAATGTAGGGAAAGCAGAGCAGCAAAATGAAGTCAGCAAGAAACCTACCAAATGAAAAATAAAAAGGTCACAGATTTTTGTTTTGGACTGCATATTTAGATTAGCGATCGTTCTTGTATAATGGGCTAGATGTTCTAACAGTGCTTAACACATTAGGTTCTAGTATTAATGAGTTATGCTGTATTGAGCCAGTGTTTTCATTACATTTACTGACAAGGAAAGAAAAGGGAAAAGATTAATGCAGGATTCCCAAAGAGAAAGCAGTTTCTTGTCATTCTGATTTTTTTGCTCATTGCGGTGGGTGTGCACAGTGTGCATGAACAAATATGCACACATGTAACTTCAGAGGGGGCATTCTGCACACTGAAGATACTAGTTCTCTGTCAAAGTCAGGTGATAGGGTCTTATGTGCAGACATAGAAACATTAATTATATAAATAAAAAAAGAAAAAAAAGGAAAAAATATTCTAACAGCAGGAACTGTCATCTATTCAATTTCTCATGGTGTTTTGTGCCAGAAGTCAGTAGTAAATGGAGCCCTTCACCATTCCTAATGCCATGAGGGGCATACACTTTCTGCAAGAGAGGAGTGGGAGTCCCCAGCCTTTCGGTATTCCATTTTTAAGGACTGCCTTACTGAGTTCAGAGACACAGTAGGATAAACAGCTGTTTTCTACAGAAGTGCAATGAAGTATCTCTGAGTCCATAATAAATGCTGTAATATAGATTTTTCAGATCGCTAAAGAGAAATAAAATACAAACCCTAATGCATTTGTTTCCCTAGACATTTTAATCCAAAATTAAGGTTTTCTGTGAAACTCTTCTCAATGTAATTGCACTAGAACTCCGTAAAACTCCAGTTGGGACAATAAGTGCATCAAAATTGATACAATTTATTTTCCAAATACTATCTTACCGAATTTCTGGCACTTACTACTCTTAGATAATCTCCTTTTTATTCTTAATCTACAGTTATTAATGTACCTTCAATTCCTGACAATCAGCTAAAGGTACAAACTCCGCTCTGCCTCCACAAAATGAAGATACCTGAATCAAAGAAGAAAATTAAAGGAGTAGAAGTTTTGTCCATGGAAAATCCTTCCAGGAATTAGGTGTGCATGTTATAATATGAATGTCTGTGAATAATCAAGACAGGGCAATGTTTGAGATGAGGAAGAGTTTGAGATGATGTAGACATAAATGTTGTCCCTAGCTGTGACTGCCTCAGTTTTTTTTCTATTGCATGGATGTGCAGGAGGCAATATTTGCTCTCTGTCAATGTTTTTTGGAAGTGTGGGATATGTTTCCAGCAATGGGGAAAATGGTTTGTATGCAACTAAAACCGAGCCTCTTCTACCTTCATCATATGAGCTTTGACTTTAAACCTGTGTGTGCTGTTCTATATTGATTTTTATACTTATCAGTCTCATCCATGTAATATTTGGGAATTTTCCAGTACCCTTTCAGAAGATGTCAGTAACAGCTGCCATGGTTTCTCCAGTGAGCAGATCAGTGTTCAGTGTAATGCTGGGGTTTCTGGTGTATGCAGAGCTGTATGTGTAGCAGGCAAGCCTGAAGATCTCTTCTTTATCCCTTCCGTTCTGCCCTACCTCCCTCTTCCCTTGACTTCTTCTGCTGAAGCAATGGAGAAAAATATATTCCTGTATTTTTAAACAGATGGTGTGGATTGTTTTTTTTCCCTTAGTCAAGCAATCCCAAGGCAACTTCTAATATTTTTGATTGGGTTTAATCTGTGCCATTCTGAAAAATCTGTCTGAAGTTGTATCGAAAGTATTTTCCATTTTTTAGTGTATTAAAAATATAACTTGAATTTTATTCTATGATTAAAAACTTGAAAAATACCAGTTTCTCAGGAGAGACAACATATAAAAAAGTGAACACGCAAAAGCTACACAGAAACTTAGAGGAAAATGACAACGTGTCTTCCTGGGTAAACTGGTGTCTATCAGCTTAGCAGTTGTTCACTGTTGAAGAATGAAGTAGCTGTAAGGTTTTTTTATGTATTGGGGTGTGTTTGAGCCCTCGTGACTTCTCTTTTGTGTTTTTCTACAAAGAGCTAAAACACATCGAACTGACACAAACCAGTAAAAAATTGAATAGCTCTTTCCTTGTCCAGTTTTTGGTGTGTGAATACACAGACTTCACTAAGAGGTTTTCTTCTTCTAACTGCACGAAATGTGAAAGCTGCTGATCAGAACTGCAAACAATAATCAGTGTTCAGTGGTTGCCAAACATCAGTATATGAATTTATTTGTCTCCAGATGCCTAACTTTGAAGGGAGTGGTAAAGAAACGAGGGATTAAGTGGTCTGAAGGTATTAAATCTGACAATTCCAGGGTAAAATGTAAAGACTTGCAAGAGCTGTTAAAAGCAAGAGAAAAAAATATTGCTGGACATCTTAAAGTGCAGAATATCAGTTTCTTCACATTCCTTGAGATCAAAAATGTCATTGAATGAAACTTTGTCTACTGAAGCAGAAGAGCAGAGTATTGTTTGATCTTTCAAGGGAGACATGGTTGATGCTGTTGTCGTCAAACCTCGGCTCTAATGATTAAATCTGTGTTCAAGGCCTTTGAAGTTCAATTCATTTAATTTAGAAACAATGTTCATTTGTATTTAACAACAAAATAATAGTGCTTTTGTGCCATGCAAAAGACTTTATTTGTAAGTATACATATAGTTAGTGTATGTGTATTATATGTATGTATGCATGTTGGGAAAAACTAATTTTATTGCTATGTCGTATATTTAATAGGTAAAATGTTACTTAAGAAAGTGAAACTTTTCAAAATGTTAAGTGCTCTTCTGTGCATGAAGTCATGTCCATGGTTTTCTGCACAGATATGCCACCTTGGAATTGTCATACCGTATCCAAAGTGCAGTCTGCCTCATCCTCATCCCAAGGCCTGGCCAATATGGGATGCATCAGAGTGAGGTGGGTGAAACTCTATCCACACCATTCTGAAAAAATACACATCCTCAATATTAATGTAAACCCTGAAGCACAGTCTTATGTCTTATTCAAAACTCTTGCTTTAAAATTAACTTTGGAAGGAGGAATGGTCTTACTTGCTACACAAGTGTATTATTTCCACAGGATCACAGAAAATAAGGCCGTGGGGATTGAGAAGTGCTGGAAGTCATCCTTTCCATCCCCAAGGTGGATCAGCTAAGTTTGCCCCATTCATCATAGGTGTCTGGAGGTTCCTGGAAACAGGGTAAGAAAAGATGTACACTCTGTAGCCTCTAAGGTCAAACTTAATTTTGGTGCTGTACTAGGTCAAGAGTCCCTAGATGATTATTATATAATAATAAAATGGAAATATTTGACACCTGGAAACAGCCATGAAATAAACAACAGGGCTGTTGGCATGGAGTTGTGTCCATGATTTTATTTATTAATTTATTTTACACACACACACCCACCAAATTTCTCTTCCTTTCACCAGCAGTCTTGTGTCTTCCAGCGTGGCATAGAGAGCAGTGTAGCAAATAGGGGAGCAAAACTGTTAACGATTGCTCATCAGCAAAAGTGGCTGAGGCCATTGAAAATGGTAGTATTGAGGTGTTGTCTCCTGGCCCTTACTTGGGGCTTCTGCCCTAGCACAGGAATGACAGACAACGTGAGTCCTACCTTGGAGTTACCACGTTGCAGTCTGGAGTTTTCAGTGGGTAATACAGTACATGTGTTTGGGGTATGATGGTCTCTAGGTTCATGCTTTCTCAGGACCATCATGTGAAGTGTTTGGCACGTTTGTCATGGAGATTCCTGGGTGTTGTGGTTTAATCCCAGCCAGCAGCTAAGTACCAGGCAGCTATTTACTCACCCACCTCCCCCCACCACCCTGCCCCATGGGATGGGGAGGAGAATTGGGAAAAGGGTAAAACCTGTGGGTTAAGCCAAGAACAATTTAATAATTGAAATATAATAATAATAATAGTAATAGCAATTGTAATAAAAGGGAGAGAGAAAGAGAGAGGTATAAAACCCAGTGAGGGGGGGAAAAAGCCTAAACCCCAAAGATACACAAAACAGTTGCTCACCACCTGTTGACCTATGCCCAGCTAGTCCCCAAGCAGTGATTGGCAGACCCCACCAAATTCCCCCCAGTTTATGTACTGTGCATGATGTACAATGGTATGGAATATCCTTGTGGCTAGTTTGTGTCAGCTGTCCTGGCTTTGCTTCCTCCCAGCTTCTTGTGCACCTGCTCACTGGCAGAGCATGGGTAACTTGAAAAGTGCTTGACTTAGAGTATGTGTTACTTAGCAGCAACTAAATACATCAGTGTCTTACCGACATTATTCTCATATTAAATCCAAAATGCAGCACTCTACCAGCTACTAAGAAGAAAATTAACTCTATCCCAGCCAAAACGAGGACACTGGGTTTGAATGGGTTGGCAGAAGCTGGATGGGTTGCCAGTGTTAGGTGAGGAGAGAGGTGCTAAAAAATGTTTGCAGTCAGAAGGTCTGCAGCCTTCAGGGAGTGAGGAAAAGGTGAACAGAAAAAAAGAGTCCCTGAAGCTCTTCAAGTCTTTAGCTATCTTTTACCAATAACCTTATCCTTTTTATTATCATCTTTGAAGAACTAACTTGGTTCTGCATAGACCTTGGTTGCCAAACTTGTTATTTCAAGTTATCAGTTTCCCCATGTATTTACATGGACCAGTGCAAGTGTATTTGATGGGATTTTGTAGCCTCCCAGGTTACTTAGGGGAGAAAATAAATCTTCTGTAGTAAGCTTTTGGTCTGAGAGCTAAAGACTGACCTTTACTGAAACCTTAGTAGATTTGGAGTCTTGCCCCAGCCAGGTAAGGAATATACTTGCCTTGCTTCCTGCAGGAGCAGCTGGAGTTTGCCTCCATGAAGCTTGGGTGATCTTCGGCTTGGGATAAGTAAGTAATGCCATCACTGTTACAGTTTGCAAATGACCAGATAAATTGTATATTTCTCTGGTGTCATGTGTTTAACTGCAAAGGTAGTAGGTATTTCCATGTAGTTTTATCTTACTGTGATATTTCCTTTTAAGTGGCAGAAGAATTAAAAATAATGGGCTGAGAGTCTTGTTGGCTTTTGCTTCCTGTGTTTTATAGTTCTCCCTAAAGCAGTATTAACTTCACCGGCTATTCAGAAGATGATGCGCTTGGTGTAACAACACAGAATTAAGCTTCAGAAAAACACCTGACATCTATTGTGAAATTGTGAGGCTGTACAAATGGAGCTAGGCAGCTCCATTTGTATGACTCATATGGCTTAAGATTAAAATTTCATGTAGTTAATTAGGAAATTTATATAAAATGGATGGTTTATAAAAGTGCTGAATGTCGAGCACTATTAGAGACTGAGGGATCCTAAGGTCTAATTGTTTTCATTCAGACGTCTACATTTGGATATGATTCCTTAAAATGAGGTACTCAGCGCTTTGAAAATGTTGGTGCTTTGAAAACGTTGTTAGCTGGCTTGATAGACCAGTAAAGGAGCTATTATTTCTATCATGTCTTCTGAGCAAAAGCACCCCACTCTCTATTGACATCCTAAGGATAGACGTACAGAAAGCTCATAAAGATATAAATGTTTGTATAATGCTTACCTGGAAAATAAAGACTATTTGTTTTGGGTGCTACTATGGGAAATTAAATTCTTTTCCTCAAGAAAGAAAAGAAAGTGAAATCACCTTATTGCTATAATAATTGGAAAGAAGATTCAAACCTGGTGACTGTTTTGCAGGTCTGGGGGAAAAAAATTTCAGCAGTCCAATAAATTGTGTACTTTATTATTTGGTATTCCTCACATAAAAAGAACACAAATGAAAAGGCCTGACCTTTTCATGGGCCACAGCAGAGCTCTGACAATAGTCAATACTTACAGCTAATAGTTGTGCAATTTAAGATCTGCTGTATAATGATACATTTGTAAACATTTTTTTTTCTCTTTTCCTAGAGCAATGTGAGTAGCAAACTACTGGCAGTAGGTATAAAAATAAAGTATTGCTTTCATGATGGTTGTTATCCTCAGTCCTATAATTAGAGTTGTGTGGAACTATCCAGGGAAGATGCTGATAAGGGAGCCAAGAAAATAACAGGCAGAAGAGAGGAACAGTCATTGCTTTCCTGGTGGCCTGAGCACTGCACTAAGCAACCCATGTGTTGCTTTTTACTGATGCTTTTCTGACACAAACGTAATATGGAATTTTAGCAATATGTTGTGGTGGGGTGAGACTATAGGGGACACTCTAAAAGCAAAAAAATATGGGAACTGAAATGAAACATGATGTGTTTCTGTAACTAGGCATCTAGCAATGTCCAGATGGACTGTCAAGCCTGGAGAAATTCAAAACAGCATATCAAAATAGAAATCTCCCGCTTCCCCCTGGTTAACCCACTTTTCAATCTTTCTTTCTTTCTTTCTCTTTCTTTCTTCCTTTCTTCCTTTCTTCCTTTCTTTCTTTCTCTCTTTCTCTCTTTCTCTCTTTCTTCTTTTTTTAATTATCACAATGCAAAAAAGTTTTTATTTTATTATATTTTATTTTAATTTTTAATTACCTGCTTACCAGTTTCCCTATAGGTAGAAGTCGGCAGCAGCTATTTCCATACCTGCACATCTGGTGCCTCATAAAGGGATGTGCCAGAACCATCAGAAATGTTTAAAACAGTGCTTAGACCAAACACCCGCTATCAATTCAGGTGTAGAAAGAGAAAGAACCCAATTAGAAATAACTATGGGACCAAATTCTAGCAGATGTTCAATTACCCTTGCTACCTACCTTGCAACAGACTGACGGTGCAGTTGGTGTTGTATACACGCATCGTTTCAGGACTGGTTTTGAATTTCCATGTGTAGTGCCATCTGCACTAACACTCAGTGGTCCTACCATTCCCCTACAGCTATCCTGTTTGGGATGTCTTCTTGCATGGTGTATATCTCTGTGCAGTTTGCATATGCCTACAGCAACATGCTTCACAGATAAAATGTGGATTGTGTTGGTAAGGCTGGATGAAAGGTAATGTGCTCCTACCAATGTTCTTCAGCTGGCAGAAAGTGGTTTTGTTTTTTTCTCCTATCAGCAGAAAAGCTTAGGTTTTACCAATTTTAGTTATCCTTAATCAATATGAATATGTGGCTTTGGCTGCTGACACCTGCAATGCACAGTGTTAGGCAAGGCTTTCTCTGGGACACCTGAAAAGTTTGACTGTCACTCTACTATAAAAGAGAAAAGCTCCAGTACAAGGAGATTGTGCACCTCCCACCTCCAGTTGGATGGTAGGTCATTCCAACGAATTATTTCAGTACTTGGCCATTAACTTAATCTAGTGACAAATTAAAAAGCATGTTATATCCTGCCAGGATAGAAAAATGACTTTTTTATCCCTGCACAGCTGCAACTGAGAGAAACACAAATTAATATTGCTCCTAAATATGGATCTAGGCTGGAGAGATGCCAGACTCACAGGGTAAGGGTAAAAACTTACATGCTTTTGACAGGAGATAGGCTTTAAGTTTATGTCCTAAGCTGATGTGGTATGAAATGGAGTTCTGCAAAGCTAGCAGACAGGAATTATTTTTTATTTCTAAAATTGTGTCTGTGATGTTGGAAAAACAACCAGTCTGCAAGAGTGCCCTGTTGGTGGAGTGCAACATTTGGCAATGAACTAGTTACAGCTTTTCCTCCTCAGAAGGCTAAAGAAAAGATGACTCTTTCCTCCTGGGAAAAAGCTGTAGACTGAGGAATAAGTGAAACAAATGAGGGTCCACAGTTTCTCTTTTAGGAGATGCAATACTTTTAAGTAATTTTGAAAGAAAATGCTTCATTTTTGTCGTGTTTTAATATTCCTGAGCCCAGGGTGATAAGACACATCAATCTCACCTCTAACTACTGTAACCTTGGGAAAGTTTCCTTTTAGTTTGGGAGAGCTAAGGAGAAATGTAAAAGCACCTTCAGGGGGTGCAAAAGTCTTGCAGAGGCTGGGAAGGATGGCAGGTTTCTGCTTTTCATGAAAGGGGTAACATTCACTAACATTATCTGTCGGTAAGATTTCATCCCTGTAGGCTGCTTTTTTTTCATTACCCACCATTGTCCGAGTTCACAGGACAACTGGTGTGTGAAAAGAAATGGTTCAATTTCACAAAAGGATGAGGAAACTGCTTCAGTTTGAATATGAACAGTGCCAGATCTTCCCTTGATTTTGGGGTTGTTCTAGCCATGTGGTTTGTCACAAATTTGGTTGTATATCTCTGCATCCGTTTCTCTGCTCTGTATGCTTAGATCCCCCCAAATTCTTGCATGGGTTTGAAAAGGCAAGCACATGTGACACATTTTCTAAGGTATGGCCATCACTTGACCTTACATCTCATTGATTTTCGCTGTGTTCAATTTTGTTCAGGACAGGGTGGTGTGTTGTGTGCTTTCGCATCAGCTTTTACTTTCTTCCCTGCTTTGCCAGGACTTTATATGGGCAGCAACTCGAAAAAACATACTCATAGAAAACTGTATGTATGTTTCACTGTTGAAATGTATTAAAAGTACAATGGCTGCAAGTCCTGCCACATCTGAATGAGTTTAAAAAGGAAAATCTGTGTGTGTTCTTGTTAGTAATTAATGCGTGCAGTTTTAGTGCTCTCATTAGTATCTTAGCAGTATGAGAGAGTGTTTATAGGTAACAATGCCAACAAAGCTGAAGCTAATGCAGCAGCAGGCAGGAAAGAACAAAGCAAGAAATGGGAGATTCTGTCTGATGATGCCTCTTTGGGGCCTGACCAAAACACACCCCAAATAGACAAAAAGCAAATGCTATGTAATTAATAACAGGGGAGAGGAAAATCTTCAGTGCACTTTAAAAGATAAAAGGAAAATATTCAGCAACTAGCCTATTGGGAAATGCAATTTCAAAATTATTATTTATTTTTTTTTTAAAGTGCAAGTAGTCTTCTACCCTGGGTGTTATATTTTCATCTAACTGAATCTGCATGTTTTGTGCTTGTCTTTGTGTACAGTGCAATGGGTGGATGAGGAATGCGATATTTCTGAGTTGAGAAAAAAAGCAGCTCTTCAAAAGGAAAAGTTTCTTCATGTGCAGAAACAAACATCAATGGGAAGAGTTGTGAACCTGGTATTTCCAGCTTAATCAGGGGCAAAGAAGCCTTCAGAAAGGAAGACTGGGAAGGTAAGGGGTTGCTAGTGAAAGTTCTGATATAATTTTTCCAACATTTATCAGTGCTTTCTTTAATTTGATGAGCTTTTCCAAGAAAAGATACCAAAATTTAGCACTTTGCATATGTTGTTTTGCAGATGAACTTGAAATGTACCGAGTAACCACAGCTGAAGGTGGTGGGAGTTGTACAAGCTCAGCATCTTTTGGGATATGGCTCTGTGTACACATTCACTGTGCAAACAGCTAATCAGGTTTCAAGAATGATAGAAAGAGAAGTTTATTCTCCTTCCTCCAAAAGCAGTTAATTTCCTAGGATCTATTGAGTCAAATGCTGTATTTATGATGTTCAGTTCCTCACTTAATCAAAACTAAACACTTAATTTTACACTTCATACTTCCAAAAAGGAGGGTGAATAATTTATAATGAATAATTTTATGAATTTGGCCTTTTTCTGTTCATGAATTATCCACAAGAGATCATGACTTCTCAGAGGTACTTCCACTCAGAATGATTCACTGAATAATTCTTGGTCTGCAGCAGTTTGTTGTGAGGTTTGATATTTACCATTCCAGCTGTTCTGATTGGACTCATCGACATATATTATAATTGCCAACTCAATGTGTAGATGTCCTAAATGATGCTTCCAGGCTGACTCATTGCTAACTACTTCAGCACTTTTTATAACTTTTTTTTTTCTTGTTTGCTGTTTTTTAAAAAACTACCGTCAGCAAGCTTATTTTTGGAGTCATTGCTATAACTTAGATGAAATCATCTGTTGGTAATCTTGATAGCAGGCATAATAAGGCTGAGGAGTAGCTAATGCTTTGAAAGCTTGCAAGCCTCTCAGTAGGACAGTGCATCATTGATGTTGTGGTTACCACTGAAGTATAGCTAATGGATACTCTTCACATTGGCTCCTGCATGCTTGCAATTGCCTGTTTACTATCTTAGCTCCTTTATGGTATCAGTTATGACATCCAAAACCAAACACCAATATGTAGTGTTTGGCTATCTCTGAGTGATTAATAAGGGCTTTGGCAGATGTCAAACTTTCAGGATAAATGGATATGTTAATCCACGTTTTGGCTTTTTATAACAGGAAGAATGAATACTCAGTATATTCTGGAACACATCAACATCTTTGTATTTCTACTGGCATTCTTTAAGTCTTATCCTGTAACAAACCATCAACATAAACTAGGTTGCTTAGTTATACAGATTTATTCTTTGCTCGTCAATCCGTTTTGTGATATGAGAATGTTTCTTAACAGGACTGCCAGAGCAGCACAGTTGGCGATATTAAGTGTAGTTAATATAAGAGTCTTAATTTGTTGATAAGCTCCAGAGAAACAGATAATCACCCATGTAGCTGTAGAAGACATAATTACCTATAATTTATATCCCTTATGGAAAAGGGAAGGTTTGCTGATTATACATAGGCAAAGTTTATGTCAGACATTTTCTTTTTAGAGGCTCCACGTGTACCTGAGCTATGTGTATATAAGCAAGTAGCATCAAAACTAGAAAATTATGCAGATACCTCAGTGTTTCAGGACTTGAGGCCAAAGATTTTGACAGATCCTACAGGACCTTTTTGGATATAGATATATTGTGTATGTGCCTTCATTTATTAGTTAGCCTTTTGATAGGGTGTATTTTTGAGTGCTATACAAAAATTATACTATGTACTCCATACTAATCCTAAACTGAATTCCAGATCATGATCATGGAAGGCTTTCTGTCCTCTCTTTTTATACATATTTAAAGTACTACCAGAAAAGCCTGTGGATACAGATTTAGGCAGAACAGTTGAGCAAGGGTATGTGTGGACTAGACAATCTCCTGCAGCCTTTCTGATTCAGTGAAATGAATCCAGTTTAAGTAGAAAGTTGAAAACAGGGAATCAGATCTTTGGTACAAATCAACATTTTTCCTGGTCCCCAATTCCTCTCGGTTCTGGAAAAGTCTGAATGTTTTTTTCACTTGCATGCAAGAGAAAATGTCACAGGTCCAATAGTTTTGTCATTGCAAAGATCAACTGTTGGACCAAGTGACTCCTCCCAAACTCTTAAAATGTGCTGTGACTGTTTTAGTGTGATTGTCCACGTTTAGAGCATAAGATTTCCTGGGATGGTAGCTATTTGAAAGCTCTGAGGTATGTACAAGTTTGGGTGTGTGAGTGCATGCATGTAAATTAAGAATTCAGAGAGAATGAATTTGTTGTGTCCAGAGGGCAAAAGGGACAGCTTTGAATTCAAAGATCAAGGAGTTTTTAACGAGTATTAATGAACAACTGATGTGTGACAAAATTAATGTATTTTATTTGAGATGGGAAGATATATTATGATTGTTATTAAAACATTACTTTCAATAGACAACTAATGGAAAGTAACATAGACAAACTTTCAGCCAACTCCCCATCACTCTCGATACATCAATGTCGCATGCATGGATGTGTGCACACACATCAAATGAAAGCCTGAAGACTGAGACCATGGCTGTAACTAGTGGGCTTTGGGTTGCACACAGGGAAATAACAAAACTTGGCTATTTTATGTCAAAAATCAAAGTTTTTCTAAAGTATATGAACAGAATAGACCAGTCTGCCAAAACATCTAAGAGAACCATCTCTGCAGAGCTATTATTTCTCCTTTTTATTATCTGCAGAAATTTCCACTGCGCATAAAATAGCCTGACTCAGGAGCATCAGATCAGAGATCACCTTTTTTGCACCCAGCTGCTGAAGCTGTTGTAGTACTCTGGAGGCATACATTTAACCAAAGTAACAGGGTAGTGATCACTGCAGAGATCTGGGACTTCCTTCTTTCTTCATTCAAAGAACTGAAAATGCTGTTGTTATAGTGATATCGAACTAATTCTTTGCTGTAGAAAGAACATTAGAGTAAGATAAAAATGTCATTTCTCTTTTTACGGAAGGGTCTGATCCAAAGCAGTTCAGTAAATTTGTTAAGTGGTTATGAGTTCAACAAACCTGAAGGGTCTGAGAGTGCCTTAGTCATTTCAGGAAGTGCGTAGTAGGGCCTGGCAGCAGTAGTTTTCAATTGTTTATAAGCTCTAATAAAATCTGGAAAGCAAATGTCAGAAGCATAAATAAAATCATATGCAAATGTACTGGTGATAAAATTAGGACTTTAAGAATAGCACTTTAAATATTCAAGTAGTTAGATACTAAGTAATCCTCATAACACAACTGTGTATTGGGTGGGTGAACACTACATCTGTTGGGGATGGGGAAACTTGAGCAAAAGCCAGAGGGGATTGGAGCAGAGGGTGAGATGTGAAGATTTTCTGTTGCTAACCTGTTCTGGGTCACACTGCCTAGGGCTGTGGAGTATGTGTATTGTCTGTGTTCTGGCATTCAGATTATTGCAGGAAAGTTGCCTTGATAAAGGCAGTTTTTTCAAGCTGCTGTAAAAGCCCAGTTTGTGATGGTGAGTTGTATGGAGGTATTCCAGGGTGTAATTGCTCAAATTGTGTTTTCTCTGGTCTCACAAGTAATCACAAGCTGTTCTAGTGTGGATTTCTGGCTGTCGTTACAACTGTTAGTATCCTGCCATGCATGGAAAGGATTATGAAGTAGAAGTACTTACTAAATATTTTCTGCACTTCTTACTTAACAAAGGTGCTTTGGTTTAAATTGATTGATGTAATTGAAGTGTACTTTAAAGTATACTTGGTCTATACTGAATTAGAAATCAAGAAAATTGGTTGAAAAAGCAGAGTGAGGCGAAAAAACTTAAACCCCAACTTGCGCATTTTCCCTGGCAGGGCCAGCAGCAGTGCGAGGCTGCAGGAGTTGCATGTAGCAGGTGTGCTCTGTGTCGACAGCCCCCTGAAACTCTCTGTTTACAGTTTGGCCCCGCTTTTCTGCTGAATGTGACCATATCCTCTGCTTGGTAGTGTCTGGGAGAACATCTGTGAAAGGTCAGGCATGTGATGCTTTTGGTCGGTGCCCGAAGCTTAGACAAGTCCTTTACAAAAATGAAGGAGGAAACTAGGCTTACTTTCCATGCTTAAGGTCTTGCGGCAGAGCTGGAAATCAGATAATGTGCTGGGGTTGATTCCTAGCTGCAAATATTTGAAAGGCCTTTGAAGGATGATAGGTATTCAGTTAGCTTGGGCAAGAATCACAGAGGCTCACAGACTTCAAGGTTCATATGTATTTTCTGACGGAATGCTGGCACTTAACAAGCGTGGGTCATTCCCATATCATAGCTGCCACATTTGAACTCTTGCTGAAAAACCTATTACTACCACTTTTATCCATGGAATACCTTGGAAGAGGAGTGAAAGACTTGTATTGTAGACAGGTACATTATTTCTAAGCCTTCAAGTTAGGAAACCTGTGGTTGGAGCTTTGTGTCTCAGGAGCCAGTCCTTCTGAAAACCTTGCCCAGGCAGAAATCTTTAAATGTTAAGAAACTGGAAGAGAAAGGAGGGCTCACTTATATATCCTTATTGGTTTTGGCATGGTTAGAAGAAAACAAACTGCTAGGCAGCTTACCATTTAGACACATGAGTTGGAGTAGCTTTCAAATACATTTACTTGTTCTTGTTGGGTTTTTTTTAATATTATGATTTCTGATAAACCTCTCACAGACAAGTACATTAAAGAAGGATTAAGATAAAAAGACTGTGGGTTTTGATAGGCACGAGTGATGATTAGGGAATGCCCTTCACACAAGAGTGTGTGGCAGAAGACTTAAGAGCAGAGGAAATAAGAGGAATGCTGAAGGTGTAAGAAGCGTTGTGTGGTGCCTCCAGAGTTGAGAAAAGGCTTCTGGACTCCATGTAAAGTGGAATTTAACCAGTTCAGGGATTCAAAGTGAGGAAGAAGTGGTAGCACTTTCCAAGAGGAGGAAAAAAAAATGCAGTGAAACCTGGAAGAAGGAAGCTGTAGTGATCACAATGAAAGAATTACAAATGAACAAGTATTCCAGTGGAAAAAGAGAAAATTTTTTTCAGGGTTGCAAGGAAGAACAACATCATTTGACTGAATAAAGTTTTTTTCTGAAAAATGATGTACCCTGAGATTTCAGGTTTATTTTTCATGGAGTCCATGCTCAAGAGAGCTCAGCTGCATTTCCACCTCTTTATTATTTATCATAAATGCAACCATGTCAACTGAAATCATCTCCCAGAATGTTCCAGCAATTTTTTTTTCTTTTGTATTTCCTGTTATTCCTGTTTTTCTTCCCCAAACCTTTTGCTGCCAATTTATGCTAGTAGAGAAGAAGTATTTCCCCATCTTTTCAGGTATCTCTGGCTCCTAGTTATTGGGTTTTAAAAATATATTACAGAACAGTTTGTGAGTAGTAGGGCTAGATGTTGCATGGGACTAGCAGATATATTTTTCCTAGTTTCATGATTCTGGAGCCTGTACCTAGAGTAGAAGCAGAAAGAACAGTCTGATGAACTTCATTCATCTTGTCAGTGGACACTGACTTTTGTATTCCTTCATCTGTTGTAATGTTTCATCAAAATGGCAATTGGTAAAATCTGCTGCACTATTTCCAAAAAACAAAAAAAGATGTCAAAGCTTGTTAAGGTCATTGTGTAACACTGTGTGGATCTTAGGATCTGTAAGTATTATGGAATTATTAATTTAAAAATCTATATATGAATAAAGCATCTGGTGAATGAATAAGAGTAATTTCTCTCACATGGATAATTTAAATACCAGCTGTCTCCATCCTAAACCATATTTTCTCATAAAAGCTTTTAGAGAGTCTGTCTGATGGTTGTGAAATTCCAAGATTTATGGACAGTGTAAGGTCTGTCTATACAAGGATCTGAATCTTGGCTCATAATTGAAAGCCACCTCCAATGAATGGTTCAAAACAAGTGCAAAAGACCCCCAGGAGAAAACAAACAATTAAGCTTTACAGACAGACTCCTCTTAAATGTCTTGTCAAAACTGTAAAACCTGCATTCTAATGTGGGGAATAAACTTGGAAAGGATAAAAGAAAATGTGAAAATATTCATCTAATTATCTGCTGGTGGAAGATTCTGCCAGTGTCCTATCCTTAAAATATACCAATATACTTGATAAATTGCCTTGTTATTTTATAATGGCTTTACCTGTACTCTTCATCCTTACCCATTTTGTTTTTGATCTTTCTGATATTAGTGACAGCCTAGAGGACTGACCATGAGCTACTTTAGAAGAGTACTCCAACATTCCTTGGTTAGTTTTTAACACACTTCAGTGGTGCTTTCTTCTTTATTCTAACACACAAATTTTCACTTTCTGTATTAGCTGTTTTTTTCCAGTTTGGATGTTTTTGGAAAATCTACTGCAAAGCGAGGGATAATCTTCAGATTAAACCAGGGCTTTTTCTGGATGTGGCCTTTCTGAGATTCTTGTCAAGCAATGTAAGCTGGCAGTCTCTGAGAGCTTCTTCATTCAGCTCCTGGCGCCTGAATTTCTTGCAGTGAATGAATTCTTTCTGAATGCAAGAAAATACAGCTGGTCAGAAAACAAAATTATCTTTATCTGGGTAGTCCCATCAACATTTAGAAAAATTGTTTGGAAATATGATGGATTCCGAGCCCTACAAAACCACTTCCTTTCATTTTTCTAGGTGACTATACTTCTGATACAATACAAAAATGGTCCATGTTATTTGCTATTTGCCATAGCTGTAACAGTGACTATGACTATCATATGGCTATGTTGCACCAATAAAAGCCACTATATCATTTTATATCTATTATCATCACCAGCTAGGATCCAGCCTCTTCTCTCTGTGTTTCAACTGCTTGATCTTTTCAGTTGACAAGATCTCATGGTCAAATTCATCATGCTTTGAACAATGTCAAGTTTGTTGTTACCATTTGAACCCAGAATTCAGTCTGTGCATGCTATTTATAAAAACTGGCACACTGCAAAATCAGGTGTGTTTCCAGTAACTAAAACAAAACCAAAACCAAAAAAATCCTTACAGATTTCCTGCTAAAATACCCTGTTTCAAGATTAATATTTTTTCACTTTGTCCTGCATATTTTTGTTTCATATTTTAAAGAAATAGCTAACACTAAAGTGTTCAGTGAAATGACTATTTGGCATGTGTTTTTTTCCAGATTTTTCCTTTTCAGTATGTGTAGAAGTTTTCTGTTCTTATTCAGAACAAAGCCAAATCACAAGAATCTACTTCCAAATTGTAACTATTATATAACATTAGAAAAACATGGTGAAGCGTAACTAGAGACACAGAATTTCAGTCATGATTTGAAGATAATAGGCATCAGAAGTAGAGCCACTCACAAAATCTTCAGCTTTGATTCAGCCTGCTTCCAGCAACATGAAAATTTATGCTTTATTTATTTTTTAATTCTGAATGAGGAACAGGAGCAAAATAAGCCCAGAGGTGCTTCAAAAAGCTTCTAAGATTTTAGGAAAAGTAAAGTCCTGATTGATTCTTTTAACCACACTGAACATGGAACTTCCAACATCTGCCTTTGTGTTTGTACATCGTATGTGTTGCAGCAGCACTGAGTTTCTTCCCTGAGATACTGACTTGATATTTCAGCATGTAACTCAAAAGTACTTGTTACACCAAGTGTCAGTATTCAGTGACAGGAAAGAAAATAAACGAATTTTCTTAAAATGTAGTGTTTTAATTGAATGCATAAAAAATATTATGAACCATAATTCCACTGAATATTTCTAAGTGCTTTCTGCAAAGTATAGTATATAGACATTTGCATTTTACAAGGAAAGTGCATTAGCTACTTTTATATGGGAAAGAAAAGTTAATTCAATTCTGGACTGTAATGGAGGTTAAATGTAAAACTTTAATGTTCTGGAGTTCATCCCAAAATAATAATTCTGCTAATGAAATAACTCATTTGTAATTCAACCAGACAAAATGGAAGCAGTTTTGAAGCTGTGTCTACAAAAATTGATTGCTTAACACTCATGAACCAGCCTAAATCTCAGGACTCTTTGGACAATGAATCGTTTTTTAGAATTGTGAGAGTGTTTAGATATCCTCCTAAACACCATATATTTAAAAGCATGCCCTCAAATTACTTTATAGTGCTGAATTATCATTTTTTTGATGGACCACTTACCGATCTAATATGTTCCCTAAAAATGCATGGTACGATGACTAGCTAATGCTGAACAATCTTTCCTGAAGTAATTCTGATTGAATGGGTTATTACAAAAAATATGCATTGCAGATTTATCTCTTTTTTCTGTTCACAAATCATTTGTGAACAATTTCTGAGCACAGAAGCATGTATATTATTCATAAATGCTTATTGGATAGTTTGGTTAAAAAAATAGTTAGACTACAGATTGTCTGTGATCCATTTTGCTGTTCAATAGCCAGATTGTTTTGTGTCAAATGGTTTTTGATGGCATGTCTAAATTGTGTAAGGCAAGTAGTAGGTAGCAAATATTGTTGTTCCTGTATGGAAGCTCTGGCTTTCATGATGTTAAGGGTATTTAGGTGAAAACCTGTCTCTCCTTAAAAATGTTCATGAACAAAAAGTTGTCCACAAAGTTCCAAAGAACTTCTAGTTTATGGAGAAAGTATAAACATACCTGAATTTGGCAATATTTTGATATAAAAGAATACTTTTGTATCTGCAATTCTTTCCCCAAAGCAAAACCCGAATTCCCAAATGTGACATATTAAGTCTTTTTTTCCTCCCTCTACCCACTTCCACATGCCAAAGAAACTCAAATCAAAACCCAACCAAACAAACAAAACCAAAACAAAGAGAGGCCAATGCACGTTATAAATCAAAGGTACAGACTGATGTCTCTAGAAAAGAAAAAAAACCAAAACAACCCAAACCTTTTAGATGCATCTCAAGAAATGGTGATTTCATCAATGAAAAATGCTCAACATCTTATTGTCAGGTGCACCCCAGGGGAAACAATTTATTGCAAAGGTAAATCTGTGATTGTCATATACATACCACACAGGCCACAGCACTCCCTGTCCACACTGCTGGTGATGTTCCAGGCAAGAAGTCATCATGCTGGGAGTCTGGAGGGGAGCATATGCCCACGATCTGCCTTTGTGGCTGCAGCTTATCCTGGGTGAGTAACTGGGGGTCAGACACTGATAGCTGACTTCCCAATTTCTGTTTTCTGGTTGTTGAAAGATTTAAGAAATATGGGGATTTAAACCAAATTGTCTAAAAACATTGAACTGCTCTTCTAAATTTTCTGAAGTCTGGGATTTTTTCCTCTTCCCATAGCCTGTTAGATAGCTCTGTGACCAAACACTGCTTCTCTGCTTGCAAGTCCCAGCTCTCCCTCTGCTCTTAGTCCTTTCTTTAGTAGTATTAGTGGTGATATATAGCTGTAATACATCACTTGGTCTAGTTAAATACACTTCTCCCTATAAGCCTTGCCTCGCTTGAATGGTATTCAGAGTCTTAGGCTTTAAGGGCAGAAGACCTTGTTAGATGATCCAAGCTACAAACAAGATTTCACGTACCTGAGCTGGATCTAATTTGTACCTACACATTGTACAGTGCCTGATGAATCACCTTGCTAATGTTCAAGTCTAAACGCTCTGCCTAGTCAATAGTGAGCAATGGAAGCTTCTCTCCAGAGGTGGGTTCCCTCCACTTTGTCTAGCTGTAGGCATCTGAATTAGATGGGAAACTTTTTTCCAAAAGCCTTCCAAAGACAATTAGATTACTTTATTTTTCATTGATAAAGGATGTGTCAACTTTTCCTCATTAGCAAGGCTGCTTTATCAGGCTTGATTCTATACATAAATTTAGACATGAACTATAATACTTATGCTATATGAACCACTTTGTGCCTTGATGAAATGCACAGCTTTCTGTACTTCTCATCATCCAAAGTTCAATAACTTACTAAAGGCAAAGCAGGGACGTCTGATTGCAGCAGCCACAGGGCTAGAGCAAGTTTCAAGCCTCTTCCTCCTCCTGACAGCAGCACAGGATCTCTGCTCCCCCTGCACAATGGCTGATCAACTGGCACCCTCCACAGGCAGCAGCAGATGGCAGAAATCTCCTTCCTGCAGAACCAAAGCAGAGCTGGGCATCTGCTGCTGGAGAAGCAGGGGAGTAAGAGCAAGGATGGGAAGGCTGCTGCCCAAGCCAGAGCGCCAGCCTTTTTCAAGAAAAGAGCTGCAGGCCAAATAGAAATTTCCTATGGATCTAATTCCCAGGCTGGTTATTAGCTGAACACATTGATTTTAAAAAAAATAACTTCTCTGTCAAAACAATATATTCCACAAAGGCATCTACTCATGATCTGGAGGCATCAAGAGATGAAGATAGGCTTTCCTTTATATTTTTTCCCAGCGCCTAATTGCTCTTACAATTACAAATTAGTGCATGATTTCATATTTGGCTTAATTTCTAAATTTGATTCTTGTTATAGCTGTTCTTGTTAAATAATCCTTTATCGCTTCCTATTTTCTTCCATCAAAAATATTTAAACACTGCAGTCAAATCACTCTCAGTCTGCCCTCTCAAAAGCTAAACAGCTTAAGCTGTTAAAGTTTTCCACTTTAACACATTTTCTTCAGCTCTCAAAGTCAATTTTTAATAACCTTTCTCTTCACCTTCTTCTGTTTTCTAATGTCCTTCTCAAAATTTGGCCAGTAAAACTGTTGGCAGCATACCAATACCAGTCCTACTTCTGCTGCTTACATGTCCAGAGATTATAATAGACCTTTTGCCTACAACATTGTCCAAGGAGCAGGTACTGAGTTGCTTACCAGCCATCCCTGCAAAAGCCATTTTGGAGTGACATCTTTCCCGCTCCATGACTGGCACATGCACCCTTCCTTTTAGCCACATTATTGTGTGCTTGGCTATACTTAAGCACATTTTGTTTGAGTAATCCCAAGTCCTTTTGTGATTGCTATTAACCATTCCATCAATCATTGTCTTAAATGAAGATTTAATTGACTGTTATTTATTTATTATGTTTCATTAATGAAAATGTGGAATAGAATTAGACCTATTGCTAGTCATAGCAGGACTCCTTTGAAACAAACTCCTATTGGCAAATATTCACTATCTGGCAAATACTTTTTGGGCCAGCCTAGTTCTTATCTCATCTAATGCATGCCATATTCTACAGTGCCAGTTTTAATCAGAATGTTCTATAGAGCTATGGCAAATGTTACAGAAATATCCAAGAATCTTGTTTTCTGAATCTACCTTTAGTGACGGAACAAAATCCCCTCAAAGGAGGAAATCAGGTTTCCTTGGTGTAATTTTCTATAAAGTGATTTTTATTATCAATAATTCTTTCTTTCTCTATCCTAATTCTATATCAGTTGAATCCTATTTTATTCTTTCTGCAGTTTTGCTTGGGGTTGATGTCTGGCTAGCCCTAATTTGGTTTGGGGTTGATGACTGGCTAGCCAATCTACCCAACTCACAGCTGCAGAGTGGTTTTCTTTTTGAGCACTGATAAACAGTGTTCTTACAACACTGTAGTGTTGGAAACATTCAGCAATTGTATTATTTTAGCAAAATCCGAAACCCCTACAAGCCCCTCCACAAACAACCACTCCCCTAACCCCCTACCCCCAGGGAATAGATGGCTCTTTTGATGAGTCTTGTATATATTTCATCAGGCTGAAAACAATACAAAGAAAATTCAGGTATTGTTTTCTTTCTGTTTCATTTTTTTTTAGTATGTACTGTTTAACACTCCTCTTGGTAACCAGTATCTTGCAGAGCACTGCTTCAGTCCCCCTCTTTCCAAATACAGAACAAGAATATTTTGAACACTTCAGATTTCCGATGACTAGTGCTACAGTTTTCACCTAGGAAATATTACCACCTGTTTGTAGTGCTGCTTTTTGTTTTCAGCAAGCTCAGACTGCAGGGAGCTGCTGAATCTGCTCGACAGAAGCAACGCTGCCACAGCTTCAGGTCCCCAGAGCCAGCTGGGGGAACGCTGAGCACATGTTCCCAGTGGGCATGCACACTCATCCTGCTCCCCTCTGGCTGGCTGGGATGAAAGCCCCTTACTGGAAAAAAGCCTACACGTGTATACAGACATGAATACAAGATGGATCCCTCTGGCAGCCAGGGTCAGACACTCAACCCATCCAGTCACTATTCACATCATTCCCTAGTCTCCCCTTGCCACACACAAACACATGCACAGAATCTCTCCAGCAGCTGGCTTGGACCTCCTGGTTCCTCCAGCAGCCAACATGCAGATCCAGTGGTCTCTCCTGTGCCCAGCCCAGGCTCACAGCCACCTCCCGTCCTGCTGACTGGTTGGCCTGGCTGGAGGTTGGCAGCGATGGGGCATAGGCACATGCACAGCACGCACACCATTCAGCCTCTCCAGCTGCTGGCCGCAGGCACGTGCCGCCCCCCCCCCCCCCCCAGGCCCTGGTCTCATTCCAGTTGCTGCAGTCGAACCCCCATCCCCATGGACAGAAAAGCTCCTTCTCCCAGGAGAAGGGTTGGAAGCAATGCTCAGAGAGGAGACAGGACAGCCATTGCTGGTCAGAGCAGCATGGTCAGACCCGCTGCTGAGCAGCAGCCTGTTCGTACACGACTGGCCCCTTTCATCCTCTTTTCCTTCTGCTTGCCTGCACGTGTTCCCCCAAACCACCACAATCTTTCCCTTTTCCATGTTTAGGCCCTTGTTGTAAACACCAAAAACCAGAATTTATGCACTCCTTAAATGCTCCTCCCCAGCTTTCCACCTCAACTTGTGCCTCTGTAGATCCCTCAGTCTGAGATGACTCAGGGAGAGCCTTTCCTGTCAGTACGTCTGAGAGGCTGTGGATTGGCACCTCTCCTGGGACAACCTCAGGAGACAGTACAGGGGGATTCAGGAGCTTCAGTTTGATATCGGGCATCCTCCAGTCATTGCTCGTATCTGCTCACAGAGATGAGGCTTAATCCCATAACCTAGCACAAAGTAACTTCTGATTGCATTAGTGTTGACAGACACGGGTTCAATACAGCCTCTTCATTCCTTCCTTATCTACTTTCTGGGGTTTCTACCTCGATTTATGCCAACCAGTATTTATTTACACATGTTGCATTTGATATCTATTTGTTAGGTATCTTTTCATACATGCAGCTTCCCAAGTTTTTGGTCAAGTTTTCTTTACTGTGGAAGTGAAGCTTTTGAGTCATTATTTTTCAGGAGCTTAGATTTTCATTTGTATTGTTGGAGTTCCCTTTTAGTTTTGTTTGTACTTTCCTTGGCTTTCGGAAATTAACGCTTTGGAAGTGCTGCCTGTCTATCTGTCTGCCTGCCTACAAAGCCCTTTGAGACTATCCTCCCTTTGCCCTTGTTGAACATAATTGGATTGCTACCATTGATCTTTAGGTAACTGCCAACTTCCAGTCTAATGACTCAGTCATCTGATTTGTTATAAAATAGTTGCCTCATGTTGCACAGAGCATGCTATGGTTTTAGAATAAAGATAAGCGTTATATCAGAAGATTTAATGATGATTTACTGTTAGCTGATTGAAACTTGGAGCATTCATCTGCTGAGTGGAAGCCTCAAGATATCTCTTTCCCCACATCTCTGACAAGTATTTAAGGATTAGCTCATCCTCTTCTGTAGTTTGATTTGGTGGTCTGCAACCGCTGCTCATCAGAACCCCCTCTGGGGTTTTGTTAGTGAACTCATTGATCCATGTACGCTCAAGGTCCTGCTGTTCTGAGTTATCAATAACTCTAAAGCTGGTATTCTAAAATGAACACCCTTTCAACCTCTTTTTCTTATATAGCTTTTCCCAAACAGGTTATAGGCTGTGATTTGAGCATCCTAGACATGAAAATAGTCTCACCACCTTTCAGTAATACCAATTGTATTGAATTTCTTCTCATCAACAACAATTTTCAATTATTTTTGCTTACTGTCTGAATTTATAGTGATGGTATAAAAGAGAAATTTTATTATTTCATTCCTTTGCCACATTACTTCAAAATATTCAAATATTTTTCAAATTAAAAAAATACTTCCAAATTTAAAATATGCTGGATTTAAGTTGTATGAATTATTTTCTGAATACCTTTCCTTTCATGTTTAATTTTCAGACCTTTTTGAATCTTCCAGACAGTTTCTAACGATCAAATTATTTACCTTACCTAGGTGATACAGGCCATTTCCTCAGTATGGCTTTTTCTTCCATGAGAATGCATCCTGCTAGTCCATGCAATCCAGACTCTCTGCTTTATGCTTCCTGTGCACCTAACCACCTTCTCAGGAATTTTCAACTTTTTTTAGTCTCCCTAGAACTAGAAATATCTCAGAGAAGATCAGCCAAGCTTATCTCTTTATCATCCCTTTTCCAAGACTTGGACAGTTTTCCTAGTAATATATGTAATTGGGCTGGTGCCAACGAATTTCTGGCTTCTAGTCTTGCTTACCTTTGAATGAAGTGGTCACGTTTCTCAAGATGGTGACAATGATGAGGTCTGTTTTAATTTCAGAGTTGATAGCGCAATACAAGTTCAGTCAAGTACAAACATACCCATGTTCTGTCTCTTCATTAAGAGGCCTAGGTAGTTCGATTCAGAGCATTTGATAATCTTACGGTATCTATGAATTAGCTTGAATGCATCCAGGGAATCTTTCTGCTTGATAACAGAACTAGTAGATGTGCTCTTGCTTTCTATAGTTTGCCCTAAATATATTAAATGTCCTTTATGAGATAATAGCTGATCTGAAAAGAAGAAAAAGTGCAGTTAGGAGGACCACAAGAAGTGTCATGACAGAAGATAAGACAGAGGGACTAAATGGGAGAGGGACTGTGGTTTCTTATTTGAAACTCAAAACTGGGCCGGGGGTGTGGGGGGGTGTGTGGGGAGAGGGGCGGGGAGGGGAAGGGAAGCAAAGATCTGAGATATTTATTTCCTTATATCCCTGGTCAGCGGGGATGTGATTAAAATGACCCCATGCAGATTTCTATATTGGAGATACTTGCATCCAAATCAGACATCCTAGGCTCCCTCTATGATCAGTGGAGTTTAATAGGTACTTCTAGTGCATGACTCCTCTCACTAAAGCAAAAGTCCGTATTTCATCAGGTGAGCTAGGTCTAAAAAGCACCTATTTCTCTTCATGACTAGCTTAATTGTGGACACTGGGGTTCTAAAGGTGGATGAGATTAATTCTACCTTAGCTGATTAATATAAAAACACTCAGTTTTGGGAGTGTGGTGCTAGCTAAACACTTCTTCCTTAAATATTTAAGTTCCTTGGGAGCCTCCCCAAGAGCAAAGCCTCACAAAAGTAAAGGTTTCTCAGCTTCTGAGAATAAGATTTATTAATGTTATACTATGTTTTTGCCTGTTTTCTAAATGATCATAAAGTTACTGATTTAAAATAATAAATCACATGGTTATCTCATGCAAAGCTTGTATTTTATTGATTTGTCATAATGCAATTTGCAGTTTAGATTATGAATAAATACCTGGTTTGTATTGATTACATTTATTTTTCTAAGTGAAGAAAAATGTCTGTAGGAGAGCCTTCAGACTTAAATTCTTCTAAAGAATTTCTAGTGCCCGATTTTACTGTAATTTAAATTTTAGTTTCTGGATTTTACCTGTTTCTATCCCATAGGTGAACCATGTTCTGTGCCAGCTTACTTATTAATTTATAAACATGAAGCAGGCAATGTAGCGGAGACAAAGAATGCACATTAAAGTAATGTCTCACAGCAGTTTCACTTCCAGCTGGGGAATTCAGTGTTAAGAGTTGTTACAACTTCTTTCTGTAAAACTCTCAGAGCTCCTTCTATTGAAGCAGCTTTTTCCACCTGGTACTGTATAAAGTGTTGCCTCTGTTTTGAGTCACTAAGTTCATCTTCTTTTTCGAGAGTTAAAAAAAGGACCCTTAGCCTGGGTTAGCCAACTCAGTTTAAATACAGGACAAATTAGATTGCCTGTGGAGATTCGTCGCTCTTTTTTCTAAGGCGTCTCCTGGGAAAGAGAAGGCAGCATCTGTCAGCAGCCTGACACACTGTAAACATGGGCTGAGGAAAGGCTCTTGGAAAGACTTTGAGAATGAAAAGAACATTACAACATGCCAGCAAAGCTGGTTCATACTATCATACCCCGTTGACTCTCAGCGTGTTTATATTTCTCTGTTGGGTCACCCCTGGGTGACAATGCTTCAAGCATCTGCTTCAGGGAAACCTTTTAGGCACTTCCTGAACACCTGAGCTGAGGCTGTCCTAATCATCACAGGGGACACTTGTGCTTATAACTGTAGGGTCGCCAGCTCTTGTTCATCTCCCAGCTTCACGTGTACATGGCAGCCCACACAGGGCTGGAGAGCTCATGTGCACAGCACTACCCTCCTGAATGACTGATAAAGTGTGCCTCCTTTTGTCCTTCGTCTGGGTTTTTGGATCCAAGCACATCAGCAGGACCCAAAGATGGCTTGGTTTACTCTTAAGAAAAATAAGACGAAGGAAAGGAAGAACAGAGTGGCAGCTGGGACAAAGAAAGGTGGAGGGACAACAAGGTCTTAGAACAGGTACCAGCAACGCTAATAATGCTTTCTTCTTTTCCTTTTCAGTGCTTCTTCTCCTCCATCTCTAAGAATTGATCCTCAGCCAGAAATTATTGGAGCACTGAAGAGGAACCAGTGTCTGCCATCCAATACAAGAGATGAAGATACAAGATCAAGTGTATTGTGAACATTCTATACGAAGAGTATCCTGCTCCAATACTGGCTCAAATGGAGCTCTGCATGTATGTAACATTTTTGCCCTACTGCACAATATTGTGATTAAACAGAAGAGGCCATGAAGGGCCTGTTTTACAGACAACCCTGCATGGAAGTGGAAGGTTCATCCCACCATCTTAGGAGCACCATGATGACATAAAACCCTGAATAAGGGACCTAGTGGACCATGGTATGACCCCATCCTGGTGGATTGATGGATGGTGGAGTGGGCAGACAGACTTTCTCATCATGAGCTCTGTATTAAGACTCCTCGTCCTTGCTTTGGCCATCATATTACCGCATGACACTATAAAGACACAGCAGATGTCAATCAGAAACACACTCTACAGCCAAACAGTGTGACCTTATGTACCCTGTCCTTCCTGGAAAGAGGATGTTTTATGGAGGAGGGCACACATATAAGCCAGGCTGAGATGCAGGTAAGTTGGTTGTTGGAGGTGGGTCTGGGGTGAAAGGAAGAAAAAGGAGTGGCAAAAGGGTCTGTGTTGGGAGCAGAGCACAGGCAATCCATGTAGCAAAGAAGGTGTTATACTTCCTAGTAAGAATTACTCCAGTTAGACACTTCTCTGCTTGTTTATGGGAAATGCTTTGGGATAAAGAATGTTGGTTACAGCATGCAGACTACTAGGATGGATGCTGACTGGCTGAGTTATACGTTTCTTGTGTGTGTCATCCTGATGAACTAAATGGTTGAGTCAGGTCTGAGGACATACATCCAGTGTATGAGATAGAGCATCTGCTGAGCATCCCTGTGACTGCTCCTCAGCCAGCAGGCCTGGAAGCTGCTTTCTGACAGGACAAGGTAAATGCCATCAAAGTAGACTGAGAAAGACTATGCATATAT
The DNA here is from genome assembly GCF_023634155.1 of Falco peregrinus. Classification (NCBI taxonomy): domain Eukaryota; kingdom Metazoa; phylum Chordata; class Aves; order Falconiformes; family Falconidae; genus Falco; species Falco peregrinus. The sequence goes on along the minus strand of NC_073727.1, from coordinate 51,905,589 downwards.
AAATACAGACTTTATAGATTGTGCAGGGGTACGTGCATGTCTGTATGTATCCACTAATGTCTGCAGTCTGCGCATGATTTTTTCAGGGTTTTTAGCTGTGTGGCTCTCCTCCTGCCTGGGACACAACCTTTGGACAGTGAATTTTCTTTTATGCGTTTTAGTAGGGAACCTTAAATGCTTGCTCTGATAAGAGCAAGAGGAGAAACGCTCCCCCTGAGAGAGGTGAAATATGAGTTAGGTATCCATCGGAGAAGAGTTCAAGGTAAGCTGAGCATTTGTGGATCATAGTACTGAGGACTGGAAAGGACTCACTGATTGCAGTTCACTGCAATTGCAAGTAATCAGGTAATAGCTGTGAAAGTCATTCTGCCTTATACCACAGATCACAGTTTCCTGTAACACACTTAAAAACTACAGAAGACCACTAACTGGCACAGGATCCATGCTCTCTACACAATATGTGAAAGAAAACCAGTAAGTCCTCTTTTCTTGGCCCTTCCAATAGCAGGAAACTTGTTTTCTTTAATTTTTTCTCTTCATCCTTACCTTCACCTTCCTGTCTCCCTCCCTCTGCCCAGTTGTACAAAGGGTTTCCTCACTGTGGTTCCTTGGCTGTTATCTTTATGAAGTATGTAAAGAGAAGTGCTGCCAGTACAGTGAAATGGAAATGGCAGCCTAAACAGCAATGCCTGTAGAAGGGGCATGTTTGAGTCCTTTTTGAATAAGAAAAATGTAGACCCAGTTGCTTGTGGAGAACAGCGTTAAGGTTCTTGCCTCCAAACATGGCTTTCTCTGCTCTGCACTGTGCTGAAAGTGTTTGGAAAGAAGATGAGATTTCATTTTTTCTTCTCCATCTGTAAGTCTATTAACTCTGTAACAAGGTAGAAAGGAAACAGATGGACAACATGGTGATTTGGGGTTATGATTACGGGCAGTTAGTTACCACTGTGGATGCATTAATTGTAGAATTCTGCACAAGGATCTGCACGGTTAAGAACCTTTCAAGTCCACTTCCTCAGACATCTGAGGCTCAAGCTTGAGGAGTTTTAGGCTAACCTAACACAAAACAAAATGCATTAATGTTTCTGTACAGGAACGGACATGAGTAACCCCACTTTTTAGAGAACTGGCACTCCATTGAAAGATGCCTTTTTGTGCACTCTTAAGTGCAACGGATTTTCAGCCCTACTCCATTTGTTCCATGCCATCTCATTGTGCAGACTGCTGGCAACAAGCTGATTCTGGAATAGGAAATCAAATCCTACCAATTTTTCAGCTTGCTCCCATTTGCTTCTTTAATACATATGAGATGTGCAGAATAGTGAAGCTTTTATGTAATTGACTAAATTCTGCTATAGACCACCACAGAAGTCACTGGAGGCTTATCTCTGCATAGCTGAGAATAGAACTTGAGCTATTTGCTATGTGTTTTACTAGGACCTCTTAGCTAACTTAAGTCGAACCTTTCTGATGAAGTACAGTGATTTTACAATGCAGGTTTTACCTAGAACTGAAAAGCTGTTTTTTTGTTAAGAGGTTCTGTTCATACTGCATTTTTGCGTCAGATGGTTCACAAGATTAGTGACACAAGAATGACAGCTTTGGCTTTCATACATAACTAGCCCAAACCTAGTTCTTGTTAACTACCAGGTCTTTTACTGTTGTTACTAGCTAAAAACTGTTCACAGGGCTATGGGGTGCAGGGAATGGTTGATCTCTATTTGTCTCTTAACTTCAAGGACAGATGCCTGTGTTTTAAGATCCAGCATTACAAGTTCATTCGTTAGGAGACAAAGCCAGATTTAATAAGCATAGAAACTGCTGTGGCTGGAGATAACCTTCTAGATCAGGACTTTGAAGCGTATGAAAAGCAATGAAAGGAGCAGCGTTTTTTAGTGTTGGAAAAATGGTATAACACTGAGAGTACTCTGAATTCTGCTGTTGTGTGATTTTGCTGCTGCTAAGGAGCGAAACAGAAGCAATATCCCACTTTTGGGACAGCCTGTACAAAACCTCTCCAGTCCCACTAACTAGAAGGTCAAATACTAATGTTCCCTGGCTGATGGATGTGGAATTACTCCACAGAAAAAAACTGGTGCTGTCACTACATGTGTTTTCTTGCTTGGTCGGTGATCTGACTCAGAGATTCTACAGTCAGGGAGGTGTCTTTCCCTTAGGGTCAGCTTTTCTTACACTTAACAGATGTGGCTTGTCTGGGGTGAGTTTCACAGAGAATGGGACATCTCTGGCTTCTCCCAGGCAGAGAGCCAGGGCTCAGGTGTGAAGCTCAGGGGAGCATCTTCTGGGGTAGTGTCCAAGGCATGGGGAAGAGCTCTTATTGTATGAATGGCATTTAGCTGAGCTTTCCTTAGGTGTTGTGTGAGGTCTGGGAGATGGCTTGCACTTACCTGCTCGCTCTAAAGCACAGTGCAGACGGGAGGCTGAAAGAAGCCCAAAATGGCTTTTAGAAGGATCAGTGCCTGAGGGCACTGACATCTTTCCTGAACAAGAATTAACATGAGGTGTTAGCTGAAAAGGTTCTAACTGCAGGACCTGAAGCTTAGCTCAAGGTGTCCCAGCTAGCCCTGCATAGGTTTTCTCTGCCATACATAAATACTTTGCTAAGGAAGTTTTAGCTTCTGACTAATATTCCCCTTTGAGCTCTGACTAATATTCTGCGTACAGACCCATTCTTTCTTGATCAAATTTTATCATTACCAGAGGCAGGTACTGATTATGCTGTGTCTGTTTTTATCTCCACACTTAATTCATCATATACTGTATTAGTTTCTTATATTTGCCATTTATATTCCATTGTGCGTGGTAATTCAGGCTTTCTTTTATATAGCGTGAATAGCTGTGAATGTAGGCTCCATGGCTTTTTGCAGTGCAAGAGTAAAACCTAATTTCATTTCTATATAGCATGCCCTTTCTGAATTTCACATGAGAAATACTTGCTCTTGAGCTATCCAAATGAGAATGCTTTAGCTTGGGCCACTGTGGCAGGTCACTTACTCACGCTACTTGTCAGCAACACATTGATGCAAGCTGAAATGCATTGCCTTCTCATTTGTTTTTAACCTTAATGAAAACTTGTGTAGAAAAGGTATGCTGGCATAGCAATGAGGAATGAGTCACTACCATCCTCTGCTATCCAGAAACGAAATGTCAGTGCAGCTGCTCAATCTTCATTTCTTTACATAACCAAAGGCCAGTCAGGTCTTAAAATTTTCTTTTCTATAGAACCTTTACTGCTCCAGAGCCTCCCTTTTATATGCATGGGTGTGTGGGGATTATGTAGCTTGAATTTCAGCAGAGCTGCACAAAACTTTAATTCTTGCTCCCCTTTGTCCCCCTTACTTCCTCTCTGAGTCACACAGGCTAATTTATTTTTGTGGAGGTAAGTGGGTTGTTTTCACCTGACTATTTATAAGAGCATACCATGCCAAAAGGAGCACAGTCAGTCACATAAGAAATAACCAGCCCGTCCATTTCTGCATAAATACAGGTATTCATGTTCAAGCAAAGAGGGCATAAGTCATTCTGGCAGCTGAGACATACAACATACAGGGTGTTCTTATTGACAAAAATATTATTAAAAAAATAAAATAAAACTAGTTTCCATAGCAACTGCCACACTGCATAATTCTACAGCTAAAGGGACCTGGTTTGTCCAAGGCAGGACAGCGGAGGTACCTTGGGTACTTGCAGTGCAGGTGTTGTGGATACAGAGCTCCCCCTTCCAACTGTGGATCTTAAAGTACTGCACAGACCTGGTGTCACAGCTGAGTCGTGGTTGTCACCCTGGCAGCCTCAGACTTCTCTGCCTGAGGCTGTAGAGTGGGTATGACAGCATCCCCGTAAGCATTTTCTTACTTAGATCGACTGTCCTGATCTTCAGAGCACCTCAGTGAAGATCTCTGGCTTCTTCACGTATTTCTTAAGTGTCTTGAAGTCTAAGTGTGAGTGTTTTTGCAGGGCTGGTGACAATTTTTAAAATTTCTTATTCTACATATACATTAATTTGTGGGAGGGGGAAAAAGGACTCTGTGTTTAGGGACCAGGTGTATTTTTATAAATTGTAAAAACAATTAAGCTGCAGCTCCCACCTTCTCCAATTCCCAGTACAGGTAGCATATTACAGTTTGTTTTACCGATGAAGTAGGCTGCAGCAGAGATGTTAATTGTTCCCTGTCATACAGTGAATCCCTGACGGCAATGAAGTCTTCATGAGTCCTGAAGCAAAGTTCTGTGCTCTAAATTTTGAATATCTCATGCTTATTATAAATTTTACAGCTTTTTCCTTCAATATGTTAGACCTCTGGACATTGAGGCTTTATAACAGCGTTAGTCATAGAAAACATAAGTCAACCAACCTGGGTTTTATAATTCAAAAGTCTTCAGCAGTTTCTTTTCAGTTCTATTTCATCTTTTGTATCCCATGCAAAATATAAATATCTTATACAATAGTGGAAAAAAGTAGATTTTGATAACAAAACCAGGTTCCTTACCTGTTCAGAATAATTCCAGTATTGTGAACTGACATTAAAGAGGTTTATTTAAAAATAAAATAATACAAAGAGAAAAATACTCTAAACAAACAAAAATCTGACTTAAAGTCCATTAGACCTCAAAAAGTTTGCTTCAAAGGGTTTGGATGAGGCCCATACAATTATTTTTTTCCTCAAAAGTTGCATGTGAAGTGGTTAACTGAAGATGTGACCCAGGGCTTTGAAGAGCTTTTATTTTATTCCTAAGGAGACGAGGCTGCAGGTATTGAAAGTCAGATGCTGTACGCCTCTTGAAGATGGTGCTACTTTTCTGCATATAGGAAAAATATGCATATATCTGTGCAGAAATATTTTTCATATTAAAACAGATGCTGCAGGCCAAATAATTTCAAGCTTTTTGGAATAAATCTTTAAATATTTCTTCCCTCTCCCTTAACATTGTAGGACTGATTTATTTATTTATTTTCTCTTGTTAGCATTGCTTGTGAGAAATAAGCCTGCCGAGAGTATCTTTAATTTAGAGAATATTTAAATCACTAGCAATCACTGCTTATGTGATAAGGTAAAATAATGAAATACAACTCACAAAAGTAATGATGCACTTAGGTTTTTGAACGCTGTTGAATTAAGTTTTCTGGTGGGTGTCAGAGTGAGGGGACCAGCAAATGACCGCTGCCAGCAATGGAATGAGGTTAATAACAGAATTGGGTGGGGAAACTTTTTCTAAAGAATCTTCCTAGTCAGAAAACAAAAATGTGTTTAAACTGAGTTTATTTTTAGGAAGATACTAGTTTTGGTGACAACTGTGTTGGGAAGGAATTAACCCTGAATGTTCTAAACTTTCTGGTTTGAGAACCAGCCAGTTGGGCCTCAAATGGGACTGGGAAACCCTGGTTTCAAGGTCTTTCACATCACTAAGACCCTTGCATCATGTCTTTGCAGTTCTTCACAGTAGAAACCCACCTCCACAAAATCATTTCAGAGGCTTCAGTGTTTTTTCAAAATTAAAATGCAAATACATGTCATCCTAACATTGTTCTGAAGATATCAAACTCTTTCTCTTTGAGTACTCGGATAACCAGGGATGTTCCAAAGGTCAGTGATAGTGCTGGTCGGGGTTAAGGACCCAGAGGATGGGGGTGACTGCTGACTGACCAGTGCATCATCACTAGGAGTATCAGTACCCAGGGGAAATATACACCATGCCTCTGTATAAATGACTTCTTTCCAAATCTTTGCTGACTCACATTCATCTTGATGAGACAATGACATGTGGACGTTTCCATCTTGCTATTTGAAATAGGGGCCAAATACTCCCCGCTGTCACCAGAGAGATAAGGGAATTACTTTTGCTTTTCTTTTTATCTAGAACCGTATAGGGGGCTGATGTCTGAAATATAACATTGGCCTATGGCCTCATGTTTACTAGAAACAAGGTTTTGAAATGTCTGACTTCAGTTCTGAAGGGAAAAAAACACAACCATGCAGCAGTCTATAATGATATACCAGCTTTGATATGATACTGCAACGACAGTGTACTCAGAAGTGAGGGCTGCCTGGAAGGGGAAATGAAATTGCACATAAATATACATATTTGCGTCTGGATAGGCAGAAACTGGGAGAAGTGTGATGGATGATCGGTATAGGAAGATTGTTCAAGCGGGTGCGTGGCTGTGGTGGGACGGGAGGGAGGAAATGAAGACCTATTGAATGAGATACGAGGCAGAATTGGTGGAAGCTCAGCTGGAAAATACTCTATGGGTGCATTACACTACTACAGAGGGGCCAAAAAGGGTCAAAACATTTTTCCTGATTAGTCTAAAAAAAAAATGCATTTAAATGGAAAATGGCTTATTCCTAATACCTTGGTATGAAAATAGTAAAAATAGTAGGTTGTGGGTTTTTATGTCTTACTGCAGGAAATATTTAGTCTTACAAGCATGCACATTGTTAGACAAATGTTATGTTAGAATAGTGTTTAAAGACAACGTATGAATTATTTCAAATAAACGTATATTACAGTGACACTCTAAATATTTTCAAATCAAGCATTCCAAATCTAAGACATTTTTAAGAAGGAGACTAATCTTAAAAAGAAATCCAAATGTGCGAAGGTGGATACCCAAATAGTTTTATTGATGCTATAAAGGAAGATTGTGTACATATTGGCAAGGGAAGGAAGAGAGTCGTAAACTGAGCTGGAGAAGAAGTGAAATAATGATTTTGAAACATCATTTCCCCCTTATTTGGGTCTTAAACACTTAACTGTCACAATTACATTCATGCTTGTTTCATGATGTCACAACGTTTCCATATGCACATATTAGCACATGTCTGGAGAACATGAAATAGCAAATAAACACCAATTAACAAGTGAGTTAATTAGTAGTGAACATATAATTGCCCAATTTAACTCCTGCTGCTTATAAATCATCAGAATGTATTTTTGTACACAGCTTTAGCTTGGTAGCACTCAGAAACTTAATGAAGCGCATTTCAGCCTATGGGGTGTTTCTAGGCTATTTATGTGGATTGTCATCAACCATTTGCTCATGAGTAATTGACCTTTTAAAATTGTATCCTATTCTTTTTCCTTCATGATTAAATGACAGGAGAGCTCAAAAAGAGGAAGCAAATCAGATTTCACTGTGACCCTTTCATGTTTGGCATATACCGTTTTGTAAGTAAATATTTATTGCAAGTGTGCAAGACTTCTGTTCCTGTGAATACATCAGTTGTACGAGGTTTTTGTTGAAGTCAGGGAATATCTAGTTTTTATTTTAAGGACAATTAGGAGAAATATCTCAAAACATCTTTACACTTATTAATAGAAGTTCAAGAAAGCTTTGATATGTTACTTACAAGTTCTGCAAGAAAATAGTATGTATTTTAGAGAACTTATTTTAGTGAGAGGAGGCACGTATTAATATTTCTAAGGGAGTAATGTTTACTGTTGGACATAAAATGTGAGTTAATATCTTGGGACTCGCAATGGTTCCATTTATCAGAGACATTGTCCTCAAATATTTAAGCATGTGCCTCTGCTTGAGGAGGGACTGGAGAGAAAACCAGAAAATTGCCAATTAGAGAAGATTTCAGGAGAAGTGAAAGACTCATGAGGTTAGAGAAAGTCTGATGGAGAACTGGAGTTTGGGAAAACAAGACTGAAGATTTGGGAGAAAAACCTGAACTCTGATTAGGAAGGAATCTGCCTAACAAAAAGATTTCCTTCACCTGACAATGTGAAGAGGGCACTTTTAGGTAAAAGAAGTTGGGCTTTAATTCCAGTAATAAACTAGGAAGTCATTAACCAGGCATGCATGGGAGCTGGTTTATACAGTAGCCTTGCAAATGTATCCATCATAGTTACCCATGGGGTTACTGGGACAAAGGGTAAGGGATCAAAGGAGGGGGAGGCTTGATATGGGCTCAAGAAGAGCAATAAAGAGACCCATGAGAGTTATACTACGGTAGATGTTGATGGGAACCAGAACTAAAATAAGATATGTTTTCAGGGGTTGTGCTTAAACTGGGCTACCGGCAATGTTTTACATGGCATGAAGTATCTGTCTGTGCCTGATCTGAGAAAAGGGCAGCAGGCTGATCGAATTTCTTTATTTTTTAGTTGGGAAAATGCCCCAAGATTTGGCTTCTTTTCTTCATACAAGGAGTGCAGTTAAGTTTATATGTAAGTATGTGTACACATTTAAGGGTATTACTTTTAAATGAGCCCTGTCCTTATTGCAGGCTTGTGATTCTCAGCGGGCCAAAAGACAGACCACATGCTTTGGGCTCACCAGGCTTTGTCTCCCCCTTTTGTCTCTGAAAGGATACAAATACTGCACAGACACCTGTGTTTGCTGCCAGAATCAGACCCATTGTCATCTACTGCATTTTAACTTCCCTATCACCACAGTAGTTGGGATGAAGGAGGATTTCATCTTTTTAAAGCAGGAAGTGTTGGAAGTAGGAGAACAGCTCTTCAGCAAAATTGAAAGCCGGAGACTGAATAGTCTGGCTGATGTGGATGTACACAGGTATAATGTCTAACATAAAATCAGTTTTAAACCTATGAAGTGGGGGAGTCAACAGTACCAGTATGAAACAACCAGTATGAAGCTGGCACACTTCTCAATATTGGAACTGCTCTGTAATGTAATTAAAGCTGCTGTAACAGGAACTCAGTGAATGAGCTGGGTTTCCCTTTCGTAATCCATTGCATTAATTAATTGTCAATTATGACTGTCAACAAGAGGGATAAATGTTGCATTTTTTTATTACTAACTATCTATATCATATTGAGGAAACAAAGATATGACCTTTTTAACTGTTCTTAGTCAAACCTAGCTCATTATTCTTCTGGATAGAGGGGAATGAAATATCATCCTTGGTCAATTTCATAAAAGATACAGGCTATCACCAACATTCCTTCAACTGAAATATGACATTTATTTGGAAGTAATGAAGATTAGGTCACATTTTTCTTAAGAAAAATCAAGGAATTTTAATGTGACCCTTTACAGATCACTTTTCCCTCACAAAAATCACAGCCACTGTGGAGTTATGAGGTTGCAACGTGACATGGTACACGGGCAGCACAGCTATATCTCAGTAGTACAACTGTGCATAAACAAGGATTTGACAATAAGCAGACACTAATGGATACTGGTTTTAAATACTACTGAAATTGCTATGGAAAGGCTCATTATGTCTATGTGAATGGCAAAAGAATGCTTAGTGATGGATGGTAGAACTATGAATGTTAAGGAAACAATAGTGTTTTGCTCCTATTGTGTAAAGTACTGGGCAATAGTCACAAGTGTACTCTGTGTCAGCTTTTTCTAGATACCTGTTCCTAACAGCAGCAATTTGTTATGACAGCGTTTGCTATTCAGTGGGACTACAAAGAATCAGTCATTTGTCAATATGCATTCATACAATTACATCCTGATGCATTCACTTAAAGTTCGTTCCATGATGCAGCTGAGAATTGATCTGCCACTTGATACCGTAAGTACTCCACACAGAGCCTGCTGCTGGCAGCTCCCTTAATGTTAGAAGAAATGTTACCTTGTGGAGTAATACACATACACTTTGCTTCCCTCCCAATGGCGTGTATTTCAGAAAATGGTATGAAAATAATTGGCATTCCCACATAGATGCATGTAACTCTGCCACAAAGCTGCTGTTTTGGTGGGACTTTGTAAAAAGGTGGCCAGTCTGGGAAAGAAGATACAGATACAGTCTCTGCTCTCTACTGTTACTCATTGAGATAACTTGACCTCAGGGCTGACAAAGGGTTTGTTCTATTTGATGTGTTTCCTCTTCAAAAAGAGCTCTTTTTTTTTCCAGGAACAAAAGGTTTGTGTATACTGTTCTTGCTTCAACAAGTTCAGGGAAGGGCTTATAAATGAACAGCTTGGCAGCACACGTATGTGCCTGGGTAGACATAAATACAAGACTGAAAATTTTGAGACTAGTGAAGCACACAAGCAAGGCGTAAAAAGCAGGTTTCTGACCTATGAATTTCTCAGTCCATTTAGATCCTTTTTTACCTTCTTGTCACAAAGACACATCTATAGAGACATGTAATCTCTGCTAATTTAAATGTAATTTAGAAAAAGACCAAATCTTAGATGCATGTTTGCACTGTGAAGGCTTGAATGTTTTATACAACACTAACACAAGTGCAGTGACTAGAAAAAACATAGTGGAACATCAGGTAAACCTTTAATTTTTTACTTCATTACTGTAATTTAGTTTTCATAGAAAAACTTCACCTTCTTAAAGTTACTGGTCCTTTTACAGTTGACTTTAATGGTGCTACTGGAATGTCTTTTCTGTGTTGTATCATTGATAGTACAGGTTAAATGGAGTGGGGCCTCCACAGCTGGCTTTGCAGTTGTATTTAAAGTAAAAAACACATTACATGTGTAATTGCAAATGCTTATTGTTATTGCAGATTACTAGAAGCCTGCATTTGTCAAATGGAGAGCAAAGCTTTATATAATAAGGATTATAGGTAGACTTGCAGCATATGTACAATATTAATAAAAATTCTTCGAAGGCAGAGGCTCTGCAAAGGTTATATGAAAGTTATCTAGCTCTTTTTAATAGCACTTTTGTGGTAAAGCTTCTGCACAATCGAAGGGATGGCTATAGCAAAACTGTAGCACTATATAATAACAAAAAGCATACAACAGAAGCAAGGAAGAACTGTGTGCCAGAGCCAGTGCCATAAATCCCTTTTTGATAGAGTTCTTAAGGCAGGTGAGAGTAGAGATGCTCATTCAGAAAGTGCATGTCATGAAGTTCTTGTGGCTTCACCCATCCATAAGATCTTAGAAGCAAGTTTAAGATTCTTTGGGGTAAAAAAGGTATACAAAAAAGGAGAGATGATGCAAAATTTGGGAAGTGCTAAGGTAATGACAGAAGTACACAAACACATTGTGCTGCCAACTATTAAATAAAGTTAAACACAAAGAAATGGCACATGGTGTGTAATGTGCTAACAACCTCTAGCTGTTATCCAAGAGTTCAACAAGTTTGTAGTGGTGGTTTTACCAAATGACAGTTAAATGACCCATTCTTCTTTATTATATTTATGGTTGGCCTTTGCTTTTGATGCTCTCTCTGTGGCCCCAGATCCAGTCAGAGGTTATATTTTTTCACTGTGTACTAGTTCATAGTCCCATTCCCTGTTCAGTTAGATGAGGAGTTACCATTTATAATATTCCTAAAACTTCAGTAAAGAATAAAACAGCTAATAATAGCTAAGATCAGAGGGCCAGCAGGGCCAGATCAGAGAGATACTGTGTCTCCATAGTGTCTTCATTTAAGTAGACTGCGAGCATATGTAAATTCAGATGGTTTTATTCCCTGCTGTCCTGTGGGTCTGGGGAAATGGAAATGCGAAGAGTGTGTATGTACACTATTCACGTTACCATTTGTGGAATGTATATGATGGGTTTTAAACCCTCATCTCCATTGAAATAACAAGAAACAATGTGATTCTTGAGATTCCTGTTATTTGTGTGAGTCTTCCCATTTGTGAGAGAAAGAAGCTATTACAGCTAAGGGGAGAAAACAGCTGAAGGGGGAAAGAGGACATCACTCCCCTGCTCCTCGGGGAGTGCAGTCTGTAGATGTGAATCTGTTAGAAATATTAAAAATAGATATGCTGTGCAATCTGTTAAGGAATATACTATTAGAGCACTTTAACAGCAGAAAGTATAAGGGGCACACACTGATGTGTTTTCTTGTTTCTTATTTTTTATAGAATCACTGGTTTGTCACTGAGGGTGAATAATGATAAAAAAGACCCTGTTGCAAGTTTTCTTATAACCAGTGGGCACTTTTACAGGTTCACTGAGACCTTTTCTGTGCCCTGGTAAACATGCAGATCTTTATAGTGTGTTTTTCAGGCTGTATTGATCATTTCCAGGTTATATTCAGTAATAAACATTGGCTGTCATTTTCACAAGAAATAGACTCCTATGTAAAGGAAGAAGGAGGGTTTATTTCAGATGCCAGGTAAAAACATTTTTACACAAGAATTTTTTTTTCAAGGTTTCCTCATGAATGACTACAGTGAAATAGTAAGCAATAAACCAACCTATGACATTTTAACTATCTGTATTATACTGATATCAGTCACAGTCTACTTTAGTTACGATCACTAAATAGTTTCCTTTCTAAGCTTTTGTGATTCAGTGGTTCTTTTTTTACCCTTTTGCAGCTTATCAGAAAGTTGCTTCTTTCCGTGCAACTTTGTTCATGTGTTGCAAGAGGTTCAGAAGGTCTTTTGGCACAAGCCTTCATTTTGCTCCTCAGAACCCTGAGTATCTCCAGCTTAGTCGGGATCTCTGTCAAAATATTACAGGGAAACCTGTGAGCTGGGAAGGGGAGCATTCTTCCTTTGTTCTCCCAGCAAAATGTTCTGTTGAAGTGTGTGTAGAAGGGGTGAAGAACACAGTTATCTTCTGAATTTTCCTCATCACCCCCTGCCGAATGGCTGTGGAGGCATCTAGTGACCTCGGGATGCTTTATGAAACCTTCAAAAGAGAAAGCAAGAGACAAACTGAAGAAACCGTTTGCCTTCAAATTGAAGTGAGCAAATGTGGGGTTTTTTTTGTTAAGCAAACAAAAGGCCTCCCCAAGCAAAGAAAAACGAACAAAAATAACATACCTCCCAAAAAATACCAAACCAAACAAGCCATCAAAAATACAGACACACACAAAAACCCCAAAACAAACAAGCAATCAAATATATCCATGGAAAATATCCTTGAAATGTTTGGTTTATTTAAGTATTTAAATATTATTTATTTATTTTTTTAGTAAATTTCAAAATAACATTAAGAATACCATGGGTATAATAGAAAACTGTTTTCTGTTATTTTCATCTGAAACTTTCTCTAACTTGAACCGGAAAAGAATATGATTTCTGAAGTGTTACTTGCTATTTTAGGTTTCTAAAGTTCTAGATGTCAGAGACCTACCATGTCATGGATTCTGCGTCCAACTCCTATTTGGACTGTTAGAAGTGAAAGTTTATTTCCCTAAAACTGGAAGCAGGTGATATCTTTTTTCAAACACAAATTAGTTCCCCTTGTACAGCAGCATGATAGGTTGAAGGATACAATGCAATAATACAGTTTCTATTTTGATTGAGTTACTCTTTCTTATGGAAGAAACTCCAGCACCAGTTACTTGAGTGATATATCAACTTTGGGATGACAGCAGGGTGGGTGGGCCACGCTTATGCCGATTTTAGTTGCAGCTATGGGTAATGATTATGGGCTACATTTCTCTTTGATTTAATTACCCTCAGTTCAATGGCTTTGTATCAGGTGTTCATGGATTTACTCTGGGACTCTGCACATTTATGTGGCTCATATTAGAAGTGTCCATTGTGCCAGAAATTAGTAATTTTGCCAAGTCTTAGAAAAATGTGGAGTCCTTATGTTTACAGTTATACAACATTATGTTAGGGGCTAGAATGTTTTTATGTACATGTACCAAAACATTTCCCTACTAAACCCAAAAACTTTTAGAAGTTAGTGGAAGTTCATGTAAGATTGTTATCAGACCAACTTTACCAAAGGATAAAAAAATGCATTATTGAATAACAAGGTTATGTCAAATATGATAGAACAGGAAAAATGTTATCCCCCTTGCAATGCAAGTAGGAAATCTGTCTCCTGATTTGATGACTTTCTGATCATCTATATGAAAGGCAAACTTTTGGCAGAAAGTGATGATTCTTGAACTTCTGTCATTAGTTCAGTTTGGCTGGGGTCTTGAAATGTCATGTGACTAAGAGCTGGTGAAAAAAAATAATGTTGATGTTTTATGAGTAGCTGTTAATTGTGGGCACAAATCTGAGTGCTCCTTTTTGACGTAATAGGAGCTATGAGCCTATAAACTAAGGAAAGGGTAAGCTCCCTCGTATTACCAATTGCTGATTATGGTTCCATAATTTATGGTGCTGAATCATTTCTGTAGCATAGTGAATAGAAAGCAGAACCACCTGCAATAGATTATGTTGATTCATTTTGCTGGCAGATGTGAGAGAGCATCATTGCTCATTAGATTGTAAGCTTAATTGGTTTTCTCCAGAATTACATAGACAATATTCTCTTAATCTGTTCACACACAGGGTACTTAATTTCAAAATCCCTGAATTATAGTTTAATTGTTAACATTTTTTCAGATAGTGGTTATTCTCTGGGGTTGATTTATAATAAATATGCGGCTGTGTCCTTTATGTAGGAGGGAATTATAAATGAAAAGGTCATATGGGAAATACCCACTGTGACCTACCTCCTCCACTTGGAGTCAGTACACTTTTTGCTTGAGAATGGAGATCTTGAAGACAAACAGTTGGTGAGAAAATTCCAGGGAGAAGGAAGGAGATGGAGAGAAGAGTCAAACACAGGTCCAGATCATTCAGTCAGTGATCTGAGATTTCCCATATCAATTGCACAGGTTTCTGAAGTGCTAAACCATGCAGATCCCCCCACTGGGGTTAAAGTCAGGTTTTCTAGGCTCCAGGTTGAGCAGAGATTGTTTGAATGCTCAAGTTCCCTCACATTCCCTCTGAAATGCTGGCCCATGGTGAATGTGCTCCACTTGCTGCTGCCTGGGGGAGGGACGTAAACCCCCACCGATGTGCTACAGGAGGTGCCAGATGGCCAAGGCCACAGCTGTAGGGCCCATGGGCAACTGCAATTGCCCAGAGTTTTCTGTGAGCCTCTGGCCCTGCTCACGTCTCTACTTAGCTGATGTGGCCTACGCATAGCCTACATGCTTCACATCCCACTCCACAGAGCAGGTGAGAAGTGGTACTGCTGAGGGCCGTGCTGGGATGGTGTCCCTCAAAGTCAGTATGAGGGAAGGGAGGGATTTATGAGTGGAACATACCTTTCTGTCTTAGCTCTGTGATAACAACAAGAACATGGGACTCAGAGGGATATCCTGAACCATCAAAGCCATTCTCCTGAGCACAGCACCAAAAGTGCTGTGTTAGATTTGCTATAATAAACAGATTGAGCTGCATCTTAAAACCAATGACGCAAGTTGCTTTTGCTGTGCTTAATGAGAAGTTCTTGCAGAACCTTACTGCCTGAGCCAAATATTCCCTGAAATGCCAGTTAAAGTATGTTCTGTGCTGTTGGAAAATAGGTCGCCTGTGTCTCAACTGTTAGTGATGACTGATCTTACTGCTAGCTCTTTCCTTCTCAAAGGACCCTGAGATCATTTTAGAAGACCCATTGTCTCAAGAAACACAGCCTGTGCCATGTTTTTCAGGGAGGTGTGTCAAACCCACGAGCTTGTTTCTTGCTTTTGCAAGTGAGGTATTACAACAGTATCATTTGCATCTGGTAGAATTTATTCCTACTTTCTAGAGGTCCTAGTGAAGGTCCACTGTAGTAGGAGTTGGTTTCTTCTGTTGACTGGTATTTTCTGGAGAACTAGATGTAGTGTATGTAAAATGACATGAATCTTCCAATGACTTTTTAACAGTTTGAATTAATTCCAATTACTAAATTTCTAAAAAAAGATGAATTTCTGAAAAGAATTAATTGGCTAAGCTTTCCAAAGCAAGTCCTGAGAAATTTAACTCTCTTGTGTGCTGGTCACCAGTTAACTTCAATGGAAGATTTACTTTGAAACCTCCGAGGCTGCTCTGAACATGCACCTCCTACCTCCCCTGCTTCTCCCCTACACCTCCAACCCATGTTTCTCTGACAAGAAAAGAAGTAGTTCCGATTTAGATAATAGGTCTGTATTTGTCATGGAACTAGTTCCTTGAATTATCTGACACAAAGGTAGGAAAAATCCTTCCAAGATGGAGAAAGCTATGGGGACACTTTTTGTTAGAGAAAGAGTGTTTCCAAATAGAAACAGGTAATTGCTGGAATGCACATTAACGGATGCTGTAGTTAGCGTTTTGAAACAGGGAATGGTTTAGTCTCTTCCAGTCTCCTCTCTCTGGAAGCTGAATTTGGCAATGGCCGAAATGCAGAAAGAGGAAACTGAAAAAGCAGAAACGTTTATGTTTTTCAAAAAAATCAGGATCAGAGGTTTGGATCATATAGACAGACATCTATCAGTACTTTTTTCCAGTTTGTCATTGTATGATCTGCCTAGGTCAGAGATTATTTCAGTGGGTAGATTAGGAAATAGTATTTTCGGGAACAAAGGAGACAAATAATTAAAAATATCACAATCCTTAGGAGAATTCATCATGGAAAAAGCACAGCTGGTGTGCACTGGAGAGAGAGATATGTCTTGGGCTTTTTTCAAAGCTTCTAACTTAGGCCCACCCTGACTGAGCTCAAGCAAAATGCCAGGAGTTTGTCATAATAGAGTCCAAGGTTGCCATTAAAAAAAGGAAAATGAAACAGAATAGCCAAACGAGAAATGTGCCACTGCTATAAAAAGATATTGTCTGTAAATACAGTTCAAGCTGATCCTCTAAATAGTGATGGATAAATCTCAGAACAGGAGAGTCGTCACATTTTAGGGAAGCAAAAACAAGCCCTTCATCTTATCAGGATCTTAGAAGTCATAACTCTAAAAGAAAGGGCAGTCCAAAGAGCTCCCAGAAAGCCTTGTTAATTTTTTTTTATGTTGCAAGCCTGCATTTAAGGGTTGGTACTAGAAAATGCCTGAGCAATTTAACTGGTTAGACTAGTGCCTTTCCGCCAGCTGGCCTGGCAGTATACAGAATTTTGTGGAACAGCTTGCCATGCCATTTGCAGGACTGCTCTCTACAGATGTCGACACCTTAGGTGACATCAATGTACCAGCTTAGAAAATGTGTAACATGCATTCATAATGCCTGGCCATAAAGAAATCTCAAAGAAACCTAAAACTTTTTGGACTGACCGTACTTCTCAAATGATGGGCATACGCATGACTCCAAGGTGGTTGAGAACTCCATGGTAGCCATTCGACAACAACACAGTATTTCCAGTATTACTAGGAAATAAGAGAGTTTTTCAGACAGTGATAGCACTTTTGGTCCAGAGGAGTTTCAGATGTACCTGCTCCCCATACTCAGGTTTGTGAGTGTAATCTGGGCACTACTTGCTCAGCTGGACCTGTTCTTCCTCTCAGAGTTAGAGATTCTCTTTGTAAACTCCCAAGTGCAAGTAGAAGAGTTTCAGCCATTACATGCTCACCGTTGCCCTTGAAGCAACTGGAAAAAAAACCCCAACCCAGGCGATACCCTGGCTCGCTGTTTCATATCTCTAACAACAGCCCATCATTCTTGCGTACCTTAAACCAGCCCTCCACTGCTTGCTTTCTGTCTAAAGTGATATTCATATCCAAGAGGATAGAAGGCCGTGTGCAGGTTACTGTTTTGTTTTAGAGCAGCAATGTACATGCCCTGGTTTTCCCTGTTCCCCAGGAGCTCCAGATGGATGGCAAATGCACTATAACCAGTGATGAGGAAATACACATCAGATGCATACAGAGCATATGTATTAAACCAAATGCATGGTGGGCATGCATTGTCCAGAGGACTATAAGGTTAATATGAGGTAAAACCCCCAAAATACTTTTATTGAGAGAGCATCAGCACCAACTGCTTTGATTTATGGATCTGTCCTATGATACCAAGGTATTTAATAATGTATGTAGGCATAGCCAGTGCTGATCAGTACAGTTCATGTGGAACATCAATATTAGGTTCCACTAATCACCCACTGGCAGGAAAACAGGTTTCTGAGGTCACATACTTCTTTCCCTTGTTCTAAGCTACTACACTGTCTTGATGTTATTAACGGTTGAATTTGAGGACATGTGTTAATTATTTGGATAAAATCCATGCCTGGATGACTGAAGCTGACTTTTGAGTGTTTGTAAGTAAACCTTGCAAAAGGACTAACACCTTTTTGGTGAATAAATAACTGAACAGAGTACCTTACTACAATAAATCTTATTAATCGGTATGAAAAAAAAAATCACAGCCATATAACAGACATAACACTGTTAGCCTGAAGTATGAGGGTTTTAGGTATGTTAAAATAAAAGGTTAATTGAAAACAGCAAAACATCTTGGAATATTGATATTTGCTTACCTGCTTCCAAGTCATTTGTGTCCATTTATTTCAGAGTTATCTTTTCGCTACAATTATGTGGCTTAAAATTATTTTTTGCTTAAAAAAAAAAGGTGATGTTCTCTCATTTGTGTTTTAAAAAGAAATGGTAATGAAAACGCCAAAATCCTGACAATGCTGGAGCCAACTCAGTAGCATCATATGGTCTCTGAGTGACTCAGACTGGACCAGTGCCCTGACCTCATAACCCAGCTATAGCAAATTACTGTAAGCAAAAACTGCTCTTCAGTGCAAGTAACAGTTTGTTCAAGCAAGTGACTCCCACTGTGATGGAAAAGAGGCAGATCACACAAATTGTCCTTTCTAGGTAAAGCTTGGAAAACTCTTAGTGGGACCAGTCTGCATGGACTGAGGTCAAGAGCAGCACTTGGAGAAGGCATGAGCAAGGAGGCCTATCGAAAAGGCAGGCTGTGGTCACACAGCTACCACATAAAGATTTCCTCAAGAAGAAAAATCAGATTTAAGAGTGATTTCTGTTATCACTTAGCTGCTGGTACACAAAACCTCCTGCTGCCTCTTTCCTACACAAAAGCGCAGGCAGAATTATCCTGGTCATTTTCAAATCCCCAAAGGTACCTATGGAGCATTGGTGAAGATTCTGGTACTGTTCGCATCAGTACAGGAGTGATGAAGGTTACCCCACTACCTCAGAAGGCTCTATTAAACCCCTTTTACTCTTCAGGGCATTTTAATTAGGTATAAGTGTTGGATGACTTGCCAGTGAGCAGACCCAGGCTCCCCATTGACCCTCTCTGTTAAGGAGCTGGAAGGCAGCTAACAGCTCATCAGTCAGCTCTCAAAACTAGGATTTGGAGGAGCAAACCCCTAGCCTACTATATCCCACTTCTGCAGCTTTATCAGGGAGCGTGATAGCCACAGGGAGTGGTCTGCACAGCTGAGGGCAGTTAGAGGATTTATACCTTCCTTTTTTAATAGAAATATGTCTGGGAAAAAGCCACTGCCCTTTTAGAAGAGAGTTAGCTAGGGAATGCATGGTAAGTAATTCACTTTGGCTTGTCTTTTTACAGGTGTGCATTATATGCTGTATTTATTTTAACTGGAAGAGTTGTGTTCCCCCTAAAGTTGAGCTGTGATTTTGCTCAACAGCAAAATAGGAGGAAAAAGTATCACTTCAGGTTTAAGGGTATTAAAACCCAGGAATTACCTGAAATAACCATGGTAACAAGTGCTGAAGTAATGGCAGTTGCTCATATTACCATAGAAACAGGACTTTAAAAGTAGAAATTACCTATAATTTATCTCTGTTGCTTACAGTGGCAATAATGTAACATGTATTTTGTGAAAAATACGCACATGTTTTGCCTATAGTAACTGTCAAGAAGTTATTCAAAAATTATTTAAAGATATTCTAGAAGTACCATTTATTACTTTGTTGTCATGGCTATTTCTTTTTATTAGTCCCCGCAAGAGTGACATACCAAAAAAGAAGACAATTTTAATAAAATGTAAAATTTTGTATGTATCGATATAACACAAACAAAAGATAAAGTTAGATTGTGTTGGTCTTAAATAGGCCAAAAATGTTTGCTGTAATTCTTGACAAAAAATTTTTTACCTGAGCATCTGTGTATTTGTACTGTGTACCTGCTGAGATAGCAGCAGATGCAGCAGCCCACAAGTTGTTGCACAAACCTCAGGGAGGCACAAGCCCTTTCCTTGGCCCATGGTAACCTTGGGGGTAGAGAAGGAAAGAAGATGCAGTGTGTAGTGAAGCTGGAGAAGTGAAAAAGAAGCACAAAGATCCCACTTGGGGTAAGATTAGGCATCTCCTTGTTCCTGTATTTTTTTTGAGTAGTTGTTGAAAACTGTAAAGGAAGGCATTGCAGTGATTTATCTGGCAGCTTGAAGCCATGTGCTATACCTCTCTCTCCTGCCTGTGAAGACAGAAGGTGTTAAGCTCTCAAGCCCCAGTCATTCAGACATTAGGTTGATTTGGAAAAGTGGAAGAATAATTTTAACTTATTGGTCTGTTTCCCGCATCTTACCTGCTTCAGAGTATAGACTCTTGCTCCTTGGTAGTCTGAGGTGCTACAGCCACCTTCTCAGAGCTTTTTGAATTGGGTTAGGGGCTTTGCATGGTTGGGGAGGTTTAAATGAGAAACACATTTTCTTTCTAAGCTTTTATGCTCATAGATTAACAATTTCACTACTGTGTCTTTAGTTTCATTTACACTAGGGACAGTACAATCTGCTATTTATATCAGCAGAAGATAAATTTGGCACTCTTATTGCCTTTGTTGGCTGAAGTGAGAGCAAGGTGAGGGTGTGCAAATCTGTCAAGGCTAGATGGCAATAGAGCAGGTGGGCAGAGGTCATTGTGGACAGTGAAGAGGAAGGACTGCTGTGCAGGTGTATGCTTGTAGAATGATGGGGTTTCATCTCAAGAAATTGGTGATTTGCTTCTCCATCACCACAGAAGAGCCCTATTCTACAGGGGAATTCTTAATGGAAAAAGCTGAATATAGCCAATGCCTCTGAACTTCTGTAACAGTGTTTGTAACAGTAGGGATTGAGGTGGAGTGGTGAGTGAAGAAAGGCAATGTTTGTTGTGCAGTCTTGGGTATACAAGGAATCAGGCCTGATAAAGATTATGTCATACACAAGGTCTTTATGGTATGGACAGTTCTTCTTTAAAAACCAAAGAAACTACAACCCCTGCTGCTCAGCTCACCTCCCCCCAACAACAACAACAACAACAAAACCAAACACCCCCCCCCACACCCCCCCCCAAACCCCCAAACCAAAAAAACCTACACAAAACAGTAAGTCCCACCACCAACCAAACACCACCTGCACCAATCATTTAACGTCATTAAGCACCAAGCTAGCATTCATGGCCATGAGCATACTACAGGGTGCTTTTTGTTAGCTATGCTAATGTTGAAAACTGAATAATAAGGCTCTACTGATAATTAACACTATATAAATCTTAATAACAATAGCTAGTTGGAGTAGCATGATTTCACTCTTCCTATTAATGTCTACAGATCTGGGGTTAGATTTAATTCACTTCTTAAGGGGAGGAGCATTGGCAATTATTAAAATCATTTAAACACAATTAAATAATGCCATTAAATAACTATATGGCAGCAGGCAGTAGAAAAAATAGTGACCAAAACAAATTTTGATGTTGGAATGAAAGATTCAGCTTTGATAATTCTTCCAGCATTTTATAAACTGCTTGTATTCATCTAGTAATGAAAAAACATAAACCTGCACATATTTCATTGCAGAGGAAATAAATGAAGCCAAGTCTGAGGAGGCTTGTGTTTAATCATGAAGTGTGCAACATTTGGCTGTAGTGAATTAGCCATTTGTCTTCCTAATGCAAAGCCTTGAGAGAGCTAGAGGCACAGTGGACAATTTCAGTGATTTGACACGCGTGACCTCTAGGGACCTTGGTAAAAATTCTGCATGGACACAAAAAGATCTGGTTTCAGAGTCCCTCCTGGTATCTTCGTTCATGTGATCCTGAAATTGCAATCACACCTCCCTCCCCCTGCCCTGTATCATTAGCATATCAGTCAAAGAGCAATGTATGATTTGGCTTGGAGGAAAATGAATAAGGCACAATAAGGTTTTGTTGTAGGGTGATTTGTCATATGGCTTCTGCAGATAAGAAATCCACGGTAGCACTTATCAGAGTTGCGGCATATCTCATAATCCATAGTCTCCCCTGCATGTTTAGCAGGGCTTGCTTTGCTGTGGGGCTTGTCTTTGTGTAAAAAGGTGGGCAGTATTTGCTGGGCTTCAGTATCTGAACACTCAGAAAACTTTTTTTCTTCCAAAAGTGAATGTTTTGATTAACTCATTTCTTCTTTCGTTAATACAAATCATATCAATCAAATCGCTTTTGAAAGAGGCATTCATATTTGAAGCCTTCTTAGATAGGAAGGCTGCAGTGATATTAATCTTTTCATTTTTATAACACTGGTTAAATTATCAGTATTCCACTCCACCAGGTTTTCCAGAAATCCACGTAAGCTGTTCATGTGTCCTGGCAGTATCAGTTCATTTTTCACTGAATTAACAACCTGTAAATTTAGTCTTGTGGATCCTGCCTACCTGATTTCGGTAGGAAGAGCATTTCTGCCCAGATGTGTATCCTTGTCTTTCTCTGTTGCTGCAGCTGGGACAGCTCAGGTCAGAGGTTGCCTTTTGATTTAAATTAACATGTTACTTAAGCAAACACATATCTTTAGGGTGGAAATGTAGCCATCACCGTGCTTTGGCTGCAGCTGGTGATAATAAAGAGATCTAGAGTCCAAGTAAAGTTTGGATGGTGGAATTGGTAATGTTTCAAGTGTACGAGCTGTGAAATGCTCCACCTCTTGTCTGTGGAGCCTTTTCTGTGTAGAGCTGAATTACTGAAGAGTTGTGAGCTCTGAGAACAGTGAGAATTAGTGTTGGATACAAAGGCGTCTCTTACTTTTGAAGTTGCTGGCATTAAGGGAAAAAATTACGGGACCATGGATACAAGATACACCTTCCCCTTCCTTCCTTGAATAGCACATTCTGTAGCATGGCTGCAGAATTGCTGGATGCTTCAGGTCCTGGAATCTTCTATAAGATTCATTCCCTCTCCATCTTTGTATTAAAGAAGTTACCTCTTAAATTCATAAAAGGTCTTTTGGCATACTGGAAGGCACTTTCATATTTCTGTGTGTTGTAGCTGTGTGGTGCTGTAATACAGCATTGCTGTTCCTAGTAACAAGGCATTAGCTCTGTACTGAATGTACAGAATTTGCAAGGCCTCAGGACTCTCCTTTGTCAGGCTTGCTTGACTTTCTTGACTTGCCTGCAGCTTTATTTTATGTGGGTTAGCTGTGACAGTGGTTTCTTTAACTGACCAGGTATCTATGGCAAATTTTTTAAAACTTTTGTTATCTTTGTGTGGTACAACCTTTTACATAAATAGCATTAAGAAGCAGTTATTCTGAGTAGAATCAGAAATTTATGATACTAATGTAATGATGTAGTGTAAAGAAGAGGCCTTGACAATTGGAGATGCAGGATGTGGTGTAGAGGAGTGTCAGCATGTGACAGTAAGAGATGTGGCTTGGCTAGGGAGACCCAGCAGATATTAACAGCTTGCCAACCACTGGTTAAAAAAATGCAGACTTGGAGCTGGACAAAACTGGCTTTAGAGGTAACAAAGAGAACAAAGAAGTAGTATCTAACATATGTAAAAGGCACCATATATAGTAAACTTAGAGGCTATGTGGAGCTACAAACTGATGAAGGAACAAAGGAATAAAACTGTGTTAGCTGGGCTATAAAAAGGACCCCAAGTGGATCCTAGAGTAACAAAGAAAAAAGCCACCAACATAAACATTACATTTCTCCTGGTGAAAGACTCCAGATGCTCATAGGTTGCCATAACACCTTTTTCCCTGCTTCTGCCAATCTCAGGGTGAAAACACAAACTTTAAGACTCAGAGGAGCAGTAGAGGGTTGCCATAACACCAGGAAATAGGGTACAGACAAGAACTTTGTGTAAAATAGTGTTCAGAGTATTACAACCATTACTAAGGTTTTTTTCTGTGTTCTAACAGTATTATTAGCCTTTTCTTTTTTTGTAGCAACCAGTTCTGAACTGCCAGTGATCACAAAATGTCAATTACAATAACAATAAATCCTTGGTTTTAAACATAGGATGTTTCCTTGTTATCCATACACAAAATTTTGAGCACAACAGCATGTCCTTCCCACTTTCAGGAGTGGGGGAAAAAGGCTTAGTTTTGAACTTGTGAACAGGTTTTTCAAATACCTGGGGGTGCTCGTGTCTAACTGCGGCCATCCAGAACCTCAGTTCCCCATTTAGCCTCCTGAAGGCGACTTTAATTACTTCAGTTTAAAACCTGCTGCCATCAAACTAGTTCCTGACTTAGATGCCTTAACTTAAATAGTGTGAATATGCCCCTTAGGAGGCACAAAGCTGCACAATGGACACCTGCATGAATGTCTGTGGAAAATTAAGTCTTTAACCTGTGACTGTATTTTTCCCGTTACCTGGTTAAAATGTATTTCCTTGCGGCAAAGACCCAGAGTACTCACTTGTGTTATTTCTAGTACTGCTGACTGACAGGAGTCTTAAGCACAATTGCCATGCAAATATGTTAATCTGAATAAGGATGGCATTTGTGTGTTGGAAGGAAAAAACACAGTGGCTATAACTTGTTAGTACTGTCTCGGAGCTAATGTAACAATCTTTGTTACAAAATACTATCTTAAAAAATACTGTAATTAAAACTGAGTGGGTATTTTAAATAATCCACCCTGCTTAGAGGTTTATTAAAATACCAGTGATTATGAGGATAATTAATAATAAAGAAAGAAGGATTTTCTATTGGCACCTTTGAGAAGCTGCAGTAATCTGTTGTACAAATTTTGTCTCGTGGGAGGCCAGGGAGAGAAGAAAACAAGCTTTTTACGGATGGAGGAAATAACAGGCTGACTAACCTCATTCATCAGATGCTGTGACCCAATTCATACCCACAGCGATCTCAGAAACAGTATCCCAGTGTTCAACACAGGTTTCCAAACCCTCTGACCCTGCGGCCACTCCCATCTCCTGAGTAACCTCCAGAAGATCATGGTCTATGAAAACCCTTGGAATGATATTTGGGTTGCTAAGAACAAACTTCACAAAAACACGAATGAAGCCTGGAGGTTTGTGGCTCCTTTAGCTGACTGGGGCTGAGGCCAGGGTCTTAGCCAGCCTTTGGCATCAATGACCTTGGTGGTCTCGGTGCCAGAATATTTTATCTGGATAGAGAGGCCAGTGCAGAGCTACTGATCCTGTGCCACTAGAAACTAAGGGCCTGCATGCCAGAAAAAAAGTAAAACTTCAATAGAACAGTTGAAAGGATGCTGCTGAAAGGGGCAAAGGGAATCTGAGAGGATGAGAACTGAAAGTGAAACAAGAACTCAAGAATGGGACCAGTTCTTCATCTTTTATATACAGTGATGAAAAGGCAGCACAGCTGTTCTGGTAATGAACCTAATTAAAATTCAAAATTTAGATTGTCATAAAGTAATGTCTCAGATGGACATACCTTCCTTGCCTCAGTTTGATCTTCCCATTTAACTCCATTTGCCTTGCATAAAGGAAAGAAAACATCTGGAGGAGAGTTAAAATAGCAGGAGGAAAGAGAAGAGGAAACATACTCTACTGTAAACAAATCCTTGCTTCTATAATAAAGCCTCTTTTCAGACAAGCAGAAAATGTGGTACAGATGGAGACACAGCAGTATAGTGAAGCTCTGTGGCTTTGGTGAAAGGCAGGATAGGTGTATGGATTATGTATTTGCTTGCTATACCCATTTCCACTCACATTCTGTAAAGTGTTGAGAAGAACGTTTATCTTGGACAGAACAAAAGCTGCCTGCAGGTGCTGCTGTCACTTGTGCTTCCACATGTCTGGCCTCCACAAACTGGGTATTGAAAACTAGAACAGCATAATGTAGAATAATCTCAAATATTTACTGTATTCTGGGGTAGATTTTTCTCTGACTCTACCAAAATCTTGCTGAAAACAGGTGTCTTGCTATTTCGTATTCACACCAGGGTCTGGAGATAGAATCATAGAATGGTTTAGGTTGGAAAAGACCTTTAAGATTGTGGAGTCCAACTGTTAACCTAACAGTGCCAAGTCCACCACTAAACCTGTCCCTAAGTGTCACATCTACACATCTTCTGAATACCTCCAGGGATGGTGACTCAACCACTTCACTGAGCAGCCTGTTCCAATGCTTGACCACCCCTTCAGTGAAGAAATTTTTCCTAATATCCAATCTAAGCCATCCCTGCTGTAACTTGAGGCCATTTCCTCACGCCCTGTCACTTGTTATCTGGGAGAAGGGTCTGACCCCCACCTTGCTACAGCCTCCCTTCAGGTAGCTGTAGAGAGCAGTAAGGTCTCCCCTAAGTCTCCTTTCCTCCAGGCTAAACAACCCCAGTTCCCTCAGCCGTTCCTCATTAAGACTTGTGCTCCAGACCCTTCATGAGCCCCATGGCCCATCTCTGGACACGCTCCAGCACCTCAGTGTCTGCTTTGTGGTGAGGGGCCCAAAACTGAAGACAGTATTTGAGGTGCAGCCTCACCAGTGCCCAGTACAGGGGGACAATCACTCCTCTAGTCCTGCTGGCCACACTGTTTTGGATAGGAGCCAGGATGCTGTTGGCCACCTTGGCCACCTGGGCACACTGCTGGCTCATGCTCAGCTGGCTGTCAACCAGCACCCCCAGGCCCTTTCCCACCAGGCAGTTTCCAGCCACTCTTCTCCCCAGCCTGTAGCGCTGTGTGGGGTTGGTGTGACCCAAGTGCAGGACCCAGCACTTGCCCTTGTTGAACCTCATACAATTGGCCTTGGCCCATGGGTCCAGCCTGTCCAGACCCCCCTGCAGAGCCCTCCTGCCCTCAGGCAGGTCAACACTCCCCCCAGCTTGGTGTTGTCTGCAAACTTACTGAGGGTGCGCTCGATCCCCTCATCCAGATCAATGATAAAGACGTTAAACAGAACTGGCTGCAGTACTGACTGGGAATGCCATTCTTGACCTAGTAGGAAATGTCTTCCAGTAACAGAACCATGCACACCAAAAAACACTGCAATTAAAACACTAAATACTGATGCCCAATGAGATTACATTTTGTGGCTAATGTATAGCATGGACACTTGCCTTTTTGGCCAGACTCTGTCTCTGTCTTTGTATATAGTTGTGGATAACCCAAAGTCCTTGCAAGTTTCCCAAGATAAAATTGTGTCAGTATTTTGACTGTCACATTGTAACATGCTGTTAAAATGTTAAGAACCTTAAAACAATGCAAAACAATACACTGTCTTAAAAACGTAGTGTACTGGCCCTTCATGTGGCTAAAAAAAAATTATTTTGATAGGAAGATTACTTCACAGGACAAATAGTTATTACTAATGATTTAACTATCATTTTTTTCTGAACTTCTAACCTGGAAAAGAACAAAAAATATTTGTTGCATACTGTAGGACCATGAAGATGAGGAAGGGACTGGAGCATCTTCTATGAGGAAAGGCTGAGAGTTGGGAATGGTTAGCCTGGAGAAGAGAAGGCTTAGGAGGATCTGATCAATATATATAAAAACCTGAAGGCAGCGTGTGAAGAAGAGGGTGCCAGGCTCTTTTTAGTGATGCCTAGTGACAGGGCAAAAGGTAATAGGGACAAAATGAAGCACAGGAGTCTGTGTCTGAACACCAGGAAACACTTCCTTTTTACTGTGAAGGTGACTGAGCTTTGGAACAGGTTGCCTAGAGAGGTTGTGGAGTCTTCATCCTTGGAGATATTTAAAAGCTGTCTGGTCCTGGGCAGCCTGCTCTAAGCTGACCAGATGACCTCCAGAGGTACCTTCCAACCTCAGCCATCCTGTGTTTCTGTGGTTCTCGTGCATTTACCATATTTTAGATGTCCTTGGAGAGTAAAGACAGGACATTCATGTATAAAACACATTTCTTGCAGTTGCTGCTCCTCAGGGCAGTTCTGATCAAGTGCAAAAGACCTGGTTTGCCAAGAAGCAGCAGCCTCTCACCAGGCATCTCTCTGCATATCTCAGGTTAAGAGTGAAGGGTTTGAACTGTGAAGTTACAACTATCTGGTTTGTATCTGGTACCTTAGTAACACAATTTTTTCCTCTAATAAGGCTTTCCTCTAACAGAGTAAAAGGGGAAGTGAAGGTACAAAATAGGCAAATCAGAAGTAGTGGGGGTAGCATTTATATCATCTACAAGCACAGTATTTGTTTTTTCTGGAAACAATGAATTAGGGCTTTGGATGAAAAGGTGAAAAATATTAAATAATTGAAAGGAGATGGCTTCCTCTGCAAATATCAATTGAACGTACTTCTGTGGGATGCTTTGAGGGTGGAAGTTCTGCAGAGTACTTTAATTTCAGGGTTATGGCATTTGAGGGTGAGGTGGGTGTTTTTGGTGGTTTGGGGGACTTCTGGTGCGCGTAGTTTTGTTAGTGTAAGATATTGTGGGTTTGGTGGTTTGGGGGACTTTTGGTGTGCTTAGTTTTGTTAGTAATATCTTGTTAGCAATATCTTGTTCGGTGTCTGTTTGAATTTGCACAGATGAAAATTGTGTTAGTCTGTAGGAAGGATTCATTGAGTCCCACTTTGGAGCAACCTGTTTTGTGTGTCTTTTGTTTTGTTACTGCAACATGAACAGCATCCCCCCTCCAGCCACAGATCTTATATCTGTTGTGCTGCTGTTGCATCAACCTACTTGTTAGTAAGTCCAGCAAAAAATAATTTCTGCCTCCATATGGAAAAGTGTCCAATGTCATATGCTTTCCTGAGATCCACTTTTGCCAGCTGGAGGCAAAATATCAGCCTGGGTGGCTCATTTGGTTGACTCCACTCCAGTGCTTTCTGTGACAATGGAGAAAGCAGTGGAAGGTCTGCTGGGCACTCAGATAAAGGCAAAAGGACAAATTTAGGATAAAGGATTTGATCCAGCCCTCTGTTCACTTTGGAAACAGAACCTGAACTTTTAAAATCTGAATAAAAATCCCTCTTTGATTCAGTTTTTAGGTCTTTTAAATAATTTCATTCTTCCTATCTTAAAGTGCCTTCACAAGTATCCCTGATGCCTGCATTTTCCCTGCCAGTCCTCCACTGATGGACAGTATTTAAATTATGCTGAACTACAGCAAGTGATGTCCCAGGTGACAGGCTGACCTTAGAGGTGGTGGCAGCTTTGGGATGAGCCCTGAGGACACCACAAACCAGCAGCAGTTGTTGCCTTATGGCCCCTTCCCCATCCTTGCTTGGTTTTCAGAGCTTGATTTGACCAGATTTGCCTTACTCTTAAAGGGTTGATTCACTGCTGGTATCCCCATATGTCCATAGTCATTCTCTCAGCTGACTTTTTAAGCAGCAGATGGTTTACATAGTTGCTGCATCCGTATACCAGGTTTTTTACTACCTTAATGTTGCACATTATCAGCAGAAATCTGGTAAGTGAGGATGATGATCTCTAGTGATAACTGAAATTGAACTTCTGTGACTCTTGCTGCAACTGTGGTATGTATCTAACTTCCAGATTATTTTTGCCTTATGTTGTTTTCTGTCCCTGTTCTGTTTCACCAGAAGCACAGGGATTTAAAACCGGATTTTCTGACTATTTTTTTCTTTGTGACTTGTTTGCAAAAATAAAAGAAGGCCCTTTATAGAATTCAAGTAATAGGCATCACAGTGCTAAAAACTTTATTGGCCACTCGATTTGCCATACAGCAGCTGTGGTGAGTAGTGCATCAGGTTTTCTCTGTTCAGTTTATTACGTGGCAGGGAACATCACCTAGATCTCATGCCCTTTACAATTAAATGTAATGAAGAATGGTTATTTATGCTTGTATTTAACTGCATCACAAGTCTGTTGCAATGAATGCAAGACTGAAGTGGACTCGTCTTGGGTGTTCTGTATCAGAATGCGAACACTATTGTTTGCTATTTGTACCACACACTGTGAAACTCATTGCAGATGCAAAGTTTATATGTTGTGGGGTGTGCAAGTGCTGAAACTGAGCCTGCAATTCCAAATACCTCTGTTCAAAAATCATTATTCTCTTGCATGAGGTTATGTTCCACAAATATAGGCTACTAGACAGACACAGATTCAAAATATGATTCCCACCTCCTGAGACATTTTTAAGTAGTGGCCCCAATTACGTAGAAATGCATTTATCTTTCACAACACACTTAGTTTTGGACTCATATAATTAGTCTGTTTAGATTTCACTGTGACCTATTAAAAAATTATTTCAAACATTTGTATACTTTAAAATAAAATGTTTTGTTAAGCTACATTAGAAAGATCCTGAGACTAGATATGTTTCCTGAAAACATTTTAGATTCTGTGAATCAATATTTTCTGATGCTCCCTTGGAAAAGTCTGCTTGGTTGGCTTAGTCCTTTAACCCAGGTTTGGCTGATAGAGTTTTATATGGCTTGCCAGTGTGTTGGACTCGGATCTGTATGTCTTTGTTTAAATTTATTAGAAGATGTAGCTATGTGTAGTTCTACTCATTGTTGTTATAGGGTGACCTGTTTAAACAGCTTCCTATCAAGTCTTTTAATGTAAAACCAGATTTTTTATAGAAGAGACATGTTAACTATAGAGTTATAGTTTCCTTTCAAATTGCAGTATTTTATGTGATTTTAGACTTCCTGTTTAATGTGTCTTTTTGGTGCTGTGTATCATATTTAAAACCACAATAAAATATTATTAAGTATTCTAAGCAACTGAATTACAGCAGAGCTTTTGCGTTTTTAGTGGGGTTGAATTTAGCTATACAGTGATAAGATTGAAACTATCTGAAATTCAAACCAAGTTAAGCAGATAAGTGGGAGTCAATGTGAGAAGGGGCTGGAGCTGGTGGGGGTCAAGCAGATGACTGAGGCCCTTCTAATCTCTCAGTTTCAACAAGTCAGTGAATTTCTATAGGGGAGTTTTGGAGGGTGAGGAGAGGATGTAAGGTGGCAGAGATGAATCTATTAAAATTATTCCTAGAGTTTTGCTTATCCCTGTGCTTCATCTCTGAAACAGATGGGTATCACCCTGTTATCTCCCACTCCCCACAGCAGACACAAAAGCTGTTACCCAGTACAGGCTTGTGTCCATTTCTCACAAAGTGAGCTGGTAAGAAGACATGTGTTAGCAGGCGTTCAGGACATTGTCTTACAAATAGAGGATAACTGGGTGTTTTTAACACAAAGGAGTTTTTATATTAGTGCAATAGCACCCCCTGCAACCCCCCAAGGGAAAAAAAAAAACCCCACAACTACTTATTTTACTGATTATGCTGTAGTCTGTAATAAAGGCTAGGATTTTTGGATCAAAACAAATCTTGTAAAGAGACAGTTTCTTATTTGTTTGCTTTCCCTCTGAACCTTTGTGGAAATGGTGTTGACCAGTATCTGAGAGCTTTTAACCAGTGAACTAAATCTGAGAACAGGTTCTTCTTGGACTCTGATCTGGTTGTTGCAGTTCTATTTGGCATTTTTGCGCCTGGCATCTAGCCTTTAGAGGACCAGAATTGAAGCTTTTGTTCCACATCAACTAGAAAGTTGTTACTGAGGACTTCTCAATACTTTTTAAAAAGAAAACAGCAAGCCACTGACCAAAAAGTTCTCAGCTGTAGAAGTATATTTCTGAAGGAGATAAAATTTCCTTGTGGGTTGATTTTTGGGCTTGAGCAATACTGTTTGTACACTTCACTAAAAATGGTTACATTTTCCAAAAATATATCAGTATTTTATCTTGACAATTACTCTTACACATTCAATGCAAACTCACAAGAAACAATATTATGAACGACTCTTTCACTTAACATATTTGTTAATTCCTTAAATGCCCATGGAAAGGTCTATTTGATAAAGTAAAGTTTTGAAGCTCTAGACAGGTATAAATTGTGGCCAAAAGACCTTTGGTTCTTAGGTCTTTAAACTCAAATAACCATTATTTATTACACCTCAGTCGAAGTATTTCTGGGAGATGTCTTAATTCTTTTTCACCCTTGTTTTGTTGTCTGGTGGTTATTTGGTGGTAGGATGTTGGTGGTTTGGTGGTTGTTTTTTTGTTGTTTTTTTTTTTTAATTATTATTATTTCTACAGACTACTGTGGCTAAGACCCATTAACTGTCTTGTTTCTCTGCTCTTGGCATAGAAGTTGTCTGCTGTGCTGTTCAGATCAGGGGAATACTGGAATCTCATTTATGTAGTGAGTAGTCCATTTCATTTCCACTGCTGAAACTGAAGTCTTGTTTATAAGCTGATATTTCTTCACTGCAAGGGTGGTCAAGCATTGGAAGAGGCTGCCAAGGGACGTGGTGGAATCACCATCCCTGAAAGTGTTCAGAAGACATGTAGATGTGGTGCTTAGAGGCATGATTTTTAAAAAATTCATTTTGAAGAAACTGCCTTAAAGAGGAAGAAGTTCAGTGTGGTTTATAGGAAATTCAAACAAACTTCACATGTAATATCAATTAAAATACTGAACATAATGCTGGTTTCAAGTGTTTACAGAGGTCTGGATTTTTTTAACCCCTAATGAATTCAGAAAAATGGCTTTTTTCTTTTTTTTTTTTTTTTTTTTGTTTGTTTGGGTTTTTTTTTAATGAAGAAATTTTAAAATGAGGGATCTTTGAATGTAACAAATACAGACAAGACTTGTTTGGCCTGTGTTAGCAGTATGACTTAGAGCTTTTGAAGCTGCAAGTTCACTTCTAACTTTTTAGAGTTGCTTTGTTATGTTTGGGGAAAACGGTAGTGGATAAAGCATAAGTGAAAATTATTCTTCTTTAGGTGAAACCGGCTGTAATTCTGTTTTCCAGGTAGGGTTTTGTGGAAGCATTACTGTTCAATATATCATAGCCTTCTCTCCATCCCTCTTAATGCTCTCTTACAGTTGTTTCTCAACATGGAAATTCTTTGAGGCAACACTACCTTGATGAAAAGAGATTTTAATATACAGGGAATTTTTCTGTAAAATATCGCTAGCCCAAACCTTGAATTTTTACTAT
Source organism: Falco peregrinus (assembly GCF_023634155.1). NCBI lineage: Eukaryota > Metazoa > Chordata > Aves > Falconiformes > Falconidae > Falco > Falco peregrinus. Next base: position 51,872,866 of record NC_073727.1, on the reverse strand, counting down.
GGTTGTTTCAAGATGTTTAAAGGTCTGACTCCTATCTCCATACTTACTGCTTGGATGGTTTCTAAACTCCTGATTCTTTCAGCTCATCAGTCTTTATTTCCAGAAAGTGGCAAATGCTACAGGAATAACAGGCAGAAGCTATGCTTTTTCCACATGTTATTTTGAATTCTATATTTTTTCAATAAAATATATGATGAACACTTGTCCAAGCACAGGTCACTGTGTATGGTAGTACATGTTGCTTTAAGGCAAATCTTATTGCTTTATTCTTTAGGCAACTCTTTTTCTTTTCTTCCTTCCTTGTCTCTCAGCCTCAGTTTTGGCAAGCAAAACCCAGTCCAAGGCAAGAGTGCTCACTAATAGCATGTTCTATCTTTGGCTACCTGCCTTGCACCTCCAAACTGTGGGAGGGGAAGAACTGAAGTGCCAGTTATTGAAAACTGCTAGAGCTAAAGCCATTGTAAAGTGAGGTACAAGATGAACTACATAACGATTTTTTTTTACCACTGCCTCTATAATGAATGCTGTGTTTTGCAAGCCTATAGAAATAAGAAGTTTAGTCTGCTGCCATTGACCTAATTAATCATAGGAGACTGGTAACAAAGATATAAAGGGTCATTGCTAGCAGGGAAAGCAGTCTGCACCAATTAGGAATTTGCCTAATTTAATTCTTGTATTTGTAGAGTCTGAAGAACTGATTAGATGGAGAAGGTTGTGTGTTTGGTTTGCCAAGTCACTAACTTGTGCTGCGATGTATCAACAGATCTTGCTTGTGGTGAGAGCTGTTGAAGCATTTAAATTGAAGTGGAAACGAGAAACAAAACCAGAGTAAATGTTTTTAATAGACTGGAATGATAGCATTGTGTTAGCTTCCTAGGATGAGATAGTAAAATGAAAACAGTGATTAACATGTGTAGGTGGAATTTTTTACACAGGAAAAATCTCGGCCCAAATCCCTTTCCTTCTTGCCTCTTTCCCTAGAGAACAGGTCACTATTTTTTTATGGATTATGAATAAATTTTCTGAAATGACAACTGAATCAATGTCTAGTAATACAGGATATTACTTTTTATTATTGTTGTTTTGCAGTCTTATGTCTGGAGTGATGTCTCTTTGTGGGGTACCTAAACTAAACTGTAAAGGGTGACTGAAAATAAACTAGAATATTTTTTAGATAACCGGGCACTAAACAACAGCATTTCTAGTATCTTCACACCCCAAAACACACTGCAGTTCATTCCTTGAATCAGAAAACCTTTAGATCTCCCCACACAAATTCCCTTCTCTTCCTTCCTTTCTTCTGTTAGTATCTTTCCAGAGGAAGACTTAGTATTTGTTGTTTTCTTGGTGAAAAGACCTTTTCCAATCCAAAAATTATTCTATGGGACTGCCTAGGATTGCCTCAAGGGATGGTGCCACAGCCAGTCACCCTCCCTTTGCAAGAGAAGGTGGCTGAGCTTTCTCTTGTGGGAAGGAGAAGACCTGGGATGTATCCCTATGTAGAGATTTGTGAGGAGCCAGTTTGTTGGTGCTCATAACTAATATTGCTTTTTAAAAAACACAGGTGAGCTAACCAAAGTTGCAGAAGAAAGTTTAAAGTAGGAAAGGCATCTGTCAACCAGCTTGTCCTAACCAGGGAAGGGAATTTTGTAGCTTGTCCTTCTGACCTTATTAGGACACTAATTTTTGAGAGCTTTCTGAAGAGAATTTGTTGCATATTTTGAGTATTCAAACAAGTTTTCTGACAGAGTAAGGATGAAGCTGCTTTACCTGTCAGATAAGGATTAATTTTGGGTTCAGCCACACCCCTCCCTGTTACTTCTCCCTGCTGTCAGGAGGTCTCTGCCTCTGCAGGCCAAGATGGTAGGAAAAATACATTGTTGCCTAGAGCATATTACTTGCTTGATGTTTTTGCCTGTAGGCTGGTGAAGCATTGGGTCAGGGAGCTGATAGCCTCTAAAAAAGGGCAGAAGTAGAACCTAGGGGAGTGGAGGATTAATTTCTCATGTGCATGAAATCCTCTCACTGTGTGATACCTGGAACACAGGGCATGGTCTTACCAAGCTAGATTGTTCACTCAGCAGAGAATAAGTTACAGGGAAGATTAGTCTTTTACATGCAAAAAGTTGTGAACTTCTCTTTAGGCTAACACTATTTGATTTGTTAAATCATCACGTTTTATCTGGAGGAAGACATAGCCCTGAGATGGAGTGACTAGAGACTTTGTATAGGTTTAATTAGCCCTCTAAGCATAAAAAATATTAAGCACACCTGAATACTGATAAGTGCATATAAAGAATTTGATCAATGAAAATGTCTAAAGGAGGCTTGGTTCCTGCAGGATAAACAGCTTCATCAGAGTTCTCATGTATTTATGCTGCCCACTAGGAGATACAGGTACTTTTACCTATATTTTTGTGGGATTTTTTGGTAGTAATTTTCTTTCTGTTTTGGTGGGGCTTTGTCTGTACTCTTGTGCTTTAAAACAGCTGAGGGACAAAACCTGTCCCTGTAGTAGTTTAAGATCAGGATCAGTGGGTACCCTTATGTCTTCCAAGATGTGTACTGCAGGACTAAGACTCTCTTTCTGCCAGCCTCCTCGGGTACAAATCCTTGGAAGCGCAGTGCATAGCGGTAAATGGCTCAAAGGCAATAAAAGGTGTATCCCATACTTGAGTGGGAAGGATAATTATAGACATTTTAAGAACTGCCTGAATGTTTCAGAGTGGTGACTCATCCCTAGGTTCTTCCACGCAGCCAGTATATTTTTCTATCTCAGCTATCTTGCAACCAGGACATTATAATTCTGTTTATATTTGTGCATGGCTATCTGCTGTATGGCTTAGCCTGCCTTAACAGTGTGTAAATACTGCTGAGTAAATAACAAATGAAAGGTGAGCCTGGAAAGACACTGTTCTATTAGTCATTAAAAGGCTCAGACATCTGGAGTAGAATTTTCATGAATCTCTTCCAAGAGACTTTCAGTGAAGGGTGAATGTCAGTCACCTAGCATGCTGATTTGATAATAGTTTGGATGCATTTCAGATACTTGTCTGTAAATTAGACTGGAAATGTTGAATTTGGAAGGAAGGGGAAATGGATTATTTTGAGATGTTTATGAGTACCTCTAGTTATATTTTGGTTTAATGCTGATGTAAACCAGTCTTTTCTTGTGACAATACGATGACTCCCCACCTCCCCTGTATATTGGAGGTGACAAGAAAAAGGAATCCACTGCATATTTTGATCTTTCTGAAATGGGTTTTGTTGCTTTTTTAAATAAATAAAAAAAAAAATTCTTGCTAAAAGAAAGGTGAAAGCATATTTATGTGTCTGTTCCTCCTACTCTTCAAACAGTCCTAACTGCTTTCAAAGCACAGCTCTAGACATAGGCAGATATAATTCCTCTGACTCCAATAATGTTCCTCCCAATGTTTTCTGGGATGTCTTAGAGGAGGATTAAATGTTAGCATGGCTGATTTAAAGTACTTACTTTGTTATTATTTCTGACTCACCGTGAACTAACTTTGCAGTCCTGTGCATCTATTGTTAGTCATACCTTCCCAGCACCTCCTTAAACTGCTTATCTGATGCTTCTCCAGCAATCACAGAATGGCCAGGGACCTCTGGAGTTCATCTAATCCACTCCCCTGCTAAAGCAGGTTCTCCTAAAGCAGGTTGCACAGAGTCGTGTCCAGGAGGGTTTTGAATATCTCCAGAGAAGGAGACTTCACAGCCTCTCTGGACAGCCTGTTCCAGTGCTCTGTCACCCACACGGTAAAGAATTTTTTCCTCATAATCAGATGAAACTTCTTGTGTTGCAGTTTGTGCCCATTGCCCCTTGTCCTGTCGCTGGGCACCACTGAAAAGGATCTCCTTCGGTGCATTAGGGGTGTGTTAGGAGAAGCGTGGCCAGCAGGTTAAGTGAGGTGACCCTGCCCCTCTACTCTGCCCTGGTGAGGCCCCATCTGGAGTGCTGGGTCCAGTTCTGGGTTGCCCAGTTCAAGAGAGAAAGGGAACTACTGGAGGGGGTCCAGCAGAGCGCTATGAAGATGATCAGGGGACTGGACCATCTCCCTTATGAGGAAAGGCTGAGAGAGCTGGGTCTGTTCAGCCTGGACAAGAGAAGACTGAGAGGGGATCTTACCAATGTCTACAAATATCTTAAGGGTGAGGGTCGATGTTTTCTTATGCAACATTCTCTGATCAGGAGACCTCTGCTGCTCCATTTGTAAAGCCCCTGTACAGCAAGCTCTGGGTTTTATTGACCTTCAGTCACTACAAATGCTCCAGAATAATCATAAAGATGAGCCAGACCCTTTCCTTTGCCTAAACAAAACTCTAGCTTCAGATGTTCCTATGTTTTGTCAGTGTTGAAACATGGATTTTATTTTTTTTTATGTAAACTGTGCAGCTTTGTTTAGTATCCAGTTACAACTCAGTAGCTGATTCATGGTAGTAGAAGTCCCTTGACGTAGCTGTAGTGTTATCTGAGATTAGTTCGATCTATATTTTCTTATTGTGAATTTTTCTTCTCCCTGTTTTTGAAGCAAAACAGAAGCTTCATAGTAAAGTGGTCTGGGAGGAGCAGCTTGCTGCTCCCTCTGGAATCATTTGATAAATAGAGTGGTAGAGGCCTTCAGGGGAGTGCTCTGTCACTTTCAAGTGGAATAAAGTGTGTTTATTTAAAGTAATCTCTGTTTATATTAAAATAAATCATGTTAATGCTAAGGGTGGGGCGTTTTTTTTTTAAATAACTATGGGATACCATTCAGTGGAGAGACAGGAAGCTGATATAGTACTTAGAACTCTATTTCCTAGACTCTTATGACTGATCACTTAGGAGGTGTACTTTGCCAAGAAAATGATGTTTATTAAACAATATTCCACAGCAATCAGTAACTGATGGGAGATGTGGCACTGGGGGAAGAGCAACAATTCTGGACCAAAGAAGTTCAAAGAGACAGAAATTTTCTAATGGATCAGAGGACTGACTTTTTTAAAGTGACGGCTCATGGACTGCAGGTTGCCAAGTCCCGTCAGCACTGTTATGGTTGCCAAGAAAACTGTCCTGCAGTTAGACAACCTCAAAATATTAGGTCTGTAGATAACATTTAGGAGCATAACTGCTCTTAATGAGCTTGGAAAAGATTAATGGTTCTGCCTTTGGTTGTGAGGGTAGTATTATTAGTGCTTCAGTCTCTCACTTTTAATTTCCTTTCTTCTCTGCATATTTTTATTTATTTATTAGCCAGTAGCTTGGCTCTAACACATTCTGAACTCTTTATTTCTATGTCTTATCTTGCATAGGAGAACCTAAAAGCACAGCAGTACCAACTGTCTCAGAACCTTCTCCAACGTACAGCTGAACTTTTCCTATGTTGACATGTAGTGGGGAAACACCTGAACAGCTCTGCAGAGCTGATGAGGTAATACCTGCAGTTGGGGATGGGGAAATTGTAGCACAATTTGTAGCAGAAAGAAGTTCTAAAGGACTCATTTCTCCTGAAAAGGGTTTTGGTGCATGCCATCATGCAATGTAACGAGGAGCTGAAACTTAAATTTCTACAGTAATACACGACTTGGAGTTAGGCAGTTTAGCTTCCCATGTTCAAGGAATGTAGGCAACAAAAGAAAGGGAGATTGGCACCTGATGGTAATACTTACTATGACTTGCCAGGAATGTATGACTCCTGATTTCAGGACTGGGGTTTTTTTGGTTGTGGTTTGGGTTGGTTTTTGGTTCCCTTCCACTCCAAGCCAGACTTAATGGATTAACTTTTGTAGCATTTATATAGCCTAGAATGTTCCACCTAGCTGGGGAACTAAGGGCTTTTTCATCCAGGCAATGTCCCTGATGAGGCTGGGTCCTGCACAGTTCTGCATTGCTACTGTAAAATAAACACAGAGCTGCTGCTTCTTGTGTACTATGAAGAGCTTCTAGGACAGGTACCATTTTGAAAAGGTTTGGCAGCTTTCCTTAGCTTCATTCAGTGCTGAAGATATCATTTTTATTTTGGCATGCAGCATCCCCTGGCAAAATGTTATAGTGAACACAGCTGAACCACTGGAACCAATGTCTCCCACTCTGAGGTGTGCATTCTGCTAATTTTCAATCCCTGATTTGGAGATAGAACATCAAGCTGGGTTTGGCCAGAGTCCTAAATTCTCAGTATCTCTGAGAACTGGATCAATGTCATGTCAAGTATTTGCACATGATTTGTCTTGAGTGCTCTGTGTCCAGATGTGGGTTAGTTTTTGGTGGCAGTTGAAGCAAAAAATAGATTTTTTTATATTTTTTTTTAATAAAAAGGATAGGACAGTAATGGCACAAGGAGTAATATGGGGGAAACACAGAAGTACCTGAAAGAATAATCTGTCACACTAATATCTGTGACTGCATCTCCTTCATGAGGGAGTTGCCCAACATGCACGCTCTGAGGAACCACTGTAATGCAGAGTCAGCTGGTATCCCCTTGACTTGTTAGTGACAAGACTTAATATCCGAAAGCCTCCAAGGAGATACGTATTGATATTTGACAGGCTCCACAGAATCACAGATTAAGACTGGAGATTTCTTCTTATTGTCTCTTGCGTAAGAGCAGTATGTGGATGGATCCTTCCTCCTCTAGTGAAGAGTTGTGAAGTCTAGTGATCTCGCCATTAATTCTGATTATATTAATCAACTGCATATTTCACCACTCATTTGCTCAGACAGGAATAGCTTTCTTATACTTTTATAATAAAACCATTCTTTATAAAGATTGTTGGAATAGCTTATCTCCTGAAGGATAAGCTAAGAGTGAATATTTTTAAAACTCTAGTGGAAAATATTTCCAGTTTTGGCATTTCAGTATTAAAGCCAAAATGATAAATGTGATGGTGACTGCTTTCACCTAAGCTCTCTGGTTTTGACTTTACAGTCAAACCCTCCACGATGATCAGTCTGCAGTAATTTGTTTTCTAAAGATTGGTCCACTCTTTTCCAAAGCTTAAAGCCAGTTTCAAATTTTTGCGATGAAAAAGAATGCGTGCTGGACATTTCTATATTAGTGCCCTCAAGGGGTTCCTTGGTAGCGGGAAGCAAGTGTCATGGCAACGGAAAGAAAAGCCTCTCTTGAAGCTGCCAGCCCAGCATGCTTCTCCATGCGTGGCTCTTGCCATTCTGAATTGCCATTAAGAAAAGTGTTCCTTGGGGGATTTTTGTTTTTTCTCCCCTGCAGCAGTCTTCAGAAGCTTTCTTCACTTCCCTGCTACTCACTCACTCTCAAATTGCAAAAATCTTAAAGTTAAAAAATGGAGGTGAAATGAGAGATGTAAGCAAACCTTAAAAACAAAACAAAACAAAAAACCAACACAAAAACAACAAACCAAACAAACTAAAAACCACCAGGATTTCCTGGAAATCAGTAGGCAATATTGTTCTCCTTCTCAATTAGACAAATTAATTATTATTTAAATTAAATTAAATTAGACAAAAAAAAAAAACCAGGAATTTATTCAATCTAAAAAAATTTATTAACAAATGAACTCTTCCTATTTTACACAGGCAGAAGTTGAACCAGCATGAGTTACCTCAATTTCTTAAAACCTTGTTTTAATGTGACTCCTTGCTATATGTTTGCATGCCAATCCATTCATCTTTGTTTCTTTAACTATTTTGCAAGAAAATGTTCAAACACTAGAATTGAAAGCAAGACTTTGTAGAGCAAGTCGATATAGACAATCTTAACCAATGCTTGCAACAGTACAGAAATAATGGAATAATACCAAACTAGCATGCTGGCAACCCTTCCTGGAGCTCTCTGAGACAGTCTGCACTGTGGCGTTTGAATTCCCTGTTAAACAACTGAAATCCAGAGCAGAAGTGCATTTGTATGGTCTGTTTACATCTGCTAAATATAATTTGAAACAGCATCACCTTCAAAGCAACCTTGCTAATGTGCTGATGGTTTGTAGAGCTAAGAGAAACATCTGAAAAACTCCTGATGTTAACCTAAGTGCGATGAATTCTGAGTTGAATGAATAATCAAGCAGGCTAGAAGCACAATGAAAAGTTGTTGCTTGATCACGCAGTTCTGCTGAGTTTAAAGCCATGTTAGAGTGCTGCTTACTGTCACTAGAGACTGACAGAAAATTTGTTTTGTTCAGCATGGTTAGAAGCAGCTGAGAACACTTCACAGAATTGACTGCTGAGTTGGAGGGCCTTCATCTTGTCAGCAGAATTTTTGGATGCTCCTACAACTTCAAGATCTGCCTGATGCAAGAAGCTGAAAATCTACTCACTTTTGGTCAAATGCTTTTGTAATGGTGAACAGGGTTAGGATGAAGTGAGCTTCTGTTTTGATATTTAGCAACTGGATGCCTGCAGACTATCCCATCTGCCCATCTTGTAATTCTTCCCAGGGTGAGCTATAGAATTACTGAGGTGCGAAGGCACTTCTGGAAATCATCTGGTCCACAGTCCACTCTCCCCATCCCCACTGGCTCAGAAGGGGGTTAACTACAAGAGGTTGCTCAGGGATGCGTTCAGTCTCGTTTTGAATATCTCAGAGGATGAACTTCCCACAACTTCTTTCCAAACTTGTTCCAGTGTTTAATCACCCTCAGAGTAAAAAAAGTATTTTCTTAGGTTTAAACAGGGTTTCCTGTAATGCAGTTTGTGCCATTGCCTCTTCTCCAGTCACTGGGAACTACTGAGAAGAGTCTGGCTCTGTCTTATTCCCCCATCAGGTGTTTATTATACATTGATCAAAGCCCTGCAAGCCTTCCCTTTGCCACACTGAACAGTCTTAGCTCTCTCAGGCTCTACTCATTTATAGACTAGACTAGACTATTTCAGTTGGAAGGGACTTACAAAGAACATCTACTCCAACTACCTGATCACTTCAGGGACGACCAAAAGTTAAACCATGTTGTTAAGAGCACTTTCCAAATATGTCTTAAATACTTGCAGGCTTGGGGTATTGACTGCCTCCCTAGGAAGCCTCTTCTGGTGAAGTTGCATTCTCCAGTCATTAATGGGACATTTCATGAAGGTGTTTAGCTGCATTGGTCTCAGTATTGATCTCTTTGGAACACCAAGCAACTGCCTCCACATGAACTTTAGTGCCACTGGTACAACAATTCTGTGACCTTGGCAGTTCAGTCAGTTTTCACATTTATCTATCAACTAATTCATCAGTTTGTTTACGAGGATCTTATGGGAGATAGTGTCAAAGCCTTACTAAATTTGATATAAGCCATATCCATTAGATCCCATCCCCCCTGCCTCCTTATCCACCAAGCCAGTCACCTTGTTGTAGGTTGCTGGGTTGGCTAAGCATGATTTTTCTCTTTGTACATCCTTGCTAACTACTCCTCATCGCTTTCATGTATTTGGAAATGGGTTCTGGGAGGATTTGTTTCATCTGCTTCCCAGCACTGAGGTGAAGCTGACTGGCCTGTAGTTCACTTCTTGACCATAGGAGTGATACTTGTTTTCCTTCAGTCCTTCGGAATTTTCACCATTTCCTATGATGTTTCAAAGGTAATTGGGGGTCATCTCACAATGGTGTTGGCCAGCTCCCTCAACACTTATGGGTAAAAACTGTCAAGTCCCTTGGACTTGTGCATGTCCAGCTTGTTTAAACATTCATACACCTGATCCTTGTCCAGCAAGGGTAAGTCTTCTGTGTCCTCATAAATTTCTTGGTAAGAATGGTATTTCAGATAAACTGCTATCCTTTACCTTTTCACTGATATCCAGTCTGCAGGTCTGATGTCCACTGAGCTGATGAGGCTCTTTCCATTTGGATCAAGCAGCACTCAGCTGGATGCTCTGAGGTTTCAGGAACATGTTTCAATGAGAGAAATAATGAATGCATGCACACTTCCTCCCTACCCCACTCCCCAGAATGCTCTCCAGAGCAATGACTTTTAGGTCCCTCCATTCAATTTAGTTCATTTTTTGGGCAGGTGTGGTGGTGGTGGTAGGTCGATGGTTGAATTGAAAGCTGAAGGATTCTAAAAAAAGCTAAATGAAGGCAGTAGACAAATGGAATTTGGACAAAAAATAAAATAAAATTGGAGGGGGGTGGGGGGTGGATATGTGAAATCTAAGTATTACCAGGAAGACAGAGTGCTCTGACACAAAGAGTCTATAGAAAATGAAACAAAAATTCACTGTTACCTGCTTCAGGCTGGACAGGAACATCATCTGATTATTAAGAGGATATTTTTTCTTTGGGTTTTTGTTTGTTTGTTTGTTTTGGGGGTTTTTTTGGTTTTTGGTGTTGGTTTTTTTTTTTGCTTTGCCATTACTGCTCAGTTGGGGAGCAAGGAGTTAACTAAGTGTGTGAGCTGGGAAGTCCCATTAAAGCTCTGCAGAATTAACAAAGTGTAATACTGTTAAATCTGCAGTTTACTGTGAAAAGTGGCACTTCTACATGCTAAACTCTAAATCCAGATTAGAAGCTGCTCATGAATAGTGAACAAAGCCTGCTAGAATCATCCTACCCTATTTTACTTGTCTGGAATTAAGTGGGTAAATTAATCTTAAAATCTTAGGTAATTTCTGCTTCTGTGAACAAAGGGCAGCTTGTACAACAGTAAACCATTGCAATTGCATTTTTGCATTTTTTTAAAACATGTTATTTTAGTAGTTATTGTACGCCTCTATTCAGCTACTATAATCTTGAGTTTGTTGCTGTCAGTGTTTATCTTGGTTTTGGTTCTATGTGTAGCACTAGATCTTTACCAGTTTTATGACTGGTTTTGTGTTAACTAAGGCTTATCAAAAGTTCATCGGGGTAGCATGGAGGTGATGTTTTGGGGCTTTGGTTCGGGGCTTTTTTAATGACAGTAATGATGATGATAATAATAATAATAATAGTAATATATTTCCTACTAATTATATTATTAGTAAACCACACCTACCAGCTGGTCTATCTGGCTACAGTAGTCTCCTGTTTATCTGTTCAATCTGCTATGTTTTGTCTGAAGCTGGCAACCTTGTTTGAGCTCCTGTTAAATTATTGAAACAACTGAACTTAATGCAGCAGCAATAACAAGCTCTATGGTAATTCAGGAAGTGACAGGCTCTCTGTCCACATCTCCTGTGCCTAGTTAGTTTTTCCCCTTCTCTTTACTTTATTCGTTGGTCCAACTGTCCATGTGAGAAATAGTTTAGACTTGTAGTTGGAGCATGAACATGGAAGAACTGGATACAGACTCCTGATACTGCTGTATTTTTCTTGGTATGGCCTTCAGTCTACCCTACCCTTTGACTTTGATTTTCAACTTGAAAAAATAATAATTTTTTCAAAAGTTGTATAGATGTTTCCTAACATATACTAACTACCGTGTCTCATGTTCAGCTTGTACTACAATTGTGTAATTCTTTTAAAATCCACACTAAAATCTTCTTGGGTCAAAATTAATTCAGGGTAAAGGGAAGTTACTAGTCTGTTCTTTAGGTAGACTTATGCAGAGATATGCTTCCCTTCCTTCAGGAGGCCAGTGAGGTGAGACTTCCTATAAGTCGATCAGTGAAAGGCTGCTGTGCTGTAATCCACCCAGCATGGGGCTGCAGGTGAGGCACTGAGTGCCCACTGGGACCTCCAGACAAAGATGAGCATTTTTTTCTGCTTCTCTAATATGCTGATGAACTTATCTTCATCTCTCACCTGAGTTATCTGGTGCCCTTTTCCTTCTCCCCTGCTGCTTCTCAAAGTCCTTCTCAGCCTCTGTTTAACAGTGTATTTTTAACCAGTTCAAGGGTGTTGCTCACACTCCACACATAGCTTTCTATCTTTGAAACAACTGAGGGTAAGAGCACTTTGATTTATTATTTACAGGAAGTATATATTTGTGGGTATGCTGATGAAAAGCCCTTTTGAGATGATAGAAAATTGTTAATTTCCAAACTGAGTGCTGCTTTTGCTAATATAAGTAGGAATACACAGCTTCAGGAAGTACACTTTTGTATTGGCCCCTTACTTTTTTTTTTCACATTTAATTATATATATTTTTTTAAATTCTCTTGTGGAAGAAAGAGACGTGGGTAGATCCAGATAGGAGAATTGCTTTACTTCGTGCATATCTGAATTATTCTTAGGTACCAAAGTGATGGCTGAATTTTACTTCATTTCTTGTAACATACACAGCTTTATAATAATTACAGTAGCTGAGAGTATGGCAAATGCTGCATGTATTGCAAAGCACAGAACATAAAAATAACAAAATCTCCTCAAAACAAAAACATCCCCTTCTCATGAGCTGTGTGAAATACTGTATTCAGCTATGGTATTCCTCAATCTCAAACCTGTGTGGGGAAACAGGCACATAATAATTATTCAAAAATACTTAATGCTTAGATTGAGTTAAATTGAATGTAGGCATATGGTGATGGGGCAAGGCATGCAGCCTTGATAGGGGAGGGGTAAAATCTGTTCCTCCACCACTTGACTCAAGTAAGTGCTACTTCTGCTGGTGCCAATCTGGGGTGCTGCTGCCCCCCTAGCCCTGTCCTCTCCATCACTTTTCTTCTCAATAACATGCAATGATGCAGCCTGCTGGGCTGAAGCAAAAGAGTAGTCTCAAATTTCTGTCCGTCTGTTTTGCCCCAGAGAGACAATCCTCTTTCTATGGCTGACAATGGAAATATGCAGCAGTTTGAGTGGTGTGGCTTTGCTTTGCGGTTGTCTTTCTTTCCCTGTCAAGTGGTTTTTATTTGTAGCAGAGTTGCAGTCAACATAAAGTGCTTTGCATCATAAACAATTAAAACCACGTTATATTTGAGTCACAAATCCTGACTGTGAAATTGTCCATGACAGGTTGCAATGGTCATACCTCGTGTGCAATAGTAACTAATTAGGTCTACTTTCCTTTTTATTTTTTTATTTATTTTTTTTTAATGTTACGGTGACTGGAATGAGATCCTCTGAAATTCAGTGACACTGCTGTGCAGTGCCTCGCTTTACTTTCGTAATCCACATAATCCTCTAATAAGATGTCTTCACATCTAATGAGAACCCTTGGCTATAAGTCTCATTAACCCCCTCTCTGCCTTAGGTGTTTTTTAGTGTTCTCCTTCTGTCTGTTTGCTTCTTGAAATGTAGAAGTGAGGGAAGACATTGCAAAGGAGTGGAAAATGGTGTAGAAATGCTGTAGTGAGCTTTTTTTGAATGATCCTGACTGGGGGGGGGGGGGGGGGAATAAGAGATGTTCTATCTCGTATCTTTCAAAACAGAAGAGTTGTCAGTGCCCTGATTTATTTTAAAAGGGAGAAAATTACCTAAGATACAGAAATGTGCTGCTGACACAAGCTACCCTCTGAATAGACTAGCATGGAACAGATTAATAAAAATAATGTTATTGGACAACCAACAGTACAGCCACCACCTGAAAAATAAAATTAGTCAAGGAAGAACATGTGCAGAGTGGAAGGGGAATATGAGTAACATTATGTGACTGAGACAGCCTCAAACATAATACTGTCCCATGGTGGGGAGTGGTGGTGGTGGAACAGGCTAAAAACAAAAGCTCTTGATCCCTGGGAAAACATGGGGGAAAAAGTACTCTCCATGCATGATGCATATCAGTATGTGCCATTCTTGTGTTCTTTCTGATGGCATCTTTACAAAGATATTGTGCAGTGATGATGAATCATTTGTGACCTCATACATTATGTGTCTGGCTCTATGAAATGGTGAGTTGGGATGCCAAGTGACACTACAAACGTTTGAGCCCTGAAATTTGGTATGCTAGAGAGTGTTTCATCTCTTTACTTCGGCTACCAAGGGCAGTATCCGTTGTCTGCTATATTCATCTCTTTGGTCAGCTACCAAGGGCTCTCTGCATTAGCCAAATCCATTTTCCATATTGTATGTCATAAAATCAAGGTTGAAATCTGCCAAATATGTGTGAGGAAAATATTTTAACTTGGAGGATGAAAAGCAATGTCCCTGTAGGAATAGAGTTGAAGGGTAAAGTGTCCCCTGCATTGGACTATATAATGTCACCCTTCTGTTTAATGTTAATCCTTCTTTTTCCCTCTTCTTACTGAAATCTGTGGTTTCTTGTGTTATTGATATGGCTGTTGGGGTCTATGCTGTAGCTTGTCCAGCCTGTGAGGAAGCAGACTGGTCCTGTGTCAAGTGTCCTGAACAGGGACTTTCAAGGAAGTGGTTCTGTTCCCAGATGTTGTGCAGATGTATCACACATGTAACGACATAGAAAATCTTAATCAGTTTGCGTTTGCTCATCTGTGAAATGGGCATAATATTACTTAACAAGAACTCTTTGGAAGTAAATGACAGCCATATAGTATGCTAGTAATAGGAGAGAAATAATGAGCCCTGAGTGCTATTATGGCAGTACTTATAAAAATATTTTCTTAGCTTTGTAGCTATCCTTAACTGTTGTACAAGTTTTCCTTGATCAGCCTCTATCCTTTCTGGATTACGTCCTTCATTTATTTCTAAGCATTTCTTTATGCTCATCACCATTAATTAAATAGGAACTAATTGTAGCCAAGAATCAATTTATCCAGCAGCAATTTATCCTGACTAAAGCAGAAAAAAAAATTAGGAGAGGAAGTTGTATTTTTAAGCACCAGATGATTTAGTTTCAGAGGTCTTGATCAAATTAAATGGAGGATCAAATTAAGTGCCAACTGGTGACTAAATTACACTGAAGACACTGTACTTGTAGCAACTAGTTTTCCTCACGCAAATGCTTATGAGGTGAAAATGGGTAGTTATTCACATCTGTAGCATCTCTGTCCCATATTTTGGACTGTCTTTCTTTCATTTGTCTCTCAGTCACTTTAGAGAAAATATTTCTTCTCCAGAAGACACATTCAACCTGAGTGTTCCCCTAGTGCAGCAGTTCAGTCTCCTTCCAAGAAATGCCATACAAGTAATGCAGTCACTCTGATCCCTAACCATAAGGCAGTAACTTAAAGAAAACAAGCACATCAGAACAGCCTGTGAATAGGGACATGGGCTATACAACTGGCAGGATACAAAACACAAACAACTCAGCAGAAGCATTGTACAGTTTTTTCCTATGAAGTACTGCAAAAATCTCTCATTCACATAGTTAATATACATTGTTTTAAAGCAATGCAATCTTTTTTGTCTGATAACTTATCATTCTTCATTCAAAAGTGTAATTAATTTAAATACTGTATGGAGTTCTCTACTTTTTCTAAGAGAGGGAATAACCAGGAGAAAACAAAGTATGGTTTCATAATGTGAGATATTAAAACCAAAGCTGCAGATGGAGAATAAACAGTTTTATTGAGAAATACATTAATGTTCATACTGTTTCTTTTCTGCTTTAGTTGTGCATGAGGCACCCCAGGCCAAATGCCAACCTTGGTCACCTTCGTTTCCTTTATGCAGTCATATGGGATGAGGCATAGCCAGCAATTAACAGTTGGTAGGATGAAGTCTAATCAATAAGTCCTGACAGCCATTTTGCACCAATCACTTCAGACAACTCTATGCACTGTAAACCCTTACTGAAGAAAACAATCACAGACTGCAAAGGGCTACAAACAGCACTTCTCTAAGTCTAGTGGCAGATTTGTATCTCCAAAGACATGAGGAGTGTGAAAGCTCCCTTTTCAGTCTCCCATACTTTCTCATTTGTCTATGCAAGCAGCCAGTCTTTCTGTTCATCCTGCGAATCAGCTGTGTCAGTGTTTTCTGTCTCCAAAGATACCTTTTGTGCTTTGATCTGCTGTTCTTGGGGAAGAGTATTTGCTTGTAAAACGGCTGGGATAAAATTCCATTGCAGTATTGGTGTGCCTCTTGCTTTTAACTGTCTCTTAGGAAGTCAAAGCTAACACATTTGTTGAGGAGAGAACATGCCATTTCTACAAACAAACTTTGAGTAACTCAGCCTTGGTCTGAGGTTTTAAGCAAAACATACGCTAGAGCGAGACTGACCCAGAAGTGTGCCTATAAGTTGACAGCCCGATGGCCAGTGGACTCTCTCTGGTAATCCTGTGGGATCTGAGATTTGGGTCTAGCATAGTCAGAGTCCATACCAGGACTTCATCCAGTGGTCATGCAGTTTTCTTCCCTTTTACCTGCTCTTTCTTGGCTGTCCTGACTTGCATACAGTGCTATTAGAACAAGCAGCCAGCACACATGAGGCTGTGTTTGATCAAGGAGATTTCAGAGAGGAGCCACTGTTTCCTTCTGACATAATGTGTGTGCTATTTGGACCCTACACGTGGTGTTTAACAAGAGCTCAGATGAGAATGGCTATTAGGGTAAATAGAAAGCAAGGCTGAATCACTGTGGATTTGCAGCTGATGGTGTATTGATTTAAGGAAAAGAATGTGGAATTTATTGTAAGAGATGACAGCATAAAAGCAGGATGGATAATGAATGCTAGCAAAACTAATGGGATGTGTAATGGCTTAGGAAAGAAAACAGTGAGAAGAGAGAGGTGATAATCTTTCAGGTACAGGGCAACTTGGTTATGTTCTCCTTCAGCTTACTGTGATAGTTAATCATAGTTTGGAATGTTCTTGGGCTATTTGTGATGGATGGTATAGTAACTGGTCACGAAAATTGTAAAATATAACAAGGCAACATTAAAAAAAAAAAAGATGGCAAGTCTGCTATTGTTACATCCTTCTGGATTTTTCATTCTAGTCTTTGTCCCAGTTATTCAGCGAATATGTACTGTAGCCAGTAGACTTATTTAATGGAAAAGTTTTTCTTTACTAAGTTGCTCTAATGCATTGCTTAGCTCTGTAATGCAAGTTGCAACATGTAGTAATGATAACTACAGTGTGTTGCAGGGGTTTACTTTCTCAAGATGCAGCAACAAGGGGATAAAACCTTTCACCTGTGGACAGCTGCTGGTTTGTAGTAGCTTTCAGTGGTCTGTGTAGTACAGCTATGAAAAGGTCTCGATTCTTTTCCAAGGAAGAGAGATCAAATGCTTCTGTGTTTTCATCTCCCGCCCCAAAACTGTCTGGCTGCAGCCATGAAAGGACAGTCAGATTTCACTCTTGTGCTGTGTCACTCATTCCCTTGCTGAGCGTAGAAACGTGGTCACTCTCTCCACGCACTTGGGATAGCCAGAGGGTTAAATCCTAGTAAAGGCATTTTTCCCTTGATTTCTTAGATTTTTGGCATTGCTTCTGGAATGTTGGCAACAGATAGCCTATGTTTTTTCAAATTGCCCACTCTCAGCAGACATCCTGATTTAAGATGGCCAGCTGTTCATCATTACTCAGGGCTCTCATTAAAGCCTAAATCTACTGGACTCATCATTACTCTCAAGTTATGGAGGGCAACGTAAATCAGAGTTAAAGCAAATGCTTAAACTTTTGTTAAAGATCTTAGGGGTTTTTTTTAACAGCTTAAATAATATATTTCATAATGTGTTAAGATTTATACAAATTAAGCAATGATTTCATTTTGATTTTACTGAAGATCAACATGGAATTAACTCTTAGTTTACATTCACAGTATTTTAACATAGTTATTCAAATACAGTGACTTGAGAAATACTGGCAAAATGACTGTGTATGATACTAATTATATATAATATATATATTATAATTATATTTGTTGCATAAGAAATCAGCAATATCTTAGCATACGGAATAATACCGCTATATTAGCATATACATTATGGAAGTGCTATTGTTATGTCTGTAATTTTAGTAGTAAAGCTAAAGGTTGTGCTTATTTGTCATGCAGTTACCAAAAGAAGAAACCATCTTGCTAAAATTGCAGTAACGGGACAAGGCAGACAGCAACATCATAGTGCACTGGGGACATTAGGGTGTTTAGGTTAATGTTGGACTGCACAGTGAATAGTGGGTACGAAATAATTTGTCACTTCACTGTTTCACAGCAGTGATATCAGGATGGTACAAATGTGAAAGGAGGCTGTTAGATGAAATTTGGCCTGAATCTGTTGCTTGCATTTTGTGAAGTGTTACAAAAACTTGTGTTAGAAAACTTTATTTGACTGGCATTGTGCATTAAAACAAAGTACAAGTAAACTTCCTGTGTTCCCAACCCAAGCACTGCAAGTATAAAGCTTGTGCTGATGTGTCTGAATGGTTTCAAAGATGTAGTCTGATTTTTATTTTATTTTTTTCCTGTTCACACTGCATAAACTGTCAATAGGAAAAGGAATAGCAATAGGAGCAGTGTAGTATTCTGGGTTTTTTGTTTCTGTGCTAATTAAACTAACTGTTCAGTTGTCTTCGTTGTTCCCTAAATACCTCATTCTGGTCTGAACATACCCAAGCAAAGATTCAAGATGCTGTGGATCTTATAATTTCTTTGTCTGCTAAATTGAAATGCCTTCTATAAAATTTCTATTCCATGCGCATGTTGGTATACAGTCAAAATGAACTTCAATATTCTCTCTGACAGTTAAATACCCTGAACTCATTTTATTGTTTATTATAAAGCAGTTTTTCCAGGCCTTTAGTCATCTTTTAGACTATTTGTTAAACACTTTTATTTCACCACTTTATTTTTGGGGAAATAGATGCTAGATCTGAACTCTCCTATAGTGATTATTACATCGGCATGTAGGACTTGGCTTTTTCCTCTGTATTTCAGAGCTGATTAGCTAAAGTGTCTTCTTTCACAGCAGGTTTCATGGAAACATTTCCTGCGATACCTAGCTGTCTTGAACTGCAGTAAAGGACCCTGGATGACTAACCTCTGGAATTGTGGTTGTGTGGCCATGCCTAATACCTGGCCCAGAAGTATGCATTTTTAGAAGATCCATAATCTTATGGCTGGGGGGAGAGGAATGTTTGAAAACTGCCCAAGATGATCCAAATGGCTTGGGGTTACTCTCCACTCTCCCTTTTTTTTGGGAGCAAATAGTGTAGGTCTCAGAACACATCTCCAGAAATGCTGCAGTTCAGCGGTGCTCTACATTTAAAACAACAACGAAACCCAACATTTTAAAGCCTATTACTCTGGGAGTTTTGAATTTGTGTAATGCATGCCACGCTGATCTTGCATAATTCTAATTCATTAATTAAGGTCAAACCTAATACTTTAAAGAAATCTATTATATTAACAGGTTTACCTTCCTAACAGCGAAAGCTTGTTTGAAAGCAAGATTTAGATTTCATAAGCCCACGTTCATTGTCTTTGATTACATTGCATTCCTTTTAATGCCAAACTGTACCATAAATTAGTCATTTCATTATTTTGTTGGGATTGGTGCCAGGTTTCCTGATTGCTGATGTTAAACCAGTCAGCCCATTTGCCTTTGTGAAGTATTGTTCTATCACTACTTCATTTTCTTGTACTGCTGAAGTTTTTTAGGGCTCCAGAAGCTGTTGAAAATCTATTTTAGTGACTCAGGTTGCTTCTTAGCCAGCTCTTTTTGTATGATTGCAGGAGGTTTTTTTGGCTTTTTTGTTTTGTTTTCCTGATGACTTTATTTTTAAGATGTTGAACTGGTATTTACATTCCAACTGTAACTGAAGATGATGTAGAAGTATATTATTATCTTCAGAGAATGCCAATACTTTCCATTTTTCCTTCACAAAATTCAGGAGAAAAATATTTAATAATTCTTCCCTTTTTTATATTGTTGTGCATAACTTGCTAGTAATCCATATGTACTGAGATCCATTTGTATTCTTGCTGTCATTAAAAACCTTTGAGTGCTAGTCAGTTATTCTTATGTCTATTGTTTGCTGTATAAAATTTCTGGTCTTTCTAGCTTTTAATTCATATTCACTGTTATAATGCTGTCATCTCCGTGTAAGAGTGTGTATTTATTGACAGATTTTTCTTATTTCTCTAAAAGAGACTTTTCTTAGTCCACAATGACTTCCATTCATAGCAGATGGATTGTGACTTTTGGGAACATATCCTGGTTGTTTTAAATGGTTCTTACCTATTTTAACTTAACTATAATTTATAATCTGCATTTTCCCCCTTCTCTAAGATGATTAGGCTGATGTTTTCCAGCTTGGAAAATGGATATGTTTACAGCCATTACACTTAGATTAGTAGTTTCACTTTTATGCCTGTATGCAACAGGATAGTAACATCTGACTCTATCTAAGCAATGATTCCTTCTCTTGTTTTGGGAACGCTTCATCTGTCTGGGTGACAGCTATTGTAAGATGACCATGTGTTGAATGTGGAAAATTGTAGGTCAATTTTTTTATATATATATATATAAACTAAGTATAAACTGCAGAATATGTTAATACTAATATGTTGAGACCTCTAGTATTTGAGGCTAATGGCTCAGGTTGTTTTCCTCTTTGCTACAGATAATTAACCCACAGAACAGGTGAAGGCTGTGCTGTAGTCCAGTTTGCAGTGGTGGTCTGCAGAAGATGCCAACTAGTATTTTAGATGTTGATTGTTAATCTGTAAAAGTTTAGGAGCTCTTGCTTTGGAGGTGCAATGGACTTGAAGCGAATCAGTGCTCCCTATTTTCTTTTCCCAGCTGATTCCTACTGATTCCATTTAAATAATGATTTAATTTAAAAAAAAACATTCCAGTTTTAATTCACTAATTTTCAGTGCTAAGTAGCCTGGGTCCATGTACGTGAGGAACTCTGTTTTCTGTAAATGGGTCCTTCACTGGTAGTATAGCTCTAATTTCCTCCTGTTCAGGCCATATCATCAGTACAGTGTCCCACTGTGGGCAATTTCCAAAACATCTTGTTGCACTTCCTTTTCTTCCAAGAGGTTCCCTGAAGTGTGTATTTCTTGAGTATTACATAGCAACATGGGATCAGAGAGGAAACAAAGTTAATCCCAAACACAAAAGCCCCACTGATACAGTGGGGAGAGTGGATGTGCTCTCGGTATGCTTTTAGTGTTTGTCCTTGCAGGTTTTCTGTGTGCAAACAGTAAGTGGAAATCCAGGAGATTGTTTGTTCAAGTAGATGCTGATTCAGACAAGGACTTAAGTGTGTGCCTCATTGTCACATGCAAGACTCATCTCTATTCAACAAAGCTTTTATGTCACCACTTAGAGATAGGCATGTGCTCAAGTGTTTCAACGTGTTCAAAGTGTTTCTGTGTGTTGATTTAAACACTTTGTTAAGACTGGCACTTGTCATGTCTTCAGTAATCTGTTCCTGATTACCAAAAAACCCCCTCTGTCCTTTTCAATGAAGGGTTTAATACTGAGTTTTACAATACACGCACTTGTGTTTCTGTGTTTGCAATAATGAACTTCAGTGACAGGTGGAGAGCCGGGGTAGGGGAATTGCAAGTTATGGTTAACAAAAACTCACACTTGCTTTCCTTCTACCTGCTTCATCAAGTATAATATCAGACCTGATGGATTTTATATAGCAATAATAGAAAATAGCTTTCTTAACATATTAAAAGTACTGCTTTGGATTTTTTTTTTGTCTAGTTTGGTTAGTTGGGGTTTTTGTTTTGTTTATTTTGGGGTTTGTGGGTGGTTTTGGGGTGTTTTTTGCTGGTAGGGTTTGATGTCATGTTTGTGTGGCTGTTCTCAGTTGGATTATTTTGGGAGAAAGGAACTGTACTAGCACTGTAGGGAGCCCTTGCTTAATTGCTGAGACTTCTGTGCAACAGGGCAGCACTTGAGTTAATTCCCATGACAGACAAAAATAATAGAGAGGTATTCTTCAAAGCCACCTAAGGTGATATGAGTGTGCAAATTCCATTAGTATCTTTTAAAATGGATTTAAAAAAAGCTAGGTGTTTTGGGGAAATCATGTGTGGGAAGCAATGGAAATGAAGTTTTGCAGTGAAGAAAAAGGGAGATATTTATGTTTTTTTCTGATCTTCTGTCATATGAAAAGCAGGGTAATTGAAAAGAAAATCTGTGGGATTGTCACTCAAACAGTTAGAGTGGAGGGCATGGAAAACATTGGGATTTTTTGATTGATAAAGTACACTAGGAGTTAAAGTCTTCCAGAGACCATTAGAAATAGACAGAACTAAACCCACTTTTTGTGGGATGTCTAGCCAGTACTTCAGGATGCTATTACTGGGCTTTCCTTTAATTTCTAATCTCTAATGCTCACTGCAACATAACAAGTCTAAAATGTCCCATGCAGTGCAACATGAATCAAGTTAATCAAGAAAACAGTATTGAACAGTGAAAATGTGTTTGCTTGGCAAGCAGGCATTTCACCAGCCTTGAGGAGCAAGGTCTGATCTTGATGTGACTATGCTTCTGCTTGACAAGCTTCCTTCTGAGACACTTCCCCCCTGCAAAGGGTCCAAATTAATTGGATTCTTTAAACAGTCCTTGTGAATTTTTTTAATGTGTTGGTCTGCCAAAAGTCATGCCATCATCAAAACTTTTTTGGACTGCCTTAGGGGTATAATCTCCTTGGACAAGGTTCTGTTTTAAAAAATCATATATAAGCTGCAACCTCTTCTTTTATTATAGAAAGAGGGAGACAGCATGGAAGACAGCTTTGTTCCTACTAGAGTCTTAAAAGAAAAATGTCAATTTCTTATGAAACATTTTCCCCTAAGACAATTTCAATACTGAAGTTCATATGACATATTAGAGAGTTAATGTGCTGTCTTTTAGCTTTTTTTTTTTTCTCTCCTTTTTTTCCCCTAGGAGATTTTATGTGGGCAGATATAATATAGAGACTTTTTATAGTTTAGCACTTCACTTAAGCAACATGTTAGCTGGACACTTAGGGGTTCATTTGGGTTTGTTGTTTTTAGGATGTAATCCACAGGACATACATAGCTCTGGTATTGTCAGGAAGTGCTCATGTGTCCAATTCCCTGTGCTATGCATGTGCTTTGGCTCTTTCACATTTTAAAACAGATAGGTTGAGTCATTCTTTGTCTACATATTCTGTTCTCTGCCCCTTTGATTCCTGCATGCATCTATGAATCCTCATAACCAAAAGTACTACTAGTGCTCTCATGATTGAGTAGTAGCACACACTCATAACCTTTACTCATGTCTAGGTGCAGGGTCACCTAAAAGAAAGTTATTGTCCATCAGCTGCTATTGGATATGAACCTGTACCCTGAACTGAAGGGTATGCCTGTATCATCTCAAGTTGCTTTACAAAAATATTTATATCTTGTTGGCTTTCTACTAATTTTTGCACCTGTCCTTGTAATGTGTGAACTTGTCTGTGCTGACACCACCACTTCGTGCAGGCAGCAAAAGCATGTAAGTTTGAGGAATTCACAATGTAAGTCTGAGGAATTCACAGTTATGGGGATGGCCTGGGGGAAGGGAGAGGACAATGGTAAATCTATGAAATACTATTGAGGATCTGGGATGGTTTGTATCTTGCCTTTGTTTTCCCCTGTGTTGATATTAATTTAAATATAGCAAGGAACGATGGATAGAGCTGTGACACTGTTAGAGATGGCAGCGCTGCTATTGAAGATATCCTAACCCTATTTGCCATGCATAAGTGACTGCCAGAGTTTGGAGGGTGCAAAACCTTTCTTTTTTTTTTCTTTTTTTTTTTCTTTTTTTTTTTTTTTTTACTGTGGGGTGGAAGTAGGCTCAGCCACCTGACTGCAAACACCTGTTCTCCCCCTCTTGTTATTCCTGGTCTGTAGGATTGTCAGCTTGATTGTTGATAGGTAATGATGCTTTAAAAGGCATTTTGGGTAGGTAAGAAGGGGGGTGAAAGAGACAGGGGACAAATGATGCCCCCAATTCTTTCACTGGGAAGGAGCTGGTTTGCCAAGAAGAATATTTCTTCTGATTCTGGTCAGTGTGCTGCTTATAGGCTGTGCATGTTTCTTAGCCTTTATGCTTACATCCCAGCATTCCACAAACTGTGCAGAACCACACTAAAGAAAAATCCCCTTCTTTCTCCTGACCACATTTACTCTGAAAGGACATGAGTAGTGGGTTCTGGTTTTGGCACTGTGCTGTTTTCTGGGGGTTTTTTTGTTTGTTTGGGGGTTGTGGGTTGTTGTGGATTTTTTTACACTAAGCTCTAAGAAAAACTAATAAAACCCAGCCTGAATATGGGTTTCTCTGCCTAAGGTCCAAAATCTGTTCTAGTTTATACCAGCAGAAAAGCAATCAAAAGGTGTAGAGTTCTTAGCCCATTATTCAGGTTTTCTGCTCCATATCACAGCAGATGAGGCTTGGACCCAGATTTTTTTTTTTTTTAAAGCATTATTTTTGCCAGCCAAATCCTCCCTCTGAATCAGCCACCAAGAAAAAGAAGAGTTGGAATTTGCCAGGGAAAAAAAAAAATCTTCAGCATATCTTCTAATCAGGTAATGAGAAACCCACCAATTTTCACTGAATTCAGTCATACCAAAATTTTGATTTGGCCATGGACATTAAAAATGACTCCTCAAGCATAACAGGCTTGAAAACAGCATGTATTACATAGTGGCTTCCCTTTAACTCCATATAATAAGATTGTAGCTTTTTCTGTCTGTTCAGAGCTTCTCTCCTGAGATCTCTGATGTACAGAAAGATTGAAGAGAAGGCATTCAACCATTTCCTTGTGAAATGTTATCATTGCAGCAGGTTCCAACTCAAATCAGATTATTAGACTGGAGTGATAATCACTATGTGCTTCGTTATTTCACAGTCAACTGTCTGAGACTTAAAATACTGTGTAGATTATAAATTAGTTGGGAGGGTAGGGAGAGCATCTACCCATGCCAAATCTAGGCTTCTGTGGTCCTGCTAACACAGCACTTCACAAATTACACAGTGCAGGACACAAGGCTAGATGGACCATAAACTTTAAAGGCCCTCAGTGGGATATGTTTGTTTTAGACTCTTAATTATGGCAAATTTTTTCCTGACGATACAATGAGTTTAGCAATACAGATAGTTATGTGTGTGTGGTGTTCTGGATGGGAGCACAACTGTGTAGCTATCTAAAATAAGAGCTAGTTGGATGCTGGAATTGGAAAATAACAAATATTGTAGGCATCAGAGATCATCCAAATGAGAATTGATGTTTCTCAGCTAAGCATGTGCTGACAGGCAGGGTTAGTGCAATAAACATCTACAAGTATCTGGAGGCTGTCCACACCAAGCAGAAGCAGAAGTGTTGTTTGGGGTGGTCCAAGAAACATAATGAAATGAAATTTGGCAAAGGAAAAAGCAAGCTGAATGTTGCAGAGGATAAGGGGACAAAAATTCCTGAAACAGCAGTATTCCCTTAAAGAAACTGGCTCTAGTTTTCACTTTATTTTGAGGTATCTGGCTAATGGGCTATCTAGTTTGTCTGAAAGAGTCTTTGCTCAGGTTCTGTCTTATTCAAGTCTAATTATTCTAAGTGTACCATAATGGTTTTCACTAAAACCATTAAATGTTTCTGAACAGTAGTATGTTTAGCATACTCTGTTCCCTCCCCTCAGATGCAACCCTTCTAACTGGGGAATGAATGTATTCTTTCCTTCAGTACAAGATAGCTTGGGTAGGTGGGGGAACTTTTGCTTTCTGTACATTTTTAAACCCAGGGTCTGAAAGCTTTCACTGTATTTTTGGTGAGCTTGTAGTTAGTAGATAGACAGGTGCTTAGTCAGAGAAAAGATATCTGCTGAGAAGTGGGAGGATGTTGTAAAGGAGCCCTTTACTGTTCCTTAAGCACTCCACACAGTCCAATTTGGCCTGCAGAGAGTTAAAATGTCAAGCCTGCTCCTGTTCCCCTTCTTTCTGGTTCTCAGCCTGCTGGCCAGGTCTGCTGCAGCAGATCTGAAGGCTGAGAACTAGTGCTGTGCTCAGAGAAAATGCTGCTACTGCCCACTCCCTGCCTCTTGTAGTCCTGTGTTCCCAAGGGGTGTTTGCATTTAAATGGTGCATAAATAAAATTGTTGCATTTGTGCTGCAGGTTACCTGCTTGATTTTCATGTTCTGCTGAAATCTGGTGGCTCCTCCTTTTCGTCTCTGGTTTCTTGGGATGCGAAGGTTGAAGCTTGAAGAGGTGAGGCTGCTGCCACTACTTGTTGCTGTGCAAGTAAGGAAATTGTTTCTTCCCTTTGCAGTTATCATCCCACAAATGTTTTACTATTTCTGTTGCTGGAGTCGATGTTAGGTAGGCCACTCACAAGTTCTGTACTGCTTACTTGAGGGCTATCCTCTTGACAGGCACCAGATCCTGAATAAGACAGAGCCAAATACATGGATCTTGGAAGCCTGAGGTCAGGGGTTCCTCTGTGAAAAAAAGCTGCAATGGATCTGGATTATTTTCTGAGCATTGAGCAAAAATGAGGTGTGTGCGATAAACCCTGTTCGTATCCCAGCTTGCCTGCAAAAATAAGGTCATCCTGGCTGTTCTTAAATGTCGAGTAAGGTAACATGGGTAAGTATAAAGTGTTTAGCCTGACTTCAGCCTGGGAGAAAGCGATGGAACAACTGAAATGGGCTCCCTTTAGTGAAGAATTAAATGCTGGAATATACATTCTGTAAGCTGACTTGCAGCATTAGGAGTGCACGTAGAGGAAATTTCTTCTGTTCTAGAAGTGGAAGACAGAAAGAGGATGTTGGAGAGCTAGTCTTGTCAGGCAACAACAGTCTTATGAAAGGAAATTTATGAAATTTGACTGATACTGCTGAGAGTGGGGAGTAGTGGGAGGTAAGTGGATTGACTTGGTGTCATGTGGCAAATTACACAGGACCATACAAGTGCAGATACAAGTGACTTGTGAACTGGTAAACTGACAGATAACAAAATCCCCAACAAGGGGGACCATCACTGAGTAGATACTTTTCAAATGAGGCTCTGAAAGTGCCAGTACTCAGTCCAGATCTGCCAGTTCAGCACTTTCACTGACAGTCTAGGAAGTAAACACAAAACTCCTACTGAACTGGAGAACAGTCAGAAATGCACATGGGGAGAGAGATGAAAGACTTTGGTTTATTAGGAAATTGCCTTGGGAGCTTTTGCAGTGTAATACATGAACACATAGGGGAAAAAATGGGTTCTGAAATATATTTGACCTACTGAAGGAAAAGGCAAAGACAGAACTAGTGGCTGAAAGTTTAAGGCTAGCAAATTTAAAATGGAAAATTAGTGTGCACAAAAACTGCTAGTGAGAGAGACTGACCACTGGAACAAATTACCATGCGTGAAAAAGGATTCTCTAGCTCTGTCTTAACATCAAAACTGTCTGGAAGATATATTTTAGCCAAACAGAGTTTATTGGTCTTAGGGGTATATGGGCAGACTGTATTGTTAGATATAAAGGTGGTCAGAGTACATAATTTTAACAGTTTTCTTCTAGTTTTAACATCTTTGAAACTATAAACCTGAAACTATAAACCACTGCCTGCAGTGGTTTTAATTCAGTAAGTCTCTGCTACATGCTTTTTGCCTCCCCATAGGAGAGGGAAGTGGTAATGGACCGCAGTGGAAGCCCATTAATTTAAATAGCACAATAGTGTTGTGCAAGAAGCAGCAGTAACATAATACAGAGGTTTCTTACCAGTTCTCTGGTGTCTGCGTTGATACATGCAGTTACAAGGTTTGGTTTCATGTCAACAGTTCCCAGTTTCTGTCGGCAGATTCTCTAACTCTGAGGACTCTACTATATCTCTGAGGGGTCTGCAGAAGGGTTTTTCAAAATGTTCTCAGCTTTCCACAGGAAAAACTGGAGTAGAGATGATGTGGTGTTAATGTGAGGAAGTCTTTCTATTATTTTTCCCTCCTGTTATCACTCCAGACAAACCAGTCTGCTATAAGACAATGTAGTTTTAATCACTCTGTAATTATAATGATACACCAGGAACTTGTTGAACAGGTCACAGAACACTTCCTTAGAATGAAGATTAATTGTTCTTCTAACAGTAAGGAGCTACTACGTCTTTTTCTTTTGGAGGAACAGTGGATATATTTGGTATGAAATGACATACCCAGCAAAAAACAAATGCCTGTCTTTCTCCACCTGTTTTTAGAGAACAGTTGTATTTGAAAAATAATTCAGTTTACAGCATGGTATTGCTTGTAAATTGCAATAGTTTGTTTCTCAGTATCTATGGGAGAAGAGAAGTTAGTAAGGCCTCTATTTAGAAACCTGTCTTGACTCCTGTAAGCTTGAGAGTTTATTTGGTAGGCTCAAAATACCTTGCAAAAATGGGCTGCCTTCTAAGATTCAGAAAACATGAAATTCCAAGGCTGATTGGAAACTTCTGGGTTTGCCAGTTAAAGCCTTCTCAAAGCTTTGGGAAAAAGAGGAAAAAAGTACATAGGAACATATGCACTCACATGTCTCTCTCCCTGCCATCATAAAGGCTTTGACAGAATTAAGTGAACCATAGTGAAAGTATACCATGGAAGCATCTGGTCTGTGGTTTCAGCTGAATGCCCTTCATTTCATTGTCTGTTTGCTTGTGTGTGATGAATTTCATGGACTGGCTCAGGTTGTTTGCGCTGCCTTGCAGGCAAAGGATGTTACCCTCACCACAGCACTCAATGTCCTTCACAACAGATTGACTTCCCTGGAGAAACACAAGTGTCATTCAAGCAGAGATGATAAAATGGAAAGCACATTCTCATGGTTTTATGAATTGAAAGAAATCGCCCTGTTTCTAGTACAAATGAACATTCCAGATAAAAATATGTCATGGAGAGACCCAGTCAAGAATAGATTATGTTCTTACGTTATATGCAGCTTGTAGGCAAATGAAAGGAAGCTGGCTGGAAATAAATGTATAATCCTTGCAAGAATGAAAGTGAAACTAGTTATATGCTGTCTCTCTAATTAGCACATTATCTTTCATATTTGAATGTCAAGAAAACAGAAAAAGACAAAATTTAATGGAAAGGAATGAAAAAAACTAGAAAAAGATAATTGAAGATAAGATCTGGGACTTCTCCAAAGTTTCTAATGGTAATAACGCTAAACCTTTAACCTTTTTCTGTCTGGTCAGTTCTCCAATGATATTGAATGAAAACTCTGTGAAACCCTTGTTATTTTAAATGCACTTGTGGTTGGTTCTTAGTGAACAAGAGATTCATGAGCAAAACAAACATGAGGAAATAGAAGTACTATTATGGCCCTATAAAAAAGTAGATTTGATGGCAGCTCTCTTTTTGAGGATCTCCCTGGTCTTCTCTCTCTTCCTATCAATAAGAGAAAAATGGACATCTTATCAAAAGAAATACTCTGCCCCTTCTGTTTTGTGAAAGTAATAGAGATAATGAAAAATTTTGAGGACAATGGAGAAGCAGTTGGAAAGCTGTCATTAATCCCTTGCAAAGGTTTTTGTACCCTGGTGGGCTACTGATTAAGGTACCACAATTTATTGTAGAAGAGAAAGCCAATGTAGAATGTGGGAGATGCAAATAAAGGAAGGTGAGTTTGCGTATGTAAGTTGGTTCAGCCAAAGTGATTAGACAGAGGACATCTGTGATTGTGACATTTAAACAAAGGTAAAGAAGCTATGAGCTTTTGTTGCTGTTGTTTTGTGAAACTAAGCAACCATGCCTTGCCTATTAAGACCATGCATGTAAAACCTATATTCAAGGAAAGAGGTTTATTTACATTCCACTGACCTTTATAAAATGAAGCAATTTTCATCCCTAAATAAATATTGTTTATTAAAAAGATCTGTTGCATGTGTGCACATTAAAAGAACACAAGTCTTTTTAACCCTTAAAAAGTTAAAGAGTGTGCGTTGCAGTTCATTTTCACTCAGCATTAGACTTGAGACACTGTTCTTTCCCAAGTAGTTGAGGGTCCATCAAGACAGCCACAGAGAAAGTTGGGTATAGAGGACCTGAAATATCAGAGAGAAGATGGGAACTGAAGGGACCTGATGGTCCAAAAATGCTTTGAACATCTGTTTAGGAAATTCCAGATTCACTTTCTTCTTTTTTTTTCTCCCCTGATGCAGACCAAGGCAAAAAACCCAACCCAACAAACAAACAAACCCAAAACAAATCATTGTACTGAGTAGCCAGTGTGATAGCTTGATGGCTAGTGAACTTGCAGGCTGAAGAACCTTTCCATTCAGCAACCCATGCTCTTGGGATGCTCTGGAAGCAGGATATTCAGGCTGGTGTTTGTTGCATTGGCACTTTTAACAGTTGTGGTATCCAGGAAAGCTTAGACTTCACTGATTCAACACCTTCAAATAGAAACTTGGCATTAGAGAATCTGAATTGGGGTGAGCCATTGTTCCCATGTGCCAGGCAGGTCAAATATGGGATGCAAGTAGGTATCATCCATATTTGGATACACGGTAAACGCTATTGCTGAGTAATTCTCCTAGTGGTTTCTTGTACACATCAAATACGAAAAAGAATGGAGCAAAATGGCTTGGGCATATATACTTCATGCTGGCTAAAAAGCTGGCAGAGTGGCCGAGCCCAAATAGTGGTAGTAAATGGATTTACATCCGGTTAGTGGCTGGTCACAAGGTGTGTTCACTAGGGCTCAGTACTGGGGCCAGTTCTGTTTAATGTCTTTATGAATGATCTGGACAAGGGGATTGAGCGTACCCTTCAGTAAGTTTGCAGACAACACCAAGCTGGGGGGAGTGTTGACCTGCCTGAGGGCAGGAGGGCTCTGCAGGGGGGTCTGGACAGGCTGGACCGATGGGCCAAGGCCAATTGTATGAGGTTCAACAAGGGCAAGTGCTGGGTCTTGCACTTGGGTCACACCAACCCCACACAGCGCTACAGGCTGGGGAGAAGAGTGGCTGGAAACTGCCTGGTGGGAAAGGGCCTGGGGGTGCTGGTTGACAGCCAGCTGAGCATGAGCCAGCAGTGTGCCCAGGTGGCCAAGGTGGCCAACAGCACCCTGGCCTGTATCCAAAACAGTGTGGCCAGCAGGACTAGAGGAGTGATTTTCCCCCTGTACTGGGCACTGGTGAGGCTGCACCTCAAATACTGTCTTCAGTTTTGGGCCCCTCACCACAAAGCAGACACTGAGGTGCTGGAGCGTGTCCAGAGATGGGCCATGGGGCTCATGAAGGGTCTGGAGCACAAGTCTTAATGAGGAACGGCTGAGGGAACTGGGGTTGTTTAGCCTGGAGGAAAGGAGACTTAGGGGAGACCTTACTGCTCTCTACAGCTACCTGAAGGGAGGCTGTAGCAAGGTGGGGGTCAGACCCTTCTCCCAGATAACAAGTGACAGGGCGTGAGGAAATGGCCTCAAGTTACAGCAGGGATGGCTTAGATTGGATATTAGGAAAAATTTCTTCACTGAAGGGGTGGTCAAGCATTGGAACAGGCTGCCTAGGATGCTGGTGGAATCACCATCCCTGGAGGTATTCAGAAGATGTGTAGATGTGACACTTAGGGACAGGTTTAGTGGTGGACTCAGCAGCCCTGGTTTAACAGTTGGACTGATGATCTCAAAGATCTTTTTCAACCTAAATTAATGTATGATTATTTAAATTATTAAAAGAGCTATTCTATTTCTGTTTTTTGGTTTATTGTCCTCCTAGACAGTGGAAGCAGTAAAGGTAGTCCTTGTTGAACCCAGGACAGAAGATAAGACAAGTTGATTTGGTGTGTGGTGCTTGAAGTGGTTGTAATGTGATGATTTGCATGGAAGTCTGTGATAAGTGAAGTCTGTCCTTGACCACACAAGCTGTGTGTGCAGGGACATACATGTTCACAGGCATGGCCATGCAAATGTACCTACTTTCAATGCCTAGTTTAGATTAGATTTCCCTGTGAGGAAATCTGGGTTTCAGGAATCCACCCAGGTCCTTCCTTCACCTTTACAAAATGAATTTAATTTTCATGGTACTAGCAAGATCTTCATCATCCATTTGGAGTCTCCCTTTTGCAATCTGGAATGTGTGTCCTTTTCTTTATATGTGAAATCTTACTCTAACTTTTAGACTAAATCCTTTTTGAAAGATTCTTGAAGCTCAAGTGGTCAGTTAAATTCCTGCTCCTCTTCACAGATACTTTTTTATTTTATTTATTTATTTATTTATTTATTTTTGATTTCCAGGTATAGGAGAGAGACAAAATGCTAAGTTTTCAAACCATATTTCCTTTAGCTGGAAAGAAAACTGTTCACTTGAGAGAATTGTCCAAGTCTGAATCCTCAGACTTTAATAAGCTTTCAAAACAGGTTTGCATATACCAAGAAAGATTCATGAATTTTTGATTCCCAGAGTCTTGCGTTAAAAGAAGTGCACACAAAAAATGCAAAATGTGTTTCATTTTGTTGAATAATCACACACATTAGGAGATAGGTTTTTTTGTAGTCTGCTAAATGTGGGTAGCAGTAGTCAATGAGAGATGAAATATCTATCCTTGGTGTGCTTTAAAACTACAGAAAAATAGTGCTATATAAACTTTAGTTCGCTGTAATCATAAAAGCTCATTAGCAATAAAGACATTGTGAAGTGCAGCTTTACTTTTAGTGGAATAAAATGCCCATTTTCATAGATTTCATTACTTATTTTTCCTTATTTGGAATCCCAGTAAAATTCATTGTGAAAGTTCTTTCTGAAATCGTAATTCTGTGAGGAGAAGAGAAGCAAGAGGAAAAATATTCAGATAAGATTTATGTGATATAAACACCATACTCTTTAAAAAAAAAACAAACAAAAAAACCCACCAAAACTTTGGAATGAAAGCAATTTTTAATCTATAGAAAATAAGAATGTTAGAAACAATCTACAAAAATGGAGACAGATCAATATTTTCATTCCATCTGTAAAAATAGTTTAGAAATAAATTGTTCATAGTTAAGTCTGTGCACTGAAAGCAGAGAATATTTCACTGTTTTGGATGGAAAGACGCCTTCAGGGTAAGACTTAGAATGGGACCTTTACTGCAATCTTTATAATGGAGGTGTTATCAAGCACCTCTATTAGAGCTAGAAATCTATTTTCATAGTTAATATGTCTGTTTTCATTATTCTATTTCAGGTCTTAATATGAGATACTTAACTATATCTTCAGCACGTATTTGAATACAAAGAGACCTTTGCCTTAAACTTTGATTTCAATGCTTACAAACTATTAGGCTGTCATTTCATTCTCAAGTCCCTGTGGCAGATAAAGACTTACCCTAAACAGAGGAGGGGCAGGTTAGACAGATATTCTGTGGTTTAGGTTTTGGGGCTTTTATGGCTTTTCCTCCTTTTTAGCCCCCCCTACCCTGCAATCCTTAGGAGACTCCAATGATATTTTTCCTTGGGGCTGTCTGAGTGCCAGCCAAGGCACACAGCGGGCCCTGGTAAGTGCTCTGTGCTGGACCTCTAAGGCTTGAACATCTTATGAGAAGAAATTGTGAGCAGCAAGTGGATTTCACCGTCATAGTCACTAATCCTTATGCACTTAAGCAATCACCACCCCTTGTAAGTGAGGCTTTAAGAATGAAAGTCTTTAACACAGAAGATGAATGCTCAGTTCAGAATGTGTGTTTTTCTGAACAGCTTGCATCACAGACTGCATTATGTGGTTAAAAATGCTCAGCAGCACTGCATATCCAACCCATCACAATAAAATTTACTACTTCTTAATAGACACAATGAGTTTCCTAAAGACTAATATAAAATATGTGTATAAATGCAAGTCCTGTTGTTTGTCTTTTGCAATGTTTTTATTGTAAATGATAAGCTTTCATAATTTTATGTTTTGTATGCAAATCTTTCCATTTAAGGCTTAAAGAAATATACAACCTGTAACAATTCTAACATGTTAAAACTATAAGTAACCTCAGAAGTAATTATCACAGAATCATAGAAAGGTTTGGCTTGGAAGAGACCTTTAAAAGCGAGCTTGACCCCCCTGTCATGGCCAGGGACATCTTTCACTAGATCAGGTTGCAGCTCTTCCAGCAATGGGGCATCAAAAATTTCTCTGAAAACCCATTCCACTGTCTCACTACCCTCATAATGAAAACAAAAATTTCTTCCTTACATCTAATATAAATCTACCTTATTTCAGTTTAAAATTATGGCCCTTTGTCCTGTTCACTACAAGCTCTGATAAAAAACATCTGCCTTTCATATAAGCTGCCTTTATACAGGGAGAGATGTGGAAAAATTAATCAGAAGGTGCAACATTTTTTTCTAAAATTAAAAGAATAAAAAAGTAACAAACTCAAGCTGCCAGCTTTCCAGAAAAGAGGAAATGTTTAGCAGATCTGATTACTGAAAAATAAGGCCTGTCTACATTAACAGAATACTCCTGCCACTGTTTCCCAGAAAGGTGATAGTGGAATTTTTGGCAGAAGACAATATATCAGAAGATTTTAATTATCAGCAAATATATTTAGTTCTTTGTCAGGGGTTTGAATACTCTGTAAATTCATCTGTTTAATTATATATAATGTTCATAATTGTCTTTAATTATGCATATATGAATATAGAAGAAAAAAATATCGAGGAAACTGATGAAAAGAATACTGCTTCTAGTAAAGTCACCTGGAAGTGTATTTGACTTAATCTTATTCTGTTTCTGTCTAGTAATGTTGCCAGGGTAGTAAAAAATGTCATACTATGGCATTACTAGTGGTTTATATTTCTAGCAGTATTTGTGTTTTTATCACTCCTTCACCTTTCTGAGGGCTTCAAGGAGTAAAAGAAAATCTATAATTGGTGCTGTCACCATTACATATTTACAGAGTGGACTGTGTAGTTGTTGTCTTAATAGGCTGCCCACAGTGTGTTCTGACCATCACTGCTTTAAACTTAAAATTACTACTCTGGTGTAGTGGGTTTTCATGGGAAGGTGTTGGTAGCGGGGGGCACAGGGGTGGCTTCTGTGAGAAGCCGCCAGAAGCTGCCCCATGTCCGATGGAGCCCATGCCAGCCGGCTCCAGGATGGACCCACTGCTGGCCCAGGCCGAGCCCATCAGCCACGGTGGTGGTGCCTGTGGGATAACGGATTTAAGAAGGGGGCGGAAAATTATGAGCAACAGCAATTGCTGCTGGGGAGAGGAGTGGGCCTGTGTGAGAGCAGCAGCCCTGCAGCCCCCAGGCCAGGGCAGGAGCGGCAGGAGGGGCTCCAGGCCCGGAGCAGGGGTTCCCCCCCAGCCCGCGGTGAAGCCCAGGCTGAGGCAGGCTGTCCCCTCAGCCCCGGGAGCCCACGGTGGAGCAGATCCCCCCCGCAGCCCCTGGGGACCCCACGCCGGAGCAGGGGGATGCCCGCAGGAGGCTGTGACCCCGTGGGCAGCCCGCGCTGGAGCCGGCTCCTGGCAGGGCCTGTGGCCCCGCGGAGGGGTGAGCCCAGGCCGGGGCAGGGCTGCTGGCCGGGCTGTGACCCCGCGGGGACCCGCGCTGGGGCAGGTCATGGGGGACCGTCTCCGTGGGAGGGACCCCGGGCTGGAGCAGGGCAGGGTGTGAGGAGCCTCCCCCTGAGGGGGCAGGAGCGGCAGGGACAGCGTGTGAGGGACTGGCCCCAGCCCCATGGCAGTGTCCCTGCACTGCTGGGGGAGCAGGGAGAGAAACCGCCAGGGAAGCTCAGACCGGGAAGAAGGGAGGCAGGGGGGGGGGGAGGTGGTTTTATTTCTCATTATTCTACTCTGATTTGATTGGTAATAAATTACCTTAAGTTTTCCCCAAGTCAAGTCAGTTTTGTCCATGACGTAACTAGTGAGTAATGCCTCCCAGACCTTATCTCGACCCAGAAGCCTTTCATTACATTTCCTCTCCCCTGCCCAGCTGAGGAGGGCAGTGATAGAGCAGCTTCCGTGGGCACCTGACATCCAGCCAGGGTCAACCCACCATATCTGGTCTTTTAAACCTTTGATAAAGCATAACTACTGAAGAATGCCTCTGTGATCTCTTCCCTCAGCTGTGTCTGCTCTGTTCTTCAGGAGACAAGTTTATGCTTCTTATATTGGAAGATGACCATATTTCTGTTGTAGTAGCCCATCACATGAAGACATTGCTGTTTCTAATAATTTTTCCAGATTATTCTTCCCCAGTTATTTCACTTTTTAATAATTTGCTGTATCCAGCATTTTTGCCTTCAGGTATTGTATTGGCCCAAACTCTTATTTGCTGTCTGTTGTAGTGAGAATAGTCCAACAGTCTCGTTTGCTAGCTGTTGCAGTGAGCGAGACAAGACTGTAGATTTCGAAGTAAAAGGAGAAACCAAGGTGTTGTGACAATGAGCTGATGTGTCCTTGGGTGTGGGTATGGCAGCTAGTGTCATGCATGCTGGATAGTCAGCACCCAGACTGGGCAGAAAGGAAACTAGCTGTGCTCACGGGGATTCAGCCCCTGAACTGGGCTTTCTTTTGTTTGTTGGGTTTTGTTATTGTAGTAAATGATGGAACTGCCGATGGTTGCAGTCCTTCTGGCCCTCTTGTGCACCCCAGTCTGCCTCCACAAATCACAGGTCTTTAATGCAACAGAGAAGCAGTGAAGGGTTTGGCTCCTGCAGTCTGGTCTGTATTTTTATGTAAATGTGCATCATAATCCTTTTTTTTTCTTCTCTTTCTGCCCATAAAAACAGAAGGTACCATAAGAATCACATAAGAGTAAGATCTTTTTACTTTTTTAAATTGTTATTATTTAGGAGTACAGTAAAGGACATCACCATATGGATTACTGTAACATCACAAGTCTTGCAAAATTTAGGTGAAGGGTAGTTCTGGCACACTGCCAGAACTGTCTGTGAAGTTGGCCCAACAATGTTTTCGTCATATTTCCTGCCACTCCATACCTAGTGCATTTCTCAAGTTCCTAAAATGAGCTTAAGAGAACGGTACTTGCCTCAGCTAAATGAATGTTTCCTTCCGTTGGCGTGTAAAGTTTGTAGGTTGCCATATCTGAGTACCAATGGAGACAAACATGATGAAGCATCTCTTCAGAACTGGGTTGCTTGGAAAACAAACCAGAGGAAATAAACTACTAATCTGAGAAGAGATTGGCTGATCAGATGTACTTTTAGCTGCTGGAATTGTCTCACTTCTTATCTTAGGTGGGGAGACTTTCAACTGCACTCTTAATACCAGCTATAATGAATGGCTTCATCCTAGCACCAGTCATCTGTGGTACTTTGGTGATAACAACAGTGTCTGTGTGATATACTATCTTTATTAGCTCTGTGCCTTTCCTAGCATTCAGCTGTGTTCTCAAAAGTTGTTTTGTGCTGTAATGTCATCGCTATCACCAGAAGATCTTTATTTGTGAATAGACTGAATTTGGAGCAAATTTTGTTTTTAGAATTCCATGTATTTTATACATGCAACTCACCTAGCTTATTTTGATTCAGAAAATATTATCTCTTATTTGGGTCAAAGTTCATATCCCAAGTCTCACTCACTGTTCCTCTTCAAGTAAAAAAATCTCATTCCGCAGTGATGGGATCTGGCGTTGTCTGAAGTTCTCTGAGCTTCAAAGGTTGCAGTAGTTCCTAGATAAAGCCAAAAATGTGTGCCTTTCCTACCTAGGCTTTTAGGATTCTGGTAGACAGGAGCTCTAGACTGATTTCCTACATGACTTCTGTCTTGTAAGGAACTCTTTCTCTTGCTTGTTTCTTTGTTTTCTGTATAGGCTTGTTGCATCACCATACTTCATTAACTTTCATTTCAGTAACTAAGACACTGGATTAATGTGGTATATTGCTGTTAATTCCAAAAATGTGTCATTAGTGACTAAGAAAAGGCCTGTTTTAATTCAGACACAGTACAACTGAAACATAAACAAGTAAGATATAAAGCACTTACCCAGTGGTGTTACAGGGTTGGCTCAATTATTTTATACTTCCTTCAAAATATGTTATTCTTTACCAACAATGTTATGAAAGCACCAGAGAACTCTGGCATAAATAATGCACCCTCAATGACTATTCCCTTATTTATACATTTAATAAGCAATAATTTTACAATCCTAAGCTTATACATTAAATATTGTATTTCTATTACTGTATTAAACAAGGAGATAATATTACATTTTGATTACCGAATAAAACAAAGACATATAAAATTAAGGTCATCTAGGGTTACAGTGGGTGACAAAGTATTATTTAGCATCAAAGGATCAGAATAGCCTCCATAACAAGTTCATTTGCTGACTTTTTGTGTAGGACAGTTGTTTTGAAATGTAGCACTCTTCAGGAAAAGGACTTATTTCTTCTTAAAGCAACTCGTACTTGGAAAAAGATGGGTAATTGATTTGACTATCCCTTTACTGGATGACTTGTTATATGTTGGCTAGAAACTGTAAACCACACATCCAACCTCAATCCTCTATAAGTGGTTTTTTTTTTGGTTTGGTTTGTTTGGGAATAAGCAGGATCTTCCATCTGGACTACAAGATGACTTTTAATACTTGTTTCAAGAAGCTCCTTATTTTTGTGTGTGTTATTGATGCATTTTGTTAAATTTGCTCAGTTATTTTTGATATTGTGCACAGAGAAGGAACTTTTTAGTTCCATGACAGCACTCAGCTAAAACCTGATGACTCCTAATGTGTTATTGTTTATCACATCACGTAGTGTCACTTCCAATGTGGCAGAAAGTACGGTCCCTGAAGGACCTTCCCAAATTCATTAACACCCACTAAAAACCATTAAAAATATTAATGAGAATTTATTTCTTCAATAAAAAGAATGATAAAGATTAAATGTGGACTATCAGATAAATGTCATGAACAACCAGCAGTACCAAGAATAAATCTGTGCAAAATATCACCTTCAAACATTAGTGAACTATCCATGAATTTCAACCCAGATGAAAGCCGATGCTTACAATCTGACTCAAGCAAAGATGTAAGTTAACAGAAAGGGGTAGTATTTATATTCCCAGCCTCAAAATTCCTGCCTTTAAATTATTTCTGCTTTTTCTAGATTTTGGGGGGGGTGGGGGGTGGGGGGGTGTTTCCTTAAGTATTAGCCATTTTATAGCTTTTTGTATTAAAAATCCTGACTTTTCTACAGTGAAAAGTGAGGTCTTGTACCTTGTCCTTGCAGATCCACAAGGACGTGGTCCTGGGCTCCTGACATTGTGTTTTCTACTCACCATTGTGTATAAGACAAGAGATGATTGTAACATGAGCTGGAGCCGTTACTTCTGATTGAGAGTGGAGGTTAGACAGCACTAGATGAACTAAAGATGGCTGTTTTGTTTGCTTGGTTTTGCTGTTATTCTTCTTTAACTGTCTGATGCAACACATTGCTCCATCAGTGATACCAGATCTTGACCCTTAAAAATCTTCAGCTGAGTTATTCTGTAAATCATTATAAGTTTTGTTTATGTGCTAAATTAATATCTTCACTTCCACCCCTCTGTGTGGAGTACCCAAAAAATCCTACTCTCTCTCCTGTCATCATGGTGTTACTTTCTTATGCAAGAGAGAAAGAGGAAGAAAGACTGAGAAAGACCTAGTGGGATTTGCCATACCATTCCTGGTGAAGCCATTCACCTTTCAGTTTGCTGCGCATCCTGCTGAAGATTGTGGGTATTAACCACTGGCTGCTAGGCACTGATCCTAACATCTGCCCTTTGTGTTTGCTAACTTGGACAGCCAAAAAATTCTTTTTCAGACAGTGCTGCAGACCCACATGAAACAGAAAACCATACTGACCTGAGAGGAGGAGAGCCCATGGTTCAGAATGTGTGTTGAGCCCTGCATTTTCTCCAGAAGTAGAAAATTCCATAGCGTATGTGCTCTCTCCTGAAACAAAAGAAAACAGCTCAGATAAGCTTTCCCTCATGACACTGTGAGCCTTGTTTCTGAGACACTCCTGTCCTCCTCTGTCCTGAGTAGTTCCTTGCTTCAGCATTGCTTCCAAATTCATGTATGCTGCTAAATGAAAACCAAGAAACCACCTGGTAAATTATTGGCACTACACAATCAATTAATAATTGCCACTTACTCTTCCAAAGTGGCAGCAGACTGTTCACCGGGGATCTGCATCAATGGCAAAGAAATCCTTCAATGCTACTCAGAGTTTGAAATCTTGATCCTGTTCATTTGTTGAACTCCCAGGGTGCTTGTTCCTTTGCGTTCCTCAGGTTTGTAAAATTGCTTAGAAAAACAGAAGAGCCTGGCTTAGTTCCTTAGTGGTGTTTGTAATAGTATGTGTCCTATGCCTGATTTATACATGGAGAGTGCCTGGAGGGGTATCAACAATTATTATCTTACATACAGGCTTCTCCAAGATTTGAAAATGCAGGCCTGTGTGACCCCAGTGCAAATAATTTCTAACATCTGTCTGCCCTGAAGCTTCAACACCCGTGGCCCAGGCAGTACATGTGCTAGCCCAACTGGATCCAGTGGCAGGAGCATTAACAATATACGGTTTTGCCTGGGCTTTGAACAGCTTGCTGCAAACTATGGATGGTGTTGATCTGGTACTAGCCTTAGCAAATTAATTGCTGCTTTTTAGCTGTTTCTACTCATTATGTGTCCATGTGTTTTGTATATAGAAGGTGACAACCTTAAAAAGACCTCAAAAATTTCCTAGTTCATGCTTCTGCCCCTGAGGCAGGTCAGCTATGCCTGAATCTTCTTTAATGATGTTTGTTTGTCAGACCCGTTGTCAAAAACCCCTCTAGTAGTGGTTCTGCCAGCGTCCCCCCGCAACCTCTTCAATGTTTTCTTCTCCCTACTGCTGGAAAGATTGTCCTGAATTTGACAGCAAGAGACATCCAGGTTGATCAGAACTGTTCATTGACAATAGAAATTGGAAAATAATTTATTTTCTTCTTCTTTGCAGCAATCTTTGATCTACCTTAAAGTTATTACCCAGGCTTTGCAGCTTACTGATCCTTTTTAGCTTCTCATGTGAACTATCTCCACTTTCTTGAAATATGATACCCAAACACAGAAGAAGCCTTTTTAGTACTGAGCAAAAGGATGGTTTTCTCTTTTACAGGCTGTATTTCTGCTTGCAAGTCCATCTGAATGCGTTCTTTCTTCAGGAACAGAACGAATGTCGTCCAGTTGAGCTTGTGGCGCCCTTTCTAGAGAACTGATGCACTGACACAGTCATTCTCTATCCCATATACTGCTCTGGATAATACTTGTTTTGGTTAAATTATATTATCTGTTTCGAGATCAATTTATCCACATTGGCCAGATCACCCTGAGCTCTAATGCTGTCTTTTGCAGGTTCTCCATCCTTGATGCTACCTGCTAAACTAAGTTCTGGAGGAGATTTAGAGAAGATAACATGGTTCAAAGCATGCATCACAAAGAAGCAAGGTGCTCTCATGGCAAATCACTTCAAATATTTGCAGTAGATCCTGATACTGACCTAGAAGCCCAAATATAGGAATCCAAAAGTTTAAGTTAATGGATTTTAGTGCTGTGCTGAAACAGGACCCAAGAGAGCTCTTTTCAACACTTTCCTGAAACTCTTGACGATAACTTGTGGGAAGAAATGATGAACTTATTCCAGCAGGAGAACTCCCCCATGTACCCTTTGTGACAGAAATGGGCTCCCTATGTGTAATGTATAAATTTCTTCCTTCTGGAAGGATGATTTTCCATCCAGAGACTGATTTCTCTAGTTTCCTGGTTAAACTCCCTCCTATGCTCAGCTGTGCTTCTCACTCTACTTCCATGAGGATAAGCTGTAAATTGAGGATTTACTTGGGAAAGGAAGCATGCCAAAGGAAAAAAAAAAATATGTCTGCTCTGATACTTGGAGGAAGATATGGTTTTCTTTGAAATGAAGAATAAAAGGCAGACATCTAGCAGAATATCAGAAATGTAAGGACTACAACCTTTTTTTTTTTACTGAATCATATTTTTTAGTCATCCAAGGAAGAACTTTTATAAAGATCTTGATTTTTAAAAGCATAACTCTCATTTCAGTAAAACAATGCTGGCTTTGTAACCCAAGTGAGAGGCCCAGAGCTGGGCTGTAGACATTTATATTGGCTTGCTTAAGAAGGTCTGTAACATATGGCAGGTGCTGTACTAAAGCATTTGTTAAGTTTGTAATAGAATGTCATTCTTTAGTTGAACAATGTTTACATATCTCAGAAGGATGAAGGATGTGTTATTTAAACCAGTAGACAGGCGATAGCTTCCATGAGTCCCACACCTAGTCATGGCCTTTTACATGACTAGAGTAAGTCATGTAAAGAAAGTCATGTTGGCTAGAAGGTCTCTACTGTATACAAGGAGAAAGGAGTATTTCTGGAGAATAATTAATGTAATCCATCTTGAATGCTTCTGCTGGAGGTAAATGTCTTGAAACCTGAAGGTACCTGAGTTTTCCCTTTGGCTCTAAGTGACCCTGTGTAATTCATATGGGCAAGATCCTAATATCTTAATGGCTGAAGTCCTACTCAAAAACCCTCAGAAGAATGGGAGTACCTCTACAATATACAGGATTTGCAAATTATTTTTTTTTAACTCTCCAGGATTTAACTCTCTCTTAATGTAGTTTGTACAGCTTTTAAAGTATTTGGGGCTGGAACCTGACAGGTAAATACAATCATTTGCTTATTTACTTCTTGGAGATTTGGGATGGCAGGAGAATGGCTGCTTGAAAGAATACAGTAGCAAAGTTCTATGCTGTGTCCAAGCATTTTAATTTCTTTTCTTCTTCTCAATATTAAAATTAATTATTACTCATTGTAACTGGCTTCTGCTTCTTCACGTGGGCAACAAGTAGGTCAGCATTCAATAAATCTCTGAAAATGGTGGTAGGCAAGAGACAAAAATGCTGGCTTGGAGTAGGCATGTACTATGACTCATTGTAACTGTCACTGGTGGGAAGAAAATTAAGAGGGTATTGTCTCTGCCGAGTTGACTAAGTTGAAGAAATACATAGGAGTCTAGAAAGAAATTTTTAAAGCTTCATTCCTCCTCCCCCTGTCCTTGCTTCACTGAAGCATTCTGATACAAGTGTTGTCTTTTTCTTGGTATTTAAGTTCACCTTAGAGAATTAAAGGAAATAAAGCAACTCTTGGTTATAATAGACCTCTCCTTAACTCTACCACATAATGTAGAGTAATAGTACTTCAAAATAGTTGGAGTGTTAATGGTCTTAATAACCCATTAAAGAAAAAAAAAAGTGCTGAGAAACCTCCTAAGAAAGCTGAATGCTACTGTAGGTCTACAGAAACATTCATCTTCTGAAGAATTTTATTTTTAAAATCAATGTCTTACCTGGACGTGTGCAATTCTTTAAGATATAGCTATCTAGGTATGCTGATTAAAAAAACCCAACCAACCAAAACCTTTCTATTTTAAACACTGTGGTCAGTATCTTAAGAAGGAAAACCCACTGGTCTTTAGAGTTTCAAAATGGGCAAGATCTTCCTTTGAACTATATTCTTCCTTTCAGTGCAGATGCTGTGAAGTCACATGCTGCTGCTGGAAACATCTCTGTGCAGAGCGCTCTGCCTGTGATTGGAGATACAGCTGGAGTCCAAGACTAGTTTGACTTAGCAGATGAGACTAACATCCAGTATCCTCCCTCTGATAGCGGCCACTTTTCCTCTTTTCATGCCTTTAAAACCTTGGGGGTCCCTATCTGTTCTTTAGGTTTGTTGACTCTTGAGAGACCCAGTTACTGTTTTGGATCCTGTAAGGAGGTCACTGGGAGCTGTGCCATTGACTTAGCA
The DNA here is from genome assembly GCF_023634155.1 of Falco peregrinus. Taxonomy (NCBI): domain Eukaryota; kingdom Metazoa; phylum Chordata; class Aves; order Falconiformes; family Falconidae; genus Falco; species Falco peregrinus. The sequence goes on along the minus strand of NC_073727.1, from coordinate 51,829,443 downwards.
AAACTTGTGTCTTACCTTGACATATCTGCGTTGCAGATGGAAGCCGTGTTCGATGGGCAGATAACTCACTGAGGCCCTTCCTGGCTTAATTGTTTAACAGCTGTTGCAGATCAATTGCTGGACTATTTGTTTTAGTAAATTGCCCTTCTGTTTTTCATGTCATCCAATAACAGAGAGAAATGCCGCTTTATTATAAACTGACAGAAGACTGTGAAACCAAGCATAGAAATGTGTGTGTAGGTGGTTTCTTTGGTTTTACACAATAATTTTAAACAAGTGTGGAGACAGCACAAAGAGTTTGCAGACAGAAAGCCTGTTGTGCAGAAAATGGACAGGATGTGCTCGTGACTCTGCAGATAGCTTTGCTCTGCTGGCTCAGTGCTCAGAGAAAATAACTCTTTATTGCTCTATTAACAGCATTAGGTGTTACCCAGAGCAAATCTTTATTCCTAACACACCTGGCCAATGGCCTAACCAATTTTTTTATACCTAGTCATAAAGACTGATGTGTTTACCCAAAAAATCCCTCCTGTGTTGTTTGGGGTTTTTGGTTGTGGGTTTTTTGGTTTTGGTTTGGGTTTTTTTGGTTGGTTTTTTTTGTTTTTTTGTCTTATACTCTTCCTTGAGTAAATAGTATTTTTCTAAAATAAAAATAAAAATACAAACCAAAAACAGCCAACAACAAAGGAATCTGTTTCCTTAATTCAGAGAAAATGTTAGATTTTATATTCCTATATTTTTGACTCTTCAGTTCTTACCCTATTTTAAGAGTTAAAATACAAAGAAGTAGAAAAAAAGCCTAAAACTTCAAACCCAGGAATGTATTTTTGAAATTAAAACCATAAAATCCATTAAGCTGTTCTTAAAAACACATTTTTAAATTTAAAACTTATTTCAGACAACAGAGTTTCTTCACCCAGCTGTGCTAGCAGACAGAACAAAGACTAACTTACTGCATCTGGCTGCAACACTGACTAAAGGTGTTCCCACTGCTGCTGCCTGTTTCTGCCTTCATGTCATGCATGCCAAACTGATCCACTGGTTGTGCCATCAGCACTGTTTTGTGACTGTGCTGTAGAAAAAAAAAAAAAAAAGTGAATTTGTCACTGCCTCTGCTGCTGTTGGCTGATGAGATTTCTGGCCACAGTATTAACTGGCCCAAAGTATTCCAACATGAGGAAGCAACGGCCAGAAACAACTGCCTCCCTGTCATCTTTAACACTACTGTTTAGTGGTATTGTAATAGGAACTCCTTTGACCTACTATGACATTGTATTACAGAATCATGAAATGGTCTTTTAATATTTTTTATGGTTTCTTTGCTATTGAATTTATGAGTACCAGTTCTCACACAGAGTGACAGAAGTCCTTTCTGGTAAGATGGGGGCTTCTGCCTATCCAGACGTGTTATTGACAAAGATGGGGGAGTGCAACAACACAAGGGTTGTGAAGGTGCTAGAAGAAGGGGATGTGAATTCTGATTTGTTAAATGCCTGTGACTGATGATACCATTCAGTTAGGGACTCCCTCCTGAATCTGTGTTTAAATGTTGTCGCAGGGTCCATTTGAAAACTGGAGCTTGGCTTTGTTACCTATGTCAGGCTGGACTCTTGCTTCAGAATAAATAATTTCTGGACAAGGGTTACGGAGAAGGAGAATCACAGGGAAAACTGTCACTGGAGATGTGGGTTGTATTTTACTTTTTGTATGTAAGAAGGTAATGATAGTGGATATCATGCTATAATTTTACCTGGCAATCAAGGGAAAAAAAAAATCCCAAACATCCTACCCCTCAGTTTTTTCAAAAGGGCCTATTTCAACTTGAATTCTCTTTGAGTTATACAATGCAAAGAGGGTGAGCTGGGGACGTGCATGAAAGGAAGAATCAGCTGCTATATGATACAGTTGGCTGTTTCCTAATGTTTCTTAATGAACAAGAGAATATTAGGCCTTAAAATAGAATTCGGGGTAGGGAGGAGAGAATAAAGTTCCCCAAAGCATAATTAACTAGAAAGACACTTCTCTATACTCATTTATATTAATCTTCAAAAGTGAGAATAAAAGTGGAGAAAAAATATAAAGGAACTACAGTGAAGTAATTCTCCCTACTTTCCTAACACTTACAAATTAAGTCCTGCTTAGAAAATAGGAAAAGAAAAGGTTGACTTCAAGTAAGGGCCTTCAGGGCAACAATATGAAATTATATGGATATTTAACTGCTCTGTATCATGGTGCTATAATTAAGACAAAGTACCTTACAATTATTCCACCAACTGGGTTAACACATACAATGACTGTGAATTCCAAATTAATATATATTAATTTTAAAGAAGATTTTTTTTAAAAAAACAAACACAACCACAAAACCCCTGAGATGGCATTTAAGTGTAAGTAGATTAGCAATATAGGTTTAAAGATGAAGAATCTGCTAAACACTCTCATACTATAAACAGTGTGATGATTTGTTTGCAAATCTGCTCCTGTAAAGCAGTTAGCAATATTTGTCATCAAAGACCTTTTACCAAAGCATTGAAATGCTTGCAAAACTGTGAGCGGTCTGTATGTTTTTCTACAAATTTCTGAAAAGAGATCAGGTACAGCTTGCCATGAAATGAGAGTCTTATTATAACTATCTATCTATCTGTCTCTCTATATAAGTAAAAAATTGAGACTCTGAAGGCTCAGCTTCAGGTTTCATGGTGAACCACACACCTCTGAGCAGATGCCCTCCTAGGGCATCCTGTGTTTCAGAGTGCTTACACCGTTGGGTGTCAGCACACCACGCAGCCCAGTGTCTCTCCCCTGCGATGTATCTGATCTTTTGGATGATCCTGGAGCTCTTGTGCAGGCAGGCTCCCCTTCCCAGTCTGTCAATCCTGCTTGAGGAACTTTGGGGCCAAAACTTCAGCCAGCCTGTCACTGTGCACTTCTACAGCTAGCAGGGTGTGACACCAGTCAAACCAGTTCTGACAAAGCTAACTGGGGCCATTTAGGGTGTTACCCTCCCATCAGTTCATCTGTCCTTTTCTGGACATCCAACAGCAGAGCCAACAGGAAGAATGTGTGTACCTGTCTTGAAAGATTGTTAGGTATCTTTACTTAAATCCTCGTCCACTGGCAAGAACCTCCCACACTTGGGAGTTGGCTGGCATCACTGTCCCACGTCTGTTGTTTTTTCACTAACTCTTGCCTGTGAATTTGAGGGTGTTGGAACTAGACAACCCGTGGTGTTAGACAGCTGGTAAATGATGATTTCTGAGGATGTCAGAAGAACCTAAATGGTGGAGTTATACCTTTAAAGAAGTAGAGAGATGTGAAATATTTGGGGAATTTGGGCTAAGTGCTCTGATAAATCAAAACTTTGGTATTAATTTTATTTTAAACTTGTGCCTCGTAAGTTGCGTAAACATTGTGCCCAACAGCTTGACATCTTAAACTTTTAAACTGTCTCTAATGATGTAATATATGTCTAAATGGACAAAATTAAAGTTCAGGGTGCAATTGGACTATCTTCTCTCTCTATCTCACTCCAGCCTGTTGCACTGCCAATTAAAACCGTTTAAAAATAAAGTTCCTGAAAGTATTTCTGTGATAGAAATTTGCCACTTCTGGAGATTCTGTTGACACTGTCTTATATTGAAAATCACCCTGATGATACTCCAGTGATGGAAGGTGGAAGGGAAGAGTACAGTGTTGTTCACCTTGTTGTGGTGGAAAGATAAGCACTTGTTTTCGTGTGGGAGAGCAGAGAATTCAGGGTTATGTCACCTCTATGTTCAGCAATGAATGACAACCACTGAAAGTGTGCTCTCTGAACAAGCTGAAGGGAATCAGTCCTATCATGAAAAGTCTCTGCTATAGAAAGACAGCTAGAATTATACTGAATATGGACTAAATTTTTACTTTGATGTAGCTCGTTAAGGTCAATGCTGTCACCTTTATCTGTGAGGGATTTGATGCAGCTGGGGAACTTAAACTCGGGGGTGAGAAAGGTACAGGTGCAGAATTTTGCTCTTTTGCTCTGGTTAGTGACACAAAAAAAGGGAAATTGAGATATTCCTTTAGTGAATTTTGGTTTAGGGACCACAGCCTACAGAGGGAAAACGCCTGAAAAAGTGTGACTCTGGATATGGTCCATACCCCCATTCCTTTGAAATGCTGGCTGCCTCAGTGGGGAAGAGCTGCCTCTTTGTCCCTGCTCAGTAGGTTGTTCTCACAGCTGTGAAACTGTTAAGTGCTGCCCCAGAGGGAGTGCTATCTTACTATGGAAATTAATTCAGAAATGTGACATTTTGCTGGCAGGGACAGGTGCTGTCTGTGAGAGCCTGACTGACTGCCATCGGTTTGCCTGATGGATTGACTCCCATCACTGCTGAGCCAAACCTCATTGATTTTGCTCTTTCTCCTCCTCGGGATGACCTTCTCAAGAGGAAGACTGTGCCGATTCTTTACTTTCCCCCCCCCTAGACTTCAACACATCCCTGATCCCTTTTGTTTATTTCCTTTTCTAAAAAAATCAGGTCACTTAATCTCTGCTAATTATAGATTGAAGATAAGGGAGGTAAGTCAATGGGCTGAATAGAAGAGCAAAGTGTACAAACAGCAGATCTTTGAGAGAAGAGTCAGAGGTTGTTGCAGCTTCCCATGGCTGGGAACTGATATTGTCAGAACAATTGTGCTGATGTCCCCCTAAAAATCTTTTGCATGAAGAGGAGAAAAGAGGGCAGACAGAGCAGAAGTAAAAACTTTTAGAGTGAATTCAAGATCAGGTCACCTCAAAGGTTGGTGTGTGGTGGCTCTTACTTCCACTAAAAACAAAAGTAAAACCAAAGATTGCTCAGTTTAGAAAAAGGGCAGTGCCAAAAAGATAGCTTGGAGTCTTTGACCATGGAAAGCTTTTGTCGTCCAGGATCACTTAGTGGGGATGGCGCAAGGTGGTTTTGCTATGAGCTACAGCAAGGCAGTTTGAGTTTGAGGTCAGTTTCAAGTAAAACAACCAGTTAATTTGAACGGTTTTAGATTGAGTAGCTTAGATAACCTAACTTTTACCTAAAGCAAAATGAGGAGTGCATCTGAAGGCAGGGAACATCTGGGTCCTGATGGGACAGAAGTAGAGACGGTGGGAACTGCAACTCTTTCTCACATTGTTCTGAGAGTAGTATGTTCACTTCTGTGACAGAGCTTACTTCTTATAAGAAGGGAAGGCAAAAACCATAAACTGTGTATTAAAAAGAAATTTGGTTTGTCTTTTTTCTGTCTCTTTAAAAACCACTCATTCAGGCAAGTTGTAGCTTAAGTTTTGCCATCTGTTAAATGAAAGTAATGATACTTGCCAAATCAAGGCTTTAGGTCTCATCTCTGATGGGGATCTGAGGGCTGACTGTGCAACAATTATAGCTGTTGTAACCACTCTACAAATAATTCTTAACATATTTTTAAGCACTATATATATTGTTTTCAGTGTAAACCCCTCTCCCTGCCCCCACCCTGCACCCCCCTCCAAGTAAAGTCACTGTTTTGTCACATGTCAGGATTTTTTTTTTGAGCAAATTCTCCCCAGAGCAGGAGAGATAAGGAGGAGGACTGGTATGGAGGCTGTGGATGGGAAGAACCTGCTACCTGGACCATCTTGGTAGAGTGTCAGGGGAAAGACAGCGTGTGGAAGAAGGGAATGAGGGATGTAGAATAGAGGGAAAGAGAATCTCCTTTATCTCCAAATGGTGGGTTCCAAGTCCTTCACTTTGATTAAAAAGAGTTTGCAGATGCCCTGTCATGGTGCATAGGGAAATACTTACAAATCTGAGTGTGAAGAGCACTGAAGGAGGGTGTGTGTGCCAGGAACTCTAAGTGTGCTGGCACCAGGGAGGAGAGTGCAAACCCACCTCTTACATTTGAGGCATAACGGAGGTTACAGGGAAAGGTGAATGCCTCACGTGTGAGCCCAGAAGAGAGAAGCAGGGCAGTATAGAGCATCCCTTCAGTGCGGTGTCAGGAAAAAGGCTTGGAAGTGAGCTGTGGAGGCATGGATGGATGTGATGAGTCCTGAGGAGGCTGAAACACTGGAAGGGTTGTGACTCCCGAGGCCCCTTTGCCTGCACTGCTCATTATCCTGATCATTGCCAGATGCAGAGATGCCAAAATCCCCTGAGTGAAATTGTTCCTGTGGGACTGCCAGTTTGGCGTTGCAAAGTGAGGAGGTATAAGATGAGCCATCTGCAGTTATGAGTGCTTTTCCTCACAGAACACCCACAGACTGACCACTTTTGTCAATACATATTTGCATCCAATTGCTGCTTCACAGTTTGAGTACAGAGTTAGAGGCTGTGGCTCATTTACCTACCCCTACCAGTCTGCCCTACCCCTACCAGTCTGCTTGGATACAAGGATGGTTTAGGGCTAGGAGGCAGCCTGCTGTAAGGAGCAGCAACCTCATTCCAGCATGTGCTCATAAGATTTCTCATGGGGGCAACAGTAGTTTCAGGATCCAAACTCTAATGATGCTGTATCTTTTATTTTAATTTCTTTTTCCTTTTTTTTTCCCTTTTTTTTTTTTTTTTTTTTTTGTATTAAATAAGGGGCTGAGCTCTTTATCTACGCCCCCTAGTGATAGGATGCTTAGTACAATACGGAAACTGATTCTTAATGACCAGACTGTATTTAGTCACCTCTTTCATATCCATGACATAGTTTAAGAGGACTTTAACATACTGCTCAGTAAAATGCATTGGCCATGTCAGCTTTACCTTCACTGGAAAACTGTAAACACCATATTGAAAATGTTATGTTCAGTTCAACACAGTCTGAAATGATTGACAGTATCTGCTTCAGAGAGGCCCAGGACTAAGCTAGCATGAACACTGCATTACCTTGTGCTCAAAGAAACTGCACCATATCATGGGGAAAGTCATTTGAAGGAGCCCATACTGTGTAGTGACTTTGATTGCATTGCAGCTGCCTTCATAATGTGCTTCCTGTAGGTTTCATTCTTGGGATTTCAAGACGCTTTCAGTCTTGGGGTTTCATCAGATATCTTGAGCAGCCTGTCTCCTCCCAACCCAAATATAAAAAGTCCCTCTGACAGCAAAGTTGGAAAAAGTGGAGAAAGTATATTAGGTTCTGTGCATTAGAGACAGTGAAAGACTAGTTATTTATTTATAATTTATGGTACTTTCGAAAGGGAAAGAGAGAGAAACCTAGCTTTTAATTAGAAACTTTCCAAGGAGAGAAATAGTTGCCTGTTTGCTGAAGGGACAAAAAGAATTCACATTTTAACATGCAATTGCTAGCAAGATTTTTTTCTGTTCTGTGAGAAAAAGCAAAATAAAATCCCAACTAATAAGCTGATATGGTATTTCAATGTAATGAAATCTGATGGTTGATGTGCTTGGGTCATCTGTAACTGACACTGTTTTCTCCATCCCATATGAAACATTGTTAATAAGTAATTTTGTTTGTTTGTTTGTTTATGGGGCAGTGAGAAAGTTGAAGGGAGGTGGCCTACTTGGCATCTTGCTTCTGATGGGGAGGGAAAGGGAGATTGAATGTCCTGCCTCACAATAGCGGGTAGGGACACAGGGCCTTCCCCATGGGAGAGGAGAGAAGCCTGGGTGCCCAGCACCTCATTAGCTGGGATAGCAGGGATGGGGGAGTGGATGGGTGAGGGGCTAGCTATGTATTTGGCAACAGGAGGGGATATTTCAAACAAAGTGTTGTCATATAGATGAGGTTGTTTTGTCTTAAAAAAAATAAATAAATTCTGGACCTAGAGGGGTGTCTGCCTCCCTGGAACTGGGAATAAAGGAGGACAGGGCACTGCTAGTAGAGCACTGATGCAGAGTACTTGGTTTGAAAGGACTGTCTAGCAGGTCTAGTGGATTTTTGTGAGTGATTCTGGGCTTTAAAGCAGAGCACCTACCTTGTGTTTATCTTGAATGCTCAGTTCAGCTGAGAATGAATGACCACAGCAAGCTATAAAGCAGCATGAGCAAGCTGACTGAGTAGAATTTGCTGAATTTCCTAAGCAAGCTGAGTAGAAAGTGTTAGAGCTGTATGAGAACTGACCTGGAAATACATTAAACCTAGTAGGTGGAGATGAGTGGGGAAATGAGAAAGAAATGTAATACTTCACGTGGGAAAAAAAGCACTCTAATTACCCAAGCTGTTTAGGTAGAAAACGTATTCCTACAGGGGAAAAAAAAAAAAAAAGATTCAGGTTTCTAAAACTTCTTGCTGACGCTGCTGTAAAAAAACTTAGAGCTGCAAGTTAAGGCGTTGAAAGACCCTGAGGTCTGGCCTTGGGATTCTCTGGGTGAAAGGGACAGACAAAATGCTCCAGGTCTGATCTGGTGCCTGCTGAACCTGCTGAAAGTTTTGGTACTGACAGTCATGTGATTTGATCCAGTTTTGAAGCCCAGCTCTGCTGCTGTAGGACTTCGGCAGTTCATGTGTGCTTCTGAGCATAATTTGGTACTGCTGCCTGGGGTGCCAAGCACCAGAGAGCTATCAGGTGACCCTCCTGCCTGTGCTGCTGTTGTAGGGCAGCTAAAATGTGTCTGTTAGGGCAGAAAGGAAAGAGACCCATTAGCGACCCAGCAGTGCTCCTCATGGGCATGCCTGTACAAGGAAAGTAGATGGTTATGCACACACAATTTCCCTGGGGGAGAGAAAACACTGTGGAAGCCTCTGTACGGTTGCTGAAAGCAATGCTTTTCAGCATCCAGTGAAGACATAATACCTTCTTTGGGTTTCTGCTCGAAAAAAATTCTCCAGCCATCACTACTTGGGTGATGCATCTCCTTCTCCTCTCTCTCCATCACAGAGCATTTTGGCTTTTTAGAGCAGAGATTGCACTTCATGTCAGCTTGATGGAAAGCTGAGCTGTTTATCAGAGGAACTAATTCTTGAGATTTCATTCTGCCCTGTGTGAGTCAGTAAACTTGAGAGTGTAGAAATCAGCTAGGCTTTTGCTAGAGAAAGAATCCATAGCTTTAGCTCACTATGTTGGGGTTTGTTTGGTTTCCCTGTGATCTTTATTGTGTTTAATGCATTGTCTTTATGAAACACATGTATGGTCTGTGAGCATGCAGGAGTGTCTGTGTGTGCTCCTTGCAAGATTCAAAGTAGTCTTTTTAGTCCTTTAGGGTGCTCTAGCCGTTGGGATCCGTTTGAAGTACTTAGGAATATGTTATTTGTCATTTGGCCAAATTGTCCTCTATGAAAAGTCACCTTGCTAGCTGGCAAGGTCAACAGAGTCAATATATATTTGTTTTCTCACCTTTTTTCCCCTGAAAAATAAACACTTTCTGAGTGACAGTTAAATGCTTTCTGCAGCTGCAAAAACCTCATCTGTGTAGTTAAACTCACTTTGGTTTTACTTCATTATGCTAAAGTAGGGAAGGCAGAAGAGTTTTATGTTGAGAATCTGTCCTACAAATTTTAAAATTAGTCTGAACTGCTCAGACTTAGGATTAAATGTGCATGGACATCTATGCTTTTGCATGCACAGACATGTTCAATAGGACTTCATAATAGCATTCTGAAAAAATCCTTAAAAATATAGAAGTGGTCTGTGACATTGAGTTGATCATTGGAAGCTTGTGTAATATTTAGGGGGTTTGCTTCATTTTTCTAACAACAGCTTCCTGAATAATAATATTAAGAAAACCCAAAACTAACTATGAAGATAACTTCAACTCTCAACTTGCACATGTAAACTGAGGCTTTCGCACCCACCTTCTCAGTTCCCCAAATATATGTATGTTTACTTTCTCTCTCCTTGCCCCCAGCTGTATATGTCTGGAGGTACCAGTTGTGAAGAAGCTATGGGAATCTGTTTCTAATTCTGCCAGGCAGCAGGTGGAGAATTAGCATAGTGCCTTTCATTACAGGAAACAGGAGGCACCAAGGATCTGGATCCAGAATCAGACACTTCGGTGAACCTGTACTGCAAATGTAAGGCTCCTGAATTTTATTACTGTGTAGTAATAGATTGCTATCCCAGTTTTTCTCTGGATAGTTTTGGACTGTAATTCCATCTAATGCAGGAAAAAAAAAAAAAAAAAAAAAAGAAAGCTGGGGTCAGGCAGATACTTTTAAGTGAGGCACTCAGAGATGTGGGAAGGGCGGCAGGAGCTGGTAGCTGGGCAGTGTCTTCCCTGGACTGGCCACAGCCATGGGTGCCTGACCTGGGTGGGTGCTGAGCACAAGCAGCCATGATTTAGATAAATGGAGTCTGCTAGTCCTTGGCACCTCTGCCAGCAAGATGATGTAGTCTGGCAGAGTGAGGGCTGGCTTTGGGATCCCAGGGACCTGCGACTCTAAATTTGTCTCTGCTCCTGAATTCTCTCTGTGGTCTCAGGCAATTCCCATGGTCTTTGTTCCCCTTTCTACAGCTGCAAAGTGGGGAAAGTATTATTAGCTTTTCTCACAGGGTTGGAAGAGAAATTCATTAATATTTGTGAAACATCAAATACCATAGTGATGAGTGCCACAGAAAAGCCCATGAGGACATTAATAATTAGGTATTCAGAGCAGGGTATGGATGTTATGCAGTAAATAAGGTGAGACTACATGTTGAACGATAAGGATAAAAAGAAATACTGAATAGCTAATTCAGTCCCAAAGAACCATCCAGCTTGTACACTGATTGAAGGAAGGGTCATGTGGAAATTTCCTATGCAATTGCATTATTAAAGATTGTATTGTAATGTAGGTACACCAGGGGTCTAAATTAAGGTCACCTGTACAGCATTAAATGTGAAGTTTTCCTAATATTTGATAGTTTCCTTTGTATGTAAACTTAATTTTAATGTATCTTTTCAGATTCTAAAATAGTACTTAATTTGTAATATATTTTGGGATGAAAAACAGTATAAGGGAGAAAGGATGTTGTCTTTTAACAGTACAGAAAATTGATATGAATACATACGGAGCTGAAAATTACCTTATCATATACCCTTCCAGTAACAGGGCCAAAGCTAATCTGACAGAGCACTGGTGTATTTAAACAGATGAGACGCAAATTACCTGCTGGTAACTGTAGCTTTTTTATTTAGCACCAAAGGATTTTAATTATGGTAATCTGGTTGTCAAAAGTTGACACTTACTAGGCAAAGGACTAGTCCTACTACACCAGGAGAAAATTACCCATGCCTGCATAACATAAGCAAAGAAAAAACAGGTTATATACGGTTTGCTGAGTATGGTAGTCAATTGTAGTGCTGCCAGATTCCTGTTTTTATTCCTATAAATAAGACCCATATGTACATCAGCTACGACGGGATAAGCTCTTCTTGTCACAAATAGCACTCATTCCAGTTAAAAAATTTAACAACAGCACAGCTCACTTTTGGAATGGGTGATATAGCTAGAAAAATAGTAGCTGAATAGGTTATTGAATTAATTTCCTTGATATTTGCTGAACAATATGTTTGCTGGAAAGTACTTGGCCAGCTAAGGCAGCAAATAGTATTTGTTGAGTAAATTTGACATATACTGGTGGAATGTGTCTAATATTTGATGAATGTAGCTTGGCAGGTCCCACATTCTCAGTTGCTTTTTGAAGCCTTTTAATTTTCTTGGCATGGCTCCATTTTCTTTATGCATTTTCCGGTAAGTACATTTATGGGTTTCCTGATCATAATGTTGCTTCCTCACCTTTACCATAATTATCTTCTTGACCTGTTTCTTCTTCCTCACCCATGCGTGACCTTTTGTACTTTTTTCTCTTCCCCCCTCACGTCATGTTTGCTCTTCCAGCTTGTACATTTTATTTTATTCCTTTCTGCACTTTTCTCAAATTCTTCCCTCTGTAAAACCAATGACTCTTAAACTCTCATGTACACGTCTTGGAAACATGCCACGTATTTCATAGTTGTGAACCACTAGGAAATAATGATGTTGGCACTAGTCAAAAGCTGTGTTTAGATGAAAAATAACTCCTTTTACTACAGGCTTCCAGGGAAGAAGGGCACTGAGGTCTTTAGGATGGTGATGAGCTTCTTGGTGCTACACATCACACTCCTGTCTTGACTGGGTGAAATGATCCCCAAATTCCATTTATTGGTTCATACACACAGGTTATTTTCCTGTCTCTGCACCCATCTGCCTCCAAGCCATCTGCTGCTGAGAGTGTAGCTGCAAGTAGTTGTCAGCTGGTGCCCTAATGTGATGGGGCCAGCTCTTTTTACCTCCTCCCCATTCTTACATGTCTCACTGTTCCCACACATGCTCGGTGCTCCTTGCTCCTGCTCAGCAGGGAGATTCCTCAAGCTGCAGTGCCAGGCCTGTTTGAACCCCATCGGTTTCCTTGCTCTTTGGTCTTCTGGAAAACACTGGCAGCAAGTGGCAAAATCCTGAGAAGTGGTAAAACCCCGAATGGTCTCTGCTTGGTGGCTTGAGAAATGTCTGAACAACAGCAGAAGTCCTGGAGCTTCCCTGACAGAAATGCTGGGAAACAAGAATGCTTTGTTTTCACACCAGGATGGCTTTCTTGCCAAGAAGGTAGAAAGGGGTTTTTTTGTTGGTTTGTTTTTAATTGGCAAACTTAGACTACACAGAAATCAGGTGCAATTGTCCAGGAAAAATGTGTAATTGTCTAATTTGCTACATGGGTCTTCAAACTGTGTTGCCCTTTCCTTTAAGTGTGTGTTTAAAAGGTAGTTTTCAGCTCTTGTGTCTCACACTATCCTTTGGAGGTAATTAGCAATTGCTTTTATTTTCCACAGAGGTGAGGAAAAAGGGCAAAGCCAGGGCCATTGAGCTGAGTAAATTCTCTCCGTGAGCCCAGAGCAGAGCCGAGGCTGAGCTGCTGAAACTCCCTCTGCCACGGGGTCGGGTCAGCATTTTGCTCACAGCTTTGTTTTCCTCCTAGGGATGAGGCATTTCCATCAGTCAGGTGCATCTCTAGGATCTGTCCTCAATGCTGGCAGCTCTTTAACTCCTTCAGCTGCTGCCAAAGTTGGCTGGGTGTAAGAAGCAAGCATTCCACTGCCATCTCCTTCCTGGAAAACAGCTGCTGTAGAGATCTGGGAGTCTAAAACCTGTCACTGTCTCAAGTTAAAATCTTTATGAGAGAACAGGGATGGGTTTTTGTTGTGAAAGGATAAAAGTTGCTCAGGGAAAATGAATTTAGTTTTTACATTCTTAGCTGAGCCTGAGCCCGGTCCAGTGCTGGGTAGATGACAGGCACCCAACCAGTCATACCAGCGACTGCCCTTTGAAGTGGACAGGGATTTTTTCAGTTGATTTTCTTTCATTGCTTAGTCGCTGTAGTGATTCTCCCAAGCTGGTGCATCCTTGTAACTTAAGAAAAAGTGAATAAGAGGGAAAAAAAGACTTTCTGTTGTCTCAAGACCCATTGATCAGTTTGTTGCCCACTGACTAACTCAAGTTTTAGCTGCAACCAAAAGAAAAGCTTGTTATTTTGGTTTGATTTTTCTTAAACTAAGGTTGCTTGTGAGGTTTAGGCACTGATCCTGTTTTTATTGCATTGTAGCACTATGGCAAAGGCTTTTTCTTGCCTTTTTTTTTTCTTTTTTTTTTTTTTTTCTTTCCCCCTTTCCTAGACTGATAATTATCCATAGAACAGGTGGGAAAGGAGATATATTTAGCTTGGTCACTTTAATACTTTTTACTGTCTGGACTGATCAAGTCTTGGTTTTGCATAGTGATGAACTGATGTAGAAAAGTCACATATAGCATTGTTTACACAAGTTAACACAAAATAAATTTGAAAATATATTTTTGCATTGATATAAAGCTTGAACATAGGATCATTGAATCATAGAATAATTTAGGTTGGAAAAGACCTTTAAGATCATACCTAGTTGAAGCAAACTACTCATATCTGATATTTAATGATGCTGGGAGAAAAGATGTAGAAATCAGCAGAAATATATATAAGAGAAACACTTTTTCCTACTAATCTTTCTGGTCTCTGAAAAAAGGAAAGCATGGTTCTATTTGAGGGTGAAACTAAACACTTTCAGGTTCAGACCTGAAAAGATCACACACAGTGGACTTACTGAAACTTGTAGTTATCTGTATATAGTTATTATAAATGCGTCATCTGTGAGAGTGGTAAAAGTCCATAACATTTTGCAGAAGTGCCTATTATACACCTGTTATGAATTTTCTGTTTATCGTGCCAATTCCTCACATGGTGCTTAGGTCTTTAAAGCTAATATGGCTGAAGTCAGTACTGTGTTGAAACATTCCCGATAACACCTGGTGTGAGCTGCTAGGCACAGTCTCTATATACAAAGGCACTCAAGTTATGAGTTCCTGGAGCAATGTATTTTTAAAAATTATTAGCATTTTGTTTCAGTTCTGAAATAAATCTGCTGATTTATCTTTGTTTATAATGTTTATTTATAATGAAGTAGTCCAGAGTTTTTCTTGGTCAGGTTTTATTTCTGGAACTTCCATTACAATATAGCATACAACACAGAGACTAGGCTCTGTGCTATGACATCAATGTTTTAGGCGTTTCACTGGTGCAGGGGAATCTATAACCTTACCAAGACACATCAGGGTTCCCTGTGCAACACTTTGGGAAAGCTAGATGTCTTAGAAATAGGGACCGACAAATCTCCAGACTGGTTTAAGCATTAGTTTCAGGATCAGCCAGTTATCACTGAACTGCCTCAAACCTGCCAATATGGATTGGCTAGAGGCTATCTGCTGGAGACAGCGTTGTTTTATACAACTGTGGGAAGTGGGTGAAAAATTCAAGTTGCTACCTCTTGCTTTCAAGGAACATTCTACCCTCTTTGGAATTCACTGTCTAGAATCAGTCCTGATATGAAGCACCTATGCCTTGTAAAAGAAAAATGAAAACAATAGTGCAAAAGTCACTTCTTTAAAGAAACAAACCCAACAATAGAACCTCCCCGCCCCGCCCCCAAGGCTGAAAGTAATGTGGGCTCCTTTGCTTTGTACTTGAAGACAAGATCACTTACCAGTATGAGTGGGAAGGGGAAAGCTTAGCATTATGCTGTGCCTTGGGGTCTTGAACTTACGTCCTGCTCTCTAAGAGTGTCTGAATCCCTAGATTGCAATTATTCTGGGTCATTTTAATTTACTGACAATATCTTCAAATTCTGTGGTCCAGAGAAGAGCTCTTCTCTCTCAAAGTGGTCCTTATTTCAGTCACCACCCTGTTCCATGGACGTTGTTGTAGATCACAAAGGTGAGGTGTTTCCCAGTACCAGGCTTCCCAAAGGCAGTTTCTAGGCCCCTTTGACTCACAAAGCCTCTATAATGGTCTCTCAAAAGGGATTTTTTTCAGTGATTCTAAAATTAGCTGTGAGTAGTGGCTTTTAGACAACTTCAATTATGCTTGTTTTCCAGCCTGTTAAGTGGATGAACAACACTGGGATTCACCACCTTGGTGGGTGAGTGCTTTTTTAACTGGAAGAAGGAAATTGCAGATGCATCTCCAAAACCCTGATTTAAAGTGCTTCATGAAGTAGAAAGTGAGGGAGTACCTAAGTGCTATACTGCTTCTCTCTCCTTCCTCTATCCTTTTAATTTTGAAGGAAGGTGGTAGTTGGCATTGTAGGTTTGTAAAAATCAATCTGATGGTGTTGCCAACACCATGGGCTCTAGACTGAGTCTCTCCATCCTTCAGCTGCCTTTCCTGTTGACTGACTCTAGCATTGTGCAAGCATGAACCAGATGCTGAGTCACCACTCAGTGTGATGCTCCTCTGTATGAACAAATGCATGTCTTAGGTGTCTGGGTAACTTTCATGTGGAAAAGGGATGTACCTCTAAAGTCGGTGACAGCCAGGCAGGTGGTCTGATGATCTCAGTTCTGGACTTGTAAATCCCACTTTAATCCAACTTCTAAATATAGAATCCTTTTGTAGATTTATCCTTCTAGCAGGAAGGGCAGTTAAACACTGAAATGGATTTTATATAACAAGGCTGATAATTTCAATTATCAGATGCTTCCCAGCTTGTGTTAGATGTCTGTCAAGACTAATTTATATACAGCAGACTCTGCCTTGGAGCAGAGAGTGAATTGGACAGTATCTTGATGTCCCTTCCAGTACTACTTTCTGTAATCTCCACTTAGAATAAAGCATTAGCTATTTATGTTGGTCTGCAAGGTGATGGTGGTTGGTTTGTTTGTGTGTTTTTAACACAAAATACAGGTTGAAAATAAAGAAAATCTGCTGAGCATTGTTGTTCACAGTATCTCAAATTTTGGAGTCAGAAAGTAAAACTGCAAAAATAGCATAAACTAATCCGAAAGGTCCTATTTTACTTTTTACTGCAGAAGACATGCCCCATCCTGATTTCTATGCTATGAAGTTATGCTAAGGTATATTCCATGCTCTGGAGCAAAGCCATGGAGACCAATTAAGTCCTCTGGATTAATGCTGGTACAACTAGGCGTGGAATTTGGCTCACCGAATTCTCTGGGACTGCATAAATATGAGTCAGGACAAGTTTTGTTCATACAAGTGTAGTTGATTCCAATTTTTAAATGCACATGTAAATGATTACAAAAATACTGTGTCAGAGCACTACATACAAGTTACTGCTGTAGAATGAAAATAAACTATGCTAACTGCACCCATTATAAGGCAAAAACTCTCAGTAGGTTTGCTTGCTCTTCTTCCTGCAATATATAGTCTTAACTGTTACTGAGTTAATTTCAGCTATGTCTTCCTCAACATGCTTACTTTTCTATGAAAGAAAAATGAAAGGAAAAACGTTTAATAAACAGCTTTGGTCCACAGGTTCTTTAGAATAGGAGTGAGTGTACAAAAAAATTTGATACTTGGTCTAGAGTACAGTTGAAAGGCAAACTCCTGCTAGCAGTCCAGTCAGGATTAATTAGGTTGGAGCACTGGGTATTGTCCTTAAACTGTAATAATGATGTCTTGTGTTTGTCAGGTATCATAAAATGGAAAGTATTTAGCTTGGTCAAAACTTGTTTTGATAGAGAAAGGCATATTTGTGACTTAGTAGGTGGTACTCGAGTTAGCAATGTTCCAGCATGGAGTTTGAGTCATTTGAGGTCTGCTGCTGGTCTCTAATGTGGGGGAAAAAATTGTCTGTGACCATTTTAGTTGCTGGAAATTCATGCCAGTCTTTAAAGATTCTTTCTTGTCTTGAAAATGTAGTATTTAGAGAAGTGATTAAAAATTAATTGACACACACAAATACACACATCTTAAAACTGGGAGTTAGGTGTCACTTTTTGTACGCTGAAGAGTTAACCTAAGTGTTTTGAGTTGATGAGTGATATGGTTCTGATATGGTTCCTTACTCTCAGTAGTGCAAGACTAAGCCTATGAACGCT
Organism: Falco peregrinus; assembly: GCF_023634155.1. NCBI lineage: Eukaryota > Metazoa > Chordata > Aves > Falconiformes > Falconidae > Falco > Falco peregrinus. The sequence continues at coordinate 51,812,127 of NC_073727.1, read as the reverse complement.
CTAAAAACTTCAGGATCCATTTCATTGAGATGAATTCTTGAGATATGCTGAATATCACTGCCTTCCATTTTAATTGACTATAAAAAGTAATGGAATTATTTAAAAGTGGAACCATTTTTCTCCTACAGTGGAATTCAAATAGCTAAATATTTTTCCCATCTCTCTGTGGTGGGTTGACCCTGGCTGGATGTCAGGTGCCCACGGAAGCTGCTCTATCACTGCCCTCCTCAGCTGGGCAGGGGAGAGGAAATGTAATGAAAGGCTTCTGGGTCGAGATAAGGTCTGGGAGGCATTACTCACTAGTTACGTCATGGACAAAACTGACTTGACTTGGGGAAAACTTAAGGTAATTTATTACCAATCAAATCAGAGTAGAATAATGAGAAATAAAACCACCTTCCCCGCCCACCTCCCTTCTTCCCGGTCTGAGCTTCCCTGGCGGTTTCTCTCCCTGCTCCCCCAGCAGTGCAGGGACACTGGCATGGGGCTGGGGCCAGTCCCTCACACGCTGTCCCTGCCGCTCCTGCCCCCTCAGGGGGAGGCTCCTCACACCCTGCCCTGCTCCAGCCCGGGGTCCCTCCCACGGAGACGGTCCCCCATGACCTGCCCCAGCGCGGGTCCCCGCGGGGTCACAGCCCGGCCAGCAGCCCTGCCCCGGCCTGGGCTCACCCCTCCGCGGGGCCACAGGCCCTGCCAGGAGCCGGCTCCAGCGCGGGCTGCCCACGGGGTCACAGCCTCCTGCGGGCATCCCCCTGCTCCGGCGTGGGGTCCCCAGGGGCTGCGGGGGGGATCTGCTCCACCGTGGGCTCCCGGGGCTGAGGGGACAGCCTGCCTCAGCCTGGGCTTCACCGCGGGCTGGGGGGGAACCGCTGCTCCGGGCCTGGAGCCCCTCCTGCCGCTCCGGGCCTGGCCTGGGGGCTGCAGGGCTGCTGCTCTCACACAGGCCCACTCCTCTCCCCAGCAGCAATTGCTGTTGCTCATAATTTTCCGCCCCCTTCTTAAATCCGTTATCCCACAGGCACCACCACCGTGGCTGATGGGCTCGGCCTGGGCCAGCAGTGGGTCCATCCTGGAGCCGGCTGGCATGGGCTCCATCGGACATGGGGCAGCTTCTGGCGGCTTCTCACAGAAGCCACCCCTGTGCCCCCTGCTACCAACACCTTGCCATGAAAACCAATACATTCTCTTCACCAGGAATTGTCTCACATCTTTTCCCCCATGTGCTCCTGAGATACCCAGCCTTCTTCTGTGGTTGCTTTTAATTAATTAAATTACTGTCTGCCTGAAAGCCTATTTGCTGAATTCCCTCCTAAGTTTGACTCAAGAAACAGTGATGCTATGATGGCAAATCCATCATGGAAAGAGCAGAAATGGGAACTTTGTAAGCTGCAGTACTAGCTGAGCACTGCTGGCAGAGATGAAAGACAGCTCTATTTAGACCTTGAAGCTGTTTTTTTCTACAGTTACAATGAAATTCCTTGGGGTAGTGCACACCCTCTTTTCCACAGCACTGCATCGTTTTGCGAATGGACAAGGTCATGCTCTAACTAGATGGGTTTCACTTATGGCATGTCATGCTTGAACAGACACAAGCCAACTGATGAAATTGCAAAGTTTTGCATGCCAACCTTAGAGGCATGAGATTGCCTCCTAAATAGTATTTCTGTGATGTACAAGTTTATCTTCTAGCTAGTCCTTCTCTCCCACTCCCCATCACTGTCTTAATTGTGAATCTATCATAATGCTGACTGCAAACGCTGGTGTGCTCCTCTCAGGACCCTGTTCTACCTTGTACTGGCTGGATAACAGTTGTAATTAAAGGTGAGTATGATGCTTTCTTTCTCTAAGCAAATTGTATCCGCTTCCCAAGATTGTATTCTCTTTCTTACTTGGTTGCAGAGATTGTGCTGGAAGTGCTGTGTTGTTCTTGGATAGAAAAGCTAACAGGGGTCTGAGAAGTTGGGGTGGGGGAATAGATTTATTAGCTAGGTCATTCGAAAAGTCTTCTGGCCAATGCAAGATAGTCCTCTATTTATTTTCTCATAGTTTGTTTCATCTAATTTTAGCAACCCCCAAAAGAAGATGGGACTTCTGCCACTACTGTTTAGGAGACTATAACAGGTTAATACGCCTCACATTGAAGAAGTTTTTCATGATGTTCAGTGTAAATTATTTCACAGATGAAATATACCTCGCTGTCAGGGAGCAGCCTAAATTTTCACTTTCTTAATTTCATCCCATTACTCCTCGTTATATCCCTTGTACCAATCTAAATAATTCATTGCCCTTCTTAATGTTTATACCCTTCAAATATTTATAGGCAGTTATCACGTCTCCCTTTAGTCAGAGCTTAGCTGAGCTGTTCATATTTAGACCTTTTAATCTTTCTTCATAAGCAAATCCTTTTACATGAGATTGAGGGCCTGATCCTCAAAGGTATGTAGGTGCCTGTCATTGACTTCAGTAGAACTCTGGCCTAGATATTACCACCATTAAGCAGCAGGGGTTTTTTCTCCTCTGAATTACTACTAATTTGTCAGTATTAGATACTAAGGAGCACAGAACTGAACGTGATATTCCAGGAGCATCTTGGCCAGTCTCGTTTGCTTTGCTGTGTTGTATATCACCTCAGTATGTGCATCTCCCAGATTGTGTTGCACTTCTTACTAGCATACAGCACTGAAAATTGTTTCTAAGGTAGCGTTCGGTGCTACCCCTTAACTTTGCCTTCTGGATCTCTGTATTCTAGATTTCTTACTAGTGAATATTTGACATAAGCTTCTCATTTCCTAAGATGTTGTCCTGGTTTCAGCTAGGATAGAGTTAACTTTCTTCTTAGTAGCTGGTGCAGTGCTGTGTTTTGGATTTCATGAGTGAACAATATTATTAACATGCTGATGATTTTGGTTGTTGTTAAGTCAAGGACTTTTCAGTTTCTCAGACCTTGCCAGTGAGAAGACTGGAGGGGCACAAGAAATTGGGAGAGGATACAGCTAGAACAGCTGACCTGAACTAGCCAAAGAGGTATTCTATACCATGGGATGTTATGCTCAGTATATAAAGTTGGAGTGGAGGGGCTGGCTGGAGCAAGCTGGTTGTTACTTGGGGACTGGCTGGGCATCAGTCAGCAGGTGGTGAGCAGCTGTACTGTGCATCACTTGGTTTCTTTTCTCCCTTCCCTTTGGATTTCAGTCCTCTCCCCTTCTCCCTCCTTTTCATTGTTACTACTACTACTACTACTACTACTACTACTACTACTAGTTTTGTTTCATTTTATTTCAATTATTAAGTTGTTCTTATCTCAGCCCTTAAGTTTTACATTTCTTTCCAATTCTCTTCCCCATCCCTCTGGGTGAAAGGGGAGTGAGCAAGAGGCTGCATGGTACTTGGTTACCGGCTGGGATTAAATCATGACAGATGTACCATCTGTTTTCAGACTTTGGATCCCCTTATAGCATTGTTCTCTCTTCACTATAATTTACAAGATTTCCCAGTTCACTATTCTGTGTGTGTGAGTACATAAATTTCTTATATATGTATATATAAAAAAAGGGTACTTACTGCCCATTGCCTGAACAAAGATGAAAATTAAGAGGCTCTACTGAACATTAATCTCTATATCACTATACTGTATGGTTTTCCAACTTCATATGGTAGCATTTATCACTACTTTTTGTTTACAGATTTTTTCAACCAATTTATTGTCCAAGTAACTATGGTCATATGCAAGCCAATCTGAATTAAGTTTGTAAGGCAGAATCCCTATATCAAATGATATACTAAAATCCAGCTATAGTAAATCTAGCACAGAATGTATTTCAGTGTTCTCAGTGGCCTCTTAGGTCCCTCAGATATGAGTTTTTGTTGAATCTTCTATTTTTAGCTGGTGCAGTATCAGTTATAACTGGTGGTTATGGTTTCTGTGCTATGACCACTCGAAAAAGACTTTTGTTCCATTCAGAAATGGAAATAGTGATCCCATGTTTGGGTTCAAGGTAGACTGAAATTTTATGAAATGAAGTGTGAATTTCTACCGTCTCAAAAATTCTGGGGACATAGGCCCAGGTCTGGAACCTGTCAGAGCTGGATGGGTCAGCATACCCGTAGTAATGACTATGTTTTTTGTGGACTTATTAAGAAATATTTTTCTTTTTTGTTAAAGGAAAAGAACAAAATATTTTGTAGCTGTCAAAAAAAACCCAAAAACCAAACAACAAAAAAACATTTTGCTTGTATAAAATTGCTTTTAGGTTTTATTCTTTTAGTCCTTTATAGCTACATGAAGGAAATTGTTCAAAAAAATATTTTGAAATTACAGTCAAGTACTACACAAATGTGTAAAAGAAACTTTTTTTGAGTGGATAACTAAAACTAGTAACCAGATTTGTATGAACTTTAGAGAGACTCCTTTGCTACAACAGAGTTTTTTATTTCTGAGTAAATAGCTTTTGCACAGCTCTACTTCCATTACACATCTGGGAAACATGAAATCAAATCCTAACACTTGATACTGCTATTTTAGATGCCATACTACTGATGCAGAGTGAAGCTATGCCTCAGTCTGTGTATCATCCACAAGTCTGCCAAACCAAACTGTCTCGCTGCTTGTTTTTCTTTCAGTGATTGCGTGGTGGATTGGGATTTTTGCCTGAAAGGGCTTGAGGCTTGTCAGGTCTGTAAGAGGACAATACAGACTTAAAAATATTACATGGTAGTAGCATCAAATTTGGATCAATTTCCTAAGGCTTTCTTAGTTAATCTATGCTATTTTGCCATATGGCCTTGTTTTATTGCAGGGAGCTTATTTTTTCTGTTACATTTTAGTATTCACTACAATGCATTTACCATTTTTCATATCTCACTATTTCACATTTGCTTATTCAAAATCTCATGATACAGATTATGTCATTTACAGAATTTTACTGAGGACCCATTTAGATCTTCTACAGAGCTGCTGTTATTTCGAGTCTTTTACGGCATTGCCTTCCAGAGGTATAGAATTTCAGACTCAGTCTTGCAGAACTGGCTTGGCTTTAGTTTTTTAATTTTCTGGCATGATATGAATTCATTCTTTCTTCCCTTATTTCATCTACTGCTTAAAAAGCTGTATGCCTAAGTCTGCAACTATGCATATATATATGTCCTACTAAAGATACCCATACTCTGCCTTTCTGTTTGTGACCAGTGCCACGTGAGGGAATATTTTAAGTTACAGTATCAAAAGAAAGCTTTTGACAGTATAAAACCTGGTCATCCCTGGCAGTATTGGCCCATACAGCTCTCCTGGGAAATCCTTTTAAGTGCAGAGAAGCCAATTCTGTATGACCTTTAGCTGAAGCAAAGTGAACAATACAGAAAGCAAAACTCAGATGCTACTATGAAAGAGTGAACACTTAGCTAGGCTGCATGCTGACTTGAAGCAAGCAGGATCATTCACATCTGTTGAATAAGGAGTTTTTTTTAAAAACAGTGAGCAAAATGAACAGGAAGGAAATGGCACCTCCTAAAAGTGTTATACTACTACTTAACATCCACTTTTTTCTATTGTAATTTTTCTTCTCTGCAAATATGCAGTGCTGGGGAACCAGGCCCATAGCATTCTTCTGAAAGGCTATAATGAGTTAAAAAAATACCAACCGAGAAAAAGTATTCAGGCGTTAAAGGAAAGTGAAACACTCTTATAACTTCAAAGATCACTAAGGTAAATTCATTGCAAAACCCAGTTTATTTCAATGCCATACTTTAAACTCTTCAGAAAGTACTATAGCTTTCCAATATGTCATTAATCAAATGGTCATTTCTTTTCTATGCAGGACAGAGAGTTTGAGTTTTGATTTCATTGGGTTATTTTCTTTTACTCACTTGAGTTCTAAACTTCCAAATTTAATAGAATAGAAACAGCAGGAATTTGATATACTTTCTTTCTCTCGTATTAGAATAATAGTCTGAGTATCTTTAGTTCTAGAAAATGAATGATGACACCAATTATTGATCTTGTGACAGGTTAAGAAGCATATTATAACAATTCATACTAGTCAGCTTAACCTTTTATTGACTTGACCTTTAGCTTCTTTGAGAAAGAAAATTAAGGCACCTAGATAACTTTGTGCTGCAATTTTGAAGTTCTAACATGGTTTGGATTACAGTTCGGATATTATTAAAACACAGTAATCTGTCAAATCATTAATCTGTATCAGTAACACAGGCAGATGGACAGAGCTGAGACAACCTTTGGTCAGTAACCAACGACCATTGCTATCGGGGGAGGGGAGTTACTGTTTTGTGGGGTTTGTATTATTTCTGTTTGGGTTTGTGTTTTGTTTTCCTTTTTTTCAAGAAAACGATCCTCCAGAAAAGAGGGCCTGAACACAGGAATGAGCAAGCCTTCCTGTCTGACAAACAATGTAGGATGCTTAATGTTGGCTGAATTTCAGACCCACTTCTGCTGTGCTCAAACATACTTTTCCTTGCTGTCCTGTGGAAAAGGCTAGTCTCATTTGAGTTTTGTTGCAGCAAACCCTACTAAGAAGCCAATTTAGTAAAAATGTTTTATATGAAGAAAATAAGAGTCTGCAAATGGAGGATTAACTAGTGCAATCTGGAATCTTTTCTTGCAAAAAGGTACCTTGGTCCCTCTTTTCCAACAATACCCGATGTCCCTGTAGCTCTTGTGGGAACACCACATCCTCTCTTCTACCTCCATCTTTCCACTATGAAAGGAGGAGATAGATATGAAGGGCATAAAAGGTGGAGCAAGTAGCACATCCGTGTATGTGGTGAAACAGAGGGTTATGCAGGCAAGAGCATGTGCCCTTGGGGGAAGGACCACAGTTGCTTGAGATCAGCTGAAGGTGTCTTTTAGGAACAGAATGCCTACAAAACTGAACTGTGAAGCTGCTCCAAACAAATCTTGTCTAACAGGACAAAACAGTTTGGTCAGGACTGTCTTTCATGAAATACGTAGACTCTTTTCTACAATATTCAGAGCAGTCAGAAAAATAGTGCTAATCTTGTTGACCTCTAAATCTGATCTGTGTTAACAATGACAGGCTATTCCTGCTATCAGCCTTTCTGAAGGCAACCATCTGAAACAGCAGAGGTTTGTGTGGCTGATGTGAAGGTTACAACCCTACAGATGATCACTCTGATGCCTTGGGATAAATTCTCTTTTTCCTACTTTGCCCTCTTAAAAACCATGGCAACCACACACACACACAATGCTAAGCGAATAAACAAGTATACCCATGTGAAAAGACAGTGAAGTTGCAAAAAAGACTCCAAATGTGAAAAAGCTAGAAAATGACAGAGTTAATTTGTTTATATAACTTCGGCGTGCTCCACTACACATGTGCTTATTATTACAGCCTACTTGTGTGATCAGATGCTACCCTTTTCTCAGGATTTGTGACCTGTGTGCAGGATGGGCCTATATAAAAGAGAAGTGAGGAAAATGTTAACAAATGACATTATTCCCTGTAAGTGTCTTGTCTTGTTGTCTGTATTCTTTTAAATACACATAGTGAATCAGATAGATAGCTGCAAGGAGAGAAATTATAGTTTCTTGATTGTATCCTTGAATATCAGCCTATAGAGATGGATTTTCTTCCTTTTCTTGCCATAGAAATCCTATGTGATGTTAGGTGAGGGGTTTCAAATCGTTCTTGTCACAGTTGGCAAGGAATTTCCTGCATGCCGTTTATGGTGTCTAAGATGGGAGCTCTTTCAGCTATAACTGAATTTCTTGGAGCTGTGCTATGATCATAAGTGATGGCATGCAGTACTGGGCACACAAGGAAAAAACAACCAGTGCCCAGTTGTGAAGCCTGAAGTGAGAGAACTTTCGATCTTAATAAATTTGTGGCCTTGTTGCCCTTCTGCAGAACGGAAGGAATGCTTCTGCCTTGCTTGCAGGTTGTGAAAGTTAATTCCTATTCAGGCCTTGCCATGGGGAGTACCATAGAAAAGCCAAGGGAAAATTCTGTTTTGGGAACAGTTTGAATCATAAGTCACGGACCACATACTGTGAAGATGCACCATAGTAATGAACTGAGCTCAGCCGTTGACCAAAACATGGATCCTGCAGAAATATAAAGGCCACTGTTACCGAGAACTGTAGCAGAAAAGTTGAAAAAAATAAAAGCAGAAAAGAAAAGAAACAGGAAGGTGAATGACGTTACAAATAACCATATTTTTGCCACATAACTGTATTTCATAACATTTTGGTGGTTTTCCCGGCAACGCTTGTCGTTACAATTTTTTACAGATGATAGAGTAAGCCATGCTGCATTGTCTGAAGACCTGGCTTCCCCAAGGCTTCTTGTAAGCTATAACTGAAACCAGAATAACTTGAAGTTTTCCATTTCTAGACATATAAATTGGATGCAGTGGTAGAGTTAGAAAAATGAAACATTATGGATTAGTAGAGCCTAGTCCTGGGTACTCCAGAGGAATCATTGAAGGCCTGCTGCTGTGCTATTTCAGCTAACGCTAGAACAGCCTGTCACAGAAAAGTTCATTTTGGTATTCAGAAATGTTATGCAGGCTTACATATTGTGAATAATCGATGAAAACATAAGATTCTTTTTTTTACCATTTTTTTCCCCCTCACCTGCATAGCCACAGATCCACCACTAAAATTACGTGATGAGCAAAAAGAACTTTTAGAGCTTTTGGGCTTAAAACCTTGTATGACCTGCTCACACAAGTACTTTTCCACATGGCTTTGCATATCTCTGACCACCCTACAATTTGTCTGAGCAAAAAATTAACATTATGCACCACAGTCAGGAGCATTCAGGACTTAATTAGTTCTCTTCCATGGTGAGAAATTTCAAACAGGCAACTTTCAGCCAGAAACAATTGGAATTCATTTCCTATGCATTATAGTTTCTTCCATACCTGTTTGTTCTGCCCTAGTGTCTTCAAACTGTGATAGCTTATCAGCAGGAGTATCCACCAGTCCAAGCTAATTAAGCATTGTATTGAATATTTCAGCTATGCTCAGCCTGTGGCATACTTACTTACAGAGCAATTTTTTACTCTGCAAGTGGTGGTTCTGAGTTTGGTCAGCATCCTCAGACTCTGATAGGTATTCCTGCTTTGGGTCAACAGAAGTACTGTAGGATGGCTCTATCCTCATAAAGGCCAGAATTCTTACCAATTCTTCCCATAAATTATACCCCATATTTTGTTAATCTTGGGCATTTTCTAAACAGCAACAACAACAAAAAGTTAAGTAGTGCATCTCTGCAGCTAATCATGCTTTTAAACTGTTCTAAGCTTGCCAAACATGGGTTTTATTTATGGCATATTTCCACAGGAAGGGAGAAAGGGCCAGAGGTATAACAGCAAAGGCAGTCATATCTTTTGACATGGATTTATGTTCACTGGAGATTCTGTGCCTTGGAAAGGTGGGCTTTTGGGAGATAGGTAATCAGACAAAAGAAATTGATTCAGAATTGTGTTTCTCAAATGGTTTAAATTTCTATTAAATGGCATTGGAGGAAAGGAAGTGCTGACAAGTGAGTTTATCCTGATCAGGCATAGGACCTGCCTGTAACGAGGGTCTCTGATTCTACCGTTACCAGCAGGACAGGCAGGAGCAGGAGTAATAAGATCTTTGGTATCCTGGTACAGATACTGCAGTACCAAGGGAGTTATGACAAAGGATTTTCCTGAGCTGTTCTTGGCTTTTGGTGTCAGTAGCAAAGCAATCTAAAAAGGATGGCTGTCAAGTAAGATCGAATAAAGCCTGCTGTGGAAATATATACAAAACCTTTCATGTGGGAAATGAGCAGTGCATATGTGCATGGTGGGAATGATGGAAGATAGATCTAATGGTGAGACTTTTGTCAAGGCAGCTTATTTTTAACAAAGAGTTTGTGCAAAGATTTTCATCAGTACAGATTGGCAGACTGGCATAATCTTGGCCTTGGCTCTTCAGTGGGATGCTGAGAGGGTGGAAATGCCAAGTGATTAATGGGGAAAGAATGTCAGCATTCAGGAATGTCCCAACTTTTGGAACCTTTTGTATAATGAGGTACCAAAAATCAGGGTTTGATATTTACTCTATCTCTTAGTAGCTTATCTTCCTAAGTAATGAAACCCACAGCTAACCCTTTTGAGCACTCCTGTCTCGTGACACATGCTCAGCGCTGCCACTTCGATCCATGTCATTCTGGGTTTTGATCTCTTCTCCTTCTTCCTCCCCCTTCCCCTGTGCCCATCATCAGCAAAGAGCTGCTTTGATGAACTTAGAGGCACACTGAACTTTTGAGTTGCTATGTATTGTTGGTTATCTGATTTCCTAGGAGGAGAATTCCGATTTAAAATACTCTTTTTGTTCCTTTTTGTGCCTTAGCCGAGATAAAGCAATCATTAGTAGTGGTATGAATCTCTTTGGAACTTTCCTGTGAATGTATTGGGAAATACATATTAAATACATTACATCCACATGTGTAATATAAATTTAATCTCCAAGCCACTAACTCCCAGGTCTACCTCCCACATCCCTTAGGGTGGGAAGCCTTGTAAACTAATTAGTGATAGCACATAAGCCTCAGCCCTGAAGGACATTGTTCATTTCATTACTTGTGCTATGCTGAATAAGGGAGGATGATGCTGGATGATAAAGAGCATGGAAGCAGAAGAAACACTTGGCAACGGAATAAAGCTTCATTAATGCTCAGACATCCTACTACAAGGCCATCCTGCAGTCATGTTACATGCCTGTGGTCAACTCATAGCTAAACGGATTTGAGAAATGACTGAAAGACAAACCTTAATACCTATCTATCTATCTCTATCGATAGATACATAAGAACTCTAACCGCCTCCATGGGGCCCAGTGGAGTTCTCAAGGGCTCATGCTGTGGTTACCCAGTGGCCCTGAGCCCAAGTGCTACAGTACGTTGAAAAACGATATCTGCCATGTCTCAGTAATCTGGGTAATAAAATAACAATTGAACCTTTTCCTAAAAATGCAGTCCTGAAAACACTCGGTGTAGTTACACAGATATTCATCATTTGTATTCCTTTTTCAAAACATATAAGCAAGGATTAAAAAAAGTAACTTTTGCTTTCTCATGTACATTGGCCTTTCAAATCTATCATGCTTATTCTTCCACTGGGGTGCCATTTTCACTTTTTCTTTCCTTATATCTTCCTGGTATGGCTTTTGGTTACCTTTCATTTTGTCAGGTTTGTTTTCCCAGATGCTCCCTGGGCAGTAAGGTCTTGAAGAATAACCGTTGTTTCAGATATGAGTGCAAGAGGATTAAAGTCAAGGACACTTATTACTGAGTTTCTCCTCTATCACCACAAAATTTTTTGGTGTGATTTCTCCACTGTCTTTAGAAAGATTATTCACAATAAATGCCTGACTTTACAGAGACCTAAAGATGGCTACCGCATTTTAACAGTAGCCCTTGGCTACAATTGCATTTTTCCTACATCTACTAAAAGATTTCACATTTTGATGGGATCCAAAATCACTTTGAGAAAGGTGACTGAGCAGCAGCCTACCTAAGAATTTCCTTGCTTAGGTATGAAATATGAGTAGTGCAGAAAAAATCAGAACTGGTCACCACCTGTGTAACCTCACATTTTATCTGAAAGAAACAACTCTAACAGAGGAGAGGGAAGCTCAGTTCTCAGTCACTCCTGGACAAAGAGGTCTCAAAACAATGTTCAGTGCAAGGAATTGCCTGAAATTATTTCCTTGTTTGATCATCAATATCTTAATGGTAACACTTTCAAGCTATGGGCAGTGGGGGATAGAAATGAGCGAGTGACTCAAATACAATAAAGATTTAGTTGCATTGCCAACTGGATATGTTTTTGTACGGTTAATCTCTGTATGTAGTGGTATTGTGTCCTCCCTCCCTCCTCCCTGAGATCCATGGGGTGGCCCTGTTGTATACCTTTGCATTCTGCTCAGGCTTCAGCATCACTGGAAGCTGGCTGCTGAAAGATTTTTCTTAGAATACGGTGGAGTAATAAAATGTCATTTGTGAATGGGGGAAGGGGAAAGTGGGATACACATCACAGAGAGAAGTTCTAAAACCCAGAAATTAGAAATAAATTATTCAAAAGCAGTAGTATTTTTATGGTACTGTGACCTCTTCTCCTGCTGGGGCTTCTTAGAGAAGCCTAGAAATAACAAAAGGTGTGGGATAAAAAATAACAAAGGCCAGACAAAATGTTCACTAGTAAGATGAAAAACTAGGTTTGGAGATTAACTTGCTCTTTGAAACCTCTTTCTTCTTACAGAAGTAACCAACAGCTCAGGTTCAGTGGCCCTTACTGAAACTGAGTGAGAACATACCAGGGAACTGCAGTAACTTTCCAAGTGCATCTGTGTTAATACAAATTAGCTGCTAATTACTACAAAACCCTGGCTTTCTATATCAAAAAAGTGCATGGGAGTTCAGTTTATTCATGCCACTTGTATATGTAGCAATGGTGTCTTACATGTGTATGTGTGTCTGAGAGATGCATGGACACCCATTGTTATGCCTACGCACTTGTGTTTATATACAAACAGCATATGTTTATTCTGGTACTTGTCAGTGATTCATTTATTAGATGCTATTATACCTGCTCCTGTGTCAGCATTCAACTAATATTCCAACAGGGCCCTGTGCAGTGTTGCTCTGTCTTGATTACAGATATAGAGCCAAGAGCTTGGGTATGTGGAATGCACAGGTCTCTTTTGGTGTTACAAGAAATGCTGCTTTGGAATTTTATGTTAGTTGCAGTAGGAAGGCTCCAAAGCCCAGCGTTTTCAGTAATTTCAAGTGGGATGATTTCATTCTCTCTCAGGGCAGGATCTTTGTCCTTGAAAGAGTCAGTCACAGAGTAACAGCTCACCCAGTGTAACAGCTAGTTACAAGTAGAAAGGTGGACGTGCACCTAATGGGTAAAAGAAGTGATGACTGAGTGCTCTGGTTCACCTTCCCAAACTTCCAGCCCTGATTTCAGCTAAGCCTGTGGTTAAGCACAGCCACAGTTGCCCAGTCCCCAACCCTCTGAAGCTGATCTACACATATGAGTGTTTGGAGTATGTTCCTAGGCCCTATACTACACCGTGTTGCTGTATGTAGTTGAACACCCTCACGTTTAAAGGCTGCAGATGAAGAACTTTTGAAAGAAGATTTCTTAATGCAAAGTTGTATAAGAGGCGGAGCAACCCAGCTGAAGATGGTGAGACTCTGAAGGGATTAAGTATAATCCAATATGTTTTCCTAGGTCAGGAGCTGAGGAAGCGGCCTAGACTTTGGCTTGAGATCACTTCAGGGACAATTTCAGCACTATGGGGCACTGCTTACATTTTTCTCTGAGACCTAAAGCTGTATTTTGACTCTTTTATTGTATATTAGAAGAGAAAAGGCTGGTATTGTTATTGAGAAACATACATACATAATAATCTAATCTTTTTCAGCAATAGAAGCAATAGGTTTGGTAGGATGTGGGAGAAGGTTGATGACTGTGCTGTACATAAGACAAAGCTCTGCTAAAATTACTGGGTTTCCATGGGTCTAAAATCTGACACGAAGTCTGGATTGCTGAACAGCAACCACTTTTGAAATGAAGAAACCCCAACTATTAAAAGGAAACTAAGGGGCACATGTACACATATTTTCATTTTTCTTAACTGCCATAGGGCCTATGAAACTATTTTAGTCCTATTTTGCAGTATATATGGGAGCAAAATAATTTTATATACAAAATACCAACCGTAACATGTTCCTTGAGTACAGTGACTATGTGAGAGAAATCAGGGGAGTTACATTATTATGGGATTTTGGGATTTGGGGTAAAATAAAGCTTGAGGTAAAGCCCTAGTAGGTGGATCAAAATGTGTCTTCCTTCCCATCCCTACACTCCCACCCATCCCCAGTTAAATCCCTAACAAATGATTCTTTTATACCACATTTTCATTTATGCTTCGGAGTATCTAAAATGCTGTTCCAGGTGATGCCTGTATTTGCTTTGCTGCTGCTTAAAATTGGGAAATGAAGAAAAAAATACCTCTATACACAGGCCTCTTTACATTTTAAAATAGTTCTTAATTAAAAATATATTCATATTATTAATTTCAGATGAATGGTCGTACAGTGACAGACAGCTGGGGGGTTCTGCACTTGGCTAGACTCCATTAAGACTGTATGACTTGTAATTAGAAATGAGCAGATGCCAAAGCTGATCTTTTCCAAAGTCTGAGTGTGTTCAGAGAGGAATACTGTTTTAATTAACAGTAGAGTGATCAGTAGCAAAGTGCAGGTCTTCTACAACATGTAGCAGCATACAATTTAGCAAAATGCATAACATAGACTTCAGTTTCCCCAGCCTGACCACAGCAATTTATGTGACCTTAAGCAGGCTTTGAATTTACTGGGCCCTAAAGTTATACTTAGCATCTAAAAAAATAAATATTTTTCCTGACTTTTGACATTAGATTTACAACTTTAGTTGTACTCATTTGTATTTAGCATAATTATAAATGAGGTGATGTCAAAATGTTTTTTCTAGGATTTAATAATGTTCAACCTTTTCACTAGGTTTTAATAAAGTCTTGGATTCCTCATCCTCCCTTTTAGAATGTGAATCATCTGATATTTTTCCAGCAATGAATTTCACGGACTCTGAGCAGTAAATAGGGCATGAATTGTCTATTGTAAGACTGTGAATTAGAACTTTTGTGATTTTGAGTATCTATGCATAGTGGAAGTGGAAGACACCCAAATCACTCTTATATCAAGGATTACAATGAGAGTAGAAGCTGGTAGTGCTGATAAACTTCTTACGGTCTCCTGAGTACATACTTATTCCTGTTTCTCTTCAGATGAATGCCATTATAATAAACCCTTTTGTTTACAACCTCTCTTCCAGTCCAGGAAGTATTTAAATGTATTCAGCATACAGTGAAGAGGGACATATTCATCTGTCACTGAAGTGCAGTCACCTCTGAGGTGAAACCTGGCAGCAGTTCTTACATTAAAGTACTGCTGGTAGTCTGATCACTTTTTTTTTTTTTTTTTAAAGAGAATAAAGCTATACCATAAATCGAGGACTACCTTCTCCCTTTCTTTTTCTTCCTATGATTTCTTATACTGGAACTAACACAGTTCTCTGTCCTTTGTCAGTGCTTGTTTTTGAAAGGAGACTTTGAGTTAACGGTGAACATGTTGTTCTGAACTTCAGCAAAGCGTCTCAGTCTACCTTTAAATTTGTGATACCGGGAGACAGAAAGGGGGAGCAAAGATGCCAGACAGTCCAGAGCTTAATATGTTCCTCACGGCTAGAGGTAACGTGACAGTCTTCTCATTATTTGACAATGAATTGAAAAATATTTGTCTGGAGCCAAAAGCCACCACCATACAGATTTCTTACTATGCTGTGAGATTTATGTCACTGAGGCTATTATTTTATTAAGGTGTCTTAGGGAGAAACACTCCTTTGTAAACAGCCCTTGTCTTTCCAAAAGACCTTTCGCTACTCTATACTTTTTTTGTGCATTGATGACAAAGCAGGCATTAAATCTGGGCAGAGATAATGCCAGGTGATAAATTTTTTTACTCCTGACCTCATAAATCAATTGGCAGAACTGTACACTGCTTGATGTAACAGTGTGCCATTTTTAATTTGTTACTACTGCAGTGCAAACTAATATTAGCACCTTGCTTTCTGCTGCAGTTTGCAAAGCAAGTCCAGATTAAAAGCAATACAATAAGTGCTTATATTTATTGGCCTTATACCAACAACTGACAACAAGAAAATCACAACTGATGTCAGTATTCGTGTTGCTACATCTAGGTACTAGTGAAAAACCCAGTTGCATTTTTATATGATTTGTATCAATTCATAGAAATCTATTAATTATCTAGTTTGATTGTCAAAGGTCCCTTGCTGATATTTTAGAGAAAAGAGGGAGAGAAATCTCAAGTTTTAGTAGACCCCAGTTTTCCCAGGGAAAGAAAACTGGTTGGCATAGTCATAGACCAGGTTTCTAGAGGTCTATATGATCCCACCCTGTTAAGGAGTTCAAGGAAGAAATACTCAGTGATCTGTTTGCAGTTTTCTCCCCATTTTTCCATTGGTATTTGGAAGGGACCAATGACAGTGTCCAAGAGAGAAGAAAAATACTTATTTTCTGTATATAAGGAGCTCAAAAGATGCCTCTGTTGAGTTTTCCACCTTACCTCTGGTTCCTGAAATCTTCTTATGTCTTTGCATTTTCACAGTAGCTCTATCCCCCCAGCTCCTGGACCTGTGGTGCTGGTGGTTGCATGGCCAGTAGGGTTAGATGTAAGAATGGATCATGGGAATATCCTGAAGTCCAATGTGGGAGGACAGCCAAAGAAGCAGTGATTAACAGGAGTCAGGCATCCATTGCAAGGAGGACTAGACTTTAAATCAGGTGAAAAGCCAAAAGGAAAGAAAACCAGAAAGACATTAATATTTCGCCCCTGCTGTATTTATCCCTTCTGTTCTTAAAAAAAGATCTGCTTTGTTCTTCAAATTAACTACTTGTAAAAATGCTATGGGAAATGGCATCTTACTGCAAGAAGAGTAGGAGTGAGGGAGAAATGAAGAAGTCTGGGCAACAGAAGAGTGGTAAACTTTAAGAAGCAATGGAGAGTCAGCAATATGGATCTACAAGAGTGCAGTTCAGCAGTCTGCAGGTCCTTTAGAAGGGAAAAAGCTTGCAAGATGATATGAATAGACATGTAATTCCCTTCAGATGAGCAGGGATGGGATACAGAGTGTGATGGCCTTGAACTGAGCTGGAGAGTGTCAGTTTTGAGAGGGCAATCTGAGGCAAATCCCTAAATGACCCATCACTGCGAGACAAGAATATTCAATAAACTCCTTGTGTCAAAATGAAAAAGTTCTACATGCACAAACTTGTGCAAGCAGTTATATAAGTATTGCCATCTTTGATATTAGCGCTCTCATGTATTTACAGGTTGTAAATATCTTCCTATGGACTAATACTAAAGTGAATTAACCATGCAGCCAACCTGGTATGTTAACAAAATGCCGAAGTGATGTCCCACATCCAGCTTTGGGGATATCTTTGTGCTTACAAAAAGATCAGGGTCACGATTATCACCTGTCTGTGACAGCTTATTGTGAAATCGGTTGTATGAGAATGAAAAATATGTTGAGCTCCAGATTTGGAATGGTTGGATTAAACAGAGCCTGTTTAAACCTCCACTGGAGCTGCAGGCTTAACTCAAGCGCTTTTAACAAAGAAGCCAGAGCTCTTCCTTTAGTGACTACAGGGTAAGTCCATGCAGCGCTTGAGGATTCTTGAGTCCTGCTATTGTCTGCACTCTATTGTATATTTCTCTATATAACATCTATATATTAATCATTATCATTATCATAATCATCATTATTAATATCATTATTATTATTGTCTATGTTGTGTATATGCATTTTAATATACATTTGGTATCTATATATAATGTCTATGTTGATTATCTATATATACAGCTTATATATAAAGTACTTCTATCTTTTGTAAACTACCTCTTTCTCCATATATTATATGTGTATATATAGCTACATACATATGTGGTATCTGGATACGGTCTTGGGCAACTTGCTTTAGGAGACCCTGCCTGAGCAGGGAGATTGGATGAGATGACCTCCAGATGTCTTTTCTGACTTCAGCCTGTGATTCTGAGTCTAAGGGAAACCTTTGTTTTTCACTCAGTAGTAAAGCAATGCCCTAAAGGAAGGAGCTGAATGTCAGCTAAAATGAAAAATCATAGTATTTTTCGATGTGCTTTTTAGAAAGTGATAATTTTCTTACTGCTTTGGCCCTCTTCACTATTCATTTTTCCAGTTTTGGACATGCCATTTTCCTTTGTCATCTGGAATATATTTTCACATCAGCAATCCTCTGCCATTCTAACTTCCTAGATGTGAACTGGAGAAGAGAAGCAGGAAACTGAACAGTTTGCTATAGCCTCAAGGTCAGTGGATCCCTTTTCTCTCCACACTCCTTTTTGTAGGCTTCACAAGAAATGTTTTGCTGTGCTGTGGCTTGCATACGAGAATAGACGAACTGCACCTAAAACATTGGTCAGCAGCAATTTCGGGGAAAGTAGAATTGAGATAAGGTCATTGCTGTGCCAGTGGCATAACTGATCCGTCATCTTCTTTCCCCATCTATCCTTGTTCCTCAGGAACAAGGAAGAATGAACATCCACAGCTTATGTTCTTCTTCAGATTCAGCAAAAATTGTTCCTCTACTCTCACTACTTTAATACAAAAGGAAATTCCTGTATTTTGCTACATTTCCTTCCTTTTTGAGTAGGTTAAACTTTTGTTGCTGACTTCAACGTAAAGAGTGTCTGGCTTTTAGAACAGAGGTTTAAGTTTGAAAAGCCATGGTCTGGCTCTGTTAGGTGAGCCCACAAGGCTCTTGCATTATAGACTTTAATGGCAATGGCTTTCTAAGAAAGAAACAATAAACAAATGGAGATAGAGTGTAACAGTATTGTTGTTAGGTTAAGTATGTGTTTGGGGGTTTTAAAAGTGTTTCATAGGGGAAGTAACAGAATGGTAAACAGATGACTGAGCTAGTGGGTGGATAGATGTCCAAAAAGCCACTCCAAAACTCTACTAGTGAGGCTCAGGTACTTTTACTACTTAGTGGTACAGGTGAAGTCAAAAAGACATTCCTGCAACTATGGCCCATCCTAGAGGAATGTTTCATAAAACTCCTTGTTCTTTATCCCGATGGTTGTCTAATCAGTCATATTGGTGAAAGAAATGATCTGTCCTTAGCCTCTGGCAAAAAAGACAGGAGCTCCTTGTAGTATTTTATTCCAATATCAACTTTTTTTCGCAAGGAATAGATAAGGCCCGCTGGGATGTTTTAGAGTATCAACATGTATTCTGTTTTGTCAATTTAATTGTGTATTCTCTGTTATTTTTAGTCTTCAACTTGAACTGAAATTCCAAAAGGTGTTGACACAAGGGAGCAAACAGTGATGAGCAATTAAGGGTCATTAACAGAGAGTGACTTTGTCTTTGTGATACCAGTTATGTCCTCAGAGCTGTTGCTAAAGCTCAGGAAACCCTTATTGTTTCCCATCTTGGATTTCAGATAGGTGACAAACTGATTTGTTTTCCTGGGAAATTTGCTCTTGGGAACTTTTTCCATATAACAAAAAATTGTGTGGGACAGGGGAGAGGAAATTCATGAAGGACAAGAATTCGTCTAGGTCACTTGCTGTGCAGCTGGAACAAGAAAGCAGGGCTGAGGAAAACAATGAACTTGCTGTAAGAAACGATAAGCAAGTGGGACCCCAAGCGCACCAGCATGCCCCATGCACAAGGGAGGAAATTGCTTATACACTGCATTTTGTGCTTTGCCTTACAAGTGCGTTCTTTAGCTCTGGAACAAATTTAGGGAGTGCTTCCTAAACATATCAGTGGCAGTGTTTGTGTCCTGAGGCTCTGGATAGAGTGTAGTCTGCACTGAAGAGTTTAAAAGCATATGGATCTGCTGTATTAGTCCCAATACAGTTGCCTGTGCAGTTCCCAGGGAGAGATCAGAGTCTGTACCAGGACAAAATCACCAGCTGTTTGTGATGTAGGAATCTCTTTAATGGCAGTAATTTTCCATCAATGACAAGTTCGAACCAATTTGCAGATAATGTCCTGAAATAGGTTCTTGCAGATGACACAGCTTCATATACAAGAGCCATTGTAATTTGTATGAACATCCTCAAAATGTTCTGTGAAGTACCTTAAAATATCAGCATACATTGTAAGGTCTATTGCACGCTTTCACAATGTTCTTATAAACGCATATATCTGCTCTAATTTTCTTACTCCCTTATGCAAACAATTCTGATAGCAGAAGAATACCTAGGGTTTTATCTCATTACCTCTTATAGCTGGCTTAAAAACACCAAAACAACAACAACAACCTACCTGTGCTGTTGAGTAGCCATAGCTATTTACAACATCCTTGTGTTACATCAGCATTCCTAATTATCACCTTGTGTTTTACAAAGATAAGTGCCTGAAAGAGGCCAGTGTGGGCTGATTCCACTGCTCTTGTTACAACAATAAAATCTGGATACAGTTTTTGGTCAAATAACATGACTATGAAGTTATGTGAGAAAAACATGCTCTTTTTCCTCCTTTGGAATATCCCACTGGGTGGGTAACTATTTTTTAAAATTGAGTCAGTTGCTTAGATTGCTGTGTATCTTGTTAATAAATAGTTAATGTCATCTCGAACAACACTTTTTGTTGAAGAATATTAACTCATTGAAGCAAAAAGTTTCGAGCCAAATTTTTAAAAGAACAACAAAAACTCCAACGTATAAAACCTTCTTTGGGCCTGAAAATCCTTTCAGTGCTTTTGTTTTATTTTGATGTTGTGTAAGTCAATATCCAGACTTTCTGCTTTGTGGGGGAAAAAAAAAATTGTTTTCCAGCCAAAGCCACTATCACATTTATGGAGGGAGAAGTAGAGTTCCTCCTTATGTTATAGAAAAATAATTGGGAAGCTGTCCAGTTTCTGGCTTTGTACAAACTCCTTAATGAGAAAAGGAAGTGTAGTCCTTTGGGCCAAGTTTCTTACTGTTGATTCTTCAGCACTGGAGCAGCTGCACATGATTTAAAGCAAACTTACAGTTGTAGGGGCTGGAAATCTCTGCAAGTCAGATGGTGGTTTGTAACTTCACTGTTATCAAGGGGAGAATGGTCTGGACCCCTGGGTTGTTTCAGGTTCTGAAGCTGGGAAATTTAGCTGATATGCACCCTACAATGTGCTACAATACTAAGCATATTGAGGATGCTTTGGTGGTACAGTGAGCAAGGGAATGAAGCATACCTGCATCAGTTAAGAATGCAGTCCTATGAAAACACCTTGTTTTCAAGACTAGGGAACCTGTAAATGGTTATAGATACAGTGGAAGAGAGGCAGCAAATGTAGTAAGAGTGAGACCAATATTGTATGTGGTCTTTTCATTTTCATCTAGGGTAATACTAGAAACAATATGGCTAGTCAATGCAGGATTGAAATCAAAGGGCAATGAATAAATAGGCACTGATTCAGCTGACAGTGAGTTCATTTTAAAATAGGAAGGGACGATTTTAAATTAGTTAGAAGAGGGCTGAAAATCGTAAGTAGGATAAAATGTTTGTGTTTCATTTGAGGTCCCAGATCCTGCCAAATCACAGAAAGAATGAATCAGGAAGGAAGTTTAGGGCATGTTCCTTTAAAGCAAGAGTAGAAAAGTTTACTAATGGCAGAAATAGAAGCTGCAGCTGTGAACATATTCTAAAGAGGGTTAGATAAGCACTTGAGGGGAAAAACACTACAGGGTACAAATGCTAGACTTAATTGGCTACATGCCTGCCTTCCATCCTGAAATGTCACTGTGCAACCAATGTCAGCTTCTCCACTCATCTTCTCTCCAGGGGATAATAAACCCAGCTTTTGTACATGTCAAAATTGTGTTCCTTACCATTACTGTTCAGAATAAATCTGCACATCCAATTTTGTTTTTCTTTCCCTTTTGTTTTTGTTTGGAAAGCAGAAATTACCCCTAAGCTCCTGTGCAACCCTTCTGTTCCAGGCAAAAAAAGTGCCTTAGGGCTAATGTTGCTCTTCTGTGGGGTTTTTTTAGACAGATCATATGTGTAAAATAAAGACACATTTTCAGATAACATGGCCATGCCTCTGTCACCTGTCTCCTTCTTCTCAAAAGCACAAGGTTAAGGTCATGCAGTTATGTCAGGTCCACAGTGAACACTTTATTTGCAGCATATCACTACCATAATGAGAATCCTTGAGGTACCACAAGAGAACAATCAAAAAAGTGGGTGTAGCATGAGTCCTCAGCTCCGTGACATGAAGCCATCAACCTACATGCAATCCATATTTTTATTTTAAAATGGATGTACCCCCACCCAGCAGTGTGTTCGGCTCATGGGCACCAGCGCGGGCGCGCTGGAGGCAGGGCGCCATTCAACTGCAGAAAGTTATCCTGTGCTTTGCTCCTTTGTTTTCTGTGACTTTTACCGCAGTATATGAGAGGTTAATTCAGTCCAGAGTCTAAATAAAAAAAATTGTTAGCCATAATGGGTAATAATGTTGAAGTTAAGTCCATGTCTTAATACGATTTTTCTGAGGCACTGGAAGTAAGATGCATGTGTATTTACTTTATGAACGATGGTAAATTAGACTGGTTTTGAGGGAGAATCCTCTTATGTATGTATGTCAGCCTTTGAAGAGAAAGTTTTTTTCTTAGGAAGAGTATGGCCAGCTAGCCAAGAAGTTTGGGTTGTTTTCCCACTAACTGGCACTGCTTTTGTCAGCAAGGAATAACTAATAACTTTCTCAGGGTGACTGTACATGCCACAATTGCTTAAAGGAGTAGCTAAGTTCATGATACATTAAGGTGTCTGTGAAATCGTGCTTCACATGGGCAGGATTCACTTTAAAAGAATAATTATTTTCAGTAGTACTTTTTCCTTCCTTCTTTCACGGTCTTGCTGGCACTTTGACTTTCCTGCAAGGAGGAAAAAAATGCAAGGGTTGAGAGGCAGGGTCAGAAGATGGCAAGAGGAATGATGGATCCCAATGTAACTTTCCGGTGATCTCAGAGAGGGGTGGGGAGCAGGAAAGTGATTATTTTTAAGACTGACCTTAAGGTCCGAGTTTTCTGCTGACTTATATGACTGAAAACCAGGGCAGTCAGTCACGGCCAGGCATCTAAACACAGCAGGTAGTCCTTAAGTCTGGTGTGGAACAGTGCTGCAGTTCTGACCAGTGAATCTTTTGCAGGATTCATCATATTGACTTAATATTTTTCTCATATGAATGCTTAAAATATTTGTATTATTAGTTTACGAAGCATCGAACTCTTATTGCCATTAAAATGTTTTCAGCAACACTTATGAAGTATTCTAGCAGCTGGACTTCAGACCTCATCTTTAATCTGCAATCGCTGTGATGACAGCTCTAGACAGACTATTTATTCTTCCTACACAAAGCCCAGAGTATTTGTGAAGGATCATCTGTACCTGGGCCTTCTCAGATCCAGTTATCAGACGGGGGATGTGGTGGATAGTAATTGCATCAGAGGTAATAACATCTTTAAAAAATCTCATTTGCCTAGTGTTACAAAATACTAACAATGTACATTTAAAAACCCTCATGCACCGTCTATTATTATGCAGCCTAAACACTGAATTCCATTGTAATGATCAGATGCTGCCTTTCACCTTCAAAGAGCTGAGTAAATACCCAGGTTTTTAAATACTGGCTATGACTGGGCCATAGCAGACATGACTAGGGAGGCAGCGTGCCAGGCAGTGGCGGTGGGGCATGTGGTGGTGAGAATTCTGGGAGTGGAGTGGTGCCCTGCGGGGGTTCCCACACCCACCTAATGCCAAGGCTGCAGAGGGGAGAGCGGGCACAGTGGTTAAAGTCTGTTCTCCAAATCAGCATGGAGAATTTGGGAGCGTAAAGCTTCCTTTGCTCTCCTTCTTCCTGCAGAGCCAAGCCACCCCTTCCCATCCCAGATGCAACAGCATAGACTTCATGACTGCTGAGCTCAGGTCAACACCGGACCCTTCAAGCACCGGGACTGTTCCTCCTGGGTCCCCCAGATCTATCTCTCCCCCTGCCTTCGAGAAACCTGCTGTGGTGAACCTTCCCATGGGAGCTGGGTGGGTACCCAAGCATCCCAGATGGAGTGGAGGAAGGAGATACAGCCTTTCCTCCCTCAGCCTCTGCTTCTGACATGCCATTAACCTTTGGAGACTGATGTATAACCAATGAATTTTCCAAATCTGAGGATGATTATTGCCCTTACTGTTCTGGAAAAAAGGTTCCCTTTAAGGCTCTCAGAAATACTGTGTAATTCAACTCAAACCAATCTTGCCACACCATAATAATTCAAAGCTAGGCTAAGGATGCGTGGCTATGATCACCCTAGCATTACAACTCTACAGCAATTGCTATGGTGTTGACAAAATGAGAATCTGGCTTCAAGGTTGTATTTTTATTCTCTTGGACTCTTGTCTACACAGCAGTTATTTAAACATAATTCTCATTACTTATTCGTATCCTTAATCTATTATTACATTAATTATACAGGTTTTATGGTTTATAAAAAAAAAAAGTCAGTTCTCAGACAGGACATCTTAGTACATACTATTTCATTTACATGCATATTTCTGTATTCACAGCCTTCCATGGCTCTGAGTGATCAAAACCAATAAAAAATTTATAAACTAAAAATACTCCCTTGGCCTTAACTTACATTACTTTTAATTTAATTTTAATTATTAATATTATAGTTGCTCTTTTTGGTTTTGCATTTTAGAGTGTGTGGAGGCCAGGCTTTCGGCCTTGGTTTTCTGTTTTGGATCTAAATGTTTAACATTTTCAGCCACTCTTTTACCCTAATTTCACCATTTTACCTTGGGCTTTACTAGGAAGTATCTTGAGCCAGACAAAATCACAACGCCTGGGAGAGGTATTTTCCGTTATAAATTATCAAGGTGCTCTCCTTATTTTTGAGCTGCAGTTTTGCAGGGTGTGCAGGACAGAGATAAGCCAAAGTTTGGGAGTTATTTTATTTTTAATCAGTCAGTCATTGCCTTACCTGTTCACTTGGGTTTTGAGTAGGGCATATCCTTTAGGATGTGGTGATCATCTGCTGCACCTTACGGCTGAGTGGTCAAGGATTGCATGCTAGTAATGCTTCTCTGAAGGCAAATGCCACCCAGTGAGTACTGAGAGTTTTCTTCAGTGGCTTAGAAGTCTTTCGATTTTTATTTGACCTCCTGACATTTTGAAATGCGCAGCCTTGCATATGGAAGGAGGGCAAAAGAATATGAGACAGAACAACAGATAGCCATGAAAGATACAATACATGAATTTATATTTTCTGTAGTAGGACAGGTTGTATTTTTAACTCTACCATCCCCGTATTCATTGCATATCCAAAAGATACTGAATTTCATCCAATGCTTGTTTTTGCCAGGACGTTTAATGTGTCCCCTTAGCACATCCCTGTTTCTGGCCCAGGCTGGGGGAGCGGTGTAGCTACACACACATACATACACTCTGTGTGTTTGCAGAGATTCTGCTTATTCCTTTTACCAAATTACAGATAGATGCAACAAGTTGTCTGAGGGAAAGAAACAGAATAAAAAGGAGAGAACATAAAAGGGTACAAAAAATAATACATAGGGGCTTTTTTTAAGGCTTAAAGTAGTCTCTGAGATCACCCATTTTAAGTTTCAAAGTGCAAGCTGAAGCCTTGCATTCAGTTTCTTTCATACTGGGGCCAAATGTTTGGGTGAGCTGGGTATGGATCAGAACAGCTGGCCTTCATGCATCTTACAGATTTTTCTGTCTTTCCTGGTGGAAATGAGGTGAGGATAGTTCCTTAAGGTCTTTCCCTGGGCTACTAAGCTCTCCAGAGAGCTTGGATCTGTGTGAGTGGATGCAGTTAAACCCAATGGAGTCTTCTGCTTTTCCACCTTTCTTGTTAGTAATTTTTCTGTGTGGAAAATGTCTTCCTCCTTTGATTAGAAGCTGGTTATTACAAATGGAACTATAAAATGGAGATTTTACTAAACATTGCGGGGAAAGAATCTGATTAGTCTGACTGCCCTTCTTGGTGTCTGTCTGTAGTGGTACTTTTCGTGAAAAGCAGCATCCTGGAGCATTCTGACAGCAGCTGAGTTTTACTGTGCCCCTTTGGCAAAAGTGGGGAATTATACCTTGATGTCTCTTCCATAGTACAGAATAAGCTTACATGCACCTGAATACAGAGAAGAAAGAATGCAGTAAAAAGTACCACGAATGAGGAAAAATAATTAGTGTTAGACACTCTGCATGTGTTTTCTGTAGTACATTCTTGCTGAAATTTCTGGCATCATGTGTTTTGCTTTGGATCTCAATAGCCTGAGCAATATCCAGCCTCTGAAATTCTTCACTGCCTGTGTATTGTAACTTAGCTTTTTCCCTTGGGAAGAGGAAAGGATAGTGCAGCAAAACTCATCTTCTAAATCATTTTAAATGGCATCTCGTGTTAGTTTTAAGAACTGCAAGTAAATAACAGTAAGTAATAAACACAATAAAAATAAGCAGATGGCTTTTGGCACTCTAATCTCTCCTTGTTTACTGATGGGCACCATAGTGAGCCCATGGAAGTATGGGGTACAAAATATTCAAATATTATTTCTTCTTCTTTGTGCTAGATTCTAATCATATTAATAGTCTATTCCTATTTGGTTTACTGTTTAACCGGAAAAAACAGGAAAAAGAATCACTCTCCTTCTACTATACATGAAATTTCTGTTTCAATGTCCTACAGAAAGATGAAATGTCACCGGTAATCTAGAAAATTCACTTGCTTTTTGCCATTAGTAATCATGATCCTATGTATTTGCTATAATGAGGCTATATTTTGCAATTTTACTGCTTTCTTCTGCTATGTCATTTCTATACCAGCCTCTGTCTGCTCTCTATGTAGAGCAAAAACTCCTATCTGATCTCTGCCCATCACCTTCCCCTTAGAAGCATCAGGATACTTTGCTGAGCCCTCTTGGGGTTTCGTATTTCTCTGAGGACACGGATTGCATGAAATCGCAATTTTCCTGAAGGAAAAGTAGTAGGATTTTTTTTTTTCCCCAAATGTTTGATAAATGAGCTACTGAAAGCAAAAATACTATTTTCTCCCTGGTATGGAAGGGAACCTTTCTGTTGATTTCAGGTAGTTTGGGTGTGAGCTGATGTCTCCAGGCCCCCGAGGATTTGCTGGAACTGGTCCCTGACATCAGCACCACTGATGACAATGTGTCATGAATGTCCTTACTTGTGTTTAAATTTTCAGCTCCTTTTGTTAACAGAGTGACAAATGTTGATTGTGTGTGGTAAATGGTGTCTTATACAATTGCTAGCTAAGCTAACTGATTGCTACGAAATTCTTAATTTTTATAGGCTTAAGATGGAGACATAGATGCAGTTAAAAAGAGAGAGAGAGAGAGAGAGAAGATTTCTGCAACATCAATAGCCACTACAAGTATTTTATGTATCACAGCCATCTTGCCCAAGGCACAGCAGGAGGCATTGACCCATTACCAATGAGATCACGTGTACAGCATTCAAGCATTCATGATGGGAAATGTCTTTTCTTTCCTCATCCTGTTTTCTTTCCTAGTTTCTCCTTAAAAATGACACAACCCTCCCCCCAAAAAAACCCAAAAATTTCCCCTAAAACAAACCAAACACCTCTTGATTTTGTTTTTTCTGTTTATTTTCATTTTTATTTGTGACTGTCTTCTGAGGGATGTATCTTGTTTTATTTACTTTATTACTAGCCCTTTATGTTAATCCAGAGCTCAGCAGTGCAAATACCCCAAAGGGTGAGTGAGTTGGAGCTGCTTTTCTGAGGGCAGATCTGGGGAGGTTTCTTGCAGGAGGCAGAGCATCACCTGGAGGTTGCAGACACGGTTTGTTTCCCTCCCACAAGCCAGGCTGCGATGGTGGTTGCTACTAAGTGATAAACCCAATTCCAACCAGCCTTGTTTGATGTTAAGTGTACTGCCAGGACAATCAGCATTTAACTTGTGAAAGGATTCTTAATTCTCCACTCTGAGGCTCAATCCTGCTGCCATTAAAATGTTTGGAGGGTACAGGACTGGATCTCTTATTTTCTTCATTGTAAATTGGCTCCCCTCAGAGCAGACACCAGAAAAGAAGTCCACTGGAGAGCGTTCACAGCTTTGGAAGAGTTATTTGGTCTTTGTTTTTACTAGGTCACAAACCGCAAAATTATATAGCCTCTGCCCATTTGGGCAGATAATGGGAAAAAGAAAATAAATAAAAAAGAGAGGCTTGTTTTCCTGTAATATATTTGAAGTGATAGTTTAATGTACATCCAATTGTTGCACATGAGCCTTGAAGAAAATGTAGCAATTAAGAATCAGAGTTTTTCTGTGTGCTCCCAAACACTGCACTATTTAGCCTTTCATTTAGATAACAGAGTTCAAAATAACTTATACTGTTTATAACAATTAATTTCTTTCTGAATTCTTCCATCCTTTTTCATACTGTGCATAAAGTCCTGCTCCTTGAACAGCCTCCCTACTTCATTAAAACTGGTCAGTTCATCAAATAAAGTGTGAGGTGCTGAGCAAAGTGGGTCAGAACCTGGCCATGTGGGTAATAGCTATCAGGGTCTGTTCTTGATTTTCCATCAGCCAAATCATTAAACATGTAAAATGTTTACCCTGAAATAAGCATACTTGTATATGTACGGTATAATCGTCTTACCCAAGATGTTGAAAAGGCAGCTCTCCCATGTCCTGGCCTTTTAGGATCTCAGCTCCAGCCCAGCCTGCTGGGAGGTGGCCTTCAGTACCCTTGTGGGCAAGCCACCAGCATCGTCTGGGCGGCTGCCTGTGGAAAATAAGCTGCTGGGTCCTTTCCCCTGTTTTCTGTGGGGGACTGATCACCAGCAGGCAGCAAGCTCAGAAAGGCTGGTGGCTGTGGCTGCTGCCCCTGCTCTCCCTTGCCAGCAGCCCAACACCCTCTGTGTGTCCCACGCACAGATCCCAGGCAGAGGGGTGTCGGAAAAGGCCAGTGCCTGCCCAGATGTTGCCATTTCACAGCGTGGGAGCACTGGCTGCTGCTGGCTTCAGTTCCTGTTGAAAGGGCTGGGCTGTAACCCCTGGCAGCTGCTTGGAGGTAGAGATGAACCCTTCCCGCCGCTCTGCTTATTTGCCTTCTGCATGGGCCTCTACAGCCCTGGATTTGGGTTTTGATCTCGGGCCCATTCAATAAAGCAATGGTTTTCCTTGAGAAGGATAGATCTGCTAATAACCTGAAAAATCCAATCAAAATCAGAAGCTGTCTGCAAAGGGATATAAATCCCTCAAACACTGCAAATTGGCCAGGCTTTACTGTAGCTATTTCTCGTTGGTTTTATAAGAAATAAAAACCTCTTGAAAATTCAATCTCATCTGTTTTTTTGGTTATATGGGTAGTTTCTGTATATAAAATTGTGCATCGCTTTGGAATTCTAGGGTATATATTTTAACTTTTCTAATCGATTTGGACTACAATTTTTTTAAATAATGTTCTTACCATCAGTGTTTTGTGTGGTGACATTAGTGATGCTGGCTGCATCCTCTGGCAGTTTTACAAAATACTCACTGCTTGTGCAGTTAAGATATTTCCCCGTAGAAAGCAGCCTATGTGTGTTTGGAGCACTGCAACATGTTCAGTGGCACTTGTAAAGCAGGTTGTAGTCTTGACTGATCTGTGAGACACCCAAAGCGCTTCTTCGTCAGTGCTGAGGCAGGGACACTTGGGGAATGGCACGTCCCCCCCTGCTCTGACCAGTGATAGCCAATGAAGGGTAGCACTGCTGCTCCATCTTTGCCCACACAGCACATTTCAGTTGCTGTTTCTGGAGCTGGTTGCTCTTCTGGCACTGGCAGAGCCACGCTCCTGAGCTGCTGCCTAACTGCAAGCACCTGATGAGTCTGAATCATAGCGTGAGAGTACAGGTTGTTTCTGGTGCCTGGGAATGAGCAGTGGGTTGTTTCATATGTTTATTGGGCTGACTGACAGCATCTGCAGCGCATCTCCTCCTCTTCATACTTGCATCCCGTTGCACAGGCTGGGAGGTGGGACTGCAGTTTGCCTCGTGGTGCTGACTGAGCCATAAGAGAGATTGTGCTGTGAGAAAATAAGAAATAGACCTAAAGAAATGAATTGAAGTTTCACCAGAGCACTCGTTAAGTGGGTCATGAATCAAACACAACAGGGGCTACTGGCCATCCTTTTGCTGCTGTTAAAGGCTGCCATTTAATTCCTTAGGTAAGCTGCATACCAGAGGCTGGAAAGGTGGGGTGGGTGAGGGGACAGAAATGACCTTACCTGTATTCTTTGTTTAACACCTGAAATTTGAACTCTCACTTACCAAAGAGAGATGACTGTGGCAAGATCTTTGTTAGGGTCTGCAACCATAGCAAACAAGTGCCAAAAGACATGCACACTGACAAAATGATTTCAGAGTGGACTATACTGAAAATAAAGCAGTCAGAGCTTTGGAACTACTTGCTGTTGCAAGAATAAAAATGGTAGCTCGCAATGTAGCTTTGTAGCCTCGTGAGAACAGAGCCGGCATCCTCTCCTTGACAGTCTGCTATTCATTTAGTTAGCACTTTCATTTACAGGTCTAACTTCACATCTCCAACAGACAAGTCAGACTTGAGACTAGAATGGAGAAACGTAATGTGCTTAAATATATGATCAAAAATGTAGAGAATTGATGCAGGTTTTGCATTTTTTTATGACTCTGAGTAAAGTGGTTTTTCTCTGTTTTTCTGTAACCTCCTGGTTTACACTCAGAACAGAATCATAACCTGTTGTAGAGGTACATAAAAACAGTGACAAATTATAGCCAGATATGCTAAATGCATAACCAGCTTGTGGCAATATCAACCTCATTCTTCTGATTTTGCCCCAAAAGTTTTGGTCTGCGTAAATAATTTCCAAAGGGAAGTTACAAATCTACACAAGACAGGGATAATCAACCCTGCAGTTGTCTGATCCCTGGCTAAGCATGTCACCCATCGGACTATTGACTTCCTGTGGAGTCAGAGAAGACCACCATAATTTAAGGCTGAAAGATTAACTTGAGCTTTATTTCCAGCTTTCTTTCCACTTCCTCAGAAAACATTATTTTAAGTGTGAAGTTTCTCTGTCTCTGCTTAAACACAGAGAAGTCTCTTAAATTTTAAAAATGTATTTGCTTCATCAAAGTGTTCAGAATTATTTATTTTTGGGGGGAGGGACTATTAAGTGCTTAATTTTATAATCTAAAAGTGAGTTCAGCTTTTCTTGCAGAAAGCTGTACATGAAGTAGATGTGGATTTAAAGCAAAAGAAAATTTCATTCTTCTCTTTTTCTCTTTCCTTGAAGTTAAGGGGAAAAGTCACTTGAAATTTGGTCACGTAATATCAACTAGCAAAAGTATTTGCTGGATGAAACTAAATATATAAATTAAGCTTGCGTCTCAGACTTTTTTTCTGTATTACCTGATACCCAAAACTTTTTATCTTAATTGGTTTAAAAAGGGGTTCTGTATTGATGAGTTTAACTGTATCACTTGTCTTTCATTCTGCATGAAGAAAAAAGTTTTTAAAAAATCCTGGCCAAATAGCAAAGTTGATACTTTCAAGGTTCTCTCAAAAATTCGACAGATGTAGTAACTGTTCTGCTACAGAATACATCAGATGCAAGAAATTTCATAAGCCAGTGCTTAATTGGGTAACCAGCAGAAAATGACAGATAAAATCCAATGTCACTGAATGTCATTGTGCATTTCTATGACTAGGGAAGAAGTCTGTTGGCTGGCTGTTTAAAATGAATTCTTCACTGTTACTTGCAGATGAAGCAAATGTGGCAATGTTTCTACCTTATTTTAAACCTAGAACTCTGTGTTGTATGGGTTAAAAACTGTACCAGAGATGTGTATTTGACCATTACTGAGCTGCCATATGTGATTTCTTTCTTGGTTAGATTTGATCTTGCTGCTCTGTCCTTTCTTTCATCTCTGTAGGAAACTATTGATGTCTTGCTTCTCAGTCCCTACTTCCCTAAATCTTTGGCTTTTTTTGTCTATGTTCTCCCAGTTACAGATATTAAGTGAGAAATGATGAGAAGAAAACAGCTGTAAAAATGTGTCTGAACTGTCTTTTTCCAATGCAGTGTAGGTATCTGATGTGTGCCCTTCCCCCCTTCCTAGCCCATGCAGTGCTATGGTAGAACTCATTATTTATCTTAATTTACTGTCATTGCTGCCATTTTTCTTTTGACTTATTTTTTCATCTATAAATGGCAAGTGGCTGTAGTTCATTGCATGCAGTTTCAGGAGTTTGGAAAGAGAGAGATTTTCTAGAAGCAAGGTCACCTGTTGATCTTTGCACTGATCTCTGCATTGTCCTTTGTTTTTCTCATTTATAGTTGTTTCTGTGGTATGGCTTCATGTTTATGTGAATATGGCTGGGGCTAGGGGAGAAGGAAAGAAAGAAAGAAAATACTTTTCTGACTCGTCTGATCTATATCTGACTACTGGTTTTAACGTCTTTCTGGTACTATTTTCAGGGTGCATTTATATTGCTGCTTTCATGTGTACTGTTTGGCTTTTTTTTTTTTTTTTTTTTTGTCCATGAGAAATAATTGTATTTTCTTGAATTTCTTTTCAATTTATTTACTATGCCTCGCCCTTACAGTCAACTATATATGTCACATCACTTAAAAAAAAAAGTCAAAGGTGTGGAATTGTTGTGTTGGAATTGTTGCATATAATGGTAACTCTCACGGAAATGAAGAACAAGATTTGGAAGATCCTTTTCTTTCCTACTGTTGCTAAATCCATGCAGGTTTGAAGACCCTAGTGGTAAAGACACTGAACTTTTTAGTCTTGAGAGCTGGAGTGAAGACATCCATTCCATTCCTTAAGGAGTAATCCAATTAGAGAAAATGGGACAATGAATAAAAGCAGTGGGAGAAGGATCTGGCCTGCTCTAAAGCACTGAGGAAGACCATCCAGTGATCTGTACAGTGTTTCTCAGAAAGCATTTAACACATAGTTTAACCTTGTTATAGGATACTTTACTTGTATCTTTATGTGCAAAAATTGGGAAAAAAAAATGGTTAGTACATCTCAGAACAGGAGGATCTTTGAATGCAATAACAAAACTACTAGAATAATCTGTTTTCTGATTTTGTTGTGTCATTTGGTATATTACAGCTACAGTTAACTTAAATCAGTGTGACTCACCAAAGTCGTCAGGTCTACACCGATTTCCTTGGTGTGATTCACTGCCAGCTGCATGCCACGCAACTCCAGCACCGTTATTCAAGCACAGATGTTGTTGTGTGCGACTAAAGGACAGATTGCTTACTTTTTTCTATTCCCTTTATCAATTCACCAACTTACCTGAGAGGTAGGAGAGGGAATAGCCATCTGAAAGTCTTGTTCCAGGAAGACAGCTGCAGTCCTAAGGCCTCTGCAGTCTGGCAAAGATCATGTGGTTCCTATCAGACCCTGCAAGGCTCAATGACCTTGCCAATTTGGTGTGGCTGTCCTCATCTGGTGCATCAAGTAGGTTGGCTGCTTGGTGCATCCAGCTTTCTGAAAGGAAACAGAGCTTGAAACTGCTGATTTGTGATGAATTAGGATGGGCTAATGTTGCATTCTGAATTAGGATTTCCTGGGATGACGATAGTTAGATGTTGATG
This sequence comes from Falco peregrinus, assembly GCF_023634155.1. Classification (NCBI taxonomy): domain Eukaryota; kingdom Metazoa; phylum Chordata; class Aves; order Falconiformes; family Falconidae; genus Falco; species Falco peregrinus. The sequence goes on along the minus strand of NC_073727.1, from coordinate 51,778,805 downwards.
CTTTTCTCACTTTCTCTCCTAGTGCTAGTATAAACAGTATAATGGCAAAAAAAGTATTGGCTCCTCCCACACCTACACTGTCTGCTGCTTTAAGGAGCAGACATAGGATGCCCTGGGCAGTTCCAGGGGAGAGCACGTGAGCTCCTTATAGAAATGATTTTGAGCTGTTATGAGAGCCTGTTGTGTCCTTTAAGAAGCACTATAAATATTTTATAAAGTTTAGCACAGCAGTTTTGGCAGCAAGCTGGGTGGCTTGGAAAATACTTGCTGGTATTTACTGAAATCACGGCTGAGAAAAGAGACCTTGTTCAGAGGTTTCAGACTCAAAGCATCCTCTGACTCTGCCTTGGAATGTATCCAGTCCAAGATTCAGTGACTAAGATAGAAAAGACTTAAACAGGAAGCACCACTGATGTCTATATAATGTCATAAATCAGTAACCAGGCTGAGTTTTCAGTTGTAGCACCTGGTTCATTCAATATATGGCTATTACTACATACACAGGAACAATGCATATACTTCCTCAGGGTACCAATTTCATGTATTGGAAGACCAACCCAAATATTTACCAGTAGTATGGTCCTAGCAGCTGGAAGGTACATTTTTATGCTGGTAAACCAGATTTCCCACATGCAACATGAAGAACTGGATGTAGCTAAATTCTATGGCTACGTGAAGGTGTAAGGCAGGGAAGTGAACCTGAAATTACCTTGTTTTCTAAGAATGTAGTTTTGATTAGATATCCTTTTAGAAACATGAACTTATGCCTGTCTACTTTTTCCTTAAGATGCATCTCCTCTAAAAAAGAACTTCTGTGTGCTCTTTTGCCATTAACATGTGAACAGTATAGTTCTATGATTATGTACCTTCAGACTTGTAGCTTCATTAGAATAATACCTTGTTTTAAAAGCATGAAGAATACACACTTTACAGTTACCAATGGAAAGCCAAAATGATAATAAGCTTGCTGAAGAAGTGTACTCAAGCTTATGGAACAAAAATGATGTGCAAGTTAAAAATGTGCATTTTTGTCCTAAAGTTCTGATCTCCTAACTGAATTCAAAGTATCAATCTAATCTGGAGAGATGTATCATGTTATTTATATCCTTTTGATAAACTACCAAAATAACCTTTGAAAATCAGATGGCTTGTGCCTTTAACAGCCCTGTGAGACTTTCCCTAAAAATAGTTTACAAAGCAACAGAGTCAAATTGTTGGGGAATTGCACTCAAATGCATTAGAAAGTCTATTCCTGTGGCACTTAAGCCAGCCAAAGTAATAAATATAAAATGGTAATTTTTCTCCATGAGCTGTGCTTGCTGCTCCCACATGATTTCATTCCCACCCCGGAGTAATATAACACTGCCTGCTCAAAGAATCTCCTGATTCATGGAATAAGGCAGCGTGTGGCTGCTACTTTGTTAAGTGTGCTCAGAAAAGTCGACAATTACAATTAATCCCCTTTTGCCTGAGAGCATCCCATCATGATTCCCATACCCCAAGTGTCACTGGATTTTTTAAATTGTAAGGAAATTTAGACCAAGCAATGGATTAGAAGAATATATTGGTGTATTAAACAAGAAGTAAAAACATTGGCAAAATAGGATATCGCTGCATTTTGGTCCTTAGCTATACTTTTTTGGACGGGTTGCTAAATAAATGGGAGTAATAACCAAAGTAAATATTGTAGGTAGACATTCAATTAAGTGCTTAAGTTCATTTGACTTCTTTTTTGTCTGATGAATTCATCAACCACTTCTTCCCAATAACTGTCAACCATGAGAATTTCTGTTAATTTCTGCATTTGTTCCATACTATCCAAATTCTGTGGGCTTCACTCTGCTTGCAGAATGTTGGTCTGCCGTGCTCAGGTTTTCCTTTGTTTTTTCGCTTTGGCCTGAAGGTGGTCACAGGCACACTGGAGTTGTGTCGCACCTCCTGTGTTTACCGAATCATCTGTGTGTGCAGCTAATATGCTGTCAGAGCTGGTATTTATTTGGAATGCCACCTTTTATTTTAAGATATAATTCCCAAACTCTTGAGAACTGCTTACAGCAGTCATCCCACTGGCTAATTATCAGCCTATTTCAGGTTATATGGTAATAATTGTCAATATATGTAATGTGCCTATGTTTGCAGGTTAATTTTTCTTCCAGAGGTAATCATCATCCAACCCTTTGAAGTCAGAGATGACTGCAAGTGATTACATTATTGTCTTTTTGTTAAAGTGTTAAAGAGAGAGTTTGGCAGATCAGCCATCATGACATACTCTTTTCTTTTTTCCTCATTCAACCAGACTGCATCTTTTCTGAAGCTCCTTCTGCTGAAATATGTCATAGGAACCCCATAGCCAACACCTCGTGGAAAATGCAATCCATCTGGGAAGACAGTATAAGCATAGGAAGTAGAGTGCATATATTATTCCACAGGGATAGTTTAAGCATACGTTGTGCAGGGCTGTAAATGAAACATTCTGAGTCTAGACGAAGACAAAGGTGAAATACAGGAAAATGCTGGGGGATAGTAACTCTGGGTTTTGATCACCTGTGGTATTGAATTGGACATCTTAGCCTGGTGTCTTTTCAATAAGCGGGCTGTGTTTGTTTGTTTGCATGTTCTATGTATGCTTTATCTGATAATTTACTTTGCAAGGATTCTGGCTTTTTTCTGTTTCTCAAATCTAGTAAAAACTCCAAAATATTGTGAGGCTGTCAAGTGTAACCTGGTATTCTTCCTTGCTTATTGTCTCTATTGTGATTAAGGGCATGTCTGCCTTGCACAATGGAGTGTCCTCCAAAATCCTGGCAATCAGCTAGCTGAACCCATGAAGCAGTGTACCTTGTTTGGATTGCTCTGTAGAAAAATGAATTGTATAGGTGAAGAATAAGATACCTGGTCTACCTCATCACCCCAAGGAGATGTCTCCCTGTTTGGAACTGAGCACAGTTTCAAGATTCACACAACTGTGTTTAATTTAATCAGCCAAATTAGACTTCTGGTTCATGTTTGGTGGTAGATTTAACCGTAACTCACAGTGTGATTACTGTCAACAGCTGCCTACACCATGTCTTTAAGAAGCTGCCAGGAGCAGGAAAGCCTAACAGTGGGCGGTTAACTCATAAGTGCTACTCCATTTCTCAGCTCAGCACATTAGCACAGGTTGTGATTGGTGATGATTCATATTAATTCAACAGGCTGAAATTTTCAGCACAGCATGGGTTGGATATGCATCTTATTTGACCATATCTGTTCAAGGATGTCAACCTAGGATTTCAGTAGGTAAAGACTTACAGATTATAAGCACTTCATACAACCCATCTATTGAATATTAGTCATCATCACCTTTTGTTGTGCTTCCTGGCCAAAAGACATGTCACCCCCTTACAAAGACAATTGAGATGAGTAGATAAATTCAAAAGTTAGGTAGCATGGTGTTGGGTTTTCAGTCTGTCTGTTTTTTCAGCCACTTGATTCCATTGCAGATTAAAAGAACTGAATCTTTTTGATCTCATTGTATCATCAGATGCATCAGCAGAATAAGTTAGAAAGCTGCTAAGGGTAAACCACTTCTGGTTCCTAAGCTAGTTCATTTCACAGTGGCTCGGATATCTCTGCAACCTGCAATGTACTTCTGTCCTAAGTCCATATACAGTGTACAGGGTCTTTCAGCTGGAGTAGCTGGGAGAAGTGAATTTTAAAAGAAACCCATTCCATTGTGGTTCTTCATGGAATATCTCATAGCCAAACCCCTTGTTGCTGTGTATGCTGCTTTCTAGAAAGAAGGGTCTCCGAGTCCTCATTGAGGAAGCCCACTGCTGCTTAGAAGAGCAGTAAATTGATGCTTTGTCACTGGGGACTTGGTTTCCACCAGGAAGTTCCTGTCAAATCATCATATATCACCTCCATTGCCAAAATACATTTACTTCTTCACTCCGCAGAAAACTTTCTCTCAGCCTACCTAGAGCAGGGGCTGCACCAAACAGCTGCAGCGTTATTTTCACAAAGATTTTATCTCAAAGGGTCTCTTAATCACCTCAGGGGAACACCTTGAGCCACCTGGCTTACATGACACTTGTTAAAGACCTCCTTCCTTAGGATGATTTTCCGTATTGTTCTCCATTTCTTTCACATTTTATTTTACTGCCCTAAATTGCCTGCAGATTTTATATGCCACAACTTGTTTATCTTTCCCGCCCCCCCCCCCCCCAAAAAAAAAAAAAAAAAAAAAGATTTTGCCCTGGGCATCAGAAACTGCTTTTTCCCTTTTGCCTATCAAATATATGTGCCCAAGGGTTGCTGAGGTGATAATAGGCCATTCTGAGAAGCAATTCAGGATTTTCACCCGCCTTGTCATTTGAAACTGCTGTATTTCTTTGCTGGATGGGCAAATAAGGAATAACCTAAAAGGTCTCTCCTCAGTTTCTTTTGGTTGTGATTCATGGTAGTCATTCATGGTGCTTTCAGCTTCACTGTGTATTTCTACATCTGTATGGTTTTGGTGAATGCTACATGGTTAGTACTAACCCATCTGTTGCATTTTTTTTAATGTCTATAGAAAAACAAGCCACTATTGTGAGTTTCGTTATGTTTTTTCTTTATGAAACCACAGGAGAGTTGATTAGAAATGAGACACAAATGCCTGTTAAACCCTAAAGCATCTTTGTCATCCAAGAAATGTGGTGGCCTTAATTCACTGATGGTTAATTTTTAATTGTGTGCATTGACCTCAAATCCTTGTGGAACTTGCCTTGGGTGCCTAAGCTTTTTGCATGGCATGCAGTTTGCTGACTTTCTCAATTTCCCACAGTTGTCTCTTGGTAAAGATATGCCCCTAAAGTACTCCCTGGAACAAAGGTTAAACTATAGTACAATCTGCCCCGAGTAAGGAGGTGCCTGCGATGGGGCTGCTCAAAAAGTAAATGTGGGTTTGGTTTCATCAGTTTCTATGCAGCTGTGAATAAAACCACATCTCTGGTCATTCCCCAGCTGTGTTACCTGCTTGCATATTTCTGAGAGCAGCACTTTCGACAGGACTGCCTCTGTGCCACCTGCTGAACCCCAGGGAGAGTCTGTGCAGCCTTCCTACAAGGGAGGGAGAATTTTGCATCTGCCTGATCACCTGTGCACAGGAACAGTGGAAAATCATCAGTGTCAATCCAGTTGTGTATTACAAAACCATATCATTTATCTTGTGTTACAAAACTGATTTACCTTTATAGGGTGCTTGGAAGGCCCCTAGGCAACATTTCAGAAGAGAAAAGGGATATCGAAGAAAGGCTTTCAAAGGTATCTCTACTTGGGATCTATAAAGTCCTTAATTTTTGAAGAGGAGTCACACTGGAAAACACTTTGTGTCTTCCAATAAATTCTAGAAAGTTGAACAGAGGACAATTACAAATTATTTAATGTGGAGATATATGTATTTCTAAGTGATCCTTTCTAAAGCTGACAAGTAACGATTGAAAGCTCTTTCTAAGTATGATGCCACTTTTCAGCTGTGCAAACAGCAATGCTCCAGCAGCTAATATACCGTTTCCACTGACCACTGCAGGACTTTGTTGTGCTCAGTACTTGTACTTCCCATTTTTTTTTTTCTGTTATTGGAGTGCTAAGGGGGATGTGGCTTATATCAGAATCTTTTCTGCAGAGGGGAGACATCCCCAGTCCTATTGGCTTTAGAGTCCAGTAAAGCCCCAGGAAAGCTTAAGTTGTGCATAAGATTCCATGTCATTTGACTCATGAAGTTAGAGACACAGCTTCTTTAGCAACCCATCAATTTTGAGAAACTGTGCTTCCTGTGGCATGTCACAATGTTTCAGTATAAATGCTGTGTTGCTAGAAGGGTATTGCCTGTGGGAAATAGCTGAAGTGCAAAGAAGTTGCCATGTCTGATCTGACGCTTACAGCTTGGTTCACTGACTTTTAGAGGCTTGTAGGTTAGGTGGTCAAGAGCAGAAGATAAGTAATATCAAGTAATTAAAAACCAACCAACCAAACAACACCCCCCACCCCACCCCCAAACTTCTCTATGCATCAACATTTTTATTGGCCTGCTTTACTCTTTGATTTTAAATTCTATTGTTTGCTCCTAGAGACAGCTGATACCATCTGTAGATATGGAAGAGATGCCAGCAGTCTTGCTCTCTGGATGCCCTCTATGCATCCTAACAGGTCCATCAAGACTGTAATAAAAACTTTGTGGTATTCATTGAGTTTTACCTGATGAGAAGTTAAAAAGAAAGGGCTTCTGTAAAAACCTTATCTTTACCATTGTCACCAGATCTTTCAAAGAACTGATTTAGTGTAACATAAGCATTGTTTATTACAGGTTAGAAGTATCTTGCTCTTGCTCATGCACATAACAGTTTTCAAATGGTCCCAAACTCATTAATATCAATAGATAATAACACATATTGCAACACTTCTACTCAGAGAGGTCAAAGTCAAAGTTAACTTACTATACCATTCTGTGGCTGTGTTTTACAGCTCAGCTAGATCTGAGCTTGGTGACAAGTCCTCTCTCCAGTTAATGTAATTGGTTTGCTTTATGGTAATTCACTGCAATTGCTTTGCTTCATTATAGACTTTGCTTTCTGCAAACAGTGTCCACAGGGAAACGAAGCCATAGGAACACCTGCAAACTTGCTCTCTGCTACCAAGCTTGTCTTCTGTCATCTTTCTACCTTCTTTTATCTAAGGTTTAATTCCAAACTTGGTTAAGCATTACAGTTTCTATATTGGACCCCTGCACCTGGATATGAATGTGTTGCAGATCTGCCTGTGTGGCAATATGCATCTTGCCAGGTTGCACTTCAAACTGGACTTTCAAAGATGTGTGAAGGAGCCACTTAATAAAGCTGCTTCCTTGTAATGGCTTTGTACCTAGAATCTGCCAACATACTTCTATAAAGTTATTTACTATTAACAGAATTCTGAAATGGAACATCTGTAAATTCCAGTACATTCATTCAGCTCAAAACTCCCATTGTTTTTTCCTAACCTCTCAAACCTGTGCCCTCTGGCCTTGTTTTTCATCTCAATTTTCTGTGCTGTTTGTGGTCAGATAGGAAAAACATTGCAAAATCTAGTTCTTCATGATCACCTTTGTTCAGACACTGTCTCCTGCCCCTTGGTTTTATTATATAGTCCCTGGGTTTCTATGTGTGCTGTGATAATGCTAGTACAAATATTAATACCTGGGAGAATGACCTTATGAAATGTAATTCAACTGCATAGACACAAACCCTCTCTGCTCAAAAGTGAGAGGGTGTGAATAGGTAATTCCTCCTTCCTCTCCTCATTATAAAGCTTTCTGCCATAATAGTCTCCCCAGGAAAGGTGACTATATGTGAGCTCCCATCAGCATTACACCATGAGAAAAATGAGTTAAAATAAGTAATGTTTGAGGGAGGAACTCTGGCTCTACACACACAGTTCTTACACCGTCTCACTCACTTTTACCTATTGAAAGTACTACTTATTAGTAGCTTATTCACTTATTTAATTTTTAATAGGACTTTCACAGTCATGATGAAAGGAAAAACTGCAGAGAAGCATGCAAATATTAAGATTACTTTTTCTATGTTTTTTGGCACTGCGCTGTTGATCTGCTGTTATACAGTGAGAGAGAAGCAGCCTGTTCGTATAAGCTATTGCAAGGTTGTAATTTGTCACCTTTTCTTCACCCACTCGCACCCCCCCCACCCCCCCCGGGCTTCATTGGGCACTTGGAGATTTGTCTCAGAGTGAATTGTCCACTGATACCTAGTGCTAAACACTGAAGCACATGATCTGTAAAACTTATGCAAAGAAGCTCATACCATTCATGCTGTTCTAAGTACAGGGTGCTTTTTTACAGAGGGCAACTATTTAAGGCAGGATATAAAATTGTCATGAGTTATAAATCTCTGGAATTAGTACTGTAGAACATTTAATCTCCAGAAAGCCAGCAATATCTGTAATGGCCATAGCCATATTCTATAAGCGACTGCATACAAAATTATTTGTGAGATGAGCAGTCACTTATAGCATGGTTCAGGTAACAATTTACTTTGTAAAGAACACCCAGTTTCACCTGAATTCTTATACAAACAGAATCAATAACCTCATTGGAATTTAGAATAAAATGTAACCAGATGTGAGTCTGCAGGTACCTAAATTTGCCAACTTCAGCCCAGTCAGATGCCCCTAGACTGCATCTTTTAGAGTCGAATATGACTGTCTCAGTCCCTGTCAATTCCAATAATGTTGTTTTAGTGACTCAGTTGTCATTTCTACCATCGTCGTGCTGAATGGCATGAGCAGGCAGAGGGGGAAAGAAATTACTGCATTTCATTAAAGCTTACTGTTCATCCCTTCTTTAGTCTAAAACAGATAATTTAGAGTGCAAAACCCATGATGCCTCACTCATAGTACTTCACAGCACCTTTTTATTCAGACTGAGTTGTGGGACAGCTCTAATAAGTGGGCTTTAACTGTGAATCCACAAATACCTGGTCAAATAAACTGACAGCAATGATTGTGTACAAAAATGTAACCTAGATTATGAAATGACTCGGCTCTTGAAAAGCTCTTTCAGTCAGGTTACTGCTGCATCCTTAGTTTTCAATGTGGTTTTTTTCCCCAGCTTCCAACCCTGTTGTCAGTATGTCTGAAATCAAGCACCTGCATCTTGGCAGGATAGTGGCTCTTTTTTTCTCTGGATGTTCTTATGTTTCTCATTAAATATATTATCATCATGTTGTAAAAGAGCTGACATCATAAAACAGCCCTGATGTTCCTTTTGCTGATAACCCTCGTAGAAAGGCTGGCAGTTCAGACTGTCCTGGTACTCAGGAAAACAGATATTTTTTTAAAAAAGCCCATTTCCCCCTGAAAGAACATTATGGACCAATCCTTAATGTTTAACAGAAGAAAAACTCAAAAGAAAGCAACGCAGGAAACAACTGCAGATGCAGTGGCGGTATTTAGTGAATCCTTTAAAGAGCCAGGGAGGAATAAGTGCTGGAGGGGAAGGCAGCTCAGTGATTTTTCCACAGACTATCCCATGCTCCCGGGTATTTATGTTGCATACCCCCACCCTGCTGCACCACGTGCTGGCTGCTGCCAGGGGCTGGGCTTGATGGGCCAGTGGCTTGATCTAATGTGGCAAATCCTATGTCACTGTGCTGTAGCTGACATGAAAGTACAGAACATCCCTGCCAAGGAATAGTTTCCACTGGGCTGAGTACCAGCTCCCTGATGTGTACCTGCCATCTGCAAAGCGCCACAAGATGCCATTTTCAGACAATTTGTTCTCTCCCTCAATGTAAACAACTAAAAAAGAAAGAATGTTAACATACTATTGAGGCAAGACATTGAGATGGGAAGAGAGAGATTGGTTTAGTGTTTCAGACAGTCTGTATAAGAAAAATCCTTCTGAAAATCCCTCAATTTTCAGAAACTAGGAATATCATGAGAGACTAGAACAGATTCTCAACATGAAAACCACTGTGGTTATAGTTCCTGCAGTTGGAAATGTTTCTGTGAGGAAAATGTACAGCCTGAGTATGAACTGGTTGCTAAAAAGAAAAAGATAAATTTATCCCAGCTCTTCATTAAGACGCTTAATTGCAATCTCTTGTCATGGGAGAACTAGCTGCAGATGTTTCTGCCATTATGTAAAGGAAAAAAGAAAAACCCCAACCAAAGAACTCTGAATCCAGAAAGCATTCCCAACAGATCAGATATTTCTATGAAACAATTATTCTTTTTTCCCCAAAGAAATAAATAGCAGACAACAGAATACAGGTTCATCACCCAATACATACTGCTGTCAAGTCAGAACTGTCATGGTCCACGGGGAATTTGCAATGCCTCTTAACACAAGTTAACCATGTCTGTGGGACTGAAGAGTCTTTGCTGTTTGTAGAAAAACTTGCGTTGTTTTCAAAATACATTTTTGATAGTCTTTAATATTACAGCTATGATGCTAAGAAAAGTCAAAAGTATTCTTGCCAGCAAAGAAGGAATTCATGCCCTGAATACTGTAATACCCCGATAATGTTGTGATATGGAAAGCTTTATTTTAATTCTCTATTTAAGAGGTCTAAGTTGAGCCAGAATGGGATGAGCAGCACTAGACAATTTCACTTTCTGTTAATGGTGTCTTTTGCAATAAATAACTACGTGTTTTAACAAAGTTCCCTCCTATACAAAGTGAAACCCAAGTTGAACTTCACTTTTGTTCCATATTGTGTTGCTCTGTTTGGTAAATGGACCCCTTCTCTTTATGCTCTTTTTTTTTCTTCAGTTTCAGGTGTAAATAGCAGATAGATGAGTTTGTAATTACAGCAAAGAATTCCATTGGAATTATTATTTCTTTTTAGTTACATTTCATGTCTGATTTGGCCCAGCAACTTTACTCATACAAAGCAATGATCACACTTAGTCTGTGTAGTAAGCTGATATGAAAAAGCTCTCCTACATTTACTATACCATCATATGCAACTGCACTCTGCTCCAACTTTCTGCACTTTTATATAAAGAGTGCTATTGACTTCAGTTGTATGTCAGATAATATCCCTTTGCCTGGCTGGCCTTGGTGTCTTTGGAGTGACTACACAGGTGGAAAACTGGAAGAGAAATTCATAACATCTTCCACTGCCTCACTTTGTTATATGAGGTTTGTTCTTGGCCTTTATATTTGTACCTTTACACTCTTGTTTGTGCTGTTATTTCAACCAAAAGCAATTGTACATCTTGTTTAAGAACTAGTCTCTCAAGGACAAGATACAGGAAGTGGACAATAGATTATTTTTCTATTAGGATAATGAAAAAAGGTTGTATAGGTTTTTTTACAGCAAGATATCCCACTTAGATTTGCAGTATTCCCTATGCTTATACAGACACTAAAAGTCTGAACTGAGAAAATTAAAAATATTAATTTTTTGAATCTGTGGCTAAGAAGGAATGTAAAATAATCCATAATGCTTTTCACACAAATGATGTCATCTTTACCTTCCCATTTGGCTTCTTCTCTGCTACCTGGCAGTTTTCTCCCTGAATTCAACTTTGCTCTTTCATCCATTACTACTCTTAGTTCAAAGCCATTTCTTTAAAATGTAAGCATAATACCAGTAAGGATGAAAAGCCTGGTGTAATAACTCCATTTGATTATTACAGCCAGCAACAGGGAAAGAAAAGGAAAAGGAGACGAAAAGGTATACATGTTGCTGCAATGTAAGGAATGATTGTGAAAAAGAGAAATTAAAACGTTCCTCTAAATAAGACTCTAGTGAATATGATTTCTGAAATGCCCATATTCTTATATCTTTTTTCATCTCTTCATGAACATTTGAAACAATATTAAACTCCCCTTGGCAGAAAACAAGAGTCTTTGGTACACTTTCAAAATACATCATGGTGGTAAATGGATACCGCTGCTTACTAGTCAAGGAAACTTATCCAAGCCACCACACTTGTTCTTCTCCCTCCACTTAGAGATTAATAATCTACATGAATCACATCTATTAAGAAAATGCCATTTAATATGTCTATAGAATTACAGAAGGGTCCTATGACATTTTGCCTTGAGTTTCCTTTTTTTTTTTTTTTCTCCTGATACCCAGATTTTCCACCTTCTCTTCTTGTGAGTGTTTTCATTCTGTTTCCTGATCTTTCTAGTCTCTTTCTGCACAAATCTGGAAGTATTTCACACCTCTAGAACTGGCTTCCAACCCCCCTTCTAAACCTTACAAGTAGCAACCTTTGCATTTTAACTTTGGTGTACTTTGCACAAACCAAGATCAAGAATCCTCTTTAGCTTTTCTGCCTTTTCATTGCTTCTTTGCCCCGTTCAGAATATTGTATTGTATAGTGAACCGATTGGTGTTCTGTGGTCCCAGCAGGCAGGGGAATGGCAGAATTTCTGGTCAGAATTGCTCCTTTGGGGGGGATCTGCATGTGCATCACCTTAGATACTGGACAGGGAAGCTCTAGATAGTGGTATTGTATGTGTACTTTATATCATGTGTATGTGTGTATTCACAAAAAGTCACTTTTTTAATCTCCTGAAATATTCTTCTTGGCTTTGCTTTTAATTAGCACCTGAAATGCAATTACTGGAATAATAAATCTCAAATTATATTTAGTTTTACAGTTAGCAGCATTCACCTCTGTTAAGACATATGAAAGGAATAACCTTGAAAACTATTGCTTTATACATACAAATGTATCAGAGGAATTTTTCTTGTACTTCATACAGTTTCTAAATTATTAACTTTCTTGATGAGGTTCACAGAAATTCTTTTAATAAGTTGCTATGATATTAACCTTTTGTGTAATACAAAAATTACATTTAATGATATAATTACATTTAAATGAAAGCATTTTTAATTTCTTTGGCTATAATTTGATGTTGCTATACTTTAGCTTTAGAATGCAGAAATGGTGAAATGTGTTTGTAACCATAGTCATGACTCTATGAACAAACCAGATAAACCCATCTTTCAAGTTCTGAACTTGTCTTCTTCTTGTGGACCAGAGTTCCTTGCCCTCCTTGTTCTTTTGCTTTGTCTTTTGTAATGATATGTACTGTTGTAGTTGGAGCCCAAATCATTTTCCCTTACACAGGACACCAATTGTCACAGCACAAGCAAGCTACAGCAAGGCTTTTACCATCACTCAGAGTCTATTATCTGTGCTGTTTCTCTTTCTTCCAGAGACCAGATCACAATGCTGCTCCTCCATCCAGACCCTTCCCCCACACACCTCAGGGCTATTTAACCACTTAGTGGGAACGAGCTACAGCTGCACATCATCCATGTCAACCAACCCACTGCCTTCAAGGCAAGGCCACAGCTGCATGTTATCAATGCTAATCAACCCACTGCCTTCATTCCTCTACAATACACATAAACATTTCCTTTCAGAAAACTAGGTATGCTAACAGCTATTTGAGTGCATAGGAATTTCATATACAACTACCTCCTATGTTAAGTCTCTTATATGCGTGTGCTCATAGAAAAATTTACTTATATCTACATGAAGTAATGATAATTAGCACAGAGCTCTGCCTATCACAACAGCCCTGGGTTCTCAGCTTCGTGCCAACTTGAAAAACAGCTGCACAAACTCATGGGAGAAAAGGCTACAGAGGACTATGGAAGAAAAAGATGCTGTACTGGCTGAAAGTCCTTAAAAGTCCCCCAGGTCACTGACAGGTAAGAGTCTGTTCTAGAGCTGAGACAGTTATGTACCGGTGCTGTTTCCTGAACTTATGCTGCTGGCCACCACTGGGAAGAGGTTAGTAGCCTAAATGAATGTTTGGTATGACCCAGTGTGCTCATCCTGTTTACAGCTTCTAGTGCACAAGCCAACTCCTTCAAATACCAGCTTAGCTATTTCTGTATGGTGCTTTGCCAAGTACATAGGCATAAAACAAAGTGTTCAGCTTACTAAATCAGGTCACATGAGGTCACATCACAAGAGATGTAATAACAAGAAGAGACCTCTTGTTGCTTGTAGGTCCACCTTGTCCTTCACTGAGATGCAAGTGAAAGGCAATCTTTTCATGAAACTTGATCTTAAAATAAAGAATTTGTGGTCTTTCTCCCACGCTGCTTGGCATCTGACACAATTCTGCTTGAGGCACAGGTTTAGAAAGCAAAACAAATATCTGAGGTTTTCTGTCGTGATTTTTTATGCGTTTGGGTGTATTTTTGTTTCCTTTGTTTTCTTAGGCAATTGCCAATTATATCCATATTCTTTGGAGATGTGTGTGAACCAGCATATTAAAAGCTGTGTAATGTTTAGTGTCTCTGCTGTGTGAGAGACTGAAAACAAGGAAGGATGGATGATTTCCAGGTTGCCTGGGGCATCCAAACTCCTCAGAGGCCGGTATGTTGTCCTAGTTCTTCATGTGCAATTTCTATTGACTTCCCCCTCAGAAGCCGAGGGAATATATAGCTTAGGAACTGAAATAGGAGGGACAGAAGGAATTTTTAGTAAATATTATAATATCATGTGTATCAATTTGTACTGAAATGGTTTGATTTTAATTGCTAATGTCAAGTGAATTACTGCTTCTTAGTACAAGTTATTAAGACAGCAATCATTTCCTAGGTCTCTCAAACACACAATTAATTTAACAGAATTTCTTTGGACAAAAAGGATATCTGGATGTCAAAGCATGTATACATATTGTCTGTGGAACTTGCACTAAGGATTTTTACTCTGGAATCTCTTTGTCTATTGCCCACAGTTTTGCCAAGATTTTACCAGTAGGCTTGGAATTTTCCTGGCTATTTCCTCCACCAAATTTTTTTAGAAATACTAAAAAAATAAGAAAAATTTAAAAAGGAATTAGGGGAATGTTTGAGACATCAAAATTAACCTTGTTAGGTTTTAGAATATGAACTTTAAAGAAAATTTATTATTCTATTATGAGGTGGTGGGAAACAGTCTTGCAATGATTTCAGAAGCTGAACTACCTCTCCACTTAGTGACAGAAGTGTTACCATGCTTGAGACTTGGATGTTCTTATGAAAATCTATCCACATCTGACAATCCAAAAGAAAGGAGAATCATTACGGCATTGGTTTTGGTGGAAGTCTCTGAAAGGCAGGCAGCAAAAACTCCAGACATGCTGGACTTCTGCCTTGACCATACTTTTTTCCATGTATCTGCTCCTTCTGCCTGGCAGAAGCATCTAGGACTCTAGAGGTGGGTCTCAGGAGTGTGGTTCGCCAGTGATGATGCTAGAGGGAAGAATTCACAGATGAACTCACTGTTTTCCCCAAGTTAGGTGTTCTGTGTGCGTGTTACATTATGGACTATTCTAAAAGTACAGGTTAGGAGCATCTTAAGTGAATGATTACTTCCCCAAATTTGCCTTTGTTCTGATGCTTCTAGCCCCTTCTTTGAAAACATGTAAAAAAGAAAGAAAAAAAGAATCCTTCTGCCTCCTAAGACACTGGTTCTACATATGCAGAATTAGAATGCCACAAGTACAGCCATCCTGCTAGTACACACAGTTGTTTATAGATACTTGGGGGAAAAAAATGAGCCTGGAAGGTAAGTAAAAATTGCTTATGGAATAAACATCAAATCACCTGCACTGAAGTCTAACAGTGTTAAGTGTACATGACATTAAGTACCAGGATAAGGGGCTGATTATTCTCCACAGGTAGAGATAATAGTGTAAGACACAGGAGTTAATAAATGCATAAGGAAAATTCAAAGGACTGCTCTACACTGAAGAAGTCAATGCACTGTTTATTGTCCTAGTCTAGCTATTAACACCTTGGTTTTGTCAGCGAGAATAAACTCAAAGAAATCGCAAGAATCTTTCTGCAAGTACTTCAGTTGGATTCAGTTAGAAAAGTAGGTGCCTTCTGAGGAGCAAGGAGTTAAGATACAAAGGTCTGAACAAAAAACTGTCTGAAAAGTTAAATGGAAGAGAAATTGTCTGGAGTCATTTGTCCATTAATCTATGGCTGTCATGAGAACCCAGATAAATAATGTGTTTAGTTTCAGCCATTTCCTTAGGTTTGCTATCTAGTTGTCCTTCTTGTTTCAAGGAATGTGGTACAGTGTCATGAAGGTCATGGAAACCATGATTATGTGCAATGAAGTGGAAAACCAGAGGCCTTTTTTGGACCCTTCAAATGTTCCTGATTGTTGGCAGGGCACCTGCCAATTTTGCTTGGGGTATAGCAAATTACAGAGAAGAAACCAACAGAACTGTCCTAGGGAACTGAAGACGCTGCAATGAGTTCTGTAACCCAGAAGAGATGAAGTGAAAAATATTATTATTACACCTTCTATTAAGCTATTGTTACTATTAGACGTACAGAAATGAACTGGTACTATATAAAAAGATTAAGTTACTTCATGCATAAAAGAAGATTAAACTGCTTTATAAGGTTTTATGATACAAAGTTATTACAATCATCTGAGTTGGGAAAGGGATGCTCTTGATATAATATATAATTTTGCAGAATTGCCAGCATGGTGCAAGGTTAATTCATTGTTCCAGTAACATAAAACAGCTGACAGCAGGCAGATGTACAATTCCATGCCTATTAATGGAAAATTAATATCTTCACTGCACAACTGTTGATACTTAAAAGATAACGGAGATCTCAATTTGTCTGCTCAGGAAAGAACAATAGGGATTCTGCTGTTTGAGTGCTGGAGTTGATTATGCACGATGATTTCCAATCCAATTGTTCAGTACTGCTATTGGTTGCAAAATGGAGGTTATTTTGTGTAGGAGTAAATCTCTTTGACTGAAAAAGAAAAAGAAAAAAAAAGTTGCCTGTGACCGTTATTCCCTCCTAGCTTGAAGAAGAAATCTTCACTATGCATTCAGTGTAATCAATCAAAAATCTATATTAAGGCATTACTGGAATATTAAGAAAAGTTGTCAGGTTTTCAGACTTGGCAATGACTCTGACTAGCTGGATTTTCTGCTTTATAAACACCCTGATTCTCAGAAAGTAAAGAGTAACAGCCCACCAGATGCTGTATCCCTGGAGATAGCAGGTGGGTGGCTCAAGTACTGAGGTATCCAAAATGCTGTTTTATAAAACAGTTTCTTTAGGTCCTTTAAAGAAACACAACTAATGGAGATATCACACTTTATAGCATGTAGAAAGGGAAATCATGTTCCTCCTTATAAAGTGAGGAAGGGTCTAGTCTAACTTCAACTGGTAGATTGTTGTCCAGGCTATTCTTAAAAGCCCCTTAGTGAAGGAAATTCTTTAATGTCCCCAGAGAAACTGTTGTTGTATATCTCAATATCCAGTCCAAATTTCCCTGGCTGTACGTTAACCTAGACATGTCCTCTCCCATCCTTATTAAATGTGGAGATCCTCTTCTCAATGAGGACTTCTTTTTAACACAGATGTCCTCTTTTTTCATACTTTTTAATTATGGGAAGATCATAATTAATTCCTTCATACCCCCTCTTTTCTTAAAGAAAGCAAGTCCAATAATTTTACCTTTCTGGGCACATTTTTCAAATCTCTTGTTGCTCATTCTTAGGCTCAATGTTTGGAAACTGTGTTTCCCAGACTGGATAGGCTAAACTCAGGTGAACCTACTGAGCATTGAGAGGATCTGAAAAGAAGGGTATTTCCTGGGCTGTATGTATGACACCCTGGTTTTTAATGGATTTATCTTATTTACAAGGCTATATCACAGCGCTGATCAATGCACATTTTATGGTGTTCCCAAGCCTTTCAGCTTTCTGCTTTCTTATTGCCTGGCCAGTTGGTTCCTCTTATGTGTGCCTTACATTTACAATTCTGAGTGTAGTACTTTGCACTCATATTGATTTGCATTTCATCTTGTTGGTTCCACAGCTTTTCCCAAATGTGTCACAATCATTCTGAATTCCACACCTGCCCTAGAAGTACTCCAGAGTACTTGTACCCCCCTCCAACTGCTGACATCCATTAATCTTACCACTGTATTATCTATTCTATTATCACACAGACAAGCATAATTTTAAGTGTATAATTTCCCTATAGTTAGACCTCAGTTCTAACTGACAGGAGAGGGAAAAGAAAAAAGAATTAGGATACCTGTGAATGCTTTCCGAAGTCAACACTGTATAGGCACACAACTTCATGGAGCTGCTTAGAGCTCAGCAGATCTTTCCGATCTACGCAGCTCAACAAATTTGGTCTGAAAAGCATCTGAAAAAGGTTCAGTCTTCCAAAGGGTTTTCTTTTTCTTTCTGAGGGATTTCTTTTTTAATAACTCTCTGCACAGGTTCAAAGTACATTTGTTGTCAGAATGTATTGTGGCTCTTCTGCTTCCAGTCAAAACTGGAGCATTCCTAGAGGCAAAAAGTGGAATGGGGGAGAAACAAATGTTTTTGTGTAAAATAAGATGTCTCTGAATTTTTTTTTCCAAACTAGAACTTAGAACAAAAGAGAGGAAAGCTTAATTAAGCTTTCTGCAAATTGTATAAGGAAATACTATGCTTAAACAATTAAGATGACTTACACGAAATGACAGTTCTCAGCTAAATAAATCACCTCAAAAATTTCAACTATAGTAGTCACCACTGGCTTCATGGAAGAGGAAACATGTACAATGGACAATGTATTACCGTGTAGGACTACCTAAACTCTACCTGCCATTTTCAGCAGCATTAATTAATCCAGACAAAGCATGGCAGTAAAATAGCTTACACTGCTTTGGATAGCTGAAGTTTAGTATTAGGTTGGATTAGCCAAAGCTGCCTTTTTTTGGTTTGGTGTATCCAGATGATGAAGTCCAGAATTTTTTTAAGAACTTCCTTATTTAAAGTTTTTTCACAGAGATGCTTTAAATCTGTGAGCTGAAAATGCTGAGTGCCTATTAAGTCCACTGTCTGCTGTAGTTATTGCAAGCCTGCAAAACTCCTGAAAAAGGTGACTGAGTCTGTGGAAAATTGCCACTGGATGTAGAAGTAGAGTTACTATGTACAATTGGAGCCTAACATAGCTGTCTGTTGTCTTAGAGCAGGCAAGTTTCAGGAATGCACAGATGTTTCTTGCATAATCACTGAGCCCTGAAATACTATGGGGTTTCTTCTAAATGATTGCCTTGCACTTCAGGGGAGACTCCAAATTCTGGGGAATGTTTGCCTGAACACAGAAAGATAGTAGAAAGTCTGAAAAAACTACCAGTGCCTTGGCAGAATGGAAGTATCACTTCTGGAACGGTCTTTTTAAATAATCATTTGTTGTTATAAGTATCTGGCAGAAGTATAGGAATTATATAGTACCATTAAGTTCCATATCCGTAATTTATTTTTCTTGAATAATTTAAAGCCAGGTATTTTGCCCCATTGCTTTAATCTGAGAAATGTGTCAAAAATGTTGAACAAAGTTTGCATATGTGCCTCTAGATTGCATACAGGGAGTACTAGTGGGGTTTCAAAACTCCAGCTGACAAGGATCAAGATTAATGTATTATTATGGCCTAATTAGGGCAAAAGACATAGGGCTTATTGTTTAGTGCTATACAATGTCAACAATTCTTAAAAAACTTCAGAAAAAAACAAGTCTCTGCGAGATAATGACGCATAGATTGGTCTCAGGATTTCTTCCTGATTTGTCATCCAGCTTAAAATCTCATTTGTTTAAGTGTGATGCTAATTTTGAAACCAGTTGTTTTGGAGACAGCTTTGTTCTGACTCTGGCTGGTGTGGAGTCACGAAGAGCCCTCAGTTCTGTTGTTCCAGCCTTGCTGTATTAGGATTGTGACAGTGGGTGGAAAATATGCATGCTTCTTTGGGAACAAGTTGTGATGATTCTATTCAGAGTCCTCAGACAGAATTAAGGCAGTGGTCTCAAAAAGAAAGTGGGTCGTGCAAGGAGGAGTATCTTTTTGAATTGTTGCAAATGGCTCTTCAGTGAGTGTAGAGCCAGAAACACCCTAATTCCCAAACAGCAAGGATCTGCTGCATGCAGGAACGGCATTGAGTCTGTCTGCCTGCATTGTGAGTTGAAAACTTGTCCCTACCCCTGATTTAAGCATGTGCTGCCCATGAGGTACAAACTACAAGCATATAGGATTTGGCTTTGTCTAAGAGCCTATTTTGTAGCTTCTGGAATTCTATTTCAATCTGAATCACGGAGTTTTGCATTGCATTAGATTTTTAATCTGGAAGAATTTTTTTCATACTCCAATGTATTCACAGTCTTTAATCTCCCAGGCTTGGCTAATGCTCTTCCAATGGTAATCGTTATCTGCGGTTGTATTTATCTTCTTTCTGTATTCTAATCCCTTCATGCTTTATTTTCCCTTTCTTTCTGTGACCTTTTTTCTTTGCTGAATTTATTGCATGCTTTCTCTTGGCAGCCTCTGTAAATATGTGCATTACTATTAGTTTCATCTCAATGTGTATGGGATTTATGCCTATATGGCTTGCCCTCCACTTAATTTAATCACAGGTTAATTAGATCCTCCACTTAATTTGATCAAAACATTTCTTGAGCCAAATCATTTACATTAAGAAGACTAGCAGTACTTTCTACCCTTTAGTTTGATCAATATCGATCATTTTAAGCAGATACTTTGGGGTAATTCAATCGCATGCTATGGATATATTCCATTTAATTAATAATAAAGGACAAGGTCCTTAATGAGAGGAGAAAATAAACATAGAGAATATCTGCAGACATGTGAAAGCAACTAAGTACGTTTTGGTTTTTCTGGGGCGAACAATTTTATCTTCGTTTTCCCTTCTATCCTGAAGCAGGTTTTTTGGTGGCAATATGGTCAGTTCACCTGTGTACGTTGTCATGGGCAGGGTTGTACTGGTGGCAATGTTTGTGAGTATGCACAGAAATAACAGTAAGGGATTTCAGTATGTTATTGATACATCTGAAAGTGGATTGTTTAGACACCAATTTTGCTTAATTTTGGCTAGTAGAGAATGTATTGGAACAGATATTTGTACTTCAGTATCACAGTTTTGAGATATGGCATCATCACTTTGTTTTTACAATAGTAATTGTTTGTATTTGCTGTTTCCAGTATAGCAGAGGTCCATTGGGAGTCCTAATATATAGTATTTGGGTGATGACTAATAAAACATTAATTCTAAATGCCAGGGAGCAACATGTCAGTATTATAATTTATAAACCCGTTATGTGTGTATGGTTATAGGAAAATTAGTGTTGAATGAAGTTAGATAGCGCATTTCTTTCCCAATGTTTAATTTAACTTCTCTAGAGTGGTCATTCAAAGACCCAAAATAACCATAGAAACTGAAGGAAAACTGAATGCTCAGCCTTGCCTTTTTCAAGAGGTCTGATTGATAGGTGGCAACCTTCATGTGTCACATTGTACATGTCTTATTTTAGCAGGCATTTGTTCACATTACTACTGCCACTGTTTTCATGAAGAGTATTTGCATTAATTCATGAGTTTATGCTGTCCAATCTGTCTCAGAAAGATGTGCTCAGATATGTATTACGAGATAGTTGTGAAGTATCTCTAGTTGAGCTAGACTTTCAGAGGTCATTTTCATCAGGATAAATGCAATCATTGAAGTTCACATTCTAGTTCTCCAGAGGAACAGCACATTGTTCTCACATTGTCCTCATCAGCCACTGGACCCCTGATCCCTGGGTTTGCTCCAGCAGTTCCTTAAAGACTGTAATACCTAAACCAATGCTGCTACCTACTATACTAGTGAAAGTAACACAGGATTCACAGAGATTGCATATGTGATGACATTCAGCCTCTTGTAAGGCTAGCATTTGAAGTCTGGTTGAGGCAGGATGGAAGAGAATTTGTTTCAGCTAACTTTATCCATCAAAAAATTAGGTGTCTAGTCACCTTGTCTCGTCTTAAGGATGTGTGCTTTTAAGTGCACTTTGTTCTAATTTATTTATGCAAGTTTCTTTCTCTCAGTTGATGTTAAAAGGAGCTTATATTTCTAGCTGTAACAAACCATTAAACTGTGAGATATGTGAAATCACATGAGGGGAATTCCATCCTTCATATCAGTTGTTAATAGCCAGAAACATTATGGCCTGTATTTAATAAAAAATAAATAATAATTTAAAAAAAGCTGACACTTTCAAATTTACAGATGTGACAGTTTGGAGGGGACTGTGGTAAGAAAAGCTTTTTCTGGTAACACTCTGTGAGATAATAAAATATACAAGTGACTTAGTTTAGCATAACATCCAAATTTTGTTCTTTTTCATCATACTTTTCACAGGCTAAGTACCCTTTTTTTTTTTTTCCACAGAAGCATGCAAATAGTTATGGCATGGTTTTGTCTGAAACTATACAAAGCATGATTTCAGATGCTGAGGATCTCTGTAATGGTGATGTTACTGCCTATGGATTGCTCTTTATTACATATATCTCAAAACGTGTAAGTCTCATGGGTCTCATATTAGAGATCAGGAAATCACGTCAAAGAGAAATAAAGGGTTCTAATTCTTAAAGTAATTTTCATGAATGGTTTTAGACATCTGGGACTAAACTGAATTAAATTGGAGTTTCCTTCTGTATTTACTTACCCAAATGTTTATAAATCGATTCTTTAGGGTGCAGAGTAGTAGCTCATCCACTACTCTGCCTTGGCACTCCGGTGAGTTCAGGTATTTCTCAGTTTGAGGTCTGAAGTCTTATAAGTGAAAATAAAATTATTTCCAAGTTCAGAGACTACACTTAGAGTGCCAGTTACAGGTTCCTAAGGCCTTAAGTTTGCTATATACACTATTGAGGCTTTTTTTTTTTTTTCCCCCCTTTCTGGGCAAGCTATGAAGCTATATGGAGCACTACATATATTTTCCCTGTTTTGATGGAGTCTTTGAATTAAGGTTGTGGTTGCTCCACACTCCCTTTATACTCAGTAGAGATGTACGATCATAACCAAAGGCTGATTCTTTCCACCTAACTGGTGAACCATGGAGATGGCCAGGTCTCTCTACCTGGCTCTAGAGTATAGCTGTGTGCCCAATGCCTAAATCTCACTGAGATGCCCAGAAGTACATGGGACTCAGGCTAGCTGTACATGTACAATTTTATGTAAACATTGGCTTCTTGATTGTGATGAGGGTTTTTGCATATATAAATTTAAGCTTCTTTTGCCACATCAGATTAACTAAGTATTTTCTTCATAATGTAGTACTTATTCTGAAGCAAGGCCCCTCACTTTTAAATATCTGTTGACCTCATATGGGAGTACTTAAAAAGAAAGAAAGAGAAAAAAAGTAACAGCAAAAAAGTTTTGTGCTTTTGTTTGGGATGAAGGTGAAGGTGACGTAGTTTCTAATAAGTACTTTTCCATGTTGAAATGCCTTTGATGTGATGGCTTGTTAGGTAGCAAACGTAAGAAATACACCAAGAGATAGACCAAAGATTCAGATTATGAGGGATTTTGGCAGTGTCCTATGATGCTGACCCTTTTGTGTTGCTGTCGGTCCATGGTTAAGCAATGGTGCTGGATTTCAAAAGATTTTGTATCCATTTCCATTTTCTTTAGAATGAAAACAGGAGGCTTCTGCTAGGAATATGTTTTTACATAGGTATGGAGAAAATATGTGTCATTCCTATGTTAACAGCTCTGACACAAGTGGTTTGAGATTTTCTGCTTTCCACAGTAACATTAAAAACATTTGTGAATCTTTCACTTTTAGGTAAACGCATTCCATTTTTTAACAAACCAGATGCTTAGACTGTTACCCCTTCTTTTGTAAGATTTTCAAAGATCATGAAAAATTGTACTGATGCTATCAAAAATTGTTGTAAATGTTGTATGAAGGAAAGCATCCTAGGCATAAAGCATTGCTGGGTGGATAAGGCACAGTATTTAGTATTTAGGAGATCTGGTTTCTTTCCCCAGTTCTACTACTGTCACTCTGGTTTTGTCAGAGCAAATCTCTTGTCTTTCACGTGACATCTGAAAGAGTGATCTAACATAGTGCTTACCATTTTACTGAAGTGTTTAGACATCTATTGATGAAAGCATGATATGTAGTAGCTACGTATTGAATCATCCTCATTGTCTTGCTGTCTAAGTGACCATGCATCTTTGGGCACACAAGATGCTCTCATTAAGAATACAGTCCACCACTCTAGTCAGTGGAAAAAATCTTACTCACCAGAAGGAATGATTAGGCTGGTACAAGGTGGCATGCTTTTGTACTTGCCTTCGAGTAATATTGAGACCTCTGAAGAGGCAGAAGGGCTGGATGGAGTCATTTAGCAGGGATGTTGATGGGTCTTTCAGCAGTTGGTTCCACAGGAGGGCACAGACAATGAGTGATAAAGTGTAACTCAGTTTGCAAAACAGCTGAAATAAATAATAATAATAAAAAAAATAATTATAAACTTCTCTTCTTACTGCTTTTTACTATGACTGAGAGGCTTTCCCCATCCCGCCTTAGCTTGAGAAGGATAGCAACAAAAAAGGGTGAGGTATCCTAGAAAACTGATAGGTGGTGAAGAAACAGACAATCAGTGGCTTTCTGTTGTGTCAAGTATGGTCAGATAGTAGCTTTTGAACTGCAGTCAATTTCTATGAGGTCCTTTGCCAGGTTTGGGAACAAGGCTGTGCGAGGTCCACTGTTAACATGCCTAATGACCCTGCGCAGCCTCACCTGGTGCCCACCCACAGGCTCTGCCCATTTCACCTCAGGCCGTGGCTGTCAGTGCTGCCTGAGCCATGCCAAAGTTGTGCCTGTGCCCAGTCCTGCCTTTGTCTTCTGGATGGACCCCTTGGACCCATGCTGTGACCTTGCCTCCTGTCCTGTCTTTGAAGTCTTCTCCTGCTGCTCCTGCCTGGAGTCCCTGGACCTGGTTTGTCCCCTTGCTGTGCTTGGTGCTGTTGATAGACCCTGTCACCAGCCCTGGCTCTGCCCGTTTTGTTCAGCCACCCAAGAGACAGTGTCCATGGGTGTGGGCATGGCCTGTGCCAGGGTCACCTCTGCTCCCGGCTTGCCTGCACCTCAGCAGCAGCCAACCCTTTCTGGGTTCTCTTGGTGACCCCTGGGTGGGTGGTCCAACGCCTGCCTGTGTCAGTGTCAGATCTGTACTGTGGTGATGCTATGGCTCATGATGCTGTGGTTCATGAAGGTCTTTGATTAATGGGTTTAGACTCCTGTTTAACAGGTGTCTGCTGAAATGTCTGGCCTCTGTGGGAGAAAGGTTAGTGCTTTTGCCCCATATTAGTCTCCAGCCTGGAAGCAGGAATCCCAGACTGTGATGGAGGCTTTGACCAAAGGCTGGAAAAATTGTTGGAAATTCACCACACTTGTGACTATAAGCCTGAGGAAAGATTGATAATAAGTTGAGGAAGCACAGAGAAGAAGGAAAAGGGATGACAACGAGAACATTCTATAAAAAAAAATGGGGAAAGATGTTCTACGACAATTGAAGAAAGATGGTTTTGTCTTTATTCCCCTTTCCTATTAAGAGACTAAACGATACTGGAAGCCACTCCAGAGAAATCATAATGTGGGCTGTTCTGTGGTCCAAGGGGTGGGGACCTGGGGGAAAGGGACATGAATTCAGAAAAAGGAAAATGCAGCAAGGATGCATGTGAGGTGCAATAGGTTGCATTAAAAAGAAGGTTGAATTGTTTGACGTCATGTGACAGATGAATAAAGTGTAAGATAAAAAAGCTGTGATAGTCTTTTTGAATTTTAGGTGGTGTTTTTTTGGATTAATGTAGCCAGAAGAAGAGATAGATGTACCTTCAGGAATAATAGCTATTGGGCTGAGACTGATACTTATTTCTGTAGCAGAGTCTATGTAAGGCTAGCAAGGCTTCTTGGTTCAGTAAGCCCTCCAATAAAGCCACTTAAATCTGAATGTGCTTAACTTCCTTTTCCCGTCCGAGTTTTTCAAGTCAATCACAGCTATTTGTTTTTAATGAGGGCTGTCTCCCTCCACCTTCTCCAACTGTTACCATACATCACGCAGAGCAGATATGGTGGCATAGAAATCTTTTTCATCTTTCAGGTCACTAAGGGTGCAGATAGCAATTTGGAATTTGTGAATTTTCTGACAAGTCAATTGCCCCCTGCCCATTTTATACCCATAATCTGCCAAGGTAGACCTGCCACTGCAGACAACATTATCACTAACCCAGCGTGGGCCATCATAGAATGATATCTGGCAGTATGTTAATAAAAGACCCAAAGAAGAAAAACAAAAAAACAGATCAAAATGACAACTATAAAGAACCTGCCAGCTGCAATAAAAAATGTTGCCCCTAGGAAATTAAAAACTGTACACCACAGTGATCATAGCCTATGCCTGACAGACTACACCAATGCATGGCATAAACATAAGATTATGACTTCTCTACTGTTGAGGCGGTCTGAGGTGAAACAGACGTTTTCCCTCAAACATGAATGCCTCTAGTAAAAGAAATCCAAATATACAGAATTCCTGACAGTTGGGTGGGGTTTTTTTCATGTTGTGTTATATATTTTCAAGTTTTCCTTAGAAGACTTCCTCTCTAATGAAATGTGTAGAAAGACTTGCAAATTCCAAAATACAGAGTGATATTGTGATTATGCGTATTCTTGATGCTTTGGGTAAAGAGAAAACAGAGCAGATGCTGTTTGATGTAATCAAAACAAATTGCAATCTTAAAAGATCATACACATACACTGTATTTTGGTATTATTCAGTGATCTCATTGTTGGAAAAGTATTCTAAATGAAATCTTGAATAGTTAACATTCAAAGTACTATGAATAATACAGTCTTTGCTCTAGAATTCAGCCTGGATGTTTACATTTTTAGCTAATGACTTTTAACTCATTTTTAACCAATGCACCCTTAAAACTCTTAGCAAAATGAGGTCTTCTGTCCCATTTTGTACAGTGTGGGAAATGGAGTTCCCACTTTTCTGTGGATTAGAGCAAATGCCTTTGCCTCTCCCCAGGGTGCTTTCCCTGCTTGGAGGCTCGCCTGGCTCCCCAAATGCCTGTTGTCGCTGCTGACAAATAGTCAATGCATTTCTTAGATTGGAGGCATAGGCTGGAACGGTGATCTGCTGTTCAATTATTTAATCTCTACCTTTATGAGATTTACACAGGGGAACACTGGGATTTTTAATTTTTTTTCCTCCTGCTTAAATCTCATGTTCTGCCCAAAACAGTCCAGGCTGTGAAGAGCTGAGGCAATGACAAATAACTCCTTCCTGCAGGCTAGGACAGTAGTGATGTTACCTTTGCTTCTGACAGACAGTTTAGTATCCTACCAGGTTATTCACAGGCAAGAGATGGGCTCTCTGCCCTCTCCACCAGCCTGTTCTCTCCCTTGTCTCAGCTGGTTTATGGTGGGAACGGCTCTTTCTCCAGATGGATGCTGAAGTGAGCTCTTTGGTGGCTCCATCTACATGTCCCTGTTTTGAGGAGCTTGTGTAGAGTTTCCGTCCCCTTTCCTTAGCATTTAGTAATGGGCAGGGCTCTGACTCAGTGCTGGGATAGATCTGAAACCTGCCACTAATTTGGTTGGTGAGTTATGGGCTGTCCCAGGCACTGGTATGGAATGCAGAGGTCCCAGGCGTTGGGTACAGCTGCTGAAGAGGGCAGGAGGGAACTGAGTGAAGAAGCAGTGCTTGTGTTCTGAAAGTGCTAGTGTTTCTGAGCCCCGGTGTTTGAGAAATATTTCTGTCTCCAGATTTTGGACGGTGTATGATATAATGAACATCTACAATGTGAATTTGTAGGGAAATTTAGCCCAGATGCAGTTTTCACAATAGGATTTTATAACTGTACATGCTGGAATACAAGCACTTACTTCACTGTGGCAGGCAGACAGTTCTAAACCTAGACCTACTGAACTGGGTCTTGTTCAAAGGCAGTGTTATGAGGGATTTTCTGCGCTAACAACAGTTCTGTGTTCCTTGGGTATCTCCATCCAGATTTGGATGGTTAAAACAAAGCCCAGATGTTTATTTTCCTTTCGAAGGGATACAGAATTCCTTCTGCTAGTAGTACAGGAGACTGAAGCAGTCAGAAACTGAGGTACCCATGCCTGGGCTTTGTTACCTTCCGAATCAATGAATCCTTAGCTTTGTTTTACTGTGGAATTATGTTTCAATATTTGATATCTTTCCTATAACTCCCTTAAAAAGGAGGATTTTTCTATGGATAAGGCCATAGACCACAACTCGGCTGTGCTGGGCAGTTATTGCTAGTTCAAGCTGTAATGTGAATCAAAATCCCTGCAATTATCATGTGGACATTGTTCTACTTATGTAGGCTCATCTCTTTTCCTTTTAGCTTATCACTTTAGTTTGCCTTAAACCAATTTAAAGAAAAGTAATCTCTGTCTGGGTAGGTATTCTGTGGCGCTACATCAACACTATTTCAACTCTTCCATTCTAACATGCTGGTAGAAAAATTGCCTATGAATACAGGTCTTCTTTCTGGCTGAGAAGATCTAAACTAAATTCCTACCTCAACTCTGTGGACTGACATGAAAAAACAGGACAAAATTGCTGTGGTCTGTTGTAACAGGTAACAGCAGCAAACCGCATCAGTCAGGAACCTGGTGAATGAGCTAGCAGAATAAAACCCAGGGACTTCATCCCCTCTCACCTTCATCACTGACGATGAGAGCGAAAGTGCAAGTTCCTAGCTTCCTGATTTAGGTAGGTCAGTTAAGTGCTTCAAATTAGGAGGAAAGAATCAGTGTCTTAATCCTTGTTTCAGTATCAGAATCCTTAATTCTTTGTTTCTGCTTCTGGTGTCTGTTGCTATGTGTATACAGACTGTTGGCACACCATCACTCTGTACAGTACCTAGCACAGAGGAGCTGTGTTTTTCATCTCAGGTGTCAAGGAACCATGGTAATTATGAATGAGAAATCAATACCATTTAGTAGTCAAATGTTATTCTTTTCTACGCTTTTTTTTTTTTTTTCTGCCTTGCTTTTGTTCATGGAGCTAGAGGATATTCACTCTCCCTGCTTTTCACCTCCAAGCTCAAGGTGATGTGAGCTTTTAATCAGCAGGCTCTCAAACTGTAGCTCTTGAATTCTGTGGCCATCAATCAAGTGTCAGAAACTGTCTTAAAACAGAGAGGTTAAAATTTAAAATCTCTTCCATTGTTTCCTGATTCCATTTGGGAACAGTTAGCAAGATTTTTGAAATGCCCTGTTTGTAAAAGGGGTAATTTGAAGCTTTTGTAGATGTAAACATGGTGTGTTAGTTGCCAAAATTCATTGTTATGACTATAAATGGTAATTTTATTCAGAACATTTAATAGCTTTTTTGAGTAGCCTTTTCTGATTGTCACACTGCCAGGTATAATAGGTGACCTCTCTTCTGTCAGTGCAGAAGAAATTACAAGCAGGACTGTCTTAGTTCGTAGCTGGTGAATAATAATCTCAGTTATTTGCCTAAGGACAATGGGACTCCAGATATTGATAAAATCGGTGACTTTGTCAAAGGAAAACCAGTAGCTGTTGCGGCAACTAAAGCCCTTAACTTGCCTACTGTTCCTCATGGCGGGAGCGTGTTAGAGATGGTTGGAACAACAAATGAAGAGTCAAGATGGTGTTTTTCTCTGTCCTTCCCTCTCCCTTTTACTTCCTCAGTAGCCTTAGCCTGGATGATTCATGCAGATGTTCTATTCCTCAGCTGACCAGTGCATATAATGACAAAGTAGAATTCACTGATAGTGAACCTATCTTACGTTGTTTGAACTAGTGTTTTTGAAATTCTGGGATCTTTGCTTGGGAGGTATTGTGTATATGCCAAATTAAAAATCTGTCACAATGAAATAGAAGCTTTCACATTTCTAATGTTCTCCATTTCTGGGATTTATAATATGATTAAATTATAAATTAAAACTTTTTTAAAAAGTTATAAAGTCTTGAGGAAAACATCACCAAAGATTAATTTGATCTCAAATTAACTGTGTGATTGGCTATTACATACAGGACAAATAAGCAAACCATCTTCCAAAGGATTCTGAATGTGTTGATATTTGTTGAATATTTTCAGAATATGTCTGCTCTATCTAGGCCAAAAATAGCATGTGTTTTAGGAAAAGAGGGGGGGAAAAAAAGCTGTCCCTAGCATCAAAATTAATAATGATCAAGAAAATACTGTAGATAGAATCATTGCTTGGAAAAACAACACTGGATTTATGTAAATCCAAGGTCTGCTAAAGTTTGGCTTATCCCAATGTGTATCAAGAAACTTCACCAAATAAATATCATGAATAATTGTTCTGATGGTGATTGTAATTTATGATTTATCCTGCCAAAACAATGAATGCAACTATAGAGAGCAGCTGTAGTGGGTTTCAGGTTTAGATTAAGGATAATTAATTATATCTGGGGAAAAAAAAACAACCTAGGCCAGACAGGAATGATGTATTCATCTCTCCAACTACAGGTACATCATGATCCATCTCTCATCAGTGTTGGGCAGGTTTCTCTGAAGCTGTCTTTCACTTTGGAATAGGTTTTGGATTTCTTATTCTGCTGATATGAAAAATGGAAAGGTTTGCTTCCCTGGCTTTTTATAGCCAAGTGTAAGTTCAGTTGAGTATGTTGGTGATCTGACCAAACTTATTTGGGGTATGTTTGTGGGTTATTTCTTGCTATTTCCCCTTTACAGTGAGGGATATTTTCTCATTTAGCATTTTACTTACTCTGACCTTCACTAGGACATCCAGGCAGTCCTGGCTATCTGTAATTTCTGACTTGGAGAGTCTCCATATACACTGATGCAGTCACAGATTTGTTAGCTCAATTGTGTGTGTGGGAAGTGCATTTATTTTATTTGTATTTGTCAAAACACATAAGAGTGCGTTTATAGCCATTATTCCTGGCAAAGAAATGTCCTAGTGGAGTGATGAGGCTGAAAGAATCATGAACCTCATGCCTTGCTTATGTTTTCGAGGCTTAGAGCCCTGCAAACCTTGATTGCAAGACAGC
Source organism: Falco peregrinus (assembly GCF_023634155.1). Classification (NCBI taxonomy): domain Eukaryota; kingdom Metazoa; phylum Chordata; class Aves; order Falconiformes; family Falconidae; genus Falco; species Falco peregrinus. The sequence goes on along the minus strand of NC_073727.1, from coordinate 51,748,389 downwards.
CAACAAGGTGAAGCTCTCAGAGTTGGAGATTTTGGAGACTGGGATTTCCTAAGGGAATTATACAAGCTAACTTGAAGCTTAGAAGATCTCCAGTGGAAATGTCCCAGAGTTTCCACAGAATTTTCTAAAAACAGACATGGGGACACATTTCCATTAATTGTATTTCTGATGGAAACCATTATTTTGCCTTAATTAAAATTGATCAGGAATCTTGTGTGTACCAATTTCCAAATTTCTACTGCAATTAAAATCCACAAAGATTGAATTTACTTAATTTACAAGACTATAACTTCCATCTAACAACTTCAGAGTACTTGATGTGCAGAAATCCTGAGTAGCGAGTGATCTGAATTGCCATAAGAAATACAGTTCTGATACCAAGCTTTAGATCTCTTGGTCATAAGCCTGGGCATTCTCATGTAAAGAATTTCCAAGGGGCAGTGTGTGTGAGAGGCAAGGGCAGTGCTGCAGAACTCCTCATTTCCACAGCTGGAGCCTTGGACTGCCATTAAAAGAGACATGTGAATTGGTATGTAACAAGTAACCATTCTGCACTGTTAAATAGCACTTTCATAGCTTGCATGTATGCCCCTTTTTTACAGAATGGCCTATAACATAATTATTTTCTGACGGTACTAGATAAGTGTCTGTTGAACTTGGAATTGATTTCTGGAAGCCATGGGACAAGGATGCTTGCAATGACACCCAGTGCCATGAATACTTTCACTTAGTTCTGCAATACCTAATTAGCTTACCCAAATTTAGACAGATGTGACATTTATGGTGTGAGGTTTGCAGCCTAGCTCAATAGGTGAATCAGCTAGCTGAGCCATGAGTAAGTCTCTAACACACTCTGTTCTTTCAGAAGTTATGTGTCTGGATTGCAGGAGGTCTTAGACTACAGACTCTTCTTCTCCAGGAATATTGTCAAAAGTGAAGTGACAAACACATGTATTATTAAACACACCATACATGCATTGTATGTTCCAGACACCCAACCCCTAACTCCAAAGTCAACACATCAAGAGATGTTCTTTAACTGTCAGATATGTATTCTGTAATCTCAGCTACAGATTTGCTACAGGATATTCTGAACACTTGATTAGTATCCTGGATCTCTGCTTGATTAACAGAGGGTTGACATGTTTTGTGTTTACTTTTATGCTTTTGTGTTTACACTTTGCAACTTTGTAAAGTTTTAGCTCTCTCTGTTTTCTTCCCACTTGAACCAATACTTTCTTAGTGGCTTAAGAAAGCTCTCCATACAAAAGTGCTTGGTACCAAATTCTGAATGCACACACTTCTTCCACATAAAGTAACAATTACATTTTCAGAAAATAATAAATCCCCAACTAATGACAATTTTCTGCGGTATAAAATTTCTCTTTTAAGTGAAATGAATGGTATTTCAGTTTCTGTGCTTTGGTAGTAAGTCCATACAGAGATCTGCAGCTGTTGGGAGAGGTAGCACAGTGAGGTGGAGCTGGCATTTAGAATACCTTCTCTGAAACAGCGCAGAGGTGCTGGCACTTCCTTGGGGATAGTTACATTTTCCTGGTTTAGGCTTCTCTTTTTGCTGTTATGTGAGGCCTCAGGTGACTCGGTCTAGACTTCAATCTCACTTTCACTGGGACTCAGTCTTCTCAAATTCAGATATCCTTTTTATCATTATTATTTTTACAAACTTCCAGATGCCACCTCCTCCTTATTTAGCAACTGGTGTGGATATCTAACAGCATGCTAACTTAATGTTTAAACATGCGTGAATGCAAATAGCAATCTGTAGACCATGAAGATACAGATTAATTATGTTGCCTTTGTGTTTGACCATCAAAGTTTAAGGTTTCCAAAATCAACAAGCTTTTTTTTAACTAGTCTTACCTAAAATTGAAAAAAAGGAAGCTCCAGAGGTGCTAAAGAAGGATGATATGTGAAATAGCCAAAGAAGTTTAGCTTGTCTGTCATAGGAAAAATGAGCTGAATTGAATCCAAAGTTGGTGTTGTCAAAGATAATATGAACAGTAGCAACATTCATAAAGGAAACTAGAGGTTGGCCAAATATTGGTAAACTTCAGCAGCAGCAGAAGTGGCCAAGATTAATCTGCTATCTTATGGAGCTGCTGGAGAGTGGTGCCAAAGTAGACCATAGTCTTACTCTGAGAGGAAAACAAGGAGCTTTGTGGCACATTGCTGGTGCCGGCTGAAGCAGAAGTACCTGTGCAGCTGTTGTATGTGGGACCTTCTGCAGTTGATATGCAGGAAGCCTGACAGCAGAAAAAAAAACAGTGTAATACCAAGGTCATTACAGAAATACAGTTATAATTTCCCTACTCGAACTAAGACATCAGCATCCATAACGAGAGGAAACCCAGACTAACTTATCCTTCCCTGTTTTCTCTTTTTTTTTTTCTTGTTAGGAATTTATGCATCCAGATTTCGGTATTTCCTCTATTCGTCCTTAAACTTGTATCCACTCAGATTTTGAAGTCCTCTAAGGTCCTGCTGCCTTCCTATATTCCCTCCAAAGCACGCAAGGGAAAAAAAATGTATTCAGAACATTTCATTTTGTTTGCCATGTTACAGGTCTATGGATTTGAAGGAGCTTCAAGAATTCAGAAGTCCTTGATAGATTAAGTAATAATAAAGCAAGAATGAGAACAATGTGTTTTATTTTCAGGAGCTGGCACATAAAAACCTTTGAGGGGGAAAATACGGGAGATGGGTAATCTTTTGTAATAGGTCATTTAGAAACAGCAATAAATACTTTTCTAATGAGGCAAAATATTTCAAGTTGGTAAAAATGCTTGAGCTGGATATCCTGCAGTCAGGACTTCCCTTATTTAAAATAAAGACAAATAAGCATAGTTAGAGCTTTGTGTCATTGCCACTAAATAACAGAGAAAAGACTTTTCCCTCTAAACCAAGTGTGTGGGAATTGAAGCGCTAGTATGAGAATACAAAGTGTGTAGCTTTGTGCCAGGAATTAGGCCAACTGAAAGGAACAGAGGAGTGCAAAGTTGTTCACAGAGAGGCAAACTTGCTCAGAGAAAGCAGCTGTGCCCAAGCCCAGCAAGCAGACCAGTGCCCATCCAGGGGCACTAACAACTGCTACTGCAGCATCTACCCCCTCAGACTCCTGTATAAATTCGAGAAACAACCTATAGGTAACCCAAGAGGCATAGGTAACCCAGGAGGTTCTTGGAGTGCATTGATGGTAACTCCCTTCTCCAAGTGAGGAGAGGTGCCGTGTGGGACCTTGTCCACAAGTCCATGGGACCTGATGAGATGCACCTGTGGGTCCTGAGGGAACTGGCAGATCAAGTGGCTAAGGCACTATCCATCATATCTGAGTCCAATGAAGCTCCCACTGACTGGAAAAGAGGAAACATAACCCCTGCCTTTAAAAATAAGGAAATAAGGAAGCCCTGTCTGGTCAGTCTCACCTCCGTGTCTGGCAAGATCATGGAACAGATCCTCCTGGAAACTATGCTAAGGCACAGGGACAATAAGGAGGTGATTGGTGACAGCCAACATGGCTTCACTAAGGGCAAGTAATGCATGACAAATTTGGTGGCCTTCTATAACAGGCTTACAGCATTGGTGGGTAAGGGAAGAGCAATGGATGTCATCTATCTGGATTTGTGCAAAGCTTTTGACACTGTCCCACTCAACATCCTTGTCCCTAAACTGGGGAGAGATGGATTTGATGGATGGACTACTTGGTGGATAAGGAATGCAAAGAGTTGTGGTCAATGGCTGAATGTCCAAGCGGAGCTCGGTGATGATTGGTGTTCCTCAGGGGTCTGTACTGGGTCTGGTGCTGTCCAACACCTTTTTAGGTGACACACACAGTGGCATTAAGTGCACCCTCTGCAGGTGTGCTGATGATACCAAGCTGTGTGGTGAGGTCAATACACTGGAGGGAAGAGATGCCATCCAGAGGGACCTTGACAGCCTTGAGAAGTGGGCCTGTGCAAACCTCATGAAGTTCAACAATGCCAAGTGCAAGGTCCTGCATGTGTTTCTGGGCAATCCCAAGCACAAATACAGGCTGGGCAGAGAATGGATTGAGAGCAGCTCTGAGAAGAAAGACTCGGAGTTGTTAGTTGATGACAAGCTCAACATGACCCAGCAATATGTGCTTGCAGCCCAGAGAGCCAGCTGTATCCTGGGCTGCATCAGAAGAAGCATGGCCAGCAGGTCGAGGGAGGTGATTCTCCCCCTCTATTCTGCTCTTGTGAGAACCCACCTGCAGTTCTGTATTCAGCTCTGGAGCCTCCAACACAACAAAGACATGGACCTGTTGGAGCGAGTCCAGAGGAGAGCCCCTGTTGGGGTCTGCAGACAAGTTAGTTGACTTCAAAGACTTAGTCGTGTACTTTTAAGACAGCCACAAATTGTCAGGTATGTGAACAGGATGTGAAGAATTGGAACTTAGAACCGCAGCATACGGGCACCTACAGCAACAGTAAATAGCAAGCAAGAAGAACACAAAAACCTATCAGGGTCTGACACATTTACTGTCTAATATATAAAAATAATTTGTATAAACAATAAAGGCCATTTTGTCTGAACCTAGCCACACAGACATAGTGTTTTTTCAGTCTGCCTCAACCTGCGTCACCACAGGCCACCAAGATGATCAGAGGGCTGGAGCACCTCTCATATGAAGACAATCTGAGAGATTATGGGGTTGTTCTGCAGAAAAGGTTTCAGGGAGACCTTATAGCAGCCTTCCGGTACTTAAAGGGGGCTTATGAGAAAGTTGGAGGGGGGCTTTTTATGAGGGCATGTAGCGATAGAACAAGGGGTAATGGTTTTAAACTGAAAGAGGGTAGATTTAGATTAGATATTAGGAAGAAATTCTTTACTATGAGAGTGGTGAGGCACTGGAACAGGTTGCCCAGGGAAGCGGATGTCCTCTCCCTAGAATTGTTCAATGCCAGGTTGGATGAGGCTTTGAGCAGCGTGGTCTTGTGGAGGGTGGCCCTTCCCATGGCGGGGGGGTTGGAACTAGATGATGTTTAAGATCCTTTCCAACTCAAACCATTCTATTATTCTGTGACTTCCATCTAATATCAGAATTTTACTTACGTTCTGGGAAACCCGTATTCTCCCTCACTGCTGGCAGTCACCTTGATGAACAGCCTCCCTGCACATTTCTACTTCCAGAATTGATAGAACTCAGTTAGAAAAGGAAACAGTCTGGGCCCCTCTAGCTACATATCTATCTCTTTTGTGCTTATACCAAAATGTGGGATGACAAGAAAGAGAAAGATGAATAAAATGTGTATTCTTGCCTCCTTGTATTTTAGTGAAGATTTCCAGTGCTAATGCTCTCTATAGGGGTCAGAGTCAAATTTGTACGGGCCTGTAATTAATTACCTATTTCCATGTTTTCTGAAGTTTGTGATCTACTGACAAACATAGGCTGGAAGAGTGCAAAGTTTTACTAATAATCCTAATGTCTAATTTTACAATGTTTTCCCTAATATTTTTTTTATAATTGAATTGACTTTTTCAGATAAATAATGAAATAAAAACATAGAGATCAGAAAGATCCAGAGGGAGCAAGTGACCACAAAAGGACCGTCATTCAAACAGCTCCTAATATTTATTTATTTTTGTATAAGAGGAACTTGCATAAAATAATACAAATCTACAGAACTTCCCATGCAAAAATTACGATTTAGAGCACACTGAGTTGTAGCTACACTAATGACGCTACTCAGAGACAGAGAGCAAATAAACCCAAAAGCATGAACATGTTTACAACAGGTTTCTGCATGCTCTGGCAGTGTCTGGTTCCAGCAGAACTCTGAACTTTGACTCTGTTCTTTCTATCCTGCTCCAGTAATTAAGTCAGAAGATGACCTAGGTCTGACTTCTTCTCTCTTGGCAATTGTTCTGCTCTGAGCTTGATAGAAAGTGTTTTCTTACTGCACATTTCACCAGTGATGGAGAAAATAACATTCATTCTTATCTAGCTGTTTCTATAGCCAGGTGATAGGAAAGCAAACAATATTTTGGAAGCTGTTAATCCCAGCAATTGCTTTAAGTTATTGAATGAAGGACTTCAAAGGATGATGGTTACTGCCCTTGTTTTCAATCTCTAGAGTGGAAAAGAGGAGGAATTCAGATTATGCATATAAGCAGAGGCTCCTGACTCATCTGCAGGAGGCATTCTAGGATGGTAAAAATTCTGCTTTTGAGATGTGAAAGAGAAAGAAAGGCTTTGCCAATAGTAACATAATGTTCTTGCTTAAACCAAGCTGAAATAAATCCATTACTTAATGTTGCAGAATGGGAATAAAGTGTGACTAGAGTTCTCATTGTATCAAAAAATTGCCTCAAATTAAAGAACAGTGGGTACAGAAACACTTGGATCTGCTCCATCAAATAATTTATTTTTCCTGTATCAACTAAAATGAGGAGGATGCGAATTCTGTTGAGTAAAATTGAAATAAATTATGTGTCTGTGATGACTAAATGATTTTTTTTCCTAGTATGAATTCTGTTTAGTCTGGCAGAATTAAAACTTGGTTTGCTTTGTTTATAATGTCTGGTACCCCAATAGTTGATTGATTCAGAGTCTCTTTACCTACATAGATCAATGAGGTTGTTTATTTGGCAGAAGAATTGAAAATCTCAGGTAATTTAGCAAAAAAAAAAAAAAAAAAAAAAATGTGCATGCATGTGAGATAGCTTGATTCTATAAATATATTACAGATATAATACCAAGTGAAATAGATGATGTGAGAGGGTATACATTAGTGAAAGGTGTCTACAGACAGACAGATCAGGCAAATGTTTTCAACAGAGAACTCCAACAGCATTTGAAAGATCTAGGTGGGATTGTTTAGTTGAGTGGATTCAGGGAGGCGTTTCCAAGCTTATGCACTCAAGCTATGGCATGGCAGGCCCTGCAGAAGTTAATAATGGATTAAACCCAAAGCTGCTGTTGAGGTATCTAGTGTTAAAAAAGATTGAAACATGGGGAAACTGTCTTTGCCTAAGCAGAGGATGAGATAAAGTGCTTTTCCCTGCTTTTTTAAAATGTGATTATGTTTGCTTTTGTATAATTGTTCTCTCATATTCTTGCAGTATGATGAGCATAATGAAAACAGATCAACCCCTCATATTCACCCACTTAGAAACATGGGGGAAAATACAGACAATAAAATCAAAGAGTATTAAATCTAGAGCTAATAAAAGAAAATACTTTTTTGTCTAATGTGTAGTCATTGCCTTATGGATATCAGAGCCTTATGAGGTCAGCCAGACAAATCTTGCAAATGCATTTGGTAATGTTAGAATCGTGAATAATTTTTGCAGTTATGCAAGCTAAGACAAAAACTCAAACTTGAAGCTTCATTGCATAAGGGAAATGCTTATTGGGGAAGCAGAAATTTTCTTATGCATATGCTATTTCCAAATAGTAGTCAGTCTATTATGGGCTGTCTTTGAAAACTCAATTACTGTTAAGTCCAAAGGCCAAACGGAGTAATGACCTGATCAAGTGTGGCAGCCCTGCTGTACCTGTCAAATATCTAGCTGCTTTTCTCAATCAGATCTTGCAAGACTGAGAAAAGTGAGAACTCCCTGTTCTGTGTCTGACTTTGGTACCTCCTGAACTTAAGGCAGCTAGCTCCACAGCAGCAGAAGCACCCAGATCAAAGCTTCCTTTTTCCCCTTTCTCCCCACAAACCTTCCTGGTTCCCTCACTCACGTTAGTAGCAGTTCTAATATGTCCATGAGTTGTTGTTCAGCCTGGAGAAGAAAAGGCTTTGGGGAGACCTTAAAGCAGCCTTTTAATACTTCAAGGGGCCTATGAGAAAGCTGCAGAGGGACTTTTTAAAAGGGCATGCAACAATACGACAAGGCGTAATGGTTTTAATCTGAAAGAATGTAGATTTAAATAGATATTAGGAAGAAATTCTTCACTATGAGAGTGGTGAGGCACTGGCACAGGTTGCCCAGAGCAGTTGTAGATGCCCCATCCCTGGAAGTGTTCAGTTCTGGTTGGATGGAGCTTTAAGCAACCTGGTGTAGTGGAAGGTGACCCTGCCCATGGCAGGGAGGTTGGAATGAGATGATCTATAAGGTCCCTTCCAACCCCAAACCATTCTGTGATTCTATGATGAGATGCTACGTTAGCGAGCTGATCTGGAGGAGGAATTAAAGCATAACAACCTACTCCCTGCCCTCCCTCTCCACCAACACTCACTCATTCCAACACAAACTACTGCATTTTGCATTGCAGCTACACTAATCCTGTAACTAACTGCTTGTGAAAAGGGCTTTGCCCCTCCTTTGTCCTCCTTACTCTCCTTACTTGCTATGACGCTGGCACTCACCTGACTAGTGTGACAGTTTTGGTAGCTAAACTGGCAGAGAACGCCATTAGGATAATTTAGCTATGTCATGAAACTGCACCCTGCAGGGCTATTTCATGTTTCCTCCTTACATTCCCTCGTCTAATTATCAAATTAAGATATGTAAAGTGATGTAAGGTGCACATCAGCACATTAGTTTAGGGCCTTTATACTTACTAACTGATGCTTCATAGTTGTGGGAAATGAGGGGGTGGGGTGGGGAAGATGGTAAAAAAGAACAGGTTGAATGAAGAAGGAATTATTTAACATTTTTCTACTCACTCATCTAGTCTAACAGCCTGTGACTTAGATCAGCTTAGAAACCTTTGTCTCCAATTCCTAATATATAACATCACTGTCTTACTTAAATACCTCCAATTTTGTTCTGAATGTGCCTTATCAGTTTCAAGAAATGAGGTATTATGACTTCCCTACAAGTATCATTCCTTTTCTTATGTACCAGAAAAGCCATTTCAACCTGTTTAGCTACATCTCATCGTGACCACATTACGAAGTGTATTTCTGATATCCTTCATATTTTTTCTTCTTTTTTTTTCTGTATTTTAGCACAAATTCTCATGTTATTAATCATAATTTTGCTTAGCACCATCACCTCGGTGCTTTGTCCTTCCAATAATGTGCATTGGCTCCCTGTAGAGGAATGAAGCTGGGTTAATTAGCATTGATAATATACAGCTGTGGTCTGGCTTCAGGGGCAGTGGGTTGGCTGATGTAGAGAAGGTGCAGCTGTGGCTCATTCTGTTAAGTGGTTGGGCAGCCAAAAAAAGAGAGAGGAGGAAGGAGCAGAGAGAGGAGGAAGGAGCAGAGAGAGGAGGAAGGAGCAGAGAGAGGAGGAAGGAGCAGAGAGAGGAGGAAGGAGCAGAGAGAGGAGGAAGGAGCAGAGAGAGGAGGAAGGAGCAGAGAGAGGAGGAAGGAGCAGAGAGAGGAGGAAGGAGCAGAGAGAGGAGGAAGGAGCAGAGAGAGGAGGAAGGAGCAGAGAGAGGAGGGAGTGTGCTTTGGATGGGGAGAGACTAGGAGAAGACAGCAGAGGGACTGGCATAAAGAGTATGTTGGTATGAGATGGTAAAAGACCTTATTGTAGCTGCTTAGTTTGTAGAGTGCTGCGGCAGCTCCCCATTATTGAATTTAAACCTGAGTAATTTTTAGTTTTCCTAAAGTTATTTCTCATTTAAGCTCCACAAAAGTTAGAATGTCTTCTGGAATTTAGATCCTTAATCACATTCAAGCAACTTAAAAGACAAAAAAACCAAACAACAAAGCAATTTAAAAGCCTCCCATGACAGTGTTTGTACTTGCTAGTGAAATATTTCAGTCACTAATGAGATACAATTAATAAAAAGGCTTTCTTATACAGATAATGGCACTGCAAATTTTTTTGTTACTTTTTGGGGGGGGGGTGTTTCTCAACAGGATATTCATGACAGCAACAACATCTTGTTACAAATGTCATTAAGACTGGATGATCTGCATGCATTATCTGTATGTCCAGATCACATACTTCCTTCAGAATGGCAACATGCCCTTTGGAAGCACCATAAACATTTGAGATGTAATTTGGCATGAGAAGGAGTCTATTGAGAATAACATTAAACTGTATCTTAAACCTTATTTCTCATTACCTGTAAGACTTGATTTGTACACTCCCCCAGAGCCCTCTGCTAGCTTGATTCCTATGCGGACGCAAGTTTAACAAAGATTATGTGGAAAAGAAAATCTAATCTCATATATGCTTGCCAGAGTTAAAACCTGTACTGCATCTGGACTGTTTGTAAACCAGAAAATACAGGGGGGTTATGACAATGTGTGCTGATTACGATACTGCAAATTCTTCCCGTTGCAGCCTGGATTACTGTACTTTATTCATCTTAATGCTGCGTAGCTCATGTGGCATTTCTTATATGTAGGTGGAATTTGGAAGATGTTACGTTGCACTAATCAATTCTGAATCTGTCTGAGCATTGTGAAAATCAGAGCTTTGAAGTAAGGATCAGGCGTATAAATACAGAGCAGCAAAAACTCTGTAGTTGTTATCTTCTAATGTTGCATATGGAAGATGAATTATAGGGATCCACTTCAAAAGTTCTGGAAATTGGGAGAACATAAAGAGAGAGAAATGCTTTGAATATATTTATTTAGTTTTAACTGAAGGGAGCCATTCTCTGTACAGAAGAAACAATTCTATCTGCAGCAGTTAATACTTACCCTGTTACCCACTGTGCCAGCTGGTAATTCCCAGCAGTCCAGAATCAATGCACTGCATCTACTCAATAATATCATACCAGTGGCTGCAAAGGGTGGAGAGTGTGATGTATTACCCAAGAAATGATGTGTGAAGAAAAAAGATGATGGACACAGAAAAACTGAGAGGTTCTGAAATTCTTGTAATGGCAGCTACTCTGTTTTTGTAAAGAAAACAGACACAGAAACTTTCATACCAGTAGATGAAAATAACTGATAAAGGGTTTGGCCTGGTCAATCAGGTTATTGGATATTGTCCACATTTTCTTTCTTCGCCTTGGTCTTTTCATAGTGTGAACAGCTTTGCTTTATAATACTGTGTTTTCATAGCAGTGTTAGTGCTGCTGTAGCTGTGATGGAAGGGCTAGTGTGTCCAAAACTTTGTTATTTTTCTTTTCCAGTGAAGCTGGCCTTGCAAAAAATTACAATAGAATAGAACAGAATAGGATAGGCTAAACTAGACTGTTTCAGTTGGGAGGGACCTACAGTGATCATCTAGTCCTACTGCCTAACCACTTCAGGGCTGATCAAAACTTAAAACGTGTTATTAAGGGCATTGTCCAAATGCTTCTTAAACACTGACAGGCTTGGGGCACTGACCACCTCTCTAGGAAGCCAGGTCCAGCGCTTGATCACACTTTCTGTAAAGAAAAACATACTAATGGCCAGGCTAAACCTCCCTGACACAGCTTTGAACTACTCCCACATGTCCTGTTACTGGATACCAGGGACAAAAGCTCCGTACCTCCCTCTCCACAATTTCACTTTAACATACAAATCATACTCTCTTTATTGCTACAGCATTTCCCCTCCAGGATCTTCCCAAGTGGCTGTGAGTCCAATCCCACATTTCTATGAGGTAGGAATCTATAAATAACTTAGAAAACTAGGGCCCTTGACCTCAGTATTGCCCCCTGCAGTGCCTGTGGGAGAACTAAGGATGCATTTTTCCAGTAAAGTGCGTGCTATTTATTTTTTTTTTTCTAAATTAGGTTTGGTAGAAACCTGAGGCAGAGAGACAAAGATAGATATGGATGTGGTTTGGTCAGCTGGTTTGCTGTTGTTTAATGTGCTCCTGTACAAATGTGTTATCTTTTTGTTTTGTTTTGCTTCAGTGGGACTTATGCACATAAAGGAAAAGATGAAGTTAAAGGATCTCTACTCTGGAAAACAGTTTACTTCAATTGCTGCTTCCTCATTCCTAGGGCTCTTCTGAAAACAGCAAATTAGAGCCATCCCTACAAAATGTAGGTGGGCATGTATATTTGGGGACAGTTTGCCTATGATTGCATAGTTAAAAATATTAGTGAATTGTGTATACTCCCAGCACACTGAATTCAGCAAAAGCAAATTTTATTTGGGGATTTTCTGATTCTCGAGCATTTGCATTTAAATTTTGTCATTCTACTAACTGTTGGTGCATGTAGCTTCTAGAATTAATGAACAAAACATCTGGAAGAAAACCCCATCTGCTCACTATTCACGGTTTGCCCCATCACTAGAGGTAACAGTGGTGAAGACCTCAACAGGAGGTGAGCCATTCTGGGACAGTGCCTGGTTTCAGAGGGAGAGGGGAGGTTTCTACTCATTGGCACCCTTCACACCCTGGAGATAAGTGTGTTTTAATGACACAGATCCTCCAATCTGCTTGAGTCCTTTCATATCCAGTCTCGTCTGCCCTGCCTTTCAGTTCTGTTTCCTTTCCTGTAGAGGAATGAAGCTGGGTTAATTCATATTGATAATATACAGCTGTGGGTTGGCTTCAAGGGCGGTGGGTTGGCCAATGTAGATAAGGTGCAGGTGTGTCTGGTTCTGTTAAGGGGTTTGCAGCCAATAAAGAGAGAGGAGGAAGAAGCAGAGAGAGGAGGGAGTGTGCTTTGGGTGAGGAGAGACTAGGAGAAGGCAGCAGAGGGACTGGCATGAAGAGTTTGTTGGTATGAGATGGTAAAAGACCTTGTTGTAGTTTGATAGTTTTGAGAGTGCTGTGACACTTTTCCATCAAATACTGTATCCAGCCTTTTAATCAGAAAAATTACCTATTCCCCTTTCTTCAGTTGCCTACATCTATTTCTGAGTTTCTCCTTTCCCTTTTTCCAGGTTATTTTGTGTGGTGTAGCCTCCAGAATTTGCCTTTTTTTTTTTTTTTTTTTTTTAAGACTTTGCTGCTCATTCAGCCACTTTTCATTACCTAACGCTTGGCTCATTCAGGCCTGGTCTTCTACTTTGGTGTCTTATTCAGCATGGCCCCTCTGCAGCACTGGCTCCCGTTTCCTAGCCATTTTCTGCAGACGGTCTCAGCTACTGCCCAAGACTCACTTGACCTGAAACATGTAAAGTCTATGTCCTTTCCTCTGATGTTCTAGCATTATTCAGCCAGCCCCCAAATCTCTCTGGCTTGGCCTGAGTCACACATCCTCCAGTCCATATCTCCTCCTCACCTTTATCTGCAGCATTGGGTGTCTTCCTATCCAGCTCCTGGGAAGCTTCTGGGCTCTAGCAGTAGTGGAAAGAGAAACGCTCTTGGTTCAGAAGTTTGCTATTGCAGGAAGAACTCCACTTGATCTAAGCTAGAACATCTCTTGTGAGTAAGGACTTCGTGGTTTTTTTCTTATATGGGGTGAGAGAGAGTGGTGTTTAAAAATGGTGAGCTTCTGCTGTGTCAACTCTAGCTTTTAAAATGCATATACAGCTAAACAGAAGACTGACTTCCCACAAGAACGTGAAAGGGCTCCATGTTTGACACTGGGAACCAAACCCCAACTGACTTTAAAGAGGAGGGCACTGACACACAGCCATTTCAGATTCCAGCTTCACCAGCTGCAGAAGTGGTGTCAACATCAGTACAGCAGTGTCTCTGTGTAGATTAATGAGGAGGGGAGGTGGTGATAATTCCTTTAAATAGTTCAGTTTCCAGCAAGTACAGGTAAAATGTAGCAGTGAGCAGTGAAAAGCAGGGTCACATAAAAGGAGATGTTAAGAAATTGCTGTATACGTTTTGCATATATTTTGTAGCTGGTGGTTTACTTGGAGGTGGTCTTCCAGCCCTGTGCTCCCTTGTTGGTCCATTCCAGACAGAAAGTCCTTGGAGAACTTGAAAGCTGGTCTGTGTACCACAGTCCACAGGAAGGTGTATTTACAATAAGTGAAGGAGTGTGAGCATATCTAGTAGTGATTATAGCACAGAGCCCTTAGTATCTGTAGTACTTAAGACCCAATTGTATCCTGGGCTGGGTAAGGTACATGTGAGGGGGGTGCACACAAAGCCCATGCAGTAGGGTTAGTTTCCTTACCTTTGACAGAGTAATCTTAGGCAATTGCCCCTGCCTGATGATTCTTCATTTATTTCAGAGGTGGAGGTGCTCTCTGACCGCAGTACCAGTCATGCTGAGCACAGGTTTTTCACAAATGAGTGCACAAGTTACACCCATTCAATACTTCTTGTTCCTATGTTATGTTTTGTTCTTAACATTCAAGGTTCATCCTGACCTATGTGATGTAACCCTCTGCACTGCACCATCACACATCCTAGCATAACCCTGAAGGTGTATATCATTATTTTAGTGATAGGCAGCAAGCTTCATAAACTTAAGTACAGGCAAAGCCACAGAGCACAGATGATGCAGAACATGAGCCAGCTATTTGGAGCCAGATGCACACATGCTGATGTGTTTTCTTTCACTAAGGTTTTGTCCATAGCCTTTTTTACTTTGATAGAGCTCGTAGAGTAATTTTTAGGTTCTGTTGATGAGATTAGAATCTTCTGTTTTTCAACAAAATATTATTTCCCATCTGCTTCTGGTAGATCTCTCTATTCTGCAGACTCTGAAGAATAGCCTTGTCGTTCTTGATGCATGCGAAGTTATGAGCATAACTCATGCCCTTCTAATATTGATGGGTGTTACCTGAAAAAAATCACTGGCATTAAAGTCTGTAACCCTTTTTAGGCTGAAAATTGACATTTTCAGAGCTTAAGCTCCTCTGTCTAGCTAATGTGCTTGTTGTGTCAGATGTATGCAATGTTACTCATTTCAAACCTTTAGCACTGTGCCTTGGAAGCTGTAACATCTTTAATGGAAGTAATTACAGACTTATTCAGGGGCTGTCACCCTCTCTTCGCATCTCTCATCACTGTTACTAGTAGCATAAAGAGACCAAGCAGACAACATTCTTTTTTTAGGTCTGTTATTTTCTTTCCAGATCAGAAAGATGCTCCTTTAATACTGTCCTGGAGGTCCAAGTGATAAGGTGCAGGTGGTCCAGCCAACACCCTAACTCTGAATATCAGTCTGCATCATCTCAGCTTCACTCAACCATCATGAATTATCACTATAAAGATTAACTCTCCCTAATCAGTTCTTCTGACTGTGCTTGTTGCTTCTGTTCTTCATCTCTATTTCTTGAAACTGAAGAAGAGCAATGGGATTAGTGGATGTTTATTCTTTTTATTTTGTCCAATTGCCTACTTACCATTTTATATCCCAAATTTATATACTAAATTCATGTCGTCTTCTACCTCTTTCCCCACAAATATGGATGGTACTTGCTGTAAGATCTAACGTGTTAAATAATGCATGTTCATTCAAAAGGATTAATTTAAATGAGTTAAGTGAGTCAGCCAAGTGAAATGAACAAACTTATTTGCTATTGATTCATGACAGAGCTGTCTATGAATATGATGAAGTGTAATAAGAATTAATTAAGCAATGATTTTTGGGGGGTGAGGAGGGTGGGCTGTGTGAGCCCACATGAGCAGCACTGGTGGTGTGTGATCATTTAGGTCTATATATATTGTTAGCAGGGCTTATTTTTAGGGTGCGCTCTCTTACTCTCTGGTGGTTGTTGTTACTATTATTAAAGCTGGAGATGTCTCATGCTTTTGGGAATACCAACTTCTGGAACAAAAAGCCTGTTGCTATGGGGCAGCACCAGTTCTAGAAATAAGACAAGAAAACTAAATCAAACTGGTATGTGCGTAAAATTATCCTTGTGAGAGCTTAACTAGCAGGAAAGCTTTTGTTTTTCACCTCTTTCTTAAGAATACAGCCTGGTTCTCCACTTTTTTTTGCCAGTCTGCTTAATGCCCATCTTATAATAGAAAAAAGGTGGTTCAGAAGCTAAGGAGGCAGCCTGGGGTTATGGAAATCTGTATTTAGTTCCCTGTCATGCAAACTGTCCAAAATGACTTTTAAAGTTTGTGGTGCAGATAGGATCCTAGATCTCTGCAGTCCATAAGACCTGGGCTCCTGCAGTTTCCTTAAACAGAAACAGGCAATAAAAGAACTCACTAGTCTTTAAAAACCACATTAAACTCTGAAATGTAAATAGCATCACTTCCAGAGGCATGTGAAGATGAAGACATTAATGATTTCAAGGCACTTAAGAGTTAAAGCAACTGGTGACACATCACTTCTAAAAGTGAGGGTTTATTTTTCTCAGAATGAGAAGACAGGCATTTATTTTTTCAAGAAAAAAACTTTCCTGCATACTAGTGTTGGCCTGTTCATTGTAGACCGTGATATACAATATAATAAGCAGAGTACATAATTTAACTGTACCATCTTCTATAGATATGCGTTTAAGTGTGTAAGTCAATATAATATTTCTCTCTCTTTTTACCACTCTATCTTTCCTGTTGTGCTGATACAATATCAAATGCATTCTTGAAATCCATATAAAATTCTGAACACTTCTTTTTTTTCTTTTTTTCTTTTTTTTTTTTTATGTTGTACACTCGTTCCAGGCTATATATTCTATGCAACCTAAACTCTTTTATTGGCAACATTTGATGCTTGGATGATGTAAGGAGGTCTGTGCTGGGTGCCTGTTTCACAGTGTAGTCAGATTTGTTGGCCACACCACTGCCGAATTTATGTTTTCCTAAACAGTTTTGTCACTTTAGTTCTCAATTAACAGTTCTAAGCTCTGTTGTAGTATACTTTGTGTCAAAAAATTTGGATACATTTCAAATGTAAATAAAAAAGAAACCTAAAAAATAAATGTTTAGAAGAAGGGTTACAATTTTTGCTGTTCCATAGCCCTTTAAGGGTTGGTTTGATTGTTTAAATTGTATTATACAGAAGCTTTTTCTTAAACTGCTTTTTTCTCTCTTTGCACTTGTGCAGAGTAGGTCATAGTTTATAGATGCCACATCCATGTTCTATGCTCATCCAAAACACTCCTAGGCTTCATTTTGGTTCAGGAAGAAAGCATCTCTGCAAGGCAAAGCTGAAGGTGAGATTGTAGTGAGCACACACGTGTACTGGTGACATCAGGGAATATATGCTGCCTCTGTTGGATTGCTGCCCTGCTGCACAGGCTGAGGCCAGAGCTAGCACCCTTCCACAGCTTCTGCTGCCCGCAGTGTCTGAGGTACCTTGTCACTTTCTTCCATCATACTCTGTTTTGCGGCAGCTTTTTTTCACACTTGTGTGTGTGAGTTTATGACAGGAGTTTAAGGCTGTTCAGAAAAATGTTGCTGCTTAAAGCACGAGCTGCACACCACCTATTTGAAAGCAGGGCTTTGCATCATTTTAATAGCTGCAAGATTGAAAAAGAAACACATGGGTTACAGTTTAAGAGTTAATGGAAACTGGGGTTGTGGTGGAAGTTCCTGGTAGAGTATGTGTTTTATAACTGAGGGTTTGAACTGTAGTAGTTAAAATGATTAAAAAGAAGTTGCATAAGTTTGGTGATCTGTTTTGGGGATCTGTTTCTGAAAGTCTGTACCCAGACAGAAACCTTGCTAATGCAAATGTTTCCAGATGCCAGCCTCAGATGCATTGACAGTCTCATTTTGGACCATCAGACATTTTGTGTCTGCTGTGATACTGTTGGTCTCAGTGTTGTCCTCAGCAAGTTCAAACTGTCTCATCTTCATCACCCTTCCTAACCAGAATCATTTGTACAGCATCTCCAGCACAGCGTTAAGATGCCTCCTGAGCTTTGCTGCACTGCACAAAGCAGTGCAATCACTCTGCAGGCACCTTGTCTTCTTTCACGAAGCTGTCCTTGCCTAGGGTTGGCAGAGAGTTCAGGAGTGCCAGAGGGGACACAGAGGGAGGAAGTCAAGACAGGGAATCATGGGGTGGCTGCTCACTGATTTCCCATGCAGGTGGCCTGCAGGGTGTGTGGAAACACTTCTGCAAGAAGGGAGATGGGAGTTGAGAAAACCCCAGACTGACCTCAGCCTTGGGGCTTATGCAGAACTTTCCAGTCTGAGACGAACTGTTTTTTTGGATTGAGCTGAGGGATTTGCAGGAGACTACTGCATAGTCAGCAAACTGGCAGTTCTTAAGGGATGACTCTAAACTGAGCCCCTACTAGGGCAGTAAGCACCATGCTGTAACCAGAAATCTCTCTTGGGACTGCTTAGACAAGATTTAACAAGACATTGCATATTGTCTTATATTGTTATAGTTTTGTGGAAAACTATTATAGCATTTACTGGAGAATGCCCATAAGTCATATTCAGTAATTTTGATCGATAGAATTTTACAGCACAGCTACAGTTCTTTATTGAATAACACAGGTTCATTAAAATTCCGTAAGAATCATATCATTCATTTTCAGAAGCCTCTTGAACTCCAAAGGAACCTTCTGCTTTCCCCCCTATTATGCCTTATAGGCTTTTTTGTAAGAACAGTTTCTGTTTAGCTAGGTGTTGGTCATGCTGTAGTAGTCTTTGGCTCTTTATGAGGCCAGGACTCTCAGCAAACTCTCCATTTACTGTGGACCAGATCCAAAGTACACTGTGTAGTCACTGAAAGTCTTTGCATTGATTTAAATAAATGTTGGCTCCGTCCCTGTAATAGTGGCCAACTTTTTCTCTGCCATAATGGTCATGACAGAGCTTTCAAAAAGTCTGTCTCTTTCTTTCTTGGTAAATGTACCATATGCCAGAATCATAATTGGTTCAGAAAGCACTGATTGTATGTTCAAAGGGCACTGAATAGCTCTGTGTATGGAGAGTTACCAGACGTAGGAGGATGTTTCTGCTGAGCCATTAGGCACATGCTTACTGTTGGTATTGCCGTCTCTGCTCTCCACTCCCTGCTGTGGCAATAAGTGCACTGATACATTATTTTTCCAACTGCTTTTTTAAAGTTGTTTCTCCTTTGGAGCTCCAAAACAGCATATCTACATACATTATATGTAGGAGATGTTGTGTCTGTGTATAATATATAAAAAATTGACTACCATCTTCATTATTTTTCCACTCTTTCTACCAAACACAGTTGTTTAGTCACTTCCAATAATCATATTTAATATATCAAAAGGGAAATGCAGTAAAATTGTAATGTCAGATCTCTGATTAGGTGTGTGAAGGTGAAAGCTTGGAGTTTTTCTTTACTGCTCATATGCTCTTTACCCCTGAAAATGAATTAATCTGCTATTTTCTGTGCTTGCTTCTAGAGTCTGTGCAAAACATTCTAATGTCAGTCTACCTGGTGTGCATATCCCTACTATCTATGCAACTGTGTGAATTAAGTATAGGGTTTCTTCTGTGGTGTCTATCATATTAACTGCTAAAGCCACGGAAGTAATAATGTAACAGGATATCAAGTGGCTTTGCTATTTGAACCTCACAACCCTCAGTAATCTGCATGTCCCATGGATGCAAAAGTTCAGTGCATCCCTCTTAGCTACTCAAAGAGGAGGACGGAGATGGCCAAGTATATTTGGATAAATAAGAGTAAGACCATCTCACCTGGCAAGTATGGAAAGCTACCTAATTATTCCTTGTGTCCAATATTTGGACAGTTTCACATCTCAAAATAACACTTTTTGACTTTAAATAGACTTGAGGTTAAAATGTGGATTTAGGCCAGTCTGATGATAAAATATGATCAGATGCGTAAGGAAGTGTGCAACTTACATCTACCTGGATCTACCTCCTGATGTTGCTGCACACCTGCTTGTAGTTAATTACATTACTAAATTATCCAGAAGCACTACAGAGCAGACAACCCTAGTTCCTGCCCTAGAGAACTTTACAACCAAAGTACAATACCTAAGTATTTAAACAAAAAGAGGTAGAGAAAAGTTAGGGGAGTAGAAGAAACAGGCAGAATTTGGTCAGTGTGATCTGTGGGGTGACAGTTTCTACCACCTCACAGTCACCAAAGTTTTCCTATAAACATCATGAGAGTCTGAGGACAGAGAGGTGCTTTTGCATATGCCTGGGGACCTGTGTATCCCATATGATGAAAAAGCTGGCTGTAAACTAAGTAACGTGAGTTCCCAGGACATTATGCCATGTTGGTGATGTGCTCTGTCTCAGCTAATTCACCTTGACAAACCCCTGATGGAGAGTTCACCCCAAACATTAGAGACAATCTATGGGTTTTCTTTGAAGATGTAATGAATGGGCACTGAAGATGGACACTAGGTATACATCAGAAGTGGGTATTTTGGTGGACAGTAAGAGCAAAAGGTAGGCAGAAGATAGGTTGTGGAGACTGCATTTCTGATAACAAGCAGCCTCTTAGCATGTTGTCCCCAATGCAGCTGGTGACAGGAAAGAGCTCTTGCCAGCAACATCTCTTGCCTCCAGCAAGAGTCCGCCAGCCAGTGTAATTAGTGTCTCTAGGGAAAGCGGCTGCTCACATGCATGGAACTTGGTTGCAGGGTTATTGTCTTTTGAGTATAAGAAGGAAGAAAGAATAGAGGCAGGCAGTAAAAATAAATAAATTAATTAAAAGTTAGAAACCAAATAAGGAAGTGCACAAAAATGTGAAAATAAGAATGCAAAATAAGAACATAAGAATTTTTTTTACAGAGTTGAGTAATCCCTAGATGTGGACTTTTATCATGATTTCAAGGTCCACTTCGGTGCTGAAGGGCATCCCACTGTGTGTGTTTTTGAGGTCACTGTGCTGGGAAATGGAAACCACAACTGCAAGCCCATCTTAGGGTTGATTTAACGATAATGGGAGTCTGAAACATGCTTGTTCCCAGGCAGTGACACCCAGCACATCCTGCCCTCCTGGACATTAGATGTAGACTGCTTCAATGGTAAATGAAGTTAATTTCCTAGCAGTTGGCACATACCGCTCAGATCATTGTAAATTTATCACATCTTATTTAAAATGTCAATCAATGAAACACACCTGATAGAACAGAATGTCTTATCATGGTCATATAATAAACAAAACCAATTAGAAGAATTTCAAGACCTGATTTCCAGAGAAATGTTGATCTAAAAGAAACAGATGGTGCAAATGAGGTCCCCCACCCCTTTTTTTTCCTGAGTTAGATGGCAACAAGAGTGGATATGAATACAAAATTAACTTCTGATTACAGTCTCAAGAAGGGTATTTTGCTGCCCTGTTCCTTACATTTGGCTCGCTGTTTTACCCTCGTAATAAAATCTGGGAAAAAAGTTCTGTGGGTAGCACTCCTATCAAGTAAACATTTAGATCGGCATTAGGCTAAAATCATAATATACACTCCCTGCTCTCACCAAAGGTTTGTAGGAAAAGATTAGACAAGAATTTATAAGTATTCACAGTGCTTCTAGGCAGGGTTTCCTATTGGAGTTTATTGCTCAGAATTAATATCCTGGTTTTGCACCAAGTATTACTCATAAGTGTTCATGTTCAGTGTTTTACTATAAAAGAAGGAAAGAGAGACATCTGTAAAGGGACAGGTTTTGTCTCAGCACACACTGATAGAGGCAATGTGATACTCTCTTTAATCTTCTAAAGGTCATATTCTCCTTGCATCCCTTCATTTCTCTTCACTTACAGCTTTTTTTCAAATATTAATGCGTGACTGTTGTATATCTGTTGCTTCTAACTGATCAGAGGTGCAGGCAGCATATGTAATTACACTTACCATGTCAGGAACTGTGTGAGGCTTCTGCAATAACCCCGGTAAGCACCGTGTGTTGCAGTAGCAATAAGAAAACCTCTCACTTCAGGGTAAGCTGATGACTGCAGAGGGGATTCAGCTCCTGACTCCCCCCACTTCCATCCCCATGGCTACCACCTGTGCTTTGTTTTCAAGCACTGGATGCCTGTATCTCTTTCAGAAATTTCCATTGATGGCCCAGGAAAGGCCTGAGCTCACTGGCTTCATTGATCTGATCTGATCTCAGTACCATGTACTAGCACCCTACAGCTGCTGAATGAAGAAAACTAAACCCAAAACTGTTTGGAAGATGCTCTAAACAAAGTTGCATTCTTGTTAGTAGAAAACAGTGCCACATACGTGTGCCCTTTACCAGTACCCATCATGTGTTAGTGCTGGCTGTCAGCATTGAGGTTCTTTAAATTTGGCCCATTAAGCATGAAATACAGGACCACTCCTGAGCATAAATAAATGTTTAGATGGATTTTTTTCAGTGAAAGCTTTTATATAAATAGATTTCTTTCTCCTTAAACTGAGCCAGAATAGCAATGGTGGTTGACACATTTTGCTCTCAGCCAGAGAGAGATTTTTAATGCATCTTGGAGCAGTGGGGTGCAAAAGTTTGATAGTTTCTTTCCACTGAGTGCACAGAAAGGCAACCAAACCAGTTTTGTTTTGTTTTGTTTTTCTCTCTATGTTTTTTTGTTCAAGCTTTGGAGCTGAGGGTTTCACTGCAGCCTTTTCTCATATAATGCCTTACAGTTGGTCCAGGGTCCACTCTGTTAAGTATTGAGACTACTTGATATGATAAACGTGGTATTGCAATCCCAACATGCAAATTAAGTGTAATAAACAGGTCCTGGAGGGGGGAAGGCCCTAAAATCTGTAACATCTTCTAAAAGACTAAGCTGTTAAGAAGGTTTTGGAGCATGATGGATGATTCTTGTTAGGAGAACCAAGAATATGCAAGGAGTGGGTCCACTCAGTTTTCATCTGGCTTAGATTTTTTCCCATCATTGATGTACCATATACTTCGAGCAGGCTTATTGAAAAAATCATGGTGTGACAAAAGATTTTCTGCATAATGGTAAGGAAAGGCTTCTAAACTCTTTCCACACTCATTGTTAACAGTCTTCCAAATTTTAAACATACATTCTTTGCATGTGCTCATGCTCCCACCCTACTTTTTGGTAATTATGTTGTGATGTAAGTTTCATAAAATCTCTGTTCATTTGAAGCGCCCCAGATGAAGAACAGTTTCAGAAGTTTTAAGTTATGTACCTGGTGTCTGGCCAGATTGTCTCTTTCAGGTTTGAATTTTTTTCTTTTTCCAGTACCACTATCCAAACCCAGTAAATTTCTTTCAGCTGCCGATTCAGCTTATTTTACAAAATCAATAAAGATTATTCAAGTGCTTATTTGCAGGAGAGGGGGCAGAAGAGGTAGTAATTAATCTAAATATTTAAGTACAGTTCAGGTTTAAAAGCATTGAAATCATACTTTTTTTGGTTTCTTTTTTCAAATGGTGGCAGTTGTTGCATAATCTGTTCCTCTATCTTGAGATAAAACTTCATTAAAGTATTTGGAAGTTGAACCTAAGTCCTTGTTGGCTTCAGAAAGAGCAGGTCTGGACCCTGATATTCAAAGGATTAGAGGATTAGATGGTTTTGTCGTATTTCTTATTTACTGACTATGTAATAGTGATACTGACATTTCTCTCCAAAAGACTTTCAATCTATAACCATGTGTCTTAAAAAATGTGGTCATCTGTTTCCCATCCCAAGACGATAGCATCTTGTCTATGGTTGCTTACCTTTCATTACCCAAGTCCTGTCCTTATATTAGACCCATCAGCCTGCAATGCAAATGTTAGCAGAACTTGGATAGAAAACTTTGGGGCACAGTCACTGTGCTTCAATAAGTGCCTAATTCCATACAGGGGATACAGAAAAGCTCTTTCTAGGACTGTAAAACTGATTGTGACGTGACAGTGTTGAGGCCAAACCCAGAAACATAATAAATTTAAACCACCAAATTTTCTTGCAGAAAAGAAGGTAAAATATTTCAAGTAGCATTACTTAGTGATTTTAAAACATTTAAAATGTATGTAAATTTAACTATTCTAAAATCACATTGACATTTTAGTAAAACTACTAATAATTTGAATATGAAAAAAACACATTTAAAAAAATCCAAATGAAGGAAAAAGATTTTAGAAATCATTTGAGTGAATGAAGTATGAATTGCATCTTTATAATACGTAGTTGGCTCAACAGATACTGATGTGTCGACCAAAACTGATCCAGTAGTTTGAAAATACTTCATTATTATATATTTTTGAAATTCTAAACTGAAATAATGCACTTCTTTAAAACTGAGGAAAATTTTTGCATTAAAATTATCTAAAATAAAATTTTCATTTTGGAGAAATACCAGCTGGCCCTATTTAGTGAAAAACTAGTTTTGACATCATCAAGGAAATTTGCTCATTGTTCCCCTGTCTAGATATTATTGTTACCTTTTTCCTAAATGGAAAATTCTCTATTCAAAACTGTGGAGTACCAGGACATGTCAGAAAAAGAGACAGTAACACTTAAATGGTGCTGAATATTCAGCTTTGCTCCGACTCATTCTTGGAAATCTATGACTGAAATTTTGCATGTGAGCATGAACACATGTATAACCATTCATCCACAGGCAAGAAATTAGCCTACTGCCATCAGACCAGCAGCATGAAAACTGGAATGCCATGCAACTGGATGTAGATTTAACCATGTTCTGGGTCTTGCAAGTGGAAGCTTCAGGCTGAAGTGATCAGCCTTGTGTTTAATAATGATGCAAAAGAAGGAGATAATATCAAGACGGAATGAGGAAAACTATCCTTTCATGTGAACTCTGAGATTTGCGACTTCACCACCAGAAACAAAATTTGTTTTGTTTTTGTTTGATTTTAACTATCAGGTCACACATCCCTCTAATTGACTTTTAGCACAAGTGTAAAATTGTAATTGATCTGTTTTTGGGTGGATTGCCATAGGGGAGTATTAACCAAGAGTAAAATTAACTGACTTGTATTCCAGATGTCATGGCATCCCTATGAAAATACAACAGCAAGTCTGCTTTTCTCTGGATATCAGTTCAGTAGCCCTTAAAGACAAAATATGGAACCATCAGTTGCTGGCATCTGCTTAACTCTCAACCAGTAAATAAGAAATTTATAATACTGAAATGTCCTTGATCTGCCACAATATAACATCGGTGCTGTTCATTGCAGGTGGAGCTTCTTAGATGTCACTTCAGGGGACATGTAGCTGAGGGGAAAAGAGATATATGGATACCTCCTCTACTGTTCTAGTCAAGCTATTGAATTTGTTATCTCAGGGGAAGCAATGTCAAATTTCCTAAATGGCAAAAGGCAAATTGTGTTGCTATTTGCATACATTTTTTAATGCATCTCATACAAAAAAATTTGAACTTCATTGCTTACTAATTTTAGATTATTATATGAATCTGCTATGTTAAAATCAGGTTTTGTTTGATATGCTAGGTAAAGACATGTGCAGGGATATAGATGGAAAAGCAGTATGAATTTAACATTGGATGGCTCTTATCTTTTTTACGTTAAATTTTAAACCTTTTAATACAGTTGGGCTGAAAGAGCAGCAACGTGCTGAGGCTGATGGATTAATGGGTTGGGGTAGGCAGAGAGACAAAAGGATGAAGGGGAGACAGAACCAATGGAAAGTCTTAATCAAGCTCACTGGTACATGTGATGAACTGGGAGAGAAAACTCTTGGTGGAAGAAAGAAATTATTTGACCAAGGCTGAGGTGTTTGCGTGAAAAGGTGGAAAGATCTTTATGTTCACAGAGCCAACCTCAGGCTTTAAAATCTAATCGTTTACATAAGCCATGTAAGCTGTTTTGTTTGGGATTTTTGCTTCATCAGTATGGGTCAGACTCGGTGGACTTGCTCTACTTCCTTAGCTCTTAAGTATCTTTTGATAGAAGTGAATAATATCTTTTATTGTCCCTGAATAGGTGAGAGAGTGGAAAGACAGGGGAAATATAGGAACATAAATGAAATGGGACTTTTATGGAAGCATCAACTCAAACCATTTAGAAAGATTTGTGTTACTACATTTAATTACCTCCAGATGTTCTTGCAAAGGGGGAATTTGGATTAATCTAGGAAGGTCAATGGAAAAGCATGGTTTCCTGATTTTAAAAATAGCGGGGAAAGGACCCTTCTTGTGCTAGCCTGACAGCTTTACAATTATCAGAGCAGTCATTGATTTTACTTACAGTACTGTGCCTGCAGAGCTCTCAGAGGAAGGAGGGGAAATTTCTGGAAGAGGCACCATGTCAGCTATTGAAATTCTAGGAACTTGACCGCCATTCAGAGCCCCTGAGAAGCTGATGGGAAAGAGGGCCTCTATGTTAGCATTGGATTAAGGTTGTTTGCACTTAGTCTGGATTTTATGTGACTAAGGAGGTGGGGGCTGGTGGGGGAAGAACAAAGAGAATAAGAAAACACTATCACCAGAAACAGCTTTAATTAGCATCCTGTTTGGCAACATTAGCAAAGGCTGAAGTATCTTATCACCCTTAATCAACAGCTTTGCAAGAGGTTTATCTTATGTGGAAAAGTAGGTCACGTTACAAGATTGAGTAGTTGCTCTAGATTTAGTATGATGACTGGTGGGAAACCTAGATGGCTCACAGCTGAAGTCATATGAACTAACAATGATGTTAAACATGATTTTGTAGCCTGAGGAACTGGAGACAAGTAATCTGTGTCAATTGCTTAAGTACTGAAGATTGAACATACAGCTTGTTTCCATGCTTGAGTTATGAGGTCCATATCTAGTATTTGCTGATGATTCTTCTGCCACTGGCAAGACTAAAAGCTACTGAGAAGACAGTAGGGGCAGGTACCTGTAAAGCTGCTTTTCTGCTCCATCTTCACTGAGACAAACTGAAATGTAAGAACACATAGATCCAGAAGAGCTAGTAAATAACAAAATTACCTTGAATATCTTCACTAGGATCTTTCTATCCCTCCCTAACTGTTCACCCATAGAGCCCTTGAAAGAAAATGAAGACCATACCATGACACAGAGATGGGCTGCTGGAAAAACAGGTCGTTGTCAAGTCCTCAGTGGTGCGTGGCTTCCCTCTACAAAGCAGGTGCTGGTGAAGTTCTGATATTTTTTTATTAATAGTTCCCTCAGTGCAAGGAAAAGCTGAAGGTAGAGATGCAGAAGTTACTGGTGTATTAGACAAGCACTCCCCTGTATTGCTCTGCTTCAAAGAAATAAGGTTGAAGACCCAGAGCTTTTTCCACCTGTAGTAGCCAAATTAGCCAAAACAGAATTTTCCAGATCTCAGTTTGCATGTCTATTATTTTGCTGCCTTGACATATTTCAGTAAAGGCATTTGCTTAGAGAAACTGCACTGATTGAAATAGAAACTTGCTTCCTTCTCTTCCATTGATTGATTCTAATCTTCCACTATGGGAGCAAAAAATATCAGTCGTTGTTAAACACCAAAAGGCAAAATGTTTCCCCATGGTAGTTTAATGAATTTTTTATTTTCCCATTTATTTGTTTGTGCTTTCACTTCACATAGTTCTGTATTGAAAATAAATATACCCTAAGCTTTACTCATTTACTTTCTACTGCCTGTGGCTCTTCTTTCACAGATAATATTGTGTTTTCTTGGCCATGTACTTTTTTTTTTGCAGCTGTTTCCATTTGGGACTGGGACCATCTTTCTGTGTTTCACTCAGAAGCATATAGTGCTAAATTTTCTTGCTATTTGCTGAAAATCATAGTATATATGTGTGAAAAATCTCAGGCCTATAAGTGTTTTCTGAAATTACTGTGCAAATAAATAAGAACCAATTGCAGTGCACCTGAAGACCATCCATGACTGGGGAAAAAAATAGAGCTAAATAAGACAAAAATGTATATGCTTCGATACATGCAAAGGAAACCTCTCTCACCTGTTTGGATTTCAGAGTTGTTAGATTAGAGGAGCATGGGGGGAGAGGAGGAAGAGAGTGTTCATAAGATTTGGCTGGGTTTCTGGAAGGCAAGATGGAAAGCTACCATCATATTTATCTCTTCAAGCCTGACTACAGTTGTCACACTGTGCTGGAATCAGGTTTGTGTTCCAGTGTAGTCTGCTCCAAATAGCTTGTTTCAACATGTTTGATTTGCTTGTTTTAATTTGCTTTGGTGCATGAAGGTGAACTTAAATTGTCTTTTTCTAAATATTATTCCCAGGTCCAGAATTGATTAGCTCATCACAATGGGCTAAAACAAGAAGCTGTCTACCACGTGCATTCAGCAGTGGTGGGAAAAGATATTTGGAATCCTCCAACTCCCATCTGTGCAAAGCAACACATGCTCACTTGTACACCAGAGGATGTTTTATTCCTTCTGAATCATGTGCTGTGTAATCCATAGCCTGACTCTGAGAGGGAAGAGAAAAAGATACCATAGAAATAACACAAGCCAATTGTAGGTATTTTTTCTCCTCCTGAGCCAGTCTCTATGCCAGTGCTCAGTGACTCTTCCAGTCCATCACCTCTTTTCCTCCAAGGATCTGCATCAGCCTGAGTAAAAAGCTATCTTTGTCAGAAACTTAATTAATGCCTTCAAACATCATTATCAGCTCTTTGCAGCCTTGCAAACTTGGTCTTTGTGTGGGACCCTCTGTTACCAATTCATACTGATGAAAATATTTCCTTGTTGAAACCATTTACGTGCTGTGTGTGCCACCAACCACTGTCCAGTGGCTTCAGTGGGTGTCACCGTGGCAGTCTGGTTAGGGAAAAGGTAGAAAAGGAGCAAGAAATGAGAGAATTGAGAAGAAAGCAAGCTCTCTGTGTGTACCAAACCAAAACACAAAGCCTGCTGTGCTGTGCAGACACCACATCAGGCTGATGTGAAATGTAGAGAGCTGAGGGCGGTAGGAAGCCTTGGGCCCAATGCTGCTCTTTCATTTCTAAATTACAGTTTTCCAGCAGGTGCCTTCCTGTTGTCTGCAACAGCAGATGATTGGTGATACGCAGTTAAGTGTAGCATTTGATTTTCCTCAGAGATGATATGCCTTTTTGTGTAGTTGTTAAGCTCCACAGTTGGTCATCAAGGGAAAAATAGTGACACTGTTACCTGCTTGGTTTCTCAGCATAGGAAAACATAAAACAATAGCTTTGTCTTTAGTTGATGTTTTTCCCTATTAATTTGCTTTCTATTGTTTTCCTGGTAATATTTTGGGTAGCAATAAGTGGACAATAGTCTCCCTTTTTCTTACTACTAATGTTCGCTGAACCACATTGATTAAGAGAATGTATATTGACATGCATAACATAATCAGGTCAGGGACTCAAGCTGAAATTGATTGAGTGCAGCTCTTCTACACTTATTTCAATTTATGAATGTTCAGATGCAGATGGGCAGTGAAAAGGTTTAATTTCCATTTGTGTTGTTAGCACAATCCTTATAATGTAAGCATTAATTGAACATGCTCTGTGTTGGTGAGGAGCAATCAAGCATGTCCAGTTTTCATAAGCAGAGGTCAGAGGTCAATTTTTAGCACATTCCAAGCAGTCTAATTATACTAATATATTTACATTTGATCAGCTATATTATCAAAGATTATGTTCCGGGAAAGAAAACATTAAAAAAACAAAACAAACAAACAAAAAACCCTAACAAGTATTTTAGAATAGCAACTCTTGTGTAAAAGTAGGTGATATTTTTATGAGTTATAGGGATGTACGTGTGAAATGGTTTCCTACTACAGATGTCTGCGATCATTTATTTTGGTTAGGTCATCATGTACATTATTGTAAACCTGGGGTTTGAATTCTGACGTTCATTTATTATTTTCATTAAAATCTTAAAACACCAAGTTGATCTGAAAGCTCCATGGCAATAATGGGTTGAGTTACGCTGTTTTTCAATGTGTGAAACATGCAGCGTTCTACACCTGATGAATAATATTCTCTAGATCTTAAGCAGTATGAGGTGTTCTAGAATCTGTGGTTTATCCTTGTAATGATATTTATTACTTTCCATCTTATCAACAAATGGATTTTTTTCTTGCACAGTGCATCACGGGCATGTGACAAATTTTCTATCATTCTTCATTTCATTGTATACACATGATCTGCAAGTGTTTAAAACTTGAATAGAAAGATGCAAGTAACTGCATTTTGTCCACAAAAGTAGTGTGATTTATTTATTTATTCATTCGCTTACAGGGGGAACAGACCGTTAAAATACACATCTAATTTCCAATTTAGATACCTCATAAATTCTACTTGGTTGATAAATTAATGGAAAGGTCTAGGGATTTCAGTCTGGGAATAACTGTCACGTAAAACATTCTACGTTCCTTTGGGATTTTATTGACCTAGAAAGGAAAATACAACCCCCTGTTTCTGGAAATCTCGCTTAGGTATTAAGGGCCAAAACTTAAAAGATATTTTGAGCAGTGCAGCAGTGTACTGTAGAATACATGGAACAATAATTGATATTTTATTTCAGCTGCTAACAAAAAAACAAAACCAAAACAAACCCCAACAAACAAAAAACCAAACCAAAACCCCAACAACAAACCACCAAATGTAATTGGTTATGATTAAATGAAATAGAAATGTTTCCAGTTTTTCTCGCAAGGACAAAATGTTGCAAACAACTTTCCTTTTGCATTGAACAGTGTCCTTGATTTTCCCCGAACTGAGATGACAAGGTATATATGCCACAGACAACCAGTCTGCTGCTCCTGGTAGGAGCTGTAACTCCACAGGCAGACAGGCTAGCGCTGAACTGATGCCAGACAAAACGGTTCACTTTGGCTGGAAAAAACAAATGTTTCCATTTTAGAAAGATCACAAATTTTGTTTCAGTTTTCCTTTGTGAAAACTGAAGCAAAACATTTTGTTCTGCTTG
Source organism: Falco peregrinus (assembly GCF_023634155.1). Taxonomy (NCBI): domain Eukaryota; kingdom Metazoa; phylum Chordata; class Aves; order Falconiformes; family Falconidae; genus Falco; species Falco peregrinus. The sequence continues at coordinate 51,717,940 of NC_073727.1, read as the reverse complement.
GCTTATCTTAAATCCCAGGGACTGGAATTTTCAAAGAGCTATGATTTCCATTTGTATGTGTGTTTGGAGTGGACAGTCATGACCAAAATTCCCAGCCAGTCTGCTTGCAGACATTTTTTGTAAGGAAGATATTAAATAAATGTAATATTTTTTTTTGTTAAAGAAGTCAGTGATGGGAATGGTAGTAGGTCACCCAGAAGCAGTGAGGATGGCAAAGGCGAAGGCTGCAGCAGGAGCGAGATGTGTGTGCATGAACTGCTCCACGGGAGGATGGGAAAAGGGGGAAACGCCGCCAGACTGTTTAGAAACAGAGACTTGCGAGAGATTAAAGTTCAGCAAGGCCCTGTGATTTCAGGGGGAAAAAAAAAAAAAAACAAAACAAAAAAACAGGCAGGAAAGAGAAACAAAGCTGGTAATCTGGAAGAAATGGAAAAGTTCTGCCAGATGGTTGGGTGGGGTTTTGTTTTGCTCAGCAACAGTAAGCAGGAATAGCAAAAAAACACCAGGGTCTCACAAACTAGATTTTCTAGCCATATACAGACATGAAAGCCCTCTGCTACTTTGGCTTCTGGCAGATTCTAAAACATGGGAGATTTACACCAGGGGCTGGAGGAAAAAAATTTAATAACGAAGTTCTTAAGTGAAATCCCCAAACCACGAAGTGTGATTTCTGTAAGGATATGTATGAAGCAATACTGAAAAGTTCGTCTTTCAGAATACAAATTCCCAGGAATTCTGAGTGGGCAAGGACAGACAAAAGATTTTTCTAGTTTTGGACTGTGTCTGCCGGTTTGCAGTCAAGGCAGCTGGCACCTGAGCCCTGCACAGCAGGAGAGGAGGGCTACATAACTAGAACAGAACTTTAGACATGCTTTTCCTCCAAATGGATTATCAGTTTGAAGCATTAGTAGAACTGAAAGCTCCATCCTTGTTGCTTGATATTGATTTTCTTCACAAGGGCTGGCTAGAAACACTTCAAAGACTTTCTGTCACATGCACAAACATACAATTTTCATTCATATATGACAGCCCATTTGGTTTTGGTGTAAATATTAAAAAGCTTTAGCAATGCTATTTGCTTTTTTCTTTTCTCAGTCTAAGTCATTTTACAACACTATATATATGACATATCTTAGGGGGGTAGGGGTGGGGGAATCTTTTTGCGTACACCCCTACTCCAAATGTACTTCATATACCAAAGGTGTATCATGTACCTGCACCACAAATTAAGACTCATCATCGATTCTGTTACAGTCAGTTAAGAAATCCATATCGACAAGAACTAATTGGGGGATGCAGCTGTACAGGCAAACCACACCAGCGTCAATCTGTAGAGCTTGCTGGAGGAAGGGAAGGACAATGCTGACAAATAATATTTCTACACTCTTCATGTGTTTAATGAATACGATGGAATATCTGATGTCTGTGAGAATTGGAAAGGATCTTGACTTTTGAATAGCATATCATAAAAAGCCAGCAGTTTACTGAGAAGAAGAGAAAGTGCTTGTTTCAGGGAGATGAACAGTGACAGTTTTATCAAATTTTTAATTTGTGTTTTAAGGAGGTCTTTGTCCTTCCGTTCTGAAGCTTAAAAAAATCCCTGCTCCTATGCCTTAACATATCTAAGCTAATGTATCTGAACTTGTCTAAAATTATTTGGATTGGAAATTGAAATGGTAATTCCATGAGAATGTAACGGGAGATGTTTCCAGCAGCTCATGACTTGCCTATATTGGAGATAATATACAGAAAATCTGTCTTTTAGGTCAAGGAAAAAGTAAAATCTTCAAGGACAGGAAAATTCAAAGAAAACTGGGAGATGATTAACTAAAAATTCGTTTTTATTTTATTGAAACCAATTGATTTCCCTCTTGGTAGTAATACAATTGCAGAGCTCTGCCACACTGGTCCATTTCTTAATCTGTCCATCTGAGACATAAGGGCTTTGGTCTTAGTGGACAAGTTGTTGTATAAAAAACAAGATAAAATACATAGATCAAATATTTAGCCACAGATTAAAGCACTATGAGTGTGTATAATTTTAGAATAAAAATCTCATCTCGCTCTGAGATCTTCTGTTTCAGGAAGCAGAACTGCTAAGAACACGATTTCTGGCGTTTCATGTTTTACTGATACCTGCTGGTCTGCTGTGATACATCGAAGTTAACTGGAAGTTGAGCAAAATATAGACCTTGGATTAGATTTAGCGCTTCAAGGATGGTGAACCCTCTGTGTACAGAATTGCTCAAAACTGGTGAGGGCATCCTCACCAGTTACAAGTTACAAGGCTTTGTGCACTGCATTTCTGTTAGCACTGTTATTGCGCTAAAATATACACAGAAATGGTAAAATCTAACAAAAATTCAGACTTGCCCAGTAGAAATCTTATTCTATGTTTTTCTCTTGTAATCTCTGCAGGAATTTCTGCATGGATAAAATGCTACTATGAGTCTCTGGGATTGCTTTGTCCTTGATTTTTGATGAACACACTGGTGGACCATACTACCATGACAAAAGATGAAACCACGAAATGTAATACACTACCTTCAAGAGTTCAGTACTGCTGACATGACTGATATTTATTAAAAGGAGTAATTAAAACATGATAAATAATTCTAGACTTGGTCTTTACATGACTCCTTTTAAAAATCTGTATGCTGTTTTTTTAAGATGCATTGTCTTGGCAGGGAGAATGCAGTTCATTATTCAGTTAGAGAAGAGGCATTAAGAAGTTTAAAACCCAAACATTTGTTTTCCAATGATATCCCAATGCTGTACTCTGTGTACAGCAGTTCTGTACACAGAGTGCATGTTCACCATCCTTGAAGCACCTAATCTAATTTAAGATCTGTGTTTTGCTTAACTTCTAGTTAGCTTTGACTTATCACAAATGTTTTCACCATTGTTCTGTCCTCTAGGACGAAATAAAGGGGGAAAGAAGGCAGTCCTTAGATCTTACAACTAAGATTAGAAACTTTTTCCCAGTCTGATTTCCTCTTTACACTTACAGACCTGAGAGAGTAATTGTCTCAGTGTGATTTCTGTGCCTTTAAAACCATTTGTTATAGGCAGCAGAATTTTATGAAAACTCTCTTTCTATAATTTTAGTGATGAAGCTCAAGGAGGTCACAAAGCAAATGAGTTGTGCAGGTCATGTCTCAGACTGACTGTTTCTGGTTACTAACTTTTCCCAGAAGATCAAGCTGTCAATTAAATTTGAAAGAAGATTTTTCTGAAGTCTGAAATTCTCAAAATTCATCAGCTTTCCATAACCTCCCGCTATTTAACAACCTCATTAATGGCAGCAGAAGCCATGAAATGGCCAGCCAGTCAAAACGCAGTGGGATGAACAAGGTCAGAAGCTCAAAAAGCTAGTACCAGCCAGCACCTACTGTTGTTCCACACCAAGTCAGCACAGCCTGTGGCCTTATTTGTTATCACTTACAAAAATCCTAACTCCATTGATTTCAGTAGGGCTTTTAGATTTGATTGGGATCTTTTTAAACGATATCCAAATCTGCCTATTGTGAGTAATACGTGATTAAACCTGATAATTTAATCTTAATTGTGCAGATGAAAAGGATGGCATTAAGACAAGGCAGAGTTTCTCACAAGAGGTTATTAAGAAAATTAAGGATTACAGAGTGAGAAACTGATTATAACAATTTATCAGGGAGGCAGAAAACACATATCAGGAATAAATTATTACTCTTTTAAAATGGTACAAGATCAGAAGAGTATTACTTTATAATCTTTCTCAGGACTGGTCCCAACTTCTGGGGTGTGCATCTAAGATAGTACTGAAGAATTAGATCTTTTTCATCCAGATTTTGTTATACAGGTCCAGTAACTTAGTATCCTCTTGATCCAGCAGCTGGTTCAAGGTAAACAGGTAGATTGGTTTCCTGTGTAAATGGTCCTAATCCAGCAAAGCAAATGGGTATGTATGTTATGGGAAACATGTGAAAAGTTCAAATACCTGCATTATGATCGCTTCTATGCCAGATAGCCAAGAACACGGGTCAATGTCTTCTTGGATCTATACCAAGTAAAATAGTGTTTTACAGGATCTTGTTAAAAATATTTGGTACAATGCAGCTACCCCACAGCTTACTAATTTTCTGGCATTGTCCACCTTTTTAACAAAGGTAAACAAATAATGAATGAAACACTTAGATTTGCATAGCTGATTGCAGCAAGTCTAACATGAAATAATATCTTAGAAGCCCCTCCCTTCCTTGTCTCCAATGCTGTGTTCCACCTGATTGTTGTCACAAAAGTCTTGGAAGTCCAGCTATATCACATAATGACACTTCATGTTGTTCTGCGTCACAATCTTCAACTCACATTAAACTAGCATAATTGACACATTTTCTGTCATGTAGTGATACTTTGTGATGTGCCTACAATACATACATTCAAGATTTTATTTTGTTCAGAGAATAAAGAATTACTCAGCTTTGCTAGCGATATACTTACATTTTCTTACATTCTTTTTCTTTTAATCAATGCCGGAAAATGCAAAGAACTTACGTTTCAAATGCTGCTAATTTTCATTGTAATCTGTTCTATAAATTTAATTGCATGCTTTTAGTTTTAGTCATTAGTAATGAAATCTGGGGGCTTATTCCTTTGTGGTTTTTAACTTGGTATAGACACAGAAAATAGATGTGCCCCTCTCTGTCCTCATCTCCTTTTAGACAGTAATGTATACTCACTTTGGCATGGCAAACCACTGCTTAGTATGAGTGATAACAAATGCATGCGACAGCTCACAACGTGTGAGTAGGCTCATTGACATGCAAAATGCCCAGTGTCGTGCAAGAACAGAATTAAATCTTTGCACAATCATGTAATTGTGCACTGGCAATCAGCAAAAGTGATTGCTAGATGCAAGATAAAGCCGACTCTTTCTGAAGTGTTTAGTACTGTATTATGGCTGAGATTTTTTTTCAATATATATGTTTCTGCATATTAAAATTCAAAGAATTTATAACATTCCACAGACAAGTTTTTATTAGGAGTGTGGGCATTATATCAGTAAGAAGCTATAGTTACTTGATTAACTTCAATGGAATTACATTGCACGTCTGCTGCTCTAATGAGCAGAAGGTGATCCCCGGCATCTATGCAAATAAATAAACAATATTTACAGTATAAAACCACTCAAGATACACCGCTAGTGAACATAAAGTGAAAGTGATTGTTTCTTCTGCAGGGAAAGGTGGGGTTTTTTTAAATACATTGGTCTGTAACAGTGCCTATCATTAGCGTAAATGAAGTACTGAAGTATTTGTGACCTTTGGAGCTCACAGCAACTTAATTCCCAGCAGCCTGCTGTTTCATACAAAATCTAGGAAAATCTGCTCCAGAAAAGTAAGCACAATGCACTCTTTTCCCAAGCAATCTCCTTCTGATCCAAAAGCAAACAAGTAAGGACCTCAACAATATAACTGAGATGTGAAGCGGTTGGTACTCTCTAATGGCTGTTTTTCTCACAGCAGATAAAGATGTTTTGGCAAGAGTCCTTTATTGGTGTTCTTGCCATATGTGTTTTTCAATTTTTCACTGACTATTTAACAGTGCATTGTCTGTGATGCAGGAGTAGTGCATTACAGCAATTTCTTACTCCAGTCTTTTCCTTTTCCTCGTGTGTTCCGCAGAATGTGACAGTGCTCCCATAGGTTGTGATGAGACCATATATAATATATGAGCATATATATTATATATCATAATACAATAGGTATTGTATTATGTTTATTATATTATAATATATAACATATATTCTTTAAAGGTCAAATGTGTGATGCACATTCACAACTAATATTCAGCATAAACTGCAGTATAACATGAAAAAAAGTCCAAAGGACAGAAGCAGCACATGTATACCACCAAATCCTAACTTCTTGCAAGAGGAGCTATCATGATATCTATTACGTGTCTGCAGAGAGTAAAAAAGAAAACAAAACAGTTTTGCAGAGGTCTGGAGTTAGAAGTTACTACATCTTACAAATTAACAAAGGGAATTAAACCTACAGGATAATGTTACATACAGTGTGTATATATATATATATATATGAGATAAGAAGGCTTTTGATTTGTTTCTGTAATCATACTATACTTCAATATGAAATCTGTTTTCTCAGTACAGATTATTCTTCTTTTTAATAGGCTCAGGTCTGGGGCTGTTAGTGTAAAGTTGCACAAATGTACTATGCTGCCAGCTTTCATTACTGCTTTAGTTCAAAAACAGAATTGTGAGTATACTTCATTGCGTCATTTCAAAGCAAAAAGATCAGTGAAGGCCTTTTGAGAATTTCTTTTTTGTCTTTTAATGAAAACTTGTACATTGTTTTTCCCACATAAATGACACCTTTACACACATTTGCATCTAAACTGATGTTACATGTATTGTATTTGAAGTAGATCACAGGACTTTTGGTGTCAGAGACCTTGTCTTCTACTTTTTTTTAAAGCATTTCATGCTTACAGTATTCTCTAAATAATAAATATAACAGATACAAAGCTTTGCAAACCCTTCAAACAAAATAAGGCATGTGAGATTTTAGTTCTATCAATGCAACAGGAGCTCCTGCAGAGGTGTGAGACTGCAATAAATTATTATTGTGAATTAATAGGGATTTTCTATATCAAAATAAGCCTTCAAAAAGACACATAGGTTGGTATTTTGGCAAAATTTCTTTCTGTTAGCCTCTAAACCTTTGGATGTCATCACTGCAGAAGCTGAACACAGCAACACTAATGGATTTCTAAAAACCATGTTAAGCAAGGCAGTAGACTATGTCTACCTTTTGAACAGGAGTTCAGGCTGGTTCACAAGTTGAAAGACAGATTATGGTTCTTGTTCTGGTTTTCAAGAGTTACTGAGTACATAAAGATGCTGAGATATTCATCTCATGTTACCTTGGGCTGGACCTTCTGTAGGCTGTCCTGTCTTGTGCAGAGGAGCCATGGCAGGGCAGGGACTATTTAATTTACGTTGAGCTCCAGCTTAGCACCTTTCATTTAAGGGAAGGATGGTGCTGTAACTTACAGAAGGGAAAAAGAAGCAGCTATTACTTAAGTGTGAACAGCAGCACCTTAAGGCTCTGGCCAACATCAGGGATGTCATGCTCCACGTTACACAGCAAAAGGCAGCCACTCAGACTATATGAGCCTGGGCTAGCAAAGAGTGAGGAATGGGAGGAAAATCAGAAGCACAGAGAAGGGAAGTGATGGCCAAAGATCTCACAGCAAGTCATTGATAGATGCAGATGCACATTTCACACTAGCAGAAGCCATTTTCCTGCTCTGCTGTACCTGTGAATAATTGACCAGCTGAGCAAGAAGATGTGTTTAAACAATTGTCAGCTTACTCTGATCTTCAGCACACAACTGGTCAAGTGAACTCCAGCTGTGTGAGCTGAATATTGCATCCCACGTTGTGCAGATTTTCTGTATCATAGTGTATAATAGGTGGTTACATGTTTTTCTCCATAGATTAACAGGATGAGAGAAGATAACTGGTAGCAGCTGGTTGTACAAGAACAATCGATGCCTAAACCTATTTTTGTTTTAATTTCTACTAGGAAGCAACCAATACTGTATTTCTTCAGTATTAAGCAGTGAAAAAAGGATAGTGTGTTTTGAATTAGCCGGCTCTGCTAAAGATAAATCACCACTACTTCTGTTTCCTTGCTGGAGAAAAAATAATTGTAAGAGATGCTGGCTTTTCCCTTCAAACAGATCTTATTCCCAGCCTGCATATGCCTCTTGCCTAAAGATCTGGGCTCCGGCAGGTGATCAGCACAACATGACTCACAACAGCAGAAGACGGAGTCAGCAGCATCCTTCAAAAAGATTGGTGGGGGAAAAAAATGAAAGTTAACAGGAGCGATATGTACAGAGAGATTTCCATGTGATTCTTACTTCTACTTTCTCACATCTACTGCTGCTCTGCTGATGACACAACTCACAAGTTATTAAAAATTTAACGTTATTCAGAATCATCTTTCCCTACACAATCCAAGCACTTTTCATTTCTCACACCTGTCCTCAGAAACACTTTCATTCCTCAAGAACAGCAATGGAATAAAATATATTTACAATGTATATTATGTTTAATATATGGTGGCTGATCTTTACTGGTGTACATAAATGTCACAACACATCAATTGCTGAGTATTTTTTTGTCTCTCTGCTGTACTTACTAGATATTTTTTTTCCATTTCCAAAAAAAATGTATATATTGTATGAACACAGAGGATAAGGGATTCTGCCATTTGCAAAAGGGACTGTACATCAAGGTTGTGAAAAATGCTCACAGACACACACTGTGCCATCAGGACTACAGCAGCAGCTGCTCTGCTGCCCTTCGCCTGGTCTGGGGAAGAGGCTGGGAGCAGGGGTGCTCGTGCAAATGTTTTGCAACACAGTTTGCAGCTTGGCCATGCCTTCAGGTGAAGAATACCTTGCTGTTCAGGAGCCTTGAGATCATGAACAACTTGAGCAAAGTAAACGGAAAATGCTGTGATTGTGCACATCCAAGGTAAGTAGCACAGTTATAAAAGACAGGGGCAGAGGAGCTTTGTGTAATTTGCATCCCCCAAGAATCAGCCAGGAAGGTCTGTCTCTCAGTCCAGCTAATGCACCGCAACTTTTCCTTGTGTACAACTCATTAAGGATCCTGGATATGTATGTATGTAACACCTTGGGTTGTGTACTGTGGAGACAACCCCTTGGGGATGCCAGCTTTTATAGTCCATCCGAAGTCCTCCAGGAGGTATGTACAGATTTAATCTTCCTCTCCAAAACTTCTCTCTTGACTGAACTAAATGTTATTTAATTTCCTGAGAGGTGCCAGTTCTATCCGTTACACCAAGTGCCAGTACTTGCCCAGTTAATTTTGCTTTGAAAAGATAAAGGTCTCCCTTACACAAACACACACGGGCACAACACACAATTTTGTGAGGCTAAGACCCACTCAGCAGCCACTTAGGCTGTTCTATTTCAGGCTGTCATTGCTCTTTGCCCTCCCTGGCCATGTGGTCCTGCTGACTTTCTTGTGAATGGGCAGTCACAGTTCAGGGAATAGATCAACTTGAAAAATTATCTCTTTTGTTTAGCAGGGCTGTTTTTGGCTGGGTCAGCTCCCCCGTGCTACTGCAGCAGAAGGTGTAGCAGCATCCTGTGAAGTGGCAGAGATGGGAGGGGGGCTGTGGGAACTCATCTGGCTGTGGAGCCGTTTGAGTTGTCTTTTTTCACTGGGCTGTGTATCCTCCACTGATTGTTAGATATTATATCAGTGTGTACAGGAACAAATATTTTGCCTCTAAGCTGCCAGATGGGGTAGATGCATGCAGCTCATTAGCTCTTAACTTCTGCCATGTATAGCAGTAACCAGACACTTTGGGGTGACAGCAGAATTAAGATATTGATTCCTTGCTCCCAATATTTTTCTCCATAGCCATCTGTGGGAGTTACCAAATTTGGACTGTCTCCTTCCCTACTGCAGAGTAGGCAATAGGATTTCAAAGATGATTGTGCAGCACAGTTCAGTCTCTAGTTAAGCTTTGTTAACCCAGTGCTTATTGGTAGCTGGCATCTATGTGGGTTTTCTTCTGTGGGAAATGCAGTTTCTACAAAGGGAAGAAGGGAAGAAGACGAAGAAGAAGAGAAAAAAAAGGAAAAAAAGGGAATAGGATGATGCTTCCAAAGATTTTTTTTTTTAATATCAGGAATATTAAAATTATATAGTTTTGGTAATTTTGCATGTTGAATTTAAAATGTTTCAGTTTCTTGAACAAAACAGAAATCACAGAAACATAGAATCATAGATTAATTTATGTTGGAAAAGGCCTTTAAGATCATCAAGTCCAACTGTTAACCCAGGGCTGCCAAGTCTACCACTAAACCATGCTTTTAAACACTGCATCTACATATTTTTTGAACACTTCCAGGGATGGTGATTCTACCACCTCCCTAGGCAGCTTAACCACTCTTTCAGTGAAGAAATTTTTCCTAATATCCAATCTAAACCTCCCCTGGAGCAGCTTGAGGCCATTTATCTTGTTCTGTTGCTTATTATCTGGGAGAAGAGACGGACCCCCACCTTGCTGCAGACTCCTTCCAGGTAGTTGTAGAGAGCAATAAGGTCTCCCTGAGCCTCCTCTTCTCCAAGCTAAACACCCCCGGTTCCCTCAGCCGCTCCCCGTCAGACTTGTGCTCCAGACCCTTCCCCAGCTCCGTTGCCCGTCTCTGGACACGCTCCAGCACCTCAGTGTCTGCCTTGCAGTGAGGGGCCCAAAACCAAACGCAGTATTTGAGGTGTGGCCTCACTGGTGCCCAGTACAAGGGGACCATCACTTCCCTTGTCCTGCTGGCCACACTGTTTTGGATAGGAGCCCAGATGCTGTTGGCCGCCTTCGCCACCTGGGCACACTGCTGGCTCATGCTCAGCTGGCTGTCAACCAGCACCTCCAGGTTCTTTCCCACCAGGCAGTTTCCAGCCGCCCTTCCCTAAGCCCATAGCGCTGTGTGGGGTTGGTGTGACCCAAGTGCAGGACCCGGCACTGAGCCTTGTTGAACTTCATAGAACTGGCTTTGGCTCATCGGTCCAGCCTGCCCAGATCCCCCTGCAGAGCCTTCCTGCCCTCCAAGCAGATCAACATCGCCACCCAACTTGGTGTCATCTAAGTCATCTAAGAAGACTTTCTCTTGAGTTACAAAAGATTTTACTAGGCTCTTGAAATTGCAGTTTGGGTACATTATCACTTATGTTCTTCTTCTCCCACAGTTTAGCTGTGCCATATGTTGACAGGACACATGATACTGAAATAAATGATGGACCAGTAAAGGAAGGTAATAAAGGGGAATAATTTACCTGAAGATAATCACAGGTAAAGGAGGTGATTGTAATTTAATGTCAAACAGGTCTGAAAATAACCAACTGGAATGCTTCTGTATAACACACTGACATGATTATTTTGTTTGTAAGTCTCTCAGTGGGATATTTTGCTGTGTTACCTTAGAAAATTAATGAAACTTTGAAATCATGGAGCAGGTGGGGCTGGAAGGGACCCTTGGAAGTCTCTGGTCAGAAGCAGAGTCCAAGCTAAAACAGGTTGCTCAGGGTAATATTTAGTAAGGTGTTCAACACACCCAAGGATGGAGACTGTACAATGTCTCTGGGTAACTTGTGTCAGTCAGTGTTTCACTGCCCTTACAGTAAAAAAAAAAAAAAAAAAAAAATTATATTTAAGTTGAATTTCCTGTCTGTAAGTTTATATCAATTACCTCTTCTCTTGCTGGGTGCCACTGTCCCCCTCTTTAGTCCCTCCTGTCCTCTCATGAGGTATTTATACACAAATCAAACATCTAAATACTCAATTTCAATAGGGAAATTTCAGTTTTCATTTAGATTTCTGTTAAAAAATAAGACCAAGGATAGGAAGATTGATGATAAAAGCAGATTTTTTTTCTGGAGATTAACTATTTTTCATAAATCAGCTCCTATTCTGAACTTTTTCTTAGGCATGGTATGACACATACAGGACCGCATCACATCAAAATCCTTTATATTCAGTAACATTCCTGTTTCTTCCCTACTGAGACAGATAGATCACAGCAAAAGCCATTGCTGTTTTTATTAGGCCCATCTGAATAGCATTGTAAAGGACACTTGGGGCTGCCATTTAATTTATAACCCAGACTGGGCCATAAGTTTATGTGGACAGAACTGCCTCTTTCCTTAACTCTAAGAATTAAATATCTCTGGCACAGAGTTGCAGGCATCATGCACTACTCTTTCCTCGAATTCAGATGCAAATTGTGGAGCAGCCTCTTGTTTCCTTGGCTTTGAAGTGCAGTTACATATGGCTTAGAGGGCAAGTTTATCGAAATATTTTTTTCCTGAAAAATGAGAGCAACTAACATCCAGGATGTGATTTCTTCTTTTCTGCTTCAGTGAATTGCATTTGAGTCCTTGTTGCAGAGGAACTGTCTCCTGCAATGTAGGAGATGTGCTTCTACCTAGAATATGCATGGATGCAGACCCACACTCTGCAAGAAAAAGGCAGAGCAAATGGGCAGGCATGACTTGTATCTATGCATACTGTACATATACCTTCCCTGTTTAACATGTCCTCTACTCCTTCCACAGCAGGGCTGTAGTGATCACCTTGCCAATGGGTTTTATTTTGACCCTATGGAGTATGCTGAATTTTCCCCCTTTATGCATTGCATTTGAAATTATGCCTTCTGTATGAGCAATCCCTGCTTCAAAAAGCATCTCATTTAACGGTGCCATTGAGAATCCTGAGGAAGGAAGCTGTAATCTGAACAGGCCGCTCATCCCATGTAATTTGTATCTTGGCAAGACTGATGGTAAGTTTAAATTTCTGTTAACCCTATTATTCTTGTTAGATGGGTTTATAGGAGGATACAGCCTTCAGCCCTTACTGACAAGACTTTGGTTGTCTTTCACTTCACAAGAGCAAGGGGAAAGAGGAGAAAGGATGCTGAAGAGATTCCCATAAATAGGCAGCCAGGGGACAGCTGAGATGAGGTTTGTCTTTCTGATGGTACTATGCAGGTTAGTATCATCTGCTCCTTTAAAATGCCTCTATTTTGTGAATGTACGCTAAGAAAATTGAACGATGGGCAAAACAATTCAGTGGCTCAAGTGAAGCTTGCGGCTTGCCATATACTATGGTATTTGTAAGCATCCATATTGATGAGAGAAATTGTAAATAATATTGCTAGATATTATGCTAAAGTTACAAAGTGCAGTTGTTGGTAATTAAGGAATTACGTACATGTAAATTATCTCAACACTGGCCTAAAATTAAGCTAGAAGTCTACAGAAGAATGATATCATGCTGAATTGGTGCCACTGCTAAGAGATGTTCACCCACTAACTTCCAGTCTGTATAATTTCCCCAACACAGTAAAAGGGTCCTTTGTGCTTAGGAAATTACCACATAGATAAATGGTCACAAAAAGTGATTTTCTCTTCATTTGTGATATATTCTGCTACAGAAAAGCCATTAAAAATGTGTTTCTCATAAAAAGCTGGACTTGACCGCTGTGGATTGATTTCTATTACCAATTTTAATCATCATTTAAACCAGCAAACAGGAAACTTAGTTTTAAATAATCAATTTTAATCTTGGTTTGCATTTTTACTTATTAGTCACCTTCCTAAAGGAATATTGGACCCTTCTGATTAGTAACCACAGGAACATGTTGATTTTCACCTAAATACAACCTGTATGTTAAATACTCATTTTAGTGAGGTGAATATATTCTATTTATTTAGCCAGTGTATAGCCTGATATACCTTTAGTCAGATTATGATTATAAAGTAATTTAGAAAAATGGTGAAAGATACATTTACTGTTTACTCCATTATGATTATGCTCTTATTTGTGTGTCTTGTCAATATACAGTTGGCTGGAATTTGCAACTCAATTAAATGCACAAACCCAACATTATAAAGTTGTTTGTTTTAGTTAAATTAAACCACCTTAAATAGCTGTTTACTTAGGGAAAACATTCATTTATTGAAATGGGTATTAAAACTAATTGATTCATTAAACAAAGGAAGTATTGTCCGTGGTTAACAAATTGCACTAATAGTTTCTGATCATCATGTCTGTCATGATTTTAGAACTACCAGATCTCATCCTGTTACACCTCATTTATATTTATGGATTGGAAGGGGATAATAAGCTATCCAGTTTTTCAGCAGCCAAAAATTTTCTCAGCTATGAATAAATTAGCCACTGAATTTAAGTAACTAAACAAACAGAAATGCAGAAAATATCATCCCTGCAGTTGCAGAAAAGGCTGTAGCATTTTAACTAGTTCAGTACATTCGTAGGTTTAGGTCTAGAATTCTGTAACTCCTGAATTACCTGGTTCAGGGATTTGCCTTCAGCAGTTCACATGTACTATGGGGATATTAATGTTTATTTGATATGAATAATTTCATGAATTGTAATAAATGCAGGCATGGATGTGAGTTGCCAGTATTTAAGTTTTAATTTCATATATGTTTGTTAATAAAAGTATATAAAAATATATACAAAAAAAGAATCTGATTTGAACATAGGCTTCCACTCTGGAAACCCCTTTAGAGAGTTATGCACAAGGACAGAAAATTACTGACCAACCAGTAGCTGTTTATATAGATTAATACAAGGAACAAAATCCATCTTGTACCTAGGCTGAAGTTGGACTATGAGACCCACCTTAAGTGAAATAATGTTAATGATCAACTCATGCTTCTAAGGTATGACAGAATCACCACTGGAATAATACAGGAAAAAATATTAAATGATGCTAAATCCACTTGAGAGAGTGTTGGTATGGCATGGAGGTGCAGAACCAGCCCGCTGATCTGTCCTGGCAGTCAGGTCAGGCTGTCTGGCTCATTAAATCAGAAGTATAAAATACCGAGCTTTTCTTTGAGGCAAGAGAAAGAGAGAAGGGACAGCAGAGATCCTGCAGGCAGAAGCCATAAGAACAGTCAGTTAAGGAGGGACTTGAGAACTAAAGCTTATGTTTATGAGTATATTTCTGCCTGCAGCCTTTTCCTTTACTGGAAATAGGAAGAAAGTCTACATTCAAACTCTGTGGGAGCAACAGGTATGTGAATGGATCCAAGTGGTGACCAAGGCTGGAGAGCTCACCTGCCCCCAGGCAAAAGCAGTTTGGTTGGCAGCAGTTCAGCATTCCTGCTGTCCTTTGGTGCTGCCAGCAATCCCTTCTGGGGCACAAACATGCTTGTGAGTCCTCCAAAATTACAGGGGAGCTGAGGGCTGCACACCCACAGCCCTGTAGCAATATAAGCACAGGTGACATGCTGTCTTTCCTATGGCTGAGTCTTTGATTGCCCATGGCAAAGCATTGCTTCATGGGTTAGTCACTAATGCTCATAATTAGCCACACAGCTTTTTCAGGCTGCGTTCTGGCTCTTCCAGAGATGATAGTTTTAAGACATGGCATATAGGTGTGAAATGGCAACAAAATCAAGGTGTTCCTATTCTCTCTTCCTCCCTCCTAAAAGCAGTGATATCGTTTCCTTTATCAAGTAATGAGTAAATTTTGAGAAAACAGTCCTGAAAAAACAGCATACAGAATTTCCATTTTGAACCAGACACACTAGTTTCTGAAACCAACAGGGCCTTTTTCAGCAGGACGTTCCATAGTGTCATGGTTTAACCCCAGCCAGCAACTAAGCACCCCCCAGCTGCTCCCTCCCTCCCTCCATAGTGGGATGGGGGAGAGAATTGGAAGACTAAAAATGAGACAACTCATGCATTGAGATAAAGTTAGTTTAATAGCTAAAGCAAAAGCCATGCATACCAGCAAAGCACAAAAAGGAATTCGTTCACTGCTTCCCGTTGGCAGGCAGGGGTTCAGCTGTGTCCAGGAAAGCAGGGCTCCGTCACATGTAACAGTTACGTGGGAAGACAAAGGCCGTAACTCCAAATGTCCCTCTTCCCTCCTTCTTCCCTTAGCCTTTTATTGCTGAGCATGTCATTGTATGGCATAGACTATCCCTTGGGCCAGTTGGGATCAGCTGTCCTGGCTGTGTCCCCTTCCAGTTTCTTGTGCCCACCCAGCCTGCTCGCTGGTGGGGTGGGGTGGGAAGCAGAAAAGTCCTTGGCTCTGTGTGAGCCCTGCTCAGCAGTAATGAAAATGTCCCTGTTATCCACACTGTTTCCAGCACAAATCCAAAAGGTAGCCCCATACCAGCTACTGTTAAGAAAATGAACTCTATCCCAGCCAAAACCAATACACATACATAGGTGGCTGCTACAGATGGGGGCATCTCATCCAAGCTGGGAAACCATGTCTATATGAAGAACAGAGGCACTTGATGCAGTCTGTAGTGCTTTTCTTCATATTACTTTTACAAATAGTCCATTCTTTGCAGGAATTTTTAAGGTTCTGAACTAACCTGTCCCTTAGGAAACGTTTAGCAGCTTTCTGAAAACTTTGTGTCTGAGGCAGTAATGGAGAGAGAAAGTGAATGCAGCTTGAAATGATGACATTGTTTCCTGACTTTAAGCCCAGGAGTGTCATTGCTGTGGTGTTAAGAACAACTGGACCTTGAAAATTGCAGCTTTGGGTGCTGCTTTAGGCACCTCCATGTACCCAGAGGGAGAAAGGGAGAGGGCTCTGTCACACGTGAGAACCTGCACCCTGGAGACACAGTTCAGCAAAGGAAGATGCCCAGGTCACAGCCCTGGGGCTCCTTTGGCTTTTGCAGTCAGGCTTGATATTGATCAGGGACAGGATAAATGGACAGACAGAATAAAGCTGCGTATGCCTGACTCAGAGATCACACATTTCCCACGGAAATGTACCTTGTTTCTGTTCCTCATTTAGAAGGCTTTGAAGTTCAGAATTGTTTTGGGGAGCTTCTTTGTTGCTTCCTGGAAACATAAAAGAGATAAAAGATAATTTTGAAGTGTGTGTTGAGAGATAAGAGCATTTCAGACCACAAAAGGGCTGTTACCTACTGTAGACATGTGTTCACATCCATACAGGCAGCATAAGAATGATATGAGACTATTGACTATCTTGTTTCCAGACTTCAGCTCTTAGCTCAATCCCACAGCTTTGGAGCTGTCTGGGAGGCCAAGGTATTGACGGATTGCATCTGGTGCACTGCAAAGGAGATTACTTGTAGTCCTTTCTCACAATAGTGATCCTACAAGATACTGTGGGGTCTATGGAAGCAACAGGAAACCTGACTTCCAAGAAAAAAAAAAAAATCCTTTTAATTCACTGGATCACAAAAATTTCATAACCACTCAGAGTACCAAAGTGTTGCAATGTTGCAGGGCTAGGGCACAGGAGAAAGAGTAAAACCATTCTGGTACTTTATTCAATAGGTGTTCAAGGGTGGAGGGGGGGAGCAAGTCTAACAGAAAAAAAAGAAGCAAGAGAAACCTGCAAGAAGACCAAGAATCAAACCGCAACTTTGTTTTTTGGCTGGAAGGAGGACATTTGCTCTTCAGGTAAGTCTAGGCCAACAAAACTTAACCATGTGTTCTTATCATGACAGATGATTCAGTGAGACTAGCTAAATTCATCTAGGGGACTCACAAGCTAGTACACTTTGCGGAACAAGGCCTGTATTTTCATGTGATTTAAAAAACAACAAGAGTTTTATTCAAATTGATGCACAGTCACATATTGCATACTGTATTATTCATTCTATCTTGCATGGAAAATGATTACTTCACAATACTGAAATGTCTGTAAATTCCTGCACCTTTTTCATTATTTTGTCTGAGCCAGAGGAACTATTTTTGAGTATTATTCTTCTTTTACATCACTTGTTTTGATTTTAATGTGCTGAAAAAGTCAAATTTAGTCTAACCCAGAGATCATTTATTACAAAGAAGTAAAATAGATGCACAACAGCAAATTATGATTTATGAGAAAATATTAAAAGTTTTTTGCATAGCCCCACCCCCCAAATGAGCACTATTGTCACTAAATATTCTCAAACCTAGTAATGAAAACTCATCTTTATGTTTAATATTTGCATCTTTTAAGGCTGGAAATCACTCTGTGGACCTTTTCAATAGAGCACTGAATAGATTAAATACTTGTTATATCAAATACAGGTACAAAACCGAGGTTGAATAAATGATGCTGAATATACCACTCACCATGTGGATTGAAAAGCAAATGAGAAGTTTTACAGGAGCAGACTTTGCTCTGGAGAAGCTTGTCAGACCTTCCCTGACTGAAGAGAATAATCTGGGTGTAGACACTGCCAAAACTATAGGCAGAATGAGCAAAATCCAGAACAAAGTAGTAAAATAAGATAACACCAGCCAAAAGAAAATCTCAAAGGTAGAATGAATTTGAAAAGGTTTTGTCACCCCATGTCCATCTCTTGGGATAAAAAGTGGTGGTATCCACAGCTTCTTCTGGTATCTGTATTGGCAAAATCACTCCTTTTCTGCCCAGCAAGTAGAAGTGAAGAAAAACGAGGTAATTTGTTGGCTCCTGGCACTACTTCCCTGAATTACATCTTTTGTCTCATGGGAGCTGTACCAGCATAGCAGACTGCTGGGTAACAACTGGTTCCACATTCCTCCTTGGCAGAAAATCTTTGTTGGTTATTATGTACATTATTTTTTATCATCCCAGCAGGCTGGGCAAAAATAAGGTCTTCATCCCAAATGCCTTACTCAGGCTTCAAGGCAGCCGGCATCCTAAGAAAGAAGCCTTTGCTATTCCCATGAGTTGTCTTTCAAGAAAATGGACTGTTATTCCTGAATTAGAACCAGCATCTGAAGCTCTAGGGATTTACACTTCCATCAGGTCTCTCATCCAGAAGGATTGTTCATAGACTGTTGCATTAGCTGATTTACCTCTTTCAGTCCAAACAGCGAATTTTTAGAGCAAGGCTTCTATGGACTATTGGGTAGATATTGGCTGAAATTGACACTGTGAGCTGGGCCCTTCACTGCTCATTCAGAACACTACAGAAGAATACATCCATATGACTCAACCTATAGATCGTTTGTCCACCACTTACCCACAGCTCTGGCAGCAGTAGAGTATGTCAGCCATTTAAGACCAATGGTGTCCACTGTTTCTGCTAAGGGGAAAGCCATACAGGATATATGTGAAACTGCAAAGTGAGTATGGGTAGGGATTATGAAGCTCCCTGCACTGAATTGAACTAAACTGAAACACCAGGTCTGTCCCTGTCTTCTTGCGGACAGTACCAGCTTCTCAGGATTAGGAATGGCATGCAGAAGACCAGGGCTGTCATTAACTATGAAATCAGGGGGATAACGGACTGAATGGAATGACTGTAGAATGCACACAGAGAACTCAAAATCAGTTTCGAAGTATCTTATTGCCAACCTCAACAGAAAATGTGCAGGGAATGAAGTGTGTTGGGACAGAGAAAGACTGAGCTTGGAAGCTAGGAGACACTGAAGCTGAGCTTCCAGGAGAGCAGCGCTCTGCCGCTGGTCATCAACCAGCATTCATCAAAGGAAGGGAAAATGTCATCTTTATTGCAACTTTAGGTCTTCAGTTGTATAAGGTGACACCATTGTTGAAGAAGCAGACATCTTTCTGCTAGGGAAAGTGAAAGTCAAATGAGATGTTTATCCTTTCTGACTAAAATTCCCCAAAGGCACTGTTGTAAATTCGAATCTGCATATTCACTGAACACTTTCTTGCACTCAGGTTTTTCCTCTTCTGGTGTATGCTAGTGGTAAGGTTATGATGATCTCTAACATGCTACTCAGATGTAAAATATTTGTCATGCCGGTCACCATACTGGTTGGAGCAAATAGATCAACACCTACTTGGCCTGCATTGTGGAACACATTTGAAGAGTAAAACAATGCAGGTACGTAATGTAGCCATAGGCTTAAAACAGTGAAAAATGGCCTGTCACCCTTCTCCCTGTTAAGACCTGGCACTTTCTGTGATTCTTAATGTCCCACTAACTGCCACGTCCACATCTGTCACAGCAGAGAGTCCTCTGCAGAGAGCAGTGGTTGCCTACCACCGCTTTGAAAAGAGTCAGTCAAACAGAAAAGTAGAGGCTCATCACTCTGCAAAGGAGATGGACACTATCTAAGAAACTAGCTTATGTAAAGAGCATTTCTTACAGGCATCTTTGCTGTCATCATTGTTACTGGACTGGACTGACAATAGCCTCAACGCAAGTGTAGGTGGAAGACAAACAATGCATCTGCCACAAAACACACTAGTTAATAAAGCTTTTGTTACACCTTGATTCATTGTCTAGTTGGGAGTAAAGACTAGTTATTAAACATTTCATAGAGAGAAAGGATTGCTATGACAACAAACTATGAATAATTCATCTGCAGGGGAGAGGGGACATGCAATAATAGAACAATTGCTAGAATTCCTCTTAAAGGATTTGTGTGCATCAAAAGCAATAATAAAAAGGAAGAGTTTCAATCTATGCTATCTGACTAACTGCAGCTTAAAAAACATCTGTCATCGTTGGTGGCTTGCACGATACAAGTTAGAATAGAAAATCTGCAGCTTCTTACTTCTTATAAATGGGGAGCAGGGACATAAAATAATCAGGAAGCTTCTGTGAACATCAAAGTTTTGGATGTCTGGACTTGGTTAAAATTTTGGATTATTTTTCTGCCATAAATGTTGAGCCATGGAAGTAAGAGACATGACCCAAAATATAGTAAAATACTACAAAACAAGGTTCATTAGATTAAGAACTGTTTCTCTGGAAGCTTTCTAGTCTCTTGATGAAGAATTTAAAGAATGTGTGTGTTGGGGTTAATGCAAGAATGAAAGTGGGCTTATCATCTCCATTGCTTTATTTTATGTATCATTCCAGTCTCTTACCAAGAAGGCTTTTGCCTTGCATTTTGTTTGATTCTCTTTAACACACAGCATGTGCATTTTTAGCAAAGTGTGGCAAATTTTACTAAGCATACTTGTTTTCTAAAAAGCTGGTTTATATTTTCATTCAAATAAAGATAGCAGTCCACAAGAGATTTAAATACTGTCACCCCCCTAAAAGCTACCCTAGGTTAATTTACAAAAGCAAACAGCGTTGACAGCAGCAATGGAAGCTTTTCTGGCTTGTTTTTCTCCCTCTAGACCTGAAGGAACAGCTATTTTAGAGACAGGTCACGATGCCAGTTCAGGTTTTTGTCTCTCTTCTGGTACCATAGAAGGGGTGCGTAACCTGATTTTACCGTGTATT
The DNA here is from genome assembly GCF_023634155.1 of Falco peregrinus. Classification (NCBI taxonomy): domain Eukaryota; kingdom Metazoa; phylum Chordata; class Aves; order Falconiformes; family Falconidae; genus Falco; species Falco peregrinus. The sequence continues at coordinate 51,697,182 of NC_073727.1, read as the reverse complement.
CCCTCACAAGGCAACCTGGATGAGATCACAATGGTATAAAAACCATTCTGACTGTGAAAGGAGAGGAAGGTCAGCTGCTGCTTTAAAGGTAGTAGTATATGAAGGGGATTGGCAAAGAAAAAAAAGCAAACCCCCAAAAATGCTAGAATTTTTTTCCCAGTAGAAACTATCTCTGAAATTTTAAACTATAAGCCTCTTCTATGTCTCTGTCTAAATAAGTAAATAGATTAATTAAAATAGAGCATTATAGATTAGAGACTTTAAAATTGCATTTGTATAACTTAAAGTGGATTTGAGTGATAACATAAATGGGTGATTAGTTTAATAAAGTTTGATATCTGGTAATGTTTTGAGAAAATTAATTAAGGCAGACATTCTCCTGCAGTATAAAAAACAGTTACTGTGGCTGCATTGCTGTGTTATTATACTCAATAAAAATGTCCTTAGGATTTTTAGCATATGAATTAAGCACACACTTCTAGCAGCTAAACTGACGAGAAAGAAGGTCAGCACTCCTTTATCTGCTAAATGATCCAGGAACTGAAATAGATCTACACAATGGGCCTGAAAAATCAACTTTGTAGAAAGCCTTTAAGCTCATACTCATGATTCCTGATAGATTACTGTTTCTTTTTTTTTTTTCCCCAGTGTGAACTTTCACAGAAGATAATGTAATTCACTCCATAGAAGCTCTCAGATTCAAAATACTCATCTTTAAGTCACATGTGGACTTACTGCAGCAGTGAATTCCAGAAGTGAGTTATACTTTGCCTACCTCAACATTGTTTTTTATGTGCTTTGCATTTACCATTCTTCAGTCTTTTTTCCTTTGTATTCTGAAACAAGTTTATAGAAACTCCTTCTCCTTTAACTTTTCCACATATTAATTGCTTCTTGCCTTCCCTTCTTCCTTGCACAGCAGCTTTCATATGCTCACTAATGATGGATTAATCAGATGAAGTAACGTTTCACTGAAAAAATGAGAGAAGAAAAGCTAATTGGTCTTTTCCATTTGCGAGGCAAACCTGTGTGAGATCAGGAGTTAACTGTTGTCAGAGTGTCTGCCCATACCTGCAGTAGCAGCAGGGATGTGAAGCAAAGTGCCTCACAATGCAATGAAGAATAACAGGTTTACCTGGCCAGAGAATTTCACTCCAGTTGGCTATGGAGTTCATGAGACTTCATTTGTGATATGGGAGACTAAGGACTTGTTCGTGTAACAAGATCAGTGTCTGAGATGCAATTTCTTCACTCTTTTGTGGGGGCTCAGAAAAAGGTAAGATGTTATTACAGAAAGTTAAGTGTATTTTTGCAGCAGTTGATGCAAGACAGTAGTCCCATCTGTGCACGGACTGAGTCACTGCATTGTTCAGTCCCCCCAGGACGGAGTTGTAAATTACAATTAGACCATCCATGTGCTTCAACAGCTGAACTTGGCGAGGTAGATTTTACAGGTACTAGCAGAAATGTGAAATGGGATCTCCTCTTTTCATTGCTTTACCTGTGTGCTCTCAGTGAGGGATGTGCTGCCTGGCCCAGATGCAATCATCTTCCAGAGTCCAGCATTCCTGAAACTCCAAAATGCTAGTTATTCCTTTGGGCACTTCTGTAAGGGCACATCTGTATTTTCTAGTTTCTGTTGGGAACAGGAATGCAATTGGAAAAATATCAAAAGGAAAGTTCACTCTAGGGCTGTTTCTAAGTTCGGGGAAGTTGTAAAACTTACTGATTTCAATAAGCTGTGAAGGAAAATAACTTATTTGCAAAATGACCAGAAAAAGGGAAATATGAAATTATGAAAGCCACGCTGACCTAATGATATTTCCAGTCCAGTCTTGCTGTCAAAATATTTAGATAGCTCAAGACAGCACTTGAGCATCATCTGTGAATTTGAAGCCAATATCAAAACTGTCTGGTTTATTCACTGTTTCTCTGGAAGTGTTGTTGATCTATAGGATTATTATTGTTTATGGGAAGAAACCAGAAAAAAAATGTGTCAATTCCCATTTTGCTGTGTTAACTGCAAATGCTCTCAGTCAACACTGCCAGTAATGCCATGTAATATTGTAAAAGTCTTCTAAAAATGCCCTCTGAAACTTGTACTCCAAGTAACACAATAATGAAAGAAGTGTCCTTTTGTCTCTTTTTTCTTCATATGTGCTTAAATACAGAGCAATCTTCCTGCCTGTTGTGAAGTAGCTGCTATTGGTTTTATTGCAGATATGGAATGTTATCATTGTTCATAGTACATTTTTCAGTTCTCTTTTTTTTTTCTCTCTTACTGGAGAGTTTGGATGAGTTTGTCAAAAATAGAGATCCAAAGTTAGGCTTAAGTTTGCATATATCTCAACATCCACAAGCTTCTAATAACGTCAGTTACAATAAAAGCATTCATCAATTAATCAGTTAGTAATTTGGGTCAATTTTACATAGGAATGAAGGTCTACACATCTATTTATTTATCTATCTATCTATCTATCTATCTATCTTCTGTGCCATTAAGAATTCTTATTTCTAATCACTGATGGCTGTTGGTTTTGTTTGGTTTTTTTTTTGCTCCAGAAGTGAGTAAGCTGCAAACTGAATGGGGGAAATATTTTTTTTTGTAACTATGGAGGAGATAACAACAAAATGAAAATGAGTGTAGCAAACCCTATTAAATGGGTGGTAGAATATCAGAAGGGTTGTGCAGTTCATAATCATAAGGTAAGGAAAGGATGAAAACAGAGTATGAGAGCTCACGACCTTAGAACCCATGGAGTCCTGTTTCAGTCCTACAGGGAGCAGAGATGCTCTCTACGTACCATGGGCTCTTAGTACTCTGCAGAAGGGACCCAACATTGCAGGATAGGTACCTCAAGCTCATTTTGTGTCTGGAGACCCAAGGACAACACAGCAGATACCAAATGTGAGGAATTAAAAAAGTCCTACTGGGCTAAAATATAGTAAACAGACTAATAAAGGAGTTAGGGACAATTCTAAGTTCAATTTATTTAGACAAAAAAAAGTTTATTTGATTAGAACATGACAATTCATCAAAATGCATGAAGACTACTAATGCTAGGAAGATAAACAGCAAAATGGAAAGCAATTGGCTCATTAAAAGGGCAAATCAGAATTAAATTCCAAAAAAGTGATGCTTACAGAAATGGGCAACTGGACCAGGAGACACTTTGCCCAAAGTACCATAAGGCAGCACTGTCCAGAGCCCAGCATGCTGTGTCCTTCCTAACACAGCTGTGGGCAGCCATGAGCTAGAGCAGGAGTCCTCAAAGTTTTTAACCAGGGGGCCAGCGCGTGGATGAAGTGGCAGGAGGTCATCTGCGGCTGCTTGGTTTCCCCCCCCCCCCCCCAACCCCCGGCGGTTCTGTAAATACCGGGGGCCGGATTGAGGACCCTGGCGGGCCGTATCCAGCCCGCAGGCCGTCGTTTGAGGACCCCTGAGCTAGAGGTTCAGGTCAGCTGCCAGACACACATGCTCCATGTGCCAACATGGTCTTCATCACCTCATGCTTTGAAATGAATTTACAGCCTAAATGACTAAAAGGCACAGTGGTATTATGTATCCAGAACAGACAGGAGCACTCTCAGGACATGCATTAGTTCCTCAAAACAATGGGGAATTTGTTCAGTAAAATTCCCCAAAAGTGTCCCAAACCTTTTGGGTTGGGAAGTCAGGCAGCTGCAGAGCTAAGGTCTCTGCATGGGGGAGGGGGGAGGAACAACTCAGGGCAAACCTACAGCTGTTGGTAATAATGCCTTCTGCCATCATTTATGAGAAACAGAACTGGAAGAAGAGCAAGGTGTTTTTCAAAATCACACACTGACCAGAGAAGACCATAAGCAAATATGCTTCCCAAACATTGATTAGTGGGTGCTCAGTGAATGGTAGGATCCATTTTTCTGTGAACATTTGTTCACATTGGAGTGTGAATTCAGATTTCATGGGGTTTTTTGCAAGCCATTTGTGTCTGCCTTTCACAATCACTTGATTGGCTGAGGTCTTCTATTACTGTGTAAGGCAAATGTCAGGCTGAAATGCACAACCAATTACTGAGAGAATACTTCGTGTAGTGTAAAATTTCCTATTTAGATTTTGTGCTGGGATGAAGAATTACTTAAATCATCCAGAAACAAAGTTGAGTTGTGTAACAAAGCATCAGAGCACGAACTGTGAATGGGAATCAGTGGAACAAACTCTTTGCAAACGATCTGTAGACCAGGAACAAATCTGCTGATGGCATTCCCATATAAACTCTAACTATTAAACTGGAGGGTTTTATAATCTGGGTAATGACAGTTTCTGAGAGAAAGGAATGCATGTACATGCTTGGAAATATTCTGGTGCTTTATTTATTTATTTGGTCATGTCTGCAAACATACAGTGTGACATCATGCTGAAGTGTCCTTCTGAAACAGGTTGCCCAGAGCAGTTGTCTTCATCCTTGAAGATATTCAAAACCCAGCTGGACATTGTCTTGGGCAAACTGCTTTAGTGGACCTGCTTTGAGCAGGAATGACAGACTAGATGACCCTGAACATCAGCACTGTTATCTGTTCTTCAGTTCCTCCATTTATTCCTATGTTTAACTTCATGGTGCCAGATCCTGTGCTGATGAAGATCTGTGTATCTCAAATCAAATCTAGTGGAGCCATTGCACTTTTACACCAGAGAAGAATTGTTGGTGTGAATGGAACCCCCTGGGAATAAAGCCTATGGAGACTGATCTAGCATTGCCTGTCATTTTGGGTAGTCCCAGATGCGAGCCTAGCACTGTACATGCTGCCATTTTGAACTGATGGTGTTTTATTCTCACAATGCACAAGTGCAACACTAGTGACCCTTGTCATGATTGTAGTGGTGGACCACTACTGGTTTTGTATCTCACATTCCTCTGCTGGAAGAGGAGGACGGTAAGAGATTTAGCAGACTCTTTAGTGAAAATCCTTGTAGTGCCCAAATGAGACTGAATTCTCCCTATAACACACAGCCATTTGAAACACTTCAGGCTATACAAATCATCCTAACCTTTCTAGTCATTTTTATAGGCACAAGCTGAGTTCTTGCTATTTTAACTGTTGTTTTTCCAGAAATCTCTTAAGTCATTTTGCCGTATGCCTGCTTAAAAAAACCCCATAACCAGAAAGAGGAAATCATATTAGATGGTGGATTGGTCTTTTCTAAAAAACTTGTTCATTATGTCCACTCTTAGAATCATAGAATCATTTCGGTTGGAAAAGACCTTTAAGATCTTATTCATTTTTAAATTGTGTTGCCATGTCATGCTTAACAAAGCAGGCTGCAAGCTAATAAAGGAATACAAAAGAGCTACTTGAGTTAGTTGATTCTTAAAAAAAGGGCAAGATATTCAAAGAAGGGAAAGGAAAAGAATTAGCTTTTTAATATCCTGCTTGCATTATGCTACATGCATCTATCAACAGATGAGAGAAGCAACTTAAATCTCAGCAAGCAGAAGCAAAGACATAGGTGTCCTACTGTGATTTTAATTCAGTGTATAAATATCTAAAAGGGGAAAAAAGAGAACTCTGGAGGTAACTTAGAGGTATTGGTAATGTATTCAATGGTTAGTATTGTAGGAAATTATTAGAATGTAAACCAAAAAAAAATCAATAGGGAGAAGCAAAACTATTTTTGTTATACCAAATCATGGTAGCTGCAATCATGATCTAATTGCTGGGCAAGATTGGTTTTCAAAGATATGGTTGTTATGACTTGATTACCAGACATGATTAAATGCTGTGCCATGTCATAATTTAATCTGCTGATTTATACAGGTCTGACAAAGGGTTTGATGAACTGAGCACGTACGAGAAGAAGAATGGGAATAGTGGTCTAAATAATTAAGTAGTTACTGCTTTCCTCTTCCTTCCAGACCAGAAGTGTTGTGGCTTCATTTTTTATGCAAGGATTTAGATTCAGTGGTGTTAGTAACAAAAAATCACAGGGAATGAGGGAGTCATAGTACTGCTCTGCTAAAGAGTGCATCTTCTCAATGTGTAATTAAATTGACTTCATTTCCAAGTATCTCTTGTAAGCAATTTACTGGATGTTAAAAACCCTGTGAAAGGAAGAATATTGGAAAAGTACCATTGCAGCAAATATCTCTTCTAGTAAGAAGCCTAGATCCAGAGTCCAGAGATCTCACAAATCAGCTGGAGACTGACTTTCTCAGTCACTCATCTGCTGCCATGGATTCTGAGTCATCACTATTCAACTTCTTGTTGCAGAGAATCTTTAAGATTCCTTGAGTAAGAAATGTGGTATAAACTAAAGCCTCCTTTTCTCTACTAAGATATCATGAGATTTGCAAGGTGAAAGGAAGTGTATAATTTAGCTCTGTCCCCAGTGTAGACAGCTTGGTGGAAAATCAGGACAATGAATATAGTCAAGTTATGCTAAGACACCTCTATATCTTCCCAGAGCAGTTAGGATATGTATGTCTGAAAGGTCTTTAGAGATAAAGGAAGCTTGTAAGGTGAGAGTTTTGATCTTAGTGGGGTGTTAATGACTTGGACATTGTTCATGATAATAACTATGAGCGCTCTAAAGAGGGGAGCAGATTTCTGTAGTTATTTAAAGGATTACTTCCTTCTGCCATTTGTTTTAATTGCAACCAACACAATCACAAGCCATTTTGAACATATTAATGGACAATTATGCAAGCATGTGGCTTAGATGATGAGATAATCTACTTAAAAGTCAGTAACTGAGAAAAGAAGCAATAGAGAGCTTGGTTTTATTTTTTTTAATTTTATTTTAAAGAATATCACAATCTTTTAACATGGTTAAATGGGGTGCCCACACTACAGAAGCCACAATGCAGGAAAAAAAATAAAATACTGAGAACCAGTTGTGTGGCTCTGAAGAGAGCCACAATGATGAAAAATTATATGACCAGCTTTTTCAGAGCAGCTTCCCATTTCTAAACCAGGGAATTATGTGAAGATTAATAGTACCTTCCAAGCTGATCTTCAAGAAAGTGCACAGCAAGTCAGCAGTGATAGGAGCTATTCTTAGCTTGTGGCTTGGTTATATGTGATTGTTGAGCAGTGTGCAAAGGCACAGCTCTCCCTCCAGCTCCTGGTGATGGGCACCACTCTCTCCACAGGCACATTGTGGCAGTTTAGAGAGATACTCTGAGTGAGCACAGACACCAAGCGGCCCTGACACAGCCCCTGTCTGCATTGCTGTTACCCATTTTAAGGATCTGTCCAGCTTCTTCTGTGGGAAACTGCAGGGAAGTCTAGCTTCATGATCCTAAATGAGATGCCAAAAAAAGCTTTGTAGCATCCACTAGGTCCCATCTCTGTTTCTTGCCTGTAAAGTGTTGCTAATAGAATTACAAACTCCTGAAATAAAATGCCCTAAGCTCAAAATGGTCTTAATATTTGTATATAACCATTCATAATTATATCGCATTTGTTTTGTACACAATGCGTATATGGCATTGGTCATTAAGATGTCTTAATCTCCCCATCCTTGCCACAATGATGTTAGAAATAACACAATTCTCTGCACTACAAGTAGCAGGCTGTTGCAGTTAGTATATAAGTGTTACTTTTTGAAACGGTAGCTACTGCGGGGTGTGTAAGCCTGTGTGCGTGCACACATGCTTACATAGGAATGTTCATGTGCTTCCCTTTAAGAATCTAACAGGAAAAACACAGGTGCAAGAGGGTGCTGCTTCTGCTCAGAGCTCCGGCTCCGGTGAGTTGTGACAACTCTGTTTATGGAACACAAATTTCCCCTCTGAGAGAAGAGAGAAAATGGAAACTCGCAAAATGCCCAACAGAAATTTTTGAAAAATTCCAAGTGTGAGTCAGGTTTTTAGTGGCTTACAGTGTCATTTGGTCACTGTTTATAAAAGGAGATCCACAGTACACACCCAGCAATTATCCAGTAATACCATAATTATGGAGTATCTTCTGAAGTACCAATGCCAGTTATACTATTAGAAACTATTTGCATGGCTGTAGGGAGGGAACACCTTGCAATTCAAAAAGCATAATTTGTTTAGAGACAGCCATGTGTGAAAGAAGCCTTAAGTTTTAACTAACTTGGAAGGTTTTGAGCGGATTATGGTAGTGAAAATGAAATAAATGACAAATGCTTAGGGCCAGTTACTGGGAGAACTAACCACTTCGTACATTTAAGAACCTACTTAAAAATTTATGGCACAATTAAAGAAAAAAATACCCCTACAACAGCAACAAAACCCCAGCCTTCAAAATAGGTCTGGGAAGGTTCAGAATCAGAAAAGGAAGTAAAAATCTTTTAACAAAGTGCTTGTTGGTGAACATCTGTGTTATACCTTTTTGAGTGACTTTTTGTGAGACTGACTGGAAAGAGGCAGTTTGAGATAAATGAGGAATATTTGTTCAGGGGAAATGAAGAGAGGAAAAGCAAATGCTGATAGATTTTTCTCTGCAAAAGGGAAGATTTCAAGGTGACTTAGAGAAACATTCAAAATGATAAAGGACTTGGTTACAGCTGAAAAAGATAAACAATATACACCAATGAGGAGTTCAAAACATGACTTTATAATGGCCTCTGTGTAGATTTTGTGTTATTTGGACTTCAGCTAAGGTGGCTTGACAGCAGGAGTGCCTACCAGTAATTAATTTCTAGGTTTAAAGGTGTAACTTACCGAGAAAAACCTTTGCTGTTTTTAATGAAAACAGTTGTAGCTTGGAACACAGAGGAAGGAAGAAATATTTTTATTTATTTATTTAAATGATGGCTTTGGACAGAAAAATTAAACACAGTAGGTAGGAAGATCCTGAACAGATGTGAATTGATCTTTTGTGTGTGTGCTGACTGAGAAATGGGCAAACTGGCTGGGATTAAATAGAAAAAAGTACCTCTCCATAATGTTCACAGGAAAACTGAAAATGTTTTTTATTTAAGAACTGGAAATAGTTTTCACTTTGGCACAATTTTGTACTTTTGTCTTCCTGCCAGGACAAAGTTTTCAGTACTGAAAAGATGGATTTATTGTTACCAGGTAATTTTATTGAAGCAGTTTTTGGACAGAACTAGGAAGATTCAAAATCTGTTAAGCTAACTTTTTCTTTGGGAAACTGAAAGCCTTTGGGATACTAGTGTACTTTAACATTGCTATAGTAGCTTTTGGCTGCTTTGCAGAGGTTTGGAAGAATGATTACCATTATTTTAAAAAGCTGAAAAAGGGTTGCTTAGAATTTGTGTGACTTTCCCAAGGCACAGGAAGCTACAATCATACAGTCAATTTCCCCAAACATCCCGTTTAAAACACGGCACTCCGATGTGGACCTGGCCTTGCAGTAAGGAAGTGACTCTAAAGCAGAGAGGAATTCCCCTCTGGGGGAGGAAAGCTGGAGAAAACTTGGAACATGCATAAGGAGCAAATTGTCTGTAAATGCTCTTGGCATGTTTATACTGCAAATGAAGGTGTGTCTGTGGTCTTTACCAGCATCCTTGGTCAGAACAGTAATGAAGACTAAGAGTTTCATTACCACTCAGGCTGTTAACTAAAACCTTGTGAGAAGAGGGTTGTTGCCTACTTGTTAGTAGGAGGTGACATGTATGACACATATCCCTGATGACAGCTATCCTCAGGACATGCCGCAGTCCTCCTTAAGCTTACTTTCCAGGTATGCCTGCAGGCTCAGCAGAGAGCACAATGATTGTGCCTGTATTAGCAAGAATTTTGACCAAACAGAAACAGGTTCAGAAAGATGAATGGTTGGTGCTGTAACCTCTGTGCAACACACATTTTCAAACATGTGGCAAGGGGGGAGGGTAATTTTGCAGTAGCTTGAGTCTGGTCTTATGAACTGACTGCTGAGCAGCAGCTGGAGCACATTTGGTGAGCTCCTGGAGCACGTCTCCTTATTTAGCTTCCTCTGCAGGGGATACAGAGCCAGGACAGCTCTGTAATATGAAGCAAAACATACTAAGTGGGGTAGTCTGGAGTTTCACTTCAAAAGTGCACCTTGCTCCAAACTGAGAGGCTATTATGGACACACCAAAAGTCACTCAGGACTGCAGTTTAGTGTGCACTCCTGGATCCAGTTTCTTAGACACTAAGTCATTATACAGGATTTATAGTACTTTATGCAGTGAGCAACAATTTCTCTGTAATGACTACAGACCCCTAAGGACAGGGTCCAGTATATATTCCTAGGATAGTTAACAGGGACTTCTGCCTAGTGCTGAGAAGCATGAGGTCATCATTCAGCCTGTCACGTGTATGACATCTTAGTGGTGTAGAACAAAATAGAGTTTAACCTGTACCTCTCCTGCTTTAATTAAATAATCCTGTAGGGATTATAACTACAAAGTACAGTACAGGACAGATCTTTATGGTGGAAATTCTCTGCAGTACAGAGTTCTGCCCATTCAAATGTTAGCCTGTAAAACACAATAACTGAATAGATCATATTTGTCTGAAAAGTAAGTATAGCTAGGTTTTAGACTGTTTTTCTGTGCTATTGAAGTTGTCAGGTCTCCACAGAGCACTTGTCACGTCAAGCATTGCAGCAGTGGATTGAGGATGGAGGTATGCTAACAGCATTGAGATGCAATCTGAAAAGCTGCTAAACAAACTTCAACTCAACAGTGGAGTAACACTTTCTATTCCAAGTAGAAAACCTGGATGGAGTAAAATGGCACTATGAATTTGAAACTGCCATCCTTAAGCTGAAAAGCAAAGGAAAACTGAATCAAAATCTCACCTTTTTTGATTACAGCTGCACATGCCATTTTGCACTAGAAAATGTGGTTGTTACCTGGGGCTTGACTCCTCTTCCCACAGCAAAATCCTTGACCCCTCCTGAGCCTTATCAAGAGTTGTATCCAAAAGACTAGCCTGTAGGTGGAACTCCTGGTCTCTAGTTCTTGGCTCTATAATAGGGACTGATGGCCTAAGAATTTCTGCTCCATCTCTACTTCCTAAGTTTTCCTGTTCAGTGTGACTTTGAGCCTCTGAGCCATGGATGCTGGCAGAGCTCTTTTTCAACTTAAAATGTTCAAAGTTCAACATTTTTGTAGTTGTGTATCTGTAGCTAAATAAACTATGTTGCTGTTCACATTTTCTCTCTGCAAGACTGTTAGAAACATATGCTCTTTGCTGCAGATTTTTTTCCCCATTTAAAACCTCCCCATGCATAGATCAGGTGGTCAAGCTCCCATGTCTCTTCCTCACTCTGAAGACAGTCACCATCCTTGACTACTGACCTTTTGAGGGGAGTAGCAAGGCAGGATTACATCCCAGCTGTGTCCACTGTTAATTTTTCTTATACCAACCGCACACTAATAATTGATAGTTTTTCCAGTTTTCTGACATATTTTGCTGTACAGAAAGGACATACCTGCTGCACAATCCCACCTGAATTGGATCGCACCCCTTCGTCTCTTTGCTCCTTTCTGCAGATTCTGTGAAGTCAGATGGGACCCCCTTATGGCTAGTTGCAGGGGTTCCCCATTTGTTTTCTATTGATGACTCATTATCAGATTTGCTCAGTTTATGAGGAAAGGGATTAGTTATTTAAATGGGAACTCTGCCTGGGCCCTGCAAGTCAAGCTGTGTTCCCTTCTGCTTCTCGCATTATCACCACCAATAAAGAACCTGCAGCCAGGGACTCAGCTGACAACTTTGTCAATGATGCATGAAGCAGGCTAGACTCTAGTTGCTCTTCCACAGCTGCAGTAGGACTACAGTATGAACTGAATTAGGAGCTCTTTTTTTGTCACTGAAACAAGCAGATGGGACAGGGTGACTACATAGAAGCAAAAACATTGAAACTATTTAAAATACATTTATGATGAGTTTAATTTCTAAATGGTCACCACTTCGTCTTGACTATTCCCTTGCTTTATGTATCAAGTGCCCTAAAAGTCATATTCTTTAACAGCTTTTTACTCTCTCCTATCTTTTTCCCACTTTGTAGTTGCAGTGAATATAATTTGGGGCTTCTGCATTCTGTGGCCAACAGGACTAGGAAGTAACCAACTAGGGCAGTGACCATCCCCTTGTACTCAGCATTGGTGAGGTCACACCTTGAATCCTGTGTTCAGTTTTGGGCCACTCACTTCAGGAGGGACGTAGAGATGCTGGAGCATGTCCAGAGAAGGGCACTGAAGCTGGTGAAGGGTCCAAAGCACAAGACTTATGAGGAATGGCTGAGGGAACTTTAGTCTTGCGAGGAGGAGACTGAGGGAAGACCTATTGCTCTCTACAGCTACCTGAAAGGAGGTTGTAGGCAGGTGGGTATTGGTCTCTTCTACCATCTAACAAGCAATAGAACAAGAGGAAACAGCCTCAAGTTACAATGGGGGAGGTTTGTATTGGATATTAGGAAAAATGTATTCACTCAAAATGTTGTCAACCATTGGAACAGGCTGCCCAGTGAAGTGGTTGAGTCACCATCCCTGGAGGTATTTAAATGATATGTAGATGTTGCGCTTAGGGACATTGCTTAGTGGTGGACTTGGTAGTGTTAGATTAACAGTTGGACTTGGTGAAATGAATGGACTTGACTCTTAAAATTTTTTTCCAACCTAAATGATTGTGTGATTCTGTTTTTCATTTCTCTATCTGCATACCAATCTCTGCTCTTCTCTCAAGGCTTCCGGACTTTAGCAAAGATGCTTTCTTAAATCTAAAAATATGAGCATTTTCACTCGTCCCTGGTGTTCTTTGAGTCTAGTTTTGAGATAATTTTTCCTTTATCAAAGGAAAAAAATAATTGTGAGATATTATTCATTTACTTAATTTCTTACTTAAATGTGATATCTTTTTTGCTTAGTAAACTGGAAGATGAACCCTTTGTTTTATGGAAAAAGTTCAAAACCTTAGCTGTCAGAGATGATAAATTATACAGTTATTGTGACTAAGACCAGCTTTAGAAACAGTGCTAAAATATCTAGGGTACTTGGAAGTTCACACAAATGGACATGAGGTTTTTAGCCTTTTGCTTCTAAATTGCAACTCAGATTGGAAGTAGCTGGGAAGTTACCTGATGATTAATGTGAAAGTACTTCTTGGTTTTCATCGTAATCTTAATTAAAAAAAAAAAAATCATACACCACCTAAAAGAAAACCCTAAACACATCCTGCATCACCATCAGTGATGGCTGCCACACAAGGAGTTGGTATATACAAGAAAAAGAACAACAAATTAGAAAGTAAACTACCTTCTTTTTCATAAGGTCAGAAGCAAAGGTGTTTTTTTTCTCAGACAGCCTGGAAGAATTTGACTTATCCTGGAGTTCTGATCTCATGATCCGTACAATTTTTCTAAACCAAAAAATTAACAAAAATTATTCAGGAAGAGGAAGTGTTATGGAGGGAACATCTAAAATTTCTGCAGGCTTGAATGTATGGGAAAAGGTAGTCCTCACCATAGGGGAAACTTGCTCCTTCTGGTTGCACTTTATGCCTAAAGAATTAAAAAAGACTGTAGTTCACTATGCTGTGAGGGTGCAACGTAGAGGTAGCACCACTTCTGGTGTCATGAATTCAGTGCCAAGGATGCTGGTGTACCTCTTGGTAAGGAGCATGTTAGCATAAAGAGTGGTTCTTTTCTGATAGGGCCTTATCTAGAGCAACAGGTTATTCACCTGGGATTTCTCAGAGAAGTCATCTTTGGTCTCCCATTTCTTTCCATTTTGGGGGTCTATGAAGAGCTCTCTCACTTTTTGTTTCTTTATAGTGCTCCAGACTTTAATGCTAAATACCCAGAGAAAAGAAAAATTTATATTGTCGGTTCATTTTTGAACTTAACACCATCTGATGAAAATATACTAGAGAAGTTGCTTGGCTTTTCTTGGTTTCATAGAGGCACCTGACGGGAATGTGATCTGAAAGCTGTACTCCTCCAGGGTCATTCACTGGTAGAATGTCATGGGGAGGAAGAAAAAGGGAGCCAGCTTTGATCACTGGCACCACATAAATTCAAAGGAAAAAATATCAAGTAAAGAAAAATGTGAGATAATGAATTGAGGAACAGAGAAGGCTAATTAAAGGTAACACTGGGTGGATCTCTGTTGCCATTGTCAGGGACAGATCTGAACTCTTCCTGGAAGCACAGTGGGGGGCAAACGCTGGAGTCACCTGGCAGTGTGCCTCCAACTACCTTCAAGTGAAAGGCCCATCTCCATACTGGGGCTTGGCAGAAATGCGTGTGGGGTTAATGTGTAAAAGCATAAGTGAAACGATCTCTTTCTTTTAACCACAGAATATTCTAGGATTAGGAAAAAGTTGACTTCCACTGGGATCAGTAGGGCAGAAAGAAAAATCACCATGTTTATTTCTGGGCACTCCCTCCAAGGCTTTGCAGGTGACAGACCCAGTGAAAGCATCCATCTCCGCTCTGTGCTCAGTAAGCAGAAAATGAAACAGAAGAGTCAGTATGACAGTGAGTGATTTCAAGCCACTTGTAAAGACATGCATTCAACCCGAGGCCATCAGCTCAGGAGCCCTCACAACAATAGGGGTAGTTTTTAATAAAACCACAGCCACCAGAATCCAAAAGGATCTTGAACAAGACAAACAACAAACACCAAGCCTTCTAAAACGCATGCTGCTCATCAAGGTACAAAAGTTCCCCAAGGCACTTTGTCAGGTTTTCAAGTTACTATGGGTGTTCTTGCCTGCCCTCACCTGGCTTCAACACCCTTCAGCTTAAGAAATTCCTTCCAAAACACTGCAGCAGCAGGTAAAAATTTTTTCTCTTCTCTTTTTGTCTTGGGACATCTGGATAAACTGCATAGCTCCTTCCCCAGTGCCTGGGATCCTTCAAACCATTTACTTAGGAATGGACAAGGGAGGCTTACGTATGTGTAAATCCCAGGATTCGTGATTTTTTACCATGTGCTATTGAACTAGTTCTGCATTACTCTAGGAAACATATATAAACATGTAATTTGCTAGAGGGGGCTACTCAAGACTGCACTATGGTGGCTCACAAAATTTTGGCATCATATTCTCGTCATCCTTTGAATATCTGTTGAAAAACACTGATTTAGCAAAACAGCACATTTTTCAGTGGGGTTCTGGATGCTTAGGTAGAGATACGGACTCACTCCAACATTACCAGGACTCCCCTCGTCAGGTTCTGAGATATAATGAAGTGGCATTAAAATCCTAAACCGGAAGACAGTTTTCTACCTGCATCTTTCTAATGCCGAACAGTGTCTTCATCCAGCAGCCTGTAGTCAGCCTTTCTCTTAATCTTTCCTGGAGTTTTCACTAAACACAGCCAGGTGATTCGATCTCTTAGCTGTGATGTGGGAGATCACAGGCCAAATCCAAACATGTGTGATCCTGTTTCTGTGCCAAAAAGTAGTTAATTTTTTACAGGAAGAGGAATAGCTGTAATGAACGGCATTGAGAGTTGTTGAATCCATGGTGTGGGAGTCAGAGCTTCCAGCCAGCTTGCAGGAGACAGGTTCAGAAAGCTGCTGTGGGAAGGCCAGCTAGAGACTTCAGGCTGGCTTTTGTGGATCTCAGGTGCATGCTGTAAACAAACATTGGCTGGTGTGATGAGTTCTCCTCTCTTACTGGGTACAGAACAAGTTCAAATAGCAAAATCTCAGCCTGTTTTGCAAAAGGGGATTCTTGTTTTTTAGCCTACTCTAATTCTCTGCTTTTATTTGAGTGTCTGTGTTCCGATGTGCTTTCTGCTGCAGCAGAGATCAATAGCAAATGAAACCTCTGAAGAGGGGGATTTGAGGGATTCATCAAGAAATCAGAGAAAACAGGTTTATATAAGCCATTGTTTCCTTGAGAAGGTGACCTCACATAATATTTGGTCTTTCCAAGCAGTGGCTAGGTATGTGTATCACAAACCAGTGAGTTGTAAAGCAAATAGAATAATGAGAAAATAGCTTAATTGGAGTTTCACAACCAATGTATTTTGACAGTTCCCTCTCTTGCCCCCTCAAAAAATGTGTTGAAAGGGAACCAGGAATGCAATTTTCACCTTTGATAGCACAGTCTATCTATTATGCAGGCAAAGACTTCCAACAAGTCTTATTTTAAGGTGTGAACTTGTACTGAGATTTGCTTCTTTGTGCATCCTTTCCTCAGGAAATAATGCTAACAGACTCTTTTTAACCTCCTAGTCTTCTGAACGACCCACCCTCATGGCTGAGGTACTGAAACATGTTCTTTACCAAGACACCTTACTGGATTTCCCTTGCCAAGCAAAGGCACAAAGAGAGTGAGCAGAGCTGAGGGATGGTACTGTGTGCAGTCGCACGTAGTACATCGGCCTACTGCCTTTTTGAATAAACTTTAGGTCATCTAAAACCATGACCCTTTTAGCCAGTCTTTCAGGGATAGGCTCTTCCCTTACATACTAGAAGCTGACCGCCAAGTCCAAGCAAATTATCTCAGCTCCCTCTGTGACCAGTAGAGAGAGCCAAGCACCTTCAAAAATCAATTGATCCTTTTTCCCTAGCACAGATTTTTGAAGTGTGTGACATGGATTTTCTGCTTTGATGCCTCTTTGTCCCCATTGACAATAGGGGGAACACAGAAGGAGAATTAGGCAGGGCAGGATATTAGACCACTGTATGAGAAAACAGTGGACAATCCTCTCTTACTATGCAGACTTTATTGCATTTTCTTCAGAAAATGAGGGGTTTTGCTTGTTGCTCTCTGGTCTTTCCTACCACGGTTTCAAACTTAACTGTTCCTAGCAAAGGTTTGGTTTTGATTTTTTTGTATAGGAATGTGCTAGGAAATGCGTATTTTTGAAAATATTAACCTACAAAAGAGCTAAATTAAGCAGGGAGGGAATACAATCAGAAAAGGCAGGCCTTGTATCATATACAGTGTTCATGTATGCCTTCTGCAGTACAGAAAGATAAATACTGTAGGTCTGTGGCTTAATTTGCTCTCAGGTGCATACAAGTGTGTGTTTGTGTGTGTGTACAGATACACAGGTTGTGAAAAAGTTTAGACTGGATTTTGGGACAGTGATTTACTTGAAATATAGGCTCCTGTAAACTGTTTCATTACCACAGAATCACAGAATGGTTTGGGTTGGAAAGGATCTTAAACATCATCTAGTTCCAACCCCCTTGCCATGGGCAGGGACACCTTCCACTAGACCACACTGCTCAAAGTCCCATCCAGCCTGGCATTGGACACTTTCAGGGAGGGGACATCCTCAGCTTCTCTGGGCAACCTGTTCCAGTGTCTCACCACACTCACAGTAAAGAATTTCTTCCTAATATCTAATCTAAATCTACCCTCTTTCAGCTTAAAACCATAACCACTTGTTCTATCACTACATGCCCCTGTAAAAAGCCCCTCTCCGTCTTTCTCATAGGCCCCCTTTAAGTCAGGGGTCCTCAAACTACGGCCCGCGGGCTGGATATGACCCCCCCCAGGGTCCTCAATCCGGCCTCCGGTATTTAAAGAACCACCACCACCACCACCACCTGCTGGGGGTTGGGGGGTGGAAACCAAGCAGCCGCAGATGACCTCCTGCCACTTCATCCATGCGCCACCCCCCTGTTTAAAAAGCTTGAGAACCCCTGCTTTAAGTACTGGAAGGCTGCTATAAGGCCTCACTGAAACCTTGTCTCCTCCAGGCAGAACAACCCCAAATCTCTCAGATTTTCTTCATATGAGAGGTGCTCCAGCCCTCTGATCATCTTGGTGGTCTTTCTCTGGACTCACTCCAACAGGTCCATGTGCTTCTTATATTGGGGGTCCCAGAGCTGAATACAGAACTGCAGGTGGGTTCTCACAAGAGCAGAATAGAGGGGGAGAATCACCTCCCTCGACCTGCTGGCCATGCTTCTTCTGATGCAGCCCAGGATACAGCTGGCTCTCTGGGCTGCAAGCACGTATTGCTGGGTCATGTTGAGCTTGTCATCAACTAACAACTCCGAGTCTTTCTTCTCAGAGCTGCTCTCAATCCATTCTCTGCCCAGCCTGTATTTGTGCTTGGGATTGCCCAGAAACACATGCAGGACCTTGCACTTGGCATTGTTGAACTTCATGAGGTTTGCACAGGCCCACTTCTCAAGGCTGTCAAGGTCCCTCTGGATGGCATCTCTTCCCTCCAGTGTATTGACCTCACCACACAGCTTGGTATCATCAGCACACCTGCAGAGGGTGCACTTAATGCCACTGTGTGTGTCACCTAAAAAGGTGTTGGACAGCACCAGACCCAGTACAGACCCCTGAGGAACACCAATCATCACCGAGCTCCGCTTGGACATTCAGCCATTGACCACAACTCTTTGCATTCCTTATCCACCAAGTAGTCCATCCATCAAATCCATCTCTCCCCAGTTTAGGGACAAGGATGTTGAGTGGGACAGTGTCAAAAGCTTTGCACAAATCCAGATAGATGACATCCATTGCTCTTCCCTTACCCACCAATGCTGTAAGCCTGTTATAGAAGGCCACCAAATTTGTCATGCATTACTTGCCCTTAGTGAAGCCATGTTGGCTGTCACCAATCACCTCCTTATTGTCCCTGTGCCTTAGCATAGTTTCCAGGAGGATCTGTTCCATGATCTTGCCAGACACGGAGGTGAGACTGACCAGACTGCGGTTTCACAGGGCTTCCTTATTTCCTTATTTTTAAAGGCAGGGGTTATGTTTCCTCTTTTCCAGTCAGTGGGAGCTTCATTGGACTCAGATATGATGGATAGTGCCTTAGCCACTTGATCTGCCAGTTCCCTCAGGACCCACAGGTGCATCTCATCAGGTCCCATGGACTTGTGGACAAGGTCCCACATGGCATCTGTCCTCATTGGCTCCTCTGTCACTTAGAGAAGGGAGTTACCATCAACGTACTCCAAAAACCTCCTGGGTTGCCTATGCCCTGATGTGTTGTTCCTCCAACCGATACTGGCGTGCTTGAAGTCCCCTATGAGGACCAGGGCTTGTGAACGTGAGGCTGCTCCTATCTGCCTATAGAGGGCCTCATCTGCTCAATCGTCCGGATTAGGTAGCCTGTAGCAGACACCCAGTGTAATCTTACCTGTTTCTGTCCTCTCTTGAATCCTGGCCCATAAACTCTCAACATCTCCTCCTCCATCCCCAGGGAGAGCTCCATGTACTCCAGCTAGTCATTGACATAGGGTGACACCACCTCCTTGCCTCCCCTGCCTGACTTTCCTAAACAGAGTCTATCCTTCTATTCCAATACTCCAATCATAGGAACCATCCAACCACATCTCTGTGAAGGCAATAAAATTGTAGTGCTGCAGGTGTGTGCATGTCTCTAACTCAGGGGTCCTCACACTTTTTAACCAGGGGGCCGGCATGCGGATGAAGTGGCAGGAGGCCATCTGCGGCTGCTTGGTTTCCACCCCCCAACCCCCTGCGGTTCTGTAAATACCGGGGGCCAGATTGAGGACCCTGGGGGGCCGTATCTGGCCCGCGGGCCATAGTTTGAGGACCCCTGCTCTAACTCCTCTTGTTTATTCCCCATGCTATGTGCATTTGCTCAGAGACATGTAAACTGGGCACCCAGTGAAGCTGATTTACTGGTTGGAGTGGCTGAAATTCCTTTGCGTTTCTCTTCAGGTGCTCTCCGTCTGACCTGTGATCCCTCCCCTGGCTCTGAGCATCTATTTCTGGCACTGGCATCAAACTGGGAGGAGCACCCTCTTCACCAGCCTGGCAAGCCTATGACTGAAGATGCTCTTCCCTTTCTCTGTCAGGTGTACCCCATCAGCTCCCAGTAGGCCAGCTTTCTCAAAGTGAGGCCCATGGTCTAAGTAGCCAAACCCCTGGCGTGGCACCAGTCCTGCAACCAAATATTGATTTGCCAGATTCGGCTGATCCTTTCAAACCGCTTCCCTTTGACTGGGAGGACTGATGAAAGAACTACCTGTGCTGCAGAGTCCCTTATGGCTGCTCCCAAGGCTCTGTAATCCTTGATGCCCCTCAGACTGCTCCTGACTGTATCACTGGTGCCCAAGTGAAACAGCAGCAGCAGATAATAGTCAGTGAGCTGTACAAGGCTTGGTAGCCTCCCAGTGACACCCCTAATACGAGCCCCAGGCAAGCAGCACACCTCTCTAGAGAGCACGTCAGGGCAGCAAATGGGTGCCTCTCAGAAGAGAGCTGCCTGCGGCTGTCACCCATTGCCTTTCCAGGGTGTTATACGGGGAGCAGATGGGGCTGCCTTGCCCAGCTCCAGTGTCTCTACTGGTGTGACAGCTCCTTCCTCTTCAGTCTGCAGAGCAGTGAAGCAGTTCTGCAATGGCACCTCAGGCTTTACGGGAAGTGTTTTCCTCCTGCAGGCCCTTGCCATTGCAAGCTTCCATTCTTCTGCATTATGGCCCCCGCTCCCTTCTGTGTGTGCTGGTGGGGGAGTTTTTGGCTGTTTGGCCGTAGGCTATGAGTCTGCTGCAGACTGGGCTTGGAACCAGCTATCACACTCCTTCTCAGCCTCCCTGATTTTACACAGCCTTCTCGTCACCTCCTGCAGCTCAGCCACCTGCTGCAGGAGGTCCTTCACCTGGGCACACCTGCTGCAGGCAGGTCCATTGCTTGTTCGTGCCCCAGGAGAAAGGCTGAGGCACCTCCTGCAGCCTGGGGTCTGCACTGCAGCTGCTCGCTTCAACAGCTCTGTCAGGGTGCAGGCCTTTGCTCTCAGATGGGTGCTCGCCATTCTGCCTGGAGGGTCAGGTAGGATGAGTCCCCTTGACCTGTGCAGTACACACTGGGCGGTTCCCCATTGCTGGGTTATATGGACTTCAGGTCTCTCCACTTGGCCAGTGGTAGGTCCCCTCTTTGATGTGGCACCCTCCCATGCCAACTGCTGCATCACGCTCTGGCTGCCTGCTCTGTTGGTCCTGGCCACTGGTGCTCCCCAGATGGCTGCCATTTGTGGGTGTGGGAGGTGGTCACTGTTACTTCTGGCCCTGCCTACACCTCGTCAGCCACTCTCATGAAACTGCCAGTTCCTGATGGGTTTCTGAGCTCCCTGGGGTTTCTCAGCTCAGGAACCACTGCCCCTGCACACTGCAAGCCCAGCCGTGCTGCTGACGCGCCTGCACTGGAGCAGATCTCCTTGGCGAGGCAATTATTCTCTCATATGGAATATACCTGCAGGGTATTCAGTGTCTTTAGTATCCCCTCGGGTCGTGTGGAGAGTGTTCTGTGCCCTGCAGAGTTGTAGAGTCTTGTGTGATCTTGCTTCGAAGTTGCTCCATCCTTCAGGAAGCTCATGTGTTAGCAAGCTCTGAGGACATCAGATACATGCCATGTATATAATTTTTGTTCGAAAAAGCTTTCTTCAGCAAGTTACTGCTAAAGTTGTGATTTCTAGTATGACTAACAACTAAACCCCAGACACTGGCATTACAATCAGGATCTTAATGCTTGCCTTCCTAAACATTCTGGAAATGCATCCACTTTGTAGTGAGGTTGAGGAACAGTTACCATGAGAACACCGTTTGGTTATTTGTCATTTGTTAATCTCCTTGCTATTACGTTATACCAATTAAGCCTTTTGTATATCTAAACCCACAGGATCAAATTTTCATCCTGAAACTACTCAGTGTAGGTCCCTAGACAGCAGCAGCGTGGTGCTATTTTACACTGAGGAGGACCTCCCCTGCTATGACAATGTGAAGGCAACATCTCAAAGTATTTAATAATGCTTAGCAACATGCCATAATAGTATATAAGCTGAAATGAAGAAAACAGCACATCAGATCAAAATACAGGCGTAGTTTAACTTGGTGGAGTATTGTTAGCTTACCCAAACGGTGATTTAGACAGGCTTATGGCAGTAATACAGTGTTTGCCATGTAGCTGTTTTGCCTTGGTATGATCATTAAAAAAATGATTAAGTGACCAATAGTTACTTGTGTAAGTAAAGATGACTGGTGTAATTTGTGGCTTTTAATTTAAAGTATTAGTGTATATTACATTAGCATCTGTGCACTAGCTGTTCCCTTCAGCACAGCTCCAATTTCAAGTTCTAAGTGTAAGAGAATGCAATGTAATGTAATTGTGGTCATTTTATTTTCCTCAATAAAAGCAATCATCGCCTATAGCTGGTTTCAGAGTGTTGTGAGCTACTTGCAACTGTTACCAAATATCTATTAAAAGTAGTCTTAAAACTGGCAAATGTCTTTGGAGACATTTTTTTGTAACTAGTATTATATTTAGCTTTAAGATGGAAGAGCACAGACTGTTCAAAACACCTGGCAGGCACTGAAGTGAAATCAAAGGTATTGTTTGCAAAAAAATGTCAGGTGAGTGCAAAGCAAACAGCAGCATAATTCTTTTACCTTAGTCAATTAAAAGCTAATGTGTGCATTAAGAGCTTGATCCTTATCATACTGAAATTAATGGCAAAACTCTCACTGACTTCAATAGCAGCAGCAGCAGAATCCAAGATGAAATTGCCCTCTAGACTGATCTGAAAGAACTATTTCCTTCAAGTTTTTAACAACATTATTCTTAATGACAAGAATAATGCTTTGAGCAAGAAACTGATAATCAGGAGGCTTGTATTCTGTTCCCGGAACAGAAATGCAAATTCTCAAATTTAAGGACATATCTAATTGCTTTCCTGAATGGAACGGCTTTCTGGACTTAAAATTTGTATTCTGAACACTGCCCTCTGTGTCTTTGGCACAATCAGTTAAAACATCATTCTACCAAGTGACATACCCTCTTGCCATTGGTGTCAGGGTAGTGTCAGCGGGGCAGCTCCTTGCGGGTCTGGGATCTTGGTAAATATCTTACTCTTTAAAATAGGGATAATAATTCCAAGATGACCTGGTGCAGAAATTGTGAAGTTAAAACATTTCATATAGTCTAGTGTGTTTGGGATGAAGTAATACATAAATTCAAGGTTTCACTATGATATTGACATACCATTTTCAGATGTGAGGGTCATCTGGCTTGCTAGGACTCCAGTTCTCTCTTTTGAATGTTGTTATTGACTTCTGATTGATCTGTTTGGTCAAGAGATGAGCACTTTCTATATAAGTCCTAAGTTCCTTCTTTTGCAAGGTGGAGGAGGACTGGGGACTATTCCAGTGTAAAGTTTTACCAGCAGCAATCTCTCAAAGTACTTAGCAGTCTCAATCTAAAACTGAGGAGTAGTCAAACAAGGAGGGGATGATGAAGATCAATAGAGGAATATTTATGCACCTTAAGATGAAAAGTTGGAGTGGTTAGTACAGTTCTTGAATCTGGCAAAGTGATGTAGCCTTGTTCACATTGCTTTTGGATCCCTGGAGTCTGAAACCTGATTTTAGTCAACTGTTTTCTTCCAAGGACATGGAAGTTCCTGGTCTGTAGAAGCACATTGATTCTAGTGACTTTGCTGTTGAAATATAGCACAAGCTACAAACCTCGTCGAAAGAGGAGACGTCTAGCTTATACTGTCTTCAGTCTGATCTTAGCCCTTCTGGAAGTTTGCAGGTGTGCCCATATTTGAGGGTACTCTGAACTCTTGCCTCTTTTCTCTTTAGCTTCGTTTTCTTGCACATGGTGCTGAACTATGCTGAAAGTGTCCTGTTCTCCCACCTAAATGCAGCGCTCTGCTTGTGAGTCTGCTTCTTTGTCCATCCTGGTTGTCATGTGGTCCTCAGACAAGAGCTGGTGGTAGAAGGGGTGCCTTGGATCATTGTTATAGTAAGTTTCCACCAAGATGTCCAGGCAGTTCCCACTGGCAGTGATGCTGACCAGAATACATTGTAATGATGAGGTAGAGACCCAAGCCATACAGGAAAGGTGTAACACAAGTCTACAACTAGAGCATGAGACAGCTAGTCTGTTATGGTCCTCAAACCTCAGTGATACTTTTATCCCCAAGGACTTAACATTGGGCACCAAAATTTGAGCAAATTGCCCACAAGTTATGAAAATTGAGTCTAGAATTCAGAGAAGTGCCTTAGTTTTAGCTTCAGTGACAGACTTGGACAGCAGCCACAGGTCTGGAAAGGCCCTGATTTAGAAGGCAAGCGGATTCAGATCTGGATCCAGCCTCCAGGGCCTGCATTCATCGTGACATGACATCTGCTTGATTGAGCACTGAAACAGGCACAGAAGTTAATAAACTGTCTTCAGGTTTTTTTGGCGCAGTCTCCAGGTTTAATTTCTTTTCACTGTTTGCATTTACAACACATTTGAAAGTCTGGCATTTTACAAGAATATAATAAGAGTGGTAATTAGAACAAGCTGGAAGAATCCAAGCCAAAGTCAATAGTTACCTTTTTTTTTTTTTTTTTTTTTTTTGTAAGCAGAAGCTTGTCAAATTCAACAGATAAATTTTCTTCATAATCATTTATTACAACAGTTATGAAGACAATCTATCTCAAAAAAATTAAACCTGTGCCTTTCTTTCAAAAACTGATTTAGCAGGTTGAAGGAGATCAAACTTGAAAGGATTATGTAATTTAGTTTAAACCTCCCCCCCCCAAAAAAAAAAAAAAATAAGGCCACAAACAAAAACATTACATGAGACAATTGCAAAATTAGGCTCTGTTCACAGAAGAGACATTGCCTGGCTGAATTCATACCTCTGTGGCTCTTCTAAGAAGCTGGGCCTTGGCCAGTAACAGCTGTGCTGCTTGGGTGCTCATATCTACAGGGGCGTGGGATACGGTCAGCCATGGGAAACAAGAGAGGGATCGTTACACCTGACAAAGGCACCAGTCTAAGAGATGGAGAACTTCACAATATGTTGAAGCATCTTGCAAAGTGTTAACATCTAACAAGAAAGCTTATGGCCCAAATACTGCACTTCTGCAAACATTAATACAGGCTGCTGTTAGCCAAGGGAAATACTTTGTGAGGCTCATTGCTTTAATTGGTCCCTGTCATCTAGTAAAAAAGGAGAAAAGAGGAAATGCTCCTGACAAAGATACAAGGCTGTCTGCAAGTGGTGTTTTGCTGCCGTAGTATGGCGGTGTGCTGGCTGGCTGGCATGTTCTCACGGGTGGCACATACATCCGTCACAGCCTTGTCCTCCACTGGCACATGGCAGCAGCAGGCAGCAATTCTCTGGCACAAGCATTTGCCTAAAACACTACTGTTATAACCATCTAGGAAATGCGTAAGCCCAGCCTCTATGGCACAGGTTGGAGTGCCACCAGCCTGAATGTTATGGGCCTTTTCACTGCAGACAGCCATGGATTGCTCTGCTTCACCACTTCTGAGGCTGAGGGGCTCACAAAGCTAATTTCTAGATCCGTTGCAAGTGCAGTTGTGTGGGAATCAAGGTTCAGCAGGGACTGTTGTTGGAGACTAGTTGTACCAGTGGCTTGTTGTGTAAGTGGGATTAAGCCATGGACCTCTACTTCCTCATCTGTGGTGTCGAGCTAATATTTACTCCATGGCAATGCCTGTCTTGGTGCAGATGTGCATGTCAGGAGAGCCTTCCAGGGAGGAGGGGCACTGTGTGCAGGTGATTACTGCTGTTGCTGGTTCTCTGCAGTTCTAGTGGTGACAGTGCTGCCAGCTGGGGCGCATCTCAGCACTAGCTTATGCTGGTCTAGGCTGTTTCTTTCTGAACCCAGCTAACAGCAGCTCAATGGCACTGTTAAGGTCTGTGCATATCTATTCCTGCAGGTGTGTTGGTTTCTCATTTGCAGCCCTGCCTGCTGCAAGGTTTTACTGAAATTCCCTTCTGTTGCAGAGCCTAAGTTGAGTCTATTAAGGCAAAGTGTGTATTCGGCTTTCTAGATCATTTAAAACCTGTGGCAAAATTAACAATATTGTTTTGGTTAATTGTCCTCATCCAAGAAACATTGGCAGCTCCCCTGGCTCACTACAGCAATTTCTTTTACGCTGTAAAATGCTTTCTTCCCTAGAGTGAAAATGCGTAGGCTATCATTATGTGATTCTCCAGTTCCACACTGATAAAGGCTACCTGTACGATGGGGTTTTTTTAAACTAAAGAGCAACTGTTACATTTACTGGAATAGTTTCAGAGACTTATTTATGTATTTTTCTTTCCATTGTTTTTGATTTGATGTTAAAAGGTTGATAACAACATTTTGTTCTGTGTAAATCTGCCCTCTTTGTGCTGGTTAGCCTCCATTTTTTTTCACAGAAATCAGGCAAGCTAAGTCTTTCTTTTTGATTCATGCAGGTTGTAAGGTCAGTTCTGGTGGGTATGATTTGCTAACGAATTCATGCTCCATTTCTCAGTTGGCTGGTTGTGCAGGTAGGCCTGGATTTTACTGAATTTAAGGGGACATTCAGAGACCTAGTCAAAAAATATTTGAGAATAGATTTAGAAATCTGTATGGTGCAAATGAAATATGAAGTAGAATAAATAAAACCAGTTTGATATAAAGAACATATATATGTGTGTATCTCCTCATTACAGAAAAGTTTATATAATTTCACATATGTCACCATCACTCTGAGGGTTCCGCTGTGTTCCAAAGAAACGGGAAAAATGAAGCACAAGGAAAAGAAGGGAGAAGGTATTATGTGGTAAGAAGCATTTCCAGTGCATTCATGGCATGGCAAGTGGCAGTGTGGAGGAGAAAGACTCACAGGGCCACTATTTCATGTCATTTCCCAGGTGCACGTGGAGGATGGGACAGAGTATGGGCAGAACTGAGTATGTTGCTCCACCTCAGGCCACCAGCCACTCAGACTGGGTCAACTTAGTTAGGTGAAGTCTAGTCTGGACTAACTGTCCTACTGGTGAGACAGGGAGAGACCAGAATTTGAATCCTAAGTTGCAGATCATCTTTTGGCACAACAGCTATGGCTGCAACTGGAAAGGGATTCTAGAGGAAGGATCGCTCTGTGCCTACCCTGGTTTTTACACTCTTTGCTTCAGCATCACAAAACTAAAAGTTTTTCTTTGGTTCAGAAAAGCTCAGTCCAACACATGAGGGAAGGGCTAGTGGCTAAGGCACCACCAGGGACTTCAGAATTGGCTTAATTTTCAAGCTTTCTCTTATGCTTGCTGTGTGACTATACTCAACCTATTTCACCTATCCATATTTCTATCCACACCACTGTGAAAGACAATGTGCAATACCACTTCATTTTTACTGTCATTTGGATGTGAACTGCTCAGAAAAAAACCCACCTGTCTCTCATTATTGCCTTTAGCAATGGGCTCCCTATCCTTATAGATGACTTTTGATCCTATACAGTAGTAATTAAAAATTATTAATGAACTAGTGCCTCCTCAAAGGACACCAGCATTGTGCAATCCTTGGTATGGAAAGGTATCTGAGAGGTGGAGGGAAAATAGGGATATCTATGGGGAAAGTCCAATCTTCCCCTCAGCATCCTCAGTGGTTCTGAAAAATAGAGATACTAATAATTCATCTAGCATATACTGGGAGTATTGGGCTCCCCCAAAATGCAAAATACAGTTTGGTTTCAATGGTTGAGAAGGCAGTGGCTCATGGATGGAACTGAGAAACTGGCTTTGATTCACTCCTCAATCAGAAGACTGTCAAAACTACATTTGCAGTCTCCAAGGTATTTAGTGTCCTAAATACTGTGGGGAGTGAGAAGTACTCTCTGCCTGTCATGTTGAAGTTATTTTACTGTGAAAAGGAGAAATCAAGAAAATTTAATGGGAGTGAAAGACAGGTGGGGAGAAAGGCATGGAAAAGGAGGAATGTAAAGCTAGAGGTGAGAAAAGGAGGACAACTGTAAAAGGGGAGGCGTGGGTAGCAGTGCTTACTCTATAGTACGTTTCCGTATTTTATACTAAACGCAAAGTCAGTAATATATGCCACTGCCATCAGCACCAACGTTACCTAATTCACGTATTTCCTTTTACCAAGCCTTTAAAGGAAACACATAGCCCTGAATGAGTTTTGAGGAAGAAAACTACAGGCTGTGCTCCAGGAATAAGCCTTAAGTAGCACGCTTTGCTGTTGGTGCATAGGGCCCTGACAAAAAAAGACCCATTTTCTTTAGTCTGAAGTTTCTAGTCCCCCATAACAGAATATAGACAGGTTGTGAGAATCTGTCATTTAAAATGTAAATATTGTTGTGCCTGATTTCTAGTCACCAAGGTCTATTAAATGTTCTTAATCCTTACCATGGGATGAGAGATAATAATCTGACTTGTCCGGAAAATCACTTGTAAAACTGCCTTGGTTTCATACAGAATACACCACATGTATAGTTATTTAACTTGCACATAAACACCTGACCAAATTGAATTTCTTGGAACAACTGGTAATTCAATTTCTTTGCAATAACCTGCATGCAAAATCTTAATTTCAGTTTCTCTAAAATCACAGCTTTCAGTATAAATATATTAATGAGTTTCAGTAGAGCATGAGGTACACTCCAGAAATGTGAAGTCCTTTAGAGTACCATGTTAGTGCTATCACTCAACAACTAATTCCATTTTTAACAATCTTGCCAAGATGTTCAAAATACATTGATTATGTCAAATGATTTGATTGGTATTTAGACTGTTTTCTCTACCTGTTAAAAAGGTTGCTGTTTTAACTGTACAAGAATAAAACACAATTACAGAAGGATTTGTGTGTGGTAATGAGACATACTAATCTTACCTACTCATTCAATATGGATTCTGATTTGTGTGTCTGAGATTAGTATAATGACACACTCTTACTTGGATTATACAGGACTACTGCAGTAAAAAAAAAAAATAAAAAAATGCAGGGAGATTAGTGTCAAAACTTCTTTTCATTTAGTGGATAATGTCTTGAGGAGAGAGGTCTTAGGTTCAAATTAAGGATAATTGCAATTAATTGAACGCAATCTAAAAAGCAAAGTCTTTTAGAAATGATGGTCAGCTAACGAGTAATCCAATATGTCTGGCAGAGGGACTGTTGACTGCAAAGCTATTAATTTGATGTTTCAGTGTCATTTATCTCTGTTTCTTCAAAGCAAAGAGAACATAGAACTCCAATGACACCCAAAGTCAGGAAACAAGAAGGTTCAGGGACTTTTTGATGATATTACCATGCTCTGACTGGCTTCTTGAGGCAATTTTAACTCTCAGAGTTTACTTTTCATCTGTGCTGGCACTTAACAAAAAGACCAAATCTCTTATAAATAGTATTCAAACAAGCTTGTTGCCAAACTGAAAAGGTTTTAAGCATAGAAATTGTGTACGCATCA
Source organism: Falco peregrinus (assembly GCF_023634155.1). Taxonomy (NCBI): domain Eukaryota; kingdom Metazoa; phylum Chordata; class Aves; order Falconiformes; family Falconidae; genus Falco; species Falco peregrinus. Next base: position 51,668,089 of record NC_073727.1, on the reverse strand, counting down.
ATGTATTGGGTTTGTATGGCAAACTTTTTTTTTTTTTTTTTTTTTTTTTGCTAGGGGGGAGAGCTACAGGGGTGGCTTCTCTGAGAAGCCACCAGAAGCTGCCCCATGTCCGATGGAGCCATGCCGGCCAGTTCCAAGGTGGACCCGCCGCTGGCCCAGGCCGAGCCCATCAGCCACAGTGGGAGCACCTCTGGGGTCATGGATTTAAGGGGAGCAGGGGTAGGAAAACTCTGCAGCTGACTGAGCTAAATACTTGAAGAAACCACTAAACAGAAGGCTGACAGCAATAAGATGGCTTTGTTAAAAAATGATAGCTCTCTGACTTGCAAGGAGGAGGTATGTTACTTTTTAAATATCAGACTTAAGAATAATCACAGAGAAAAAAAAGTAAGATAAAATTAAAGAGCCATAAAAGTAGATGCTTAAACACTCATTTTTCTGTTTCAGGGTGCCAACTCCACTGCCAAAAGGCTGCAGTCAATAAAAGCCAGACTATCTGTGTAGAGGAGGTAGTTATCAGAAGCTCTTCCATAACAGACCCTCTTACCAACTTGACAAAGCACAATCAGAGAGGAAACAAAATCACCCATCACAAATCAGCTGGTTTTCTGTTCCTTTTTCTCTCCCATTACACTGACCCTCAGGACATTTTAAAGACTGATGAACCAGATTTCTGAGAAAGGTGAGAAAATGCGACACTGGCAAAACAGCCAAGTGTGCAAAGTTGTGTTTTGGATCAAGAGCAGCAAGATACTGAAATGTACTGAACTCATCCAACTGCATACAGCTCTTCCCTAAATGGACTAGTCTTCCATTTGGCATGTAGGAACCGGGAAGTAATAGGCTTTGCAGAGCCAAAAAGGATTTATTTTCCTAGCGCAGAGTATCTCAAAGTTATCTTGACTAATCCCAGTCAGTCAGGAGATCATTTACAGCCCTTTGATAAGGGAAAGGTAAATTTTCTTTGGAAAGTTTGCAGCACCACCCAAATGATTGCTGCTTTTTACAAGGACATAACTACTTATTTTTCTGTCTTTTATGTTTGCTCTCCTGAAAGTACATTTAAGTAGCTTCTCTTTGACAATTATTTTACCAATAATCTTGATTTTAAAAAATAGTGCCATTGCCTCTTATACCAGCCAGACACCTGATTTTTTATGGTTTTTTGTTTGTGGTTTTGTTTGGTTTTTTCTAAGTAGTGTTTTGTGCTGGGGGCTAGCTTTAATTAGCATTCAATGAACCCAACTACTGGAAATGTTGTCCCCGAGCTGAAATATAGATCATCTCCTGTAATACATGTGTAAACTGGTATTAGTGTCAGTTCCATATAAACAATAAAGCTAGACAAGAAATACTGCAAAGATAAATTAATTAACGTTGATTATCTGCTCCAATGTTACAGTAAAAGAAGCTTTTCTTTGTACACAGCCAGAAAGTTCTGCCCTGGGCTGCGTGTTCAGTTAGAAATGATGGATAAAGGATCATTTACCATCTGTACAAAGCTATCTGGAGGCATTCCTCCCTTTCTACTCGTCTCCTATCTGACACCAGCCAAGGCCCAAGTATCATGGAAAGATTTAGTACTCATTTATTTTAGATTTTGGAGCACCATACATTCTCAATGGCTCCTGAAGTGTATGACCTACATCACTGCAAAGTTTTTACACCCCTCTGAACCATATTTATAAGGCAGTCCTGCATGCACACAGGCTGATTGGAAAGAATACTTGTGTAGGTGGGATGTGTTCCTTTCTTTGATATGCTTCTGCTGGATTCTGGTAGAAGGTTGCATTCCTATGTCAATTTAGGCTTGACACAGCTTAGAAGCCCTCACCTTGTGATAGCCTCACAAAATCTGGACTATTTTGCCCCAGCTCAGAAGAAGATGGGGCACAATCAATATTGTGGGAATGCTACAGGGAACACTGATGGATACTTAGGAGTATAAACCACAGGCAGAGGCAGAAGGAGGAGGAGTAGCACAACAGAGGAGAATGGGGGAGAAGGACACCCCAGAGTAGGACCAGGTCTGCCCCACAGCCTCACACTGAGCTCCCGTGTGCCCTCCTGCTGCACCACCACCACTCAGGTGGTGAGGGGAGTGTGGCTGCAGCACAACCTCCAGCTAAGCAAGCTCTGCGGTGGGGCATACTTGAGAGTAGGACTCCAGGAGAGCATGAGAAGGGATGGCTTTTCCCACTTGGTGAGCCCAGTGAGCCCAGGTGCACAGTACCTCTGAGGTCTCGGACCAGGGGAAGGTCCTGGTATGAGGTGGCCAGTGTGGGGAATTGGCACCAGGGCTAAGAGGCATAAGCTCTGTTGAGCCCCACAAAAATCAGATTTTCTTAATTCAGTTTAGTAGAGACCAGGTGCTTCATTAACAAATAAAATGATGGGGAAAAAGTCACAGGAAAACCTACCTGAAGCTGAAAGGGTTTTGTCTTGTTTTCTTTTTAACTGGAGACCTGCTGGAATCCAGAGATGACATTAAACTTCCTTTTAGAAAAGGTAATTGAAAAGAAAAAGATGATCAAGGGATGAACAAATGAAGCCTTTTCTTACTGTTGTATGAATAAAAAATGTTATTAATAAGCCCTTTCATTTCAGGCTTCCACTTTGCAGTCACATATTTTGAATGTATAACCACGCAGATGAAGGGTTTTACCTCACAAGTCCTTCAGTGCACTACAGATGTTTTTGAAAATAGAGAAAGGAGCTACAGAAAGCATGGGCACACAGTGAGAGAGGACAGTGGGGATATAGCTTTAATAAGTTAAAAAAAAACCACACATTTTAAAATAGTTCTTTTGTTTCTCAATTTTCAGCATTTATATCCCATAACCAATTATTTACTATGAGTAGCTGGTCTCGTTTAACTGTTTTCTTCATTCCAAACTAAAAAAATCACAGACTTTCCATAGGTCTGGAAAACAAAAGTATCCATTTGGAAACCTTCTGAGATTCTGCAGAAAGGAAAATAATAACATCTGGTGCTGACTGCAAGCTCCCAGGCTCTCTCAGTGCTTGCAGGACATCTGCAGGATGTGACCAGGATACCAGTTTCTTTTTGGGAAACGTGAGTCTCGTAGAGGTATTTCTTCAATGCTTACCTTTCTGTCTCTTTGTTGATGGAGAGATGTGCAATGGACAGTAAATACTCACCTGCTAGCAGTTATCTAGAGGAGGACAAGATCTAAGAAGCTTTGAACATCAAATAGTGGGTGGAAAGCCAAATGGTTCAGCTGTGGTGCTGAGATCAATGGGAAATTAGAAACTAGAGGACGTATTGCCTGTTGGTGTTGAGATTCCCCAGTGAGACCCTTCACGTGATGACCAAGGACAGGTCAACCCAATGAGCATGGAAGGAGAAGACACTAAAAAAGGAGAGATGAAATGGAGCAGGCAGGGCAATATTGCATATACAGTTTATCTGTGATCAGGAAAAGAAGTACACCACATCCTGACTATACATTTATGGGTGATTAAAATGAAAATCTAGATTACGCACTTAACTATAGTGACTGTAATATGAAGCTTAGAAAACTAATGAACACACAAGGAAAGAGACAGGCAGGGGAAGCAGCACCCATGTGCTTCTGATTCATATCCAGCTGGAAAGACCTGGAAAAGCCAGAAACAGCAGCAGGCTAGCTCAGTAAGGTGAGAAGAGAGAAGAAGAGAAATTGATGTCTTCTGCTGAATGCAGTCTCATTGTACAGAACTTTTCCTTCTTGACATTCCTGTAGGGAAAACATTATTTTTATATATTCATTTTTTGTTTTAAATCTAATATTGAGTTTTTACAGGAATATTCCATGCCTTCGAGGATGCACTGTCAGTATTCATTTTTTATATTCACAACTACAGTAAGATAGCAAGTGTGTGTGTGTGTGGGGGGGGGGGCAAACATGTTGGTTTATGCAGTAGTCTTTTGAAGAAATATTGAACTAAACTTATTTTCCTTCTGTGGTACCCTCCATGCAGTTAAAAGGTGTTTGAGTGTGTATGTATTGGCTGATGCTGGAATTAAGGAAAGTTTAAGAAGGGTTTCCCCAAACCCCTGCTGGTCACGGCAAAGAAAAGCAAGTTCTGCAAATCCAATTGACCAAACACTACAGAGGGTTTATCCCTATTGTTAATTGTATTAGCCTACAAAAGGATTCAAGGATTAATTAGAACTAAGGACCAAGAGATGAACTGAAGATTCTCAAGGGAGACACTAGTATGTATTATCCTTGAACTGTATAATTATTTTAATTCTTACTATTTTAGTGATGTGCTCACCTGAATGTAACCCTAATTGCCTCTTTTATTCTTGGCTTTGTGCTTTTGTACAGATTGCTAATCATATTCCAAACCTGAACTGCCTACTGAAGACCTGCAGAAACAAAAGTGGAAGCACTCTCAGTGTGCTAATTTGAGAGAAGGTTATAGCACATTATTGTTAACATCAAACTGCCTCTCACCTGAGAGCAAGAATAAACCCACTCTTCTTTGACTAAAGTCAGGTAGGATTCTTCTCCTCAGCTTGTACTCAGATTTTCCCTTAGGTTAAGCTTTAGTCAAAAGAGAAGTGGTGCCTGATGAAAAGGTGGGACAAATGAACTCAAGTGCTTTCTGAAGGTAAAAGCCAAACTCAAGGCTCTCATTTTGATGAGTGACAGTAATACCATACAATGTTGGGCTTGTTTTCAGCACTGGTGGTAGAGATCTATCCTAGCCCAGAGCACTACCAGGCACCTGTGAAAGGCTACAATATACACCAGCCGGGTATAACCTGGAAGGTGCCAGGGATCGCCATGCTGTAGAAAGATAAGCTTTCCATCCCTGTCACTTCCCATGGGCTTTTGAAAGCTTTCCTCCCAGTCTGTGGCTGCCTTTTTGTACCACTGCACTTCTAAGTAGCATCCTTAGAAACTGATCGTGCTCCCTTTTGAAAAAGATGTGTTAAACATAAAAGTAAAAAACTCCCAAATACATATTGATAAGCTAAAAAAAAAAAAAAAAAAAAAAAAAAGAGAAGGTAGAAAAGTACCTTGCAGGCAGTGTTAAAAAAAAAAAAAAAAAAGCAGTAGAATAAACCTTTAGATCTGTTTCTTTCATCCAAGCTCCCATTGAAATGACTGAGAAACCTTTCCCATTCATGTCAATGCAAATATGTGACTGTCATGTTTGAATATCTAACGGCTGGTTCTTTCTCTTTTTTCATGCCAACAAGAATCTGATGTACTTTATTACTTCTGAGAAGTACTGTTGGTACTATACAGCTACAGAACAACAGGGAAATTAAGTTTTGACACTAAACCTGAGGGTCAGATTCCTCCCTCTACTTTAAATAACTACGTCCTTCAGTCACTAGAAGAGCAAGGCACTACCCATCATGAATTGTCTGGCTGATTACATCAAACACTCAGTACACTGTGAGTATAGTCCAGCCATCAATTACAAGGAGCATATTTCAAGTCTGAACAACTTTACGTTTTCTAGATGTATTGGAAACTAGAACAAGTAATGTTCAAAAGCCTTGTGTCCTCCCTGTATTTAAGTCTAAATGCACATTGGGAACTCTGGATATTTGAGACCCTGATCCAACACTCACTAGGTCTCAGTATGTGTTATTGACTACAGGGGACACCCTCATAGCCCAGCAGAAATGAATTTGGCATCTGAACTAGCCAAGAGCTGCTGAACAGATCTGAGGCATCAGACTGGCTTGCAATGGTGTCTGTAACTGCTGCCTTTCCAGCAGCAGCTGCAAGCCTGCTCACTGCTTGATACCAAATGCATTTGTCATACGACCTGGACTGAAGGAGGTCAAGTAGAATAAAAATCTTCTCTCTGTAGCTTCAAGCAAAAGGGAGGTGACCGCTTCTTTCTCCTTTCCTGATGCTGTTGTGAACACAGCTGGTACTGTTTGTAGGTGGTGACTGATACGAAATCTGTGGTGGGGCTTCTTATCTGAAGTGAGGGGGTTTTCCCCAATGCCAGGTGAGCAAACAAAATTAGTTGGGTGGTTTTCAGTTTGGAGTGCTTGAATCTATCTTAGCAAAATTTATTAAAGCAAAATGCTTGGGGAGGGAGGAAAGGAAGGAGTGGATTTCAGCACAGTCTTTTAGAGGTGTCGAGCAAAGCTCTTCCCTTCCCAAGTGCTGTGAGTGATCCGTGGCTCTTTTGAGCCATTGACTTTGGCTGTGTGGAAAACATTGGGTCTTACTAAGTTCAGCTATGTGCTAGTCAGGCAGCTCTATGGACAATCAGCTGGCAAGAGGCATGACCCAAAATTTTTAGTGAAAGTATATAGCCAGGTATCATTCCTGATCTTTTCCCTACTTTGGCTCTTTGCATTTGTAGAATGATTTGGGGGCAGATGCACATGACTGAAATGTGTGAAAACCTAATTAACAGAATAATTACATAGTAGAAATGAGATCTTGTCTCAGTGAAAATCTGGCAGGAAGCTTAGGCCCTATGGAGTGTGAGTCCAAATATTTAGTCAGTGGAAAAGCCATTAGTCACAAAGAGGCTGCATCTGCTGGAAGGAGTTAATCAGGTTCTAACTTTTAAGGATACAATATGCCTTAAAATATCCCTTCTCTGGGCTTCTCAGGCATGATGTAAATGAATATGTGATTTTTTTCTCCCAGCTACATAGGTAAATCTGCATAGCTCAATTAACTTCAGTTGATTTATGCCAGTTACGCCAACAGAGGATCTGGACAGAACCTAATAGCATCTGTACATCTAATAGCCCAGCACGGTGTATGAAAATTGTGCATTATTCTGCATCAGCCCTCCCTTTGCAGCCAGGATGAATAGCAGAAGGATTTGTGATTTATTAAATGAATTTCTTTTCTACAGATTTGAATCCACACTGTTTCCCATGAGTTTCTACACTGGCTGGCCATGTGTTTCTTCTACATACTGTACATTTTCTGTGAAAAATATTTAAAAAATCAGACAGTCAGTGTAATTTTCTGGATATCTGGTTAGAGACACATTGCCTAATCATTTTACCGTTATCAATAAAAATTTGCATCATGGTAGAAATTGTTCACCTGGCTTTTTTCTTCCTAGCTTCTGAAATTATTTTAATTTTCATCTGTTGGACAAATTTAAATCCTGGGAATTCATTTAAAAATAAATTAGTTTAGATATTAGTTGCAGTTATTTTTGTAAGTAGACTGTGAGGTATAAATATGGGGGGGGGGGGGTTAATATTCCTCTTGCATTTTATTTTTCATATAGGGCAATATTTAGGCCACTGAGTTAAAGCAAATCCTGCAGTGTGATTATCTTCTCATTGAAATGCTCTCTATTGTGCCTATTTGTTTGATGTGTTTTTCTTGTACGTGGTATTTCTGATGGCTTTGGGGTAAAATAATCATTATATGTCACCCATACTATCTCTTTTAATCTCCAGAAGATTAAGCATGTTTATTTAAAAAACCCTTTGATAGTGTCTTCACTAACTCAGCTATTTTATAAAATTGGAAATAATGAATCAGGGAGATGCAATTTTGATAATGCCATTTACACAACTCCTATGAGGCTAGCTAGCAAAATAACTGGAGATATGTGTCTGACATACATACAGTGAGAATGGGAAAAATATTGTAATTTCACGTAGGTTATGAGGCGCTGGAAAAATGCAGTCAAGCAAAAGAGCAGTTCAGTTAATGAATCACATTCTTCAGGGACCAGTGGACTCAGGAGATGGGTAATGGGATCAGGAATGGTTCCTTTAAACTCTGGGTCACTGGTTCAAATCCAGTATGGATAGGCAGCAATTAAAAAAGCTGCTGCTATTTGAGGGGTCCGTGATGATCTTCTTGAAAGAGCACTGGTGAACACATGGACCCTGAGGAAAAAAAAACAAAACACCCACAAACAAACAAACAAACAAAAAAACCCCAAAACCCCAGCTGCCCCCAAAAAACAAACAAACAAACCCAAAACCTAGAATGTGAAACACACATGCTTCATAGATAGCAGAGTGCTCAATAGGGCTGAGCAAAACTTCATAGGCTTGCTAGAGGCCAGTGTGGGTTGTTTGTGTGTGCTGTAATACAACTGGTACATGCCCATCATTTAAAGGACACATGTCTGAGCTTATGACAATAGTGTCTGCATGGACAGTCACTGGTGGTGCTCCCTGAACCAAAGATTACACACTGCTGGGGAGTCTGCACTACTCACCTGCAATTACAGCTCTTGCTTCATCCTCAGCTGGATCAGGGAATGCCCTGGGACACTGCTCCTCACTGATCTGGAGGAGGTTCATACAGTCCTGGGCTCCAGGAATTCTCTAGCACCCAGCCATTCTCTGCCTGCTAGTAAAGATAGGGTATGATTTATCCTGCAGGCTGCCTGAATGTCAGGTAACCATTCAGTGGTGTGAGGATTAATGTTGTCCATCGTCACTCTGAAGTTTCAGACCACAAGAGGGAACTGGGAGGTCCCAGTGCCCCTGTGGTTTGGGGTGTTGAATTTATCCCAAAGGAGGGGTGCGGATGAGGCCATGAGAGTGGAAAAGCACATGCAGGCCATCACCTGCCAGTCAGCGCTGCAGCAGGCTACCAGAAGATGTGCTCTAGAAGGACAGTTTAAATAAAATCTGAAAGTCTGAAGTGTACTCAGACTGTACAGATGAACTGCTTATACCTGGCACCCAGGAATTTAATTTATAGTTTGTTTTTTTTCCTTCCCATCAGTGCAACATCAGAGGGGGAGACTCCTGAGTGCCAAGCATGGGTCACACTGTCTGTTTTCCCCAAAAACAGTTCTTGGCAGGAACCATGGCAGCTGGCACAGGACAATGTTTTTTGTTTTTCTGAAACTTTGTGCAGTTTTCGTCTGTAAATCCAAATTCTCTGGAATTTGTATAAGACTATGGAAGGAGTCTTTGATTTTGGGAAGGACAGGATTCTGTAGCAGCCAAATCAAAGTCTGAAGAGATGGATCTGTTTCAGCCATCTGAAACTGTGATTTGGCATATAGTGAGAACAGCTGAGACAGTGGGGGAAATTTCATGCAGATCCCCTCCTGATAGCTGTTAAAGCAATTCCATTTGCACTCTACATTTCATTGTTTCCTAGAAAATAAACTCACCAAGATATCCAGATTACCTGGGCTCAGAAAACTGAGGTTATCTTTTAGACAGTTTTAGACAGTAGATATTCTTATTCCCAAGAAGGGGGCAGGGGGGGGGGGAAGGAAAAAAAAAAAAAAAGGAAGAAAAAATGACACTCAGAAGACTGGAAAAACAGGAATTAGATATGCTGTTATTTAAATACCCCAGTCCTTGTCTTGGTCCAAAAGTGAATAAGGTATCCTCATAGCGGGGGGGGGGGGGGGGGGGGGGGGGGGGCGGGGCGGAAGTTGGCTTGTATTTAGATATGTGAAAACACAAAATTTCCAATAAGCAAGATGTATCTCACTGGGCTTTGGGAAGGCTTTCCACAAATGACCTGCGTAATTAAAATCTTCATTGCCTTCTTGGCCCAAGAGAAGTTAATGGCAAAACAGCTGCTAGCATTCAATAACTGTATTTAAGTGTTGTTTATAGGCAAAGACTTAGGTGCCTTTTGGGCACTGAAAATTAAGATATAAATACATGTTAGCTGTTATCAACATGCATACTTGTAACAAACCGCCTTCAGGGATTGAAAGCTCGAGTCACATATTTCAGGTGTCACTGATAAGCATATGTGTTAACAGAATAGCCTATCACAGGAAATTTACTATAGGGAATGTTCCTGCATTTGTAAGGGAAATGAGACCTTCATTTAATGACCAATTTCTTGAACCTTTCAGTTTTGTTATTTAAAACATTAAAACATAGAAATTTTTGGTTATTTTCACTTCATGGAATTCCTATGGCCCTTTTTAAATTTTCCCACTATGATTTTGGTTTGGAAATGAAGGATTTTTATTTTCCTCTTTCTCCTAAAAATTTTATTTTTTTCCTGCTCTAAGAAAAGATTCCCTGTAAGTCAAAGCTTACTTTTTCCTAAATGTTCTTTCTTAAACATTCCTTGCTTTTGGAAAAGTTAGCAAGCTTCAGTTACAGAACTTCATGCTCCCCTTTTCCATTTGGAAACTTGTCCCTGAGGTGAGTTTTGAAAAACTATGAGTGAAGAAAGAAAGGAAATTGGAGAAAAGGGAACATTACATGCCTTTCATTTTTGTAATACATCTAGGCGTAAAAAGCAAAAAAGTGTAATGATAAGGGGGGAAAGCAGTCTGTAAGCTGTGGGTTTAGTGTGACTCTTTTCCTATGGATTAGAATTTGTGGTTGTTTAGAGCTCTGACGGAAAATCTCCAGGTGCTGGAACATTTTTTTAATGTCTGTTTCTTGCTTGAACTCTTTGATGTGTAATGGGTGAACTCACATTGCTGTCTCTTCTTCCTAGAGCCGCTGACAGGGTCTCACTCTTTCTGCACAGTCACCCAAAGGCTGTTCTAAAGATAGTAAAAAAATCTGTGGAGACTTCATTATTTCTGAGGACTTGGTATCTTTGTCAAATTTGGCTGAAGTCAGGCAAGAGATTCAAATTTAAGGAAGGAAGACACAAACCAATATGCAGGCAGCATGATAGTATAAATCATGAGTTTTCATAAGTAAAAATGTTTCCATGAGAAAAAATGAAATTAAAATTTCCATTTGAAATGGCAGTGTTTCAATTTTGTTTCAGTTTTCTTGTAAAATTTAGACAAAATACAGTTGAATGCTATGTTATAATGAGTTATTTTATTTTTCTTTTTTCTTTTTTCTTTTTTTTTTTTTTTTTGATAGGAACATTTTCTTCTGTTATAAAGTTCAGCCTGTTCTATTAAAAAGCAGAATCAAAGAAATATTCCTCCCTCCTCTGACCCCAATGCAGACCTCTTGTTCAGCCTCTCCTGAGTTGACCTGTGTGGGAAAATTACTTGGGGGAGAGGAGTGGAATGAAAGAAAACTGGGACCTAATAGAAGCATAGTATTACAGAAAGCTTTCTAGGGTAAAATACAGCTATCACCTTCGGGATGGTTGGCATGCACGGAATCCTTTACCTCGGCTCCCTAAGCAACACACCCTGCCAGCTCAGCACATGCTGGTGGGAGTGACGGAGGGTGGAGCGGAGTGGAGACCCCACGGCCAGGCTCTGCTGTGCTCCCTGCAGGGGTGGGAACCTGATGGCACCCACAGCTGAAACTGCATAGCAGCTGTCACATGCAGAATCCATGAGATGTCCACTGCTGAGCCAGCCATTGTGGCAAAATTACTTTCCTCAGATGAAATGATCTCACTGTAATAGCAACGCACCCCTCCACCCCAAAGTTACCTGCCTCCAAGGCACTACCACACCTCACTGGGCACGTGATACCAGTCGGTAACAACAATATGTGTGACTAGAGCCACTCCAGCTCCACCTGAATGTGATGGAAATGGACTGGACCTGGACCGAGGTAAGTCCAGATCGGGGGAATTGTCTAAATTCCCGAATTGCCAAATTTGGATTTAGTGTTAACTATATACAAACCTGTGCACAAAGTTAGGTCGAGCTGACCCACTCTCTGAAAGCCGTTATGAATAAAAGGGCTCCTAATCAGGGGAGTCAGCCTTGGGAAGGATGAGTGACAAAGAACAGGTGGTGAAAAGAACACCATTATCTAAGTTACACTGAAAGAAGCCTTCAAGTGAGGAGAAGTCTGGCCATAAGAGGAGAGAAGCTAATAAGGTGTTGCAATCCACTGATAACAACAGAAAATTAGTTGAAGATAGGGCAAAGATAATTGTGGTAGTGGGAGATCACAACCTCCAGCTCAAATAGCCCCCCCAGAAGAGGGCAAAACCCCACTTGAGGAGCATGCGCAGTTAGCAGAGAACTTCAGCAGCGCTGAGGATGTGTACTGATTTGCATTAGAAGCGAGAAACTTGTAACCAATCCTGTGTATGAAAAATGAATATGTAATGTACTATGAAGTATAAAAAGCGGAAAAATGAGGGGAGAAGTTAGGCAAGACTCCGTTATAACTTCTGGGATCAGTCAACGGGCTGAACCTGTCTGCTCCCCCACAGGGATGCCTATTGGGTTAGAACTTTATTCTATGACTAAGTCATGCTAGCTGCTATTAAGTATATTAGTTTAAGCTTGCTTTGCAGTTGGCATATTATTACCAGCGATCTTTGAACCTTATTCTGCCACAAACTTGCATTTGAAATAAAAATCTTCAGCTGCAGTTATAAATCTCTGGAGGTTTGAGTAGTTGTATGTGACAGTACATAATGTATTCTTAATGCGACAACCTGATACAGCATGGGCTAGCAAGGAGCCCCAGCTCAGTGCTATCATTGGCATCAATTAGAAGTTTTTCATGTTTTTTGCCACAGAGATCAGAATTGCTCCCCAGACCTAGTGCTTGTTTGTAAGTATAAATGGGAATGAAGTGTTTACTACCAGGTGGCATCTAACATTGACTGAGATACCCTGAATATCATTTGCTCTTGCCTGTCACTGAAGGAAACTCAGTTCATCGTTAATTCAGCTGTACCTTGTAAGCCATCTTTTTCAGCATGGCTCTTCTCTATGGTGTAGACAACACATGCTCTCTGAGATGAATACCTGCTCCCGCCTCTCTACAGGTAAATACTTTCCTTGCTCCCTCCCATCATCAAAAGTTGCTCTGCCAAGACTGCAGAAAGTGGCAGGCTTCACATAACAAGCATTCCACAGAGAAAGCCAAAGCAAAGAGCTACTTGACTTATTGGTGCTATCACACCATACAAAGTAGTAAATCATTGCAGAGACAAGATGATAAGGAATTGCATCTAAGGCATAGGAGGCAGTCAAGTGTAAAGGTGGTCTTTCTTGCCAAAGGTCCAAGAAGGCATGGCTTCAAACATCTAGAACAAAGGACTTATTATGGACATAGATGTCAAGCAATGGATCTTTGATAGTGTCTTAGTAGCTGGAGGCAATATATCTGTCTGCTGCCTTTTGCTAATTTTCACATTAGCTCAGACTCTGAAGTAAAAAGCCTGTCTTGCTTGACACACTTGGTACAAAAGCTTCCCCTGCCGAGGTTCCTGCCAAGAGCAGACAGGAGACCAGCCCCCACCAGAGGGAGGTTGCAAGTACACTGGTGAGAAGAGTAATGCCCCTGTTGGGCTGGCATGGGCTGCTTTAGGGGGGGCTTTCTAAGGCAGCAGAAATGTTAGTGGGTGGGCAGCCATGTATTCTTTGCTCTGGTAGATGTGGTTATGCTCCTTCCTAGTGCTACAGCTGTCCTCAGTTCGACAAAGGCTGCCAATTTTTGTTTCCCAAGTATACCAAGGAAGAGCATCATAACCTAGGAAAGCAAAGAAGCCAGTTTGGAGTTTCACTAAAACACCTTTTCCCTCAATATGAAAGATGGGCAAAACAATCTAAATACAATGAGGATTTTATATGAATACTTCTATATAGGTATGGGTAGCTAAAGAAATACATATGTATGTACATATATAGGAAAATTACTTCAGGGTAAGTCACTTCAACTTAGACCACGAATTTTTGGCACATAAAAGGAACAAGCAGGCATTACATGGGGCCACAAAAGAAGCAACCTTTTTAGCCCAAGCATTTCCTGGCAAAGGGGAGGTTGCTGTGGGTAACCCCCCCTTCTGTATGCTGTCTTGGGCTTCAGGGTGGCACTGGTCTCCCTCTGCCAGTTGAGTGCCCCAGGGGCGGAGGGTCCCTGCCAGCCCACTGAGATGGGCATGTATGTGCTTCTGCCTCCTGATGTTTGGAAAGAAGGCATAGGCCATGACATCCAGCACGGCCAGAAACTGGCCAAATCAAGCCTGAGGATAATGTCAAAAAGAGAGAAGCTTCAGATCCAGAAAGTAGCTTTTGCTGTTCTAGGTATGTATGGCTAATCTGTGAGTGTTAGCAAAGACACTGGTATTAAAAAACTCAATGTCCCAGTACATTCTGTTATGCCAAATAAATGTATCATGGTATTGCCTGTAGCTGTGGGTAGCAGTAGATGAAAACCATCTCTCCATTAAAAATGTGGTTTCACTTAAATTAGAGTATTTTGCAGAAGTTCAGCTTTTGACTTTTTATAGGGAAAATTCAAAACACAATGCTGGAGCATTTCATTTTGATGGGTTGTTTGAAGTATTGTAAATGATTGCTATATATTATCTGTGTATTATATTAGGCATGTTAAAGATGTACTATTACAATATTGAATGTCATAAAAAAACAAAGTGAAATGATTCAGAGCAAAATATTTTAAAATGGTCCTTTACTGATACTTTTTCAAGAATTGGCAATTGCTGAAAATGGTTCTTTTAGGAATAGCTTTTATTCTAACTGGGAACTAGAATTACTGAAAACAGAATAGCCTGCAAATAAAATTTCAGTTCCCAACTGGCTCTGTCCACTGGTTTATTGACTTATTTTGGACACTGCTGAAACAATCCATGGCAAAGGCAATAGACAACTCTAGGAATTTGTGCAGGCCATAGAGTCAGCCGTGGGCTGTTGGTTCAAATCCAGAGGGCCTGCATGGGAACAAGGAAAAGTTGATAGCATGACTTCAGCCATGTGGTATGTGTTTACCTCCCTGGATGTAGGTGACAGCAACAGAAATAATATTAATTAGTCCACTTCGACATCTCAGCCAAGGTCTGGCATGGCAAAGCAGGGAAGCCTACTGTGCTGCAGGCTGAGCTGGGCTCCGTGGATTTTTTTATCCGTGGATAAAAATATAGCTTCTATATTCCAGGTCCAATCCAGGTTTTATTAGTACTGTTGCTATGATGCCAAAGGAAATGTTAAGAGAGCTGCTTAATAACTAGCAAGAATAACAAGAAAACATCAGACTTGGTAATTGGTGTAGAGATAGTACCTTGGGAAGACAGGGACAAAAGGCAGTGAGCTGTAACCAGCCACACAATCCAAGGTAACAAGCAGTCAGCACAGGATTAGCAACCAAGGCAACATTAATAATTTAACTATAACATTCATAATAATTTAACCACACTATCTAGAACACAAAGCTAATGGTGATATAGTGAATGAAGTCAGAATAAGGTCATATTCCAAAAGTTTGTTAGTGCCAGACCATAAAAGAATCTCCATGAAAAAGACTAATGTTCAAATTTTTTGTTGCTTTCTTGTTTCCTGAAGAACATAGAAAGCAAACATTTAGGTTTTGGTAGTTGTTATTTGCTAGCCATGAAAGGAAAACGGGCTGTTTCAGAAGTTCCTATTGACAGGCCGACATATTTTGCTGTCTTTGAAAAACTGAGTAACAAATAGTTTTTTTATTTACATGTTAGAAGGAAGGAAAGGATCTGAGCCAGAGAGCACCCTCCCCAAATATACAAACCCCACTCTGCATGCACCACTTGCAAACTCTGCCTTCATCTAAGTTAACATTAGGGTATAACTCATCCTAATTCATGGAGGTTGTGGAAAAAAGTATAAAGGGAGAATATAGGAGTGCTTTAGCTCAGAGCAGGCTCTTAAAATTTATTTCATCACTTGCCTACACACATAGTCATACCACTCTACCACTGTGATTAAAATGGTAGAATCTGTCTCTAAGGATTGCACCCACTACTTTATCGCTGAAGATGCTAGCCCAAATAAATTCCACAATTGTCCTGTGTTGCATTCTCTCACTCTGGCAAGTCAAATTCTTTTTCAGAAGTGACTGTTGCTTTTATCACAGGGGTGTTTTGTGTACATATTCATAGGCAGAGCTTTTACTTTAGTGACAAAAAAATTGATTTTTATAATCCTTTACTTGCACTAGCATTGAAAGTCTATACAGTTAGGAAAAAAATGAATTAGATTCGATTGTGGCTCACGTGTCCTGATTGAACCACTATTGCAAATACTACTGCAGCCACAAATTCTGCTAATTGCATTGTGCAAAATAGCTACACAGCATGAGCCGAAGGAAAATTTAAACTCCCAAGGAAAACACATATTTATGAACACATACTGTGTGCTGCTCCCAACTTCAGGTTGCTGAGGCCTACCAAATCAATTCTGGCACCATTTTGGAGTCTTGTGAATTCCCTCTTGAACTGGAAACTATGTAGATCCCAAGTGTTCACCAGCTGCTGGGGATATTTCTTTTGGTGAGCTCTTGGCTAGTTCTAAGCACACACTGAGGAAAATTATTTCTGCTCCCATTGACAGCATCCCTTTGAAAGAACTGTATTTATGAATCCCAGTGGAGGCATTAGGGTAGTGGTGGGGGTGGAACTATTCTATTTAGGTTTTTCTCAGTTTACATGCGAAAACTGTGTCAAGCCTATTTCCTTCTGTGGGAAGCATGTTGTCCCCAAGTACCTTGTGACTGTGGTTGCTAAACTTAATGTTGGTCACACCAAGCAGAAGGATAGCCCCAGTCATCCTGGATCTAAAGTATGACAAAAACACCAGCTCTATAGAGGTGCTAAGAGGAAGGCTGGATTTGTCTTTGCTCCACAAAAATGTAGTATGAATAGCACTGCTCATCTTTTTGGCCTGAAGCTTCAGCTACATAATAATGCAGTACTATCATTGGTAATAGCACTTCAGAGCATCTTCTCTGAGTTAACAAAAACATTAGGCACGCTATTAATACAACCCATTGCACACATTGACGTGATAAATGATTACTTGTACAGCTTCCCTTCTGTGTTACACATATTCTGTTCCAGTTCATATATACGTGAAACCTGTGAGCTTTTCATGCCTTGAGCCCCTACCTATGTGTCGGTTGTCTTTAGGTCAGATCTGAGGAAAAGCTGAATAATCACATTCCCGGCAAGAACAAATGCCTGGCTGAGCCCAGTGGCTCCAGGTATGAAATCTGGTCATTGAGCATGGAGAGGGCTTTGTGCAACACATATGCGAGGTGTATGCTTGCCAGGCAGTGTGTGTGCTCCCTTCCATGTCTAGCAGAATGGTCTGGGACCACAGCAGACAGGCAGGGCTTCCTGCCCCCCTCTCACTGCTGGGCTGAATTCAGTGCTGGGAGCCATGCAGGTACCTGGGGAGGAGTCCACAGGGGACCCTCAGCATCCCTAGGCACTCAAGGCAGGCCACAGCCTCTACTAGAGAGATAAATTGGCAAATAGTCAGTTAACTTGGGTTTCTTTAAGTGGAAGGAAAAGAAAGCTACAGAAGAAGTGGTTGCTTTATATCCTGTCTCCTTAATCTCCTAGGTGTCTGTATCGGGCCTGCAGCAATGACACACTAACGAACACGGCTCAGTCAGACTGTACTCTTCACATCCTTTTCTTCACACTTTCTCCTCATTAGCTATGACCTTCCCATGGATGTGCTTGGATGATTTTTCCCTCCCATTCGTGTTTGTCATATCGTCTCCTTCCGCCACTTATCTTTGCAGAGCAGAAACCAGTCTTCGCTTGCTACTGAGAAAAACAGATACAAAGAGATGTCTTCTACATCTCCCTCTCAGGACCTCATGTCACATCCACCACATGGAATTGGTGCTAAATTGCCATAGCAGAATGTCTTGAGGCATGATTGATAGGCAAAGACATGCAATAGAAGAAGTCAGTGCGGAAAACTCTGCAGAACTCATGTTGGCAGGTGACTAGGAAGCCCTAATCCCTTTGGATCAGGACACAGTCATGTGCTAAAAGGCTCAGTCTATGGATTATGGAGAAAATTAAGATTCTTGCCAAGATTCCTTGATTATTTCAGACATATTGAATTGGTCAGAAAGACTTGTTGTTAGAGGTAATTTTCAGTTTTGAAGATTATCTTCTGAAAACAGGACCCTTCCTTGCTGTCCTTTGATACATGTGATCTTGCCATGCACATCCTTTCCCAGCTGATTGAGTAGTGCTCTGGAATGTCAAACTTCTTCTGGATTTCAAACACACCACAGCACACCCACCTCCAGGATGAATCTCAGTGATAGCAGCAACGATGCCTTCAATGATTGCATTGTAATTAATTTAAAATATACTTACCAATTTTGAAAGACCTTAGTGAGCTTTATAAAGTTTGCAGAACAATTTAAGGTCCTTAAAAGAAACAATGCAAAAAGAAAATGTTACTTCTATAAAATGCATCAGGATGCCATGGATGGAAGAGCCATATTCAGACTGCTTACAGTGGTGCACAAAGTGGATTTAGGACTCAGCAGTGTGCTGAGCAAGTTAAATTGCCTATTAGCCAGTCCCAGCTGCACCAGGGATTGTTTTCTAATATGTTTAATGGGCAGGAGTCCACTGTTACCATCATATCTACTTCTGTCTTTTTCCTGTCCCTGCAGTATGTAGTGATATCTTCATATCATATAAAGTCTATTTAGTAGTAAAGCTGCTTTCTCTGGCAAAGTTATAGCTTGAAGACTTAGGCTACGGAAAAGAAGAAAAAAGGAAAAAGGAAAAGGAGAAATATTCACAAAGAAAAAGCCTTCTTTAGCAATTTAAAAAAATCTGTTGTAGAAAGGGTACTTCTATGGGTCTCTTTTTCTTCTCTTATAATTACTTTTCTCTTAACAACTTCACATACCAAGACATCATTCCTTCCAGCCCAGAGGGAATGACTGAAGCTCCTGTTTGACTATCCCCATGCTTTTCTGACAGCTGTACTGCTAACTTTGACTTTTTCTTTTTTTTGTTGTTGTTTTTCCTCTGGAGCTCTTGGGACTGGCTAAGAGAAGAACTCTGCTGTGAAGCCCATCTACCACATGGCAGGGATATTGTTTCTCTCTGGCAAATGAGTTATTGCTTGCAACAGCCAAGGATGAGTTGGTACAGACAACAGCAAGCTGTGTATAGTAGTAATTCCACCAACTTTGGGGGGCTTCTATCAAGAGGATCTCAGTGATACACATAAACAGAAGACATGAAGTAGATCTCTGGAAAGGAAGTACAGAAGAAGATTTCCGAGCTTGTGCCACACCTTGGTGAAATAAAAGTGAGTGCCCAAGTGTCCCATTGTTGTCCTTTCCTGTTAGCTCTTGGAGCACAACGGGACAGCAGTCCTACTGAGAGCCTCTAGGGGCTACTGCAGTTCAATAAATAACAACAAATAAAATGCAAAACTGGCTTTGAGTCTGATACAGGCTGTGTTAATCTCTGGTGTACTATCTTGGACTTCAGAGGAGTTACATAGAATGGAATTTGGCCCACTGAGCCTGTGCTGTCTGCTCTCACATTACAACGAAGGATAAAGGATGGCAGTAAGTACAGACTGTTCTCTTAGGACACAGTGTTTTGTAATTTTTTCCTGGGGGAGGAATTGGTCTTTCAGTACTCTTTCTTGCTTTGTTCCCTTTTTTCTGATAATATTATAAAAGGAGCATCTCTATCCCATGCTGGGTTCTGCAGAGAACACACCAACTTTGTCTACATAACAGTTATTTCAGTCTTTGCTAATGTCTTCATGAAATTTGCTTTTATTTGAATTAATAAGAATAAATGCTTTACTAATTTGCTCTTTAAAGATACCATACACCCTTGATAATTCTCTCCCATCACATGGGGTTTGGTTTACTGTGAAGTGTTGCACACAACGTACGAGGCGCAGCAAGAGAGAGTATATGTGAGAGAAGGGGTGAGCTTGAGCACAGAGTATTTAAGAAACTCAAACTTTAGGAGGAAATCTCTACAGAGTATCAAAGCAAATTTCAATCCAAGAAGGTTTCACTGTGTCGATAGATGTAGCACAAGGGCTGCCTGTTGTTTCACAAACAATGAATCTTCACCAGCCTATAAATAATGTAAAGACAAGTCTCAGGATTTTTAAAAAATTCTGCTAGCTTGAGGCTACCTACCCAGCATGCCTCCTTGTTTACAACTTCCAGTACAAACATATATTGTGTTTGTTTTCAGACAAACATCAGCTTTCCTGACTTCTGCAATTAACCTCTAGTACATATTAGCAGCAGCCTTTTAAACAGTTTTTACAGGCGGAGATGCTCAGCACCGTGACTGTGGAGCGTTGCGCTCTCACACAGCCAAGAGGTGAGCTCCTTTGCTGTGCAGTGCAAACCAGTTACTGCAATCAGCTGCCAGTCCCTTGGCAAGCACCTGTTCCTCAGGTAAGCACTCTAAAAGCCATTTGCATATATAAAATGAAACAGCACTTTGTGTAAATGTGCTACTGCACCTTGTATGGATCTGGGGCTATAAACAGGGACTACACAAAGGAATAGAGTTGTGAAATCTGTTTTTTTGTTCAAAGGTAGCAGGTATGTTGTCATCCCTGCCGTGCGAGGGCCTGAACTCCCAAACCTACAGGAGTGCAAGGCACATGCCCTAACTGCTTAAGCCCTCCTTGCATTTGCTTGACTCTCATCCCACAATTCCTGTATCACTTTTCCTTGCAGATGCAGTAAGCCCAGTGGAGATATCCTCTGCTTAGTCTAGCCTGTCTTGCCAAGGTCAGGAACCCTTCCATGGTGTAGAGGTTACACTTCCATGTGGCAGGTTACAGAGGGCACAGACCTGGTGCCTGCCACTTCCTAACCAGCATGCTCTGATAGGAAATGCAGGTGCTTGTCCCTTTTGTGTGGTGTCTGATCCTGTCCCAGTGGCTGAGGTGTACTTCACGAGAAGTATTTGTCTGCATAGTTTTTAGACTCTTATCAGATTGAGATGCTCAGACAGAGGGTGCTTTTGTGTAGCCAGGAAAACAGAACTCTGGGTAGTTCTAGAGCTTACAGAAAGGAAAACAAAACACAAGACATTGATGGAGTCTGGGCAGCAAGGGACATTTGGATAGCAATTTTGGAGTTAAGCACTTAACATTAATTTTCTTCTAATTTCAGGCACTTTCACTCTATTGGAGTTCTCCTGAAACACACTGTTTCAAAATGGCAGGACACACAATAAAATAAAATTTGGGTCAAGGACAATGTCAAAGATAAAAAGAACTGCACTTTTGTATTGGGTCTGGCTGAGTCCCATAGCAGCGCTCATAGCACTGTGCTTTGCACTGGTAGCTAGAAAGGTGGTGGCAGCACACCAGTGTGGTGACCACTGCTGAGCAGCGCTCGCACAGCATCCAGGCTGCCTCTCCAGCCTCCCCCTCCTGCCCCAGTAGGCTGGGGGTGGGCAAGATCTTGGGAGGGGACGCAGCCAGGACAGCTGACCCAAAGTGACCAATGGGATATTCCATACCAATGATGTATGCTCAGATATAAAAGCTAAGAGAAAGGAGGAGGAAGTGGGGGCATTTGTTATTTACAAAAGTCTGTCTTCTGGAACAACCGTTACGCACACTGAAGCCTCACTTCCTGGCAAGTGGGCAAACATTGCCTGCTGATGGGAAGTAGAGGATAAAATCTTTTGTTTTCCTTCACTTCCGTGCATGTAACTTTTACTATCACTTCATTAAACAGCCTTTATCTTGGCCCACAGGTTTATTTTTCATTGTAATTTTTCCTTCTTGTTCTGCTGAAGAGGGGTGTGATAGAGTAGGTTGGTGGGCACCTGGTGTCCAGTCAAGGTCAACCTACCACAACTTTATATGAAAAACTTATAATCATGAAAGGCTTCTGTCCAGAACTTCAGTCTTGGCTACTTCTAAATGTCCTGAGAGATTTTTCTTTATTGTTAGCCCTTTGGTTTTCCTGGAGGCTTTTTTAAAATTAACCAGAGGTTTTCAAAAGTGAATACAATTTATTTAGAAGCACGTTTTGGAGTTCAAGAAGTGACAAATAGTTCACTCCAACACAGCATAATGGACCAAGACTATGATGTCGTCCACACCAGAGAGCTAGATTGAATTGGGATCAGCTGAGGAACAACTGCACGTCATAAACGTCCATCAGCTTTTTGATGCTGTATGGGAAGGAGCATCCACCCAGATCTTAATAGTTCTCTGAATCTTGGCTGACAGGTGTCCATATCATGAAAGCAATACAACAAACTGCTCAGCCAAAGTCAGTGACCAGCCACAGAGGGCAGATTCTCCTGTCCCCTGCTTTGTGCTGCTTCACTCAGGACAGAAGGGAAGTAGTTTCTTGGAGGAACTATTTCTGTAGCCATTGTGTCAGTAAGCTTTCTTTTTTTTTTTTCATTTAGGACCTTTCAGTGCCTGGCAGTTGCATAATCATGAGAGGTACCTGCAAAATGTAAGACAGAAAAAACCTGGAGTTGTATGAATTTAAGAAAGCAGTGAGGGGGAAGGAAGGGTCACCAAGTCAGCTGCTATTGCTGTTGGTCCCCCAGAAGGTGGTCTATTCTCAGGCTTTTGTTAGCTCTAAAAGGTATTCCAGGTGCTCATCTAATCTCCAGGCCCTACATATCCAGCTGAGGTGTTACCCTCTTACTGCCCAAGTCAGGTTTTGTGTTCTACAAATGCTCTACAGGAATATCATTATAAATCCATAGCTGAAAGAGCCTGTACATCTTAAGTGCTCTTTCCTTTTCCACCTCTGAATATTCTGCCAGCAGAGATTTAGAACATTGGCTCTGTAAATGCTTTCATGTCAAGACTAAAGGCAACACTTGTTTAATTCATTCTTTGACCCAACAGTAGCTTTATCTTAGGTTATCACTTGTTAAGCTCTCTAGAATGTTTTAAACATGAAGGGGGCTGCTATGTATATATATCCAGTGTACTGCATTTTACTTGTACGAATTTGATAGTAGTGATTTATGAACATCAAAACTATTTCCTTTCTATGCTGCAAATTATGCTTTACTTTAGCTGCATTCACAGGATGTGTAACCCATTCTAGAAAAAAAAATTGCTTTGTAATTCTTTATTGTAGGTCACAAAAGCTCACAGATTTATATATATAAATGCATTTGTGTGCATAAAAGAGAGGATTTGTGTGTATATAAATGTACACATATATATAGTTTGAGTGCATATGTATTTAGATATAAATATGCACACACATGAGGACAATTGTAGCAATGATGTATGCTGTGGTGTAAATGGAGGACTGGATTTATGCATCAAATTTACTGTAACCTGATCAGAATAACAATTAAGGTTTGCTGTATATCATTCATTGGCAGTGCAAAACCAAAATAATTCACAACATTCTGTGTAAACCCATCAGCTCTGCCAGCATAGGATTTAACCCTAAGTTGACAAAAAGATACAGTTGTATTTAAAATCAGCATCACACAGTGACCCTCAGAACTCAAGACAAAGGAATCATTCTGGATCTGCATCACGTAACAAGTATCAGAAACTCAGAAGTTTTATAGAGAGTCACAAGACTAACTTTGTATTTGTACAGTCTGTGTATTTACCTCCAACAATGATTCTGTCTACACCATAGGGCAGATGACTTTTCACCCAACTCCCCATTCTTGAGTTGTAGCCTGATTCCTCCCTCCCTGAATGCCATGACAAGACCTGAGTACTTGCCATCCTCTTGTTGCCTCTTTAAAAACAAACAAACCAAACCAAACCAAACAACAACAACAACAACAACAACAAAAAAAAAAACCAACAAAAAAATATATCTGGGTGGGAGCAGAGAGTGAGCCACTACCTCGTGCAGTAAGTTCCCCGGTCCAGATAAACAGGGGACCAAGGACTGCAATGCAGACAGAGCAGTTCAGCTCTGTGCAGAGGGCTGGGTGCTATTTCAAATAGTTTGGTCTCAGCATTCATCTTACCTTCTAGTTACCCACTGTGACACCTGCACCAAAATATATAATAATCACATAATATACCAGAATGAAACTGCAAACCTCAGTGTCTGTCCAGGGAACATACCACCTACAATTTGTTAATACCATCTTCAAATGATATATGCTGGAGTCCTTGGCATATCTATGACTAACAAACCAGAGATGGGGAAGCCGTTGCTGCTGGTGGCTGCTGGTGGCTGTGCTGTGTCACAGAAGCTCACACAACTCTTGTAACCCAGTGCCCATCAGTTAGGACACAGGCACTGACAGCAGCCGACTTCTATCAGGTGGCTTGGCCCTGAGTGATTTCTCAACAAGATATGTTAACAGGAGTAACGTGAAGAAAATACCCTGAGTGAAAGAATAGGACAGCTAAAGCTAAAGCTCCATCATGAAGGAGAGGCTTTAGAAATACAGGAGACAGCTAGACAAGGTTTAAATTATCTGCTTTGTAAGTGCAAGTAATGGTTGCCAGCAGCAAAGGGGATACTTAGAAGAGAGTTTTCTTTCTGATACCTGCTTGTTTTGAAGAACTTTATAGTTTTAATAGTTTCCAGATAATGTAAGGAGCAAAGCGTAACTGTGAAAATGCAATATAGAACTACAGAGAGAATGTGCCATGTGCAGAATTAACCCTGACAACACTTTTTTTTTTTTTTTTTTATAAGGAGTAAGAAAAGTATTAGAGTGAAATACACAAAAGGGCAATATTCTGAGGGTGAAGACATGGCTTTGAAGTTCTGGGGGCTGAGTTTCTTATGAGGAACTTAGCTGTGACTAAGATCCAGGACAAAAACAGTGTGGTGAAGTGACTTGGAACTAGCCTGACTAATAAAAACAACAGAGGACGTTACCTATAGCGGAATTCACCTCCACTAGTCACGGTTGCCAAAAAGTTAGATGTCTGGTCTACGCTAATCTTTCAGGCTCCTGTACAGTGAGGCATCAGCACAAAAGGCAGCTCCAGAGGTTAAGGAATCCCAGCTATTTGGAAGACAGCTTACAACAGAAGGATCTGCCCCACCAAAGGAGCAAAATTAAATACCGTAGATGATGCCTCCTTACTTTTTCTACAACTGCAGTACCATGAAATGAATCCCACTTCTGACCCAGGGTGATGCTCATGAGAAAAGGACAGTGCTTTCACACAATGGTCATGCTGGAACTCCCCAGATGTTCTCTTATTTATGTGTGGCTGAGGTAGGACGGAAATAAAACACCTTGTGTTTTGTAAAATACCACAACACCATGTGCTGTGAAAGCTGGAGACAGAGAGGGAGTGGTAAGCATTTCTGCTGAATCTCTGATTTCTGTGCCATGAAAGCTCAAGAGTTTTAACCACTGAATTAAGTGAGCAAAACATCAAGACCTAGAGAAGTTGGACTAAGGTTGCTGATGCATCTGAAACCAGAAAAACTTCCAATTGCTGTTATTTTAGTTTCTTTTTGAGCTCAGAAGGGCTTCTATTTAAATTTACTGCCATAATCCGTAACAAAGGAAAAGCATAGATCACACTGACAACAAAACCACACTTTCTTTCTTCTTTTTCTTTCTTCTTTTTTTTTTAAAAAAATGAAAGTACACATATTTTTAGGAAGAATAAACAGCTAGAAAGCCCTAAGGCCAGCTGATGCTAATGATTTTCTATTCAATGCATGGAATTGTCCTAAATAAATAAATAAATAAATCAGCTGTCAATCCTGTGCTTATTGTTGCATTAATGTCAAGCCCATGAAAAGGGTAAGTATGTAACATAGTATGCTCCACTAGCACTGAGGCAATGTCATCTTTTTTAGAGTGTGAGTAGGAGAAATGATTTCCGGCATATATTTTGAATATCTATTTGAAGTTATCACTTTGCAACAAAAAAAATGTGTTTTATCCTCGCTAAGTCTGCAATCAAGTCTAGCTTTGTAGCTTAGCAGGCTAATGTTCTCATTGCTTCAACTTTCTTGTTTGGCAGGGGATCAGACTCTCTTTTCTGCTCGCGTTGAGCGGGCAGACTTGCAGATTTCAATCCTGGTGGCATTTGTCTCTGAGGTAAATGGGCTATAGTGTACTTTTTGGCCTGACAAGGAGATTGTGAATCTGGGAGCTTTCCCCTCAGCCAGTGTAGGACCTCAGAGAGAGGCTGATGTTCCTTCACCATCAATGTCATTACAAACAATGCAGCTCCTTAGCAAAATGCTTGAAACACATGCACAGAATTAAATTAGCCATGGCAAGAACAACAAAACCCAGCCTATAACCCCTTAGAAAAAATACTCAAGATGAAAGCTCTGGGACTAAATAACTTGAACTTGAATGGAATTATCTGGAGGGTTTTTTTTTCTGTTTCCTTGCAGGTCATATAAGGGAAAACAGTGCTGCACCTTTGATGTAGTTTTAATAAATATTCAAAGTCACTTCAATTACTGCCTGAGTAATTAGTGTGAATGCAAATATAATGGGAAACGACAGAATGACTTTCTGGGCTTCCTCAGGGGACTGGACTTTGGAAGTAGCAGCACTGTATGTGATGTAACTTTGAAAAGAGAGGAAGGGAGAAAGCTGAGAATACTAGGTGGTGGAAGCCTCCCAAATACACTGCATCCCTAGCCGTGCATGTAGGAGAGCCTACATTAGCACTGCAGCCTTCAGCCACTGTGATTTGCCAGTCACAGTTTTGGAAATGATACTTTCTTGCTCTTTGTGCCTTGAGTGAAGTCTCTGTGCATTACCCTGCTGCTGCTCGAGTGAATCCTCTATAGCCAAATAAACCTGGCTATGAGAAACAGAGAACGTTTTCAAGCCAAAATACCCATGAAAAGACTAGTGTTTGTAGTGAGAGTTTAGTTCCAGGGATCTCATCTAGCCTGTCTTCTACTTTGATCCAACAGTTGTCCTGTTGTGACCAGCCTTTTACAGAGGCATGCCACAATTCCCCACAGTACTTCAGAAACACCTCTTCTCCCAGGAAAACAGGCAGGACTTTGTGGTGGCTGTTTTTAAGCTGTTACAGTTGATGAAAATATTTTGGGCTGTATTGGAGGAGAACATCAGAGGGTCCATATGCTGTCTTGAATAAGGCTGACAGATCCCCAAGTTCCTGGATTAGTCATATTGTTCTGTTGTAGAGGTCCCAGAAAGCCTTTCATTCATGTGGTAAAAGAGATACATCTTGTTGTCTCACTCCATGTCTCAAGCTACCAGCTGGACAACCATGTAATTTCCACCATGACACAGCAGTAGGGTCCTACTCTCATTTTTTTTCATTCATTAGTTCAAAGTTCCCATTGTAGTTATCACCTCACCTGACTTAGTGGTTGCAAGGATGGTGGTGTGCATCACCGGACTCTATAGCCTGCCAGTTTTCTGAGAACTGTATCATCACATGCTGTGTGGACCTGCCCTCTCAGTCTCGGAGAATCAAGTAGCAATGGCTCCAGCACCATCATCTCCTGTGATGCCACCATCCTCCAGTGAATCTGAAATATGCTGGTCTTAGCAACAGTAGAACTTTCCTAAAACTTAAAAATGTGGACAATGGTTTGAGTATTTCATACCTCAATCAAGCTAGCTGGAAGACTGAGGACCACTGGATGAGGGATAAATCCTCCAGAAATCAGAACATGGATGTGAAAGCTTCAGTTGTCTTTCAGCTTCCTATTTTACATTTTACAATTTCCAGCAGCAGAGCGGCTGCTTTAGGGGCCCTGTGTGGGATATGTTGCGCTTCTTCTGCTCCTATTCGCATAGCTAGGGCAGTCTTTGCTATTGACTCTTGATATTCACATTTCTGTTTTGGTGGATGCAG
The DNA here is from genome assembly GCF_023634155.1 of Falco peregrinus. Taxonomy (NCBI): domain Eukaryota; kingdom Metazoa; phylum Chordata; class Aves; order Falconiformes; family Falconidae; genus Falco; species Falco peregrinus. Next base: position 51,640,678 of record NC_073727.1, on the reverse strand, counting down.
CCCACATCAGTCAAAGCTTGTGAGTGACAGGGAAATCTGCACAGGCAACAGGATCCTTCTGTTCTGCTATTGCTGGTTAAAAAATACTCTCTTTCTGATTGTCATTCCAATGGTCCACAGCTTTCTGGGTTGATAAAGGGCTATATTTATTATCTGTTGCCTTCTTCTGTGACTCAGCAGCAAGCAGGCTGAGATTCACAAACAAAAGTAAAATTACATCAACAGCTGTAAAATAGAGAAAGACAAAGCTGGCAAAGGCAGTTAGTTTGCTGTAATGCTTTTAAGCAGATATTGCAAATAACAGAGTGCACGCACACACACAAACACGAACAGAGGAATATTCAACTTGGAATTTTAAAATAGTTGCCAGCATCTGCATCTTGAGGAAAGAAAAGTCACGGCCTGCCTCAATAACAACTTGTATTTTAAGTTCAGCTGATCAAAGATGAGCACAGCAGCAGCTGTAAGCAGCTGCAGCAGCTGAGCTAGTGAACCCTTGCATTGGGATAGAGCTGACAGGTGGCAGCTGGGCACATGACACCAACGTGCAGCATCAGCCTTGTAAAAGATCTCAATAGCACAGGGGGATGCACTACCAGCCATGCCAGGCACCTCTCTGCTGTTACAGCTCGTTTCTGCACCACCAGTACTGAGGGAACAGGAATGGATAAAGGCAGGGTAGCTATGGATCTCTAACTGTCCTACTTCGTGTATAATCACTGAGCCCCTATCAATGACCAAGTCACCCATGTTATCTGCGTACATGCTTGCCCACCAATGTTAAGCTCAGGGGAGACTCTATGCCAGGCTTTTTGGAATAGCACTAGAAGCACCACTGAACATCCTGCCCTGCAGACCACTTGGCACAGTCAAAACAATTCAGTAAATTCTTTGTCAGCACCCAATAATTTTCTTTATCTTCCTCCAGTTTTCTACGTGACTCGGAAAATCAAGAAGCTAATTCTTCCCATAGATCAGCATTCTGCTATAATTCGTTACTTATTTGGCATTTCCTTATCTGATCAGCTCACTGATTATTTTCCCTTGTAGAGAAGGATAAGTAAATGAGGACCACTCAGATGAGAATTGATTAGTTTGCTCCTCAGAGCCCAAATCAAACATTGTTTTGAAGCTCAGTGGATGGGACCCAGCTTTAAAAGACAGGTGCTCACATATTTCTGTCCTTTCCTCCCTAGCACAGCCCTAACTAAAAGAAAAAGGGCCTGAAACACAGCAAGAAAAAATTTTTGCTATGGGCTTATATTCTTTCACCTCTGCTTCTCCTAGATTTCCTTGATCAAGAGTCTCTTGATCTTTGAGTTCTAAAAGTCATCCCACCAAGTTTCAAACATATCCAATTCATTCATAACTTCTCCCTTCAAGAAATGTGTTGTTTCTTTTGCACGCTTATTTCCGATCCTCTTTGCAGATATGTTTAAGAGCTTCTCTACATCAACACCCCTACTCTTCACTTTACTTCAAAAGATTAATTTTTTTTTCCCAAACTAAATGCCAGATATTTTATATTTTATTTTATTTCAGGCGTGAAAGCAACTTTTTACTTCTGTTTTTTGAATAGCTGGGAGGAAACATTGTCAGTTTTGAAGCCTCCAGCTCATAGTGTTTTCTGCTTGAACAGAAGTTTAAGCATAGCCAAAGCATGTATTTTTCACATTAGATAATATGTCAGTTTTCTAAGGGCAAGGGGCTCAACAGGTAAATTGACATGGATTTTACTGAAATCATCTATATAAATTACACCAGCTGAGACACTGGTTGGAGAAATCCAAAGCAATCCTCTCTGGAAAGTGAGTACAGTCACCAATTGGCTTTAAGTAACTTGTCACTGTGTACTTCCAGCTTGAGGATGTCAAAGACTGTTTTCCAGAATCTTCTCTGTACTTTTTTTGTGGTCCTCTTTGTGCTGTTTGTAAATTCTCCTTCACCCAACACGGTGTTCCGACTGGCTGCTGAGCTGATCTCTATATGGAAGCTGGCTGATACATCCCATGGCTCCTGCTGAGCAAAACTGAGTGGCTTCTTTTTCTGCTCAATTGTTTTTTTATACTTCAGCGACTGTCCTGTTCATTTTTGGAGGGCCCTCTAGCATCACTTCATTTCCTACACAAAATAGCTGCTGCAGTTGAGTAGGCTAAAGGGATCTATGCCCATTTCTTTTCCACGTTGCCCTTTACTCACGCTTTTTTCCTCCCTATCCCTTCAACATTGACTGTTAGGTGGTAGAGGATTGCAAGATACAAGAAATAAACATGTAAATGGTGACTCCTTGACTTCATTGCATCTTCCACAATGAACAGTATTCTTCTGTTGTGTAGGTGGGAAGGTGTGCATCAGTGCTGCTGCCTGGCCGGGGTGTTGCTGGGAAATTTAGTTTGGCTGAGGGGTGATGTCCCCAGCAATGAACAGGAATGGGAGGGACTTGAGACCTCTGGAGTGCTGTGATGGCCCCTCAGAACTGAAGTATTTAACCTAGTTCCTTGGTTTGCCTGTTCAAGTTTTCAATGAAAAATTGAAATGTTCTGTGGGAACCATTTCACGAAAAATTCACTGCCACTGAAAGCCCTACTCTCTGTTGCAAAGCAGTTTGATGTAAAACTGTTCATCGATTCCAATTAGGACAAATGTAGAGCTCCCTCTATGCTACACTGGGGCTCAGAAGGCAACCTAGCTGCTGTCCTGTATCTTCAGTAGCAGTAAATATTTGATCAGCTGGTGTGCTCAAGATACAGGCTTGAGAGGAGGGAAACAAGGCCTAGTTTGTGAAAGTCCTCTTGAGTTGTCCTCAGAAATGGTGTGACTTACCATTCTTTAGGTCAGGGATGAAGCTTTTTCTTCTTGTTTGTTTCTTCCTTGGATCTTTACGTTGCACAAAGCCCTCTGTTTGTTCACTCATTTGTTTGAAGTTTTTCAGCCTTCTTTCCGATTCTGGCAATGCACTAGGCATGTTGCTTGTTTGGTTTAAGTGATATTTTTCACTGAGATGGATTAAAGTATTCAAATACCTTTAAGCTGCCGTGCCTCTAAACAAACTACTGCAATAATTACTGAGGAGATATACTGTAAAAAGTAATTATCCTGATTTCGGTGTAAGAGAGAAAACTGAGACTGACAGTTGCTGCATGAACAACCTCAGCTGAAAGGTCACCAGAAGCCACCATAGTTGGTTTGGGAAGTTTTAACTGCATGTACATTAGCCTCTCTTTCAGCAGAATAATTCTTCTCAGAGTCAGTAGGCACCTTATCCGTGCCCATCTCCCCTGTTTTCTGCCTGAATACTGGAATATGGGCAACATTTGGTGGAGGTGGCACATAAACCCTACGGCTGCTTTCATCATTCTGTCAAAGGGAGGGAAATAATCAAAGAGCTACATCAAGAAAACAAATGGCCAAATAGCTGTTGAAGCAGGAGGTTCCAACTCGCTGGAGCTCAGCTTATTACAGGCCATATGCCTGAGTGGCTCCTCTCACTGAGTGCTGCACCCAGCTATGGAAACAAGCGTGCAAGTGCCTGCAGTTCATCAGGCCTGACTTGATATAACTACGTGCAACTGCTGAGAGCGCAGAAAATAAGAACCTGAAGAAGCTGTGGGGCTAACAGGAGACAGAATACTTCACAAAGTACAACATTAGCATATGAATTCCCCAAATATTTATGTAAATTTGTTAACAGGCAATAATAATTTGTTTTCCAAGCTCACAGGAGATGCTCTTCTTTTAGTACACAGGCTATATTCATAAATGATGCAGCTTAACATAAGTAGGGAAACAAATTAATATGCTCTTCTACTTTATTTTTAAATATCATGGGGTTGAACTAATAGTTATTCTTAACAGATATCACTAGCTCATGGATTTTCAGCTAAACCCAGTGTTTGCAGGGCTTGCTGTGTAAATGAGGGACTAAGCACATGACTCAGCTCCTGAATGATGGGTGTGTTAAAGAGACCAAATGACAGAGCTGGCAGAATAAACGAGAAGAGAAAGGATGGAAGAAGTTAGTTTTTAACCTGGCATTTCAGTTATCTTTACTTAGGAGAGCTCCTCCCAAGAGCAGTGAAGGCTCAGGCCCCAGCCAACCATTTCATTTGGGTGTTAGGAAATCTTCATTATCTGACAAAGGCAAGTGATCAGCAGCAGCCAAGAGCTTGCTCTATAGCTGCAGCATTCCCCATCCTGTCTGCAGAGTACTTCTGCTTAATGACTTATTCTGGAAGCCATATTCCTGCTAAAGTGGCTTAGCTAATTTGGGAAAAGTATTCTTATTCTAAAAAAATGAGATATGCGCATTTAGTTGTTCTGGAGGAGGTAATCCACTCTAAGTTCATACCATGTCCTTAATTCAGAAGGGTTTGCCTAAGGAACTGGTGTTTCTTCCCTCACCGCCCCTTCTGTATTTTTGGGCCAGGTTGTACAGCTCTGTGGCCTTTTCCTCCTCCAGACTGAGGTTATGTCATCTGCCTAGTAGCTCTTTGCACACATAATTCATGCCACTATCCATAATTCAGTACAGCCACATCAGTCCATGCCCATGTTGTAAAAAGGATGATGACAAGCTCTGTTTCATTTCATTTATACTCCCCCTCTGTGACAGACTCCTGTCCCACCTTTGAAACCTTTCACCTTTATTTTCCACTTTGCTGGCCTTTGCCTCCCCTTTTATATTGCCCACTTGAAAGCTTTTCTGCTTGGGTTGTGTGTCTTGCTTAACTTTCCTAGCAGCACATCAAGTAAGGATGCACTTTATAACTAAAATGAGCTGTGCTGACAGCTCTGGTCTGTCTCTGTTTTGGTTTGGAATGCTGGTACATGAAATGCTAGGAAGGTGTCTAGACACAGTGCAGGGTAGGCACCGCATACACACCGTTAGCAGACATTACTAGTCCCTCAGTGCCAGTTCCCGTCCTCTTCCATGTTAGTTCAGAGGAAAAGAGGGTTGTGTGACAATATTTTCACCTGCACAGGGTGGTTTTAACAGACTTTCTTTTCAGGTAACAATAAGCAAAAACTATACATGGAAAGTCTGTTTATTAGAAATTTAAAAAATCATCTTACCAGTTTTATTAAAATTTGCCATTCTTTGCCTCTGTGTCACATAAAGGTTCATTAATTATCCCACTGCCTTTGAACATGGCTCCAAAGAACAGGGTGACCACCTTTTTCAATAAAATTGCAGATTTACAATTTTCCAGCTCAGTGAATTGTTAGTGTTTAAATATATTGAAAGGCCAGTGCTAGGCTGCTCTGCCTCCCCGTGCAGCATTTTTCTGGGAAGGGTGGGCTAGAAGGGGGCATGAGGAGAGAAAGAAAAGGTGTGAAGAAGAAAATACAGGACAGGAAGATATGATGGCAGTAAAATCCTGCAAAACCAGAAGAGATTAGAGTGCCTGGACCTAAGGTTCACAGGTGGCCATTGGCACCTCCTCAACCCTCCTCTTGCTCCCAAGTGGGAGTGATGAACATAGCCAGAACCCCAAACAGGGTGAGGCTGGTCTCTCCTGAGAGGTATGGCCCATCATTCTGGCTGTGAGACCAGGACTGAGCTGGTCTAACTGCCTTCTGCCTCTTTGCCTATTGGCTTGCCAAAGGAATATCAGAATGACACAAACTCTGCACCATGCCTCAAATCCAGGTAGGTTTGACACGGTCGTGCAGAGTTGCAAGATGATTCATGCTTCCTGTCAGCTCCACTTGGTTGGGAAGGGGAAAGATGAGCCCAGGCAGAATTTTTCTGCTGTTGTCTGCAATTTAATATTTGTTTTCTCCACCTGCAAAATTGTACTTTCTTCTGGCGACAGGAAAGACAGGAAGAAAAAGAGTGGCAAAGAAGGTAAAGTGGCTGAAAAGAGAAAATTAATGGTGATCTAAATAAAAAATATCAGAAGTAAGAAGGATAGAGGGTAGTGACAAAGGCAGAGCTGGGGGTTGCATTTTTGTGCCTGTATCTTGTGATGCTGGCATATAACTAAGCAACCTCTTGTGTCTGCCTTACTTGAGTATGACAAACAGCCTTTCTAACAGACAGACACAAAATAATAAAACATTCAACTCATAAAATTCAGTCTCTTCTCTCAGTGCTTACAGTAATGTTCATGCTCCTGAGAGCACCTGGGGACCACTGGCATTGGACACTGCTGGCAGAGGGAGCAGCACTGCAATCTCCTGCTAACAGCTCACTGAGTCTCAGGAGACCAGTTTAGATGTGGAAAAGGACTTTGGGTACATGGATCACCTGCAGAGAACAGTGCCAGCTTGTGCCTAGTTTTACACATGGGTGGACCAGCCCAGGCACGTCTGTCATGCCTGGCTGTGCTGCTCGGGATAGCAGGGCCATGCCTGGTGCTAACTCCCTGCCACAAACTCTCTCCACCTTTTTTGTTAAATGGGCTGCAGAGAGAGGAGAAAGACCCAAAGGCCTTTAAATATTTAAGCTCCCTGATTTTCTTCAGCTGTCTTTTTTAAACAAAGCTTCTGTGATAGCAGCCAGGAGGCTTTCAAGGCTTTTCTTTTCCAGGAAGTGTTACTGGAAACTCACCCTGGCTTCCAGGTTGCACATGTTGAATTCTGCTATGTGTGAGGCTGAAAGAGGAGATATCCATTTTCCCTCGGTGAAGTCTTCCAAATGCCTCTGAGAGAAGTCCTACTGCTGAGATAGCATCCTTCTCTTTCCCCTCTTTCCATCATTGTCCTTCTTTTTTCTTACCCTCCACACTGCACCCACAGAGTTCATGCCTGTGCCGAGTGGTACTGGATGAAGATTGGGGTTTGGTTTGCTTGTGTCTGGGACTTGGGAGACCTGGATGCAAGTCTCACTTGAGGTGTAAACATTCTACAAGAGTTTAGCATGTAGAATGGAAATGATGATGCCTCACAACTGGTGGCTACACTGTACATCTGAGATGGTCACTTCTGTCTCTCTCTAGAAGCTAGAAATTAAGAGAAATGGACACATCAAGAGTGCAATGCATCAGACTTACTTCATTCCTATCTTAGGATGAGATATCTCCCAGAGGGAACTGCTTCTTTCTGGACACCTCAGGGTGTCCATGTTTATAGGGGGCATCTATATTATGGATCACTACCTTTAGCCAAATAAATTGCACCTGCAGCCCACCCTGTGTTTTAGTTTACCCTTTATGATACGAGGGTGGCACAGTCCTTTTCCTTTTGCAGAGATGTTGTGAAACTTAAACCTAGTAATGTTTGTGTGACATCTACATGGGTAGGTAAGAGTGGCATGGGAATGGCTATCAAACTGTGAACATGACTGGTTGCTCTCCCAAAGGCTGTCAGGAAGGAGTTCCTCTGGCTGAAGCACCTCTGTTCAACACTGTATTCATGACGAACCCAGGGAGCCACCTCTGTGGCCTCTTCTTCTTCCTGACTTGTTAGTAACATGCGTAGGTCATGAAGTATGTGGGTTGTTGCAGCCAAGGCAATGATGGAGCCTCAGCCCTTCTGGATGCTGAAGTTCCTCAAGAGAAGTCCCAGCCATACGTGGGCATATGAAATTAGATATATTGTGAAATTATTGTTGAGGGAGACAAAGGAAAGGGAGCTTGATGTACAATGTCTTTTTGAGTCCTTTTATTGAAATTGCCTCACTTTGATTACATTAACCTCTATCACATACAGAAAAAAGCCAGGATTCCAGCAAACCATATATATATACTCAGTTTGTTTTAAAAGTAAGGTGTTTTAATTTTGCCAAAAAGCAATGTTTTTGCTGAAACCTTATTTTTAATAATTTCTTGGCCCAATACACGGAAGCTGTACTGAAATCTTTTTTTCTTTCATATAACACATTAGGAAATTAGTTTTGCTGCTTGCTTTGGTGGGATCAGGAGTTCATCCAAATTACTGAGCATGTCCATTTGAATATTATATTTGGCTCTAAAACCGTATTCATGAAAGTCATCCTGCTGACCATATTCTTCATTATTAAGATTCTAGCCTTTTTCCTAATTTTTGAAATTTTTAATCAGTCACAGTTCCTGTTCCCACATTCTTGGTATAAACATGGCAATAAATAAATTTAATTTATAAATATTATAATAAAAATAAATAAACAAATGTAAAATTTGTTTACAAGGCACAAAAATGTATCAAAAAAATTAATGCAAGGCTGATGTTTGCTTACATTGCTGTGGAAGGATGTGCATGCTTATTATGAAAACTTGCCTTCAGAAAAACAGGACTTTCTCAAACTTGCAGATACAAACCATATTTGTTTCTTCAATCTGTTTTAATATATTTGCCAAATACAGTAACGAGTATGATCTCCTGAACTGTTCAGGTGGATTTGAAAGAATGTTTACCCTCTCTCCTCCTCCCACAGGTACATACACACGTGCACACATGCACACACACTCACATGCAAGTGCAAGTGCATAAAAATTCCATCAAGCGTTTCAATACCAGTATCAGACCTCACAGCTTAAAATTATTTTTTTGTGTAAGGAGATTAAGAATTGACCAACTTCCTACGGCATATGGAGAATCTGAAGTACAATAAAGCATGCTAAAGACTAGAGACCAGATAAAAGTACATCAGCAGCTAATTACTATGTACCCCATACAACTGCAAATTAAACACAGCAAGAGACCAAAAGACATGAACAGATTCCATTAGAAAGGATTATAGTGCTGGTCTGAGAACAAAACTGGAAATTGAGAACTAAAAAAAAAAAACAAACCCCAAAAAAACCCCACACAAGAAAAAAAACCCAGAACAGTCGGAAGTCCTGTGGAGTTCTAACAATTTTGTAGTTGGAAGGGTCTTCCTATAATTCTTTTCCAGTACAGAGCTGCATCTCCCTTAGGTTGAAAACAAAGATTCCTGCATGCTTTCACAACTCAGACTAGCAGCAGTGAGAAGTGTTTACCTCCTGCAGAATCGTCCATATTTTTTCATAGCTGCTGTGCTTTGAAAGAGCACTGGGTAGAAGGGAGCTGAAGATGAGCACTGGTATAGAGCAGGATACTGGGCACAAAGAGGCTCTTCATGTTTTCTGTGTCCTCACAGCAGTCATAATATGAGCTCCATTGTGTTTTGCTGTACATATGGGGTCCTCTTGCCCACCCATCACCAGGCAGCAGGGGAAGCAACAGAGCTGGAGCCCTCTGAGCCACACATGGCCCAGTGCTCCAGGGCTGTCACCATCCTTCTTTCAGAGATATCTTTGGCTGGCCCTAAGATGCTTTTTCTGGCTTCCCACAGTCTGCAGGATCCACTTCTTAAACCTTCAGACATTTAGGCACCATCCAAACGGAGGGGGTCATCTTGCTCAGTTAAGGAAGTTTTCTTCTTTTATTTAAATTATGTGTCAGGCCCTGCTATAATATGATGTCTTGTAGAGGTGAAATGTATGTGTCCTTAGGTAAAGTGAAAAGTGTCACTAGGCAATGATGTTAGTACACAAAGAAGCTAAAGCAATACTCACCAGTTCCCTCACAAAGGTGAGCTGCTCTGTGATGCGCTTGCATGGCAGAGTGGGCCAAACCTTCTCATGTGGGAGGACAGTAGAGAGGCTCTTTAAAGGATTTTCAGATAAAGCATTCCTGTGTGACTTTTTGAGGATGACTAATATTGAAGATGGATGGCTGTCAGAGAGAGGCACAATTACTTTTTATTTTTTTCTAAATATTCATTTAACAATGGTGCTAGTTTTTAGCATCGTGGGTGGTTGGTTTGCTTCCCCCCCCCCCCCCCCCCCCTTCATGGTTGACAAAGTTTATTCATCAATAATGTGGCTAATTAAGGCATTTCCAGTCCCCCATCTCCCTTCCACATAACAGCAAAACATACTGAGTTTCCAAACAGGAAAAATGTTTAGCAACTTAAAAATGAGCACTAGATTGCTTTGAAGAATTCAGAAGCCTGTTGTCCTGCAACTTTACTGAGATACATATACTGTTTCTGGCATGTTCTATATTATAGTGTCTTGTTCAGAAATACAAACACCTTATAGATAGAGAGTATCAGAGGGATAAATAACTTTTCTGATTGGAAGGTTACTCATATATTGAAAATATTTTTGAACCCACTAGAATTAAGAAGTAAATAAATTTACAAAAACAGCTTTTAAAGCATAAGTTAGCAGCATGAAATATAACCAGTTTTTGTTGTTTCCTAAAGCAGCTGGCACACTTCACAGTCCTTTTTCACAAGGCATCCTAACAGCCTCAGTCCACAGACTTTCCTATTTAGACTCTGCAACCAGACTTTGAGCAAAAAGTATGTTCCCCTGCATGTGCTGGTTAGCACCCATAGTGGCTGAGTGCTCAGGACCCCCACCAGGATTAAACCATGCCAGGTTTCTGCAAACACAGTTCCAGAGCCTACAGGTGGTTGCTTTGCTGCGGGGAGACTATTCATGCAGTGAGATGCTGTTTGAGGTGACTACGTACGGCAGAACTGCTTCTAAGTAAGTACCAGCCAGTGAGCCATAACAGCCCACAAGTTGCTGTACACATCGTAAACAGAGAAAGGGTCCAACAGGTGCTGTGAATTCCTCATAAGGCTTTGGAGTAATTGATACTACCTTGGAAAGTTCTTCAGGGCAATCAAGATTTGAATCTGCCCCCAATTTGGGGTGGAAGCAGCTGTTGGTTTCACACTCGGTGGATGGCAGTGGAGGGGTTCCTTGAGGAATTTGACAAAATTACCACTCATTTGTAACTGTATAGTAATTAAATATAATAATTAATTATATGTGTATGTATTAACTAACATAAAGTAGTAAATGATATTTCCATGCTTCTGTGGATATAATTTCAAAATAAGTTAAAGGACATGAACCAAAAATGTGAGGCTAGTTTATTTTTTTCTTTTTTTCTCCAGTACAAATTTGGCTTTGCAGTCAGCTCTCAGATGCCTACAAGTTAAATTTTGTGTCTCTCTGGAGTAAGAAGGCAATTTCATTGCAGTTGTGTCTGTCTTGTGCAGACAGGGTGGCTGTAAAAATCTTCACTTACTCATTCATGTTAGTCACAGAAGTTATGACTGCATTACTGGAAGACTGAACAGAAGCAGAATGCTGGTGGTTTTAGGTAATGCTATCTCCTCTTCATACTTATTGTAGTATCAGACATGTTTTTATCAGTATCACATAGAGATTTGCTAATAACATGCAAAAGGATTTTCTTTCTGGGAGATACTGGGTTTAGATAATTTGAATTTCTCTTTTAGACTTTATTTTTTGTTGGATCTTGTTAAATATTTCCTTGTAATTGTTAACACATCTCATTCTAGCATACTGATTATTATCTCTTCTTCTTTTACCACACTGAACTTTTTAATATTTTTTAACTACTTAATAGAGTTTTGTATTTCTCCCCTGTAACCCAGGTGGGTTAAAGCTATCCTTCTGTTTTCTCTTTGTAATTTTTTTTTCCGTGCTGCTAAGCAAAGCTAGGAATTCGGATGAACTTTTACTCCATTTGCAGGAAGAAGAGTTGTCTGAACCCAGCACAACTGGTCTGCAAAGTTGAAAGGGGCCTCCTCCATTGGGATGCTCATGTGTCTGTCCACTCCCACACTCACAAAATGGAGAAGTGCTCAAAATGGACAAGAGGATAATGATAATCTGTGAAGGCAGTTCAGATATTTCATAGCAGTCCCGACAGTTCATCGCAGTCCCTGGACAAAGACAGCAAGGTGGAGCCATGACAAGTCAAGACACCTAGAAGATTTTACAAGCAACCTTAACATACCAGCACTCCTGTGCTTCTGTTTTGACCTGCTGGAGTATGTATAATTGATGTAGGGGCTGGGAAAGTCATCTGACATCAGCATAAGTAAAATGTTAAGCTTTCTCAGTTTCTAGCACCTGATTTTTAAGACATTTCAATCCTCTCTCTTTCAACTATGGACTTACTGGTGAAGTCAAACGGTCGTCAACATTTCCGCTCCTTCATCATAATTAACACAGGACAAAACAACAAGGACTGGTGGTGTTAGGTACTATGACTTCATTCCTGTACGTACTTGCATTTTTCTTTCCTTCAGCTAAGTGTTTATTGTCCTATCTCTTTAATAGTATTTGAAGTTTAGAAATTGTCTTTCATCTAAATGAAATCAGGTCAAAGCCCCAGTAGAAGACCTTACTGTTTCCAGCCTTGTGGAGGTTCTAGAGGGAAGAAAGGACATCTGCCCATCAGTGTCTTGCTTCCTATTACAAGGAATGGAGAAGTTGTTTCACCCTGCTGCAGCAATGACTGTACATCATTCTGTGGGCACTAGAGAAGGGCAAGGTCATCATTAGGCAGCCTCTTGATGCAAACTGTATAGCAGATTAAACAAAAACGATAACTGGCACTGTCTCAATCACGGTAAAGCAAGGATGGTTCCTCTGCCTGCTGTAAAGGCAGGGTGACATTCTATGTAGCTCTCATTGGAAATCAAGGATGCACAGTTTTATACATCCAAATACCCCTCTGTGTGTAAATAACCTCATTTAGCCAGTGTCTTTTCATGGTTATGTATGTGAAGGCAGAAAGATATGACAAGTTTTGCATGGGGCACAAAATTAAGCTAGCAAAGTGTCCTGTGTGTCCATTCTTGTCTGTTTTCTTAAGGATAAGCTTGTTGGCCTTATAGATAGAAGAAATTAGTTTCAGAGGCCTCCTGGGCATATTGGATCTTTTGCTCTATGGAAGTGGGGAAAAAACACCCAAAACAGAACCCAGGTACACAGAACAGATCAAGTCAGAAAGTAAGTGACTCCTGTTAAGTACTTTAATGCAATAGGGGCTGAAATGGTGACCATATGATGAGTAGTGAGCACAGTGATACAAGAGAAAATGACACATCACTGCAACATTACTTCATGACACAAAGCTGGGCATATAAAAACTACCGTAGGTGGTCAAAGTTGAGTATAGTCAGGCTGGTGTAACACTCCAAACTCCAAATATCTATTTGACATTCTGCCTCAGGTTAAAATCTTTTTTATTTTTTCTCCCTTCCTGAGTCTGTCGAGTTTCTTTTTTATTCTTATTTTTTGCTTCCTTCACAGCATCTTGTTTTTCCCCAGCCTAACCCTCCTGGGACAGAGTAAGCTGGAAAAACTTTCAGTTTGCTGCTATTTTACTCTGCTTCACTTAGCCTCATAAAGTTGCTTTAAAGACAGTCACTTTCTGGTGTATGAGGACAAGATGTCATGAAGCACATAGTAGAATAGTAAACCCAGGCTTTGATCAATTGCCAGAAATGGGGATGGGGAGAGAGAAAAAGGGGAAACTTTTTAAAGATATATACACAGGTGTTATCAGAAGTAAAAGATAACACAGCTCAAAGAAAATATTATATATTAGGTCAGATGAAACCTGCTAGAGTCTTCCTCTAGAGAATAAGAGTCCCTCTCCCCCCTGACTCAGCCACGGAAACTAGCTACCAGCCCTGTTTAGTGACATATGGAGGCTAAAACCTTCCATGTGATCATTATTTTCACCGAAAGCCAGGGTTATCTGACCTTCCATGTAGCTGCAGGCCATTGCCACATGATCTCATCTTCACAGCTAGCTCAGGGAGAGCTCAGCTTTTCTGTTCCCAAAGTGTCCAACCCTTATCAGTTGTCTTGGAGGAAAAGTTGAGCTCATCCCTGGCAATTTGCTGAGCTGCTCTGGTCATTGTTTGGATGGGTCCAGCACCTGCTAACATAACATACCTGTCATTGGTCTCATACTGAAGTCCTTTCTTCACACAAAGGTGATTGAAGGGAAAAACACGTATTTTCCCCATCTTTCTGTCTTTTAAATGTGACCTCTTTTGTCCTGCTCAGGTTTATTTATATACACTGGCACATCAGAAAAGTTCCTGGCTATGTTAAGTACTGTGCTTTGATTTTAGTGGTTTGTATAGTGTCCAAAAACCATGAATAAAGTCAATTTAAAAAAAAACGCTGGAAATTGACATTACATCTATGTTGATGCACATTTTACTTGCCAAGAAAAGAGCAGTCTGGCTGAAGGATCCAACAAAATCTGCTTAGTGGGTCTTTCTTGGCGAGAGCCCACAGAGCAGACTGCTTTCATACAGTGCTCCCTTAATCACTGTAAAGAGGTTTCAGAGAGATTAATAATAACTAGTGCAGTTGTTACACCCACGCACAGTGACTCAGACACACCGATGAGGCCCGGGGAGAGTCTTTACCTGTGTGGGCCACACAGACACATGACAATATTTAGTCCAATATAGCTGTCTTTCCAGCAGCATGAATGATAATCTTGGAGGCAGGTGATGACAGGGTCTGTCAAATAAGCCCCTATACTGAGACACAGCCCAATATGTAACAACGTCTCGCTAGAGCCACATTAAAGGCTGCAGTGGAAACCTCATTCTCTCTTCTTCTCTCTCAAATATTGGCAACGTTGATTAAAACCAAATAATACGTAGTCCCAGTGTCACGCTACTCTGCACTGAAAGAGAACTCTGAGAGTAATGAGTGTCCTTTTGGTTTAAATGAATTTTTGAACAGTCTTGACTGAGCACGGGGCTGGGGCAGCTAGCTGTTAATCGGACACAATGCTGGCAGGAGGTTATCAGGCAGTGCTGTGGTAGCAGGGGTCCTGAAGGATTTTTGGGCTACTTCTCATGATACATTCAGGTGTGTGGATAGCCTGGGTGCTACTGACTCTGGGTTGGCATGGTAGACTCTCATCCATGGATTTAGCTCTTTTTGGTGGTTCATTTAGCTTATACTTTGTGGGGTTTATGTCATCTCACCCTCTTTTTCTGACATAAAAGACCAGTGATTGTCATTTGATTAACCTCTTTGGGAAAGAGAGCACTCAGAAATTCATGGCCCAGGAGTGTTTGGTCAGATACAGATTAGCAGAGAATAATAACTGTGGCCGTTACACATCAAGTTGTATCCAGCAGTAGGAATTGACTAATTATGGATTGCCTCCTGCTTCTAGCTCATCTGATGGCAAAACTTCTATTGACTTCAATGGCACACGATCAGGCTTGATATGCCCAGTGGACTGTGAAAGCCTTGGACTAGCATGCAGGGCAGAACTGAGCCAACTGTAACATTAGCTATAGAAATAAAAGCCTTCCAACAAAAGAACCAGAGCTAAACTAAGGACAATTAAGGAGTATTTGAGCTCTTCTTCCTATCTGCAATATGGCTCTGAATGAATTAACTTTGTGGACAAAATCAAGTACGGCAAGAAGCCACTTTGGAGAGGAAGAGAAAAGGCAGGTCCTGCTTCACTAACCTGATCTCCTTCTGTAACAAGATGACCAGTTTAGTGAATGAGGGAAAGGCTGTGGATGTTGTTTACCTGGACTTTACTAAAGACTTTGACACCATTTCCCACAGCATTCTCCCAGAAAAACTGGCTGCTCATGGCTTAGAGTGGGTATGCTCTGCGCTGAGTAACAAACTCGATGGATGGCTATGCCCAAAAAGGTGGTGAATGGAGTTACATCCAGCTGGTGGCTGGTCACAAGTAGCCCAGGGCTCAGTGTTGGGAATAGTTCTGGTTAATATCTTTATCAATGATCTGGATGAGAGAATCAAGTGCACCCTCAGTAAGTTTGCAAACGATACCAAGTTGGAGGGAAGCGTTGATCTGCTTGAGGGCAGGAAGGCTCTGCAGGGGGATCGGACAGGCTGGACCGATGGGCCAAGGCCAACTGTGTGAGGTTCAAGAAGGACAAGTGCCGGGTCCTGCACTTGGGTCACACCAACCCCACACAGCGCTACAGGCTGTGGAAGAGCGGCTGGAAACTGCCTGGTGGGAAAGGCCCTGGGGGTGCTGGTTGACAGCCAGCTGAGCATGAGCCAGCAGTGTGCTCAGGTGGCTGAGAAGGCCAATAGCACCCTGGCCTGTATCCAAAACAGTGTGGCCAGCAGGACAAGGGGAGTGATTGTCCCCCTGTACTGGGCACTGGTGAGGCTGCACCTTGAATCCTGTATTCAGGTTTGGGCCCCTCACTTCAGGAGGGATGTAGAGGTGCTGGAGCATGTCCAGAGATGGGCAATGGAGCTGGTGAAGGGTCCAGAGCACAAGTCTTATGAGGAGCGGCTGAGGGAATGGGGGTTGTTTAACCTGCAGAGGACGAGACTGAGGGGAGACCTTATTGCTCTCTACAACTACCTGACAGGAGGTTGTATTGAGGTGGGTGTTGGTCTCTTCTCCTAAGTAACAAGTGACAGGACAAGAGGAAATGGCCTCAAGCTGTGCCAGAGGAAGTTTAGATTGGATATTAGGAAAAAATTCTTCATTCAAAATGTTGTTACCATCAGAACAGGCTGCCCAGAGAAGCGGTTGAGTCACCATCCCTGGAGGTGTTTAAAGACATGTAGATGTGGCACTTAAGGACACGGTTTAGTGGTGGCTTGGCAGTGTTAGGTTAACAGCTGGGCACCATGATCTTAAAGGTCTTTTCTAACCTAAATGATTCTGTCATTCTATTCTATGAAAAGCAGGAGAATCTTCTCCTTTTCTGCCCTTCAAGGGCTCTACTTGCACAGAAGGGGCACAGAACTGATTTCTGTGCTGTGGGGCAGCACAACGTTGTCTGGATTACCTAGAACTTTCTTTGCAGGTTATTTCTCTATTCCCTCCACCCCCCAGCCTAAATCACACAGAAATGACCACAGAAATATGTGGAGGGGGTAAATTCACAACAAAGTGGTGCAATACCATGTGTGACTGAAAACAGAAGGGATTGGTTTTCCTTTTTATAGAGGGGAAGTCAAATAATAATTGGACTTGACATATTGTTTAAAGTTTATGTCCTTTTTCTAACCTGTAGAAACATACAAATAGCTTCAATAGTCAGAATAATTTTCAAAACAGAATCCACGTCATCAGACTGGTGCTATTCATCCCAAAGCTGTATTAGCTCACTCCTGCAATTTTTGCCAAGAGGCAGGCTGCTTCTTCAAATTCATAGTGTTCAATGCTGTCACTGTCTGCAGTGTACACAGCTAATCAGTACATTTACAGAGTGGCTAGATAAGAGCAGTGTTTCAATAGCCAGCCT
This sequence comes from Falco peregrinus, assembly GCF_023634155.1. Classification (NCBI taxonomy): domain Eukaryota; kingdom Metazoa; phylum Chordata; class Aves; order Falconiformes; family Falconidae; genus Falco; species Falco peregrinus. The sequence continues at coordinate 51,623,658 of NC_073727.1, read as the reverse complement.
CCTATATTCATGTATAGCCTGAAATAAACTATCAATTCACTGATTATTTTAAACTCCAGGCTATTTGCCAGAAAAGTAGCATACAATATATGTGATGAAGTCTGTGGGTGTCTACATTTATGGAATGTGGGTGTGTGAAGATATAGCTAATATTTTTTTTCAAATCTTTATATATTGATTGAAATTGGCAGCTTCAATTACCTTGCTTGGATGTAAGTTGCCTGCTTTTTAAAATTCTGTTCTCACGTGTCTTGTCTGCTTTGCATACTCTGTCAGAAGTCACATTGCAGAGGGTCCCGAAGAGCCTCTACGGCACAAATGGCATGATGCGTTATTATGTACAGAAGCCTCTCATCGGTGGTCAGCCTTAACCTGAAGTTATTTTTCCTCAGTTATCAAGGCTGCCCAACTCAACAAAAGGAGATGTAAAATAAGAAACAGAAACAAGAGGCTCAGCCTATAGGCTTGTTTTAATACGCTAGACAGGAAAAACAAGCACATCGGTAAAAAGGTTAGAAAGAGAAAGGGAGTGGGGAGGGAGGAAGAAGAGGTTAATATGATTAGCAGTATACAGAAGGAAGCACAGCTGTTGTGAGATCAGCAGTCAGTTACAAGACAGAGATAATGACAGAAGTATACCAAAGCCACATAAGGTCCAAGGAAACCCATAGTAATATTTATACATTACAGCAAGGGTCAATGGCAAGGCAAGGGAAACAGAACAACTTGTTGCAAGTCCAAATATAAGAAGGATAATAAAAGACCATGGTGGGACAGCTGGTAGGATTGGGACATGCACAGCAGAGAGTGTGCGTGGTTCAGTGCACCGCATGGAATAGCAGTGATATGGTGGTTTAATGATAACACAACTGTAGAACAGGTTTTGCTTAAAAGTCACTGTTGAAAAGCATGGAGAAGTATTGTCACTAACATGGTGGTAGGGGGCAAATTTTTATTTTTCCTGCATTCATTTTATACCATCACTTTGTTTTAAGGACAAACCTCTCTGGTAAACACTAGGAAGAATAATTTTGAAACACCTATCATATTGGGACATGAATACTACATAGATGTATAGATGCCAGGTGAGTTGAATGACTGTATTTCCAGCAATAAAAATTTAAGCAGTTTACTTGGGCATCTAGTCCGTTTCTTTCCTGCCAGTTCTTTTCAGGTAACTGCAATAGTTCATGATCTTCAGCCAACTGGAACAAAATCCATGTTCTAATTGTTTATTTGAGGACATTAACTGAAGCCATATTCTAATTATCTTTGCAAATCACTGTAGTGCTTAATTTTTCTTTCTGAAATTTATCCCTGTGCAAAGAGGGCAGTTCCCAATTGGTCTCTGCTACACCAAACAGAGATTTACAGAGGATTTCAGTATCTAAGCTTTTGTGTGCTCCCCTGCCCTTCCCCTTCCACCAGAGGAAGGTGAAGTCCCTACCTAGGACATCACCATTGGCGATGACCTTATAGTTAATGGGATAATGTAGCTTCAAATGGCCTTCTCAACCCATGCTGTGCCAACTGAAAAGGCTTCTGCCTTTGATGGCATGTTGATACTGCAGTTTCTGCACTTGCTGCAGGCATGATGAGATGGGATAGCTATGTGGCACATCTGGCTCCCATTGACTGCAAGAGGTCTCAGGACCCCTGCACCAGTACAGACCTGTAAGTGGAATCGTGCCTGGCTGCGCCGGAGGCAGAGCAGCAAGGGTAATCTCCCACCAGCATAGTGGGAATGAGAAGGGGCAGCATATCTATGCCCTAACTGGCCCACCTTTTCTGTAATCAAAAATAAATGTCCACACATGTTCTGCTCTCACTTTCAGACTGCTCTTCTGCCTTTGAGAGTTAATGGTTTGCATATCCCTCTGTAGCAAATGCTGTACTGGGAATTAGTGCTTAGGAGACCCCACACAGTGCCAGAACTTAAAGACTCAGAGATATCCTTCTGCTTATCTCCATGCAGTAAGACAGAATTTAAATTATCACTCTGAGATTCCCACTTCCAGGTCCCCCTGAAACAACCCGGAGCTGGCCGTGACTAATTAAAACAGAACAAATATGTCAGCCCTAACCCCGGGGATAATAGAGAGACAGGTCTTAATTTCCAGTTTTCAGATGTAGAACTGTGATGTAATGGTAGCAGTGAAACAGCACTTAAGGGTCCTGTTAACTCTACTTTATACAGCCCCTATACAAAGTCTGACAGTATGAATGACCTTGACTATACATCCCCTCAGTCCCTAGCTCCCTATAACGCAGTATACTCTGGTTGGGATAGATGCTGTCGGCACTTCAAACATATGCTATTTGTCCTGCTGTAATTTTCTTCAGCATCACAGCACATCTGCTACCCTTGTCTTCCCTTGCCATGGCCAGTCCTTCAGTTTGCTGGAGGGAAGCACCACCTACTATCTGTCATCCTGCAAGTCTTTCCTCACCAAATTTACATGTGTTACCATATCAGGAAATTGCACCAAGGAAGCTTCCAGGACAGCATAATGTTTGATCTGTGAGAAGACACTGTATCAGAATTTGTCATAGCAGCAAACACTGTGATTTAGGAAACAAGAAGCAAAGCACCAAACAGGCTGATGATTTACATCAGCCAGCCTGGCTGAGCATATAACCCAGTGAACCAGGCTGCCAAGCTGAGGGAGTGTAGAAACCAGCAAACTTGCCTTCAAAACGCACCACGAGGTGCAACCTTCAGGCTTGTCAGTCTGCCACTGTCCAATACTACAATTAATAAATGATGTTAGAAATTAAACTCATCTCTCAGTTTGCCAGGATTGTGCCAGTCTGTGTCGAAGCACACCTGAGGGGACAGCAAGCCACAGGACAGTGAAGTGAGCAACTGGTGACAACCTGGGCTGCTATCACATTCAGAAATCCAAACCTGAAACCTTCCCACCAGCTCCTGAGCCCACGCTCATGGGAACATGACATACATCTTATATAGCATTGATGTCAGGGGAAATGGCATGGGCCAGCCCATATTCTGCAATGTGTTTATCCATGTTTGTTCATTTGCCCCTTCTCTACCTCTTCTGGTCTAAAAGACTCTTCTTCTGGCATCATCTGCTTTGACTCAAATAGTTACTTTTTTCATAACCTAAACAGCTCGCTTGTTTTAAAGAGGATGGGGCTATTTCTTCATTGTGCCTGGCCTTTGAGGAGCTGCTTGCAAACGGAGGCAGAGTTGAACTCGCATGCAGCAGAACGGAGATCCCAGTGCATGAGAGGGCATAACTTGGGCTTTTTCGTTGTGCAAGTCCAGAGGAAGAGTAGAGAACTCTGAAGTTCTTAGTTACCCTAATAAAGCATCCAGGCCTATTAGCTACCTTCAAACCTGTTTAAGGGTGTAAGCAAGGTAACAAAAGTGCCACCTAAAAAGTCATTATTTCTAAATCTCTGGAAATTAACTGGTTGCCAGTCATCACCATGGCAAATCATCCCTATCATCTAAAGCCCAGAATCTAAAGAGACTGGCAAGCCCACTGTGCTGCACAGGGCTACGTAAAACTACATTGATCCAGGTGGGCTGAGTCCACAAGCTCGGTCAATCGGGCACTACTTTTCCTGTCACATAAACCACACTTTCTGTCCTCCTCTCACTGATATTATAGGAAAAAAAATAAATAAGAAAAAGGAAGAAAAAACATTTACAATGAGCTTGTGTGTTGAGATCTTCAGGCAAAATTTGTCTGCCAGTTCTGCTGGTGTCACTATCTGGAGTGACCTATTACAGCACCAAAGCTGACCACAGAATTCAGTACCCTTTCTGGCCCCTGCTTTTCAAAAAAACCCAGTAGGGTCAGGACATAACATGACTCAGATCTTTCCTTTCTTGTAACAACGATAATTTGCTTATAAGCAAAAAGGTGTCCACATAGACCTTATTAATGTGTTAAAGAATTCAATGTGATTAAATAAAAATGTGATTAAAGAAATCAACCTCCTTCTCCCTGTAGAAACATAAATGTATTAAAATTTTGTGGTACTTTTTAAGCATAAATCATAGTGAAAAATGATAAGGAATACATTTTTTACTTACTTTCAGGCTTTTATTCTTACTAGTTTAACAGTCTGCTAATGACTAACGAGGACTTCTAGGGGACCCTAACTGTTAGGGATAGAGTCTGCTATTTTGGTCTATTCCCTTAGATGAAAGATGTTTCTATAGAAGCTATTCTTAGAAGCATTTATTGGAGAAAGGGAGGGAGCAAACCACTAGTAGAGGAGTGACTCATCACAGCACTATTAATTGCCAACAAAAAGCATCTCTTGCCTTGCAGATTAGGGAATCAGCTGAAGAAAAAAATCCTATATATTTAAGAACCAGACACTGCGCATGATTTTTTGATATTAAAACTATATGGGATGGGTGTGCAACTGATAACCAGTGTCAGAAAGATATTTGAAACTACTCCTTTCTAGGTCTGTACCTCTCCACAGCATTTGCCTGCCAACCCAATTTCCCATTGCTCTTGCCTCTTTCTTTATCACTTCTGCAACATCTGCTTACCTTTGATTATTTTTTCTTCCTCCTCTGATGTTCCACAGCTTGAAATATATCAAGTAAAAGGTAGCTAAGGGGACTGGTAGCAGCCTGCAGAACTTTCAGTTTCTAGGTCTCTGGCTAGGATCCAGGCAGGTCAGTGACAACTGGAAGTCTTTACCACCTCATGTCTGCTCGGTGACCTCAGTGACATTAATTGCTGGACTGGCCACAGGAGCAACCTCAGCAGAGGATCCACCCACTCTCTGTGCTGAGATCAGGCCATCCTCTCCCCTGCAGAGTCAAGGTTGTGGCAGGGTTGCCTCCAGCAGAACACAAAAAAGATGCCTTCATCTTCCTCATCCCTTTAACTATGTTAAAATGACTTATTACTCTTATTTTCCAACCAACACAAAGGTAGTATTAGAGCTGAGCCTGCGCTGCCATGTGTTTAAATACTCTGCAAGTGACTTCGTAATAAGCGTTACTGTACGGGTAACTAAAAACCTAACTAAATAAGTATGGGTATGAAGCACAGAGTACTTCCAATAACACCACTTAGAGCTTATTGGGGTGACACATGTTATCTTGCTCTCTAGGTGACTGGTTAGCTTGATACATCCAGGGAAAAAGAAAGTAAAGAAAAAGTGCCCATGTCTCATGCTGCAGCCTGTGTGCAGACTGATCATAGATGATTCCATGAAAGCTGCTTTCACTGTTCTTCCTCTCCTCCTATGTTATTTATGGCCTGTCAAGACCAGGAGCTGGTTTGTCTTCTGGTCACATCTGCTCTCTCGTCTCCATGTCTAAGATAGAAACAGAGGTTTCCTTCCCTTCCTCCCTCCCTTTTACTCTGGTGACTATTTTGTGAGTAGTTTTCTTAGTGTAACAACAAACTTCACACCCCTTAGAACTTATGCTAGTGCTAGAAAAGTTTTTCATTTCAGAGGACAACCATACTGTCAGATATCCATTAATTTCTTACCATTTTCAGTGCTTGTAACAAATATTGCCATATTTTCTAGTTTGGAGGAGGAGCACAGAAATCTCTAGCTTTTCTTCTTTTTTTTTTTTTTTTTTTTTTCCCCCAAGAAATTTCAACTGCCAATATGAGAATATGGCCTTTTTTTCTTTCATTCTCTTAATATCAAAGAGCGTGAAAATATGATGTCTGTAGGTAAAAGCAAAGTGAAAACAAATTAAAAAAAATAAATCATTACTTAAGGAAACAAAGAGCTAGCAATGTTTGAAACTACATCAGGGATATTTGCAGTCTGCCTCGACATTTTACAGTGCTTGGGAATGGCAATACAAATTTATATCAGATTAACCAGAATTTAAAGGTCTTTCTATTTAAACCCACAAAACACAATAAAGGTGAATTTTATTCCCAGAAAAATGTCATCTAAGTCATCTTGGTTAAATCTTTCATATTCATTGTCTTGGGAACTTATAAAAAATAAATTAATTTACTTACAGACAGTTTGCATAAAGAACCAAGTCACAAACATGCAAATTTAGATATCTAAATCTGAACTTTCAGTGCTGGAAAACCTTGCTTCATTGTTTTCTAGCTTTAAAGAAGGGAGACAAGATTTTCATTTAAAAGTCCATCAGTTCACATCACTGGAGGAACATGTTCGTGTCCTGGGTGCGTGAGCTGACACACTGGCTAGAGGCAAGAGACATCTCAGTCCCTGGTCTGAGTGATAAATGTTCCTGCAGCTCTGAGTCACAAAACCAGATGCAGAGCTCATACTCCTTGACAGCAGGTCCAAAGCAGGGAGGATGTGGCAGCTTTGAAAGTGAAGGAACATCTCACACTACCAATTAAAATCCAAGATAAATCATATTCTACAGACCTTCACCAGACTTCCAGGCCAAACTGAGCAGACCTGTTCCTCCGCTATGATGTCTCTTCATTCCTCAAGGCTCCTGCAGTAGAGACACACTTTCAAGCTTTAGTCACCTAACTAAAGCAGGCTTTAGTCACCTAAACTAACACAGGCACCCAGGTCCTCTGTGTATTCACTGGGGAACAATTCAGAGTGCATAAGTAAGGAACATCTGCTTTTCCTTTGAGTAAACAGAGGTCTTTAGCATTAATTCAGATATACTGGGTCATACCAAACTGCCAGCTAAGCCACCACTCTGTCTTTGACATAGCCAACAGCAGATGTTTAGGGAAGAGCAGAAGAGCAGGACATTCATATCTAAATCTTCTTCCTTGGTTACTTTTTCATCCATCACCAGTATATATATCACACGGACTTCCTGATATGTCTGTGGTTTGTATGAATTTAAAGACCCCATCAATTTGCCACTAGGTCTTCGAACCCAGGTAAGTATTCAGTGTCTACAACAGCTAAGGCCAGGATGTATAAAGTTTAAGTACATGAATTCTTTCATGAGAGATCACTGTGAAACTGCAGGTATCTGTGGGAGCAAACTTAGGAGACTTGAGTGAACTTGGAAATCAGAGCACAGTGCAAGAAAAGCAAGATTTTTTTAGCCCTTTTCCTGCTACTGAGATGTACTCCAAACTTTTGCTGCATGAGAGGCATGCTGAGAGCAATGTGGGAATATTCCTGAAGTAGATGTCTATGCTGAAGGTCCCAAGTTGATAAAGTACATAGAGCAGATGCCACCTACAGCCCATTAGGTTTTTGGATGTGGCCAGCTTCAGAATATTTCTTATTATGGTTATTATCAACAGGAAGGATTAACAGTCAGGAACCCAGCCTAAGCAGGACTGGTTTCAGAGCTGCACAGGGTCTACGTGATGAAGTGGTTAGGTAGGAGATGTCATTTAATCACTAACAGTCTACTGAGAAATTTGGTAGCACTCCATAGATTAGACTCTTTTTTTTTTTTTTTTTTCTTCTTAGAATTGTAAAAACTAATGTGGAAAAACTTTTCAAATGTGAACATTAATAAGCTAAATTTGAGGTTACATCTGCCCAATGATCACTTTTTATCAATTACTTGCATTGCACAATAAATCTGAACTCAGCTTGCCACGAATTTTCAGCAACAAATTTAGTTGGTTGCAGCGTCTTGTGCTGTGTGTCTGGGGTCATTGTATTATCCATGGACTCAGCATGAAGGGGGTTCATGTTTTCTGCTTCAAAAATAGAATTGTTTAGGTTGGGAAAGACCACTAAGATCAAGTCCAAATGTTAACCTAGCACTGTCAAGCCCACCACTAAACCATTTTCACGGATACATTATGAGTTTGTGTAAAAAAATATACCCAGTTACAGGTTATAGAAAAGCTTTAGTAACCTTTTAAACCTTGTCAGGATAAGCACTCACCCTAGCTACTCTAATTTAAAAAAAACGTCACTCCTCATAATAATATGTTTCTAGTTATGCTTCTGTTAAAAAAAACCAACCAAACAACAAAAAAACCCAAACAAACAAGCAAACAAACAAACAAAAAAAACCCCCAAAATAAAAAACCCCACCAAACCAACAAACAAAACACTACCCAGCAACAGATTTCAAAGATCTTTAAGGCAGCACACTCTGAAGCTACTAAACAAATTTGCAGTTGGAGGAGGGCTTCTGTGGGCTGTGAAAAGGCATGCAGTCAAGAAGAAAACCGCATTTGGATGCATAATAACAGTCTGAACAAGCTTGACTGTCTTGAGCACGGTAGGCAGCTGCTTAGGGTGGCAGACTGCTGGGATTTTGCCTATGCCAACAAATTTTGTCTCTGCCAGTGGTTCCTGTGTCAGAGTCCTTGATAGCCAGGCTGGCTTCTCCTGCTGAGGAAGAGGTTGGACTATGGGCTGTGGAAATGGCACAGAAACTCTTGGCAGAGTCACCCTGGCAAGCTATGGCATTTTATATCTCTAGCACCATGGTAGCAGCAACAGAGGTGGGCTCTTTCCCTACGTCCTCACCCCTCTCCACAGCATCACAGACTTGTTGAGGTTGGAAAGGACCCATGGAGATCATCTGGTCCCACACCCTTGCTCAAGCAGGGTGACACAGAGCCAGTTACTTGGGACTGTGTCCAAATGACTTTTGAATATCTCTAAGGAGGGAGAATCCACAAGATCACTGGACAACCTCTTCCAGTACTTAAAAAAAGTGTTTCCTGATATTCAGACAGAGCCTCCTGTGTTTCAGTTTGTGTCTGTTGCCTCTTCTCTTCCACACCAGAAGTTGTCTAGGCCTGGTCTTGTCTTGGCCCTTCAACTGCGAGGTGACTAACTCAAGGTTGTCTGCATAGCCCTGAGCTAACTTGGTAGCCCATGGTCAGAAGTTAGCTCCAGCTTTTCAATTCATTCAAGCCTGTGAACCTGAACTGCATAATAAAAATAAAAAGTATGGTGCATACAGATGCAAGTGAATATGAACAGATCCAGAGAAATGTCTTTGTCGTCTTTCTTCATCTAGCTAGCTTGTTTCTGAGACATCTCCTCCAGAACGTAAAGGGCAAGCAAAAGCCATTTCACTTATATTCAGTTTACAAATTAAACTGTTTTTATCCTATTTTTCGAGCTCTTGTTTATATCTGATTAGCTAATATCACCCAAGAGCCAGACCATTTGTTTAACACTAACTGCTTCCGAAACATTTCTGTTAGTATCCTCTAGAAAAACTAATGTCCGCTCTATAATGAAACAAAGGGTTATTATCATTCACAGAGTTGTGTAATCACATTTAATGCTAGGTTTGATACTTGCTCTGTAGCTTATGGAAATGAAATTTGCTTTTTTTCTACATCAACAGCAAAATTCAAGTCTAATGATGTTCAAATATGTAGAAATGCAGATGGGGTTTTCTTACCCTTGCCTTTACAAAATCCATTAAAAGATCAAAAAGATTTGTTTAGACTTGATCTTTGTCCAATAAATTCCAAGGAGCAACAATAAGCAAATAATTCACAGTAATTAACTGAGATTTTATAATACTAGTGCACATAATAAACTATGTATGCTGGGAAGGTGAGATTTGCTCCTTAAATCTGTCTGTAGGAAGTGCTACACATTCCCCCAGATATTTAAGAAGCAATTCAGAAAGCTGTAAGTTAAAAACAGAAAAACAGCTTGCACTTTATTTTTTTATCAGACTCACTGAACAGCGGGCTTAAAGCTCTTTCCTTTTCCATCCTGTCTTCATGTGCTTTCCGTTGATCTGCCTAAGACTTGAGATGGAGTAGAACCCTATGTATCTGGACAAGACCCCAAGGAAGGGACCACATGGGTGCACCGTGCCAGGAGAAGACCAATAGTAACATCTTGATTTGGTACCCTGGTCTACAGCCAACATCATTTCTGCCCCACCTCAGGTGCAAAGCTGCACCCTCCCTTTGCAGGGTGCAGACCTTTTTCTCCTTGCAGGTCTGGGGGTGGTGGTGGTGGTGGCATTGGGCCGACACCCCCAGTTGTGCTTCCCTCCCAGGCAGACCTGTAACACCATCAGCACAAACAGGTCATGTGAGTAGGGAACTCTGCCTATGGAGAAATAGCCCACCAGAAGAAACATAAGTTTGCAACAGCAAACCACCAGAAGAAACGTAAGTCTGCCAAGCAAGGAAGCCAGTACTTAGCCCAGTCAAGGCACTCAAGATACCCAGTTGTATTTAAAGGTACCTTTCACTGACTTACAGAGGAACACTGACCATTTTCTGCCTACAAGTTTGTATAGCAAGCTCAAACTCCCCAATGCATTTTAGCAGACACTATAGGCAACTTTGATGGGAACTCAGCTAATTAATTGAGATTTAGTGTTTTTCTAAGCCTGGGGTGGACATTCAACCTTATTCCCCTCCCCAATTAGAATAGCTATAGTGAAGGAAGGCATAATAACCTCAGAATTAATTGGATTTTGCAGCAGGCTGTGACAAGCTGTCCAACACATATTCATATGGTCCACTCTGCTTTTACAAGCTAAAGCCACAGACTGCAATTTATTGCTGCTTCTTGAGGTTGAAATTAGAAAGAGTATTAATGTTGGAAGGAAAAATATATTAGCAGAAACACTTGCTGAAGCAGAGAGATCTGCCTTTTGGCTGAGATCAATAACCAGAAAGCCCAAGGCTGATCTTTATCAGAATATGGAATGAATGCCTAGGAGAATGGATAATAGGTGCTGTCCAGAGATTTCATTCCCTTCCTACAACCATGTGAAAAATGTAGCCACTGGGTCCCACAAAATTATAGGCTTCATTTAGATGAAAACTTCGGTTTGCTTTTATTTAACTAGCAATAAAATTTTTGAAGTACTAAAAACGGGAAACTGCTGCTGTAACTTTCGGCTGCAGGCATAACATGACTTGCCCTCACTGAAGTAGGTGGTTGTTGCAGAGACTTTATTTCCTGAGGTGTTTGTACAGCACCCAACACCCGCTGGTGCCCAGGCTTAGCAGAGGACAATAGCTGCTCCTCTGGTGCACCAGTTAAGTAGCCATAATTCATAGTAATATCTGGCACATTAAGACTCCACAAGTATCTCATTGGAGCCACAAGCGAAGGTCATGCTTCCACTGCCATGTGGATTCTTCAGTATTAGTCCTGGATGTGTAGGTATATATTTTTACTCCTTTGCAAACAGGCTAACAGAAAGGGAATCACTGCCTACTGGCTTCCTTGCTGGGACATCCTAAAGGATGAACTTGAGGAATCATTCCTCTTCCTTGAAGGCTGTGTCCTGCTGAGCTCAGAGCCATCACACCTTCATATACCAAGGAAAGTGGTATGTGTGTGGCCTGTGACAGCTTCAGAAAGCAGAGACAACTTACTCGATTAGGAAGTTCATGCCCATGTGCAGTGTTAAATTTGCCATCAATTTATTTGGATGATTCTATACGACCAGCTGAAAATAGATCCAGGCCAAGTGGTGTTTGCATGTGTCTCAACAGAAGGACTTGAACTTGGCTTTCTGATGCTGACCACGCTACAGCCACCCATGTTTCTGTCAGCTGGAGACTGGCTTTTCACAATGTGCTTTTTATTATGTATATGTGTGTCTCACTCTGAAATGGCAAGCAAGGCAGAGAAGGTTCACCTGGGGGATCTGCATTATTTATGACCTTCTTTTAAATTGAAGGGACTTCAGTCATTGCACATTCAGTAACAGGCCACTGAAGCCAACAGTTTCTCCTTCAGTCATCCCATAGCACTGGAGTCTGTGCTGTGTGGACTTTGCCACAGCTCCTAACAAATAAATCTAGAGCAACTGTAAATGCATTAGGCAAATGAAGTGGAGAGGCATTCTTGACATGGTGAGAAAACCTTGCAGAGAGCGTTTAGATACCATACTCAATTTATTACCTATAATTTGTTTTGCTTCAGCATGTAATGTATTCAGAGAAAAAAAAAATAATGTTGTAATAGTTCAAATGAAATACAGAATATGCATACAGCCTGACTGCCCATGCTCTTGGATCATTCAGATAGTAAGTCAAAAGTACCAAGTAACAAAATCAGTAGTATGGGAGAGCTCAGAGGATTAGGTAGCATCCTCAGAGGAGCAGGCCACTCAGGATTCAAAGTGATGTACAAGTACTCAATATTCTTCATACGGACAGTGAATAAGGGTGATGTGCAATTCAGAGTGGGCACACAGGGGTGTGGGGAAAAAAACCCAAACGATACTTGATTTCAGCATGTAGGCAGATCTGTTAGCTCAGCTTGCAGAAAGCAGTCCCAATGATCTTATAACCACAAAGAACAAGTCCTCTGTTTGGAAACATAGTTAGCTACTGGCATGCACATTCCCTCCATGGTACCCCAGCATAAATGGGATCCTGAGGAAGCGGTTTTGTGAGAGAATAATAAATGACTACAGACCTTGTCCTGATCTGAAATGCTGAGTTCATGGTGACTCAAGGCTGACATCTGATGACTGTCTGCATTCATAGGAGTGCGCTGGAAATCTTGTGCAGCCAGTGTGAATGCGGTGCCCGGCATTGCTGCCTGCTGGTGTCCCTCTGGTGAGCTGCCGCAGCCGGGATGGGGAGCGAAGTGCAGCCTTTACAGTCCATGAACCGCACGCGATCGCTCACAGTCAACACTGAGGCTCGCTGAGGAGTCAGTAAGGCAGAAGTTACATTTTCTGTAACATATTAGGGGTCAAAACCTTCAAGCAGAGCAGCTCTAGCAAGCACCCAATTCAATTCAAAGGATATATAGAGTTAAATAAAAAGAAACGGTGAAGAAAGTCTACCCAAGTACAAAACCAGCTCAAGATTTAGGACCCTCAGAGTAAGAGATGATTTCGTCCCTCTCTCTTCAATCACATGTGGTTTTGCAGTTCAAAAAACAGCTTGAACAAGGGGTGGGGGGGTGGGGTGGGAGTGGATAGAAGGGGAGAGAGAAAGAGCACCTCTAAATAAACAATTTACTTGCATTCCAACAGGTGGGTTGGGAGCTGACTGGTGCCTGAAGCAGCTGAACCCCTGCAAAGCCCTGCCAGTTGTGGATGCTCCCATCTTTTCAGGATCCAACCCAATTCTCTCACCCTCTTGTATATCTAGGTACTGGAGACTTTCTAGTTTTTTTCAGCATCTCAATAACAAGTTGCAATAATGTATGAAAGAACAGTATTACTGCCTACAGAAAGTCTTAGTGACTTAAAGGACGTGATCCACAGACAGTGCCAGGTTGAGCTATTTCAGTAGTATTTCACTGAAACACTGTCAGTGGAGCCCAGAAAACGCAAACCTTAACATGACAAAAATAGCAAGAAATCAAGGTCCTCCTAGAAAGGACATGGCTACAAGAGAAACTAACAACTTCATTTGCTATAAAGTGACTTTATTTTTATTTCAGTACAAATAAAAGGGACACAGAAAATGCATTAGTAAGCTTCAAGTTATATTTCTTGTATATGTAAGTACTGGATTTTAGATCAAAGCTAATTGTTACTGGTTTTTTTTTTAATACTTGAGTGCTTTTTAGTGGAAGTGCACTAACATTGATATTTTCTATAGCAGATATGAGTAGCACTGCTAAGTGGATAACAAATGCTTTGCTCTGTATTAGAATCCTAAGTAGCAGCTAATTTACAGCCTTTCAGAAAAAGTAGGGCAAAAAAATGGAACAAAGTTAATTCACTTTTTTTGCCACAGTGCAATTTTAATTTTGCTGCCCATCTGGGATTTTGCTCTGCTTTGAACCAGAGCTGTACAAATCAATGTGAACCGTTTTATAACTTGTTAATTGTTCTGTCTACCTGTACACATGCATAACAGAGGAAAAGAAATGGAGTAATCAGTGGTTAATTACATTACAATTATTCTTACTTGTTATATGATTTAATCTTTTACAATTATACTGATACTTACAGGAAATTCATGTGCACTTAGATAATAATTTTTCATGAAAAATTGATCGTTAACTGGAGTATCTTCTCTAACTTTCTTATTCTAAGAATAACTTTCATTATTTCACATAATTTCTTATTAAGCCCTGAAGTTTTGGGGAAATGCTAATTTGCAGCCATATTTAGCTGGGGAGCATACAGTATTACTTTTAACTTTTATTACATTACAAGATGATCATTAAAATTTTGTAGAAGCTATAATGTCCTTTAACTAATATAAAGTCAGCAACTAATAGGTATTGAAGCCTACCAATATTGAAAGGTCTTCCTATCTCTAGCATATTTGTACCAATATCAAAACGTTTCTTGAGACCATAAGTGCCTACTGAGATAGAGAAGGTATCAATGCCTGTTGATAAATATTGATGTGGTAATAACCTATTGATAAAAACACCTTCAGATAAATGTCAAAATTGACAGGTCTTAATGCCTATCTACATCAAAAGGGCTCACTGTCTACAGGTCTTGATTCCTACCAGTAACAGAAAGTTTATTGAGACCAAAGTGTTTGGATTCCTATCAAGACTGAAAGATATTGATGCCTATGAATATAAAAAAAATCTTGCTCTACAGATCTTAATGCTTACTTCTATCAAAAGCAGACTCTAGATCAATAAGTGTAGACACCTATTGAGCTCAAAAGATATTGACATTATCAATAGACATTGATGTCCATCCAAAGGTGTTGAAATTGGTAGGCACGAATGACTAATGATACTAAAAGGTCTCACTGTTGGTATATGTTGGTGCCCACAATATCAAAATAAGTTCAAGACTCATAGGAATGGACATCAGTTGAGACAAAGTTATCCATGCCTACTGCTATTGGCCAATACCAATAGATATCAATATCTTCAATAGGCATCCAAATTGATAAGCATTGATGCCCACAGATATTGAAAGGTCTCACTACTGATAGGTCACGGTGTCTAGTGATATCAAGAAATTTCTTGAGATTCGTAGATGTAGATGTCTATTGAGATCAAAAGGTATCAATGGCTGTCACTAAGTATTGATACTGATGCTTACAGATAGGTCTTGAAACTGATAGACATGGATGCCTGTCAATATCAGAAGTTCTCACGATCTATAGATCTTGATGTCTACTGGTATCAAAACTGGTCTTGAGACCAATAGTCACCTATTGAGATCAGAAGGTGTCTATGCCTTCTAATCTATATCTATCCATCAATTGCTATCAGTATCCTTGCCTAAAAATAGGTGCTTGAATTTATAGGCACCGACACCTATTGATATCCAAAGGTCTTGCTCTTGATAGGTCTCAGTGTTTACCAACATAAAAATTCGTCTCAAGACCGACAGGTATAGAAGCCTATCAAGTTTGAAAGTTATCAGTGCCTATCAATAAGTATCAAAATCCTTCAGCATCAGTGCTTATAAATTTCAGGTGTTGGCTCTCTATTGGTCTTGAATCCTACTGATGCGAAAGGATTTCTTGATACCAAGAGTATAGATGCTTCTCGAGACAGAAGGTATCAAATGCCTATCTGCCCATAAAAGCAGATTCATTGAAATGTATGGGTTCTACTAAAATTAAATTGACTGTAAGTAAATATGACTTGGTGATATCTTTTTTGAACTATCAGCTGGTGGTGATTTGCCTCAAAAGGGCAAATCCAGATATATCACACATATTCCTATAGTTCCTCTAAGTAATACTAAGTAATACAGGCTTTGTGGTGGACCAAAGAGATTTTTTGCTAACTGCCCTGAGAAGACCAACCAGACTTCTGAATGGCCAAAAATCTTCATAAATATAATAGCTTCCTGAGGTGCCCAGAAACATCTGTGCATTTGAAAATTATTTGAATTTATACATACTGCAGTCAGGTGTGAAATTGTCTATTCTGTTTTGTCTATTTGTTCTTATTTAGAAATGTACAGGTAATGGTGCATCTCATTTCCCCTGGAGGGCTGACAAGTGCAGCCTTCTGTGTCTGGCTGTGCTGTTTAAAGATGTCTTCACTCTTTCTGGCAATACAGTAGCAAAATTTAATTTCATTAGTTGCAATGGCTCTGGTATCCTAGGACTACTTGTGTTAGTAGTCTGTATCATACTGCATGGTACAACAGAGATGGACCTTCAAAGTCAGGATGGCAAATCTCAAAAATTCTCCGCTATTTCCCTTATTTCTCTTACTCTTCTTCAACTCACTTATGTACAATCCTGAAAATTTTAAAATACATTTTAGATTAATTAGTGTGTAAGCCATTGTAGCACTTTTGTTCTAGGCGACATTGCCTTTGGCTTACCCTCAATGTAGTAAATGTCTTATGGAGTGTTTTGTACTGATTCAATTAAATTAGTGTAAAGGTACAGGCAGCGGACATATAAATAATTAAAAATCAGTTGAAGATAGCATCATTACATTATGGCTCAAGTTCACTATCTCTATCCCTCAGCAGGGGGGAACAGGTTATATGAGCAGTTTTCCTCTAGTCGGTATGGTCACCGATAGCTTAAGCAGGGGTCCTCAAACTTTTTAACCAGGGGGCCGGCGCACGGATGAAGTGGCAGGAGGTCATCTGTGGCTGCTTGGTTTGCCCCCCCCAAACCCCCAGCGGTTCTGTAAATACTGGGGGCCGTATCCGGCCCGCGGGCCGTAGTTTGAGGACCCCTGGCTTAAGGCAAACTGTTTAGATTTGCAGTGGAGTGGATGAGGAGTGCTCACAGAAGCAACACAGTAAGTGCTGCCCTTGGATCAGTAACATCCAGCAGAGATTTGGTAGCCATCAGGTGAGAGGAGGGCCAGTGGCTACACAGAAAAATGACACAACCATTTCTACAACAAACCTCCAGCCCCAGTTTCTGCTGCATTGTGCTTCCTCACAGGTCATAAGCATGGAGGTGAATGGGTGCTGCAACTCAGCTGATAAGCAGTTAGTTACTCACTAGTCTACAGCAATTTGCCACAAACCTGGGTTCTTCACCACAAGTCTGAGATGGTACTGTTGGTGAAAATACTTGCTGAAGAGCAATCTCCTCATGCTAACCACCTTGAGGAAGGAGTGTAGCTATTAACAGGTACTTAAGAGAGTAGGGGGGGGGGGGGGGGGGAGAAAAAAATGAAAAAAGCATTATTTCCACAGAATTTTCACTCCTGGTCCTTTCTAGACACCCTGGTGGCTTCTGCTATCATTCCCCAGCACCCTCTGCTTTCTTCCTTGGCCCAAGGCCCTAGAATAAGTCGCCATTCCTTTGGCAACATGTGCCTGAGCGCACATACAGAGACTGTTCATAGTTCCCATGATATCACTGATCTTTGGCCAGGGCCCTACATCTGTGCTTGATGTGCCTACTCCAGACTTTGGGAATTGCAGGGGAATAATGGAAGGTAACTGAATCTTTAAAATAACACACATAACATAGCAACCAAAACATCAGCCATCAAAGCAGAGAGACTAATTTTCAAAGGCAAAGATAACAGACAGATTTCTTTTAAATGCTTCTAATTAGACATCATTTTAATGGGTCAGTCAAGAATAATACAAAAGAGGAAACCTTTTTCCCCCTCTGTAGAGAAACATTAAGAGCCCCAGGAAAATGAGAGAAGGAAGGATCAGAGGCTTCTTCAAAGTAAATGGCACCTATGAAGAGTCTGAGTTTGGGAAAAAAGTCATGCAGTACAACATATTTCAAAAAAACATTCTCTCAAGAGAAGGACATAATATTGAAGAACCATGATTTAATTCTTCTCTGCTATTAATGACATCACAAACGTTTGGAGGGTAGACTGATGATTCAAGCCAAAAAGGTAATATAAAGCATAAAAGGTATAGAACTAAAAAGTTCTTTTTATTTCTTTTATGTATGTCTGCTGTATGGAGTCAGCTTTTCCAGAAATAACATATAAATAACCCAGCAAACATTATTGCTGTTAAAGCAAGTTTTGTTCTAGCATTTAAAGAAATTTGGGGAGCTTTCCAATACATCCTTTAAATAATGAGAGTTCTGTTTCATCTTTTTTTCTGACCACAATTATTCATGGATAAGTACTGGTTTTGCTACTTTATTCTTTCAGTAAAACTTGGAGGAACATATTTTAGTTGCTTGTAAACTGCTTCCTTTTGGTTAAAGGCCGAGATTGATAAGTATATTTTCTGAACCACAGATGATTTTTAAAAATTAAATCAGAGGATTAATGCTTTGTTCTCAACTCACAATGTGTCTGGTGAAGAAAATTGCCTCAATCAAATGTCAATGGCGAAACTCGATTGATCTCAACAGTCCAAGATTTCAGTCCTTGTTCTTTGCCATTTAGCTGATATGAAAATCCAAATATCTGTATCTTTTGATATAAGGCAAATCTCAGAACACCATGAATTTGTGAACATCAAATAAGAAAGGTAAACAATTATGTTTGTTAACAAAGCAAGCATTTAAAAATGGAATCAATGTTTTTGGACATTTTTCATAGCACTTGCCTTGCATTATTAGCTAAAAGCACCTTGCTTCTGTTGCTCTCAATATTTTTGTCTCCTGTGCATTAGGGCTACAAATCCATACTGAGCCTTAGCTCCCAGTTATTGTCTCAGGTCTGGTCAAACCCAGCAGTGACCGAACACTCTCACTGTTTGACAGCTGTTTGGGGCCTGTGTGAAATGCCCGATAGGTTCGGCGTAGTCCTGGGGAGCTGCCATCTACATTACAAAAAGTATGACCAGAAATAACATTAACTCACAACTCTGGGAGTTTCCAGGCAGCCAAGGACTGAGTAAGCTGCAGATGATGGAATTACTCTGGCACTCCAAGGTAGACCCTTCTGGCCAGAAAAGTGGCTCACTGGTAAATCCGGTGTGAAATGTTGCACTGAACTAACACAAACTGGTGACAGATTTTATCCTCGAAGGATGCCAGCCCAGCACCTTTCATCTCCACTTGAAATATAATGAGCTGCACACAAAAAAATGAAGGAGAATAATTTCTCCTCACTGTCCCAGCAGTTTGGCTGGCCATTATTTTACTTTACAATGTGGCCAGTAGGTGTGAGCTCTGAACTTTCAGCCCCAGGGGTAAATTAAGTGAAAAACTCATTTTAGAAAGTAGCACATTAAACTAGGAAAATTCATTTGTAAATCTTTCCCCTGAGCTCTGCAGCAGCCTTCCTGGGGCTGGCACAGCCTTAGCGTAATGGTTGGTTGCACAGCTGCCTGGCAAAAATCACAAGCTCTCCCACTTGCATGTGTGCAGAACAGGAGAGGAGCCACAGAGCGACCTGAAAGCTGCTGACACCGTCTCTATAAATGTGCAACCGACTTTTCTCAGTTTTCTTTGTTGTCTCAAGCAACTGCTGAATGATTTTTCAAGTAAATTTCACACCATTCTTCAGACAACTCATTCAGCTCATTTGACTTTATTTCTTCATTCCTTGCTAACAGAAGTGGTAGAGATGAACAACTCAATATGTACTGCAAAACAAATACACAAAATTAAATTCTAAAGGAAAGGAGGAAAAAAACCCAGAACTAAGTTATTGTATTTCCTTGATTCCACTAGCAAATTCAGAGGAAAGCAGACAGTCCTGCCTTTGGATGACAGTTGAAAGAGGAATTCTTGTGACGGAGCGAGTTCTTCATTTCGGCAGTGTGCTATTCACCTGCCTGGGCATGCAGCTGAAGACCTCACTACCTGGAAAGTTCATCCAACATTCAACTTCTGTGATTCATCTAAATTTCATGTTGTAATAGCCCTCCCTAGACAAATATATTTGTTATCTTGGGGAGAGAATTAGTATTTTCTAGTCAATGTAATTTACATGAATGTGAGATAACGTCCAGTGTGCAATACTCACACTGAACTATCAGTGAGAACACATCCAAAGGTAACAATAGCTATGAACTTTACTTATTTGTTATCTCCTAGAGGTAGATTATACTTTTTATTAATAAGGAAAGATCCACAGTCCTGGGATTGTGTTTCAACATAATACCCTTGATAAATATTACCCAGGTGGTGCCAATTTACTCAGTCACTGTAAACAGGTAGCTCAGCACTGATACCATAACACTGCGGTCCCTCAAATCTTTGCTTTCCATGTTTCACCCCTGCGGAGCAGTGTCTGCTGGGAATCCTTCATTTACCCACTCCAAAGAAGAGGAGCCTATTGCTTAGCCTAACAAAATCTGCTGCAGCTGTGACTAACACTTGCCATGGTCACTGGACAAAAAGATCAAAGCTTGCATCACAACATCTTGGTTATATTGTAAAAACAAATAAAAAAAGCCCATCAAAAAAAACCCAAACACAAAACAAAATAACCCCACACCAAACAAACCAAAAAACCCAAAACCAAACTGGCAAGGTTGTTATAAAAAGGAAAAAACTGGATAAAACTCAGAACTCTTTCTTCCTTCCCAGCCTCTTCCTTTTGGTTTCTCCTACTTCTTTCTTGCTGCCTGCGCTGTTCCTGAACTTATCTCCTGGTTCTCTGTTTGGCCTTCTCCCACTTTTGGCTTGGACCTACCACTTGTACCGCTTCTGACTGAGGTAACCAATGTATTTCGGTCACCTGAATGCCATGCCACCCCAAAGCTGGAGACCCACCCTGCTAGGCTTAGGTGCAGAGTGCCTCTTCTGCAGCTTATACTTAAACAGGAACCTGTCAGCTCCATTGACCTACATTTTTTCTGTGTCATTTTGAACCAAATGCTCTACTGGGGACAGTTAGGACATGAAAATGATTTTGTCAGTCCCATAAGGCTCACTTTTTACAGACAAATAGTTACCACAGGCAAGTCAGCGGTATTGATCTGATTCCCCCAGGGATTCCACCGGTGGACAGGGATCAAAGGGTGCTTCCAGGGCCACCAGTGAAGAATTAAGACCCTCAGAGCTGCACACAGGAACAATAAAAAGGTTCAGCTGTGGACACAAATCCTGTGCAACTACAGCCATTGCTTTTTACCTCTGGCTGTGGAACAGGGTGGGGAGGCAGAGGAGGGGAACTTGTGCTACTACTAAGGGATCTGTGAAACCCCATTAAGGAAAGCTAAACCACAACTTAACAATGGGGAAATTCTTCTTAGAATTATAGAATGGTTTGGGTTGGAAGTTCCACCTGCACTGCCAAGTGAAGAGATACCATCTGCTAGATCAGGTAGCTCAAAGCCCCATGAAGCCTGGCCTTGGACACTTCCAGGGATGAGGCATCCACAGCTTCTCTGGACAACCTGTTCCAGTGTCTTGCTACTGTCACAGTAAAGAATTTCTTCTTAATATCTAACCTAAATCTATCCTCTTTCAGCTTAAAACCATTACCCTTTGTCCTATTACCACATATCCCTGTAAAAAGTCCCTCTCCATCTTTCCTGTAGGTCCCCTTTAAGTATTGGAAGGCTGCTATAAGGTCTTTCCGAAACCTCTTCTCCAGGCAGAACAACCCCAACTCTCTCAGCCTGTCTTCATAGGAGGGGTGCTCCAGCCCTCTGATCATCTTGGTGGCCCTCCTCTGGACTTGCTCCAACAGGTCCATGTCCTTCTTATGTTGGGCGTTCCAGAGCTTAATGCAGTACTCCAGGTGGGGGTCTGAAAAGAGAGGAGTAGAGGGGGAGAATCACCTTCTTTGACCTGCTGGTCACACTTCTTTTGATGCAGCCCAGGATTTGGCTGGCTTTCTGGGCTGCAAGCACACATGGCTGGGTCATATGAGCTTCTTGCTCACCAGCACCCCCAAGTCCTTCTCCTCAGGTCTGCTTTCAACCCATTCTCTGCCCAGCCTGTATTTGTGGGGGCTGCCCCAACCCAGGTGCAGAACCTAGCAATTGGCCTTGCTGAACTTCATTAAAGTGTTTCTTAAACATCTTGCAAATTTACAGAAGTGCTAGTAGTGCTGGGTTGCATCTCTCTGTGATACAAGCCCATCATTTTATTTACTTGTAATTGTCACTGTCTTACGATGGCTCTGTGAACAAAGGTAAGGGGGTCACGCTGCACCACTTTTGGAAGTGATGCTTGTATTAGTGCCCTTGAGTATGTGACCATTTCTTTCTTTGTTTTGAAGACCTTGTTGCTATTTTTCTTTCCTATTTTTAGCTTTTTTGTCACTATCTTCCAAAGGAGAAAAAACCCACAAATTATCCAAGCACGTAGACATCTTTAGATGTTACAGTTCAATAGCAGTTTACTGCCATTTTGGTAAATTATGCTCAGCAGTGAGCCACAATTAAATGAAATAGTCATTCTAAATGTCTCTAAAATAAGGGCATAGATTTACACTCCCAGAATATTCTATATCTTTATTAAAAGCACATGTCATTACAACATAAAAAGATTGGCTTCTCAAGCAGACTATGAAAGATGACTACATTTATTTTGCTGTCTTCCTCAGATGACTACCAGAAATGCCTACAAGATTCTGTTCTTGGTAAATACTGGGCAAACTCGTAACTTTCTCCTTTTGCAGACTTACCCCATTCACTGGAGCTTGGCTTGTAGGTTTAATTGGGAAGGGGGGGGAGAGGGGTGGCAAGGAATAAAAAATACAGAAGCAAAAAACCTCCAACCAATAAAACTTGCTCACCTCACCTCTTGAAAAATCCATTTCCTTCAAGATACATCCATAGAGTGAGATACTCCATGCTTAAGCGTCCAGCTTACTTCTAATCCGTCAGACTCAGCACCATCATTTCAAAGCAACAGAGACACTTGATAGGAAAGAGCTAATCCTCCATCTCATGTTTGCATGACCATTTTGACTATGTTGGAGAAGCTAAGGGAAAAAAAGAAAGACTACGTAGGTGGTGCTTGTCATTTTATCAGCGCTGTCTTGTGTGAGCAGGGAGCACTGTAGAGGAAATTGCTCCCAAATTTTGTTTTTTGTGTGCACGTGTCTGGGCAGTAGCTCAAGCATCAGTGTGCACTGGCTGACCTCCAGCTGAGGCTGGATGCTGTACTTTCCTATATAGATAGGATAGTGTAACATATATAGTACCTATATAGTATAGCATATACAGTATTTATAGAGACAGATAGCTCTCCAGGAGCCTGCTGTTAGCACCTAGATAAGAAGGGGAGCCCAGCTGAGTGAAGGATTGACCAGAAACACCCTTTTATCATGGATGTCCACCACTGGGACATGCAGGGGAGGATAAAGTGAGAAGCATAGGCCTGAGATTTGCCTCACCAACACAATTCTTAGCTCACACCAACGCAAAAGCTGCTGCTTCTTTTCCCTTGATGCTTTCCTCAAAGACCTGATGAGCTCTCTGTGCACAGGGCAGGGCAAAATGCAAATAGGCTCCATATGTACTTCCCAATATTTTTTTTTTGAGACTGTTATCCCTCTACTGCTTTAAAAGAAAAATATAATCCCAAAAAAATGTCATTTATTCCATAGGAAAATAAGCAGTTTGATTGCCAATCTTACCAGATCCTGAGTATCCTCTACAAGGTGCAGAGTACCTTCAACTACAAAGAACAGCCTCAGAGTGAGAGGCTGTGACTAGTGTATTTAACACCTCCAAGGGTGGGGTCCATCCCCATCTACCTCTCATCACCGCTGTCATCCTCAGCAGGCATCACTGTGGTGAGCTCAGCACTTTGGAGGAGCTCAGGAGTTAGAGCTGAGTGAGACAACACAGGCACCAGCATTTTAACACTGCCAGTTTGATATAATCTAATTACAACTGTGAGGAGCAACTGCTGGGCTGTGTGTGTTCTGCAAAGTAAAGAGCTCCTGACAAAAAGGCATAATTTTCACGCAAACCAGAAAAATGAAGAGTTGTCTTCCAGCTAGCTCTAGTTGACTATAGGGAACACCAAAGTGAGCAGCCTATTTATTATATTACATCTGACAATATGAGAGCCTGTGTAATGTAATTATCCATAAAAGTCCCAACAGTCTGCCAATTGTTCCTCACAGGTGTACTTGTTTTTAAGACAGCTTTCCTAGACATCCATTACTTACAGCCTTCTGCTTGCCTTTATCTGTTCTCTAAACATTATTAAGAGGAGTTCTTTTGCCATGAACAACTGAATGAAAAAATTTTGAAACCACACACAAGCTCTTGATTTAACAATGTAGATGTATTGTTACTATGAGGGGTTTTTTTTATTTAATTTTCTGGTTAGATAGGACATTTCAGGAATACATAACTTATCTTCCTCATCAGTATGCTGGAATGGAAAAGTTCTTTTGCAGGCTGTGGGCCTTACCCTGGTCCCAGGGAGCCACTGGGGGCCTAGGGTTTATTCCACTGACCTCTGTAACTTTACTGAGGAGCGCAAGGAGCTGTGCTTCTGCAAAGAAAGAGAGCTGTCACCCTTCAAGGTTTGGCAGTATGCCCACTTATGGTCCAAAACCTCTGATTTACAGAGCAGGAGCGTCACTCTTGGGAAATGAATACCAGGACAGAGGATTGTGATCAGCAACAGACTGAGACAGTAAAGACTCAAAATGTTCTCCAGTTAAAGAGGCTTCGGATGGTGAGAATGTTTTGAGTAGCATGTTGTTGGTTTATGCTGTTTTCAGGCTGGCTTTTTGCTCCTTTTTATGAGTTGCAGATTTTGGTAAAGGCTAGGAAAATCAGAAAGAAATAAGGAGGACATTTAACAAGAAATATTGAGTGGTGTATGACATCTCATCTGTAAATATAAATATATATATCAACTACATTAATGTGGATTTCCTATGGAAACTATTTGTGAGGTGTTGGTAATTTCTATGTGTTTCACTGAGTCTGTTATTAATATCCTGCCAAGGAAATATACCATAAATTTCTGAAGAAGGTGTGGTCAACTGCTTTCATAGACAGCTGCAATTAACCTCTAAGCTTTAGGATATTAGGCTGTGGCCACAGTAATGAGAAAGGGGTCCTACTTGCATATATATAGTGGAATTGGTTACGTACTTGATGAAGCACATTTGCTTGGTTTGAGCTTCTTCAGAAAGATGAAGTACAACTAGACCATGGAATATTAACTTGTTTAAATTACATTATATTCCATAACTTGGAGTGTACCTACACTATTTCATAATGCTGATGATCACTGAAAAGAGTTTCCACAGACTAATTTCCAGGAGCTGCAGTTTTAATTCAGCTCTCCTGCTTGAGAAATTAATAGAGAAATACTGATTTGTAATCCCAGCCTCTTTATGATTGACAGATGGCTTCCCTGAAATGGACATTCTGCCATGCTGCTTGAGCTCAGGTGGCTTTATCCTGTGACTGGTAACACCATCTGAAACATCTCAGTTGTGTTGCTTGACTGGCACTGCATGCCATGGACTGGTCTTCTTGAGAGGAGGCAGGTTTGTGTTGTAGGTCAGGGGAAGCCTTTGGTCTGCATTCATAAAGAGGTTTGGATAAGACTTAGGAGTCCAACACACAGCTGTGTGTGGCTCAGGGTGAAATCCTTAAAGCCTCAGCTAAGCTGACTAGAGGTGCCATGGGAGGTTTCTCCAGTCTTTACGACAAAGTTAGTCTAGCCCTTGATATAACAGATATGAACTCGTTTACCTTAATTTTGGCAGTTCATAGAGTTGCACATGTATATGTGCAGGTAGATGGGGAGGCCTGCCTCTCTTGGTCTTGTGTGCACAGCCAGAGTCAGGAAACACCCAAGAACGAAAATACGTTGAGCTCAGGATGTGCCGGCGCTTCGAGCATTTTCATGAGGAGAAAGACAGTACCATTACCTCCTCTACCTCGTTTCTGGCTTTTCCTTTTAAAAGTCCTGTTCCCCCTCAGTATGCTGTCTTTTGTGGATCTAATTCTTAGACAACCAACTCATTATACCCCATGAGAAGTCTACACATTTGACTTGGAGTTGTGAATCTTTTCAGGTCACCAGGAAACTAAAAGTATTTGTAAAATCATAGTGTGCTGCAGCAGTAAAGATTCCATACTGTCAATGGCAAAAAATTCTTTCAGATGTCCGAAGTAATAGATGGAAAATTCTCATTGGAAGCTCCTGCCTCCTAACCATGATGAGTGGTTTTTGTGATGAGTGGAAAGAATTTCTAGCTGAGGGTGGGTTTAACTGTATACGCTTTTAAAAGGTATTATGAGAATATTTTAATTAAAGTATTTTGAAAGACTGGTATAAGCACGGGAAGTGTGGTATTCACACATAGTATCAGGTAAAGATGAGTTTTAGTCTCTCTCTTGGTTGTAGGTACAACTTGGCTAGAGATTTAGTGTCCCACCTAACACTGTCCATCCAATCCTAGAGACATGCTTGGAAACATGAGAATCACAAGAAGAAAGGATTCACTTTCCAGGAAAGACAATAGCTCTGGAAAATTAATCAGGCTGTTTGCTTGGCAGTAGGATGGGGAGGAAGGGACACCTATGCAGCAGTACGAGAAAACACAAACCTGAACATATTGGGTTTTCTGCTCTCCGCAAACAAACTATTGTGTCATTATGGGGTGACACAATGAGGAAAGTTATTCAGTTAATGACGAGCACCCTGGCTTAATAAAATTAAAATATTACTTTTGTCCTGATACCATCCAATGCTGATTCATCATTTTTTGAACTCCTGTGAATCAACAGTCTGCCCAAGGGCAATATGATTAGGCAGTGAAGATTCAAATCCATTTGGCTGTGGCAGAGGGAGATTTGATTGAGTTCATTGGGACTTACAGTGGCCCTTATGAGACTCACTGGATATACATTACGTGCTTGTATTCATCCAGCTATACAACATCCTAAACTGGATGGACTTTCCAAATGCATAGGCCTTGATACACGCTGAGTTAAACAAGGGGCAGTAGTTGATCTTTGTGTCCATGCTCTGCTTTTCAATTATGTTTCTTCTTATTAAAGATATATAAAGAGAACAATCTCATGCTTTTTGCCTCACATACTGTCATGTCCTTGTAAAACTCACCTGCTCTGTGTGCTCTGCTTTCATGCCATAGGGGGACGCTGGGTAAGATCACTTTCTGAAAACAGTATTGGCACGAGCAGAGACCCTCTTTTGACTGAAAGAAAACACAGCAAAACAAAAAGATATCAAGGAAGGAAATCTTCCAACAGCAACTATAGGACCTAAAGCATACTGCTATCTTACAACATATATAATTCTCTTGGATTGTTCTGTGCTGATCCTTACAAGTATTCTATAAATGGAATTATAGCTAAACATGAGCAAATTTTGAGAATAACTCAACTGGTTCAGAATCTCGTATTTATTTAACTAGGTTTCAATCTTATTCAAAGATTCATTCAAAAAGAACTCAACCCAAGTCTTCAGGCAGCCTTGAAAAACATTTAAAAACAGAACATGAAAGGTACAAAACAAAAAGTGATACGAATGGCAATATTTCATCTATCTATTTTAACCCCAAGCATTTCAGAGGCAGTTCTGTCTAGCACCTAGGAAGCAATAAACTGACTTAAGAACAGGGCTTTGCTCAACTGCTTGGCAGCTGCCTTGCTGTAGCTAAATGACTCCATGGTTTTTCCTGCCCCACCCTTTGCCAGCCTCCCCAACACAGGCTGACAACCTTCTGGGTCTGGAACTGTCTATTTTTATGTACCTGTCCTCTGTCCCTAGGTTCATTCCTAGCTCAGTCTCAAGCCTTAGTTCCTGCAAGACCTCTTGTTTCTCATGGCTATGGAAAAGAAGAGCCAATACAAGGGCAGAGGAAACATAGGCATCAAATAGGCATCCAGCAGAGTTATAGGAAGGGTAGAAGCTAAGGCAAGGAACCCACAAGTTTTATGTGAAATTATTTTTTTTCTAGTTCTCTGTGACTTGTTATGTACAGAACAAGACCATAGGAAACAGGATTTCCAAGAGGAGACAGGAAAACAGGAATGGCTATTGTAGGAGACACACTGGTGATGGTTAACTGAAGGAAAGAGATAGATGACAGAGAGAAAGAAACTAACAAGTAAAGAGAAAACTGTTTGCAGATAATCCACCTACTTTGGGAGATTATGAATCTGACTTCTTTTAAAGATCTATTGTTTTGAGCAGCCCTTATATTTCATTTCACTAGGCTTTCGATTTTCCAGGATCTGTCATGGTATGTCTATTTGTTGGCTTGCTTTGTGTTCTGAGAAATCCCCCATGTTAAAAGCCCCCCAAGTTTATAATTGACCACAACATAGCTCACACACCTGAAGATGAATGAAGCTGAAAGAAGAGACATAGCCAAAGAGAGAAAAAAATATTGTACTGAAGGCTGTTAACAGGGAAATACACTGTCACTGTGAATATCTGCCTGTGTAACAGCACTGTTTAGCAAGGGATCCATACCTGGTGTCCCCTGCCAGGCTTTGCAGCTAAGTCGTCTGAAAAGCCAACTTGAAGGAGCAGCTCTATCTTCTGCCAAGGCCAGGAGATGCTGTTATAATGTCTAGTATTCTTCCTGGAATATTTATGAGGAGTTTGGGAAGATTGATTTGGCCACTGAGGATAGATATGGGAGCATCTGCTGTAATGGCAGTAAAAAGAATTAGACTCATCAGGAATAGTGATTCATAATGATAGTGCTGGTGTTTGCTCTTTGAATATAAAGAATCCACTAGGCCCTTAAATCTAAGAATAACTTACATTTCTACATGCAAGAAAAGCCTCCTTTTTTTCCACAGCAAGAGTCACAGTCAGGAAAAAGCCCAGACATATGTGTGCTCCCACATATAGGAATAAGTGGATGATCATTTAATTGAGGTATCTTCTTTGCTGATCACCTTGTACAAACAAAAGGGTGTTACATTCCATTTGCAAAGACACTTGAGAAACTCTTACTGTCTGAAACAGCATAGGTGAAGAAACCTGATGTACAGATCAGGCAAAAAGCACTCACTAGTCAGTCAACACCATTTGCTGCAGAAAAGATCCTAACTGGACTTTGGGATCCCAGGGAATGAGAGAGATGACATAGGTAAGGTGGATGTCTTCTTTCTTCCACCTGGGACCCAGGAAGATGAAGCATGAACTTGATTTCTTTTTATGTATCCCATTTAAGAAAAATAAATGCTGTTTATTAATTGACTTTCCATCCTTTCTGAAGTATGCCCAGAAAGTCATCCTAACACTCTAAGCAAGGATCACTCACAGTTGTGATTAGGTCACTCAGGCTGGGTGAACTCCTGCCGCCTCCACCTTGGCCCCGTCAGTGAACCAGCAACAAAAGCATTTTTTTAAGCAGGATTCTCCATGCCTTCAGCTAACAGACCTTCACATTTTCCAGGAATACAGAGTCCTGAGGAAAGATACGATAGATCTTAATAGAACTAAAACCAACATTATATTCTTAAAATTAGAACTTAAATTACTATTTAAAATGCTGAACCACAGATCTAATTCTCCATAAAATTCTACTGAAGAGCTTGAATAAAACTGTCGAAAAGATTTCCTGTTTAACTGCAGAGAAACTTGCCATAAATGGGTGCAATGGAGTACATTAGGCTCTCTGGAGATGGTTAATTGAATCCTCCCTCCTCCTTTAGCCTGCATATTCTCTGGTTGAGCCCACGCATGCAACTGAAAGAACAGCTCCTGGAGTACCATCCTGCTCTAAAAATGAATCTCTGCGTGGTCATGTGCTCTGTTATAGCCAGAGCAGCAAGCTTGTGACAAGTGTTGTTATACAGGGTGTTTAATATGGCTGCGAAAGATTAGCAGCAAGCAGGTGCTTGCTTAAAATGAGATAGACATGGGAAACAAATGAAAATGAAAGAGTCTTCAAAGACCATTGAAAAACCTCCTCCTTCTAAAGAAACTCTGCCTACATTAGCAGTTAAAAAAACTACCCATGCTTATTTTGGTCAATACCGACAACCTTCCTCTGCTGTGTAGTAGTTTCCTTCTCAAGCAGTCAGGTGTTGCCTACAGAGCACAGTCTTACTCATCAGGAGCAAAGCTGACAAAATCTGCCTCTCAGCTTGGCACATTCATCAGATCGCAGAGTTTATATTGTATGTTTGGTGAGTCAAGCATCCATGCTGCCAAGTCTCCCTGTGTAAACGCAGGCCTACCCACGCTGGCACAGTACAGCAGAAGAGGTTCCCAGGCTTATTTATTGGAAAAGCATGTTTATTAAACAACTATGCTTCAAAATACAACTGCCTTTTTCTCTTCTCTCCTTTTTCCCCACGGCCTCCCAGGATCTCTCTGGCACCAAATATTCCACTGCAGTTAGAGCCAACAACGGCAACTCAGCCTGAAGTCCAGATATAAACTTCACACCCCTCTGGAGCAATCACTCATAATTTCAGGGGTTTAAGGAATTTCAAGAATTGCCTGCAAAGAGCTAAATCTTACAGAAGTATTGCTCTCTCACCACCTGAGACATGGGGACTGTACTTTCTATTTTAACGCTCATAAAACATGTACAAGGGCTGAGGCATTTTTGACACATAAATCTTGGGTGCTGAAAGTTCTCTCTCATTCTGCTGCCTCTTACAGTTGTTTCAGGCAACGTGCCACTCCCAATGTTTCTGGAACTGGAATGGTACCCTTCCCCCCAAAAGCCCACAGGATTGCAATTACACAGACTTTGGAAGTTAAACTCCTTTTGTTACTTCTTGATCCTTTTCCTAAAGATTATGTTCCACATTGCTTGCCAGTCAGTCCGAAATCTTATTTTTTAAAATGTTTTAAAGATAGGGACACAATATGTCCCAGGTGAATGGATGGTGTCCATTAATCTTGTGCTCCTGCAAGTCCTTATTTTAGAACAAGAGACTGTGTGTACACCTGGTGTGTATTCAGTATGAGCTACACTGTCACAGACACTGAAAAGGGTGCGCTAATGTGATCATGTGCCCTGCCTGCAGACCACGAAACAAGGATGTGCTTCCTGGGTCCCATCTGCTCCTGGGTAAGGAGCAGCCGTGGAGACTTGCTCGTCCAGGGGGAGGTCACTCACAGCCCTGCACCACTCCTGTTCTGAGAGACCAGGTTGTACATCTGCCCAACCCCAATGTTTCTCTGCTCATTGAAAGCTATGTGAAAATGTGTAAGATTCTTTCCATTTCCTATTGTCATATGTAAGAAGGTGTTTAACATAAAACAGTGAAGAAATATGGATCTGGCCTTTTATTTACTGGCAGCTTTAGAGCATGAGCCAGAACAATCCCTGGTACAACTCCATCGCCTTCAGCAGATTTCGCCAGAGGTCATACTGTGCCATTAAGAGTTGAAAAAAGACAAGATATGCAGTCCTGTTTCTTTCCAGCCCATAAAACCAGTCTGAAAGGTTTTCTTTCCTGCCTTCATTTTATCCAAGATCTATCAAGAATATTGAGTTCTCTCTTTGCTTTTTCTGAAGGATTGGTGAAGTGGAAAAAGTGCTTTCTTTAATTGCATGGATAAGGGGGCTTAATCTATAATAGAAAGCTATTATACTTCCCAGTTAGATTCCACATATTTTAATTCAGTGGGTGCTAACCGAAGAAACCCCAGCATGTTCAGGATGTTTAAAAAAAAAAAATACACCTTCCCTTCACGTTTTCTTAGATTTAGTCTTCATGGTACAATTTATTCAAGTGCTTTTGCCATACTTAGTACTGCCACATCTGAGCTCCTTCCAGAAATGCATCAAACAATATGTTTAACATTTCCATATGCTATTTGGCTTTTTGTCCTTTTCAGGGCAGGTGTATGGAAGGACTTCTTATTTGATCTTTTATTTGTTTTAAAAATATATCTCTGTCGGAGACAAGGAGAGGTAAAAGGAACATTTTGCACTAGGTAAATGAGTGCAGACTCAGATGTGGTGGACTACAAATGAGCACAGTCCTGGAGGCATGCCATCAGTACTGTCTAAGAAGGGGCTGTCTGCTGGATGCTTCTTACTCCTTGGATAGATGGCCTGAGAGAGGGAAGGTACTGCAGTCTCCCTCCTTCTTCTTCCAAACTAGCATTAGTTAACAAAGATCTGTTGCACTTTGTACATCAAACCCAGACGTATATTGACCACGATAGCGTGACATGGCCATGGGTGATGTTCTCTGACCCTTTTAAGCATGGAGTAAGGATTTGGTAATACTTTTCCAAACACGTTTTACAGAAGTTATATATTAATCAGTTTTTTGTGTTGTTTCAGTCCCTTCACCTTCTTCCACCTACAGCCCAAACTGCCATCAAGAGTATTTTCCGGTCAGGTAGAGCTCAGTGATCTTCCCAAGTTGGCTGGCAATTTCAATCTAGTAAAATAACACAGTTTATGTAATGGTTGCCTATCTCGTGTGTACCGTGTAAGCTACTTCCTTGCAGAAGCAACCAACCAAAAAACAAATGACAAAACATAATGCAACTCTACTGATGATCATGCTGAAAGCTGAATCAGGTGGCGCAGTGTGTGTCTACTGACATCTACATCAGAGAAGTAATGAGGAGGGGAGAAAAGTCTGTGGTTTAAACTTCTGAGGCTAAATGCAATACAAATACACCCTGAAGTCAACAGACCTTCACATTATACATCTGTGCTGAGTTTGTTTCCCAATATCCCATTTTCTAGATTTCATGGGGGCAGATGGTGGAAAAGAACTCCCTGGAAGCAGCCTGCTCCCTCTCTGAGAGGGATGCCCTTACGTCTCTCAGACAAGAACTGTCCGGTTGGTTAATAAAGTGTTGTTGGACTCGGGAGAGAGTTCAGGTCTGCTTGTCTCACCTGCAGAGTGGAACTTCACTAGAGCAGGGGTGTTAACCCGGAACTGTCAGAGATGTTTAGAGCAGGTGGTGAAAGTGAGCAAATGGGTGGGGAAGAAAAGAGGATGCTGGGTCCCCTGAGGTGACAACCTGATGTATATGGTGTGCTTGCCCAGCATGGCAGTGTGGATGCCAGCGCCCAGAGCTGTGTGGAGGTGCCCTGTCTCCTGGGCCCTCACTGCCTACTAGGCTTACCAGTGTGACGTGGCCCCTTCAGGTCATTCAAAACACCCCACGATGCCTGGCAGAGAACCTGGCACAGTCTTGTTCTCTGAAAAGACTTCTTTCTTTCCCTGGGTAAGGAAAATCCTTCTGCTTCTAAAGGAGACAAAAGCAGCCATTCAGTTCAGATCTGGGGCTGTTTTAATGGCTTCCAGCAAACACGCTGCACTTCAGTATTGCTGATAAATATATTAAATGAGAGCACATTACTTTTAGAGGGTGAGTGGCTATTTTACCTAAATGCTACTTACACGTGAGTGTTAATCAAGAAAGATGTTCTGAACCAATTCTACCATAATACCATTTTTCCTTCCTTTCCCAAACCGCCACTTATATACACAAAGTACATGAAAGGCAGTGCTGTGATTTGGTTTATACTGCTACCTGTTTTTATCACTGACTGTCCATTTGCTTTAACTGTACATAAACATTAGTGTTTGGGACATATTAAGTTACAGTTTTTTAATAGAAAAATTGAGATTCACTGGCCATTTTACCTGACTCAAGGATAGCGAAGAACCAGAGATATACCCCGGAGTAATATGTCCACCCCAGAGGGAGATTTTAAAGAGTGATAACTCAGTTCTGCAGCAGGATCCATCCCTGCTTTTCCTACAAAGAAGCAAATGAGGTAGCTCTGGGGCTGCAGGTGAAGCCTAGCAGTCCTCCCCACTCCACAACGCCATATGGGGATGAGACCGACATCGCAGCTGTGACACGAGCTGAGGAGAGGGGATTAAAAGGCCTCTAGGATAAAACATAAGAGGTCCTTGTCAGTAAAGTGTAGAACTGGGCTTTTTGGGGTATGTATTAATGATAGCAGGTTAGGGGAAAAAAATGCACTGATTTAAATGGATTTTTACCGAGGCTGCTTGAAGCCTGCAGATGAAGATGCAAACCCCTGTGAGCCCAGTGGGACCTCTCTAGAAAGCATGTATGAAACCAGCACAGGATTTTGCAAGGCTGTAATTGCAGACTTTGCTTCCACAATGTCTTCACTCAGACCTGTCAGTATTTACAGGGATATTTCTTGTAAACTGCCTGCAGACCTCAGCATATGACAAATGTTTCATAGTATGAAAAATTAATTTCTTGAGTATTTTTCAGGATGCTGGAAAGGTATTTGAAAAAATTTAATAGTCATATTAACTTGATATGCTTCAGAACATTAATGCAAGAGACTTCTTGTTCAAATAGATTCATAATATTTATAATAACCCTTATGCTATGCTGCTTGTTACCACCCACGTGAAGGAGATGCCATACAATGTTGTGTGGTATTATTTGCTTAGCTGTAGAAATTTTGGCATGGTATTGTGTAGAAAATTAGAGGAATCAGCTGTGTGCTGCTGATATATTACCTCCTCCTGCAGCTTCAAATGGTTACAGCTCTTGCGTTGTACCCCAGAGGTGACTTCATTACAGTAGGTGAATGCTTTCCTGTGTATTAGGATGTATTTGTAACAGATTCTTTGGAATTAAAGGTACTGGATGGATTTCTAATGGGACATTCGGTATAGCTGGCTGGCACATCAGAGACAACTTCATTTAATGTGTACTACTTAATTCAGTAACCCTTTTGCCAAAGCACAACTGGCAGCAACAAGGACCAGGTTCTGTGTCTAGATGTCCAGTTTTAACATCAGCTTGAGACACCGTGCAAAACCAGAGAGAAACCCAATCAAGCTGTCAGAACAGTTAGTGAGCAATATATTCTCTGCTTACAAGCAGTGAATCAAACAGGCTTATTCAAACAACACATTATTTAGGAAAGAAGAAAAAGAGAGAAGAGAAAGAGAACAACATAAAGAAACAATCTACGATAGGTCCCTTTGCTCTCTGCTCCATTCCCTCCTACCCAAAGTAGACGAATGATAATTCAGATTGTCCTTCTTTTAGCATGCTCCTGCTTATGGCTTTCCCCAACTGGACCCATCACTCGCTGGTTGAACTGTGCTGCTGGATAAGACCTTTTGAGAAAAAAACCCAGCTGACTCTGAAGGGGACAACTTCTCTCCTGATGGCTTGCTCTGCTGTGGTTTCTGCTTCTCACCAGGAATACAAAACCAGACACCCCACTCAAAGAAAGGATCTTCCTTAAAAGTAGGGTCCTTCCTTGTTCCCTAAGTTTCTGCAGCCCAGTTCTTTGATTTGCAGCATCAGTGCTGGTCATGCTCTGTAACACTTCATTGGTTTCAATGAAAATGTCATAAGAAATGTCTTAGGGCTCAGGGTTAAGAGTCTCTCTCAAAAATTTACTAAACTGTAAAGGATCAAGACCCAAAACTAGTTCTAATCTTTGAAAGTTGTCATTGCTCTCTGGAAACCTTTACTTTTAGTGTACAAGTTCTGAAATTTCCTGTGATTGAATCTTCTTATACTCCAGCCGGCAATGTTCACTGCGAGGGAACAATCTCACTGTTATGCACAGGATTTTCAGAATCACAATCCTCTCTTAATCCTTTTCATTGATTCCAGTCCACACATTGATATTTGTTGCAGAATATGATTTTTTGATCAGTATTAAACAGAGTTGTGTGAGGTTTTTATAGGTAAGAACATGGTAGAAATGTTAATCTCATTGGCTAACTAAACTGTAATGTTAAATATGAAATTTTATCATCTCTTTCCTGTGATATGCTACCTCCTCATATTCCTTCATATTTTTACAAAAGTGATTTTTTTAGTCTGTGTGGCTAGGCTGAAAAAAACAGATACAGAGCTGGCCACATATTCTCTCAACATAAAACCAGCAATAAAATGTGTAGTGAAGGCTGAGATAGACCGTATGAAACAGGCAGAGATGAAAACCATATCCTGCTAAAAACAAAGTTAGCTTTATCATTGATTTAATTTGAGGCAGAATATCAGTCAAGGTGTGCGCATGACTCAGGCCTTGCTCACAGGAACATGTCTTTATGTGTGCACCCTCCCTATACCTACTTCCTTCTTTTATCATAGTTTTCTCATCAGCAAAATCCAGTACTTTGAATACTGATGAAAGACCTGAAAGTCCATCAGTTCCAAAAAGCAAGCTCTGGGTCAAGGACAGTCTGATAGCTGTTAAAGTTGTACGTTCCACTGCCAGAAATAACTGTTTCCAGCAGAAAACTCTAGTATCCAAATGCACGTGGAAGTCAGAACCCCAGCAGGATCAGTACAGCTTTATTAAAGTTGATTAGAGCAACACTTACACCAGCAGCTCATTTGATTGATGAGTAGAGTCTTACCTTGCAACATTGCAAGTGGAAGGAAGGGAAGCATTTTCCAGCATTCCCTTTAGAAAGCAGGGGGAAAATCAGTATTAAAGAGACCATGGATGCCAACGTGTGATGTCGACTGTGGATGAAAGCTGCAGAACTTTTAAGAACCTTTGCTGAACAGTGGTAGGTTTCAAGGCCCATTCATTTGGACTGTAATCTAGACATGGATGAAATTTTTTATTTTTTTTTTGCCAGCCAAAGATCTCAAAACTGGTGACCTGCCATATCTTAATTCAGCTCATCAAACAATCAGCTAAGCTGCAACTGAACTGGGCACAATGAGACTTGAAATGGGAAATAACTCCTTTCCAAAGCAGTCAGCTATGGCAGTAATGATTC
Source organism: Falco peregrinus (assembly GCF_023634155.1). NCBI lineage: Eukaryota > Metazoa > Chordata > Aves > Falconiformes > Falconidae > Falco > Falco peregrinus. The sequence continues at coordinate 51,587,351 of NC_073727.1, read as the reverse complement.
TGGGGCAGGCAGAGCTGGGTTTCTGGTAGCTGGGTGTACTTTCCCTGTGAATGGATACTTTCAAATAAAATTTCTTCACTTAAGAAATTCCCAGACCTCTTTACTTAGGCGTGCAGATGCTAAATATAGCGGGAGGTACTGAGTCCTTTACAATTCACTGTCTTCAACAGTTTTGATGGCGCCTATGTGCAACAGAGCTGTTAGTGAAAAGATTTAATCTGGGAAGGAAATAAATACCACACAAAACAAGGAGGAAAGATCTTTCTCTTGAAATGCTTTTTTTCTCTTTAAACCAGAAGAAAACTCACCTAAAGACCAAGACATTTAGAGGTTTTAGAATTTATTAGGTGTAAGGAAATAACCTTGGCAAAAGTTGCTTTTCTGTGTCAATACCTTGAGCAAGAGCAGATTCAGACAAATGTAGCAGGAAGTACTGAAGGAGTTGGAAAGATTTAAGAAAGCTGGAATGCTGCTGTCTTGTAATGCTGAGCTAATTCAATAACACATCAAACATCCTGGCACAAGCATACAGCTCTCTGTCACATGATCCAGACGTCAACCAGAAGCAAAACAAAATCTTTCAATTAATGTACCACTAATGTAACACAAAGTCCTTGTCTTGTCTGGATTTACCCTTTAGCAAATTATATGCATAAATAAATAATGGCTGACATTCATATTCTTAATAAAACTGGTTTTGCTCTGTATAAGGAGATAAGATGTTTCCTTTCACAGTATTTTCCTCCTCCACTTTTATCAATTTATTTACTAACTCCATTATGTTTTGTCCCCAACCCTCAAATTTAGTTCTGTGTTGTTTTGATGCTGGTATAAATAATTAATCTCATTCCAAACCACCTCTGGCACCTCAGCTTAGTTCTCACCTTTTCAGGACTGTTTTCAGGGATCATAACCATCTCCCACAGATGGCATGTAGCAGCCTGGCTCAGTTTATAGTCCTCTCTAAGCTACCTATGGGCTATCCATGGGTTCTGATAGTAGGGACAGCTCTTCATCAGCCAAAATCTCCATCGAGCCTTCCCCCTGTGAGGCTTGTGTCTGATCCAGTCTTTCAGAGTGAGATGTGCTTCAGAGGGCTGTGCACTTCAGTGCACCCTGAAGGCTTCAGGATGTCTTCAAAATGCCAACATCAGCAATACACACAGCCAAGTGCTCCCTATAGAGTCAACCTATTTTATCCATCAGACTAAGAGACATAACCGTCATCTTCTAAAGACATGTCTCAAAAGGTATAATCCTACACCCAAAACATTCCCTATGTAAGCAAAATTTGCTGACATTCTTTTGTTATGTCCAAAGCAAGATATAGATGTCCTGGCCTATTATTTCTCTTCCACTCTCCAGAAAATTCATCTTGCTCATCTTGCTAAATTCAACACTGAATCTCACTTGGTCTGGGAGCCAGCACAATAGCAACGTTGCTATCACCTGTGTGATTTTTCAGAGATTCGTACATTATCTATCTTTTTTTTTCCCCTTTGCTAAGGAAAAAAATGACCTTGCACCCTATTCCCTTGGCTTTATTAAAGGAGGGGCAAAATCACATTTCTCTCTGGGCTGTTCAAAGAAAACTTTTTTAAAATCACAAACTAGACTGATGCCCATATGGTCTTCATATCTAGGTGTTTTCCTAGCTGAGGCTCGTATGCCTCTGCCACTTCAAGGTCTCAACAAGATCATGTGAAATATTGCCTTTCTGACAACCGAGGAAATGCAAAGGCTTGGTAATACACAAGGATAGCCAGTGAAAACATTTCATCTGAACTTTGCCCCGGGGGTAGTAGTTCAAGTTCAATCTGCAAGCAACAGCTTCAGAGTGCTACAAGCACAGCCATGTCCATTAGCAGCATTTTCAGGGGAAAGATCACGAGTTTCTAAACTCTTTAGCCAGCTTCTGAAAGGCACTTGTCCCAGGGAGGAGATTCTCTCTTGCCCTCTCTCTTCTGATGGGCTCACAACACATATGAGATCTGCAATACCCCACAGTCCCTGTATTTCCATGATGGGCTCCCTTCTAGCAACTTGCTCTCAGTTCCCCACAGGACAGCAAGAATATCAGGCAGACAATTAACAACGTTCTGCCTGCACCCCCACCCCCAATGTATTTCAGTGTCTAACAGAGTAAGGGAACATAATTAATGACACTCAAAATGCAGAAGAACAGAGGGAGGTAGAAACCATAATGAATTACTGTGGAATAATGCACTTATCCCTGCTATTGAGGAAATGAGCCATAAGGGGCATGGTTAAAGCCTGGGGTTTTGTACAACTATGCATTACTCCACTCCATGTTCATTTTCATTTAATTCAGTCCTTTCTTTAAAATATTACTTTCAATTTCCAGTCTTCAGCAAAAAATATTAAAATGGGCTACTTTTCACCTTTGTCAATAGATTGTACACACATTCAAATGTTTCATCATTCTCTGCACCTTAATTTCTGAAGCAGTCATAACTCCTGAGCCTGCATGGCAGAAAATGTGCTTGAAAACAGAGTTTTACACACAAGCTTATAACAAAATTTGCTGCATTTTCTACCACCCACTAGTGGTGATCCACTTCAATATGGGCAAAACAGTGTATAGATTCTCTCACATGGATTAAAAAACAAAATTGTTTGAAAGTAGGTGTGGTTTTGTGTGTGTGTGTTTTGATTGTTTGGTGGTTGTGGTTTTTTTCTCTACACTGGCTTCCGCTTGATTCCTAGCTTAGGAGTGTACAGTTTTCAAAACAGTTTCATTGCTGCAGTTTGATGTGATAGATCACTCTCCAGCTCACGCTTGGGGGATGACTCAATTCTTCAAACTGCAGATTCCCGCTTTGCAGATAGTAGGGCCCCAATATCTGGATATAGTAGTCCTGGGCAGTAGGTTTTCAGATGATTAGTGCATCACCTCAAGTAGTTTTCCAGTCGTCCATCACAGTCACTCAGGTCTGATATCTATTTCTCACTCCAGGGAGGAGACAAGGACTTATCTGGCTACTGGCCCATAGACTATTGCTGATGGACTGATTTGTGAAGAGGCTGCCCTACACCCGCGTATGGCTCTAAGTGTCTTGAGCTGTTAGAGCCTGTCCTTTCTTCCCTCTTCCTCCTGCTCCTGGCCCTTCAGTTTCAAGCCTGCTTGATCTTACCCTGTGATGACTCTGCCAGCTCTGCCTGGCATCTCCTTGCACTTTGCTAACACCACTACACAGCCTTTAGTCAGCAGGAATTGTTCCCTGCACGGTATCCTCAGAACTTCTGCCTTCTGCACAAGCTTTGCTTCTCAGTCCTTCCCATCCCTCAGATAACCCCTCAAAAGGACAGCCAGACATTGAGCAGTACCTGCTAAAGGTACGTCACCCATATTGCCTGTGTGAGGTTTGTAACTTCATCCCAAAATAATGTGATTCAGCAATAGGTATTTAGTACTTATTTACTGTCATTGCCAGATGCTCCACAAAGTTAAACAGAGAGAAGATTATTTAGGGATGGGATTTCCAAAGATGCTTTTTTTTTTTTTTTCCCTGCCGTGATTTGGCTCCTTAAATTCACAGTAATAGTCATCCTGAGTCTCGGACATAGAGAGTTTATCATAGGCAGGTGAAGAATGATATTTAAAATGTCATTCAACTTGTCAAAAATAAAGTTTTTGTTACATTTATAAGAACAAATCTTGATGAAGTTTTTAATCTTTATGAAAGGAATTCCAAAATTAGTCTTGTGATTTCACCACCCATTTTATGCTTTATTACCCATTGTGAGAATATTTGGTACAGCCATTTCTTTGGGTAAATATTTTTTGTATTTTCACATACTTAGCTTTGAAATGTTCTGTAAGAATTGTTGAGACTGCAATTCTTCAGGAATGATTAAGAATAATCATGTAGCTATACGCATGCATTGCACAGAAAATTAGAATACAGAATTGATACAGTCTCAGTTGTGGTCGCTATGTAATTTTTCTTTTCATACGAATATTGAATTTTGTGTATAAAAGAGAAAATGATTTCTAAAGATTAAGAGAAAGCCTTAATTCAGATTTTCCTGTAGATGCAGGCTCTGTTTATTTTGGGAAACTGCATTACATATTTTAACTAGCATGATATTAAATATGATTTTACTCTGGATGTAATTGAAGTTAACTTTGACCATAACCAGATAATACACTTTTTAATGGCTACTGTCCTTTTTAATTAACTATATACATACATTTATACATCTGTATATCACATCAGATATGTAACAGCCTGGTAGAAAAAAGTGGTGGTGATAATTTATATATTAAATTAAAATTTTATAGGAAGATATTGTCACACTGAGCTGTCTTGTCTGTGTGAAGGGCCTAGCACTTAGATATACATGTAGGAAATTATATAGAATAATACTTGTCCTCTTCCTCACCACTTCCTCCAACATGCACCAAGTCTGCTGGTTCTAACTGGAAAAGCTTTACTGAAACCAATGGAGTAGCACCAGTATCCCCTAGCAGGGAACTTAGCTCTTAAAGTTTATTTCTCTGGAGGGCTCATGACACCAGATGTAATAGATGTAATGTTTCCAAAAAAGATGAGGTATCTCATCAGCATCACTCAGAATAATGTCTAACTGAAATTCATGGAAGGTTTACCTGAAAAAGTTAAGGAACCAGATGCTGGATCTGCAAGGGTAAAATTGCACAGTAAGTACTAAATCAGTGTGCTGCTGATACAGTGTTGTCATCAAGCTCTGTGCAAGCTATCTATAGGAGAAGCAGACTTTTCACTCCAGCCCAAGAAGCCTCATAGCTCCAGAGCTACCAGGAAGTATAAGTGACTGCACAGCAGCTAAGAGACTGCAGCATGCTCTCCCACCAGCTGCAACAGCACCACTGTGGATGACCTCGTAGCAGCACCTGAATGCTGTGTATCCAAGGACTCACACTGTCCCCATCCCTGTAAACCGCCAGATAATGGCTGTGGCTCCTTGTGGCCTCTTGCTTTCATCCTTGGATGCTGGATCCCATGAAAAACAACTCTATGTTTTTCCAAGAGTGTTCATACAGTCCTCATGGAGAAAATTTGGGAGTACAGTGGATAACCACTGTGCCAGATAGTGGGTCAATTCAGCTAAGATACTAGATCAAAAGAGCCATGGAAATGAAGATTCCCTGTCCGATGCAGTAATAATCATTCCAGCTGGAGTGCATGGAGCTCCATCTGAGGATGGATGAGGAGTCAGCAGAGAGCTTATAGGCCAGGATTAAAGAGAGGGCAGGGGCAGGGACAGGTGACATTGTAGTGGGGATATGCTCCAGGCCGCCTGACCAGGAAAACCAAGTGGATGAGGCCCTTTATAGGCAGCCTCAAATTCACAAGCCCTGGTCCTCACAGGGGACTTCAACCACCAGATATCTGTCAGAGGAATGACACAGCAGGGCATAGGCAACCAGGAGGTTCTTGGAGTGCATTGATGATAACTTCCTTCTCCAAGCGACAGAGGAGCCAATGAGATGTGCCATGTGGGATCCTGTTCTCACCAACAAGGAGGGGCAGGTGGGGAATGTGAAGCTCAAGGGTAGCCTTGGGTGCAGTGACCATGAATTGGTGGAGTTCAAGATCCTCAGGGCAACAAGGAGGGCTCACAGCAAGATGTCTACCCTGCACTTCAGGAGAGTAGAGTTTTGCCTCTTCAGGGATCTGCTTAGTGGAGTATCATGGCATAGATCCCTGGATGGAGGAGGCATCCAAGAGAGCTGGCTAATATTCAAAGATCACCTCCTCCAAATGTCTCAACAAAGAGGATATCAGGCAAAAAGACCAGAAGGCTGCTTGGCTGAACAAGAAGCTCCTGGATAAATTCAAATACAAGAAGTAAGCCTACAGAGGGTGGAAGCAAGGACAGGTAGCCTGGGAAGAACACAGAGAAATTGTCCAAGCAGCCAGGGACCAGGTTAGGAAAGCTAAAGCCCTGGTGGAATTAAATCTGCCCAGGGACACCAAGGGCAACAAGAAAAGCTTCCATATGTACCTCAGTTATAAAAGAGTATGGAAAATGTGGGCCCTCTCCAGTAGGAAACAGGACACTTAGTTAACCAGAACATGGAGAAGGCAGAGGTACTCAATGACTTTTTCGCCTCGGTCTTAGCGGCAAGTGTTCCAGCCACACCACCATAGTTGAAGAAGGCAAAAGCAGGGACTGGGAGAATGAGAAACCTCCCATTATAGGAGAAGATCAGGTTTGAGACCATCTAAGGAAGCTGAATGTGCACAAGTCCATGGGACCTGATGAGATGCACTGTGGGTCCTGAGGGAACTGGCAGATCAAGTGGCTAAGGCACTGTCCATCATATCTGAGTCCAATGAAGCTCCCACTGACCGGAAAAGAGGAAACATAACCCCTGCCTTTAAAAATAAGGAAATAAGGAAGCCCTGTGAAACCGCAGTCTGGTCAGTCTCACCTCCGTGTCTGGCAAGATCATGGAACAGATCCTCCTGGAAACTATGCTAAGGCACAGGGACAATAAGGAGGTGATTGGTGACAGCCAACATGGCTTCACTAAGGGCAAGTAATGCATGACAAATTTGGTGGCCTTCTATAACAGGCTTACAGCATTGGTGGGTTAGGGTAGGGCAACAGATGTCATCTATCTGGATTTGTGCAAAGCTTTTGACACTGTCCCACACAACATCCTCGTCTCTAAACTGGAGAGGGATGGATTTGATGGGTGGACCACTTGGTGAATAAGGATAAGCTTCAGTGGATAAGGAATTCAAAGAGCTGTGATTGACAGCTCAATATCCAAGTGGAGACCAATCATGAGACACATTCTAGAGGTCTATACTGGGACCCCTGTTGGGGCAAGTCCAGAGGAGGGCCACCAAGATGATCAGAGGGCTGGAGCACCCTTCCTATGAAGACAGGCTGAGAGAGCTGGGGTTTTTCTGCCTGGAGAAGAGAAGGTTTCAGGAAGACCTTATAGCAGCCTTCCAATACCTAAAGGGGGCCTACAGGAAAGCTGGAGAGGGACTCTTTTACGGGGGTATGTGGTGATAGGACAAGGGGTAATGGTTTTAAGCTGAAAGAGGATAGATTTAGAATATATATTAGGAAAAAATCCTTTACTGTGACAGTAGTGAGACACCAGAACAGGTTGGCCAGAGAAGCGTGTGATTCTATGATTCAGGGCTGCAGAGAAACCTACATATGGATCTGTTGCTCTCCACTGCTTTTACTGTCCCTTAGGTAAGTAAGAGGAAAAGGCAGTCTCCAAGACAGTCATCTTGACATCTGCGATGAGCACATTCCTCCAACACACATACTCAGTGGCAGCTCAAAAATGCTTTTTAGCTGGTGGAGATCTCAGCATAGAATTTTTGTAGCGGATGTCCTTCCATGTATGTACACATATGTGCACAACTGTTTGTGCATAAACACAATGAAAATTTAAGGGAAGACTATTGTATAAAACAAGAACAATGTAAAAGGTGTTCACCACTTAGACAATAATAAAAAAGTTACAAATATTCAATTGTTATACATTGAAAAGCCCAAAAATTGCCTTGAAAAGATTGTTATACCTTTTTCAACCGAGAGCATGGACAAACACAAGACAACTCTTGTGTTTGAAAGAAGATTTATGGAATCTTCTTACATGAAGTAATAAGTAACGGTTAATAACTTATGCTGCTACTACACAGCACTTTTAGGGTGGAATGGTAAAACAAGATTTTAGAGAGTTTTATAAAATACTGATGGGGATAAATCCATTATCCCCAAGGTAAGAGTCATTACTGCACACACCAAAGACTTTTCCCTTTCCATGAAGTATTGAATGCTCCTAGAATCCCCGTGAAAGCTAGTGCAAACTAGAGCTGCCGTGACATGTTTTACACAGTGTAGAGAAGTGTTCATTATCATGCTGTTTGTTGTCTTTTGATACAAAAATTTAAAAAAAAATTGTTTTTTTTAAAATTACACATGTAAATCATATTGTTAACACCAAGAAAGGACCCCAAACATGTTTACAACTTAATTCTAGGTCTCACAAATGCAAGAGTGATGATATTGCAACTCTACCTACTCCGTATACCTATGGATAAATCAGTTGCCAGCCATGCAACGGGAGCTGATGAGTCCATTGACTAGCCAAGCCTTTACTAATGACAACTCACCGGTTTGTGGGAGGACCCATCACAAAGGTACACATGAGAAAGGCTCCCTCTTTCCCCCTTTACGTTCCCCCTTACCCAGTGTACATGATATATGTGGAACTGTCTCCTGTCCCTGGATTTGGGGGACCTGTGCTATTTACTTCTTGGCAACAAGCAGAAGGAAAGTTTTGGCTCCCTCTTTCTACCATCCTGACCATGGGAGATCCCTGACAGCAAAGAAATGCCCATGTCACCCTCTCAGGTCTTGCCTTCACAGAGGAACAAAGCAGTGCCCAGGGACTGTGCTGTGAGTGTGGCAGACCTTGAGTCTGACTGGGGCTTTAGACAGCCCTCTGCAGTGTCTCAGAATATCAAAAACCTCAAGCAGAAGAGAACCATCATGTTTCTGCTTCCTTCTCCACCTTGTTGTAAGCCAGGAAGAGCAATAACTGAGATGCAGGCTCATTGATGGCAAGCGTCCCTGTTCTATCTACGAACATTAGTGAAGACTTACACAAAGGGGGGCTTTTTAATTTAATGTTGTAGACTACAAATTGAATTCTCAAGCTTGAGAACTGCCAACCTGGCTTGAGGCTTGACAGTTCTTAATAGCCCAGTTACAAATTAATATATTTTATCTAGTTGAGTGCATAACATTTTGATAAATTGTCCATTTGCCTGTCTGCTTTATGCAGCTATGACCTGTTTCCTTTTTAAATCTAAGGAAACTCTGCCCATAATTTGACTGTGATGGAAAAATCTATTTAAATTCCCAGATATCCCAATGCTTTTCACATATAGTGTTATAATAGGTGTTGCTGAGCCACTGAATAAAAACAACATTGTATGTAGATAGTTCACTCATTCTTTACTTTTGTCTTTTTTCTTTGATCCTTTTTCTCATGTCATTGCAGACTTACAATTTTTGTATATAGTTCAATACCTTTGATTTACAAGTATTTTTCACTGTTGTTCCTCAGCTCTTGTGGGCTATTTCAGTACATCTCAGGTGTCCCAGAATACTGCCCTTACTGTGCCACCAATAACACAGATGAAAAAGGTTTGCAGTGACATATGACATTCTTCCCAAAATAAAGCTTTTTCTCATGGACAAAAGGTCTGGAATCATTAGTAGTTTCCGGTTAGAAACGCAAAACAAAGCATCTCCCTCTAAATCTGACAGCTTGTTTGTGATAAACTACCTGGACCACTCCAGCCAGCTTGCCTCCTCTGTCCCTGCATTTTTGAGGCCACCCAAGCCCACTGCCTCTGTGCAGACACCTCTTGAGAACCCTCTTCCTACTAATTTGACTTATTTTTTGTTCCTAGTGCTAAGCCTGCAATGGTTTATTATTCCCTTTGACATCTCTATGGCTAATTATAGCTATAAATCTAGTTGCTCTGTTGGTGAGCATCCACCTCATCTAGTCCATTGTTTTCCTTGCATCAAGTACAGGTTATGACACAAAGTGGATTAAACCACAGTTATCTGAGAGCTTTAGGAAACCTCTCTGCATTAATGCTGCAGCTTATGCCCTACCATAAAAAATAACAAGTTGAGATTGTATTCATAAAAGCAATGTGCATGTTCTGTATTTGATCACAAATAGGAAAAGAGCTTTTGGAGATGTTCAACATCAACAAATTTCTTTATTAGAAAACAAATGCCATCTAAATCATACATTTTTACACTTGAGAAGCACATTTTGGGACACTTTCTCATCTCAACACACACTTGAAGAAAGACAAGCGTTTAAACTTATGCAACTCTCACATGTGCTGGCTGCAGTCAACTCTGCCTTTGAAAGTTTTTCTGACTCCTTACCCAAGAGGGATCACGTGATGGTTGGCAACAGTTCTCTGTTTCTTGTATAATCCACTTTCTGTCATAACCTGTACTAGATGCAAGGAAGCAAGGGATGTCATGATGTCTACTAATTCATTCCCCTGACCCACTGCAGGGTTAACTAAGCCTAAACTATTCCTGATAGATATTATGCCCTTGTGCCTTCTTACTTTTCTTAGCGTCTCCAGTGTAATATGTATTTCCAGGCCAAAAGTTGTGTTTTTTTGATGTCTAGCCTAAAATTTGCTTCACTTAGGAATAAACCCATTGCTCCACTTAGGAGTAAACCCGTTGCTCCTTCAAGTCTTTTCAGAATTATGTGGCCTGGTTTTGGTTCGTTGGTTGGTTTGTTTTTTTCCTGGTCATCCCTCAAAAGCCTACATTTCCAGATCACTCGTCCTCTTTGGACCTTCAACAAAGTGTGGTGCTGAAGATGAAAAGATTACCTAAGCTAAAGTTCACCAGAACTGACTAAAATGACAGATCTACTTCATATGTTTTACTTTCAGTGCTTGCATTTTTACTTCCCAGTATGATGCTTTCCTTTTTTTATTTCCACAGTTATGTTGCCTCATATTCAGTTTCTAGTCTACTATAAGGCATGAATTCTCTTCTGCTGAATGACTGCAGAGAAATTAATTTCCTCCCTTCTATTTGTGTGGGTCATTATTTCTGTACAATACTTTAAATGTAGCACTTCACACTTACTTTTAGTGAATTAATTGATTTTTTTTTTTCTTCCTCAGACAATTTCTGCAATTTGTCATGATAATCTTGAGCTTTCATCCCGTACTCCAATGCATTGCAGCCTCTCCCAGGCTGGTATCATCTCCATGTTTAATAAATTAAATCCATTCCATTATCCATCTCATTAATGAGATTACTGAATAGGAAACACCTTGGTGGCACCAGCATAGGGAGCTTCAGTTCAATTTGACAGTGAGCCTTTAATAATTACTTCCTTTCAGCACCATCTTTGTTAAGGATGAGGTACCAAGTGCAATGTGGAGCTGGAGAAACATCTGCCCTCTATGAGCTGCAGAGCTTCCTTCTTTCCAGGGCTAGGAAGCTGCATACTGTGTAATAGGGAGTTTATTTTGTGTTAGCAGTTTAAACCCCCTGTCCTTATGCTAAAGCCAGCTTTGCCTGGGAACATGTACACACTTAGATAACCATGAGTATGTGTGTGTATGCTTCCTGGTATAGAACTTCCACCCTTCGGCCCCAAAACCACAGGTGTTCCCTGAGCTGAACAAATATGACAGGTGCTCCTACAGATACTTAAGTAGCACTGGCTTTGCATTCAAGCTAATAGGTTTGAGGGAAATCTTTTCTCTTGCCGATGTGCTGCTTTACAGTGTTTCTCAAGCATGGCTCACAATGGAATAGGAAGCAGTCACAAGTGGGATGACTCACGCTCATGAGCTATTTTCATCTGGCTTATATTGCTCTGCTAATAATGTTTTCCTTCTGTATTCAGAAGTCTCTTTCAGTGAAAATGAGATCTGCTGGTGTGAATCCACCAATGCCATCCCCAGCTGGCAGCATGTCCTCCTGACTGAATCATTCACCTTCTCTTTTCCTCAGTTTCTCCACTGTGCAGAAGAAATTCACCCCAAAATGTGAAACATTCTCCAATTGTTTCTAGATGCAAATGATTCCCATTAATTCCCATTTGTATTTTTATGGTGATTTTATTCCTAACCTCTTGTAGAAGAAAATGTGATTCTTTCCATCCTTGGATCAGTATGGCGTCTTTTAATCACCCAGTGAGGTCACCCAGTACCTATGTGTGATGTTGGAGTCAACTGGCTTCATAACAACTTTCCACCTATCTGATACATTTTCCTTTTCGTCTATTCAGCAGCAATGACAATGAATTTAGCAAGTGCAAGACAACGGGTAGTCCATCCCTTTTTGGAGATGTCAGGGCTGTTGGTGAAAAAATTCAGCTGCAGCAACTATGACAGAGGTAATACAGGATTTTTCTTCCTTACCTCCTAAACATTTCTGAAATGACACCCTGTGTAGGTGTGTGTCCATGAAGGTCTCCACAACAGACATTTGTCTCCATTAAGTCACGTGCAAAGATAAGGGCATTCCTGTAGTCAACAGGACAGCACATTGTATTTTAAAATGAAGGATTTGCAGGGGTGGCAGCTCATTTGCATGCAAGCAATGTGAATGTAGCGGAGGAGGTGTTGTAAATCACCAAAGAGCTACTTGACAGTGCCACTCTGTAAGTCTGGTTCAGAATTATTAATTAGAGCAGGCTGAGGATGGTTTGTTTGCATATCAGTTGAGCTAAGCCATGTTGGAATCCCTGTAAATAATAAAACAGGCTGATTAGGCCTAGTCATTAATTAAGTGTCTTCACTGTGAATAAACAGTGAAATCTTTCGGTTTGCCAGGGACCCCTATGACACTATGATAAATATGCAGTCACAAAAGCTCCTATAACATGGCTTGACATCTTCATCTATTAAATTGCAGCTTTCTCCCCAGTGACGATGGGTTCAAATCCCACAGTGAATGATACATCTGCCTAATTTTGTTCATTAAAATATATTGCTTTGGAGGTCTCAGATAACCAGGGTTGATAACCTGCTAGGAAAAAAGAAAGGGGAAAAAAACTTGTTAATACTGTAAACTGCAGTGTTAAGTCATCTGTATGGGTGGCTTTTTATTGGTATAACAATGCAAAAGTTGATAAAAAATCTGGGTTTATTATTATATGAATGTAAAAGTCAGCTATTATTTATTTGACTAAAATGGTATACATTTAAAAACCTAATTAACTCGTCTCAGAGGTTGGTGCTTGAATGGCTGTTTCTGGTTCTAGCATCCACCACCCCTTAATGTGGAGTAAGACAAAGTTAAGAGACCATTTTTACAAATGATACTTTTCCAAACTAAAGACAATGTTAAGGGCAATTAAATGTCATGCCCCAAGGCATGAATTGATCATGGTAGGTGATCAACAAGGAGATTCTCTCCCCTTGGGCACTGCTGAAAAATTGGAGAGGTGCAATCTGGGGATCTTTCATCTTCTGAAGATTTGAGTATCAGCAACTTTTGCAGTCAGGTTATTAGACTGTTAAACAGATCAATGTGCCGAGCAGACAGTGACAAGTTATGCTTCCTTGTGTAACATACAAGTACTGCATGTTGCACACGAACATTATCTCCTGGAAAATAAGGCAATTTTCATTGGTTCAGCAACAGTGCAGAGATCCACTCCATTCCTGTGAAAGCTGAAGGCCCTGTCCTCAAATATTCCCCCTCTGCAGCATTCCCCCTGCACTCTGCCACAGCAAGGAGAGCCAAAACAGCCTTATTTTAAAAAGGGGTGCAGCCATCATTTTGGCATTCTGATACTCCTAACAGACAATTTAAAGGTGCTGAGATAATTACAATGCTGGGCATAAACAGTTGAATAGGTGGGAGACAGATGACTCAGTGAGATCAATCTATTGATCTCAAGATTTTCTAAGTATTTAAATGCCATGCAACAATTAAAGGTATTTCTGAGTGTGCACTAAATGGCTTTATTCTGACAAGCTCTTGTTTCTTTTATACATAATAGAGACTGAGAATGCCACTGAACTTAGAATAGCTTTTAGGAAACCAGTGTTCAGCAGACTGACTGATGCTGACAGCCTTGTGTAGTGGAGTGGTAAACAACGAGCCAGGTGGCAGGAGATCACTGAAGTTAACCCTGTGGCAAGTAGCAACTTCCTAAATTCTCAGGTTTACTGGAACATGATCAAAGGTCATAGGCCTCAAGAAGAAATTAATACAGTGGTATAAACCCATTTGGAACAGCTGAATTAACTCCTGCTAAGTACAGACAAAGAAACAGAATCCTCGGTGGCTCCTGAAGAAGGAGAGCAATGATCATGAGGTTTGATTACTTATTTGGAGAGTCCACCATGGATGCTCAGAGTTCCTCTCTGAAGCTGTCACCTTCATGCTCCAGAGAGACCATAACAGGTAGCTGTTGGCAGCATTCCTCTCTCTGCAGTGATACCAGCAAAGCAGTATGGAAAAGGTCCATGATATGCATGCCAGAAGACCTGGCTCATGCAGAGATTTGTAATGATATTCAGTATGCTGATGTCACCCAGCTGGCACAAGGGAAGGAATTAGCCAACGTCTAGACACACTTGAGGCTTGCAGGTGGAGCTAGCTATTTGCAAATGAGTCTGGAAGAGGCTGAGGCAACCTCGGTGGGCTGAGCAGAGGTAGGGAGAAGTCCTGCCAGGGTTTCCATCCCTTGCTTGTGGGAGCATGGCTGCTGATGGTTAGGCAGATGGAGAATTTAGGTGTGTGTTGAGAGTCTGGGCTTCTCCTCCTGGGCATTGTCCCAAAAATCTATTTTAGTTTCTGTGTGAGGAGGAGACACAGCTTTTCTCTTTTCCGTTAGACTTTCCTATTACTATCTGCACCTCTGTTGCCTGGAGATATGGCTGCCATAATTCTGTTTGATAACCCACTGTAGAGCCTACTGTTGCTTTTATCCCTAGTTTCAACAGCCTTAGGGATGCCATGCCCCCAGTTTTGATTAACTGATCTCTTTGGACTGGAGCTCCTTTGCTAGAAAATCAAGGAATTGCTGAAGGAGTAGGCATCCCTGAGTTTGGCATTTATTCTCCTTCAAGGCCTCTGAGACTGCAAGAGTTTTAAGTTATTAAGCCTTTGGCTGTATCACAAAACATGTCCTTTTATTCCCTGGCTTTTGCAGAACAAATAGCCTGAAAACAGGAGAAGTAGGAGCTTATTTTATTGTCTCCTTATCTTACCAACATGCTTTGTCAGGTGGGATGAGCAGTCCTTTTGTTTGTGGCTGGAAATGTGCATTCCACCCAGAACAGACAATGACCCCCAAAGAACCTTTTGCAGAGCTAAAGGAATATGTAATTTAGAAAGCTTCTTCTTCCCCATATAGCTCAGTTAAGGCATGTTTCAGATCTCATTAAAGCTGATGGAAAGTCTCCTAGGTACTTCAGTAGTACGGAATCAGGCCTAATAATTATCATACTTCTCACATTCTGTGGATACTTACCAGTGTCGCACACTCATCACAAAATACACCATAGATGGCTGTGAGAGTTCATGATAACTTTATTTTAGTTGATGGAACAAAATGGCATTACAGAGAAATTTCAAGGTAAGTCTTACACACTAGCACAGCAATTAGCATTGGATCACTTCAGCTTGATCCTCCTTCTTAGGAAATCAAGGCCTTTCACTGGTGTCCCTGAATTTAGCACTGCCAGGTTACTCACACACTTACCCTATACACTAAAGAAACAGTCTTGAGTTTGCCTTTCATATACAGCCAGGATTTCCAAGAAAATAAGGAAGTGCCATACACTACGAGTAACTGCCTCCGGGAAAGGAGAGCAGAGGGCTGTGTCCTGCTTTGTGCAACAGGGCACACATTTGGCATTCTAACAAAAGGAAAACGTACACTGCACTGCTGAAAACTCCACAAAAAGTGCAGCATTTACTTTATTCTCTAGACCAGTTTCTTCTTCTCCAATCTCTGTCTTTTTTAACAGAAAAGACTTCTAACTGTGAGAATAGCTTTCCCAATGCTAATGACACAGTTTTGTGTCATTCATAGCCAAGCAGATGGGGAAAAAAATGCCTGAAGAGCCAGATCCAAATCTCTCAAGTAACACTGAGACTCCTATTGACTTTGGTGGTCTTTGAATCAAACTCTGAAAAAAGTTTTAACGTTTCATACTCACCTTAACAGAGAATATTTTTTTCTGATGCTTAATAGCTATTTATACACCTCAAACCACTGTAAAACACTACAGAACTATATGTTAATTTCATCCATCACATGGGTCCATCTCTTTTGGTTGACACATCCTTTTAAATAGATATAGTATGTAAGTTTTTTTCCAGGAACACAGGCTTATTGTAGCAGCAGTAGTAAGTAGCCCAGCCAAGACAACTGGGTCTGGTGATATTGTCTTTGACAAGAAAAAAATCTAACCAAACTTTAATAAGGTTCTACAGAAGAAACAACAAAGGACAATTAAGAGCTTTCAGCTATCTCTGCTTTATGATATCTGTGCATGGGTTGATTTTGTTCATATCTACTATCTTAAGTTTTCCTAAAATTAATCTCTTTTTTTTTTTCTCCTGATCATGTTTCTAATCTCTAGGCCCTTTTGTAGTATTTGTCGCTCCTTTCTGGTGCCTCCCAATTTACTACCATCTGCAAATTTTGTTAATGCATTTCATTTACATTCTTTACTGTCACATAAAAAAAGGTAATAAATTAGACCCCAACTCTTTAGAGGATTAGGGTGTAAGATTGACCCTAAGACATTCCTGCTGTTGTGCTTTAGTAATCTCCCCTCAGACTGACCCTTCCAGGTCATACTGCTTAGTCTTGTCTGGATTTCTCAGCAGTTTTTCAACCACATGCCAGTATTTATGAATGAACCATCTGAATTAATTTGAGATGAGTGATGGGCTCCAGCCTGCTTAACTCCTACCTACTGTGGATAGTAGTGCCTAAAATCTCTGAGGGCCTAAACAGAAATGAAGTCTTATGGTCTTCTAGGACTTTTTATGCTGTGGATACTTGAGATGGTTAGATGCAACTAAGGCTGAAAGCTCCTGGTCAGCCTTAAGTTCCTTCACATGCTCCGACTCCGAGGTGCCCGTTCTGGGTGGATGTTTCTCTCCACAGAGAGAAACAAAAAGCAAAGGTTTGTTACAGGCCAGGTAGAGGCAACAGAGGCATCTCCCTGTCAGTGTGGCCCTGACAGTTCTGCATGGTTTGAGGTAATTCATGCTTTTACCACCACACCAGTGGTATATAAACTGGTGCTAGAGTATGCCCAGAAAAAGAGGAAGGCTTGGATTTCTCCCAGGAAAAAAAAACTGGGAGAGGCTGAACCTGTGTGTTGGGGAGTGGGCCTTACATGGTAGGCTAGGTGGTATCCCAAGTCATGGCTCTTGGGCTGAACTGCAGCACAAGCAAGAATACAAGGCATGAGAGCAAAAGGCATGGGCAGGGCATTTTAAGACAGGGACAGCTTGAGCTTTCATCACCTGCTCCTTACAGTGTGCGTGCACTTTCATCAAGCCATCAGTGGCTATCACAGGCAGATGCCAGCCTGGAGTGAGGAACCAGCATCCCCATTCTGGTATTCTTTCAACTGGAAATCCTAACTCCTAAGATAGAAGCCTAAACCAGAAGGTAGTACCATGTTCCCGATGCCAGGTCTCAACCTCACTGAAGGAAACATTGTGTTATTCAGTTTGAAAATATTTCTGGGAGAATTATGACTTTGTAGTTAATAATCTCTAAAAATATTTTATCAACTCGAAACAAAACATATACTTTCAAAATCAAGACATTTACATCAGTATTGTTTTTCTGAATAAGAGACATCCAAAACCAGAAAAGATTTTAATTTCTAATTCTGATTTAGATGAGGAACATTTTCCAGAAATTTCACCAATGCCTGAGGGGGTTTTATTCACTTTTATTTTGATTAGTTATTCCTTACGGTTTGTTCAGGTTTGAATCTCCATGAAAAGCCCTTTAATCCTGTCTCCCAAATGCAGATGACATTGTTTGAAAGCTGTCAATCTGTATGATCGTCTATCCATATGACTGCATCTGCAAGTGTGTGTGTGTGTCTATGAGTAACTATGTCTGGAACTAGTGGCCTCAGAAACAATAGGAAGACACAACTACATTCAGAAAAATGTAGAAAAGTTTCTCTGAAGTCACAGATGGGGAGATGCAATCTATTTTATAGTACATTTGCGAATATATTTATGCCATAGAATAAATATCATAAAACAGTCTAATATAAATACAGCATTTTGCAAAAAGACCAATGAATTAAACAAAGATCATTTCTGACTAACAGTTAGTAGTAAAATAAGATGTCCATTCTGGGTGTTGGAAAAGGAAATTAAGCCCACTTGGAAAATCTAACAGCAAGAAACAAGCCATTATGATTTTTTTCTAACAAGCTTCTCAGAACCTCTGAGATCTGGTGATTTTATTGAGATGTGTATATTAGATGGCCTTATGAAGGAATACAAATTAGGGTTTTCTGAAAAAAAGGGTCGGGCCAGCAAATCTCAGGAGGAGCAGGAGGGCCGACGGTCTGGTGTGATATCCCAGATGAGTGCCAGTGGCACTCTGTAGTGACTGATTGAATGCACCTGATGTGCCAGAGCAGGGAATCAGGTCTGCTAGTGAGGAGAAGCAGAGGAAGAAAAGAAAGAAAGAAATGGCATTACTGAGACTGCAGACAGGCTAATTTACTGGAGAGGACAGCAAGCCTATCCCCTGACTGTCTCCGTTAGAAGAATTCACTCTGTCCCCTACTAGTTTTTGACCAGACACAAGGATGAGGGCTGAAGAGATGAGAAACAACCAGCAAAGCAACCCAGGTGGTACGGGCATGCCAATACTGAGCTAAGTCTCCAGTCAGTGCTATAGTGGGGACTTCATGGTGGCAATGATAAAAATAAAATCTGTAGAGAATAAATAGACAGATGCAATCTTATGAAAACACATGCAAAGAAATAAATAATTGCATGGTTTGCAAACTAATCTAATCTTCCGTACTGATTACAAGTTATTTGCTAAGCAGACTGCCAGGCACCTGGAGGTTTTTCGCATCATATAGATACCAACAGATCGGAGAGGATCTTGTTACCGGGAGGCCAAATAAACTACGGTAAGGTTTATTGTTTTGCCTGTCTTTCAGCTGTTCTTCACTCAGAACATCATAATATAAAGTGATCAAAACACTAAAATACAAGCCCTCTTTCCAAGTGTGCCTCAGCATGGGCTTACCTTGACACAAAGCTACCTCTGAGGAGTTGCCAAGATTCTCAAAGGACTGGACAAATGTCACAAATTATGGCCATGTCTCCGAAGGATGTGGAGATCACTCTTCTTCCCTGGAGAGCATTTCACATCTTCAGAGCAGTAGATGTCAAGGACTAGAATTTTAAAGACTTTCAGATGTCAAACCCATCAATTTTGACAGAAGTTAGTTGTCATAGTGGCTCTAAATGCAGGCTGTGTAGGTTTTTTTGAGGGAAATCTTCCACAGGTGCTGAAACAAAGGTACTTTCAAGGCATGATAGCATTTATGCAGTGACCACAACATACACCCCTGTATGGCCTGGTTTCTTTACTGAAGAAGTACGTGTATTGTTGATGCTGAATACAGTTTGAGTAGCAACATTCAGGGAAACATTGTACTATGCAGATGCCCCATAGGATGCCATCTGTGGCAGGTGACTGAGAAATATAGACAGATCTTTAGACAGAAGAATCAGTGGAGCATAATCCTGCAATGCTATCTTCCTCACAGTGAACTGTTTTAGATTAATACTTCCAGTTTACAAAGTGTGATCAACAGTGAAAAGCCTTCCTGAGTCCTGAGAAAAACAATTCTGGTATACATGCCATAATTCTGCCTTTCCCCAAAAGAGAAATGTTTGCCTGATATACTTTTGAGAAGTACTTAGAACTCTTACTTACTCACAGTATTGAATAAAACATATATAGATCTTCAAGTTGGTTATCGTTTTGCGACTGTGGTTTGGGAAGCTGAATGGAGGCAGGAATCCCATTGACACAGCTTATTTATTCCAAGGATGTACCCAACAGAACCAATTTCCTTCGTCATCAGCCACATTGACAAGATTTCAGGCATGTGAAACTGTCAGAAGAACAGTTTCTGCAGGATCTCGTTCTGATAGGCATGTCACCATCAACCTCCTTACAAGGACACCAGGTTTGTTGCAAATACCTCAACTTGTATCAAGGGACAACCCTGGTCTGTCAGTGGATGTGGAAAAACCGACGTCTGGAGCAGATGAAGACATTACAAGAAAAGGAACTGATGAAGCTCTCACTGAATCAGTAGACCAAGGATCTCATCATTCAGTGTAGGTGAAGTGTAGGAACACCATGAAAATGAGAAACTGCCTAACTGCAGAGGTTTAAGATGCTCTTTCTGCAGTGTTCTCCTGGTCTACATGTAGTAAGTATGAGACATGCTCCACAGACTACACGCTCTTGATCTTCTGTACCGTGAAAAACAGGCTTACTATCAGCTCACAGGTTGAAATATCTTCCATATAAAAGGAATGTGCGACAAAGGATTGAAATTCAGTGGAGAAACCTCATTTATAGTGGTTAAAGCCAAAGACAGTAATTGTGCTCCTGCTGCTAATATGTTACTTGGGATACACCAGACCAGTTCCAAGGAGAACCACTATTCCATGGGTAAGAGGGGAACTGGTATCTGTGATTATAACATGGGTATTGTTTTAAGATGGTTAGGAAAATATATGCATGGCCTTCTTTATCAGAAAGAAAATCAGTGACTCTCTCAAGAACTACTACGTTTATCACCTGTCTGGGCTGATAGTTATTTATTTCCATAATTTCTCTAGAGAAATCTACTAGATCTCCCGAACTGAGAAGTACAGGTAACTCTGGGTCTCTCCCAGAGGCCCTGACTTGCCGAGGCTGAGTTGACATCTTGGGTATGTATCAAATGCAATAATTGGTCCACCCACAGTCCTGTTCAACAGTTTGATGTGTTTTGGAAGGCAACCTTGGAATGTTCCTTCTTTCTGACACAATTATTCAATGTAATGGTAGAGAAATGTTTATCTTTATAATGCAGAATCTTACTGGGCTTTCACAAATAGCAAACAGCAAAACATTGAAATAAATTAAAATGAAAGGCAAGGTAAAATGAAATCCTAGCATTATCACAAAGGTCACTCAGCATCAATGGTCTGTGTATAAGCAGAAGTAAGATGTTTC
This sequence comes from Falco peregrinus, assembly GCF_023634155.1. Classification (NCBI taxonomy): domain Eukaryota; kingdom Metazoa; phylum Chordata; class Aves; order Falconiformes; family Falconidae; genus Falco; species Falco peregrinus. The sequence continues at coordinate 51,566,524 of NC_073727.1, read as the reverse complement.
TAGGGCCTGGACATGAATCTGCAAGGTGCTGTGCACATCTTCCAAGATGCTATGCTCCTTGTGTCCATATTGAAGAAGTTCAGCACCTTACACAATGGTATCTGTATGTAGTAAACAATAATGTAGCCAGCAACAGTTGACCTTACAAGCACAAGGATTTTGAAAGGTAACAGAGTGGCCATGAATCAGAAACCATTTTTGTCACTGGTTTTTCAAAACCCAGTAAGGGTTTGAAGGAGCTCCAGCTAGAAACACTATTGTCAAAAAAGCATAAAAACTGTTTTCACTTTTGAGCTAGGCATATTTGTTGTGCTATTTGCATAAGGAAATCCTAACCTAAGGGCAGAAGCAAGAGAAGGAGGATTCTCAGGGGCACAAGTCAGAAACTGATTAGAGAAACTGTGATCATGTTTAGAAGACTTTCAAGAATTGCACAAGACCTTCAATTGAGCACTTAGCTTTGCACTTTATTAAATGTTACAAAATGCTTATCTTTCAATGAAGGGAGAGACTTAGTGACACAATTTCTGTCCAAATTAATGGCAGATAAAGCCTTTCTACTTCAGTATAATGAATGAGTACACAGGTCTAGCCCTTTATTCATAAAACTCATTACCACTGAGCAGCCAAAAGAAAGGGATTTTTAAGGAAGGGCACAATTTTCAATATCATACCACTGGAAAATCTTAAACATCTTGGACAGTCATCCAAAATGCTGTTTATACACTGCGTGATGCAGATATACTTGTTTTACTGACTATTTAATGTCACCGTAATCAGCAATAAAACATAGAATTATGGCTCAGGAGCTGGGGAAAAAAATTGGTTTTCTGTCAGTTTTATCACCCTGATTTACATATCTACATAAATATTTGGAGATTCTGCACAGAAAAGGTAGAAGTGGAACTGTTAAAGCAAAAATGTAGTGCTATTGATATGTCTATCTCACCTGTCTGACCTGCTATCAAGATCTGACCCATTCATTCACATTAGAAATACAAATACAGAAAATGAGAGGTTTCCATAGTAAGACCCAAATGAAGTAGATTTCCTTCAAGATGTAATTTGAATTTAATGGCTTGTCCATGAAATAAACAAAGCATCATTAAAAAAGAAAGTTTAAAGATGCACAGTGAATCAAGAAAATGTATAATGTGCCAAAGAACTCTTTAATCTTAACAGTCTCCTGTCTATATTTACTGCGACACGTCAGAAAAGCTGAGGTCATCATGATACTTTTTTGGTAAGATCATGATGCAGAATTTTAACTGGAACAATCAGTTTTGATTGCTGCTCCCCATTGCTTCATACTGGAGGGGGAAATGTGTTTTGGTGGTGAAAATTACTTTGCAATCTTTCCTTCTGCTTTGTGGAGTGATCTGTATCTCTTCTCAAATGCTGGAAAGAAGTTCATACTACTTTCAGGTGTCTTTTTCTCCAGATCAGTTAAAGAAAAGGAGAATTTGGCCTGACTTAGGAAGATAAATACCTTTCTAATGCCAGTGTTAGGCATTTGTACTAGCTTGGCTTAATACTAGACACTGATGCTGTCCTTAAAGTAAAATAAAGCTGGTTGCTTCTTTCACCTCTGCACTATGCCATACCAATTCTCATAGTGCAATTTTATTTATTTTTTTTATACTATGGAGAAGCATAATTTAAACCTACTCAGATTTCTGACTTTGCTGTAAATTAATCTTGTTGACGCATGTCTGGCACTTGAACTGAGCTGTATCTTCCACTTCTTCAGTAGCCTGCATGACACCAAAATGGTACTCATACTGTGCACTGCTGTTTCTTATCTAGATTATGACGATATAAAGAAGACCAGAGGAAAAGGTAAAATGCCAAAAAAGACACTCCGTGGTGTTTTCATAGCTTGTTCCTATCCTACTCCAGCTCACAAATCCATCTACAGGAGCTCTGAGCTGTCATGGGCTGTGAGGATGTGTGACAAGAAAATCTATTTGTCTTGGCTAAAATGACGGTTTAAAACTCCAGCCCTTTTACAATATGAGTGTTCTTACGGATATAATGGATCTGATTTTCCTCTCAGTTACCTAATATAAATGAGGATTATCTCCTTGAAACTCCACCAGCTTAAAGCAGAATCAGGCCCATTTCCACATGTGTTGCTCTAAGTGAAAAAGTTGTCCTCAGCAGTAACATTTCCAAGCATTAAATACTGTTGGTTAGGTAGAAAATATAAACAAGCTCCTGAGTGTCTGGTTTCCTTACTGCCAGGACTCTTGATCTGTAGGAACTTTACCAATATACACATTTCAGAGTCAAAACAGCGCTAGTGTGGTCACGCCAGGAAACTTCTTTCAGTTTCTGAATAAAAAGACTAGCATCCATCTCTCTGCTAGCCCAAAGCAACCAGCAATTAGGGAAGATTGTACCAGCCTAAGAAAGTCCTTTGTGAGAACACTGACACTGAGATAACTCGTAAGCTCCCCCAGCAGAGACCGAGGAGCAGATGTGGGCAGACAGAGGAAAGGGCTACACGTGCCTGTGCCTCAGGGAGTCAGGAGCCACCAAATCTCCTTCCGTAAGCCCAGGCTGCCGTCAGCACTCCTGTCTTGTGTTTCACCAGGGAAGATGAAAGATATTTTTCAAGATACTTTAGCTAGTGCCAGGAGAACCAGCATAAGCAGACAAGGACTGGGGAAATGGAAGGGTTGCTTAAAATTACCTTTGCACACATGTAACATCTGAATCCTGCTGAGCGTTTCTTTGTATTAATTTGGGACCTGTTCTACAGTATTCCTAGAAGAAAGTTGCTCTAGGGAGGGCATTTACAGGAATTAAATTGTAGCCCATTTAGTTCCAAGATATCCACCGTAAGTAGGAAGTAATATATGTCTCTAACAGAAAACCAAAAAAAATTGTTGTAGGGCTGTGGGAAGAGAAAAAGGAGATGTCAGTACTGACATGGGTATTTTTCTTCTTTTTAAAGCTTCTCAAGAAAGTTTCCCTTATGGTGAATCTTTTTAGGGGAAAAGCCGGTTTGCTACTGCAGAGGGAATTAAAATTGCTATTTATTTGTGCTCCCTTTTTATATAGGTACAAATAACTATGAATGATGAGTCAAATGTCAGCCATGATGCTTGGAGCTATGGCTCTGCATTAATCTTCAGCTTGGCATTTTTTTTTCCTTTCTTCCTTCAAATTTGTTTCATCTGAAGGGTTATCCCCCTCAGCTGCTCAAGTGGGAGATCAGTTACCCAGCTTCAACTTCTCTGCCGTAATCCCTCTATTTAAAGGTGAGATAATCAGCTTTTGTTTGGTTGGCTTGGATCTAAGACAATCTCTGGACTAAGGACAAAGAAAAGCCTACACGGAGAGAATGCAGAGTCTCTGCTTGCCTGCAGAGAAAGGAGGTGGCCTTTTATGCTCTTTCCAGCACTGAAAATTCTCATGCCCTGCAAACCCCAGCAGTATAACTTAGAGCATTACCCAGAGACAAACGTTCCGGTTAGTAAGTGAATATCGTTTGGACAGCAGGCTCAGGAACGTGCCAGAATATTTAGCATGGATGATCATCCCAAGAGAGAAAAAGAATAAACACTTTGTTCATCAAGTGATGGCACACAAGGTTGCTGCTTGGGGAGCTACCTTTCAGCTCCTGTTGACTGTCACTTTCCTTTTAGGATTCTGTGTGTTTTGGAGGAGAAGCAGAACTAAAATGTCCGTTCTTTCTTTCTGTCTTTCTTTCTTTCTGTCTTTCTTTCATTCTGTCTTTCTTTATCTTTCTTTCTTTCTTACTTTCTCTCTCTCTCTCAGTTTCTTTCTCTCCCTTTCTCTCTTCCTTCTGAATTTAATGCTGTGAAAAATCACTGGAAAGAAAACTGGTGAGAACAAAGTGTTTTACACTCACAGAACTGGAGGAATCCAGGCTACCTCACCAACCCATATCAAAATGTCTCAACAGTGGCTGGGCACTCCCCCAGTGGACTGTATTCCTATATCACTTCTGCTTGAACCTTCCTTCAGAAGAGGCTCACAGGAGTAGAACACTGAGTTTGGACTTCTCCTCACTATAAACTGAGAACCCCCAGGAGCTATATTCCAACCAGAGATTCTGGGCCACAGGAAAGTAAAACATACAGGGTATCAGATAAAATTCCCACAAGGCAATGAGCCTCTTCAGAGGGTGGCAAGATGAACAGTTTTGTTATCTACAAGCAGATGTTTCACTCTGCGTTCTATTTCATGCTTTTGATATTTCAGTTTTTCAGGTCTATTTGGGAGTAAACAAATACTAATACATCAACATTTCAGCAAGGCAGCAATTCCCATTTTAGGACTACATTAGGAAAAGGGCCTAAAGAAGAACATTTCTGTGCAGTGTACTCCTCTAGGAAACTGCAGGTGTTAATGCTGCGGAAACAAATAGCTTTGTGCCCCTGGAGTAGGGTTCCTGATTCTGGTTAGGTACAGTAGAAGTTATCACACAGTAAACATCCTGGCTCTTCACAACATAAAATATGCTGATTTGTATCTCTGTAGCTCTGTAGCTGTGAGTGGCTAAGGGAAAGTGCACTCTGAATTCCCAAAGAACAGGTAAGTGTTGCTAAACACTTGAGTTAATGACTCCTTGAACAAGGCAACACAGGCCAGATCTGATCCTGCCTGCAAGCTCCTACAGGCTCACCTGGAAGTGTGCAGGATCAGGAGGGACCTCAATGACACCTCTGAAAAATTACCCTGACAGAACAGTCCAGTGGTTCCCCACCCTGGCGTAGGGACTTGCTGGTTTTTTCCAGCTGATTTCTCCCAGCTGGCAGGGAGGTGTGTAGGAAAGGATTCCTCCAAAGGACTGGGTCAGGGGGATGTCACACACACACATGCACGTGTGCTCGTGCACGCACACACATGGACACGGACACCCAAACACACACACACGTACACCCTCCCATTGCAATCTTACAATTGCACTATTGCAGATTCAGACTTGGCAAATGCAAAAGTTAAAGTTGCCGTGGTAACAGTTATCTCTACCACAATTCATGCCCTGTATATTTATCATACTCATTTACCGTCAAAGAGGAATATATTACATGACACATTTAACAAAGAAAAAAAAGAAAATACTCCAGCTGTGGAATGCAGCCAAGTCAAAGATTGCTAGAGAAACCTTGATTTTTGCACTGCTTAACCTTTTCAATTTTAACTGTAAAACTTTATGGTTACATTAACAAAGATTTGTACTTATTATCTGTTCATCTCATCCTACAGATGGTAAGGGCATTGTCCAAGCAGAAGAAATGTTCTGTTCCCTAGATACGGTCTATCTTTTATTAAGTCAATATTTATTCTCATTTTCCACTGGTGGGCTTAACTCCATTTTGAAGTCTTGCTGGGACAAGAATTAACAAATATATTAAGAGAAGAAGACTGGTGAAAAATTCAGTGATAGGATGTCAGTTCAGGCAGCTGTCTGCTTTAGTCAGTTTTGTAGTTCCCTGATCTCTCAGAAATACAAGCAGAACTGGATGAAGTTACATGGGTTTTGTATCCTAGTTCTGATGCAGAAATGTGGGGGATTGCCCTTTCATCATACATATAGCAATGGCCTTAACAGCTCAATCCAAATTTCAGCTCCTCCAGCATTATAGCATCAACAGTAACTGACAACAGGTGCCTGCAGAAGACTATAGGAGCAAGGCAAAGAAAGAGAGACTTCCCAGAAGTTTCTATTAGCCTAAACCAAGCTATGGCTCAGGAGCATAATGAAAAAGATTTTTTTTTCCTCTTCCTGTTCTTAACCCATCAACTGATTAAATCATTTTATGCATAACGCATCAGAAACAATAATGGGCTGAATTTAGCCCTGAAAGAAGTGGGTATCATTCTACCCATTTCAGTGGAAGTACTTCAGGGACCAAATTGTGCTACTTGACCTAATTCTCTCCTGGTATCCTTGCAAATGCAAGCAATTTCACTGAATCTGTGCAAAATGAGGATAAGTGACAGAATAATCATGGTGGATGTTCCAGGCTTTCTGTCTCCATGAGCTTGTGTCTGTTGACAGCTGCTCACCATCACTATAATCCACTGTCACATCAGATTGGCATTGCCTTGCACATTAACTCCACATTTCAGATGGTGTAACCTGTCATAGCACTGTTCATGTCAATTGACGTGAACTGATTTGCTCTAACCAGAGCTTGGGGCAATGTGATGGCAGTGCCTGTTATTACACAAAGTACAAGGAAGTGCCAAGCAGCGCAACCAGACAATCATTAATTTAATCAATTTCATTAGCTTCACTATCATGGTAAGAGTGGGAAAGTAGATGTTTATAGCTATTACGACAGTTTTGTGCTGTGGTTTCTTGGGAGTTTTACTAATTTCCCTTCTGTAAGCCATTATTTCCCCATACAGGAGTTTCCCTAGGCAGGTATGCAACATCTGCCAGAGAGTCGAGACCCCGTTCCCCACCAAGATGTGCAGCGTGCATGAGAATGTATATGTATGCAACCTATACCAAACTATACAAAGTTTTATTTACCTGTTCTTTACTCGTGGCGCCACTGAAAGTGAGATACAGGCATTTCTTACGCAAGAAACTTGCCATCAAGCTGTTATGTATCCACTTGGAAGTAAAAATTACATAATCATGCTAGCTACTGGGACCCAAAACAGATGTTATAGAAGCAAAAGACTTAGAAATATAACCCTAAGTATCATCAATACACTTTCTGAGCAGATTCTTAGTGTAGAGTTATAATCATTGTATGCAACAGTTATAGTGCAGTTTATTTGAAAGATATGTTTTGAAACAACATCTCATTTAATGGGACCATAACATCTCTAAAGAAGAAATGTTGCAGTTATTTAATAACAAAGAAAGAACATAGATGCGTACACCCTGATACAAAGGTTGTCTTTGTCCTAAGGCTCTCAAGGGTTGAGGTTTGGCAGTGTCTCAAAAGGCTTACTCTTTAATTAAAGCAGAGAAACCCATTTCCACTCGTGACCAGGTATGATCAGCTTTTGACACTCAGTTATCTCAATATACCTACAGTAAAAAGTTACCTAGAAGTCTTGGATTGCCAAATTTAACATAAGGAGCACTTCGACTCATACAAGAGTATAATAAAACTGCTGAAGTGTGACAATTTGGGAAAATATGAGGTTTCAATCATAAAAAGTTGCTCTTTGTTGTAGTACCATAATTCAGACATCTAGGCCTACAGATTGGCAGATCGTTTCTTTTCTCTCATCCTCAGAAAATAACTGTCTTTGCTGGTGGTGGGTCAATATTAGCATTTAATTTGCTTGACATACACAGAAGGAATATCTGTCAGCTCTGTCAAGTCTGAGGCATACACGACATACTCCCTGATGCCTGCCATTATTGCAGCTTCTAACCTAAGAAAGAGTTTCTTCCTTTCTCTGCAAATCCACTTGCCAACCCACAAAATCTCAACAACACAACCCTGACAATGATCTCCTGGTCATAAAGGCCTATGGACAGAGTGGTTCAATCTGCACTCAAATTAAATTGTTTTCCTGATCAAAGAAAACAGTTGAAAGCTACAGAATTAGAGCATAGCCTGGCTCTATCCCCATTTCTGTATCAAGTCTAATTCAGAACAGCATGGGTCCCAGCAGGGGCCATGTGGGATTCAACCGAGCCCCACTCCTCCACTGTGTAAGGATGGCAGTTTCTTCCTAATCTTTGTTTCTTTTCTTCTAGCCATGTATTAAACCATGTGAGGGGACTTCCCTTTTATCCCACGACCATTTAATTTCTTTAAGACCCTTTGGTGATGTGAATCGCTTTTTGAAAACCGAAGTCCACTATATATTAGGCAGCACGCCCTTAGTCTGATTCTCATTAACTCCTTCAAAGGATGCTAATGGATTTGTGAGGCATGTTTTCTCTCTACAAAATGATGTGTTTACCAATTCTATTTTCTATGATCTCTACCAATTTGTCTGGTACATAAATCAATTTTACTGGTCAGTAGTTTTTCATCTGTGCACTTTAAACCTTTCTTTTTTTTTAATAGCATCACATTTGCCACTTTCTGTTTCTCTGCTTTCAAGAGTTATTTCAGAAATTAGTAGTTTAGCAGTCTCATATTTTAGCTTTTTTAGAATGCTTGGTTGAATGCTACCTGGTCCTTGAGATTTGCTACTGTTCATTTTATTGAATTGCTCTGAAAATCTCTTCTGTTGACAGTTCGATTTCAGACTGTTCTTCAGGCTTGTCCCTGTAAAGAATGGTTCAGGTGTGGAAACCTCCGTGATCTCTTCTGAAGGGAACATTGATGCAAATCATTTGTTTAGCTTTCTCACCATGGCCCTAGCTTCCTGGAGTATCCCATTTGCACCTTAATCATCTCTCAGACCATTGACTTTTCAGCAGAGTTCCTGTTTCTGAGAAAGTTCTTATTAGTCACTTTTATGCCTGCAGGAAGTTGCTCTTCAAAATCTTTTTTTGGCTTGCCTCATTAGAGTTCTATGTTCAACAGGATGAGTTTAACTTGTCTTTTAGTTTCCTCATTTGGACAAGATGTCCACATTCAAATGGATGAGTATTTTACTTCTAATAGTCTATTCTATTGTTTAAACATGCTGGCTTTTTTCAAAATCTTTTTAGGGCGTTTTTTTTTTTTTTTTGTCTGTTTGTTTGTTTGTTTGTTTAAATAAGTGCATTTAATGCTTTTGCCCAGTCCTTATTTCTTTTCATTTTCATGTAGTCGCCCATTTTTACAACTTAAAAATGATCATCTTTAACTTTTTTCATGTTTTCAGTCCTGCTCAGATGATGTAAGCAGTTTCAGTTTGACCCAGCACCCGTGCACTGCTTCAGAGAAAATATTGTGGTTTTTCTCCTTTTGGGGGTTTTGGATTAGTTGCTCCAAGAACTAGCTATTTATTGACTCCAGGATTTGTACTGCAGACTCCAGAGACCTTACTGCTACTGCAGTTGAACTAAGATTTGAAATATGCTATGCACTGTCTTTGGTAAGAAAATCGCTTTCCTGTGTCTTTCACAACACAGCTGGAAACAAAAAAAGAAAAAAAAAGGGTTAAAAGTATTGTATGTCACTGAATCAGAAGTCACTAATCTAAACAAATTAAACTAAGACACAAGGACAGTGGCATTACCTAATACCTGGAAAACTGTTAGCTCTCATATCCTTAATCATCTACAATTACCTGTGACGGGCAGCAAATGAAGTATACTAAATCTTGAAGGTAGGTAAGTCACCCTTAATAAGCTGAGGCATTTAATGAATTCCCTTGTTTATCTCCTAGGTCCAGAAAGGGCTATGAGGTTCATAATGAGCTCTGCAGCAGCAAAGTGACATATCACCTGAACTGGCCAAATTTCAGCTGGCCCAGCCCGTCTGCTGTTGCTCAGTGATAATGTCTGCAAATCTGTGGCCTGCCAGGAGGAAGGAGGTGGCCAGCCACTCTTTCTGTCAGGAGGTCCTTGCTGCCAGTGCAAAGCCTAGGACAGGAGCCATGCAGCCTCCTGTCCCCTCCACGTGGCTGGCCTTATCACTGCAGCACCATGTCGACTGTCCCCTCCTTGTCATGTCCTTGGTGCCAGGGCTGGGCCAGGAGGCTGAATTTTGGATGCATCTACAGATTTTTCAGTGAAAAAAATTCAGATGCGAACAAGTGTAAACACAAATGTGCTCAAGGGCAGCTGCTCGCCTTGAAGTTTCACAGTCGGACCAGTTACACAGCCCATAGGACTCTTGCCAACAGCAGCTAGGGAAGGAAATTTTCACAAAATACTCAGGATTGCTTCTCCTTGTGTTGCCTTCACAGGCCACTTTGAACTCTGCAAGTGTCATGTTAGCAATACTCCCACTGACTGAGCTACTGTGGTGTTACCACAGTTCCCTTGGGGTCCCTTCAAGATGCCCTGAAAGGACTTGGTCTGACACACTTTTCTGTAGGTCTGGCTGCCTCAGAGAAAACATCTGCTCTTTTTCAGAGCTGAGAGACCTGATTTCATAGATTTTTAAGGCCAGAAGAGGCCAGCATGTTCATTTGTCACCCCCAAGCACCATCCCTCTAGCACTGGGCACAGATATGACTCTGGCATTGAAACTTACTATCATTTATTTTCATAGCTGCCTCTCCTCATGTGTTTTACTAAGGGGTAAAATTCTCAAGTCAAAATTGCATTTCTATTTCATATTGCCTTATCAATATATTTCTTTTTGGGGGTGACAGGAAAGGTAAACACCTGATTCTTATATTTGTGAATATTCATAGAGGTGAGAGGATCAGTTAGGGTATTGTTTGAAAGAAAATTTAGATCCCCTTTGCAAACACCAGCATGGTGATATAAATTCTTCCTTTTCCTTGTAATAATTTACTTTAAAAACAACCTCCTTGTATTATTTCCAGCTATCAGAATTAGTCAGCAAGGTATATCTTAAATTCTGATACACGCCAGTTGTACTCAATGGAGAAACATGAATGAATTATATCACTAGTAAGCCCAAGAAAGGACTGCAGTGATAAAGGAAGATGAGCTGAATCATTTATTCCACCTTATCTTCTACTGGTAATAAAATATTATATTATTATTATATATTATATATTATATATTACATACTACATTATATTATATATTATATAATGCATTGTATACTATATATTATATATTATATAGTATATTGTATATATAATAATTATAAAATATTATAAAATAAATAATAGTTTTTATAAAGAACAAGTTATTTGTATGCATTTCCTTTTCATCCTTATAGAAACTCTCACCAGCCAATGTAACACTTGAGTTCACACTGTTTCATCCACTGGGTATTTGACTGTATCTATGTCATACAACTTTAGATCACATTCAATTCCTAAAGTTTTGCTGTCTATCATAAAAAACCCACCTGTATGCAATCAGTCTTATTTAACGCAATTGAAAACTGTTTTCATGAACAAGGACCTGCACAACCATGCTGTCAGTACATTAGTCACAGAATGAGCTAGCATGGACAACGGGGAAATCACTGCGCTCCTCAGAGCATGGAAAATGGGGAAGTGACTGAGCTCCTCAGAGCATAGGTGAGGCTGCAGTTCCTCCACTTGTGCTTTAGTCCTTATTTTCTGCTTTTTCTATTGGCAGAGAACTTCCTTCAGCAGCAGTCTCCACAACACAAACTTTGCAAATCTTGCATGAGCATTTTAAAACAGGAGGGTTGGGCACATTTACAAAGGCAAGAGTCATGAATTCAGCAGGAATGGACATATTTGCCCTAGTAGTGAGCAAACCAGCTTGGGCAGTGGCAGCAGCACACTGGCACTTGGAGTTATGGATAAATTGCACAGAACTGCCTAGAAATGATGAGTACATGCTGAGGCAGCTGCTATGCACTAAGGACCATACTGCAGAGCATCCTTCTAGTGGTACCAGGACTAACCGTACTAAAGATGTCTCTGCCCTTGCTCCAGTGACACCTGTGATTACAGTGTAGGTGTTTTTTGCTGCTAGACACATCAGAGCTTCAAGACTGTTTTGTGCTGCTCTGGGGATGTGAAGGAAAAGTAAATAAACATTTACCAGTCAGCTGAAATGGGTGGTAATGACCACTAATTATGTAAGTCAAATAAAATAACTGGTGTTTGAATGACTGACCTTTAATTTCTATAACTCAGAAAGCATCCATTTGCTACAGCATTTAGACATCAGTTGCTGCCACATGGCTCAACTTGCTTTATTATATAGAAATTCCTATTTCTGTCTGCCAAAGCTTGGATTTAAAAATTTTTCAACAAAGTTTATTATCATCTTCTCTGAATTTTGACCCTGCGATGCGGGGCTGATGAGTGGGTGCTTTTGAGAGGTTTCTGTTTTTGTATTTTCCCAGTCTGGTGTCTAAGAGAAGTTGTTTTATGAAAGAAGAACAAATGTTACCATCAGAGTAATATAAAATAATGAATTTAAATAAAAACATCTATCAGCTGCTTCATGGAACTTGTGGAAATAACTTATTTAAGGCACTGTGACTGTCAGCAACTAAAACTGAGCAGCTATTTTGCAGACCTGAATTTCCTGCTGAATAACAATTTACATCAACAAACTAATTATATTTCACAGTTTCTAACAAGATTATCTATTAATTTATGTGTTAATTTAAAAACTACTAAACAGAAATGTGTTCCTAAATAAATACTAATCTCACTTTCGGGGGTAAATTGTCACTTAGTAGTATTTATTATAAAAATACCATGAAACCTCACACAGTGTTTAAGGAATTTAAATCCAGACACAAGATTGATTATAGCTAGGGCAACAACAGACAGAACTAGGAGTGTTTTCACATCTGTGTCACCAGTATCACCATAAATGCTTTAGACCCTATTGATCTACTCATGGTCATATTAGCTGCTCTCAGATTAGCAGAATTCAGCATGACCTGTAGCACTTCATTAATTTTGAGTCATGTTGACCAGACAGCCAAAGCCATACAGGAATTACCAAAAGTAGTCCGCACCTGAGTTGCATATAGCTTTGTTTTGGTAGAGGGTTTCTTTCAAGCTGACTACTTTTCATTAAATCCTTCCATTGATCCTGGACAAAGAAGTTTCTTCCTAGTTACTAGACATTTCTTGGAAACTGAGAGGAAAATTGTTTTTAAGATGAACTCACAGGCTGAGACTTGAAAGATCTGGCTTCAGCTCCGAGCTGTCTTCTAGACTCTCTGGAGGTGCTACGAAACCAGATCATGTGTCCACATTTTACTGTCTTGCACTCTCTCTGCTTTGGTTTTCGCTTTGTTTTTCAGACCATGTTTTGAAGACTCATGGACATCCACGGGTGGCTACTTGTTAAGGGGTGGCAAATGATGGCTAAGGAAAAGCAAGCTTACTTTTGGCAGGCTGTTATTAGTGAAAGTGAGGATATTTTAAGAAAGACACAAACAATGAAAATTTAAAAGTCTACATTTTTAACTTACAGTCCTACCAGGTGAACTGTCTTCGATTAGATAAAGTTACTGCACTTTGCACAGTGGAGCCTTTGAACAGCAGTTCAATGGTATTGGCATAACACTAAGGTCAGTCACTCCATCCCACTGGACCTCTAGTGGAGCTCCCACACACTGACTTTCCTTGTAATGCTCTATTTCTGTCTATACATTGTAAACAGTTACTCAAGGAGTAGCACATCTTATTTTCCATGTTTTCTAGCTTTCCTAGTTTCAGGGTTTCACATTAAACATGGCCAAGCTTCTGTCAAGGTCAGGAGCCCAAGGAAGACTGTAAAATACAAAGGACAGAGGGATACTAAAAATCTGCAGTTTTGGCTACTTTGGTGATTTCTGTGGCTCACACACACTTCACACCTCGAGATCATAAGTATCTTAAAGGTGGGACAATACATTTTCAGGGGAAAAAGATATAAGTCTTGTTTTAGCTTTCTATGTGAATAAAAATTTCATCTTCATGCACATAAACAATGGAAAAGACTTTATGCTGAGAGCTAGTTTAACAACTGGAAGAACGTTTCTTCAAAGACTGAGCCATTAAAAAGAGATACATGACTTTAAAACTTAGACAATTTAGAGAAAGTATCTTTCCATTTAATGAACAGCTGGTTGAATACAGAGAAATATAGTCATTTTTCTTGGAGATGGATTTATAACTACTAATATTTTCATGCTAGTAGTATATTGGAGCAAATGTGATGTATTTTATGATGTACCATGGTTTTATATACACATTCCATTCTTGTTATTCCTTGAAAATAAAAAACCCCAGCAAATATGAACAAAAAATGTGGAGTGCTATAATACTGGATTTACCTGAAATCCTAGCAATAATGTGTCAGAAGCTTTAAAAAAAAAAAAAAAAAAAAAAAAAAAGGGCTTAAAACATAAACCTCTACTCAGCAAAGACACTGACTGAATGTCATAAACTCTCTGAAAGCAGAACACTGAATTTGCATCCAGTCATTCACTGGTATACTTACATCTTTTGGACAAATGCAAACCTCTCAAATACCATAAAAAATGAAAATATAATGGCCTTGGCATGTAAAATAAAACCCTAGTGTAAGATAAAATATATTCCAATGACTGCAATTAATTACAAAGTAGAATAAATCACTATACAAATAATTTATCTCTTTAAATATCATAAAAAAAACATTAACAAGCCAACAGGAGATTGGCAGCTTGACAATTTTATGACACTAGACAGGACTGCAATGGTGTGATTCTGATTTCTTTTAAGACAATGACAAAACTGCTGTTAACTTTACTTGGGTACAACTGAAGTGTCAATAATTTTTCATTAAAAACATACAAACCTATGTTTTTTTTCTGCAATGCAAAAGGAGTTATTGGAGGCTTTGAGACTCTAAGCAGGGGTCCTCAAACTTTTTAAACAGGGTCCGGCGCACGGATGAAGTTGCAGGAGGTCACCTGCAGCTGCTTGGTTTCCCCCCCTCAACACCCGGTGGGAGCGGGGGGGTTCTGTAAATACTGGGGGCCGGATTGAGGACCCTGGGGGGCCGTATCTGGCCCGTGGGCCGTAGTTTGAGGACCCCTGCTCTAAAGCTATCAAAAATGAGATACAACTTAGGAGAAGCCATTCTGTATTGTTACTTTATCAGGTCTGGTCTTTACAAAGAGCAAAAGGTAATTTTGAGATGAGGGCAGCTGATATTTCTCATGTTCATGTATTTTTTGCAGTAAGTTAACAGTTTTGAAAATATTGTGTACAACAGAAGTGTGATTTATGCTGAAAACAACATCCAAATGAAGGAAGAGGAGAAGAGGGTACCCAGTATCTACACTATTGGTACTTGGCAGGTGGCCAGTGGGGCAACCTTCTGCTTTGCAACTCAGCGGAAGTGTCAGAAAACCTAGGGCCATCATGGAGAACATCAGCTCCATTTCTGCTGGAGGACAGAGCCACAGAGAATCTGAAAAACTGGATAGGAGTGTTTCTGTTCTGAGCAAAATGCAGGGAGAGATCATGGCTCTGTAAGACAAGGAGTCCCACCTCTTGCCCAAGACCCTTTCCCCATTCACCACGAGCTGGCATCTGCGATGGAGGCAGAGACATCCCACTTTACTACGCTGTCTCCAGAAACAGGGGCTGGTACACGATGGGCTTCCCGAGGTTCGTCCTGCCACTTTTCACAGGGACCTGCTCACTGAGATGAAGGAGCCACAGCCTGCTTGTCCCTTCCCTCTGCTGCTGATCACCGACTCTAAAATACACCATCGCTGGCTCCCTGCCAGGTCCTGCACAGTCCCCCTGCTGTGACTCACGTTCTCTGCAGGGAGAAGGGCTAACAAGGGTATGCTGGAGGGTAGCTTTGGGGCTAGGAGGGCGAGTGGGGAGGATGCTTCATGAATAACTATTGTCTCCTGAACAGAGTTTAATTTAGCCCCTAGGACCACAAGCTGCTTTGGAGTAACTGCTAGGCAGTGGCCTCTGTCTGCACATGTCAAACACATGGCCCCTTCCCAACAAGGGCCCTGGACAGACATTTATGAGACAGTTGTGGTGAGCTAGCGTTGAGGCCCTGTGGTATGGCAACAGATGGGCTGGGATGAACATCTTATGTAGGAGATTGCTCCCGTGAGGCTATTTCTGGCCTCTTTAGGCATTTTGTGCTGCTGCAGGGCAATGGAGCTACAACAATAATACAGAATTAGGCCTGCTAGGTCTGAATGAGGAAGGTGTTTCTAACATTTGTGAAGCAAGTGCAAGTCAGCTATTTCAGCATTGGAATGATAATTGTCTTGCAATTTGAGTAATTGCCATGTGTGGAAACGTGTGTGCTGTGACAGCATTTTCTAGTGCATCCATTAGTAAGCAGCTATGCCACACAGTAGCGAGGCTTTGCCCATTTCATAAACTTTTTAAAGCTTGTGAATGAAGTTAAGCACATCCTTCAGTTCCTTGCTGAGTCGGGAAGAGGTTAGTTACAGTCTCAACTCAGCTCCACCAAGGTGCATCTTTACTCCTCAGAGGAAAACAGCAGGGCTGCCAGCTGCTTTTATACGTTGCAGTCCCTATATGTAGAAAAGACTTCAATGCACAACCTTCCCTCTTTGCTAAAATTATAGTAATAATTTTTACTATATATGTGTTAAGTGACAACAACAGGAAAAATATAGCTCCAGATGCTCAGAGATATTTGGTGCCAAATCCCCATTGAAATTATCTAGCTAAAACCGCTCCTTCACTTGGATAACCTGTCCGTGGCCTTTGTTTATGTCAATATATCACTGTTTCAGGCAATCTTTACCCATTCTCAGCAGTGCATTAGGACTACCTAAGCCAGTCAGACTTGACCAATTTGACTGAAAAATTTGTAAGTGTTAAAGTGCTCCCAGTTCTGGGTTCTTAGACCTCTCCCCTGTTTAGGACAACGGCTTGTCAGCAGAACCAAGCCCTGCGCTTTCTCTGCCTCCCCCCAGCTAGGAAATGCCACTTGTTGTATGAGAAGAGTGAACATTTTAGTTCATGTTTTCAGCCTGGAGCTGAACCAGGCAGGTGGGATAATGTGCAGCTGAGGGCATCGGTCCCTCTCCAGCCAGATTGCCACAAGAGGGTGCATTATGGATGCAGGGCCGGAGGGACTCTGCTGCTCACAGTTCATTAATGGCCCTCACAGGCTGGCTCAGCACTGCAGCACACTGCGGTGGTTGTGCAGCTAGTTACAGGCTGGAAGACAGGTTTTGGCATTTATTGGTGCCCTGTGACACCTAAATTATCATAAGGTCAGAGAATTCATTGAACCCGAGCAGCACTTAAGCACTGTTAGATTCATTTGTGGCTATTCAGACCAAACAAGTTTTTCAGAGGGAGGCTATTGGCTTCAGGTAAAACATTTATGCAAAAAGCACAAAAAGAGAGCTAAGCCATTTTAATAAGCTGTCTTGCGGCTGTAGCAGGGATGGTCAGGAGATTATTCCAAACAAGCAGCTTGCTGTGCCAGCTAAAGGAGTCCCTGGGATGCCAATAGGAGATAATCAACAAGGAGACATCCGTGCTACATTTTTTTCTGCTGGCTTTCCTCTCTTTCCATCTGCTGTGGGTATCTTACTGATCTCAGAGCACTAGGATTCAATAGCCACCTTTCTAATGTCCACTACCTTGAGAGAAACATGACAACAAGTTGTTAATAACCTTGCCTGCCTACTCTAGCATGTCCATTGCTGCTTTTACTATCCCGATAGCAGTGGTCAGTGGGGAAAAAACCATCAGCCTAATATAGATCCAAGAAACATAAATCAGCTACTTCTGGAAGGTGATGTTGAAGCCCAGGCTGTTACGGGATCCTCCCTAGGTGGCAGGAGAAGTGAGCCAGGAGTCCCTGGGAGGTGGCCACAATTCCCCCTTCTGCCTTGCTACAGGGCCAGAGGGGACAAGGAGGTGGAGGAGGAGGGAGGGACTCCA
Organism: Falco peregrinus; assembly: GCF_023634155.1. NCBI lineage: Eukaryota > Metazoa > Chordata > Aves > Falconiformes > Falconidae > Falco > Falco peregrinus. The sequence goes on along the minus strand of NC_073727.1, from coordinate 51,549,109 downwards.
AGGGAACAGGCGGTGGAGGCTGAGATCCCTTTCCTCTGAGTCAAGAGACAGCAGCTGTCAGGACGAAGGTGGAGACATGTAAATGACAGGCTGAGTTCGTTCTCTTCCCAGAGCAACAGCAGCCGAGTCAAAACAAGCACAGCCAGAAACATGAAGCCCTTAAACCCTTCCCCCCACACATTCACTCACATATATACACACACCATAATTCATGCTACATCAAAGCAGTGATTACCACAGCTTCCTGGCTGTCTATTTCTGTTTATTTATGGTGCATTACACATTTTAATGCTATTCTCATACAGCAGCTCAGCTGCCACAAATACACTGTTCTGTATTTGGGTGGGAAAAAAAAAAACCAAACCCCAAACAACAAATGCCTGTAACATACAATATGTTGTGCCCTGGGAACACAGGACAAACGAATGCTCAGGACCTTCCAGGGAGCAGCAATGTAGAGTTACTAATAGAATGATTCCCCTTCCCATTTCAACCCAGTTCATGGCTACCACTTGAACAGGGAGTGGGAGATAAGGAGGAGGTAAGAGGGATGACGTGGGGTAGGGGGAGAAGCGCCAAAGTTGCTCCCAAAGTGACCTTTTAAGCCTGGCTGACCACAGAAGAGTTCTTACATCATCCTCTGTCTCTGTCATCATGCCTAGCTCCGGGCTGTTTCAAGGCAGGGGATGGAAAGGGGAGGGCAAAGATTTGACATCAGCCTGAGGAGAACCACCAGACTTGTGTCCTGTTTGAAAGCTGGATTCAAGCTAATGGTAAGAGATCAGCTACTAAAAATGCTGCCCACTGTGAGGTCGCAGCTCATTCCCTCTTCTTTCCCCTCCCCATAAGGTAAGAACATGGGGACTTGACTTTATTAATTTATTTAAGGAAATGGCAGTCAGCTCAGACCAAGTTGAGCGTACAAGATTTATTTCTCCTTGCCGTCAACCTTACCATCATTCTCCCTTGAAGCCTGACTTCTCATTACCATTACTGTACTTGCAAACTGCAAGTCATGTTGTTTATGCCATGGGAAAAATATATAATCTCTTTAAGTGCATCAACGGTATCAACATAAACCAAATAATACTGAACAGGCAGCAAAAACATTGTGCTTACAATCCCCACTGTGACACACAGACTACTGCCATGCACCTCCTGCTGTACCCTGGTGTGTAGGAGTGACACATCTAAAAGGCTCTTTTTACATCCCCTGGTAATCCAGCCATCCTTGTGAGTGTACTGGGGGCACCATGCTACCAGCAGAGCTTCCGCTGTAATAAACTGCTCTTTTATAAGCCCAGCAACAGCACCCCTGAAACATGCTGCAAGCATATCTGTGGTCCCAAAGCTCTCATTGCATAGGGCAGGGGCAGTGCAGTTATGCCCTTTGTGTTGCACCACTCTACTTTGGCCCTGAACTAGGAGAAAGAAAGAAATGCCATTTTTCACCTATCCTATTCACAACCTTTTTTCCAATGGAAGCCTCAGCTCAGACCAAAGGGTCTAGCAGTTTCTGAGAGGTCTTTGTCCACTGAACGGAAGCAGAAACAACATGACTAACAAAGTGCTCCTGATGGGAGCAAGCTTCAGGCACTGTTGCATGGATTCACATCTCAACAAGACAGCCAAGGGTGAAGGGCTCCATGCCTCATCACAAACTTCTTAAGTCACCCAGTCCCTCCTGACACCCTGTTTGCAGAAGCTGTTGCAACATGAAAAGGTAGCCCAAAAGGGCTAAGCCTTGCATCACTTATTTTTTCAAGCTACTGCAGTGGCATTTGTGTTCTTAATTTCACAGAGTTGTTGAAGTTCATGAATTTATATCTATCTATATAACTATTTTTATACATAGATCTATATATATAACTACACACACACAATGGAAAGGACAGAGTCTAAGCCAAATGTTGACCTCATGCACAGATAAAAAAAGAAGCTCGACTCATGCTGGTAAGATTGCACTGGATTTACAGGGTAAGGAGTAACAGCCAAAGTGTCTGGATGGTGCAAGCTACACAGAGCGAAGTTTCCTATACACTCATCTTCTCTATTCACATACTGCTGGCAGGGGCCTCACCAAGCCCCTTCGCATCCCCTCAAAGGTTTGAAAGGCTTCTCAAAGGAAAGAAGGAGGAAAACTCTCATGTGAAAGGTGAGTTTGGACAACAGCACTAAGCAGCCAGACTACAACAGAGATCAAATGGCAGGGAGCATGAAGGGGAAGTCACTGTGGGAACTGGGGAGGGGGGCACTGATACCACCTCTTGCCAAATCTAAACTATCTCTGAAGCGGGGAAGTAAAACAGATGCTGTCCCCACTACAGGAACAACCCCCAGGGAAAGCACCTGAGAAGAGCACGGCTGTGTCTCCTGCCTGCCCTCAGCGGAGGCTCTGGTCCAGGGGCAGAATTGGGTTTGGCCCCTGGCAGGTCTCGGTTTCACAGGCTGGTTAATCCCAGACGGCATGTGCTAGCTGAGGCGGGATGGTAACACAATCCACACGGAGGGATTTTGTAGGGAGAAAGAAATGCTCCCACTATGCAGCAGCATTTGTAACTGGGGGTATTTTTAGCCTCCAAACGCAGTGCACATGGGCAGCAGCAGCAACCCTGAGGGAAAGAGCTCCAAGGAAGCTGTTTGGGGTGGCCAGGTCAGTAACATGGGGCTTTAGCAACAAAATTAAAGGTCTTAGGGCTGTTTTTAGGTGAGAGAAGGTAACAGTTCAAAAGAGCTGGTAGTGCCTCTCAGCTCAGTAATTTAGTTGCAGCTGGTTGGTTTCAGAGCTGACCATCAGCCTAATTCTTTCACTATCTGCTTCACTACTCACTGCTGTAAGTATGAGACTGGGTACACTGTTGCTGTGTTTTTGCAACCGACCTGCTCCAACTCACCAGAGAAACAGGCATCTTAGGCAGGTCTTTTGTTATTCAAGGTTTTGCTGTTGCTGCAAATCAAATAAAAAAGTGTTCACGTTGTCCAACTGTGTGTTCAGCTTAAAGCTGAGGCATATAAGAGATGTTTTTATTATTTTTGTCCTATGCTGACAAATCAAGGAAATAATATTCTGATTACAGTAAATTATTTTGGGTTTCTTGATGGGCTAATTCAGACTAAACAGTTCAACCCAAGATGAAATGTATACTTCATTCTCCGGGTGTTTAGTTCTCTTGTTGAACTTTGTTTCCTTTTAGTTTAGGTCATTTTTAAAATGAAAAATGCCATTTGGACACAAAAGGTCAGAAAGTTTCATTTGGACAATGTCAAAACAAAACATTTTTTATGGGCTTTTTTTAAGCACTATTCTGTTAAAGACTGCTGAAACAAGAAGTTTAAAGCTTTTTAAGATTTTCCCGTCCCTACTTTTTTTTGACAGAAACTCCATTTCTGGAGAATTGCATCTCCTAAGAAAGTTTTCAAGCCAAACAAATTGTAAAACAAAAGGAAAGTAGAAGAACAAAATTAGAATATCAGCCAGCTTTCACTCAGCTAAGCTGTGGTCTTTCTTGCCACATGAATGATCCCCCTGAGAGCAACGCATAGGGATTAGGCGTCCTTGACAGACACTGTTCTTTTTTGGAGAAAGGAGACAGTTAAGAAGAAACAGGGAACGTGCAAGAGCTGAATTTGTAAGAATGGTCATATTGCTTTGCAGGGCAATCCTGAAACCAGCAGAAAAGTGCTGCATCTGGAAATATTTCTGTCTTTTATCCCCATGACCCATTATGCAGGATTTCCAAGCTGCCAATAGCTGCATAGGCAGTAAGCAGCACTCCTGTCACAGGGAAGGTGTTTCCATTTTTGCAGATTTGTTTGCTTTGTCAAGACCCTGCAGCATGATACTAGCAACCTCTCAAATCCAGATTTGCAGTGATTTACCATAAGCAGTGAAGTAATCTTGGAGTCCTGACTATCCATATTTCTCACTCTGTTCATAAAATGTTTTGCTATTTATGGAAAAAAAAACCCAAAAAAACCCCAGGTGTATGAACATTATCCTTTAGCCGAGTCCTTTCAATGACTTCCAGTGAAGAAAATTTAGGATTAGAGATAACGTTTGGTTTTCTGCTGTTGGGTACCCCCCTCCTCCCCCTGCTCTGTCCCCGTCTGACACCCCCCCAGCAGTCATTAAATCAATGGGAATTAATCATCTGCTATGAAAGCAAATTGGGCCTGTAGGTTCCCTTTTCTATGTGATGGAATAATACAGTCAACTTCAGAAATCATATGTGATTGCTCTTGTCACTGTTTTTTGGCCAAATTAATCACTGTTACATACAGGCAAACCCAGAACCATTCCCTTGACTTGCACCTTTCAGCACCAAAGATGCTTGCGATGCATTCTGTGTGGCGTGTATCACAAACAAAACCAGGGAAAAGTCATAGCGATTTCATATTAGACACTAACTGATCTCTTGCTGACCTGAAAACCTGAGCAAGAACCTGTGTTTTCCATAACTCAGGAAATTGCACAGCTTTGGGGAAGGGAAAAAAGAAAATCCAGAACAGCAAGAAACCATTTACAAGTTCTGCAATGTAAAAACTGCACAGATCCAAAAATTTCTCCCTGTCACCCTCTACCCTGGGTGCCACACGGGGGGGGAGGTTGGGGGGCAGCCCTCCTGCCTCTCACGGTTCAGTCCGGGTGTTCCTGTCCCAGAGTAAACAGTTAGCCAGGAAGCAAATCCGTTTTGTCATTAAATAAAGCAAAAGCTGTTTTGAGGACTAAGCTCACCCTGCAAATTAACACGCTCCTCAGCTAATTACTGCTCGCCGTGGGCTGGAGGTGGGGGTGAAGGAGCAGCAGGGTCTGTGCCCTCCCCTCCCCCCAGCAGGCCGGTAAGAAGTGCTGGCTTTGGAGGAGGGGTCCCCCGCACCCTTCCTCTTCAGTTCTGCACACGGACCGGTGGGATTCCCAGGCAGACCCTCAGGTCACCCCCCAGGGTACATGAAGCAGACTGGCTTTGCCACAGGGTGGGTGTCCTCTTCATGAGGCATTGCCTGCTGGCAGCAGGGCTTGTGTTTGTGTTTACTCCCAGAGACTTAAAGTACTCCTGCAGCAGTCACCTCAGCCATGCATCTCATCATGGCACAATTAATTAATGAATTAATTATGGTGCAATGCTGCTAGCTACCTCTCTGCATTGAGTGGCGTGTACAGGTAGCTCGGGGTGCTCCTGAGGGGCTGAACCCCATAGCATCCTGCTACAGGCTGCAAAAGAAATAGGTCCATGTCTACTTGCAACTCAGCCAGCATATGGCTGTCACTCTTACAGTTATCCTGCCTGTAGCAATGTCTGTCCTGCAGCTGGGCTAACTTCTCTAGGATTCATTGTCAAGAAGAAGACGAGGAAAAAACAAATGCAAAGTCTGATAACAAAGAAGATGAGTTCCACTGGGATCCAAGAAGTAGGTGTAAGTCAGACACTAAATCCTTTATTTAAGAAAATTATTAAAGTTTTTATTAAATATTAATGAACAAGACTTGAGTCCATTCTCCCTGGTGAGTACTAAGCAAAATTAAATATGCCATTCTTCTCCCTTTAATGTGATTGGTAGGGGTTAATTTTAAGGTTAATTTTTTGCTGCTTGACAGGTGAATTTCAGGAGGTTTACACAATATAATCACAACTAGCATTTCTCCATGGCGACAGGTTCCCCACAGAGGCTGCCCACATAAATGTTCTTTTCCTTCCCTCAGATTGACCTGGGAAGAGCACATCCTCTGGCTACAAAACAGTAGTGCTGAGACAACCGGGGCACAGTCAAGCTCTGCTGCCAATGTACTGCATGATCGTCAAGTCATTTAATCTTGAAAAAATTGCATAAAATTGCCACCAGCAGAAAAGCAGCCAAGTGACAATCCACAAAATATATAATGGGGAGAGGGATGGATAGGGGAGGGGGGCAATGAGGCTCATCTTGTCCTTCCCTGTCATAGTATTGTGGCACAGTGTAAGATGGACAGGCCCTGGGAGGTCTCCAGTCCAACCCCCCACTTCAAAGCATGGCTAACTTAGAGCAGGTTGCTCAGGCCCATCCTGGTGAGTTTTGGGTGTCTCCAAGAACGGAGAGTCCAGAGTCTTGCTGGGCACTTGCTTCAGTGCTGAACCACTCTCACAGTGATCTTTTCCCCCCTATACACAGTCAGATTTTCACGTACTGTGACTTGATGCAGATGCTGCAGCTACCACCTTGCTCTGATGTGGTAGCAGTCCCACAGAAAGACAGCGAAGTCCCATGCTATGTTGCTGCCTTACCTGAACCACCTCACTAGAGGAGAGCACTGGGACACCCAGTGTGCTGAAGCATCATATTTATGCAGGACTGGATGACCATCTGTGATGTGGAAATGTGGTCCTTCAGAGAGCAGGTAGGGACAGAGAACAGTCACATCCTCTCAGAGCAGTCCTGAGACAGCACGCAAAGGCTCCTCTCCAACAAGGAGTCTGGGGCAGGCAGACCCTACCCCAGAATGCCATCAGCTTCCCCAGCCCTTGTGAAAACCCACTGGGTTCCTTGGCTGGAAGTTTCTTGGGGAAGAGACATCATTATTTCGTTTTCAAGGAGCTCAAATATTCTGCCTGTCTATGGCCTTTATCAGCTTCAGTTCCTTTTGTAGCCCTGCCATCTGAAGTTATTGCTCACATACTGTAGCTAATTCCCTTTGATGAGTTTCACAGCAAATACAGCTTCGTGAATACTTGTTATGCCAACTCTATGGATGCTGGCTTTGCATATAAGGAAAAAAATAAATGGATGGATGGATGGTACATCCATTGGTAAATTACAAATGAGAGCTACGCGGCAACTGCTCTGGACGTGCATAGGCATTTCTGTGTTGCATTTGTTTTGGCTGGCAAAGCAGGAAACTGTGAACATCCTTAAGGTTAAGAAAATGTACATGGACAGAGCATGGCATTTTGAAGAGTGTCTTGACCCAAACCTGTGATTAAACAAAAAGGAAATGGCATTTGAAAAACAAGTAAAGGATCACTAAGATATTCAGGGCCTTGGAGGGAGAAATCTGCCTTCACTTTTCCTGGCATTTTGCCTGTCAAATTATGAGCTTATTTGTGGTGCTAAATGCTTTGCTTGTGTTTCAGAAAACCGCAGGAACTGCTGGCTTTTTTTCCAGTGGAAGGGAGAAGTCGTTAATGATCCCAAAGGTTAAGAAATTGGCACCATCAGAAGCCAGCACTCCTTTATTTATTCATCAGCTGGGCTCCATGTGGACTCCCAATGTGCAGGATTCCCCACTTGACCACATGCCTTCCCCAGAGACCTATCTGCATTTGTGCATGTGTGTACACAGGCATCAACCTATGTATAAAGGAGTATTAGGTTTGCAGCCAGAGATACGATAAAGGTATACTTGGACCAGAACTACAGTGTGGTTCAGCTATAGGCAGGTGTCCCAAACCAAAGATCTTTGCTGGACCTTTTCTTTGTTTCAGCTAAACCAAACTCTAAATTGTACTATACACGCAAAGGCTTCAGAAACTTTCAGCTCTGGCACAAGCTGTATGTTTATATGTCTGAATCGCCTAGGCCCATATAGAGGTGGCGTGTCTGGGGTCACTGACTCCCTGCCCCATCTTGCCTGGTATGTGAGCAACTGATCCCAGTCATCCCGAGATGACTGCCCACAGTTCCCCCTACAGAGGACCTTGGGTGTCAGGGTCTCTAATGTCATAGTTTATAGCACAATGTCATGTAGGCATTCAGCTTCAGAAAGGGACATGTGAAACCTGAACTCAGACACATCCCTGTTGCACATTTTGCTGTCTATGGAGCCATAGGATGCCCCAGGGCACATGTAAAGGCTCTTTCCAGCTCATCAGGACCAGCCCTACGCTCCTCAAAAATCAAAGAGGACCATCCTTCTGCTGCACCTGTGTCACCTCTGTTTTGGCATGCACAAGGCCTCGGGCAGGTGGGGAGCATCAGAAGAAACACAGCTACTTATCCCTTTCTGCCCAGTCTTTAATCTGCTGCTTCTGTTTATAGCCAGAGGGGTCTCTCTGAAGCATGGATGTGTGGTAGGGTGCCTATGGAGGTGCTTAACCTCAGCCCTTCCACCCAAAATGGAGAAGACCCTCTGAACCAGCTCCATCTCTTATCTCCAGTTTTCAGAGACTTTGTTAGAGGACAGGTGAGTGCATCAGCCTAAAAAATTCTGTCTGTTGAGAACAGAAGATACTACCTGCTTAGGCAATTAAGTGTAGTGAATTTTCCTCTACAGTGGTATCCAGAGAAATCAAGAATCAACCCTGCCTAACTTTCCATTCAAACTTCTCTCCAAGGAAGCACAGGAGGGGAAAAAAATCGGAGGAAATTACCATAAAGTTCATCCTAAACATTGTAAGCCTTGCCCCTATCCTTCAGCTTGCCCCTTTACCTTTTCTGTTTAATTTAAAATATTCATCCTTCAGAGGAAAAAGGGAACTTTAAAGGAGGTATGGAGCAAACGTTAAAAATACAGATGAAATTTTACTGCTTGTTTGTGGAACCGAGTACAGAAAATCAAAAAGTGTTCTGGCACAGGAAGAAATGCATTTATTGAGGTATCATGCTGTAGCAGTGTATGGAGGCCTCTAATGAGAGCAAGTCCCAGTATGCTAAGTAGTCCTTACCTATATGAGAAGTTGCGTTTCCTGACACTTTCTGAAATCTAAAGATACAACAACACAGCATAGCGGTTTCTCTTTAACCAGCAGGGAAAGTAATGCACTGAGAGAGATCAGGCTTCATACCTCAAAGCTGAGAGCTGAGCAGCTTTGAAAAATGTGTTTAGTCTGGTTTACCCCTGTGCCACAGAGCTGGGATCCCAGTTCCCATGTCCTCAGGTGCGGGCCAGCACCTAATTAGATACCAACTCACACATCCTCTTGCATGTTATCACCCGTACCCATACGCTGAGGAACGTAGTTTGCTATCTGAAAAGCCCCTAGCGTTCAGTTTGTGCTAGATAAATAATAATGGCATTAGTGGACTAACTGTTGTAATTTCTTCTTTGTATGATTTGAGCTAACAGCATCTTTTTTTCTCGAAGGGAGACTGCTTTGAAAGGATCAACAACAGCTCTGCAAAAGTGGGAGGAAAGGACATTTATATAACAATAAGCCTTTCCCCCCCTTAATTTTCTCAGTTGGCTGCACAGTCTTCTCCTGTCTTTTGATGAGATCTCTTAATAAAAACATTAAAAGGATGAGCAGAGGCAGCTCTATTTCCAGTAATAGGATGGGTATGAGGCCAATGAGAAAACTTCATTTCATAAAACCTCCCTGCTGAAATCTACCCTACCTCAGCGTTTATCAGCTCTCTGCTTTATTGTCTAGTTAAAATGGAAATAGCTCAGCTTCAGCTCTTAGTCATCAAGCCATGTGGATGACAATGTCAACTGACACAAGTTTTCATAAGCTAAAAAAGCTGCCCTGGGGTAAGCAGCACTGAGATCAATCAGACTTAGTGATTAATATTTCCTGTTTCAGAAAAGATAAAGACACACATGCAGTTGAAATTAGACTACACTGGCAAAGATGACTTGAGAGAATAGCTGGGCAAGCATCAGGTTTCTGAATGAAGGACCAATGGCTCGATTCTTAAGTGGCATTTCCCAGTGCAGAAATCAAGTTTTCTGGTTGTGTTGCACAGACAGGCAAGCATTAAAAAATAGAAAAAGAAGTTGCCTCCTGTTATTGTGCAGCCAAATCTATTCCCTGAGCCATTAAAAGAAAGAGGCAGGCCTACCCTTGGTGCTTACACAGTAATCGTTTGCCCCAGCTTCAGCCAAAAACTGTTCCTCTCTCCTTTCAGCTTGTATGTGTTCTTTAGGATTCCTGCCATGTTCCCAGTGTGGCTCTGAGAAATATCACACTCTCTTACCCTGCTTTTTTATTCCTTTCACCCACCAGCAGCTTTCATTTTGCTTTGCTTGCCTGGCCACCTGAAGGAAATGCTTACAGTCTTTCAAACTGGGCTCACAGAGTTTGACTGTGAAGGTGTTACATCAGTGCTAAACCAGTGCACCGTTAAAACAGACCAATCCAGCTAATGAACAGGCAAACTCCAAACGATGAGTTCATGCTGGTGACTGTGACATGCTAAATGCTGTATATAACAGAGGCTTGCATTGAGTTGACTGACTCTTCTGCAGTTTTATTTCAGAATATTTAGTTTCTAAAGATGTCAAAAGTACTCCCTACAGATGCAAGAAGAGGGAAGGCCTTTCCCCCTGCCTCTACTTTATCTTGTAATAGGGATCCTAGCTGAGAACTAGCATTGGGATGACACATCCATTTACTCACATATACAACTCCCTTACAGCTTTCACCACACTTGTCTTCCCTCAGCCTTTGCATGAGGAATAGAGTGAGGAGGAACGCTGTGGCCCTCAGTGTCAGGTACGAATGCTAAGGGTCTCTTGCCATTTCTGGTTCAGCAGAGGAGTCTCTTAAGCCAGATGCAGAAAAGCCTGGGCAACCATTGCAGTCCGGTGGGAGAACTGGGCCAGCAAAGCTACAGTCTGCTCTTGCAGCTCACCTTCTGGGATTTCCTGCTGTCCCCAAGACACAAATGGGTGGCAAGCTGTCAGATCTTCTCATGCAGGAGCCTCATGGCAAGTCAAACCTGCATTATGAATATGGAGCATCTCTCACCTCACTGCTTCAAGGACAGAGGCTGTCAGGAGATGAGAAGAGCACTGTCTGAGTGAGCTGTATGCTATTAGCTAGCTGTTCTTCACAGAGTTTTGGAACCCAAAGTAACTCTGAGCAGCTCTAGGGCTGTAGGACAAACTTACCACAAACTAACATGGTCCTTGACAGGATGCTGAAGCTTTCTGAGCCAGAGCTTTCTAATAAAAAAGAAAGCCAAGTCTAGCAGGAGAGGCTTGGAAACAAAGAAGCCTTTGAAGGGGGTGTGAACAAGTGAGGCACAGTCCAGGTGGCAGAAGAGGAGAAAGAATCCCACTAAATAATGAAAACTCAGGGAGTGAGAGACAGGTCTACCAGAACAGAAGGAAAGAGAGACCAGGCTTAGAAACAAGAAGAAAAGAAGTCACTAAAAGCAGAGGACAAAGCATTAGGAGCCAAAAGGGGCTGAGTAGGGCACTGAGATCAAAAAAACTGCTTTATGGAACTTGAAAGCACTAGTAAAACATAAAAACCATGGAGAAACTCCATCCCAGGTAACTCCACAGCTGAGGTTTTGAGGTTTCACAACACAGGGTATAAAATGTTTGACCTGGTTATCTAAAAAGGAAAAAAAAATCCCAATCACTGTATTTTTCCGAAAGAAATCCTGCCTATCAGGTTGAAATACAGGAGTGCTACTGTATTTTTCTAATCTTTTGGGGTTTTGTTTTGTTTTTTCCTGGTTTCCTGTCACACCCATAGTTGATGGTGATTCCTCAGTATCACACCTTTTGGTGGGTAGATAGCCCAAGGGAGTGAGAGAATGAAATGGTTTTGCATCTAGTTGAGGCATACAGTTGCCTGGAGTATTTACAGTGCTCTGAGAGGGAGAAGATGAGTACAGAGGGATTAAAACATACAGACGCATGTGGCAAATGAATATATTAAGGCAGATTTTAAGTCCATATCACAGGTCATGGCTTTCAAAAGAGCTCAGTCTGCATTTGGGCATCTAAAAAGTTGGTCTGATTTTTTACATGCATCAAAACTTATCTCTGGAATTAGATGAAATGTTCATTTGCGGACGGTAAAAGTTTATGGTGAACCCTGAAGGTCACTGTAAATTAGAAAACTGGATTCCTTTTCTTTCCATCATATGCTCTTAGTTGCTCTAATTTATACTCCCTCTCCCCAAAAGATTAGCAAATAAATTCATTTTATTTAAATGAGTTGTCAAAATACAACACAACCAGCTTCAGCTCACGTGTTTCAGCTCAAGAGCAGAAGCAGTCCATGCTGAAAGTCACACTACCAGTAGATCAGAGCTTTGCAGTCAGAGCCACGGGGGTAGCTTTGATGACTTTACAGTTAGTTCATGATTAATAAATGTCTTTTGTGAAATGGCTCTCCTGCATCCCCTCTCTCCTCTCCACCTGCTGCCTGTGGGCTCTGCCATTCTGATGTCTGACTGCCCTTGCAGTTTGTCTGGATTAGGGGAAAAGAGAGTATTTGGGGAAGGGGAAGGGGGGGGTGTGTGTATGTGCGCCCATGTGTGTGCGTGCACAACACATAGCTTGTGAGCCTCCACCCTCTGAAAGCAGCTTTTCATTCTTGTCAAGACAAACCCACAGCGAAGTTCAGAAGTCATTGCTGTTAGACAGGAAAAGGGCCAGTTCAAATATGTCACTCCATCAGAGCATGCTATTCCTCCCTGGTAAAGGTCACTTGGAGAGAAGATACGAACGCAATTCAATACTTGAACTTACCCAAAAAGCCAAGCAACTTATTTACTATGCAGTGACCCTGTATTGACCTCATCCACAAGATATGCAGCTCCCACTGGCATCAGTTGGTGTCATGAGTACAGATCAAGAAAACAGTATTGCTGTGCTAGGGGAATACATCAAGTACATCTCTGTTGTTTAGTTTTACAAAACCTGTATGCATCTTTCAGTGACTTTTAATAAACATTAATAAAGTATTGAGTGGAACTTTGAAAGATGTGCTTTTATTTTCATCCAGGCTTTTCTAATTCTATTTCTTAAGGCACAGTGAGCAAGACACATACACCAAAGACACAGAAGAGTTGTTCAAGCTGTGCCATCTTTTACCTTGAACAGGAATGATCACAGTGATGCTCTGAAATAAATCCCACTCCAAGTGATCATTTGCTTAAAAGTGAGGAATAAGCAATATTATTTTTTTTTTCCTTTTCAAAGCACTGGAAGCCAAAGGGATAATTTAGAATTTTCTTGCACTGAACTTGATTTTGTTAGTTCTCAAGAAAGCAACTAGTTAAGAAAGTAAAGAAGAAAATTGATGTTCCACATCTTTCAAAGGCATGCCACAGTTATTGGCGTTGCAGGACCACTGTATGAATCACTGTTTTGTGTCACCACTTATACACAGCTGTGCTGTGTGCGGAATTTTTCAGAGCATTAACATCCAAATCCGGATTAAAAGGGAAACCCAAACAATTTCATCTACTTCCCTCATGATTCACCCAGTTCCTTGTCACCATCATGCCTGCACTACAGGGACAGAGAAGAAGGAGAGCAAAAAATAAAAACCACCCCAAAATATGAAAAGCTGAGGCTGTTTCACAGGGAGAAAACAGTCATAAGGTCTTGCTTGACTCTAAGGTTTCTAATGTGATTTTTTAAAATTACATTCCCCAGTTTCCACCAAACCAAGTTTATATTTCTGGTCTAAAATAGCCAAACTGCCTGCCTGATATAAAAAGCTATTTTCTTTCTTTCTCCCCCTTTTCTCCGCCCCTCATCAATCGACAGCACTTGCCTCCGGTGCCTCAACAGTAGCTATGACTGTGTCTTAATGAAAAAAGATGTATAAAATATTACCATAACCTCAGAGGCATGAGTAAAGCCCTTATTAGAATTCGGGACCTACAGCTGGAAGGGGGGTTTGGGCCGGCAGATAAAGTTAACTATTGTTAGCTCACAAGTGGCTCAGACTTCCTGGCAACTGCAGTGAATTACTCAGCCCTTTATGCAGGGTTTCAGAAACAGTTCACTGTTTCACAACAAAAAAGGCATTCAGGCCGGGAAAGATGGTCTCCCAGGGCTCTAGAAAGCTAGCTTTAAGACAGTGAATGGACACTGGAGCCTCCAAAGTGAATGACCACTGTGGGAAAGGGTGGTGATGTCAGCCTGAATGCATTTCCAATGGTTTTGTCCCACTTTTCATTGCTTTTGCACTCTCCCTTGCTCTCTTTCTCTGCCTCAAGCTGTCCCCTTCCTGTTCTTTTCAGGCCATTATTTTAAAAGTTTAGAGCTCTCATCCACACAGAGGGGAGGGCCACTGCGTCCTTTCTGCTATGGCAATGCTCCTCTGCACTTTTGTTTTCATGTAAAAAATATTGGGGGTTATGGGTGGAGGGGGAGCTGAAAAGAAGATGAAAAAGTGAGAGGTGGAAGGACAGGAGAAGAGGGAGTGTCAGCGTCCTGTGGCTTGGAGCTGGGGCTACAAGGCTGGGGCGGCGGGGGGGGGAAGGAAAACTGGGAGCACAAGGAGGGGAAATGATGAAAGCAGCAGGGATTTGGGGTCCTTTCAAAAACAAATTTGTAATCCTTCACACTGCACATGTTTGAAAGGATCGGCACTTTTGAAGGCCTAAAGAAGAATCGGAATAATGTTCTTAGCTAAGCCCTCAGAAAGAACAGAGCCGAGCTTTGGAAAACATACCCAATTACATAAGTTTATCAAAAGCTTTCAAAGGCTCTTCTGTCCTTGACCAAAAGGGGAAAAAAAATAGCAGAGGAGTGAAAGAGGGAGAAGGCTCCTCAGTGCATTTACCCGTGGTAGCAGGCAAACAGCAGCTAAGCTGACATATTCCAAACCAGTGTGGCCCACTGTCCCAGGCCTCCCCATGGCAGCAACATGCAGGCTTCAAGCAACAAGCCCTGGAAAACACCTCTGCAAAAAACAGCTGGACATGTCAGTAACAAGGGGATATGGAGCGAGGCACTCAATACGCACTCACTTCTTGCAAACAAAACCATGGCTGGCAAGCCCACCTGGTTTGCTTCCTGCTTTCCATGAAATACTTGCTATTCGTACAGATAAATGTATGCAGGTTTGGCTAAGCCTGTCCTGAGGCAAAATTATAGGATAACAGCAATGTGCCGAGAGCAAGCATTACAGCTTAGCCCACGCTAAGTTCCCGGTGTGCTGGAGTTTTTGAAGCTTATGTGCCTAAGAATGCAGATGTATGTGCTGCACGCACAAGTGTGTCTTAGCAGCAATCCCCTCGTGGAGGCTTTCCTACACTCTGCCTGCAACCCAGTTTCACCGAGACTATCTTTACAGGTAAAAAAATGTAGCTTTCACTGATGGATAATTAACACAAATTCGCAATCCTGCTGCAAAAATATCAGCAGAGACTAAGACAATTTTATCGTGTTGTAAAAGAGAAGAGGAGGGACTGCTGGCTTCACCTGAACTGTCTTTATATTGGTGCTTTCTGTTACCTCCCAAGACAGGCAATATGCTTGTGTAGTCAAAGCACAGTACAGGCAACATGCTTTAGTTTTGCCATAAGGCAAATTCACTAAGATCAGTCCAGTACCCATATGAGGCTGACTTCAGTGAGTTTTCTTCTGGTAAGAGCCTTGTCTTCAACGTGCTTTTATTGTGGAATAACTCTTGCATACAATAAGAGAGACAGCTTTTTATATTTAAAAAGGAAAGGCCTGTGGCTACCTTGTACTAAACACAAGCTTTCTTGTCTCCAGACAGGATTTAACAGTGATGTACCTTCACCATATTAGTTGTCATCTGGATAAAGCCAAACCTTATGCTAGAACTTAAGAGGACAAACACAAACCCTGCTTTCTTAAAAAATATCAACACTCACTGAACCACCTGCAGCCAGCCTCAGAGTATGAAACTTACTTTTTGACCTGGTGAGGAGACTTATGCTCCTGAGCTCCTGAGCTGCTTCCAAAAGTTCCTGGCCGAAAGATGAGCCACCAAGGATATTTATAACCCATCTAATGAGATAAAGAAAGGGAACATTTATTTGCCCAAGGCAGATCTTCCTCCTTGTCCTTTTTCTTAAGACTGGCAATACCATGTCTTGTTCTGCTGGGCTTTAGCCAGAGACCTCAAGTCTCAGATCTTGTCCATACAGTAAAATCTGAAGACCCAAGAAAGCATACAAACCTGTGGTTCCATGACTGGTTTAGGCCAGTCTATGATTAAGCTGCCACCAAAGGCACTGTCAGCCCTGGGCACATGTTGTGCCCTTGCTTGCAGAGGGCAAGCTTATATTTTCTGATGGCAGGACAATCTCCAATGAACTTAACGCTGACTGTGAAACCCTCTCTTAGCCATCTCTTGCTTCCTGGGCTAGTGCAACCTAGTGTGAAAAACGTTAATATGGACACCACAGTTCATTGTAAATCAATTCACTGGCTTCAATAAACTTAAACAGTGCCAATACAAAAGTGCCTTTACACAGATTTCAGCCAAAATAAAACCAGCAGGACTTATAATTGATAGAGGTGTCTCAGTATCATCAATCATGTAGACATGGCCACTGAGAGTGTATGTAGTCCCTGTGTCTCTACAACTTCAGAGGCTGAGGTGGTAACTCCTTGACACTGGCACCATTTACCTAAATTGTTAATCCACTGAAGATAAATAGGTGTTAAGAAAAAACCAGAATTTTAAACTGCCTGCCTGAGGTGTTTTCTCTCCTCAGCTTCCCTGCACGTGGGTCTTCTGACTTCACCAATCCATTAGCCCTTTGCTTGTCCACAGTAGGTTTGCATGACCAATATAAAAAGAATTTGTCAATGTAAAGAGTTGAAAAATTAAAATATTTTTCAGGTCTTCTTTATATACTGCAAAAAAACCCCAAAAGGGCACAACTCTCTTTTCCTGGTCGCCTCTAATTCCCGTTCGAGCTCTAAGCAAGTCTCAGCAGGCCAGTGCTTACCAGCACCACAGAGCCCAGAGGCCCAGGCGTGAGGCCCCTGACAACCATCCAGTGCTGGTTGAAGCATGCAGGGCCTGTGAGGGAAGGGGTGCTCCTTCCTGGGGTAAAACAGCTCTGAGCTGAGGCTGCCCAGGAAGGATCACCTACCACAAACCCCTGCAGAAAAGTATTTTGCTGGGTTTAGAAGGCCCTGCTCTGCTCGAGTAGCCTCAAGCCTCCACATAACTACTATGGCATACCAGCAGTTCCCCAGCATGACACTTAGAAAACCTCTCCTCTGAAGCGGTGGGGTCTCACCCCCAGCAGATGTACCGCTGTGCCGCAGGGGCTCCGGTGGGCTGGCTGCGCAGTGGGACAGAGGCCAGCAGAAAGGCCTTGCCTGCAATGGCAGGTCAGCGTAGGCATCTGAAGTGTAACCTTCATAAACTCTGGGAGCTTTCAAGCAGTTGTGAAGATAAATCCATGACTAAAAAGAGGTCAACAGTTTGAAAATTTAAATTACAACATATTTTTTTTGCAGAACTTCACGGCTAAGATAAGTTTGAGTTGGTTTTTCGGTTGGGTTTTTTTTGTTTGTTTTTTTTTGTCCTGATCCTAGATGAAAATACACATGGAACTGTTGAACTGTTGCAAAAACCTGCAGGACAGAAAGTCTTGTCTTCTGTCAGCTCTGCTTGAAGGTTGTCTAAAAGTTGGACTGTCTTGTCTGGCACCAGGGCCTTAGTAAGCAGCGAGCATCACCATTTTCTTTCACTTATGACAGAAAAGCTTATACCATTATAAAGGTCCAGTCATTTAAGATATTGCTTTAAGAAAGAAAGGATGTATCAGCTAAATTTGAACCAGCTCAGTGAAATAACTCCCAAAGTTTGAGTTGGATTAAAAATCATAGGAAGGAAACAGCTATGGAGGCAGAAGGCCAAAACAAGATTTAAAAGGCTTTTGAACTCTATCCAGACAAGATCAGGGGAAATTAAAATTATTTTCTAAGAGCTGGCTCTTGGCAGGTATATTTTAAAGTAGTCTCTCCTGAAACCTTCCCTTCTGTGCTTCGATCTCTCACAGCTCTGCTGTGAATATGGTTAATTAGATTCTGGAAAGAAAATCTTTACGAATATAATCTACTTCTTTCCTTATATAACGTTCCTATCACCTTGTATCTAAGTTCTTCACAGACACTGACAAGTTTATCCTGTCTCTCTCCCTTCCTTTGCCCTTCCATGAGCTGAGGAAGTAAGCTTTCCAAGTTTTCCAGTGGGAGCTATGAAAATCTCACTCTGGCAAAGATCAGGTCTCTGTCTGTTGTCTGCAGCCACCTTCATTTACAATGGGCTTTCCTCCTCTCTCCTTTCCTTCCTGGCTTTGACCATGGTAGAAAAGTTGGGCTTCTTCTCTGAATCCTTTCTCCTTTCTTTTCCTATTCTTCAACCTCCACACAACACTGTAGCTGATACTTCTTTTCCCCTCTATCCATGTTGCCATCTCTTACTGCTGCAACCCCTCTGCATCAGTCTTCCCCTCTAACTTTGGCTCTGGATTCTTTTGGTTCTTTTCACCACAGTTTTTCATCTGAGACTTCAGCTTCAATATTGATGACCTTGATTTGTATTTTCTTGTGTTATTCCCTCATATTTTGACAGCACTTTCAGTTCCTTTGTAACTTTTGCCCATGAAAAGGACCACTCACTTTACTTCCTTTTAGCCAAACACAGCTTTCAGCCAAACCATTCTGGTACTTCCCCTTCTCTTACAGCCCATCTACACTAATGGTTCATCTGCTTCCTCCACTCTCCCCCTTGCCTTTGATTCCCTTCTTTCCACTGACATGGCCCTTTGTGCAGCAAGAGCAGGAGCAGTGCCAGTATGCTGCCAAATGGAGATCAATGTGTCCAAGATCCATCAGTAGCTGTCATTTCCACATTGCCTAGCATGGTCTTCCTCAAATATTTCATGCTGCCACAGCAACTGCAACATCTGGGAGAGATTTTGTGAGTAGTAGGAGAAGATTCAACATGGAGACTCACTGTGGTAAGTAGCATATTGCAACCAGGGGAAAGGAGGAAAGGAAGGGACTCTGGCCTTTTTGATACCTTTGCTTTCCCAGATTTCATTTCTGCCTCCACATGTGACCTTGCCAGTTCCTCTCCAGAGAAAATTATCAATGTATACTTTTAATTTTTTCTTCCTTTTTATTGGTCTTGTCTTCCATCTTTCTCACCTGTAACTCTTTTTGCTCACTTCATCTGCAAAGGTTTCTTGTCTGCTCTCTCCTCTGAGCACACCACCTGCCCCAAATGTTTCATTTCATGAAATGAACTTTTATATGATCTCCCTATAGGTCAGTCTTCATCATCCTAGTCTTCTCTGGCTCTTCTCACACAGTAAATTTTATCTTAGGAAAAAGGAAAAAAAAATATTGACTTTGCTTCTCCAATCATCCACATTCCCATTCTCCACTTCACCTTCAGCTTTATTGAATATGCTGCTTGCATTCAACACCTGAAGATCTTTCCTCCATTTCTACCCTAGACTCTTTCCAATACCTCCTCTAGTAGTCCACAGAAAAAAAAAAAAAAAAGGAAGGACCATAGTGATCTCGTCATTGTTAAAGATTTCACCCTTCTTGATCTCTCAGGTGACTTCAACATAGCTAAAATTTTATTCTTCCTTGGATTTTATCTCTTCAGTCCTCCCCTTTTTCTCTAGCAACTTCTCATCTTTGAGATATTTCAGATCTCTGAGATTCTACCACAGGTAACCTTCTTTCCTCCCTCCTTAAAGTATACTTGTGTAATCCCAGTCACATCCATTTTTACGGTATTTTATGCTGTTTCTCAAAACAGCCTGAGATGCAGGTTCTTACTGCTGTTGTTGTTGTTATTATTATTATTAGCACTATTGATGTGGCTGTGCTGCTGCTTAAATGTTATGATAATACACATTCAAATTGCTTGTCTGTGGTTATGCAAAAGGGATATAATAGAACTAAAATTTCTGATTTCTCTTGTTCTCCTCTTGTTTCTCTTCAAACCACTGTCCACACAGTGCTCTGGATGCACAGAATTCCTTCATTAACTCAAAAACCTAGTTTATGGCTCTTTTCTTTCAGTACACCTATTTTTCTTCCTTGTGTATGTCTTACTCCGTGGAAATACCTCATTCCTTGTACAAATAGTTCACTACCAGGTTAAGGTCTTGCTCCTCTTTGATCTTTCCATGACACTGGGAGTACTCCTGAAATGCTTGGCAGTTAATAGCTGATCATTGATTTAAGTGGGAAGTGAGAAACCTGAATATTTTATCGGATCTGGGCCATGGTCCCCCCTTAGGGAACTTTTATCCACATAAACTCAGAGTGTCTGCCTAGCATGCAAAAGGTATCTGGCTCTGCTTGAGAGACCTATAATACAAGTACTGACAGACAACATCTAGTTTCATATTATATGAATAGACAGGGAGAAGTCAGGTCAATTCTGCTCTCTCAAGAGTTTTTCTTCATCTTTGGAGTAGAATAAACACCAGATTTCCTCATTGCCCCAGGGTATCACTGAGTGATGCGGTCCCTCTGATTCCCTCTGGAAACAACCTAACCAGTCAGCACTGTCACTCCTTGGAGCAGTGTCCTATGGCCCCTACTTTGGAGACCCCAGTTATGCCCAGGGCAAGGTGTGCAGGCAGGAGCAGCCAGGGGCTTACTTCTCAGGTACACTGGAGCTAGGTGATAAGATATTTACGCTGTGTCTGTTAGAAACCATGACTACACTAAATTCATCTGGAAGTACAGAATCTCCACAATAAAAACTACCATCAGGTAAGAGGCTGGAAGATGAGGTGTAGAGGAATGAAGCTGGGTTAATTAACATTGATAATATACAGCTGTGGTCTGGCTTCAGGGGCAGTGGGTTGGCTGATGTAGATAAGGTGCAGCTGTGGCTCATTCTGTTAAGTGGTTGGGCAGCCAATAAAGAGAGAGAGCAGCTGAGGAGGAAGAGAAAGTAGGGAGAGAAAGTGCATCCTGGGTGAGGAGAGACTAGGAGAAGGCAGTAGAGGGACTGATATGAAGAGTATGTTGGTGTGTGATGGTAAAAGACCTTGTTGCGGATTGGTAGTTTTGAGAGTGCTGCAACAATGAGGTTTCACTCTGTACCTGCTGGAGAGTGTCCTAACCACCAGGCTTCAGCCTAGCTTCAACTACAAGTGTAGTAGAGGGGCACTGCCTGTTCTAGCCCAGTCTCAAGTTGTGTCACTGTGCAGAAAGCAACTTAAGTAACTTAAAACCTTGCTCTCAAGTAAAGATCCCTGAAAAGAATGAGCAAGAAGGCTCTTGACTTGGTAGCCCACTGAAAGTGTGGGATTTAAGGGAAAGGAAATTCTTGTTTCCATGTAATGGCCTAAGGAAAAAAGCTTGAGCTGAACCATAGCAGATCTTTCGTTCCTTCATGAGGGCATGAAGACCTGAAATCACGGGTCCAATGGCTACTTTTGGCTGGAAAAGTCAGGTTTCAAGAGCTTTTCTGCCTGAGAAAGCTTGTGCACAGAGGGCACTTCACAGCACCCAGGGGACCCACTGCTCACTCCCCTTGTGAACATTCACTCTAAGCTAAAAGAAAATTTGAGAAAGGCAGCTTACTCTGATGTTGAAGCAAACTACCAAGCACATGGTTCAGTCTTTATGTGAGTCTGTGTAGTGCAGGGATGCCCAAAACAGTAGCAGAATTGGACTGACCAATCTGAAGTCATTGCAAAAAAAAAAAAAAGTTCTGGTAGACATGCTCTTAAGGTGGAAACTGCATGGACAAAATCTCAAGAAGAACTAGTTAATATAAGGCAAGCAACAGTATATCAGGTCCTGGCTGCTTCAGTCATTTCTCTGTTTTTGTTTTTACTCCACAGCTGGAGACATCTTTCATAAAATTCCTTCTCACAACATACACCAGATTTCTGGCTTATACATATGGTTAATTCTGGCAGGATCTCAACAGGATTCTAGGAGTAATAATTTCACATAAAACCAGAAAGAGTGATCCAATGTGTTAATATAATATTTGTGATACTATTTATTTTGAGATTACCATAACATTTCACAAAATCCAGTTTTATATTTGTAATGCTTTGTCTTTTTAAAAAAAAATCTTTTCTATTTGATTGTTATTTTGTCAGTTTTATAACTGCTTTATTGTATAATAGAAGCATTTTATATTTCAATTTGTACTAACATTCAACATTATTTATTTGTTATATTCCTTTATGTGGTTTTGTTGGGTTGTTTGGGTTTTTTTAATAAAGTAATAAAAATTTAAACATCAAAGAGTATCAGGCAAACAGTTTCTCCATGTGTCAGCACTGTGAGTGAATTTTTGCAGCGGTCAAGGCATTAGCAGTGTATAGAGAGAGCATTCAGTCTCATTTTCTAGTATTGGAATTGCTGTAATTCTAGGTCATATGGAGAAGCCTCACTAACATCTTGGAATCACTAGGAGCTGAGGTTTCAAATGTGTATGTTTTCAGTTACACACTTCAGGACTTACTTAGGTGCTTATACAAGTTAGTTTAGTCCCTGGAGCATCAGAACTGCAAATTAAGCCAGTAAGAGCTTTTGATGGTCAGCACCTCTGAAATTGCTGCATCATTTAGGCTTCAAGTGTCAGGTTGGACCACAACAGAAAACAAAACTTAGAAACAGAACCTACTTACTCTTGTGACAGCACCATATTTATCTTCAAGGCATCTTCCCAGAGAAAGATTTATAGGTTATAAAAAGTAGTTCCATGGGGGGTGGATGAGGTCTCAAACTCCCTTTACATATGCAGAGGAGAAAACACTTTATTCCATTATTCTGTTTCAAAAATGGAATTTCCTTCTTTGTCTCAGAAAATGCAGTCCCCCTTCTGTTTCTCTCCTTGTCGTTTGTACTCCTGCAAAAGCGAGAAGGAGCAGGAGAAGTAGAAACTGGAAAGAATCTATCCTGAGAGGGGGACAGAAGGGTGGGAGGGAAGGTCAGGCTGGTACAACTTGTTTACTCTCTGGCATGTGGCATAAAAAACAGCTGCAAATTCAAGAAAACACACAGAAACAAAAATCTCTGGGGAAGAGATTACCAATGGTTTACCTCGGAAAGTAAATTTGAAACTGTTTTCAATAACCAGGACCATGAAATATCAGGTGGCTGGGACCTTCTTGGGTGGTGCAGAGAAGTTTAAGCATCTACATTCTACACAGCAATTGACACTACCAACCACCTTGGACTGCCAAACCCTGTCAGGAGAGTGAAAAAGTCATGACACTTAAATGTTCATAGTAACCTGTTCAAACAGTTCAATCTAAGTAACTGGCAAAGCATAGATGGATGGATAGACAGATGGATGTCTTCTGTCTGTAGAATTTATTACAAATTTGGATAAATAAACGTTGCTTATACAGGTGAATTCATACTCTCCAAGCCAGCCTGCCTGATGAAGAAAACATTTTCTCCTCTCTGCTTACTAAAAAGAAATCACCAAACCAATCAACCAAGCAAATCAAAAAACCCCACCTTTTTATTCCTTCAGGAACACATAAACCCAACTTCTGCTTTGGCAAGCCAAATGCAGTTAAGCAATGTATATAATATGAATTTTAAAAATGCAGTCCTCCTTATGTTAATATAATTAACATTGCCTATCAACTAGGACAGTAATCAGGAATATATGAGTCAGAATCTCTTATAAAATGAATAATAACTTGTGGGAAAAAGCAACATGTGAGAGAGGAGAAAACAAAATCCATACAATTAATGTAATGTTTAAGGCCCAAATGTACATCTTACAGCACCAGAAAAAACCTTTACAGATATTAGCCTGAAAAGCCCAAGGAGAGCAAGATGACACGTGACCCTCAAGAGTCCTATACTGGGGTTTGCAATTTAATGCCTCAGAACACACACTTGCCTGAGACCCAAGGAATCTATGCACTGGGAATGGTGTTTTATATGATAAAAGAAAGGTATACCAGTGATGGTCTATTAAGAAGTTCTGGGAGCAGAAAGGTCTTTAGCGGAGATCTGGAAAAAGGCTCCACTTTAAATCCTTCAGACTCAATGGAGCAGGGAAACAGTCTCTGGGCTGGTGGCAGCAAAGCACCCGCGATGTGGTGAAAGTCAAGTAGCCATTCATCACTGTGGCATGGAGAAGTTGCATAAAGGATCTGAAAAGCCCTCCAAAGCACCCTGAACCCAGGCAATAATTATGTCAAGCGTCTGACCCACTGAAACCACTATTAACTTCTAACAGAGGCACAGTTGTACAGCTAAACATTCACTATGTTAGTCATGTTTAAACAGCTTCCAGTAAAGATGGCAGAGGCCTATTAGAGGAATTTGCACATTCCCTCTGGAATTGATGTGATTCTTTCAAGCCTTTATCCTCAGCCTTGGCTGCCAACTTCATCTTTACACTTCTTATCCCTTATTTTCTCTGGGAACCTAATAAATGCCATATTGTCCCCACAGATTTAATTTTTCCTATTAGAGGAAATTTGGTTTGGTGAGGGTAGGCTGGCCTAAGCTATGAATGTTCTAAATGGTTGATTTAAATATGGATATTTAAAAACTTGGCCATGAGCCTTAGTTTGGGGCTGAAAGGAAACACTCAGTTCTCCAACTTTTCTTTTCGGGCACATCAAGGAAAAGATAGTAAATGTCATACAAAATACTTTGCCAATCCTGAGAAGCCAACACATCACCTTCTCTTTTCTCCGGCATTTCTTTGTGTAACTCCATGTACAAATTCAAGGGATGCTGGGAGAATAAAGTTGTCCTTCCCCATGCAGAACCAAATGCCGGCAGGCCAGGCTCTTCCCTGGCTCTGAAGCTACCTAATGCCACTGAAATCAATAGAGTTATCCTCATTTGCAGCAATGGGAGGCACTGTCAGGTCCTTCCCTTCCTTGGCAGTCTGCAGCCCTGGCTCAAAGCCATGAATGAAATGGCTTTTCCTACGTGCAGCAAACTAACGCTGCTGCTGGACTAGTGAGCAGTGGGACCAGCTGGAACCCAGACAGGCTGGAAAGAGATAATGCAACAGGAGGGACCATCTCTTACACACACACATGCACACGAAAGGGTGACAAGGACAATGTTGTCAATCTGTTTATCTGATCGTCTAAATTCTTAAGAGTCATAACCATTGAAAGGCACCATTTATAAATCAAGAAAAGGCCACAAGAAGTACTACAAGATAATTTTTAAAAATCACTGCTCTGTCATTCCAGAATAACTTCACTGTATTTAGTTAAACTCACTGGAATTACGCTAGCATAAAATGGAAGTAATCCGGTGCCGAATCAAGTGTTTCAGGAACAACAAAAAAAACACAAAAACAGGGGTGTAGGAGACATCATATACCCAACTTAACTGGAGTGGACCAGGGACAGAAATAGACACAATCCCTGTAATTTTCCAGGTGAAGGCACAGTGATAACTGTGGATAGCTGTTTGTCCTGCTCCACTTCACATTCTGGCATTTTATAGCAAAATGAAACTAACTATATTAGTCACTAGCTATGTTCCTAGAATTTTGGAAATAAGCTCTGTTTATAATGTTTACCTGACATCAGAAACCTTTTAAGATGTTTCAGACAAGGTTTGAAGTATGTAGACTGGTTTTGCTCCTTCCCCTTCTCAGGCCTCAGCGCTCTGGTTTTTTGGCAGTATCTTTTTATTTTCTTGTAGAATTCAAGCAATATTACTTACAAAAACATACCAGAAATCAGCACCCCCATGTGTTTCATTTCAAAGAAACCAAACTTACTGTATAGTATCTGCCTGATGCTAGACCTCTTGACTAGTCTTTCTTGGACATCTGAATTGTGCCTTGGGTACCTACAAGTAGTCAGAGGCACATTGCGTTCAGAATAATCTTGTCTCCAGTTCCCCAAAGACTTCTTTATGACGTTTTAATTAAATCCTGACACTGCAGCCATGAGGGCTTATGTAATGCAATAGAAAGAAGAGTTATGACTGTGACACTGTGGGATCAGCATCACTGGCACATCAGCTGTACTTTGGCAGCCAAATGCAGGCTGCAGGGAAAAAAATATGTGGAAAAGCTATCACATAAGAACTACACTGTTAAAATGATCAGTCCTGAAGTGTAACCATGGTGAGTGGTTAGGGCTTCTCATAAGTGTTTTCCTGAGAGTAAGGTTTTGACCTAACCATTGCCAACCCAACCCCTGCCTCTAGCAGGGTCTGTTTTTTCACTCTTCGTCAAGAGGTTTCCTTCAGCTTCCTTTATACAGGCTTAGCGGTACCACTGAATATCTCAAGAGTCAGGGGAAAATTGAAGCTCTTGGCCTACACTGATTCCTTAGCTTGACACTTAACCAAAGCCTGAAGGCTCTCTTCCCCTTCAGCAACTGCCACTACCCATGTTCCCAGTCTTTCTTTGCAGCCATTGAGTATGTTAACCCAACGGACTATCAACACTGAAGATAGAGATCATACAGGCAGAGCTAGACTAGCTTTAAACCCAACAGCTCATACACCCCTAATGGGTGACATTGATGTTGCATGGATCTGAGTGTGAGCTACTTCAGAATCTCCAGTCTAAGGTGCAATCCACGCCTTGCTCTGTCTCAGTACAGATGCACTAAGCAACACCTAAACTTGGTAGTGTAAAGCTAGTTCATGCTACCTCTAGTAGTAAGGTAAATGACTACAAATGAATACTGTGTGTCCTCTTAGGGACATGGTTTAATGGTGGACTTGACAGTGTTAGGTTTATGTTTGGACTCGATGATCTTAAGGGTCTTTTCCTACCTAAATGATTCTATTCTATAGTTCTATATTGCACATAAGTCACTGAGGTGTAAAGATGTCTTCACATTTCTCTAGGTGCCCTTTATCAATCACCTTCAATAAACTTATTGCTTGCTGTGCCTGTTGATACTGAAGTGTCTTCAGCACCCTAGCTGCCCTGGAAGGTGTGGCATTTTGATGCAATGGTAGGCAGACCACAGCTAGAGACTGACAAAAGATCAGGGTTCAGCAACAAGATCTTCAGAATGAGGAAAGCAGGTCCTAATATTATGAGTTGGGATTTTGGAGGAGATCCTAAGCAACTTATGAAGGCTAAATTTCATTGTATCCTGTGAGAAAATCACCAGGATGGAAAGAACTTGGCAAAATGTCAAGCATGAGTAGAGACCTGATAAGACTCCTTCTATAAAATTAATTTGGAATAACTTTAGGTTTCATTTCAGTGCTAAGAGAAGGTTAGGGTCAGTTTTTTTCTCTCCTTCTGAAGTGATGCCCTGATTCCTTTTTACATTTCTATAATAAGCTTCTATGAATTCCAATAAAATAATCACCTGCAGGATTCATTTTTATTGCCCTAGACAAATGCATCATCTTTACTCCAATTTAGAAAAAGCATTGCCGCCATGTGTGTAATAGTTCAGATCCTCTAAAAAAAAAAATTGAACAGTCATTTAATTTAACAGCAAGGCTTTTCTCCATCAAAAGGCTAGACACATCACCATTATCCAGGTTTTTCTTAATTACAGCATATGGCAGGAAAAATTCTATAAATAATCATGCTTCTGCTGTAGTTCAAAAGTTGCCATCTCCCACTGGCTGTATGTAACTCCACAAAAGAATCTAGTACAAACTCTGGAAAAGAAATTGAAACATTATCTCACCTCAGGCATACTCCCTTCCCATCACCTTAGGACAGTAACCCAGGAAACAGGGTCCAGGTTGAGATCTTCTTCACCTAAAAGGGTTCAACTTCATAGCTCCCACTTCTGAGGAAAGACACTTAGCCATGTTATCTAATATTTAGCTTATGAGCAGGCCTATGTTATGGAGGCCACCAGATTGTCACTGAGGCATAAAAGCCTTTTGAGCCGAAACTCTACTCATGGGCTCTGCTATTGACACTGACATAGCCATTTTATGCATCCTGCTCATGAACTCAGTAGGAAAACACTAGGGAGAAAAAAATGAATGAGGTTTAATTTTTATCCCTGCTGAACAGCTTTTCCCTTGAATTTGAATGACACTCACCAAGACAGTTTGCAAGGAAGAAACACAAGGTAAGGTTTTGTATTGCCAAGTAAGATAAAACACCCTAAGAGGTAATTTGGGGAGTTTGAGTCAGCATGCAGGTTCCTTGCTTCTGGGTCTTGGGCTCAAATCAAGTCCACAATGGTCAATTTTTGTCCTCTTGTGAGGTGCTGTATGTGAAGGTCTTGACTACCTCTAGGTTTAAATGTTAAGGTCCGCACCTGTCATGCTACCGTTTGCATGCCAGAAAAACATATTGTAACATCTACGCATGGATCAAGTGGCTTCTCTACTCTGGCACACAGAAATAATAACTCCCTGAGACTGTCAACAAAGACCCCACAGGTGTTTGGCAACATCTGACTGGACAGACCAAATGCCTGACTCACTTAGCTCTGCTCTGTCTGAAGCTGGGTGGGACAGCCTCTTTGTTTTGTTTAAGCCCCCAAATCGCTGAGTGTATTTAGACCATAGACATGCACTCAATGCACACATCTCATAGTATAACAGCCTAATGCACGGGGAATGGAAGAACTCTGATCCAACAACCTCCTTTTCACTTTGTAGAAGAATCTTAATACCTCTGTATACTGAAATCTGAAAGATTCCTGGAACCCTGAGGACAAATCATCAGATGTCATCAGGAGGAACATGGGTTGCCATACTTTACATAGTTCCCTGACTTTACTAAATCTGCAGCAATGCTACCAGCACCACTGTAGAAATTCCCTGTGCAGACAGTCCATGTTACATAGGCCACAAACAGCTGTCCTGCACTGGCAACTTTCAAGATCTATCCATGTTTCCAGGACTGAATAGATGAGCATAACCAGTGTATATATCATTCGGTTCAAACCTTCATGAGGCTGTTCTTTTTATACTGCTTCCATTCAGAATGAATTTGGTGCTTTCAAAGTTGGGCATTAATTGTTCCTTAATAAGATATCATCATAAAACACGCAATTTAGTGCTTCGTTTCTTCCAATTTCCATATAGGAATCTGACTCTGCTAAATTCAAGCTTTAATCCCCCTGGCCCTTCTTGTAAATGGTGCTATAGACTATGAAGGGTTACCGACCCATAACAAATAAATTAATAAGCTTGTGTAATTATATTTGGGTCATTTTATTTCAAACCATGAAATCAAAAGCTCTGTTCACATTAGTGCAGGAATTGCTGTAACCGGCCATTGGGGCTCCCTTGATACACCATCTGTGAATGCAGCAAACTGGCACATGTTGGACAGAAAGAATCCATGCTCATAGCTAGCGTGCATGATTTTTTTCCATTACCTTTGCTGGACATAGGCCTCAAATCCTATTTCTATCCACTCCCTGTCTCAAAAGAGTAGTTCTGCCTTACACCATGATCTTTGTCTTTTGCAGTCAACAGTTGCTGAAGAGTATTCACATCGCTATCAATTGGTAGATCAGATTATCTGGCCTTCCACTATCTTGGGGTGAAGGGCAGAACATACGTGCACAGCCGCAAAGGGGACTCCTAGAATGCTTACTAAGCAGGGCTGTTCTTCCCATGGGAAAATGTATCGTAGCACTGTTGTTTATCCCGTTCCTCTTGGCCTCCTATACATCTTCTGATAAAAGGAAATGCTCTTTCTCACAGCTTGAGTTGTTGGAGGTCCTTACTTGGCTCTTCTTCCTATGTAGCACAACTTCCCTTCTTACCTCCTTCCACCCTGGACCCTCATTGTTGCTTTGTCTTTGACTTTTTGCTCTTGGATCCCTTTTACCTCACAATCACCTTAAACTGGAGGCCTGGGAAATTTCTGCAACTTGCATTGCTGCTGTCCACAGGAATCTAACTGAGCTTGAAAAACAGTTCTGACTTCCAGACCTTGTAATGTGGTCACAGAAGATAAGGCTGGTAGGGTTGACTTCTAAGTTACTATGGTCATGGCTATAGACACCCTGACATCTGTAATCCTGTGGCATGGAGCTATGAAGGCGGTTATTCCTGCTCCTGCTGCATGTTTGAAGGGCCAAAACAAGACAGTCATTCCATGTATTTCCCTGCTTCATGGACTCATGGAATACTGGTTTTGCCCATAGCTAACAAAATTCTGGACAGCTTTTCAATTGACTGAACACCTGGCATCTCTTGAAAAGACAGCTGCACACAGCTGCCTTGTGAGGTAGGCCAGCTGGCATTTTCTGGGTGTGAATTGGCCACACACCATGACAATGAAGATGGGGAGCATGCGAGGATCCTAGCTGTGAAAACAGAAGTGGAAATCTCTCCAGAATGGAACATTAGTTCACTGCATCTCTTATGATATATTAGTAAAAAAATGGTAGAGACAAGAATCTATCACTGCATAGACTTCACAAAGTTAGCAGGACTACACATGAATATGCATTAGCAACACAATAACCTTTAGACAACGAGTTAATTCATCAGTGGCTGTAAATGTGACAGCCCTTATGCAACCTCTGTATAATAAGTCTCAAAAATGGTTGCTCCTGGATGCACCAAAGGAAAGATCATGCTGTATGTGTGCTGTGCTTTTTCTAAGCATCTGCTGCTAGCCCTGTCAGCCCAGTATATTGAGCTAGATGGCCCTGTAGTCACGGAGAAGAGTACTCGTGTTCTTCTAAAGAAGGATCTATGGGGAGATAAGTTACGGTGACAGAAAAATTACATATCTTTCCCAGCTACTTTACAGAAGAAATGCTTCAATTCTGTCCTCAGTAAGCTAGCTGGAGTTCCCACTCGCTGCAGTGCAACTTGTAGTTGAATAGCTGAGGGCAGACCTTCTGGCATTCACATTTCTATATGCTTAACTTAAATGAGAATAATTTACCTATCTGGAGTTTTGGATGCAGTTACTTCATACAAGGCTGATTTTTTAGCAGATATAGCTACTTTGTGCTTATAAAGTTAGCAATTATTTTGGCATGGGAGGTTTTGTGTGCAAGAAAGCCGCTGAAAGAAAATATGAACCAGAAATGGAAGTCTAACCAGAAATGAAAATAGCTGTCAGCCTCCAGCACAACATCCCAAAAGTTTAAGTGTATGGGCATCACCCTTTCAAATTTAAACCATACAGAGTTTGGCAAGAGAGAGAAATAAACGGCTCTTGTGTCACATTAAAGGAGACACAAAACCACGATTTTGTCATGTGGTGACTTCCCTCGAACATCTTTTTCCTTTGTGTCTAGCCCTTACAAGTACTGTAGGTCGTGGGGGACACCGAGTCCATCGCAGACCAGGTGAATCAGCCAACAGGGGGCAGCCGGAGGACAGGAATTAGCATCAAAGCCCGACACCCCTTCACTTCAGAGCCCAGAAAAGCAACAGTCAGTCAGCCTACCAGGAGCCTGCTAGCTGGTCTCTAGACTGCTTCATCAGACAGACACCTCCCTCCCTGGCTCATCGTTTTGTTATGACACAGGAAGATGTCAGCCTTTTGTGGGACAAAAGGACATTCTTAGGAATGCAAAGGACTGAAATATCATCTCATACCCTGGCATGCTTCCAGGACACCAAGGATGTGCAGTCTCCTTAATCACAAGTCCTTTTTTGGTCCTGCTGCATTTTAAGAGTCTAGTCTGACTCAAAGATGATATCAAGTTCGCCTAAAGTAGCCTGGAGGATTTGCATTTGAAAGCCATCCAGCCCAAGCTTAACCAAACCAGTCTTCCTTAAATTAAAAACAAAAAGAAGGGTCTTGCTTGACAGTACTCTTCTGCTTCTCAGCTTTGCCCTTGGGAGAGCACACTGATGTCTGCCTCCTGATAATATTTTTGGAAGGTACATTCCTTTTATTTGGGTCACGACATTAAGCAGACCACCAAAAGGACATACACAAGCTATTTTGGAAGGCTGTGTTTTTGCACTGCAGATGTAGTCACACAAGTGCACCTCTGCTTCAGAACATTATACCTACACTAAAAGCTGGTGTTCAGGGGAAAACAAATTAAACTGAAAAGTTTGGCACGGCCACTGGGCCAGTCACCGGGTCCAAGGGATGATTAGATTGCTACGGCATAATGTTGTCAGAGCATAATATTAGAGGCCCAACAAGTAGAGGATTTGCCTTAGGATCCTATACTGCGGTGGGCTTTGGGCCACATGTGACCACTTCTGATTTTCATCTCACACATGGCATAGTTACATTTTAAATAGAAATAAATGATAATTACCCTCCTTCCCGTGAAACAGGAGGAGTGAGGAAAGGAATGTTACCCAGTGAAATCACTAAAGCCTAGCTTTTCAAAATACTGGTACTGAACTCATCCTACTGTCACTTATTCTCAGCTGCCACAATTTTCCAATTATTTCCTAACCTTGAATTTTAAACTCAAGTCTTCTACCCTGTTTATGTGGTGAAGCAATTTTTTTTCCCCATCCACAGGACTTCCTATCCTCAACTGTTGTGTCTATGCTTATTGCTCCTCTTCTGAAGCATCTTATCTATTCACCTATTCTCATCTACTTGTCTTTTATCACCCACTATTTTCATATCCTTTTATATTCTTACATAAAAGATCTTTCCACTTCTCTCCTAACTTTACGTTTTTCAAACTCAATGTCAGAAACTCATTCCTACCCCATAACACTCGCCACTGCTAAACTCCATGTTTCTTGGCATCTTGTAGCTCTATTATTTGCCAGCAGACATAACGAAGACTGGGAGTCACAGGCACATTCAGATACACAGTAAGTGGAAAAGAAAATTTTAAGATAGTGGCAATTCAGCATTGATGTCACTTCAGTTCTGTCCCCATCATTAATTCTAAAGAGTCTTTCATCTCTGCATTATTGTGTTTTCAAACTCTATAAAGGAAGTTTCTCAAAATGCTTAAGCGATTCAGAGCACATATCCTAGTCAAAAAGCAATCATGTCTCTTAAAAAAAATGCTGATGGCCAAAGCGTATTTGGAGGGTGGTTTCCTCTGTTCACTGCTCAAACTGCTACATGCTAGCTGAGCCATGAAGAGATGTCAGCTTCCTGGAAACCCACTTTATGAGCAAGTTCCATCGCCTGCCTGAAAACTGTTCAGTCAGCCAAAGCATTTGTTCCACTTCCTTTCTATTCTCTAAGGGACACAGCTGGCCCTGTCCTATGCTCCCTTAAACACCTCAGATTTGTGCATAGCTAGAAAAAGACATGCTCACTAGGTTCTAGAGGCATTTGTTAACAATGTTAAAAAAAAAATAAGAGTGAGATACTCAAGGTCTGTCAGCGTAGGTGAAAGACTGAGGTGCCTCTAGCCCCAGAGAGTGAATTACGTGTTTCTTCACACCTTGTTGCTTCAAGCCAGCCCAGTTTATTGTCCATCAAAGTCATTGGTTGTCCATCCACCTCAGTGGGCACCGCACTGGGCCCCAAATCAATAACATATTTCAGAAATTCTCCTGAGAAAGAGCAGGAGCATTAGTAAAGCAGCACATGAATTAAAGCAGGCTTGATCCGCTTTAATGTGCACTCTCAGCCTGGGGCCCACTAAGAACCTTCTGATCACATAATCTGCCTATCTGGAGGATCTGTATATATACAATGAGATAATCCTGGTAATCTAGAGTGTAAATAATAGCATTATTATTTTATTCCCATAAATATTTGGAAAGATAGCTTTTCTGCTCCAGTACAATCTGATAGATAAAATCCCCACACTCACTGGAAAAGAAAAAAGACCTGCCAGAGAACTGCAGAAATGTAATAGAAATAAAAGCAAGGATAAAATGTCTCAGAAAGCAAAACACAGAAAGCAGAAACATTTTGACTGCATACATGTTTTCAAATCTTCAGGTATAATCAAAAATCACTGAGAAAAAAATACAGCTGATACTGGTTTATGAGAAGCATCAGAAAAGCATAATTGTATCCACACACTGTAGTTGTGTATCAGGAAGCCTTGGCCCATGGAAGGTAGGCGCAGAAGGCAAAAGGGGACTGAGGTGTAGCCAAGACAGAAGCAGAAAACTCCTTTTGTCCAAGGGAAGGAGACCTGGGAATACTGGGGCAGCAGGGGACAGAAGAGAAAGTGCGTAGCCAGAGAAGGGCAGCCCAGGTCTAGCATGCTGGTGAGTGATCACAGCAGTTGCAGTCCTATTCTGGTGCCCCTACAGAAATGCAGTATCTGCCTGAGCCCTACTTAGCCCATTATGTCACTAGTGAAGCCAAAGAAAAATGTTGACAGCTCAAGACAGGACTGAAGGATGGAGTGTTACTGATATAGTTCAACTGGTAAGAGTGGAAAGCCTAGTCCTCTCCCAGGGCAGCAACAACACCAGAGCAGGAGTGACTTCTGTTAATTAGGTAAGCTGTTTCTCCTAGCTGTTGCTGCTCTGAAGAAATAGACCTTTCATCTTTCCTAGTAGGAAGTAAGGAATTTCCCTCTGATCCTAAGGGAACTGCAGAAAGGACAAGAGGTCACTGCTGTGACAAAGCCACTGAAGTCTGGGAATAGCAGTTATTGACAAACATCTATCCAGTGAGTGCAGAATAATCCCCTAAACCATTGAGGGAAACTCAGGTCACTCACTGCACACACCTCTAGCTGTAGTTTATTAATGGTCTGAATATGTTTGCTGTTTCTACATAAGGGTAGTCTGTTCTAGTGAATTTGTTTTGCTATGTGGGGTTTTTTTTTTATAGTAAGATGAAATGATACTTATTTTGTCCAAAAAAAACCCCAAAAACTCTGCAGTGTAACCAGTTTCAGAGACTTCTGCAAGCTTCGCCCATATGGTGTAGATGGGGCTTGAAAGAGAAGAACTTCCTCTGCAGTCAGACACTCCTGTTTTACATTGTTTCTAAATTCTAACTTAATAGTGAGGGATATACCTATGAAGCAATTGGATTTATTTGAGAATTAACACTGGAAACTGGCTTCTCAGAGTTCCTGCCATTAGACTACAGCAAAACACTTTGTGATAAACCACAGTGCTACAGCTGAAATTGGACTTAAAGAATCATCTATATTATATACCATCTGCAGAACAGGAATTACTCACCAGGAGCTCTTGAGCTACAACAACAAAATAAATGTATACATTTCTGCCAGAAGGATTGTGCCAAGAAGAGCAGACTAACCAAGGAATATTTTCTGCTGCATGGTATTTACACAACTCTTATTATCGTTGTAGTCCCCCAAGTAACTCAGTTTTGCATATCTACCGAAAAGTATTCAGGGCACACGACATGAATCCTTAGCCTTATTTCATTCACAGTAAAGTTGGGATTTTATTTAGGTTATGGTTTTGGTTTGATCCACTTTAAAGACAAGGGACCATTTGCAAAAGCTGGATCGATTTTGCTTTTCAAATTCTCATGACATCCAGTGAAAGCTTAATCCAGCACTATTGAAGTCAGTGGAAGTTTTGCCAATGACTTCAATGGGGAGTAAGAATTTAATTATACACTACTGAGTACTGTCAGCATTTGATTCTGGTACTTGTAACACAGGATATGGGCCTAAACAGATTACAGTTGGTCCCCAAATGGCAGCACCATGGATTAAGCCCAGATGGAGGGTCTTTTTTTCCACAGAATTTGTTTCTAGAATCTAAACCCCAGGAAACTTGCTTTCTGTTTCCAAAGTATTCCCTTGGTCTGCAGGAGATGAATACCTGTGCTCCTTCTGTAGGTGCATTTTCCAGGAATAAATTCTTCCCTCTGAGTCCAGGTCACTAGCATCACAGGATGAAATAAAAAGTCATTATTGTCCTTCTATCTGATCCCTCCAGTTTCACTTCCCAAGCCTGCAGTCCCCTCCTTCTCAGCGCCATGAGGAGGATCGCTTGTATAAATCTTGTTCCTTCCCCGGGGAATTCCCACAAGCACTGTTCAGATACGTTAAGTTTACTTTAGTATTTAATTTCATTAGGATACCGAGTCTTTCATAAAAGCCAAGAAATTGTCTGGGTTTTTTGTGTTTTCAAGACAGGATGTTTACATTCTCAGCTTTCACCTAGTTTTCCAGGTTATCAAGATTTCTGTCAGGTAGGATATTACTTTTTTCTGCTCCCAGCTCTCCACACAATTATCTAAAGTGCTTTGTGTTTTCCCACATGGGGCCCACTTCTGATCTCCTTCACACAGGTTTTAATCTGCCTGCTAATGGAGTTACTTCTGATTTAGTTCACTTTGGCAAGGAATCACACCTTGAGCCTCCACAGAGCTGTAGTGGGCTTCAACTCTCTAACTGTGCTGCATAGTGCTTTTGTCTTCCTTAAGGGCCCTCCTGGCGCCAAAGCCCCCCTCCCAGTGAAAGTCTCACCATCAGTCAGTTCTCACGTCATACCCTGAAGGTGATCAAAGAGGAGCACTGGGATCACAGGAAGAGGATGCAGCATGTGCTGTTACCTTCCACTCCATTTTCTTGTTGGCTGTGGCTTTCCCCTGCTGTCAGAATAAGAAGACAGAAAGTTTTACCCCAAACCCATATCTGCTGGTGCTTACACTGCACTGATTTTCATCTGTCTTTTCCACATTCACTCTGGGCACCCCATCTGGATCTTTCACTGAAAGAATAATCTCACCTGCTCAATAGATATCAGTTGTTTTGTTAGGGAAAAATCAGATCTGGTAAAGAAATTGAAGAGGTAATACTAGAGAAACATGAGATACATGGAACAGTTTCTTCTGGATGCATCAGTCTTGCATCTAATTACAGTCAATCAGCACCAGAATGAGCTTGATCTATTTCATGATGAACACATGGACTGAGAGTCCATTTTTAAGACAAGAGCAGTTTAATCCAAAAGTTAACACCCTGCAGAAGAAGATAAAGCAGATGAAAGATACCAAGCAGGATGTCAAATGTGTGTATTCTGCATTAAAGAAGTTTTCAATACTTCCATTTTGTAGGCCTTAAGTCAGAATAGATGTTGTGGTTAAATTAAAAATTAAACAGGAACACATTACTGTTAAAATCTGTATGCTTAATATCTGAGACCACCACTGAGGCTTCTTCTCTCTGTTGATTTACAAGATACATGGTTAGTTTTACAATCCAAGAACAGTCTCTAAAACAATGCACACATTTTACTAGTAGCATAAAATGTTCCTGATATTAGTATAATAAAATATTTTACTTGCAAATAAGCTTTTAAATGTTTCCTAAAGCAAGCAGTTAAAATGTGACTGCAAATGTAGTGCAACTTCCACTAGAATTTCTCCACATACCCATTCCTGGTTCAATCCATCACCCAAACAATGATTAGATCTTATATTTGGCAAAATAAGAATGAATGTTTTCAAAGGAGGAATAACAGGATAATCTGTCTGAATATCAGTTCAGACAACTTATCAAAAGAAATATTCCAGAGTTATCTCTAAAACCATCTTAGTTAAGAAGTGTTGCTGAAACTTCTTAATGAGAAATCACTAATGAAGGAGTCTACAAGGCAGGTGAAAGAGAGTCCATGAATAGAAATGTTCAGAACCCTCCTTAGGAGGCAGGGTAATTGGCTTTGAAGCCAACTTTTGCTTTCCAGAAGACAGAGGTGGAGCACTATGCCTGTTTTTGTCCATAGCCCCTCAATAACTGACCCCACATTTGTCTGTGTGACTGATGTGAACATCCTCATTTACAACAGCCAGATAAAAATTCAGGTTAACTTTCCCACTCTACCAAAAACAGTATGAACCTTTTAGTGCAGTGGAGGCTTGGAATCAGTATCATCCATTATTGACTTTGTAGCTAACTAATGGCTTTGCACATTATTAGCATTACTAGTATGAATATAGCTAATGGATATTAATATGATATGAAAAAGTACTCATTAAAACACTGTAAAATTCATTTGGTTTGTAATTAGCACTTTTGAAAGCCTAACTTCCTAACTAATGCGTTTATTTCACATATTTATAACTGCAAAATTATATGTACTCATTTTTACAGATTAGAGTTTCAAAAGAAATGTGCTCAGTATAATTCCAATATGCTTTTTATCTTTCCTTTCTTTCTCTTTTTCACATTTACAGAAGGTGCAAAGGAAGAAAATTTCAGCAGTATATCAGTGATGGAAAGCTAGCAGATGGAGCTCCTGCAAAACGCATTCTCCTGTCAGGAAGGGCAGGATGAAATAGGGCAAAATCCCATGTGGGAATACAGAGTTCCTGAGTGGAGTCCAAGGTGCCTGATCCTCTCTGTCCGAAATGCTTTAGCTTGGAGCAGTCACTTGGTTCACCAGTGCACTCAGGCTCTGCTGGATGAGCATCATGCATCAATAATGAGCTTTGTTGTAAGTATATCTTCAACACAAAGGCTTTTACTTCAAAGAAAAAATGATTCCCAATTCCCAAACACCATCATGGTGAAGATCCAGTTTCCTGATATAATCTGCTAGAAAGTGGTTGAATTTATTATATCCTGGAGGGGAAAAAACCCAAGCAATATCCACACCTCCTACATGTCCAAAATAAACAACCAAAAAGACCAACAAAAATCTAGCTGAGATAATCAGCAAAAACAGAGCTGAAGGATGGTTGGTGGAGAGCTAGGAGATGATATCACTTTAGCAAGGCCTTAACTGGGGAAAAAGGAAGAAAAATGCAACAAAAAATTCCTACATCTTCTTATTAAGTTTTGATTTTGTCAAAACTAGAAATACAGTTACGTTTTTTTGTTTGTGAGTGGGACATGTGAGACTGCCTGAGACCACGCTGTTGCCTGCAGTGACACCTCTGAGGACCATGAGCAGCAGAGGTCTTGCGCCACCCTGCAAGATCTCTGTCCAAGTTATGTAGCCCTTGGTAAGGGGTGCTCTGCACAGTCCTGCAGTTGTGGCCCTTTAACTCAACCTCTCCATGAGCAGAGGATTCAACAGGAACACTTGGCTCTTCTAATCCTCCATCTCTGAAATGCTGCGGTCTCTGAACCCACCTCCACCATCAGCAGAGAGGGGCTCCTGCCACGCTGGCTGGGGTAGAGCATGCTCCCAAGCTGCTTTGTGGCAGGCTAAGATGTTTATATTTGTATATCATTAACACAGAGACCCTTCAGCAGGAGGCTTTCCCTTGTTTTTCACATCTTTTAAGCAACTTTTCAGGTTCCTATGGAAAAAAATCTCCTCAATGCCTTATTGAGTTCATTTGAAATTCCAAAACTAATGAGGCTTTTGTCTCCCTCTTAACCTAAGAACTATTGTTACCTCTAAAAATAAAAGAGATAATCTGCTGAAAAGCTAAAAATACGGATCTCTGACAGCCTTTTCAGACCTTAACAGAGAAGATGATTGACACACTTGCACCTTTAATCTTCACAAATAGAATGCTAGGGCAGGAGCTCCTAAGCTCACCTCCCAGCAGCTCTTTCACCAGCTGCCTGCTGGTTTTCTCCCACTCTTAGGAGGGGACCAGCACAGTCTGGGGAGACAGTTAATGCTCAGAAGGTGATATTCATGAGGAAGCTATAACAATCACCCAAGAGTGCTTGTGCAACACTGTTTTCAAGAACAAGCTCTGTGGGTTTTTAGCAGGAAAAGCAGGGAGTGCTTTCAGATAGGAGTGCCAAGAAGTCCAGCTGTGTGCCTTCTGCCCAAATCCCCATGTCTCCAGGGCAAACAAAAGCTCTCCTGGAATACAGTGGATGCAGGGTGCAGACTGAGTGAGTTGCTTCATGTTTTGAATTGAAAAGGACAGTAAAAAAAGTAGACCTAGTTAATAGTACCAAAAAGCTCACCAATTTATCATAAAGAAGGCTTGAATAGTCACAGTGCAGTGAGCAAAAGTGTCCATTTTTCCAAAGCTTGCTAGTGAAAACACAGTCAAACGTTTGCTAGCTTTACTAATAGCAAAGTTGTATTGGGTGTCCACAGCAAGCTGTTGGCAGTGGCAGAGCTACAGGGGTGGGTTCTGGGAGAAGAGACCAGGAACTGCCCAGTGCCAGACACATCTGACTCCAGCTGGCTCCAGCAGACCCATTGCAGGACATAGATGAGTCCATCAGGTGGTGCCTCTGTGACAGGGTATCACAGAGAGCGTGAGAGGGGGCACCAGCGAGAGAGAGAACAAGGAATGAGAAACAACAGAGTGAACACCAAGGTCACAGGAGGAGCTCCAGGGTGCAACAGATATTACTGAAGGAACTGCAGCCCATGGAGAGCCCATGAAGCAGCAAATATTTCCTGAAGGACTGCAGCCTGTGAGGAGAGCCCCCATCAAAGCACCAAAAAAAGTGTGGGAGGGAAGGAGTAGGAGAAAGCAATCACTGAACCTCTTTGTTGTGACCATAAGTGCCCCCTGCACTGCTTGGGGAGCAGGTACATGAGTCTGGAGTGAAAGAGTGAGGTTGGGCCTGGGAGGAAGGAGAGAAAGGGTGTTGTCTATCTTCGTGTCTTACTACCAGAATCTATTTTAATTTGCAATAAATTAAATTAACTTTCTCCAAGTTGAGTCGCTTCTGCCTGCAACAGTAACTGGTCAGCAATTTCTTTGTCTTTATCATGACCTACAAGCTTTATCACCCTATTTTCTCCCCTTGCCCTGCTGAGAGGGGTCGTGAGTGAGCAGCTGGGTGGGAGTTTGGCTGTTTGCCAGGGCTGACCCACCAGAAAAGTGAACCAGTCATAACATGTCAAGCATGCAGAAGCACATGGACTTTCTCAACCTGTAGCCTCCACAAAAGGACATATTTTGTCTCAACCAAAGGAAATATTGGGAAAGGCAAGGGTTATTTCACAGATATATTCTACAGACATTAAAAAAAAAAAAAAAAAAAAAAAAAAGATGATTACCTAGGGGAAATACCAGTTCCAGCCTTTGCTGACTACTTGGAGGAAGAAGAGGTGCCTGCATGCTCCCTGAATCCCCTGTCTTTCTGCTGTCCCATCTTTTAGAAATTACTGAAGAGTGGAGGACAATTGAAGATTCTCCAGCAATGACACCTTTTAGAGACTCTGATTCTAACAATATCTTGTTTACTACAAGTTGTATTCTTTCCACATAAGATGTGAACTTGCTTCCAAGTCCTGATCTCATTTCAACTAGACTTCTGAGATATAGCAAGTTTTCCTAGCTCTCACTGCCATGGGACAATTTAGTCGCTTCTTCTAGCAGAAGAGGGATCCTAAACCCTCTTTCTATGGGCAGCTGCATTTAGTTATTTTTAGTCTAAAATCTTTCAAATGTGAACCTGTCTCTTTCGTAGGTTCCGATTTCAGGAGGGCCACAAAAATTATCAGAAAGCTGGAGCAACCTCTCCTATGAAGACAGGCTGAGAGAGTTGGGGTTGTTCTGCCTGGAGAAGAGAAAGCTCCAGGGAGACCTTAAAGCAGGCTGCCAGTAGCTAAAGTGAGCCTACAAGAAAGCTGGGGAGGGACTTTTTACAAGGGCATGTAACGATAGGACAAGGGGTAATGGTTTTAAGCTGAAAGAAGATAGACTTAGATTAGATATTAGGAAGAAATTCTTTACTGTGAGGGTGGTGAGACATTGGAACAAGTTGCCCAGAGAAGTTCTGGATGATCCATCCCTTGGAAATGTTCAATGCCAGGTTGGATGGGGATTTGAGCAACCTGGTCTAGTGGAAGGTGTCCCTGCCCATGGCATGGGGGATGGAACTAGATGATCTTTAAGGTCCCTTCCAACCCAAACCATTCTGTGATTCTGATTCTCCAAAGCTAGCAGTACACAGAAGGATGTCCTTCACCTTCTCCAACCTCTTTGACAATAACAAGGCTGCAATGGGGAGGACAGTAATCAAGGAAGATTCCCTCCCCTAAACACTCATTCTGGGGACTGAGGGGAAGATGAGAGAGAATATTTCTCCTTTCCAGAAGACTGCTTGTGCTGCAGAGCCATTTCCAACACAGAATTCCCCAAGCCTGCACAAGGTTCCATGAATTAATCTCTAACTCATTTGTACGCTAGAATGTTTCCATCCATTTAGGCTATCAAGGGATTTGTGATGCTTCTAATGTGTCATTATAAAGTCCTTTAGAGTATTTCAATCCTGCTTTAAAGTCCTCAAAGAACTTTAACTGTGTGGTGCAAATTTATGAAGTCCATATGAAAGATGTCAAGCTCATGATAAAAGTCAGAGATAATCCAGAAAAAAAAAATTAATTGGACTACAAATTACTTTCAGTGTTCCTGTCTTTTCCCAGTGGAAGAAATAACTCCAGAATCCCTCCAGAGCAAATCTCCTGACAGAAGTTAGACAACCTACCTTGTACATCTGTGTACATTCTGAAGTCAGTGGTCACTTCCACCAAATCCTGCATTAAAGACTTTCAACATGATCTTGTCAAGTTCTACAAGATACACAGGGTTGGCATTAGTGTCAGACCAGATTGTCTTTAGAAAAGCCAGGTTGTTTCTGCAGGTCATGTTTGAGCTGGTGGATTTCTGCCTTTTCAACGAACACCGAGTCAACGGCAAATCTTGTCTGAGGCTGGGCACCAGCTCTGTGACTTTTGCAATAGAAATGGAAACCAAGTGTTGTGTGTTCACTGTTGACAGAGACTGTGTGGCACTAATGCATTAGTTGTATCGTACCAGCTACAACCTCTTGTTTAAATCATACTTTGGGTAGTTGTACTCTGGCCCTTCACACTCCTTACCATCTCAAAGCAACAAGATAATCTCGAACTTGTAGACGTTGCTGTGGGTTGTCACAGGAATTCTTCTGACCACTCCCAGAATGGCCACCTGACATACGTGAAGTAGAACGTTTATAAATGCTTTGAAAGTGCAGGATATTGGTCAATATG
This sequence comes from Falco peregrinus, assembly GCF_023634155.1. NCBI lineage: Eukaryota > Metazoa > Chordata > Aves > Falconiformes > Falconidae > Falco > Falco peregrinus. The sequence continues at coordinate 51,506,781 of NC_073727.1, read as the reverse complement.
TAATTACTTTTACATTCTATCTAATTTCAACATTATTTCTATTATGCTAGCAGAACCGCAATAAAGATTAAATCACTTGTTTCAGTTTCACTTTACTAACATGGTATCCTGTGTTTTGTAATTGAAGGGAAAAATTACTTCTGACTTGCTTCTTGTATCTTTTTTGATAATCTGATGATGATTTTTGGAAATAAACTTCCATTCCATAGAATGGCAATGCATTTCCCCAAACCTGTTATTTCTCTCCCAAATCAAATGGTTGTTCTCTTTCTCATACATGAATCATGCAAATCTGTTGTTTCCTGTGGGCTTCTCTCCATTAAAGGAAGATTAAATGAGGTGGGCAGGATATCTAGAATACCTCTACAGCATGGCTATCTAAGCAAGTTTAGTCTTAAATAGTATGCAGTCTTGCAGGGCAGGAGTCTGTTCTCAAGTTGTGTGGTTACTAACCCTTCCATGAGCCGGTCCTCTAATCTCAGGGATGTCGTGTATGAGTTGACGTGTCCTGTAGTATCACCCTCTACAGCTCTCCTGAGTCTTCTAGGACTTTCTCTGCTGGCCTTCAGGTCCTCTTCAGGCCAATTTGCAGGCTAACATCAGAGGAATGCTGTTCTTTCTCCTCCTCTCTCCAGCTAATGATTTTTAAAGCCATTCATTTCACTTTGCATTTGACATGAAGGCAAGGAAGTACATTTTCAACATCACCTATTGGGTAAGTAATAAAAGCCTGAGGCATTAAACACACACACGTTTTTCCTTAGCCTTTGCCAAGTTATGTGCAATAAAACAATTTGACTGTCCTTGACCACACTTGATTGTTGACTATCAGAGTAGCATAAGATACCCCTCAGACATTCTGATTACATTATACAGTGAGATTATATTAAATATGTCCTACAATTTTGGCTGGGACAGCAGCTAACCGTGAAGACAGTGGAACCTTTGATTGTGAGATATTTCCTTTCTCTGTCCTATTTAAGAGTAAGATCTTGTGTGAATTCTTCATAAGATCTCCTGACAGTTCACATTTATTGTTTTCTTTAGCCTACATTTGTGTGCTGCATATGTGGGCAAGCCTGCCCCACAGTGACCCATGCTCCCGAACAAGCTCTGTTTAAACATCATGCTGATGTCTGTGTGAAACAGAGTGATTTTAATAGGCTTGCTCAGTGACAAAAATCCATTTCACATCTTCTCTGGCCCACTCTTTTCCATTTAATCACTCAATAGAGTGCAAAGGGCTTACATGATGCATCCCTTGGAAAGGAATGCATACTTATACCCTGTTTGATTTTTATTTTTTAGATGCTTTTATAAAACTAAGCTAACCCAGCTATAACAAAAAGATCTTTCATCTGACATTTGTCATTCACATTCATTTCTCATTAACTCACTGATATTGAGAACAATCACTGGCTCACAAAATAGAGTAAAATTCACCTTAATAACATCTGCAGGAAAATTGTATCCCTGCTGTAATATCTACATTTCTGTTTAACAATGTGATTCAAGCCATAAGAAGACACACACTTGCTTCTGATTTTTAAAGGCAGAAACAAAAAATCATCTTCTCCTGCTGATGAAAAACTCATCGATTCCTTTTTTGTTTTAACTATGACCTTCAATGAAACTTCATTCATAACCAACAGAAGACAAATACCAGTAACGCTGAAAACGCACATAGAAATTTGTAAAGACTGAGCCAAGCTCACCCTGGGGTTTTCTGAAGTTGTCCTCTGATATAGGCCATTGTAGTGGGAATTATGATGAAAAGGAGTTTGAGGGCAAAAACTAGCTGTCCCCCTGCCACACACACCTCCCTCAAGTCATAATTACAGACATATAAAAGGACATTCTGAAAAGTGGGCAAGGTCTGCTGAAAAAAGAGTGCCAAGGAAGGAACAGTGTATAGAGCACACCAATTCAGTACATTCCTCCTACATCCTCTGCCCATGAAAGCTGCAAAGCCATCACTGCTTAGAAGATGTGACAGGACAACCATCTCTTTGCCTTCCCAGAGAGTCTTCCAAGTAATCCACTGGGTTTGTTTGGGCAAGGAAACATATTACACCTTCCTACACTGACAATGTGACCCAATCTACTGGAATGCCTGAAAGTCTTTCTATTGATCTCAGTGTGCACTAAAGGGCCTCCTATCTTCATTGAAACATCCCTGTTAATAAATCTTGCAAGCCCAGTGTTATTTTTGTTTTACCAAGGAAGAAACGAAAATGAAGTTGAAGGACCTTTGGACAAGGTCATAGAGAGTTTCCTTACCAGAGTAGATTTCAGAAGCTAGTGACTCTTCATCTCATCCTCAAGTAACAAGCTGAAGCTGTTTTTTCATCAACTTTTCTAAAATCAATGCAACATTAAAAGCAAAAGGTAGCAGAGGCATCTGGACAGTGACCGCACTTAATTCAGCAACATGTGTATTGCTAATCTCATTATCTATATATCAAAAAAATATCTGTCTAGGTCCATCCATCTCTGAGGTGTCTTCCTTATTTTCCTGCCTGGAGCTCAACCATCATTATGAAATTAAGTGCATATTAGAATAAGTAAGTTTAACAAATCCTGTACAAATGGTTACTTGGCTATTCACATTGTTTGGCTGGATGTTATCAGTCTTTCATGCCATAAAGTCTAATTCTGAGAATCAGTTGCAAAGATTGGAAGGATTTTCTGCCCACGGACATCTGACCTTGAAGTTTTGAATTGCTGAGTAGGAGCTGAAACCTGACTGTTCATACATTCCCAATGCCCAAATTGTATAAAGAATGGAGTTTGCAATAAGTGTGAGGTTGAGACAGGCAAATGTTAAGTGTCAAGTACTACACTGAAATGCATGCATCTGGTAAAATAACAGTCTGTTGACGAAGTAGCAGACAACATTTTTTGTATCTGCTCTATTTTTAACATGCACATTTTAAATGAGGCTGTACCAGTTTGAGCAATCTTTTTTTCTCTCAAAGAGTCATTATTACCATAATTTGTTCCACAGTAAAATCAAATATTCGCTAATGTTTTTCATGTCAGAATGACAGGGGGGAATACTATTTTAGCACCACAGCAAATTCCATTAAATACAAGAAGAGTTTAAAGCCTTGTTGTGTATCTCAAACTCCCGTTTTTAATTAGATCTCTTGTATCCTTATTTTCCACCGGGTGTGGGAATTCTTCAGAGCCAAGCCCGTCTGGCAAAAGCACAAAACTTACTCACAGCCCATGGCTTTATTTGATTAATACGGAATTGTTACATATCATTGTGGACATAATGCAGCATCTGGACTCTTTTCCCCTCTCTTTCACTGTTCTTTCTCCCACTACCTTTAAGAAACAGTATTTTCCTTTTTATCTCTTCATCTAAAGTGTTATGTACTTCCATACACCAGCTTCTCCCCCTCCCCAGCTCCTCAAAACAAAGTTGTTTTTGAACTGCAGGCCCAGCACACGTAAGTCTGCAGAGATAATTTTTAATTTTATTTCTGTTCCACTGATGATGGGGGTTGCATTTATCAAAGCAGAAACATACAAGAAACACCTTTCAGAGGTGATAGAATATAACTTCTGATTGCAAAATAAAAAGAGGGTATTATTATGCCTTGCAGAAGGAGAGTGATAAGGCCACATATAGTAACTACTGAGAGATTGCAGTGCTGCAGAAATAGTGAAAGTCCTTGCTTTTATGTAATGGTTTGAATCAGCAATGCCTTTTGTGGGAAAGGCCAAGGTACTTAGCATGCTTTTACATTTAGCCATTCCACTATCCAGCACATCTTCTTTTAAAATTGCATTTTGGAGAGATATTTGAGTTTAATCAATTCTGCTCGGTAATTTAAAAATAAATAATTGAATTAAAAAACACCCAAACCAAAAAATAACACATTCATCAGTCCATTAATTCCAGTCATCATAGGGAATCAGATATATCAGCTTGGCCTTTTGGAGAAGACAGTACTAATGATAGACTGACTAGGTCTTGCAAAGTGCACTGCTAATACTTCAATGATCTCAGGACCGAAGCTAAGACAACACAACGTCGTGCTGTATTGGAGGGTTGCAGTGCCTCAGGAATCACTGCATCATTATTGCTGCACGCAGCAAGTATACTCCTGGACACGGAGAACAACAGAAATGGCAGTGATGAGGCACAAGCAAAGCGAGCCCTGTGTAGGTTAGCAGGCAGCCAGAAACAGCAAAGTAACTGTAAGCCCTGCTTTGCCTACAGCAGAGCCCTGGAAATTCATGCTCTTGGTGTGAATAAAATGGAAAGTCAGAATATCTATTGTGGCAAATACTACTGTGTGTGCTGGTCCAGCAGGCTCAACTCTTCTCTTCTTCCCTCAGTAGCCGCAGCAGCATCACTAAATCAGCGTCAGAAGGGCTCCCTAGCTCTCCATCCTTCCCCACTCTTGCCCTCAATCTGCCTCTTTACAACAGAAGCTGGCCCAGGCCACACTCCCTGTTAAAGTGAGCTGATAGCTGAAGTTTTCCCAGACAGGAAACCTTGAGCAGTACACAACTAACTCGCTCAGTCCACCGCCTTTGAAGCTGTAACCCTCTGTTGAGCTCAACAGTCTCTGCTTGACTTAAGCATCATATATTTATTTCCCCTTCAGAGAGATACATCCAGGGCTGATCTGGCTGACAAAGACACCATCTTGCTTCATATTTGGCCCAGTGGTTTGTTACTCATTCTCACTATTGTGTCTTCAAGTTTCTTGTCTTTGTTCTGGAAAATATACCCATTTTTCAAAGTTGCCTAATGGTAGCTTTCACAGTCTGACTAAGAGGCAACAATTTCTTCAGCCAGATTTTGGCCACATGCTCATATTTTCACTTTAGCATAGCACTGACACTTCTTCTCCTCCAATCCATCTCATGTTTCCTGCACACAGGTTGTGCTCACAGCCCTAATAAATTCTGTATCAGATGCTTTAAAGGCTTGGTGGATTCAGCATTGCGCTGTGTGGCAGGCAGTACAGCAGTGCTATATCTGAACAAATTGGTCTTGACTCAATGTGCTTGCTACAGGCTTGGGCTCACAGTAAAAAAATAGCCAAACAAAACAGTTCCCAGTCCAGCGTCCTGGATGGAGCTCAGGATCTATCCAGTTGAGACATCAGACTGCTTTGGTTGATCACAATTCACCACCCTTCACAGAAAAGACACGGTTCTGTTCCTACCAGTGGAGGTATTACTGTGTCAAGTGGGTAGGGCCACTTGGTATGGGAAACGCAGAATTCTGCTCCCGGAAAGCTTTCCAGGTCATCTGAGAAGTTACCTCAGATGCTGGTGCTTTTGTGCACATGGGAATTGAAACATGATAGATCATGTCCTGTGTAGGCATTGCCTTGACTGAAACAGCAAAGAAAAAGGCTGAGGAAGAGCCAAAATATTTGCACAATATTTTTTTCATAATTTAGAAATTATGAAACTTCCACATAACTAGGTTCAAGTCTGAGGCATTAAAAGGAGCAGAATCAGATCTGGAAGACTCCTGCATCTGAGAAGCTGCAATCTAGACATCCTCTCTCATCATTGGACTCATATTGAGGAGACTGTTGCAGTACTTCAGTCTCTTGAGCCTCTCTGTGCTGTGTACAGTTACAGACTGATTTGATTTTTTCTTATTTTATTGTATAGACTGGCTAAGTGCTGTTTTGTGTAATGCAGGAACCAGAGGTCTAGCTAAGCATGTGCAGCCATTTGCACTTACATTAAAGAACTAATCCCCTCGGTCTGCTGTATATGAACTTAAATGACTAAAAAAAAACCCCAGCCTTCAGCTCAACTGCTCCAAATTACAATTTATTTTGCATTATTGGGGAACACGCTGAGGATCACCTGGAAAGAATAATAATTACCTCACTGTAAGCAGTACTCTCAGAGATTTCTACCATGTGCTTATTTTGTCTTATTCAGTATGTATCATTTTGATCTAAAATAATTTCTAAAAATACAGTCATTGCCTTTGGCTTTCACTCTACTTAAACTGTCACACAGTGCTGCACATGGCCTGTTTTCTTCAATTATCCCAGGCCACCCTGAGTTAGACAGCATGCATTAACACTGCACTTCCTATAGCGTAACACATCTAAGCTATGGACTAGAACGTAGGACCCAGCATGCCAGCAAGGGAGCCACATTTGCATTGATACGCTTGGCCACAGTGATGCTGGGGGAGGGGGTAAGCAGAAGCTGTCACTTGACTCAATCTCTCTAAATAAATGAAGGAAAAAGAGACTTGATAAATGCATGATAATCAACACAACTGTACAGTGAAAGAATTATGGAAGGGAGGGTAAAGAGGAAACAGACATGTCTATTTGTAAAATGCCATCCTAACAAGAAGAGAGCAAGAGTTATAAGATCACTCCCCTAAATGCCTCCCAGGATGTCTTCTCTGATTAAGGATTTGTGAGAGTTATTGAGTTTTGAATTAGATGCACTTTAATAAAACAGTAGAATGTTCTTATCTGATTGCACCTGTATTGATTGTGTTAAAGAGGTCTATCCTCGGATCAAGGTCAATGATTTTGCATAAATTGACTACCTAGATGGAATCACTAGCAGTATTTAGGACTCCCATAGTCTGTCCACCCTTTCAGTGTATGATACTTAACTGTGAAACCTAGAGAGAAGAACTCAATGTCCATTCCATATTCCCTCTGTTTTCTAGCAGTACAGTACTTACTCTAGTTAAAGTATAAAATAAATTTGGAACAGACCGCTTATGCTAGTAAACTCTCTAGCAACTCTCTTTATCAACTAGAAAAGGAAATTTTGCATCACATCTATTTAAACAGCAATGTTTCACAGACTTAAAAGAAACCCTGACCATATTGAAATGTTGTACTTCATGTAAATCTCTTTCTTTACCCTGGTAAAACAGGACATTAATCTGATTCATTGTTCCATTGGTTTCAAGAGAACATATCCAGCTCTCTGCTGTGGTGTTACAATTCAGATGGTTTCTAAGTGATACTCTCACAGTTCTCCTCAGTAACTACATATATATTTTAAAGTATTGTACATATAATTATATGTTTAAAACTTAAAATCACACATAGCCACCTACCCACTTTTAGTCTCTTAGCTTGCCCTGCCTGGGACCCTGGGTGCAGACCTCAGGAGCACAGGAAGCAAAGGCTGCCAGCCAACTCCCAGCTTTATTTAGGAGTGGATAACAAGACCTCCAGGGCTTAACTAGACCAGGGAGCTACCACAATGAGTGAAGGTCCTTGCAGGCTGCTGAGGCTGGCAGTACCACATGAGTGTGTAAATATACCTTCTGGGTTGACCTCAGTTCCACAATCAGCCATGAGAAGAGATCAGCTTTGCACTTTCAGAGTCAGCAGGCAGACCTTCTCCTAGCCACCCTGACTTGCTCCTGACCCCACAGAGGATGAAGCAGAGGAAGAGGGCTGTTCAACAGGCTGCTTACTGCTGATGGAGAGACACAGCAAAGCAGAGGTGATACTGAAGCTGAGGGTATGAACCTTTTGCATGGGCACAGTGAGCCTGCACTGTAGCTGAGAAGGGAAGGAGGCAGCCCTAAGATGCCCCTTCAAAACTCAGCCTGAAGCAGCACTTGGCTTGTGAGTTTTGCAGATAAGCAAAGGCTTGTTACCAATAAGCAGGTGGGGAGACGTCTGGGTAAATCTGTACCTCTTCAAATGCTGCAGGAGCCTTCTTCACTTCATGGCAAGTAATGGAAAATGAATATTGGCTGCAAGTGGAGAAAGCTCCCATCACATTTATAGGCTGGAAAAAGGACTGGCCAGGATCCACAAGCCGGTTGCTGTTGGAGAAGCTGCTGACAGGCTGAGGAAGAGAGTCTGAAGGGGACAGCTGCAGGGGAAGAGATGGGCTCGCTGTTGAAAGAGGCGAGGGAGCATCAGCAATGCAGGTGTTGAGGCTGCTGGAGGCCCAGATGGTGAGAGATTTCCTGAGTAATATTTCCAAATGCCACAACTGAAACACATAAAGAGGAGAGTGATCCCAATACCCATTGAAAGCAAATTTTGTTCATGACAACATGAGGTCTGTCAGCAAGGCAAGGAAAACCTGCCACTGCAACTCCAGACAGAAATGCATTCTGTCCATGTAAAATACAGCTCAGGCGCCTGCTAGATAACTAACTGCTTGTCTTTCTGGGCAAAGTTCAGCCCCAGCACCAGACACAGCAGGAAGGGATTTAGGGGAAACAAAGCTTGCCAGGGCTATCTAGAGCTTTCTCTGAAAAGTCTTATACTTCTGCACATCCCAAGCTTCAGAGACCACCTGGCCAAGGTGACAAGCACCCAAAGGAGGAAAAAAAGGAAAGCATTTGCTGGCTACCTTTGAGCCAAAAAGTCATACTTGCTGTCTATGGTGAAGGACACCAATAAGATTCCTGTCTCGTCTTCAGCTGGCACACTTTCACAAAGGGTAGGATTTCATTTGGATGATACATTGGCTCCCATCTGTTTGCCTTATTTTCCTGGTGCTGCTAAATGCTGGGGAGGAGTGAGCGTGTTCATTTGTGAGTTTCCTACTCCCTGTATCCTCCCGCTGGAGTGACTGCAGAAGGGAATTAGGAGATGGTGCTTCTCAGCCAGAAGCAAGTGGTTCAGACAGGACTGTGTCCAAGCACTAGCTGGTCACATGAGTTTCTCTGGATTACTTGTTATCACATTTACCTCAGCTGCTGAATGTTCTTCATCCATCAGCAGGTAAAACACATAGCAAATTTTGCTCAAAATTGAAGCAAGGATAAAACACTTATTTCTTATCAGCGACAAGTAGGATCCCTTTTGCTTGCAATTCCACTGAGCTACTAAGATAAGAGATACCTAATCCTTTTCTTTCACGCATTAGCTGCTTGTTTCATTTCTCACTAATTAACTTAATGTAAGAAAGAATCCATAGGCTTTTGAACAGGCTCAGCTACTTGTTTCCCTGCTATAGCAGTTACAGGGCCTAATAAGCAAGGAGCTCCTGACGCAATTCCAAGCAGCAACGTTGCTCTTTTACTGCTGCTCAGCAAGGATTTTGATTTTCTCTTATTTGGCAGGAATGAGCAAAGGTCTCCTTCCAACAGACAAGGTAGTTTGCTTAGAAAGGTCTGTGTTCTGGGGTTTGCAGGGATGGAGGAAAACTAAACAAGCGAGTGAGGCAGTGACTTCAGAGGAACGCAAGCCATCAGATCAATGCACTAAATGAAACAGAGTAAGCATGTTGCTTCAAAGAGATTTGTACCCTGGCAACCACAGATTTTTCAGGCTTAAAGCATGATGTTTGCCATTTCTCCTAGACTCGTTTTCACTTCTAGGAGCTGCAGGAATGAGCAGCAAATGCTATAGACTGTCTTCTCATTCTATAGGCATAGACCAGCATTTGAGGGAATCCTCAGTGATTGTGAGAACTTGGGCCACAGTGGCTTTAAATGAGGAGACATGGGTATTGCTGGTAAGAGACCCCCCAGATACTTGGGCAATGTGCAACAGAGAGGCCAGAAGTAAACTTCTGGGCTACTGACCTGTGCTGAGTGTCCCGCTACAGGAGTTGCACTGCCACTGGTACTCACACTAGAGGATTTTAATGTAGCCCACTTTTACCTGCACAAGCTGCCTTCATTTTCAGAGCAGTCAAACCCTGCCATGCCTTGAAGTCAGAGCAGCAGCCCAAGTATATCAGTTAAGAGAAAACACTGCTGAAGAACTGGAGCCTTTGATTCAGTTTCTGTAATGACAGAGGCAAGCTCTTCAGGGCCAGCAGATACTCATATTTGTCCTTTCCCCTTGCACTACTTGGACAACGGGACACGGTCAGGGCCTTTCTCTGTTAACTAACAATATCTAGGCTGCCAGGGAAACTCTGAGAGACTCTGGTGCTCTGGAGATTCAAATGTAGACCAACCTCCCCAGTCATTCCCCCTCTCTGGACAAGGCTCAAGGAAACTACCCCAAACCTGCTAAAGCCAGGGCTCAGGTGGACTTTGCCTGACTGGACACAAATGAGGGAGTGGGAGCAGGCAGGGGTGGGAGTTGGAATTGGCAAAGCTTTACGTTCAGATTGGGTATCCTTCATGGTTTCTCTTCAGCACTTTCTCGCTAGTTTAACCCCAGCAATGGCAAGCACTATTTCTCACAGCCTTCCCAGCAGAGCTCTGCACACTGGTGCTGTGGGTCACTGAGGGCACCTCAGAGAAGGACAGAGAAGACAGGGTGGATAAATGATGACTTTTTGGAGCTCACAGTGACACACTTTCAGTCTCACCAAACAGTCTGCAGTACATATTTGTGTCTGTCTTCACAGACACAAGTAGCAGGGCTGGAAACATTCCTTTTTTTCCTTTTTAAATGAAAGGGAAGACAGAGTTATCCCTCAGGATGTCTGTCTGCAATCAATAGAGATACAGCAGTAGGCACTGTGGTTGCAATAAGCCAGAACTAGAAATAACAAGCCAACTCAAATCAAATATCTGTCGAGTTCCCGTCTTCTCCTAAACTAGAAATGCAAATTTCTCCTGTTTCTATAAGCACACATTGGAAGCAATCACCATGTGTTAAAAAAAAAAAAAAAAAAAAGTCTGAAGCCAAGCAAAGAAAGTTCAATGTGTGTGCATAAAAGGAAACATCTCAGATCTCTCCTTGAAAAGCTTTCAGGTGTGAAAACGTACGGCATGCTTTCACATCCAAAGCACTAAGTCTCCATTCCAAAAATCAGCATCGTCCATGACATGCTCTCAGCAGCCCAGCTGAAGGGGCAAATGAATGCGGAGGCTGAGGAGACACGGTGCTGCCTGCCCAGACAATGTCTCAGCTGGCCTCCGACACTGCCACCCATGCTGTGCCTGCTGTCTGCATCCACCGAGCACTTATCTCCCGGCAGCTGTTAAATAGGCTGGCATCTTTTGTCGACAGCGACTTCAATATGAAAAAATCAAAACACACTCAAAAAGAAAAATAGAGGAAACTGGAAAGCACATTAAACCCCAACTGGAACAACAAAACATAAACCCGGGGCGGAGGAGGAAGAAATAGAAGATGAGGAAATTTATAGCAGCTGTCGACGGAGCTGCTTGCTGCAAACAGCAAATGCTTCCAGGGCCACCCATTTTACCTCGTGAGGCACCCGCCTCTGCTGCAGCAAGCTTGCTCAGACTCAGTTAGCAAACCCAGACACACCTATCAGACTTATAAATAGGCATTATATACGGAGATGGCCAGTTCACTATGCCTCTTCTTTGTTAGCATGTTCAAACTTTCCCTCTACTATTTCAGGAGTTTGTGTGCTGTTCCAAACAAAAAGATACAGGCAGAATTGGAGTCACTGCAGGCAGGTAAGGCGGAAAGCTCTGGACCCAGGGAGCTGGATAGACTGGGACCCAGTCTCCCCAGTGTTCTACATCTCCATAACCCTTGGACATAACTTTTTGCAACAGAGACATCTCTCCTTCCCTCCCACCTCATTCTTGGGTGAATTAGGAGAGCGGAGGAAAAGGAGTACTTCCAAAGGTTGACTTAAGTCTGCCAAGGATAATCTATCCAGGGATTTCTTTAGTTACAAGGGAGAGACAGGCATCATCTAAAGTAGGATTTTGAACAGGAGCCCAACTTGGCTGATTTAAATCACTTCTTTATGATTCAAGCATGATTTCTGTTCCTGCCATGTGGCCTGTGGGGGAAAAACTGCAATGAGAATGAGACCCCAGCCAGGAGGAAAAGCTACAGAGCCATCAGCACTGAGAGCCTCCAGCTGCTCCTGGTTTTTTTATACAGCTTTAACTGGGTTGCCATTTTGTGCTGGTGGGCTGCTTCCTCCAGCCTCCTGCACTTTTTTCTTTTGAGCATCTGTCTTGCCCAGCTTCTCTTTCTCACTTCACTTTCCCTCCTTTTCCATTTCAGCTTCATTCCTCCTCAGGAAACCTCCCACGTCCAGCCATCCCCAAGCCTCAGCACCAGCACACTGGCTGTCGTGACCGTGCCGTTGCCTCCCGCTGCACACTTCATGTCTCCCTTCTGCCGTGCATGGCCAGGCCAGTTACACGGTACGGGCTGCAGTGCAGGGGCAGGACCTGTCTGCTGGCTTGCCTGTGCAGCGTCTGGGATGGTGGAACTCATTCTTGGCAGCTGGTAAGTCAGAACTGTAGTAAACAGGATCCCCTGAGAGCAGAGCATGCAAAACCCCATGCAACTGTCCGCTCAAAACCATGATTGTTCCAGGCATCTGAGTTAAGAAGATGCGTGGGGAGTCCAGGGAAGAAGACATGAGCATTGAACTGAGCGCTTTTCTAACTCCACTTTATATGTATTCACTTTATGAAGGTCACACACACAGACACACACACACTGATTGGTTTTTCATGAGACTCAGAGAAACACGAGGCAATGCTGCTTTATGTCAGCAAGACTGAGTAAGAGTGATAACAAAGGTGATAGGACCCACATCAATAATACAAAACTATCATTTTCCTACTTTCTGGAGCTTTCACACTTTAAATGCCTTGCTTTCATTTTACCTGTTTGTTAATAATTATTAGCCAAGGAACTCTAGCCTAATACACTCAGTCTTTGTGCCAAGTTAGCTCCTTAAGGGTGCATTTTTAAGAAACAACATTGAAGTTATGGTATTCATTCAGGTAGGGAGACAATATGTGCTCCTCTGCATTTGCGGGATCAGGCAAGATTGGCATAAACATCCTGATAATAACGCAGCCGCATTATGCTAGGGTTTATATACTGCTTTCAATATACTAGATTCAAGCCTATATTTAAAGCAGTACAAAAACTGCATGTAGGCAAACCCTTGGGAATATGTTTTTACTCTTCAAACAATTGTAATCAAAGGAACGATACTGACCCCACTGCAGTCAGTGGGAGTTTTACTGCACATTGTTTTCAGAAGTTCTTTCAGCTCCTGGAGAAATTTCTGTTAAGTCAACAGGCTCTCATAGTGCAAACAGCTTTGCGAGGTTAAAAAAAAAAAAAAGAAGGGGGGGGAGGGGAAGAAAAAAAGGAAATAACACCGACTGATCAAAGGCAAATCTATGACTGCATCGCCTACATACACATTAACACCTCATTAATACTACTTCTACCTACCAAAGAAATCAAGCGTGGGAACAGCTCTGGCGCAAAGTAAACAAGTCCTAGGTAGAAATCCTGCTTTTTTCTGATAGTACCAGAAGTAGCAGGTCCTTGATTGCAGTAACTTTGCTCTTACCATTTATGAGAACAGAAAGGAAAGACTTCAACATTCTGTGACAAAGAGTTCCCATGTGAGAACTCATAACGATCACGATAAAAACAACAGCAGCAAATTGAAGATAACAGGCTGTTTTTTTCTTAAACATAGTACCAATTTTACAGTATGGTTAAAATATCAGAATAATCTTTTCAGCAAAAAAACATCAAAAGACTAACATAACCTTGCAGATGTTTCATAGTCCTAAAGGTAAGACAGCATTAGAGATTGGTCACATCTCAAAATTCTCCATTGATAATTCTCAGTTCTGCTGGCATTTCCATTTTTATAATATAGTGCCTCACTTCTGTCAAGAAGCAGAGCTCCCTGTCATTTTTGTCCTACTCCCTCCACCTGCTCCCAGCCAAACTCCCCAACCACTTTCCTTACTGTACTTCCAGCTCAGCCATCTTTGCACACCTCTTTAAAAACACTAACCTGGCAGAAAACAAGTGCCTTAAAGACACACAGAACAAATACAAGATATTTTGGTGCCTCATTGGCCTAGGGAGCCACAGCTTGGGCAGGGCAGAATCAGCAAGCTCTTAGCTTGCTGCTCCCAAACCACCTCCACTGACCAGTGCGGTCAGGCTGAGGGTGTGCTTGTTGCACAAGTTACTGGGGAGAGAATCCCTTGTTCAGGTAAAGCCTCTTATCTCCCTTTCTGTACATTTTATTTCACCAGGCTTTAACATTGGGATAGGATCTGCTGTAGCTGTGCAGGGTCTGGAGTTTTACTAGACCATCGTCTACCTGATCATCAGCAGGCAAAAAGATAAAGCCTTCCTTGGGCCCATGCTGAATCTGCACCCGTTTCACTTCTCTAAAACCAATTTTGTTAAACCAGATCAGATGTTCTTATACTGACTTAGCTAAAATCAATTCCTAATTGATTAAAGCTAACTTGAAATAAAATTGCCTAGGCTATAATAAAGGGTGTCTGCAGCAATTTAACTGACTGGATTTAAAATAACCCTGTCAATTAAGAAGCTGCAACTGTTGAGCTTTTCATGACTGGGTTTGCTTCCTCCTCTGTGCTCAGGAAGCATTAAGTGCAGTGGGGACCTAATCCCAATTAGTGCAGCAGAGTGGTGCTCTGGGAAAACAGCAAGCAATCCAGAGTGAAGCTCATTGTGCAAGGCACCAGGCCAGAGATCCGGGTTCTGCTCTCAGCTCTCCAATTAGCCCCTTGCATTGCCTTGGGCACACTATCCTCCCTCTGTGCAGGTCAGGAAGAGAGAAGGCAAGTTCCCAGGGGCAGGAGCTGTCTCAAAGCTTCCATTGCAGGGCACTTAGCACCAAGGGGTGTAGTCTTTTCAGGGTCTTTGAAGTACTGGCATTAATCAAATACTTTCCTTTTTAAAAATAAGAACACCATGCCTTGCATTTCTTCAACAGCACAGCCAATTTTATTTTTTTTTTAAACTTGTGTACATCCATGGGTGAGAAAGAAAATGAAGCTGAAGGTTGCTTCTCTTCATTTTAAAGGCTTGTGTCAAATCCAGACAGAAAAAAATCCCCAAACGCCCAAAACTCCTGTGGCCACAAACCTGCTGATGAAAGTCAGGTGATGTGATCTGGGGTGCTAACCATACATTTGGGTACTTTTATAGGAGGACTCTGCACTACAGCAGAGGTTTAGCACCAGCTTATCGATGAGGGCCTGGGGAGGCATATAGCACTTGGCTGCTTTCCCTCTTCTTCCTGTGTCAGCTGGAGCCACCGCTGCCAAGCTGGAACCCACATCAGATTCAGAGCACTCTCAGTTTTTAGGAGACAGCTTTAATATGCTTCTAAGTTATTGAAAACCTTTGTAAATAGGTGTTCGAAGCACTGAGCACCGAACATCTTCCTTCTGCAAGAGCAGAATTTTCTGCCTGGTACAGCAGCCAGTACGGGGAATGAGGGTGGCTAAACGCTGCTACCTTCAGGGAGATGCATCCATACAGGGTTAGGGAAGTGAAATAAATCATCTCCTTCAGTCCTCTGTGCTGCATATCTTTTCTCTGCCAACCCACAGGGAACTGAAAAATACCCAAACTGCTTAACTGCTTATTCAGAACAGACAAGAGCCAAAGCTGGAATTGGTTATGTACAATCCTGAATGCTGGATTTGCTGGTAAAACAGAATTCAAATCCAGGCCGCCCTGTCTTTGTTTCTCCAGAACCAAAAATCAGACAGTGATTTTCTCCCAAACTGTAATATTTTTACATATACTTCATTTCCACATTTTGATTCCCTGCTTTGCCATCCATCCCACACAACATCCTTTCCCTCCTCCTGCCAATCACTGCTTCACTCTTACAGCACTTAAACTACCTTGCATTAGTCACAAACAAAGGGCCCTCCTTTTTGTTATGGTCCTCTGCAAACCAAAATCTTATATTGATATCAGTACAGAACAATGATAAGGAACTAATAAACATTTTAAAACTCCCTAGTTATGTAGAAGTAATTTAAACATGCCTAAAATCTAGCTCATGAGCAATGAGAGATATTAAAAAAAGAAAAAAAAAGCAATTGATTTCTTTGATTTTAATTGATTTCTTTGATTTTTTTTTCCATTAGTAACTTCCCTAGCTACTCAAGAAATTATTTAAAAACTTTTTTAATATAAATTCTTTTTTAAGAAATATAGTCAACAGTGATGGGATTCGAAGATGTGTAAGTCACTTATTATTTCCAAGTACAACCCTGAAGCAAGATACATACATTTGCATGGGTATGTATCAATATGCGTGTGTTGTGTCTATGTGTGTGCATACATACATATGCATGTGCACATACACTCTTTGAACACTGAATTATCTATATATTAGGAATAGATTTAAGTCGCACAGTTCAGTCTAGATCTAATTTTGAATCTTCTCAACTTTCAGAGGTGTTTGGAGCTAAGCCTGGTTTTCAACACATAAAGAAATGGATCCTATTCAAAATTAAGAATCCATTTAAAGATCAAATATTTCTCACAAGTAACCTTTCCTGGAGTGGCAATGAAATTTGAGCTTTGCAGATGCGACAAGGTCACATGAAAAACACAGAAACGTTACGGCTCTACCAAGATAACATAGTAAGGTAGTATTCAAATAAGTAACTAGGATTTCTGCTAGTGTAAATCAGCATATTCCCACTAGGTTCCTACCATATGGAAACCAATATACCATTGAAAGGAACACAACAACTTCAAAATCACATTTCTGTCCTTTGCTGTGAAAGAGAACAATACTAAGTCAATAAAGAAAAATGACAACTCTTTTGATTTGATTTCTTTAAGCATTTGACAGGAATTTCACTTCTTCTGTGTAATCAATTAACCTCATTTGTGTCGGGTTTTCACACAGTAACAAAAGACTGTGTAACATGGATGTGCATAAATTATCAAAAATACTGGTGAAAAAGTCAGGAATAGGAAGACGGGAGCTTAGAAAAAAGTGCTATATTAAAGATGCTTTTTATTTTGCAATTGACCACATTCCAAGTTAAATGTAGCCCTTTCTTATAGTCCTTAACATAGATTTCTCCTAGTTGCACTTCTGAAACTTTAACTCAACAAATCATTATGCTAACATGTTAAAACATAGTTATATTAAATGGCCTGTTGAAGACAATTAAACCCTTGTGAACACATGCAGAACAAGATTCCAAAATTATTGAAATGTAATCTTAATAAATAACTGTAATCAACACAAAATTTGAAGCCCAAATTTTGAGTGCATGGCAACAGGCAGCACATACATCTGAACCTTTGAAGGGGAACATCTTGTGTTTCAGAGAAAGAGTGTGACTATGGTCACCATAGGCAATACCCCCTCATGCCATTGCCCATGGGATACATACTCACCCCACAAACCCTTCTCAGCCTGTCCAACACTGAAAGCCGCTGCCTCCGGGTCCCCTTCAGCTGTAGGGGGTCACCATCAAGGGATGCACTGCAACCTGTGGCTGCACCACTGCCGCTGGGAAAAAGCAATGGATAAATGGCACAGTGGCCCTGCCCTCACAAACACCACCTTGACTTTAATCGATACAAATCTGAGGCCCAAATTTTGAGTGCATGAGGGAGTTAGCCATAAACATACATCCATTGCCTGCCAATGTATACATTACCAGCACTGAAGAAAGAAGAGAACACCTGTGCAGACAGTAGTGGAAGCTGCTCCACTGCCATGGTCAGCCATTTGTAGCAGTGACTTTGCTTAATTTAAGGATGCTCACTAATTTTCTCTACCAGCTCTAGCCAAGGCCTGGGCGGTCCTGAGCGTCAAGCAGGCTGAATTGTTCCTTACACCCCCTCACTTAGAGGCAATAGCAGCCACGATGCCCGCGTTCAGCTCTACAGGACTTGGTGCGACAGTCAGCCCTCTGCCTCTATCGGTTTGATTTGCAGGTTACCACAAGAAACTTCAATAGTTTGCACTTGAATAATAAGTACATAAATAAGCCAGCATAAATAACACTCCTGGGAAATCAGCAATGAATTGCCAGGTGTATTTCTTACAGGGGTGTGGGGTGGGGGGAAGAGAAAAGGAGAAGATGAATAACCAGGAGAGAATTATGCTCCAAACCATCCCTGGTCACAGAGTATTGACAGAATAAGAAGTGCTGAACTGTGAGTTATTTGGAGATGCATTTGTCAGTCAGTGCACAACTTCCCTGAAGTCTGGGCTTTATATTTGTTTAATGCTATTAGAGCTGGGAAAGACTATTAGGAAACTGAGAGATGAAAATGATATCTGAAATTAGTATTTCTGACTGCTTTTCCTTCCTCCAGGTTATTTCTACAAATCAGATGTTGTGAATTCTTATCTTGTTCCCAAATCAAATAACTCCAGTGAGCAGCAGAGGCAGGGTTTGAAAGAGGAATCTCCAGTGGTCTGTGCCTCAGAGCTGTGGTTTATTCTCTCCCTCCTCAACTTTGAGGCAGCTTCATTAACTTCGACTTAGATTCCAGCCTCAGCTCCTGTTGTGGAGAGAAAAAAAAGGGATGAAAGAAAACCTCAACATGATCCAGCCAGACCTTGAAAAATTAGACCCACAGAAGAAAAGAATACAATCGGAACTTGCAAAGACTTTTTTTTTTTATTGGCCTTGTAATTTCCTCACTAAACATGCTTTTAGCAGCCTACCCCTCTCAGAATCTTAATTATATAGCGGCCCCTCATAATGGCCCCATTCATGGCTTTGCAGCGCAAAAGCGCTGTGATATCGCAAACACAGGAACTCAGAAGATACAGCATGTTCCCGAGGAAGGGTTGCACACCCACAGATAGCTGGCAGAGGGAATTTGCTACTTGGAGAACATAATATAATACAAATATGCAGATTTTTTTCTTTCTTTCTTTTTTTCCCTGAAGCAAGGAAGAGGAGATGCTGTGCCTGAGTCGTGTGTAAAGGGAAAAAAAAAAAAAAAAAAAAGCTCTCTGATATACAGCTCTGAATAAAGCACAATATTATAGGCTCTCCATCTCTCTCCTCCACTATTTCCGACTGTTCACTGACTACCATAAATTAATATGACGTGATATATTGTATGGGCTGGAGACATTTTATGAGCTTTTGAAATCTTTTCCAACAGGAAATGTGAGGCATCACTTACTGTTCGGGCTTTTTTGGTTTTGTTTGGAAATGAACCACAGACTGAAAATATTTCATCTGAATCAAAACAAAGAATAATGAGTTGGTCAGGGTCCTTGAGAACTGGACATTTTTAGTGATTCAAGTACATACTTCTACAGACCCTTTCTCTGATAAAAGAAAAAATAAAATACTATTATATCAAGACGAATACAGTTGCAAAGTTTTCACAGGCTACTAGCTCTGACAGTCTGTTACTTCTGAAGCCCCCACTGATTTACACTTTGCAGGTACTTTTTGCAATCAGTTTTGCTTCTTAAATTGGCAGTCTGACTTTCTGTAAAACAAACAAAATAAAAATTAAAAAGGAAGAAAAAGCCACACCAGAGTTTTCTGAACAGAAACTATATTGTATGCAAAATAAAGCCAGAAAATTATATTCAATCACTTACATTAAATAAAAATCTTGCCAAAAAAGCTATAACTTCTGCAATAAGCAATATAAGAATTATTTAACCAAAGAAGTCACTGTTCAGATAAAGATCAACTCTGTATGTCCATACTTGTCTTTGGATGACAGTTTAATTAATTTAATTGATATTGATAGAGTTTGATATTATAATAGAAATGGTCCCATTTACTTCAGGATCTGCTGTCCCAGGCTTACTTATTAAATATTGACCAAAGTCCTCAGGATAATTTCATGAAGACCTACCGATTTTTGTCTCAGCAAATGTGCTCCCTCCAGAATTGTTGTGCTAGCCAAGTACCATAAGCTATATTCCTAGCTGGAATGGCAAAATAAAAGCGACCCCAGAACAATGGTAAGGATTATGGAAGAAAGGGAAAAGACTCATTCATCTAGGACCCTTGCAAGATCAAGGCAAAGTTTACTTTTGGTCCAACTTCATCCAGCCTAAAATTTTTTTTTAAATAATAATCTTACTGTATCTAGTATGGGCAGGTGTGATCCAAGTCAATTTACATACTAGCAATATCCTGATTAAAAAACAAACAAACAAACAACAAAAACAAACCCCAAAACCAAACGGAAAACCAAACCAAAAAAAACAACCAAAAAACGCCAACAACAACTGTTGTATTGGATACAGACAGGCATTTGGACCCCGGGAGGTCGGGGATTGATAGAGAGCACCTCCTTGAAAACTTATGGATTAATCCATTCTTCAAGTAGTAAGACAAGGAAAAAAATATTACAAAATTTTTTTCAGGGACAGGCTCCCAAAGCCCTGTTTTATGCACCAGAGAGGCCACATCAGAGAGGACCAAAAGCCAAAGACTGCGCGCTGGCACCCAGCAGCCTGTGCATGAGCTGTATTAGGAATCACCTTCGGGCTGGTTGTGCTCCAGGAACCTTATCACAAGTGCGTACCAACCCACCACCACATTGGCACCTGGTAAGGAAGACAAAGGAACATAAAGAAAAAGCTACTTTCTCTCCTTTGAAAAATGTCTCCTGCAGAAGAGGGTGAACAGAGGAATGTGTGCGAGCCAGACTATCCAACTGCACCTGCCCTGGACTGATGCAGTAGCATCAGTCTCCACATTTCATGAATAATAAATGCCTGTGTTAAAGGAAGGGATCACTACAGAGGATAGATTGAAGGAAAGCATAAGTTAAACAGAGAGAAATGCATCTAATACTTTGCATTTACCAACTGAAGCCCGGAGTTTTGCATCTCTAGGCAGAAAGAACAAATTGACCTCTTCACAGAAGTGGCACACTGAAGATGTTTAATGAATTGCTTCAGAAGCAGAATCAGTTCTGAACTGAACACAGGTATCTCAGGGAGGAAAAAGGCACATAAAAGCGCTGTGCAAACTGCTGACAGCACTAGCTATGTGAGAGACAATCAAGGTACTTAACGTTTTAAAACACATGCCCTGCATAATAACCAATGCTGCAGAAGCCTCAGTCACTCTTCCAAACACTAAATGAAGAGGAGCATTGCTGTACTAGGCTCGTAAAAGATATCCTTTAATCCTCTTGCAGGTGTTCTGAGTTGGAGAAATGTTAACTTATATTCTTCATATATCCAGGGGCCATTTTCCCCCTCAGAAGCTGAGGCGAGAGGGAGAAGGGGGCATCGCGCTATTGATTTTCTACAAGCGCACTTAATCTTTAGTAACTGCTGTCAGCATTTCCAGTGTTAGTGCCAACAGTGAACAAAGTGACTGGAGGAGTGCAGAGAGCTTGCTGCAGATGTAAGACTTGTGAAATCAGATGTTCTTCCTTCAGCCCAGGGTTAATTGGTCTAGTGGCCATACCCAAAAGGGTGTGGATGCAGGAGAGCAAGGTGGGGGGTCTCCACAAGCTCAGGCAATATTTCCTGCAAAAGTGGCATGAGGCCACTCTGTAATTCCCCTGAGCCATCGGGACTGAGTCAACTAATAACACTCACCATCCAGAATGTACACAGTTCTTCTAATGAACATTTCCTTTAATGAGTGCTATGTGGTATCACAGAAAAAGTGCTCAGGCTGTGAGTGATGAGGGGGAAGCTGCTTCTCCACTTCCAGGCCCTGCAAAGGCTGCTGGAGCAGGAAGAGGAGTTTTGCAAGAGGCAGTAGGTGAAAAGACTGGTAATAGCTTGTGCAGCCTTTTGTTTCTGGGTCACTAGGTCGAGTGCAGAAGCACGCAAATGTTAGCTTCATCTCTCTAGCAGTCACCAGGTGCCTATGTGAAGCAAGGCAGTTGCTTCAGCCCAGCTCCTCCCAAGCAGCTGCTTGCTCTCACTGTGAACCCAGGCTGGCTCCCCCTGTGACGCTCTCTGTAGGAAATCATGGCAGCAAATCGACATATAGCTTGAACTGCTTCCTGACACCTGCAATGCCTGATTTATGTCAGGCAGGTGATATGTCCTCCTCACAGTAAATTACAATTGTCTTGAACTTTTCACCAACTTACCTACACTCTGCCTGCTAACATATCTCCCGCTGAGCGTACTTCACGCGCCCCACTATTGCAGCTGCTATCTGTAAAAGGAAGCCCAGTGAGTAGAAGCACAAAGTCTCTTGTTGTCCCATACATAGGCAGATCTGCACACGCACGCTTCGCAGCAAAGGAGATCAATGTTCAGTCCCGAAGCAGCCACCGGGCTGCAGCGCCGTGACTCACAGATGGTCAGGGGCTGAGCCCCTCCGGCAGAGTGCGGGAGTGGGCACAGCACCCGCCACGGCACTTGCCCCCCTCTTACTTGGCAGCAGTTACTGAGCCTCGGTATCACAGAATTACGACTGAGTTTTCTGAAATGTACTGGTTGCAATTTTTTGTTGTTATTATCTCCTCCAACACAGTTTGGGCTTGCAATATTAAGACAGCTTGGGTTTACATACAGAGGGAATACAAATAGCTTTCCTGCAAAATAAGTGGTGGAAACACACCATTCGACGGTGTTGTGTGGCTTACAGGATTTATGGTCTCCTGTTTGGGATGAACAGTGCAGTTCTCTTGTGCTGTTTCCATTACGAATAATGCAGCCACACTAAACTCACCCTAATAAAACCTGAATGTATCACCACATTGTTCGGCACTCTGTATAGGAGAAACCCATCCATTAGCGAGGCGGGCACTGAAAACTCTTTGTGACAGGAGCAGCGCAGGGACGTCTTCACAGCAGCTATTCAGAGCCACTTTACAGCTTCCTGAGCACAACCCAGGCTGGGCTGCATGCCAGCAGCGAGGGAAATGGCTGGCAGAGGAGGCTCTGGCCACTGATCTGTAGATCACAGGAATGCCCCAGGGAAAAGGAACAGATACTGACAGCACCTGCTAGAGGATGCCTGTCTACAGCCCATCTTTAACATTTGTTTTAGCCCACCTATGCCTTTGATGATTTCTTTGACAAAGCAAAATTATTAAGACTGCAAATTGGACGATCATGCCAATTCTTTGGCTGCTACATAGCTATTGGTGACCACCAGAGCCTGCATGGCCATCAGAAATGTTCAAACCAAAGCAGTCTCCCAAAGCAGCATGCTCAGAGGGGTGCTCCTGGGGACAGGAGAGGAAGCACTGCAGGCTTCCCACTGGCCCAGCTGCAGGGGCAGAGTTGATGGCCACAAAAGGCATGACTGCTTACTCAGAGCAGAGATGAAACCAAAAGCAGTGAGAGCATCTACCAGCAACACCATCTGCTTCCAAGCCAAAGCCTCCAGCCTTCCTCGATAATGGCTGACTTACTGCTT